>NC_091494.1:41104819-42334714 GCF_947461875.1 Haliaeetus albicilla | reverse complement strand
GCCTGGTGTCACACTGAGTCACCAGCAGAGAGATGGAAGAGGCTTTGGCAGAGAACAAGCCTGAGTTTTGATAGTTCAACTGTGGGAAAAAAAATCAGCGCAATTTCCTAATTAGAGCAGTGATGGGAACAAAGCAGATTTGTTAGAGAGCTGCGTGGCTGAGTTTGGGAATGTGACCTTTGCTGGCTCTTAGTGCTAGACGGGAGCTGTCGGTGTACGGTGGTGCTTGGCAGTGGCTGAAATGCTTCAGCAGTGACTGCTCTGACGTAGGAAAGCCAGAATTTCACCTTCTGGGGGAAAAACCAGACCCACTGCCAGAGTGGTGTCTAACGTGGAAGGAGCACTGGGAAATGGCTGTTGGCCCCGGGTCACCTTCCTTTGCCACTTCCCCGAAACATGGGCTGGTTTCCCTGCCCCGCAGTGGAATGTAGCTCCTCAAGTTGTAGGACAAGCTGCGGACACATGCTGGGCGTCCCTACAGGGCCAGCACTGCAGCGTGACCAGTGGTCCCCTGCCCTTGGCTGCCAGCCGGCCAGCCCAGCTGCGGGACCGGCTGCTTTCAGCACAGGCTCCCAGCCAGCAACCGGGCTGCGCAGGAGGGCTGGTGCCGGATTGCACCCAGGGCTGGAACGAGTCACAGCCCAACAGTGCACGATTAATTAGGAAGAGGAGGAAACAAGTGGAGACGAGTTCCAGAGCTCTGCCTGTGCCTTTGAATAAGAAGGAGACAATGCTCCTGCGTGAGCCCAGCCGTGCAGAAAGGTTGGAGATGCCATGTGGGGAGGTGGGTGGCCTTGGGACTGGAAGAGGAGCGGTGGGAATTCGGTGTTGTGTGCTTCAACCCCCAGAACCAGCGTTTCTGCCGCAGCCTGGGTGCTGGTTAGAGCTGCGACAGCCTGACTGAGCTCATCGGTGTGGCCGTGGAACAAGCAAATGTGACCAAGGGTGCTGTGGGGCTGGGGTCTCGTACCAGCCCAGAGCAGTGTTGGCTTGATGGAAAGGAAGAGGTGACGCTGGGCAGGTGATGGCAGCGGGACCTGATCCTGTCCCTACAGCCTCCTCTCTGTGAGCCACCCCTCTGCAACCGACTGGTCCTTCTCAGGCAGGCAGGAGCTGGGCAGGGTGGGGAGGCAGCACCCAAAGGTCCCTACAGCACCCAGTGCCCCCGCGCAATGTCTCAGCTGGGGGCACTGCCCCGTCCGCTTCCCCGAGTTCAGCAACGTGATGCAAAAATCCCATCATGCCAATTATGCAAATCACATAAACTATTCCTGTTATTCAGAAGTATCCCCAGAGATCTCCTTAGCGATCTCTAATTCAGCATTACTCACTCATGAAAGCAGGACCTGGGGCAGATGAGGAGCGAGAGGGGCTGCTCAGCAGCCTGGGAGCGAGGAGGAACCGCCGACCCCAGCACGTTTCTGGGCTCCTCCAGCACACACAGCACCGCTCCCCTGCCTGCTCCCACCCCAGCCTGGCTTAGCACGGGCTGGGTTTGCTTTGGAGCTGAGATTTCTCCCTTCCAAGCCTCCCCCAGTCCCTGAGGAAGGCAGCATGGCCAGGGACCCGTCCGGCTCTCCCACGGCCGGTGCCAGCCCCGCTGCCCCTTCCCCTCTTCCAGCAGTGACCACCTCCCCCATCCTACTCGGTGCCTCCGCTCCCTCCATCTTCCCAGTCCCCATCACAGCTCTCTGCATCCGCAGCGCTTTGTTCTCCCACCCACTCCCTGGTTCCTCCGTCATTCCGGCTCCTCCCTGCGCTTGCTCTCCCCAGGAGCCTCCCGGGAGAGCCCAGGCTCCTCCATGTCGGCTCCGTCGCTCTCCTGTGCGGCCTGGCCTGTGTCACCCCTGCCGTGGGTCTGCCCATGCCCTGCCCGTAGCCATCGCCGCAGGAGCTGGGAAGGGTGCAGGGGTCTGCAGGGGACATGCGAGCAAGTCCCCGTGTCCCCCCCCCAGCCAGGAGGTGGGAGCCGAGGGCTGCCAGGGTCATGCTGCGGGCACGCTGCCGCTTTGCCAGCTTTATTTTAACCACGCAGGCAGGCTCCGGCTTTGACCCGGAGAGCATCCCAGACACCGACCAACAAAACTCTGCCTTTTGCATCCCGTTCCCTCAGGGGATGCGGGAGCGGGAGCAAGGGGGGGGTCCGTCCCTGCAGTGGTGCCAGCCGAGCACTCTGCCAATGCCTCCCCCAGCCCACGCTCCCTCCCCAGGGGCCACCACTTATTTTATTGCCATTAGTGACCCCGGTGATGAGACCCGACCCCGGCCACAGCTCCCAGCCCCGGCTCAGTACGGCCGATGGAAAGGCCGGTGATGGCAGAGCCGCTTTCCGACGCCCGGCTCGGCTCTGCCCGGCGGCGTCCCTTGCCGTAAGCGGGGCCACGTGCTCCGATGCAGAGAGCAATGCAGGTAAAGAGCTGCTGTGTCACATCAGTAAGCAAAACAGTTCCCGTATACAAATGACTGGAAACAGCAACTTTCACTGCGGAGAGTCTTGTTCGAATGCTACTTCCAACAGGATTAGGGAAAACCTGCTTGGGATGGTGAGGGGCCAGTTACTCTGCCATGCCTCAGTTTCCTCCTTTGTGAAATAATCCTGACCCCACTTTGTAAACTACCATGGGTCCTGCTCGGCAAAGTGCGAGGCAGGTGCTGGAAACCTCTGTCACCGCTGTTTCAGACTCTACGCTGGATTTCAGTGCTGCAGCTCCCACCCAGTAAAATAAGAGCCCGAATTGTTCATCCTTTGCTAATCTGCAATAAATGGCTTTACTTGATTTGCTGTTTGTGCTCGGGAGGATTTAACTGGCTGAGAGCTGCTGGCACATGCCGGGAATCTCCAGTTTTGTGACAACTGTTAAGTCCTGACCCTACGAAACAGAAGGTGTGAACTCGTGTGTGCCTCAAGGCAGCACAGGGAGCAACAGGCTGGGAGCAGCACACTTGAAGCTGCACACTTAACGTTGCACATTCGAGGGACCAGTGCTCACCAGTACAAACAGCAATGGGTACCGGGCGAGGTGCCACAGATGCTCTTGCCGGCATCCCAGTGAGTGACGGGAAGAGCAAAGCTGTGTTTCGATGGGTGGGTCCAGGACCCGGGTATCGGCTTGGGGTTTGCTGCCCCAGCTCTCGCAGAGATTAATGAGGTGCTCAAAAAAAGCAGGGGACAGGCCGGCGTTGAGGAGGGCCCCCCTCACCTGCTCGGCGGTGAGCCAGGGAGGCAGGAGTCCGAGCTGAGCAAGGTGGACAGGGAAAAGCACGTCCTGTGCTTGCGGCTGGGTTGGTTTTGCTCAAACCTGTCAGGCTGACTCCCCAGTGACACACACACCCCCCCCCCAGATGTCAGAAAAATCACATTTAAATTATTTTAGAAATAAATAACTCCTGGCGCAGCATGGAGAGGGCTCACAGCCGACTGTGCAGCAGCGGCGCATTAGGACTCTGATGGGGAAGCCATCTGCCTGAGACAAAAAGCACGGAAATTTCCTGGTAATCTCATTAACAAGTTGACACTTGCAGGTACGTGCCTGCCCCGAGCCAGGCTGTTTGCAGAGGTCACGGAGGTGTGGTTGGGTTTCTCTTTTCCTTTTGGTGCATAACAAAAAGGAGGCAAAGGGAATGAAGGGCACTGTCACCCTGAGGTGTGGGTGTGCAGGGAGCGGGGCAGCCGCTGCCTCCGTCCCCGCCGTGGGACCGTGTTGGACGAGCAGGCGAGTTAGAGATGGAGGTGGCTTCTTCAGCCTCGTCCAGCTGCCTGCAAAGGCTTCCTGTTCTCTGCTCGGTGGCTCCTACTCTGACACCATTTGTCTTCTTTCTAGGTGCCGAGGAGCAAGCAGCGACCACCCAGAGCCGTTCCTGGTGGCAACTCACCCAACTGCGCCCGTGCCCCTCGGCAGAAATGCCGGGGGGATGGTGAGAGCGGGGGGCTGTACCTCCATTTCCTCCTCTCTGTATGGGCCGGTGACACGTCACGTTCAAACCTATGAGAGGTTATAACCCACCTTTATTTTTTTCTCTCTCTCCTGCGTCACAGGAGGCTTTCCTGAGGCGCTGAGGATGCGGCAGCTCCCGCTGACCCCACGCAGCATCGTTTTCCCCTCCCTGGGCAGCTATGCCACCCTGCAGCCACCTCCCTCCTTCCCCGGGCGGGCACCGCACCCACCCGCGGAGGCATTTCGGTGAGCGGGGAACGCGTGTCCACCTCGCTGGAAACCCGGAGGAGCTGTTGGCCCTAACATTCCCTCTGTGCAGCTGCTGCCCTCGGCCATCGCTGCCCCGGCACGGCGCTCGGTCCCTGCTCCGGGGCGCGTGACCCGGCCGGGAGAGCTGGCGTGACGCCATGCTGGTAATTAAGAAGGAACCTAATGAAACTTCGAAAAATAGCACAATTTCCTCCCCACACCTGCAGCCGAGCGGGGTGGATTACATAAGTTGGTGTTGCCACAGCAACTTCACTCCACCCGGGGCTGGAGGTGGCCGGTGCCGCGTGTGCCGATGATGTGCCGTCACCCTGGGGAGAGACCCTGGTTTTGCCAAGGGGAGGGGTTGCTCCGGGGATGGGGATGGTGCCAGCTCCAGCGCCGGCGATGCCGTCTCCGGGTCAGCGCAGGGCTGCTGCGTGTTTATCCCACTGGTGTTAAAAGTCTGGCATGGTGGGTTTCCCACGTCGCGCCCACTGGGTTTTGCTCCTCTGGCGCAGCCCGTGCGCAGTGGAAGGTCCCTGCCTTCGGAAAGGGCGCGTGAGAAGTGCCGGGAGGTGCCGTGGGGATTTAGAGGGACTCTGCCACCATGGTTACCCTGGGCACGCTCCAGCTGCCGCTGAGCCCTGGGGAGTGAATCACCCTGACAAAAAGACAGCTAGCAACAAAACCAAAAAAGAAAAAAAAAAAAAAAAAGATAATCAAAGCAAATGTTACGGCACTGCACGAGGCAAAGGCAGGTTTTTCCTGCCACGAGTTCCCAGGGTGCTCCGGGTGGCTGCGGCGCGGCAGCTCTACCTTGGGCTCCGGCACAGCCCCGCGGGGCATGGGAAGCGCAGGCAGCATGGGCAGCACAGACCAGTCACGGGCAGCCATTGCCAATCAAGAGTTTGTGACATGGGAAAAGCCAAGGGCAACGATAATTTGCTAAATCTGCCTCTTAATGTGAGGATAAGAAATCACTGGCTGCTTCCAGCCGAAGACTCTCTTTGGGAGCAGGGGGTACGAGGGAGAAGGGTTTTCAGTACTGAGCCTTCCTGGGGATAAGGAGAAGCAGAGGATGGGAGGAAAGTGGAGCGGCTGTCTGAGAGCAGGCCTAGATGTGAGATTCTCTGAGGGTCGTCCCAAAAGGCTTCTTTTATTATGAGAAATTACAAATCCTTTTATCTTCTTCACCAGAGGAACAGCTTGTTTGAATTGCTGGGCTGTCACGCTGGAATTAGATGCAAGAACCCCCCACATCCATGACGTAGCGAAGAACTTACATAACGTAACTAAAAATAAGGTGATGGAGATGCGGATAGAGGCACTCTCTTCCTGGACGCTTGATCTGAAGTCCTTTGCCGGCACTGGAAAGCCAGCGAGGCGCCGGTGTCTGGCCGAGGGAGCGGCATCCTGCCAGGGCCCATCACAGCCTGGCCGCTCGGGATGGAGCGGGCTCGAGCGGGAAAGGGGCACTGCAAGATCCCAGCACCGACTCAGGCAGCCGAGCATCCCTCCTGGGAATGTCTCCCGTGGCAGCCTTGTTCCCAGGTCCCCCCTGGGGTTTCATCCCACTGCCGCTTCTCTTTCTCAGCCCTCGTGGGAAAGGGTTAACTGGCCGCTCCAGAAAAATGAGAAAAACCCTCCTCAGGGGTCATAAATTCTTCCCTGTCCTTTGGAGTGTGAAATCTCTGAGGGGTTAGAAGCCAAAATGGGACCCAAACGCAGCTGAAGTGAGCGGTCACCTTTGGTGCCCCCCCTGCTCCTCACCAGGGCTGGGATGGAGAGCGGGAGGCAGCAAGGGGAATAGAAACGGGAGGTTTGGGGCCAAGGTATCGACCTCGGCTGCTTGGGCTCCTTGTTCTCGGAATTGATGGAGGAGATGATGGGAAAAAAACACGCTCAGCTGCTTAACTGGTTCACCGCTTCTCGCGGCAGAGAGGAGGGAGAGGAGAGAGAGGAAGGCTTGGCCCGAGGGCTGGGACGAGGCAGCCGGTGGCAGTCTGTGCCCGGTGCCCTCCAGATGTTCCTCCTCTGTACGGCCACAGGCACGCGGTGACACCCCGGCCGCGTAAAGCTCCCTTTTAACCAGGGATCACCCTGCGGAGAGCAGCAGCCATGGTGGGGAGGGCTGTAAGGCCGGGGGACGCGGGACGCTGGCCCCGGAGCATGGCCCCGCTCCTCGTGTCCCTCAGGACCTGTGCAAAAGCTGTTGCCGCTGGCCCGAGGGACGGGAAGGACGGGGAACCATAGCTTTGCCATTCCGCGGGGACCTGACGGCCGGGAGGGCTGGCGAGGTCCTCCCAGGAAAATCCTGGTTCTTGCGGGGTGATGAGGTATGAGGCTGGCTCTGCTGGCTGGCCAGGCGGTGGGACAGCGTGGGGACAGCGAGGGGGCAGGTGGGCAGGGGCTGCATCTCCTCCTGCCTGGGCTGGTGTCCCCTGCTCCGAGCACTGCTCCAGGCTGAGGACGGGCACTGCGAGCTGTGCCGCATCGCGCCGGCCATGCACCGTGGTGACTGCTCATCCCACCTCTGCTGTCCTGGACAGCATCCACCGTCCTTCCCTGTATAAAACCAAAACCACCGGCTGGTCTTCCCCTTCCAGCTGCTCCTCACCCATCCACCCCGCACTGCAGAGCTGAGGATCGGGGCACAGCACCAGGCGTGTGGGGTACAGCGAGGGTGTGGGGTACAGCAGGGGCTGTGGTATGAGGTGTCTCAGGGATGTGGGGTACAGCAAGAGCCATGGGGTGGGGTGAAGTAGGGGTATAGCATGGAGTATCATGGGCTATTGTATGGGGTGTAGCAGGGGGTGTAGGATGGGTTATGGGGCATAGTGGGGGTACGGCATGGGGAATAGGGTTACGGGATGGGGAATGGGGTATGGGATGCGGAATGAGGCATGGAAGGGGGTACAGCATGGGGAATGGGGTACAGGATGGGGTATGGCATGGGGAATGGGGTTACAGGATGGGAAATGGGGAGTGGGGTTATGGGATGGGGAATGGGGAATGGAATGGGGTATGGGATGGGGGGTGGGGTTACGGGATGGGGAGTGGGGTTACGGGATGGGGAATGGGGAATGGAATGGGTTAGGGGATGGGGAATGGGTTAGGGGATGGGGAATAGGGTTACGGGATGGGGAATGGGGTTACAGGATGGGAAATGGGGTTAGGGGATGGGGAATGGGTTAGGGGATGGGGAATGGGGAATGGGGCTACGGGATGGTGAATGGGGTTAGGGGATGGGGTACGCGATGGGGCACAGCGGGGTGCAGGAGGCGGGTCACAGGAGGGGGCACAGCACGGCGCACCCCCCGGGGCTCGCAGCCCTCCCTCCCCTTGCGCGTCCCCCCGCTCCAACCCCCTCCCCACCCCGCCGTCGCTCCCTCTCCCCCCGCCCCGCCGACACCGCCCGGGGCGCGGAGCCCGGCCCGGCCCGGCCCGGCTCGGAGCGGCTCCTCCCCGCGGGGCGGACCGGGGCGGGCGGCGACCGCCGGGAGCTGATAAAAGGCGGCGCGGCCGTTCCTCCGCGCTGCTCTCCGCGCCCGCCGCCCGGCTCCGCGCCGCTCCGCACCGCTGCCGCGCAGGCCCCCCCCCTTCCCCCTTTTCCCCCGTCGTCGTCGTCGTCGTCCTCGCCGCCGCCGCCCATGGTGCTGCCCGGTCCGCCCGGCATGTCCCGCTCCGAGGAGGTGCACCGGCTCACCGAGAATGTCTACAAGGTGAGCCCCGGCAACAGGTGCCGGCCCGGCGCTGCCGCCGGCTCCAGGGCACCGCTGCCCTTTATTTGGGATTTTATTTTTTTTTTTTTTTTTTTTCTCCCCCCCATCTTCTCCGCCGGGAGCGGGGGCAGAGCGGGTTGCGGTGGGCGGGAGGAGGTGCCGCCGGGGGCCGCGGCCGCCCCCGCTCCCTGCCGGGGGATGCGCTCGGGCTGTCGGTACGGCGGCAGCGACCGGAGCCCCGGGAGGGAGAGAGCGGCTGCCGGGGACCCCGGCGCTCCGCAACGGGGAACAGCCCCGAGCCCACCCCGGTGCTGTGGGGGAGCCCGCGGGGGCCGGGAGCGTGCGTGGGAATTGGTCTCGTCCCACGGGCGGGCGGTGCTGTCCCCAAATCACCCCGATCCAGGGCGGGTTTGCGGCGGTTTCTCGCTTTCCTGCAGCGATTAAAAGCGATCGGAGCCTTTTCTGTGTCTTGGTTCTAGCTGGAGTTCATGGATCTCTCGGGGTTGGGATTTTTTTTCTGCTTTGCTCCCAGTGTCATGAGAAAAATGAAATAATTTATGTGCTTTAATTTTCCTTGTGAAGGAAGTGGTTTCTGCTCTGCTGGGTCCTGTGACCGAGTCTAATAAAACCTTTCTAGCCTAACATGTAATGCAGGATGTCATTTGTTAAACTGGAAAGCTTGCATGATTTCCTGCATTTTAAGTGGTTAGATTGAGTTACCTGGGAGCATTAAGCAGAAAAAAAAAAAGAAAACCTCTAGTAGAGGAACTTAGTACAAAAAATACTAAGGTACTGAAGTTCTAAAGTCTTGCATTTGGGGATCCTGGGGTATAACAGCTGTTCAGACAGAGCTAATGGCACCCAAAATCTTGGCTACACTGGATGTGGAGCAGGTCTGCAAATGGAGTTTTCTGGCTATGACATTTAACTACAGCTGGGGCTTGGGTATCTGGGGCTCCCTTCCACCCTCTAAATGCAGCCGGTGTACCCAGACCCGCCGCCGTGTGGGTTGCTCTTGGACTTGGGCAGAGCCCAGCACCCACAGGGTGTTAACGTGGTCAGGTCCCCACGCAGGCGGGAGCCTTTCCCTCCCACGGAGCTGAGTGTTTGCGTATCAGCACGGCTCGGGTCCCGGGAGCTGCCTGGGCAAACAGGGCGAGAGCTGCTGGAGATCATCACCCGGCCCTGCCGGTCCCCCGGACTGGGTGGTGGTGTGGTCGGTCTGGGGACAGTTGCTGGGAACAGTTTCAGCTAGTGACTCAGTTGTTGTTTGAGGTGTGTTGTCCTCGAAGAACTGCGCTAATAGCAGGTTTGTGGAGCAGGTCGCAATTTCCCCAGGCGCCCATGTGCAGCCCTCAAAGGAGCGTGCAGGGCAGCTCGTGGGCCATTGCAACAACTGCGCTTAAGTGATGCTCGTTTCCCCCCAAGAGACGAGGGATGAGTACAGGCTGGGCTTTTCCCTTGCCTCTGACCATCAGCTTTGGAGCTCCTGCGCTGCGTGAGCCGCGGGCCAAAGGGAGCAGAGCACCCTTGGCCCGGAGCAAGCGGCAGCACTGTCTCCATCGAAGCCTGGCTGATCTGGCTGAAATGCAGCTGGTGCAGAGGGTGCACGGGGGCCTCTTGGCCCCAAGAGCCAAAGATGGACTCGAGAGGAGTCCAAAGGCCTCCATCAGTTAGCGAACACTTCAATTTCTTGGTATTTTAGTGGGAGCAGCTGGGGTGTAGGGAGTGAGGACGTGGAACTGGAGGCAGATCTTGTGGTTTTACCCAACATCAGCATCTCTGCACTGGGAGCTGGACGAGGACTGTCCTGACTCCATTTGTGTTTTCTGCAGGGAATGAGGAGCCTTTTCTCCTCTGAAGATGATGATGCTTTTCTTGGCCTCTGGAGATGTGTGGCATGGGGTGTGTGCAGGAACCAGGTGTTTGCCTGTTTCTTTAAAGAATTCTGCAACCTCCTGGAGGCCGGCGTGAGGGCTGGAGGCTCACGGACTGTGTGGACTCTCCAGAGCTCTGTAAGCTTTGGAGTCTCCCAGTCCAAAACCACCTCTGATGCTTCACATCCCCATCGCCCAAGTATGTTTTTTGGCCCATGCTTTTCTGGCGTGTGCAGTAGCCTTGAACACTGCCGTGGTCTGGAGGAGACAACCCCGAGGAAGGGGGACGATGCTGGGTGAGGTTTGGCCATCCCCTCCTCACAGCCACTGAACCCCAAGCCGCAGGGCTGCGGGATGGGTGGCTGCCCCACGCTTTGCTTCCAGCCGCTGCCATCGTCTTGCCGGGGTTTCAGCCGCAGCCAGACCAGGGGGTCGAGCCGGTTCCCCGCAAAGTCTGGAGCAGTCAGCTCTCCGGCTGCTCCCTGTGCCAGGCACCCTCTCCCGCACAGGCTTTCCCAAGGCGTTCTGCTCGGGAAGCCCATTGTAATCATTTTCCAGAACCAGTGCTCGCCCTCGGAGTGACTGTGCTAATGAGATGGTGAAGGAGCTGTCAGCCACCCCCTTGCCGATGCTGCCACTACAGGCAGCTGCCTACACATGTGTAGTAATTACAGAGGGAGACGGAGGCTGCTGGCACCTTCCGCCAACGTAATCCCACCTTCCCTGGCGCTGATTCACTCGCGTGGACCCTGTCGTAGCGGTGCAGCTGCTGGGCTCTGCTGCGAGCACGGAGGGGGGGTGAAACCTTGCTGGCTGTGGGCGCAGGGTCGGGCAGCTCGGTGGAAGGGCAGCTCTCCGGGCACCGCTGCCGAGCTCTGCTCATCCCTTGTACAGGATTGTCTATTCGCAGAAAGGAGGGACTGGCGAATCCGTCTCATTTATGACGGATTAGATTATTGCCATTTACAGGCTATCCTCCATTTCATTTTAAAGCTATTTCTTTGTGTGGAAGATTGTTTTGCAATGGTGTATGAATAGCTCTGCTCTTTGAAGAGGTGTTTGCTTAAAAACACCCCAAACTCAAAGCCTAATTGTCTTGCACAAATGCAGGCATAATTCCTGATAGTCATTTGCTACACATCAGCTGTAATAAATGTTATTGCCGGCATAACAGCCTCTTGCCTCATTATCTCCAAGTCCAGAGGGAAGGGGAACGATTCTTGCTCAAGTGAATCAGAAGGCAAATTGTGGGCGGTTTGGTGTGTTTGGCAGCGGAAGGACGATGTGGTGTGACAGGAGGAAGGTGCTGGCCCCTGGAGTCATCCCCAGATTCCATGCACTCTGCTCCCCGCTGTTGCCGCTCCCTGCGTTGGGGCTTCCCACACCCCAGATGTGGGAAACCTGTTGGCTGGGTGCTGGGGCTCTGAGCTGACCGGTGCATCGCGGTGGTCGGCAGCACCGTTGCACGGCTGTGGTGCGCAGGACCCACAGGGCTGTGGTGTTTTTATAAGGCAACGAGCTTTTGCTGGAGTTGCATCTTTGTAGGGGTCTTGGCTCTGCAGCTGAGTCCACTTGAAGCGAGGCTTTGTGCTGGTCCGGCCACGGTGTCGTGGGCTCTGTTCTGGCTCCGGCACTGCTCCGTGGCTCGGCACAGGGGTGGTGATGTGGGGCTGCCCTCACCTTCTGCTGCTCCATCCCCTCTGCGTGCGTACCGTGCTGCTGTGGGCTGGGAGAGTGATTTCTGGCCTCTGCTGAGATGGTACATCTCCAGACTGTTGAAACTCATGGATTAAGAAGTGTTACAAAGCAGGTAGCTCCTAACTTGCCGAAGGTACCCCAAATAGCTTCCCGTGCTGCCTGCAGCTCTTGCTGATGAGAGATGCTGCTCCCTGGGATGGAGGCAGCCGCTGGCTTCGCCTTTGGTGCCTCATTGCATTGGGTCTGCTCGTGGCTGAGGTTTCGCTCCCGTGCTGCTCATGTTGCAGGGCGGGGTACGGCGTAAGCCGGCACACGTTGAACCTCTCCTGCCCCGAGCTCTTGGAACTGAAGCCTTTGGCCGAGTCGAGCCCCTTGGTGTGAGGTCTGCGGGGAAGGGGCTGGGTCTGGGTGACCCTCCCAGCTCGGCAGCCCCAAGAGATCCCAACCTCGGGGGACTGGGGGATGGGTCTGCCTTGCAGGGGTGACTGCTGGTGGGTACTAATGAGGTGTTCCCCAGTGGGTGCTGTGAGCCAGCATGCTGAGGAGGGGGGGCTCTGTGCACCGTGCAGGTCCCCATTCTGGTTTCCTTCAAGCCCAGACCCCAGTGACAAAGATGTTCCGAGCTCTTGCCCTGGAACTTGGGTCCCTTCATCCTCCGACATGACAGCTAGTAGAAATTAAATGACTTTAGATGTGGACCCTGGGGTGTGGGTTTTTTTTTTCAGATTCCCTTGCTCCTGAGCTTTTTCTCCAGTAAAAATTGCACTGAGCCATCTGGCTTTGGGGCAGGACCTCGTGAGAGCCCTAGCTGGGGGACAAAGGCTCTGCTGTTCCCGTGGGCTTGGAGCGAGCTTTGGGAGTGCTTGGCGAGGTGGGCTTGCCAGCGGCGAGGGAGGGACGCAGCACAGCAGCCGTCAGCAGCTCGGGTTGTGAAACGCTGCTGCTGTGTTGTGTGTTCTGGTACGCTGAGGTGCCAGGGACTTTGGCTGGATGGGGATGTTCCCGGCAGCAGAGCTGCGGGGTGGGTGTGTTGTAAGCAATTGAAATCAGCCCCGCTGACAAGTCCAGCGAGGCTTCCCTCCCGGCGGTACCTTGGCTCTTAAAACTACGGGGCTGTCTTCTGATGGCGCAGGGCAGGATGAGCCGAGATGGAGGCAGCGCTGGGGTTGGTTTGGGCATTAAATATTAATGCAGAAATAATGAAGGTGTTCCTGGAGCAGGGCTGACCCATTTAGAAACAAAACTTCCTTATAGCTGAGCCACTTCTGCAGCGTGACTGTGGTGTGGTGGAGCGTCCCGTGGTGCTGCCCCCTCCGATGGCACTCGTCATGGTCACGTAATGTCCTGCTGTCACCCATGAGTTGCCCAGGAAAGCTGTGGGTGCCAGGCTGAGCTCAGGCCACTCATGCCACTGTGCAGCATCAGTCTTGCAAGGAGCCATCGCGCCTTACTGCTGCGTGGGGGCATCAAAGAGTGGCACTTAGGAAAACATTGAAGTTGGTTTTTTTAGCTCAAAGTCCATCACTTGTGTTCACTGAGGTGTCTGGGATGTCCCCAGTGAGTGCTGCCCACGCTGTCCCTGGGGCAGGGTGGCTGGGAGGGAGCCCGGGACACGGCACACGCTGGGGCGTTTGTGGTGATGCTCATCCCTTGGTCAAATCCAGAAGCCTTCTCGCCCCGATCCCCGGTTGTCCAGCCCTTTGCCGTATTGCCATGTGGAGGAGAGACTGGACATGAAGTCTGGCTATAATTACGGCACTGTAATCAGGGCAGTGCATATGTTGCTGATGGCCTGACACAGCTGTGCGGGCTGAGGTCCCATCCCACTGTGCGGCGATGCACTGCAGCCAGTGCTGCCAGCGGTGCAGAGCCCGGGTGCCCAGCAGACCGTGGCTGCTGACCATCTCCTGCCCCAGCAAAGCAAAGCAGTGCCTGCTTTTTATTTTGCTCTGTATTCGGTTTTAGGAGCTACCTGGGAGGCTGCAGGGATGGACCTGGAGAGAACTGTGCAGGCTGTTTTTAAATGCTTTTAAAAGCCCTTAAGGAGGTGTTGTGCAGGTCTTTCCTACGCAGGAGAAACCTGATACAACCTGAACCAGCTCCATTTCCAGCTTGTTCTTGGGGACGACTTAAACTCTTACTTAACAGGCTGACTATTACGGCATCGGAGCAGCCGGTAGATCCTTGGTGTAGCATGGGGTGCACTCAGAGGGACCTTATTTTCTGTTGCCTCTTCTCCCCCTGATTCAGCAGGACTGTGTCCTGGAGACCTCGTGCTTTGCATTAGTTTCATTTTTGGCAGCTGAATAAAGCCGTGCCAATCCCAGAGAGCTGAGTGGTATTACCCAGGGAATTTAGTGCAGTGGAACAAAGCAAAGCCCTTTCAACCTTTAGCTGCCAGGTTTTTTTGTCTGTGTTTTTCTAAACTCTGCCCAGGCGGTGTGTGGAAGGCAAACAACTTGCGGGTGGTGCTGATGGAGCAAAATTTGAGGGAGAACGAGATTTGCTTTCGTTACCAGAATTTTGCTGAATATCAGCTTTGCTGTAGTGTCCTGCAAACCTGGCTTCGCCTTGCCAGCTGAAGGAAAGCCCGGCCAAAGTCTGTATGGGCACCTCTGCCCTCCCCGCTCCATAGGGCCAAGGGGGGTGGGGGGGTGCCGGGGGGGGTGCAGCCACCGGCGATGCAACCTGCAGCATCACAGGAGCAGTTAGAGCACCTTGCTGGCTGACTTGGGTGTGCGAAGCAATTGCTTGTTGAGCATATTCAGTGCCATAAATATGTTTGTTTTTCAGTGTTTCTCCTTAGCAGCCGGTAGCTTTTCAGCTTCTCACCTGGAGGGGGATGCGAAGGTGTGTTAGTTCTGGAGTCACCTTCTCTTCCCACCCTGGGAGTGAGAAGGTGGCTTGAAAAACTCTATTTTTATCTCCGTAGTGAAGAGCCTTTTTCAGTGCCCTCATCCTGCCGGGCTGTTTTTGTTGGAGTCTTCAGGCAATGTTTTAAAAACATTCACTTTCAGCAAACTTCCTCCTAAGGTTTCATGAACTTTACTTGGCCAGCAGAGAGTCGCCTCCCCTCTTCTTCAGCTGATCAGTGGGACCCTTTCTGGGGGCTTTTTCTCTTTATTTATTGCTTTAAAATGGCAGTTGTCACTCGGTGGCGAGTGGGGTCCTGCCCTCAGTGGTGCTGGCAGCTGTTGGAGTTGAGCCATGCTTTGGTTCCCTCCAGTTTGGGGAAGATGAGCTGAATTTTGGAAGGGGATTTCCTTGAGTCTGTTCCACTGCACCCATCCCCACAAGACCTGCAGATCAAGAGAGAAGCTTGGCTGCTTTAAGCCTTCAGGCACGGTGCTGCTGTCCCAGGGGCTGCTCTCCATCACCGCTGTCTGTGCCCACCCATGCTCAGCATGCCATGCCGTGGGGACGGCCAGTGCTTGCTGATGTCGCCAGTGCTACTGCTCTGTGGCTGATGCTGTATCTGTGGATCCTATTCCATCATTTATTCGCTAAGCTTCGTGCTTCAGGAAGATATGTTTACATAGGCACTGCTGCAAAAATACTTTTATTTATATATACATGTATACAGACATATACATAAACACTTAATGCACTTAACCTAACAAACTGTTTAAAAATCCCTTCCCCACAGAAATTCTGCCAATATTTCTTCTGCGTAAATGTTACTCAGCCTCAGACTGCACAGGCTGAGCTCGAGCGTGGTGGAGGCTGTAGCCACGGCTCTGCCGGCGGTGGGGACGTGTCCGCGTCCCTGTCCCACTGTGGGCAGCGATGCCATGCCTCCAGCTGCTTCGTGGGATAACACAGGTAGATTTTTTTGATGGAGGTTAAACGTGATGTGGGAAGGATGGAGCAATCCTCATCAGTGTTAATTAACTCCTGTGCAATTGTCTCCTACAATTAGGGAAAACAACTCGCTACGTGGCTTGTTGCTACAGGTTAATTTTCTCCTTTCAAGCCAAGCGTGTTCTCTAAACTTCTCTGTGCTGCCCCAAAGCAGCTTCCATGTGCGCTATGTTGCTGTGTAGCTTGACCTGCAGCCTTAATTAGCAGTGAAGACTCTTGTTAGCCTCGTGCTTGCCTGTCAGCTCTCCGCAGTCATTTTCAGCCCTTTGCAGGGCTGCGTGTGGTGCTGTGGGATGGACCCGAAAGCACCAAGAGCTGCCGGGGCGGTGGGATGGTGGCTTTTGGGGCATCGCAGCTTGGGCTGGGTTGGTGCTCCAGCTTTGGAGCAGCCATCATCAACCCGCTGCTCCAGCCCGGAGCGGGGCTGCTGCTGTGCGCTCCTCGGAGGATTACAAGGATTTCTCCTGCCAACAAATACCGGCACCTGGGTGATGCTCCCCCCCGGATAGCGTGCTCGACACTGGCCTCCGAGCTGGTGTCCACGCAGGTTCCTGCTCACTGACATTAGAAAATGGCTGTTTTGAGCTGGGGGAAGGCGCTGGCTGAGCCCTGTACATGTGCACCCGAGGAAGAAAATTAAACTGTCACACTCTCCAAAGGCCAGGCAGCAGGAACTCGGGATAAAAATGCCTCAGGCAGAAAATGAGCTTTATAGCGTTTGGCCAGCTTCAGATGAGGTGACAGATGCTTAATCAGCTTATTTGCCATAAGTGTCTGTCTGTCGTCTTCCCTCCCCTTCCTGGGATGGGACGCTGCCAGCAGCGCGGTGGGGGGGTGCAGAGCCCTCGCCTCCCCGGGGGGGATGCCCGTGCATCCCTGCTTGGGGTGTGCAGGGACGTTTAGGCATTAAACTTAATTTTGCAGCGGTACCCTTGGCGGGAGGCTGTTGGGACAGGGCGAGGGGCTGTCCCCGAGGTGGGGCAGGGGCTTCGGACTGCTTCAGGGCTGCTCCGCTGCATCCAGGCTTGGTCCGGAGGTCGGATTTGCAGGGAGAGAATGGAGATTTTGTTGTCTCTTCCAGAGCTCGGCTGGGAATCGGTGTCTGGTTTTAGAGATGCTATCGGCGGCGGGGATTGAATAGCTCTGGCAGGGGAGGGTCAATAGCTGCCGTGCCAAACGTACAAAGAGCCGTTCTTCTTTGTGATCCGATTATTCCTTCCCCCTCCATGTTTAAATAAGGACCTTAAAGCGAGGGAGGAAAAGCTGTCAGACAGCGCTTCTGGTGTTCACCGAAACCCTAATTTATGCATTTAGAGGCAGGTGGAAAGTGACACCAAGTGCTTTGAGACTGAGGTGTAATTCCTTGCACGTGGCATCAGCTGTGGCTGGCCCCAGCTCGGTGGGGACGGTGGTGGCTTTGTTCTGTCTTCAGCTCCTTGGTGGTTATTTCAAATACCTCTCTTCGGCCATTTCTGCTTGTCCGTGATAGACGAAGCTGATGTTGCTCTCCGAGCCCACCCCAGGAGTGGGACATCACCAGCGATCATCTCCCAGAACTCAGGTCAACTTCATGGTTGGTCTGAGGGCCATTGCCTGCTGTCTCAAACAGCCACTTATGGTTATATTTGCCATATCTGATCACTTGCTGGTTTGGGACATTCACTTATCTCTTATGGCGAAGCACCTACGCAAGGCATCTCATGCTGGCTTGGTTTTGACCCTCTGCCTCTTGGCGTTCAAAACCCAAGATTGGTCTTCCTCAGTAAAGCTGTGGGATGAAGGGACGATATCTGGGGCATCTTCCCCCCATCGCTGTGTCCGGGCTCTGCTCTCACCTGGTGTCAGGGCAGTGCCAACGGCTCTTGCTGGAGCTGGTGTGGGGAAGAGCCCTTTGGAGCAGTTGTCCTTGGTGAGAGGTGACGGTACCTCCCAACCGTTCCTGCAGAGGTCTGGAGGAGGCACGGCTTGAAGCGGCAGCACAGGTTGTTGCATTCGGCTGACATCCTGGCCATGTTCAACAGCTCTTATCATAGTGTTTGGTTTAGCATTGAGCTACTTCTGCCCTGCCCTGATCCTGTACTTCTGACTTTACCCTAAATGAGAAGAATATTTGCCCTTCCAGACCAATAGGGCCATTGCTTTGGAGCATTGTTCGCAAGACATGGGCTTCTCGGTCAAAACCCAGCATCCTCTTGCAGATGTCGGGAAGCTTGGGTTGCGTTGCTGTGAGGGGTGTGGGAGGACTTTTTGTTCCGTTATTGCATTGATGAGCATCGAGTTCAGTGTGGCTGCCCCAGGGGAGCACGGAGCTGCTCTGTCCAGCTCCCGATCATCTCTGCTAACCCCTGATGATATTCTTTTTTCCTTTAGACGATCATGGAACAGTTCAATCCCAGCCTCAGGAATTTCATTTCTATGGGGAAGACCTATGAAAAAGCCTTAGCAAGTAAGTGAAACTGCGTTGCTGGTGTGTTTATTGCTGAAACGCTGGGGGCTGGAAGGCTGGTGAGGATCCAGCTGGGTCCGTCTGGTCAGCATGGTCTCGGAAAGGACGAAAGCTGGAAAACCAGCTTGGGATGCTCTTTGTTCCCAAGGGGGGTGAGGGGAGGAAACTGGGGAGGTGGTTCTTGGACCTCAATGCAAAACTCATGTCGTTAGGATGTGCAAGGCACACGCGTGCTGCGGGGCCACAAATGTGGAAAGGATTTGAGTGTTAAAATGTTGAGTGGCAACTGGATGACAAATACATCAACCGGTTTGTCTTTAAATGTTACTTTGAAATATTTAGAATTAAGATTTTAAGCTCTGTTTAAAGCTGTGTTATTAAAATGTTCAAATTGCCCAGAAGAATGCATTGGGAGAGAAGGAAAAAACCTAAAAATATTGGTGGCAACTCTTGATTGGGAATACTGGGTCCTGTTGGGAGCCGTTAGGGAGGTGTAGATTTAAATGATCAAAAGTCAAATACAAATTGTTGAAAACCAAAAAATGGACTAATTTTACTTAAAATGACTTTGCATACTGCCTGGGACCTTCTCGGCTCAGTTTTAAGGAGGTTTAAGGCAGGCTCTGTTCACCCCAGAGGCAGCTGCTTTCTTTTGGGGAGGGCTCTGCTTATTTCAGAGCTGCACTGCACGTGTCTCTTGGATTTTATTTTTTTAATTGGTTCAGTGAAAATGCCTGTAAGGGAAGAGGCTGTCAAAATCTTAAACCAGTGCAAAAAACCCCAAAACTTTGGTGTCTCATGTTCTTAAACACCAGTGTTTGAAATATGACCTTTGGGAAGGATCTTTGCCGCCTTGCTTTGTGCCTGGAGCAACTTTTATTTCCCACAAGTCAAATGAGGTTCCTGGATGTTTCAGTGAAGGATCTTTTAAGATGCAGACCTCCTACCGTTCTCAGGTGCAGGTGCTCCCCTGCGTGCTGCTCTCTTGCCAGTTCTCAGCCTTGTTTTTAATTAGGTTTTAATGGATCAACTGGCCATAACGTAGGCAGTGCCTGTCCATCCTGGTCCACTGCACAGGGGCTGTGGACTCTGATCCCCAGGGATGGGGCACTTACTACACCCTTACAAGCAGCAGCATTTCCCAGCTATTCCTAATGATGCTAACGATGCAGGGGTTCATGATTTGGGTGTGCTTCTGCCTGCTCTTTCCCTGCTGGGTCTCCAGCCAGGTGCAGGCAGCAGGGAAGGGAGGAAAGGCAGGGTCTGATGGGGAGGAGGAGGTTGCAGTTGGGACTGTGGTTTTTTTATTTGTTCTTCTGAAATGTTATACTGATAATGCAGCTTGTAATTACCCGGGTGGTGGAGTCCCTTTATAATGTGCTATTTTATCACACTTAAGTTGAGCACACTGTAACTGCAGTGTTTTGTGGATAACCAGTATGATCACTTGTTTTCTATTCTTCTTGCATCCCTGCTGTGAATAAGCTTTGAAGGCAAAGATCTTCCTGTAATTTTTGAAATTGTCTTTGGTCATCCTTTACTTTGCATCTCTGAGCTTGTGGGGGCATCTGAAGGAAGTATCTTAATCAGTAAATCATGCTGGAAGAGGTTTCAGCACATAATTTGACGGTGTTGTGCTAAAGCTGTACAACATGTTCTCGTGATTAGAGGAAACCCCCTGCTTATCTGATTAAAGTGGAGTGTGTAGCTGGAATGTCAACAAACAAGACTGAACTATAATGAAAGTCTGTGATATTCAATTATTCCACAGTGATTTTTCTGAGCAGCATTAAGCAGGCTGATGGTTAAACTGGAATGAAAACCACCTAGGTCCTGCACGTACCTTTTTTTTTTCCTCCTAAATAGCTCTGTGATCTTGCTGCTCGATCTTTCTTCTTTCTTCACTCATTTTTCTTCTGTTTGTTGTCTAGTCCCTCCCCGTGGGGTTAAGCCCTTTGAAGTAATGTCTATTTTAGTGTCTAGCATCTATTCAGTGCCACAGAAGTTATAATAGCCATTAAAGAGAATATAACCTGTGTTTTTTGATCCTTTTAGGCATGACATATGCAGCAAAAGGATACTTTGATGCTCTGGTTAAGATGGGAGAGTTGGCCAGTGAAAGCCAAGGATCTAAAGAATTGGGTAAGTTGCCTATTTACTGCTAAATGGAGTCACAGTCCGGAGCAGGCTCTAAGCACAGGAATGAAACCAGTTTTTTGCTGTCGATGGGGATAACAAGCTCAATGTGGAGCTGATCCTGCCTCATGTGAATGGTGAAAGTGTCTCTGTATTTACTGTTAGTGTAGCTTAAAAAAAAAAAAGCCTGCTATTCTTAGCGTCAGGATTTTGGGGCACTGTCAGCTTGTGGTGTTTGCAAAAAGGAAGTGTTTGCAGAGAGCAGCTTTCCTGGCATTTTCGTCTTCCTTTGCAAAGGAGACAAAAGCACCGGCTTCTGGTCTGGGAGCTGAGGCAGCGCTGCCTGCCTTCGTCCTCCGAAGGAGAAGGGGACGATGCAGGGGAGAGGCAGCGGTTTGGGGAATGGGCAGGTCAGCTGTACTGAAGCAGTGTTTCTCCTGGTAGAAGTCGCCCAGCACTCGGGCTGTGCACGGTGAGGGCTGTGTTTATGCCCTAAGCCCTGCTGAGTGCGGCAGAGCTGTTGCAAGATCTGCTGCACGCTGTCTGCAGCTTCCCAGTGCAACGCAGCTGGGGACTTGTATTTGCTCAGTCGATTACAGTTGCGACAGGCGTCACGAGCTGTGATGCTCGGTGCCTCCTTTCCCTTTCCTACGCTTACTCCTCCGGTAAGTCATTTGGGAGCTGCTTTTCCAGTCTTCCCGTCGCTTGGACATGGCTCCTGTGCTCTCCCTCTGAGCTGCCCCCTCCTTGCTGCTGTCTCGCTGCACAGATATGGTTGGAGGTGGCTCCTCTCCCAGCTCCCCCCAGGGCTCCTGCAGCCTCTTGTTAAGGCTCTGGTGGGGCTGAGATGGGTTTTGGTCTCGTTGCCTTCGCCATCCCAGGTGAACAACTCCTCCTCCTCCCAGTCCCTCCTGCAGGTCTGGCTCACCAGGTCGCCATGCTAGGAGATGGCAAACTGTACTCATTAATGCGATCTCTGAGGCAGTCAATTAACAGAAGAGGTTGAGCTGAAATGACTCTAAAGACCGATGAAGCAATTGGTGAACAGCCCCTCAGAGGGGCCAGGCTGCTTGTGCTCGCTGTCAGACACTGCTTACCCCCAGCCACGGGCTGCTCCAGCTCGGCCGTGCACAGCTCGCTGCCTGCGCCTGAATTTTGATGGGGAAGCAGTAAGTGTCTATGGAAACCAATTCTATCGCTTGGATTAAAGCTGCCTATAGCAATCTGTTTCTGTTTAATAAATAAAACAAGAGCCTTGTGCGTGATGCATGCAGCGACTGAGATTGTAAGGGCTGTGCAGACCTTACTGTCCGAGGGCTTCCTCTTCTGTCTCTTTGGGGGTGAAAGACGAAGCAGCTCTGTCCTCCTGGGAGTGAAAGCTTGGGAAAGCTTTATCAGAGGCAGCTCAGCTGGGTGAGGGCAGGAGCTTGGGGACCACAAACCCTGCCTCCCCTTCTGAGCAGCTCCAGGCTTTGCTCACGCTTAAAACCTGGCTTTGGTGTCTTCTGGTGGTCCTGCTTTCTTGCCTAAGGACGGTGGTTTGACAGCAAGCATCCTTAGTGCCCTCCCATGGGCTCCCAATAGGCACTTGGTGTGTGGCTTGAGTTTTTTGGGGTTGGTTTAAAATCTTTCCAAATTACTGTGCCTTCTGCTCTTGGTGTGAGTGCATCTGAGGGAGGATCCTGGCAGCTCCTGCTCAGCCCAGAGCTGTGACGAGCAGCTGCTCCTCGGACCTCTTGCTTTGTTGATCTTGCTGATATTTATTGTGGCAGCTGCTCCATGCAGAAGAAAGTTAAGATAATATATCTGGCTGCTGTTTACTGGAGCCGATAACAGCTGGGGACACAACCCCCTCCCAGCGGGATGTATAAACAGGGGCTGAAAAATGTTTTAGATCGGGGCTGTGCTCACCAAAGGTATGGCTTTTCCTGGGAACACCTTTACCTTATCGGTTCCTGTGCTGTGATTACTGATAGTGCCGGAAAGGAGCGCTGGGGTCTGGGTTATTTCATTCCTTACTAGAAGCTGCAGCAAATGGGGATGTTCATAACTGCCACTTGCATTAATGTTGTGCCCCTGCTGCTCCCTCCCTGTGTGGGTGGTTTCCTCCATGACCAACAGCACAGGGAAAGCTCCTCCAAGAGGTCAGGCAGGACTCTGGGATGCTCTGGTTGGGGCTGCAGCTTGCATCTGTTTCCAGCCTCCATGGAAAAGAATCTGAGATTTTTTTTACCCCTCCTTAACCCTTTCTTTTCTGAATGTGGATACTTTTCTGATGCTATTTCTGGGACAGGAGGTGTCAAAAAAAAACATAATACACACATGCTGTGTCTAAAAGGTGATGAAGGCGGCCACATCTCTTTCCCTAGCTCTCCTGCCTGTGCTGCAGTGATGCTGGGGTGGCTGTGGGGGCTCTGCACCCCCCGGTGACACAGCACGGATGGGGACCGGGAGCTCCGGGCAGGTTCGCAGCACCCCGGGGCGCTGGGTGAACACTCAGAGGCTGCCCTGTGCCAGGAGAGCTGCTGTGGCTCTGTCGATCAGTGCTCAAAACTGGCCGAGTTTTGCTGTTGTCATCTCTCTGATAGTACTTGTGACTCCAAGGAGCTGCTCTTTAAGTTGGACATTGGAAAACTGCCCGTCAATGGCCAGTCCCCAGCTGTGTGCAGCCATGCTGGCTGTCTGGTGCAGTGAGGCAGAGTGGTCCATTCTGCTCGGTGCTGGCTTGTTTAAAAACACGTTCCTGTGATGGTAGTGATGCTGCATGTTTGTCTTGCTGAAAAGAGTTAGCAACCTAATAACCCTACCCCCAAGCTTAGGTCTCTGCTCACCAGCTGCTTAGCACTTCACATATTTTGTAAATTCTCCATCAGATTTTAGCAATTGTGTGTAGACAGGATAATCCTGCGTGGTAATGGAAAACTTAGTGATAATAAAGTACTTGAGTTGTAATCGGCTCTGTGGTTTGAGTTTTCAGGTGCAAGTGTCTGGCAGGGGTGTACCTCTGTCTGAACCCCATTGCCGTGGCATTCCCGGGAGCCAGAGGGGTGGCAGGAAAGCTTCTCCCCTCCCTGCTCTGCTCTCTGGGCTGCTGCCCAGTTTCAGGCACTTGGCGGATTAGACCCATCCCCACAGTTCCTCTTTGACAGGGGTTCCTTATGCTGTTTTTCACATCTTCAGTGGTTGCTGCCATGGCTTTTGGGAAGCTGAGAAGCTGGTGTGAAGAGCATGAACATTGCATGTCTGCTCAGTGAAGGTTTGTTCCAGGCTTGATCTGGGAACGCTTTGTAGACACTTCTGAGGAGCTCCAGTCTCATGCGCAAGTGCTCAGGTGACTTTGGCCCTTGTCCGGCTCCTGCTTAGGTCCCTTGGATGCTACTCAAAATGTTGTTTCTTTTGTCCCCCTTGAAAACTAGGCCATGGCAAAGTCATGGGAAGGGGATTTTTCTTCCCAAGGGAAGTACTTGCCTGGTGAGCGGAGCCAGAAGCAGTTCCCACCAGGCTGGGAACGCACTGGGATGCTGGGGCTGAACAGCACCTGCAGGAAACTCCTCTGGGGCTGGAGGTGGATTTTGCTTAGCGGTTGGTTTTCTCAAAGGTCCTCTTGATTTAGTGAAGGCTGCTCTGGCTGAAGCATGGTGCTATGAAAGGGCAAGACATGCACTAATTAGTTGATCACTGTTGAGCTGAAATGAGCCTCTGGTAGGTAATGGCTTTCTGATAGACAATTTGCACAGTCAAATCAGGACCAGTAGCACCGTCGTGGTCCAGTCGTTTGCTGTGGAGCTGTTTGGTGTCAGTGGAGGATGCTGGGCTTCAAGAATTTTAAACCATCTCCGTACAACTTTTAAACCACTGATGAGCATCACAGAGGGATGCGGGGTTGAGCCATCTCCACTGGGCATGCTGTGCACCGAGAAGGGGTTCTGCGGTCAGAGCTGGGCGCAGAGCCTGGTCCTGTCCGTGACGCTGCCGTAGAGCCAGGGTGCCACCAGCCTGTGCCCTGGTGGGATGGCCAACGACCAGCCTGGTGGGATGCCCACGGCTGCCCTGGCAAGTTCAGCCTCTTGGTCTTCCCTGCAGCTCCTCAGGGAAGCTCCTGGCCCGGCTCGCAGTGGTGTAGTTCAGAGGCTTTGTGCTGCACTGAATCCTCTGGGGAGATGTGTTAGTCTGTTAATTGGATTTGCAGTTGTTTTGGGTAGATGCTTCCTGCAGCAGCGGAGATGCAGATATAGATACTGTGAATGTCAAGGGTCAGCGCAGTGTTCAGTGTCTGACCGGGGACCAGCGGAGCTGGTGGTGGCTGTGGTGCCCGATGTCTGCTGGGGACCTGCCAGAGCAGTGCCCAGAAAAAAACAAAGCTGAACTGCCAGAAGTATTTGCCTGTGATGGGTGACTTGGTGTCCCTGCAGTGAGGTCCCTCTGCCTGTGGAGATGAGCTCCTGGGTGGGAGAGCAGTGGTAATCTTGTTGCTCGATCCTTTTAAAATTGGACTTGGTGATGTACTTAATGGCTTGTGGGTAGCAACTTTGTGCTGGTGGAAGAATGGGTGCTCTGGACCCGCATTTCCACCTGCAATTCTGTAAAAAAGCCTAATTTGCCAGAGAAACTGTTCCAGAAATTCAGGATTTGGCTTCCAAGCTGTGTAGTTCACTTGGGGAAGGAACTGGTAGGAATGGGCTTGCTAAGGGTGCAGAAACACAAGAAAGACCTCTTAAAAACTGCTGCCTGCCTCAGAAAGGGACTCTTCTGCTGTCTGCATTGCCTTTTCACTGACTTCAAATCATCTGATGGAAAGCAGACTGCCATAGCAGTAGGCTTGTTCTCACCAACCTGTGTTTGGGTAAGTAATGGTGGAGGGTTGTTAAATGAGCATCTGCGAAGAGCATGTTGCCTGGCTGGAGTTTCTAACGCGTAGCAGCTGTGTGTAACGTTTGGGTTTCACCTTCAGCAGCGACATCTTCCAGGGATGCCTACCTGCTGCGGGCACCGAGCCTGGGATGAGCTCCCGCAGGGATGCTCCATCCTTTCGGGAGGGATGGAGGGGCCACACGAGTGTGTCCATGGGCTGGTTTCTGCTGTCCATCAGCGATGCCCTGAGCTTGGCAGATTTTAGGAGGGGGTGCAGCTTGTTTTGTGGCCAGCCCTGGGTCCTGGAGGTGTTTGCTTCCCCTCCTGGGACTGCTGGCGTGCAGGACGGATCTGTTCGTGTGGGTCCGAGCCGGGTGGTTCCGGGCTGGTGAATGTGAGGTCTGTGCAGTCGTGTTCTCCTGTGCTAATTGATCCTGTGCCACCAATATAGCTGCTGCCAGAGCAGTTGGGCGCTAGGGAGTCGCTGGTCTGTACATCATGATACAGGTACATGATCGGTTCACATCTGGGGGTGGCTGTTGGGAAGCGTGGGGCATCACAGGTCACCCAGGTCCCTCATCTGTCCCTGGTAAAAAGTGTTGATGGCAACTGCTCAGCCCGAGGGAGCCAATTACTAGAAGTGTGTCATTGAACTTGCCTGAGTCAGGGTGCCTTGGGAAGCTTTTGCTTTTCTCTTTACCTAGTCTCTCGATAAATAAATAAAAAATGTCTTAAGCTTTGCCAAGCTGGGTTGAAGCAGAAGCTGCAAACAGAGCTGATCATTATAATGCTGATGAGTCGCTGATATAACATCAATGAATCGGTACCATCCTTTGGGGCTGTGATAAGTGAAACCCTTTTGAAGAGGAAATAGATGAGTCAGTGTGCAGAAGCCGATTGTTTCCCCACACTCGTATCCTTCCCACTGCACACACATGGATCTTCCCCCAAGTTGTCTTGCAATCGAATGTCAGCGCTGATCAAGTCAGAGCCTTCTTGTCTGGATGAGGTGTTGGGCTGCAAAGCGCTTCTCTCTGGCTTGAGGGCTTGTCTGTGGCTTGTGCTGTGTCTTTGAACTTGGATCAAGAGACATTAATGTGAGGGAAGAGAAAAAGAAATTGCAGAAGTTTTCAGCAGCACACTTCTGCCTCAAATCTGGCTCGATCAGATCTTCAGCACATGACATGATGTGCAAGCAGAGTTAGTGCCAGTCTGTGTTTACGGGATGGGGGGAGGCAGCTGTGCGGCAGCGGGGATGGGCTGTGACCGCAGGAGCTGGGGGGGGACGGCCACGCTTGCTGCTAGTGGAAACCAGAAGGTGTGAAACTGGGCATGCAGCGCTGAAAGGGGAACTGGTAACTGCTGGGCTGAGAGCCCTGCTCTGCCAAGTGCAGGGCTGGGGCGGGGGCAGGATTTCACCCTGAAGCAATGCTTTGTTAATAACGTGCACAAGGCTGATGCTCTCTACCCCGCTCCCCGCCTCCAAAAAAAACCCCAGACCAATGGAGCTCTCCTGTCCAGCAGGTACTTTCGCTCAGCGGAGTCTGTGAGGAGTGAAATGGGTGCCTGTGTCGGAGCAGTGCCTGGTACAGGGACCTCCTGGCCCCCTCTCCTCCAGGCACCTTGTGCTTTCGCATCTCCACCTGCCCTGGGAATGTGCTGGCACAGGCACATCCCCTCCCTGGGTTCAAGTGCTTGCTTGGCATCAAAGGATTCGGCTGACAGCATTTAACCAGCCATTGAAAAGCAGATTTTTTTTTTTTCCCCTCTTAGGCTTCAGGAGCTCAAACAACTTGCCCTGTTACTGTCTGTTGCTTTTTTTCATTAATGAGCTAATACTCCTTTTCTGCCAGCTTGCTTACTTCCCTTGACAGCACTGTTGCCTTTCCTGGTCTCCCTTAACAAAAAGCAACAGGGAGAAGCTCAGCACAATGTCAGATAGTGGAGGAGCTGAGCCCTGGACTCCCTGTTCCATCCTTTCACGCTCTTTATTTGCGATCTGAATCTCCAGAGCAAGTGATCTTGATGGTGAGCGATGCCAACAGTGCTGCGTCCTCTGTGTCACAGGAGCAAGGAGCGATGCTGGCAAGGGTGCAGCGCTGTTTGCTTGTCAAAGCATCCCTCGCTGCTGGGCTGATGCCAGTGGCAGCAGGAGCTGGTGGCCACCGGCTCCCGCTGCTCTTGCAGGACAGGCTGGGCTGCTTCAGCCCTGCACAAGCACCAACATGTTCTGGCTCGGAGCAGTTTGGCTCCTTCGCCCATGCATTGTTTTGTATTTTTATTAAAAATGACTCGTATCTAGCCCGAGGCGGGGGGGGCGGAAAAAAATCCTTCGCCTCTGAAAACTCAAAAGCAAAACCCTGTGAGATGGGTTCCTACTGCTCTGCCTTCTGGAGGGGCAGCTGGCTCCTGTGCGGGGCTCGCTGTGCCGATAGCAATGGGAGGGATGTGGAACAACCTGTTTGCCTGTTCCTGGCTGGGTGTGGTAGGGAAGGGCCCACAATAGCCCCTATAGTTCTCCCAGAACGATACCGTGAGTCAGACAGACGTAAATAGCAACTCCTCCTTGCCCGTTTGTGCTTTGCAGCCTGCGGAAAGGTGTGAGAGCCCGGCATGGGCAGGTGAAGCCCTTGCTCTGCAGTCCTACCCTTCCCCATCTTTATTTTTGCCTCTGGGCTTAGGCGAGGCTCTTCACCTTGGGTTTCTTGACCTATAGGATGTGCATTTTGGCAGCAAGGCTAGTACGGTGCTCGTGCTCTGTGTACAATTTACACTGTGACCCAAGCTCTTGCCCTGTTCTCTGCCCTGCTGCGCAGCGGTAATTGCTGTGTTTAACTTACAAATACCACTGGTAGGTGATGCAAAACGCCCGTGGCGTGGGCAGCCGTGCTGCTGCCGGGGTGTGTGCCGTGGTCCCAGCCCTGCCGCCGAGTTCTGCTAACGCCTTGCGGTATCTACCGTCAGCACAATGCCGCATATCCTCTTCTGAGCCAGGGTTTGAAATATTTAGGCTTTCCAACTACCATGGTATCTCTTAGTCACAGTTTAACTTCTTCCCTGCTGCCACGCTGGGTTAGCCTGCGCGGTTTCAGGGTAAAATGTCAGTTAATGTCTAACAAGGTCTGTAGCTTTTTTTGCAGTGGTGAAGCAGCTCGTGGTGTGGAGGTATCGGGGTGTCCGAGGTGCTATACATGAATTCGCACAGCGCTGCAGCTGCTGTTCAGGGGATTTAGTTCAAATCCTGCTGCTGCCCAGCGATGGCGGCGGCCATGGGAAGGCTGGAGCCGATTCCTTCGGAGCCGGTTGGGCTGTCTCAGCCCTGGGAGAGGCTCCAGAGGAAGCTCTTGGCCCTCGACGCAGCCCAACGCCGGGCAGGCATCCAGCCGCCTTCCTGCGCCGCGCCGGCTCCAGCACCGTGCTCACCTTGAGCTGCTCTTGGTGCTGGCCGTGCCGCACCGCACCGCCAGCAAAGGTGCTGCAAAACCAGCTGTGGCAGGGGAGCCCGCTGCCGGGGGGGGGAATGGCAGTGTCCCTTCACCCGGGCTGGGACACGGAGCATCTCGCAACAGGGATGCTGTGCTGGGTGGGAAGGGCTCCGCACCGCTGGTTGCTTTGATGTGGGGCTGAAACGCCCCGTGCTCTCGCTGCGATAAGAGCCAAGGGGGTGGTGGCGGAGGAGAAAGTCTAAACGAAAAGATGTGTATCTGTTGAGAGATGCACCTCCCCGGCTGCTGGGAACAGGTCCATTCCCTGGGTGAGGAATGTGGTGGGTGTAGAGCCCTGTTGTCCCAGTGCAGGGGACTGGGTGTACTCAGTGCTAGATTTGGGGATATGTGTATTATTTCGGAGCGCCTTGGTCCCTGCTCTTTGGGTAGGTTGGGAGCTCAGCAGCGGTGGCCAGAAAGCCCTTGGCCAGCCCTGCACCAGCTTTCTCAGCTGGGGTTTCCACTCCGGCCAAACGGGAAGTGAAAGGGAGAGGGGGTGGCGCGAGCTTTGGAAATAATAAGTGAGCCACCCTTGCATTGATATACTCTTGAAAAAAGCAGTCTCAGCCGAGCGACGGCGTTACGTCATTGCCTTCTTGCAGTGGGAATTTGTGCACTTCCCATGATTGAGCTGTCGCAGCCCAACCGGAGAGCAATTTCCTGGCAGTCTCGTGGTGGTGACCCCTCGCCCGGACCTCCCTGTTCATGCATGAACCTCTTCACCGCAGATGTGCGTAATTGCCGCGGCCGGCTGCCTGCTCGGCGTGAGCGCCAGGGGCTGCTCCGCTTTGTTCAGCACCTTGCGAAGCTGCCGTAAAAGTTACAGCTGGCTGCGGTGGCTGCGGAAATCTCGGCGCGCGGTTTCCTCCCGGTGAAGGAGCGGAGCTGCAGCCACGCCATCTGGTCGCCTCCTCGCTTTGCGGGATGCTTTGTGCATCGTTGCTCTCTTGAGGCGCTGAGTGGAGGGCACGGGGGGACGGTGGCCCTGGTGCCAGTCGGTGCTGGCTGGTGCCGCAGCCGGTCCTGATACTGGATCGACCCGCGGCGGAGGGGGCTGGTGCCTGCCAAGGACAAAAAGGGATCAGACTTTAATATTTGCAGAAGGTTTTGAGACACGGTGTATGGTGCAAAGTACAAATTGCTTCAGCCACAACAGCAAAGAACTGTTTGGCCGGGTTGTTCCCGATCGGCTGGTCGTGTTGACACTCGGCTGGCAAATGGCCCATGTGCCCAGGCATGTGGTGGGCCAGGGCTGGGCTGACCGAGCGGTGGGCTGGGGCTGGCCCAGTGTATGCCATCTGGTTTTGTGCTGAATGAGGGTCTCAGTGGTTCCCTTGTACTGGTGAGATGCTGGTTGGGCTCATCCCAGTCCCACTGTTGCTAAGGTTTGACTCCATGTACAGAGAATGCGGTTGTCCTGGAGCCCAGGAGAGACCTGTCGTCCATGGAGGACTCGCGTTTTCCTGCACTCTCTAAATACACCAAAACCACAGTGTTTGCTGCCAGGGCTGGGCTCTTGCTGGAGCGGGACAGGAGTGAGCAGCCCCTTGTACAAGCAAACCTGGGCTGTGCATGTCTCGGCTGCTGGGGGGCCGGGCATGCTGGGGAAGGGGGACCCACCGCCGGGTGGGATTAGGGCTGTGGCTGCTCACCCCCAGATCCCCAGTGGGTTCCCAGGTTCGTCCTTGCCGGGAGCCACCACCTCCACCTTGGGCAGCCCTGGGAGCATTGCACCATCTCCTCCCACACGTTGTCCTGGGGTCCAGGGCTGGTGTCCGCTTCCCATTGCATTTCCCATCCCTGGAGTTGCTGTTTTGTCACTTAAAACTCCAGGTATGTTTTTATGGGCTGTACATCTGGGGCTTTGAGTTACCCCAGGCACTGCTCTGCTTTTTCTGGGATGGGATGAGGGATGCTGCTTCCCTTTGGAGAGCCCCTGTGGGTTTTCAGGGGGGCTCCCAGCCACCGCTGGCTGTGTGACCTGCCAGGGCTGAGTCCTGAGACGGGAGCAGCTCAGAGACACACGGCTCATGGCTTTCAGTTTATGAACAGTTCCATGTAGGCTGAAAGCCTCCTGGGAAGCTGTGACCTGCCATGCTGGAAGTAAGAGCTTCTTAACTCAGCCCTTATAAATAGCTGACAGAGCTCGACTCTCCCTGAAAGCTTGCTCTGGTCCAGAGACGATGCTTTTAGTTGAGCGGTAACGCTGGCTCCTCTCCTAGAAGACACTCCTGCAGCTCCCACGTGTGTGTCTGGCTCCAGCCACGCTGGGGCTTTTGCTGAGGCAGGACACTGCCCTTCCTCCCAGGAAAAGCACCGTGGGTGTGTGGCTCGATGAATTCTGCATTTGAAAAGAAGAATTAGAGGAAGAGACAACGCGGAGCTGGGATCCTTTGGCCGTGGGCAGCCGTTCTTGGGACTGACCTGTGGCATTTGCAGCGGCTGCGTGCCACGGCTCTGCCCTCGCTGCCCAGCTCGCCTGCGCAGGGCAGGGCTGCCCGTGCCTGGCTCCACCACCGAGGTTGAACTGGTCCAGTAGTTTTGAGGCAAATATCGACCTAGGGCTTAGCTCCGTTTGCAGCTGCGTGTCCTGTCACCTGGACTGAGTCCCAGGGCTCTGTCTTTCCACTGCCCCGCTGCTGGGGGCGAGGGATGCAGGTGCTCTGTGCTTGGCTTTGGGCTGTACACACAGCTGGGAGAGCACTGGGTGAAGCTCCTGGCTGTACCTGTGCTGTTTAAATTCCCATCTCTGTTATTAGTGCAGCATCTCTCATCTCCACCTGTTCCCTTCAATATCTGGACTGTGAATCGGGTCAAGATGAGGGACCTTTCCTGGTCCCATCGTCTCTGGCTCCTTTGTCCCATCCCTGTGGTCAGGCTAAGGGCTGGGGTGGCTGATGGCAGAGTGGGTTGCGGGCAGGGCTGCCCCTGGGTGCTGGGGTCCCGCTGCTGCTTGTCCTTGTTTCCCTTCATGCTACACAAGGCGTGCATGTTTGTCCAAGTGTCTTGGAGGAAGATCTGCTCACCTACAGCTCCCCGAAGATGGGCACCAGGGGTACTCCAGGAGCACCCATGGGTCTGGCTGCAGACGCGTCCCTGCTGGTGGGGTGCCACCTGCCCCAGCCCTGGGGTGTCCCCCCCAAGCTCGGTGCCTCAAGCCCCCTCCCCATGTCTTGTCTTTGCAGGAGACGTGCTCTTCCAGATGGCAGAAGTCCACAGGCAGATCCAGAACCAGCTGGAGGAGATGGTGAGTGCCCCAGCCTGGGCATGCTGGGCTCTCTGCCTGGCCACGGGCTCTGCTGGTGTTGCAGCCGAGCAAAATGGTTTTCCATGTCTTGTCCGGGTGACACCAGCCCCTCTGAAGTGGATTTGCTGAGCTGCAAAGGGTCTGGTCTCCTTGGGCATCTGCTTCTGCTGGGTCCTCTTCTGAGTGTCTGTCTGTCCCTTGCTGCTGTCAGCCTCTGCTCTGTACAGACCCTCTCCCCTGCCTGCCCCAGTGCTCCCCAGTGCCATCCAGTGCTCCCCGGGCAGGGTTTGCCAGCCCTCACCAAGGAATCGTGTTTTTTCTTTCTGCCTGCAGCTCAAGTCCTTCCACAACGAGCTCTTGACGCAGCTGGAGCAGAAGGTGGAGCTGGACTCCCGGTACCTGAGTGTGAGTTACAGACTCGTGTAGTCCGGCAGCACAAACATTGGCTCGGGCATCTCCGCCTTTCCCATTCCTGCTGCCCGGCTCCCCGCTTGGGCACGGTTGTGCCCAGACACTGCTCGTGCCCCTGGTTACAGATGGGTCCCCGACCATCACACACATCACCACGCACAGAACAGCATTTTCCCCAATGTCAGACTATTGCAGCCCCTGTTTGCTCTCTGGGCCGTGGGGAACCTGCTTCTCCCAAAGGCCAGGGGGGTCTGCTTGCTTCTGCCACCCCTCGACAGCAGGAGCTGCGGCCGAGGCAGGGATTCAGCTTTGGCTGCTCAGAGCTTTCTCCTGTTGCATCCAGGCTGCACTGAAAAAATACCAGACGGAGCAAAGGAGCAAGGGGGACTCGCTCGACAAGTGCCAGGCAGAGCTGAAGAAACTTCGGAAGAAGAGCCAAGGCAGCAAAAACCCCCAGAAATACTCTGACAAGGAGCTGCAGGTAGGACCCCGGGCACAGCGGGGGGGGACGAGCATCCCGTGCCGGGCAGCGGATGCTTGGTACCACATGCTAGAGGTGGCCCGGCTCTTGCAAGCCTTTTGATAAAGGCTTGCTGTTTTCTTTAGAGGAAAGGGAGCGTGGTGGGGTGTGGGAAGTGTGGATAGGGAGGGGGCGGCAGCCTGTGATGGGAGCGGGTTGGTCTCATGGCCACCCCGGGGGAGGACGGTGCAGAGGGGGAGGCTGCAGATGTTGTGCCGGGAGGTGCGGTGGTGACTAACCCCGCTTAGTCCCCTGCTCCTGGTGCTTTTTATTTTTTTTTTTTGCTTAATGAATGAACCCAAAAAGATCATTAACTTCTGTTGCGCCCAGATCCATCTTCCCCTGGATGGTGTTTTGCTTAAATATTTTCTGTGCCTGCTGCCGGGGTGCCCCTTCCCCCAGCCTGCCGGGGCGGCGGCGCGGGCCGGGGGCGGCTGCGGTGAATCACCGTGGTGTGATCGCGGTGTGGGCTCCCTCGCCGACCACGCGCCGTTTGCTAATCGGGTCCCGGCTGCGCGGGGCTGGGGTCCCTCACAGCACCCACCTGGATGGTTTGTGCTGCGGGGTGGGCGCGTGTCGGAGGTTGAGGTGTTGGGATTGCCTACAGGGAGGGAGTTGGGGTCAGAATTTCACTGAAGAGCATCCAGGGAGCATCCCTGGCTGGTGCCGGCTGAGCCGGGGCCGTGAGCAGGACGTGCCGGCGGGCTGTGGCACACGGTTACCGATGCATTCACAGCAGGAGTTTCGTGTCTTCTGAAGTCTGCAACCTTTGGTTCGAGCTTTGCCCAGACCACGGCTGAACATGGCAAACTTTAACAAATAATTGATGTACCTACCTGCAAATCTGCTCTGCCTGAAGGTCCTCATGCTGCTACTCGAGTTAATGCTCTGCCTGAGTTAAGGCAATGGTAATCTGCTGCTACTCGAGTTAAGGCTGCTGAATGATTGCAGCACTAGTAGTACTTTGGGTAGTACCTTGAAAAGGGGAAGATGACCCCTGAAGCCAGAAATTACCTAGTCTTGTCTCTGAGGCATGAGAGTATGCGTTATGTTGGGACCAGGATCTGTTACTTTGGATACCATGGGCCCGTAACGTGTCAAAATGATCCGTGTCTGCTGAAGGGGATCTTAAATGTCGGTGGCACTTCACTCCCCAGGGCTGTGTACAGGGTGGCATTTAAAGTAATCGGCAGATCGTTACCGTGAAGGTTGTGCTGGGGAAGTGACATTCTTAATTGCACTAAAATTTGGGAAATCAGTCATTCTCTCAGTGGCATGAATCAGAATAAGCACTGAAAGAGAAAAACGCACCCGTAGTCATCCACCCCGGCTCAGCGTGCAGCTCCCGTGCTGAGCCGGAGCGCGATGCCCTGAGCTCATGCTCGTTTGCAGCCCCCGTCCGCTGAGACCATGCTGAGCTGCTTGCAGGTGGCACGGCTGGCTGGAGCGTCGCTGGAAGGTGTCGATGCAGCCCGAGTCGGGTGTCCTGCCCGTTGAGGCCAGGGCTGGCGCGTTCTTGAGAGCTGAGCAGCCTAAACCACTTCTGAGCGGTGGCATCTCCGCAAGCCCTTGCTCTGAAATTCCTGCTGAGCAAGAAAAACCCTGTTAGGCACCGAGGCTTGGCGTGGGGAAACTCGGGGATTAAACCTGCTTTGTTATCCCCCACCTGCAAAAGCTGCTGATAGGGACAACAGGGCGAAATTGCTGCCAGAGCCAGCCCTCTCCTGCCTAACCCCCCCCGGGCTGCTGCCACGCAGGGATCTCTATCCCACACCCAGAGTCAGAGGAGGAGAAAATCCAGCCCGGTGATCCGTTTATATAGCTGGGAGAGAGCGATGGTTTGATCCTCCTGCTGTGATGTGGCGGGGATGGGGTAGTCCTGTTAGTGCGGCCGCTTTGGGCAGGGAAACAGGATCAGGCTTTCATTCTCTTAATCTTTCAGCAGTAAGTATTTAGGAAGCGCTTATCTCTGAAAAAGCCTTATGATGGCTTTTGAGCTTAAAGAGCTATGAGACTGCTCAACTGCTTACTTCTTTTTTTCCCCCTAGATCAAAATATGGAGTTAAATGGCTGAATTCAGCCAAGAGGGCAGTTTTCCCTCTGTTCTCTGCTGGCTTCGGTCCTGGTATTCCCTTTCAACAGAAACAGAGGGTATTTTGGGCCACCTTTGATGCTCTTTTTACCATTGCCTGGGCATCAGAGGGTGGGGGGATTGCTGCAAGGGTGGGTCCAGCCTAGAGCTATGCAAGTGTTGGTACCAGCCTGAGCCTTGTGTGGGGCTTAGTGAAGCCAGGCTTAGTGAACCAGGAGCATCAGCAGAGCTGCTGGTGTCGCACCGTGGACCTTTGCTCCACAAAAAAAAAAACTTTCTAAACTGGTTTATAATGGAGAACCACGCAGTTTTCCCTGGGGAGCTGCTGCATGCAGTTTGGTTTGTTTAGCTGGCCCAGAGCCACCCCTGCGGCCGGCTTGTAAAACCCCCAGTGACCTCCGAGGAGGCTGCTGAAGGTACCTCGTGATGCTGGGGGGAAGCTGAAGACTTCATTAGGCTGGTGCCTGGGGACCACAGATGGATCAGACAACAGCTGGATGGACCTCTTCTAATGGGCTGTTGCAGATTACTTTTCTCATAATGGGAGAAGCTGCTGTTGATGGAAATGTCCTGGTAGCTGCATCAGTCATCTCCTTCAATAAAGCAATAACATCTTACTCTTCTTTTGAAGACTCATCCACTTAAGCTACTGTAGCCGTTGGCAGCTGGGAGTCTGATGCTCTGTCATCATCTCTCTTCATATTTAATGCTATGGGAGGCAAAACTGCTCCTTTCTGCCTTTTCAACACATGTGGAGTGACCACATCTTGTCATCGGCTGCAAGTGAGATGGGTGGGTGAGACGAGTGTGGTGGGAGAGGCAGTGCTGTCCTCCTTCGGGGAGCTTCAGGATGTGGTTTCTGTAACATCGTCTTGTTCTGCCGAGGTGAGAGGAGATTTGGGGCTGTTTGGGCTCTGGTTTGCTGGGTGGCAGAGGACAACCCTCACCTGGGCCAGGGTACCAGCATGGCTCAGGCTCTATCCTCTGCTAGATTGATCAGAAAGCCCAGTAAAACAGCCCAAACATCTCACCTGTGACTCTTCAGTTCAGATTTTCCCCCTTCCTAAAGCAGAAATAAATGCTGATATTCAGCAGGCACTGCACATAAGTAATGATCTTGTGGCTGGTGAGCAGTAGCTTTGGGCACATGGGGCTTGAGGAGTTCTGCTTGGGATAAGGAAGCGGTGCGATGCTCATGGACACTTGCAGGAGGCATCTCCTGAGCTGCGTCAGCCACTTGTTGCATGGAGAGAGCTGATCCAGGGTTGTCTGCAAGTCCCACATCATCTGGCCACTGTCTCTTCTGCTTGTTTTGTGGGGTTTAATAGATGAGGACGGGCATCACAGAATTAAAATGGTTGAGGATTTGAAACACCTTGTGGTTTGCAGTAAAGACAACTTGTGTAGCTTAAAAGCAGCTCAAAGTGTAATTAGGCTGCAGGAGTGATTTTCCACCTCCAAAGCTTTGTCTGTCATGGTCAAGGGAGATGCTGTGGTTGTGGGTTGTTACTGCTGAATGTCGCAATAAAGCCAGGCTTTTTATTCCTTATGAATCAGTCCAGACCTTTTGTTATACACGAGGAATGAAAGCTGAGACAGCTAACTACCTCAAATGTCTCATCTTAGTTATGTAGTTACTGAGATTTTTTTTTTACCTGTGTTGAAAACCAGGAGAATAACCCAATTCCATTCACTTCACGTCTTTTATGAAGAGGAATGAAAACAATATTAAGATTAAACAATCACCAAGGAAGCTAAACTGCTGTAATTTCATTAAACGCTGGTTATGATCAAGCTATGAAATCAAGGTCACGATGGGTTTAGGACCTTGATTGAATCAGCAGCTCAACAATGAAGTTACGTTGGTTCAAACTATTTATCAAATCTTATTAGCACTATGAACAATTGGATTTCTCCATTGGGCTGAGACGAAGCTGACTGTAATTCATCCTAAATAGCGAAGCTGAAGCCGGCTGTTTGCAGTGAGAGGCTGTGCCTGACCCGGGCAAAAGGGCTTTCAGCGCGGCTGTGCCGGTGAGCAGCCACACCAGTAAATCCAGAGGGGCAGAGGGAGCTCCCTGCTCGTCCCAGCCCCTGCAAAACCAGGGCTTTACTGAGCCGGGCACACTGGGCTGTGGAGGCTGAGCTCAGCTCCTGCCTAGATATGTCTTCTGTCCACACCTACACCTGCTCCTAGGGGAATATTTTAAGCATTAAATACCACTGTGCCAAATAACCCGGGGGGGTTTATAAACTTTTGTAATTGAAACCTCATTTTGATATTCCCATCAGGAGAAATAATTTTAGGTATAGGTCAAGAAGCTCTAACTGATAAGGAGTTTGCACAAACCAGGTTAGAAGGGCTTATGTAAAAGTCAAATAGGGAAGAATTATGTAAAAGCTCGGTGGTTCCAGGTAACTCTCTCCAGGTTTTATCGTGCTTTAAGCTGAGTTAGGGTGTGTGTCCAAACCCAGCAAATACAGTCAGCGGGTGCAGGGAGGGGAAGCGGTTGTGAAACACTTGGTAGGAGATGCATCAGGCCTGGGGCTGAGCTGCTCTGGTCGTGGGCAGCGTGTCGGTGTCCTTCTTGCCATGGCCAGGTCGGGACCGAGAGGGATCCCCGCTCGGGAATTACCAACCTGAGCGCTCGTGTAGCTTCGCAGCATGACCTGCTTGTGTCTTGGGACCTTACTGAAGAGCTCATGCCGTGTGGTATTTTTTTGTCTCTGTTTACTCTGTAATCAGCCGTGAACTCGCGTGCCGGTGACATTGGCCCCTCTTACCGTGGGCATAGCCCCGCGTGTCTGGGGAGGCTTTGGCTGCTGGTGGGGTTTCAGCACACCTTGCTCTGGCAAGGCACTGCACCTCTTCTCTCCAGACACGGTGCCACAAGAGCCATACGCTGAAGTGGCTTTTTCAGACTTTGTGGTCTGTGAGTGCTTATGAAAGAGGCAGCACCGAGAGGAGGAAAGTCTCCGTCTCCTCTTTCTGGTGGCTGCGGCCGGGTGGGTTTGCTCAGCTGCCGGGGCTGGCTGGCGGCATCCCTCCCGCCCTGGGTGAGCTGCAGGCTCTGGCACAAAGCGCGGTTTCCTGAAACCGGCTCTACAAATCTGTAAGCAGCTGCTACAAATATGCAAAATGAAGTCTTAAACTTCTTTTCCTCTGGGCTGAGATACCTCAAATGCCTCTTCTGGAAAGCTGGTCCCTTGGTTCCTGTGCCGGCACAGGTCAGGGCCGTGTCTGATGAGTATTTTGGTACCAAACCTTGTGCATAGAGCCATTGATCTGGGGTGTCCCTGTATTAGGGGAACGTTTTAAACAGTTGATCACGAAACCCCTGCACAGCTGGCTGGAGAAAGCACTTGCCTGCTGTTTTGCTCTCTGTAAATTTTATGTAACATCACATGTGTGCGTGGATGGTGCTTTATAGGAGCAGTGAAAGGATGAGGCTGATGCCCCGATGAACAGATGTGTGAGACAGGCAATATAATGAGGGGAGACAGCCCTTCTTGGGGGAGGAAGGGGAGACCGGCATCCTTGGAGCAGGGCGGCTGTCCCACCATCCAACAGTGGACAGCTGTGGCAACGTGGGGTCCCCCGGCTCTGCGGGGGTGCTTTGTCCTTGTAAAAGGCAGTGCAATGTGTTTTGGCTCCCATGGTGACCCGCATATGGGCGTTCTCTGCTGCAGGAGAGGGTTTGGGCTGTTGATTTATTTGCCTTACTACAAGAGAGGTTAGGTCACCTCAGGCTTGTTTCCGAGCTCCAGTCTCCTTCCTGACCATGCTCTGCTGGGAAGAGCTGCTGATACCCCAGGGCTTGAATACGGCATCGCTCTGTCTGGCTAAACAAACCGACCGACCTCCCTCTCCATCTGTAACACGCTTGGGCCATGATGGAGGCTGGAGGGAGCCGGGAGGGGACAGCATCTCCCCCGAGGCTGCTCCAGGGTCCACCGGCTTCACACAAGGAGCAAATCCTGGGAATGAGGAAAAGCTGTCTTCTTCCCCAGGAGCTGTCAGGGCTCAGGATCCCCAGGCTTCTTGTTTTCCTCAGTTTGGCTATATGCCGTGGTAGGGTTTCAGCTCTTTCTCCTTGAGACTATTCAACAGCTTAGATGCTCTTCCTCTGTTAATCAGCCTAACTTCTTTCTTATTTTATCCCATTACTTTCTAATTATTCTCCCTTGCGGTTCCCTAAATAAATCCTCCCTTCTCTTGGTCTTTACTCCTTCCAGGTATTTCAGCCTGCCGCATTGGTCCAGCACAGCTTGCAGAGCTCTCTCCCTTCCCCTCTCTTTTCCCCACTGCTCTGTGCCGCTGATCCTGACCTGTCCCTCCCTGGGATGAGAGCCCGGTGCTTGGAGCCAGCATGGAGGCACGGTCCCCTCCCTGTTCGGCATCTTTCCTGGTGCCGGTTAGAATCATGCCCACTGCATGCTCCTCTGCGGTGTCACTGGCTTTCTGGTCTCAAAACTCCTTGCTGTGCCCACTGTGGTTAGCTGGTGACCTCTGAAAGGCAGCTTTGCTGCCTTCTGCCTGCTGTTGGTTCCCTCTTGTCCCTGTGGCCGGTCCTTTGCTCAGCCTGTTACTGGCAGCAGCAGACGCATCTGATCGCAGATAAAGATCTGTAATGATGATTTCTGCAGTCGTGCTCAGCGTGGTGGTGATTAGCATTGCCCTTGGCTCATATTCCTGACTGGTTTGCACGTTCTTTGCTTGGATAGAACGGTTTGAACTAATTTTTTTCCAGTAAGGATGGGTGGTTATTAAAGGCTCGACTGAAGTTCGGTATTGATGTTGCTGTTTCACCTGTGCTAACTACACTGATGGCAGCGTGCGCTTGAAAAGAACTCGGGTCTTGACATTTCTCGGTTGCTTCTTCATCTTCACACACCTCTAGCTGTCAGCTTTGGAGTGGCATTGGGAAGATGTCAGCGTAAGCAGCAGGGCCTTTGTGTGCCCTGGCTTTTCTGTGCTGGGGATGACAGCAGCTGTTTGAGCCAGGGACTTCTCAGCATCTTGTTTCCTCTTTCATGTTTTCTTGTTCCTAATTTACTGTCTGACCCGTCGGGGTAACTTGGTCTGGCTTCTGAATGGAGATTGCCAAGCTTTGCTCCAGCATCGCTCGTCTCCCCCGGGAATCGGGAAGCCGGGACGGGTTGAACCGGCAGGTCCCTGGCTGAGCCACCACCGCCTCTGCAGCCGGGGCTGCCAGGACCGGGCTCCCCCTCCCCAGGATTGCTGCTTCCCTGGACCAGGCAGGAGCCCCCGCTCTGCTGGCTCCCGCTCCTGAGCCACGACAGCATCTTAAACCAAACCTTTTGCCCGGCTGTGCTCGGCGCCGCCGCGTGCTGACATTGCTAATTAGGTCAGCGGCTCCCGGTGAATTGAAGTGGATGCATTCGGGAGGCGGGGGGAGGAACGGGGGAGTTATTTGAGGCCTCTCCAACCTAGAAACCCAGAAAAGGTTTCTGGAGCTGTTGGGTGGCTCCGGCGTGTGCTCTGGCTTTTGGCACGGCCAAGAGCACCGCGAGCGCCGCCCTGGCCGGCTCCCTGCCTCCTCGGGTGCTCGGGTCACAAATGAGGGGGTTTTTTCCCTCCTTGAAACTGGGAATTTTATTTAGACAATGCTTAAAATCTGAATTTGAAGCCGACAACCTAAATCGAGGTCTGAATTTAAAATGCAGCGCTCGAGCGGTACGTGCTTGTCAGTGAGGTCTTGGCAGGGATGCTGCCGAGCCACGGAGACCGAGCGCGCCGAGGCCGGGGGGGAAGCACCGTCCCCTGGCCCTTATGCCAGTTGTCAGGTCATGCCAAGCTGAGAAATGCATTTGGCTGGGGTTCAAAATGCAGGGTGGCTGCAGGATCCCCCTGCCTCATCCCCAGGGAAAGGAGATGTGACCTGCGGCTGTGAGCCCGATGGTGCTGACGGGCACCTGGCTGCAGGTAAAGCACCGCTCACTGATTAAAGGCAGTGCTTCTCCTTGGCGTACAGTAGTGAGATCTTGCATTGTGCTTTGCATGTTACTTTTTTTCCTGTGCATCTGGCATATTTAACAAGGTTTTCATTTAAATTGTCTTTCCAGGCATCGTTTGAAAGCCCATTGTCATTTTGAGCAAATCCAAAATGAAAGCTATCTAGTGAACAAGAAGTGTTGCTCGCCATTTTGTAATGTAATAACGTGTAAAAATCAAGGCTCTGAATAAATCAATGGCACATCAAGCATATTTACATAAAGTATATAAAGCGCTGAGAATACTAAATTTAGAGCATAGGCTCTCTGCTTGCAAATCGACATGTTCTAACTGGCTGTAGCCATTAAGACCAGCCTTTCTTTAGCAAACAATTAAAAGTACACTTGCAAAACAAGATTGAAATCAGAGATGTAAATAGGGCTTTAACTTGCGTCTTTAAATCATGATTAAAACTAAAAATCTAACATTGCTAAGGTAAGGAAGAATTTCCTGTGTTGCGGTGTATGGTGTTTATGGGACTGGAGCTGAGCCTTGCCCCCCCGCCCCACCGTACCTGGGGCATGGCTGCGTCTGACCTGGGGAAACCTGAATCGCGGTGGGATGGTCCTTGTGCTACTGAACTAAATTAGCTGGCGGTGGACTCATTTCACTCCTCACCTTCTCGCTCTTGATGGCCCAGTTAGTAAATTAAGCAGGATGAGTTTAGGGTGTTGGGAGCTGCGTTTGTTCCTGCACTCCTGCTATTTCAGGTGCTGTCATGGTTGTGCTTCCTTCCAGAAATGGGGTTCTGCAGGAGGGCGAGCATCGTCCTGCTGCTTCCCTCGGGAGAGAAGGGAAGGAAACTTTTTCGGGAGCTGCCTGTAGCGCAGGGCTGTGGGGACAGCGCGGCTCGGTCTGTCCCGGGCATAGCAGGGCTGCGATGGAGGGGTCGGGGCACCGGACCCTGGGGGAGCTGGGGGCTCTCCGGGCTGGTGCTGGGGCGTCTTTCCCTCCTGGCTCCCCATCCTCGCTGCCAGGCTGATGCCTCTGGGCTCTGTCCCTTTGCTGTTCCCGGGGCTAATAATACCCAGGAGGAGGCGGCGTGCTGCCGGCAGCGTCTCTGTCCCAAGCCCACTCCGGGGAGCGATGCTTTCCCCGCTCACGCCGAGCGCGTCCTCCCACGGCCGCCTGCTCCCGCCTGCCGGCACGTGCCCAGGGCTGCTGCTGCCTCTTCCCTGTGCCATGCCGGCCCCGGCACCTCTGTGCCTGCTGCTGGCACAGCCCCGCTGCCTGCCGGCTTCCCCGATGCCCTCCCCTATACCCCTGCCAGCCCCCATCCAGCTCAGCTCTCCCTGCAGCTTCTGCTTGGGGGTGATGCAAATACCGCCGTTATTTCTGCTTCTGTGCCCAGTGACATCAGCTCAGTTACCTTCATTTATTTCTGTTCCTAAACGCAGGTGTTTGCACTGGATTTTCTCATTTGGGGGGAAAAAAAAATTCTTCTTGAAGCAGGGTTGATGGTTGCAAACTGGGTTTTTATTCATTTCTCACCGACTCCCTTTCCCCCACCTGTGTTGGTGCATGTGGGGAGACCCAAAACCTGCTGGGTCCGGCGCAAGCTCTGCGCAGGGTTTGCTCTTGAGGGAGGGTGCTCTGAGCAGGGTGACAGCAGTAGGAGCTCCAGCTCTGAAATGAGCCTCCTTTGAAGTCTGGGACGACGCCTAATCTTGCTGCTTTTGTTGAGGTTTGTTCCATTTTATGCGTCTGCTAATAAATATTGTAGCATGCTAAAAATAACTGTTAAACATGAAGAAAGAAGTAAAGCTGCTTTGGGCCCTGAATTTCCAGTTTAATTCCCTTCTCAGGGAAGCTCGGACTTTCTGAAACAGGTTTAGCAGCGCCTGGGCTGCACGGTTGGTTGTGGCTCTTCAGTGCGGTGCTGCCGTGCCAGGGAAGAGCCGGTGCCAAGGAGGTGTTGCAGGGCAGGACAGGGATGGGCAAAAGAGATGCTCCTCTTAGAGGCTTGGTGGCTGCTCTCCCAGTGCCACACCAAGGGTGGAAGCTCCTTGCGGAGGATCTGGAGGCATCCCGAGAGGATTGAGGAAGGAGAAAGCGGCCGGGTCGGGGAGCTGGGGAACATCTCATGCCCTCTGTGCTCAGGGATGCCAATGGTGTGGCCGATCCGCAGCCCTGCGGTCCCAGGCGTTGCTCTCGAGCCCTCCCGCGTGCCACATTCACATCACAGGGATCAGCCTGAGCGGCCGGATTACCCCAGCCCAGCCCCATGTGCCTCTTCCGTGCCCTGTACGGTGCCGGCAAAGCCCCGCGTGGCACAGCCGTGCTGGCAGAGGTCACGTAGGTAGAGCAGGAGCCCGTGCCAGCGGAGGAGCCTCCCGCTGCTGTGTCTGCGGCATCTCTGCCCGGCGCTGGCAGGGTCCCCGGCATCCGCGCAGCCCCGTCGTGCGGCATCGAGGAACGGCTGTGCCGGCAGTCCCCTTTCTGCTTGTGGCCGGGCAGGGAGTGCTGTGCCAGCGTGCAACGCTGCCCTGCCCTGGCACCGTCCCCGAGTCCCCTGCACCGCTCACCGCACGGCTGACTGGCAAACGCAAACCGAAAGCCGGTAGTTTGAGCGTTGCTGATGGTTGTGTGTGTTGGAGGGGTTCACGTGCTGTCCCTGCTGCGGCCCACCGGCTCTCAGCAGCGTGGCCCTGCCCGTCCTCGCGGGCAGCGATGGGATTCGGCAAAGACGCCGGCAGCGGCGGAGGTGCCGGAGGCGTTCAGCCCGGGCCGGGTTTCGTGGTGGTTTGTGCGCTGCGGTGCCTGGCAGGGACGAGCAGGGGGCTGTGGGGGCTGTTGCCAGCCCCAGGCGATCGGGGCGACCCTCCTCGGCCTCCGCCACCGCCGGTGCGATTGCCGCGGCTCGGGCGCCCGTTTGGTGAGAGGGCGGCAGCACGCGGTACAGCTCGTCCCGCCGCCCGCGCGGCTCCCAGCCCACGTGCTGAGTCAGCGCCTCTGCGTGGCGGGGGGGGTTCAATGAGTAAGGGTGGGTTGGAGGGGCCGCACAGCCACACGTGTGCGTGTCCTGGGGGGGGACGGACCCTGCGGGCACCCTGCCTGCTGGCCGCCCTCGCCAGCCCCGTGGCCGCTCCACTGACCCCTCTCCGGAGGATCCTGCGGCACACGGAGGGGCAGGGGCTCGGTGGGCAAAGCGGTGAAGGCAGCTCCTCTTTCTGTTCTAGTACATCGAAGCCATCAGCAACAAGCAAGGCGAGCTGGAAAACTACGTCTCGGATGGCTATAAGACAGCTCTCACGGAAGAGAGGAGACGGTTCTGCTTCCTGGTAGAGAAACAGTGTGCCGTAGCAAAGAGTGCTATCACCTACCATGCCAAGGTGAGTCGGCCCTGCCGGAGCTGCCGTTCTGCTGCCGCGTTCCTGCGGCTGCTGGGCTGCAGGTCCCGGCTGCACCGTCACTGGTGGATGCTCCTGTCGTGAGCTGTTGCCTATGGAACAGGCTGGTATCCTGACAGCCGCAGCTGGTGCAGCCCCTGTGGCTCGGGGGAGAGAGGCGGGAGGGAACATACCAGTGGGTGACCCATGGACAAGATGCCCTGGGAGATGCATGTGGCTCCAGGCTGGGAGAGGCAGGGCTGCACCCCAAGCTGCCCTTTGTCTGACAAGGGGCCATGTCTCCCATGGGTGCTGGTCTGCATTTCAAAGCAGCTTTTGGCTGCATGAGGTGGATGGGACCGACTGCGGTTTGCTCAAGTGCCAACGTGGTGGTGGTGACGGCAGAGCCTGGCAGCGCATCCCGCTGTCTGGCGGTGCCAGCCCCTCCGTGGTGCGACTTCACCTGCTCAGGAGAGCTCGTGGTAGATGGATGGGGCTGAGTTCACCTCTCCCGCATGCCGTGGTCACCGAGGTCTGGGGGCTCTGCCCCAGCAGAGGTTTGTCAGGTTCTTCATGCATCAGCTCGTGATTTGCAAAAGCAGAAGAAATGCAAAGCAGCAATATTCCTGCTCGGAGTCAGAGCAGCGCTGCCTGCCTGGCAGAGCTCACTCCGACCCTCGCCTTACCCTCTGGCCTTGGCAAAGGCAGGGATTAAACCAGAGATTAAATTGCTGCTTCAAAGCCCCTTTTGCCCATTCCCAGGCAGCCCACATTGCCTGGGCTGGGGGCTGGAGCTGCTGCCTGCCAGCCTGGGGAGCAGCAGCCCCCTGCGCTGGTCCAGAGCGGAATCCATCCGGATGAGGGCTGGGAACGCTGGTGCTGCTCCCGCAGCCTTTTGCTCCTGTTCTGGTTGTTCCCCACCGCCACCCCGTCGCTCACAGCACCCATCTGTCACCGCCGCACTTGGCACCGGGGAGCAGGAGAAGGAGTTTGGATTAGTCAGCTCTGTCCTCGTGCTGTGCTGCGGACCGGATCGATGCTTGGCATATGCAAACTCCTGTAGTACAGGAGGGGAAAAAAAAAATCCTCCCCAGGGGTTGGTGGGGGGGGGGAGATCAGCAGGCATGAGGGTGCCGGCACCCGCAGCATGGCTGCGGCATGGTGAAACCAAAAACTTCTTGCAGCAGCACATGGAGGGTGATGCTGCAAGAGGGACTCTGCAGGTGGCTCATCCAGAGCGCGGTGGGCGTACGTGTGATGTGGGCGCCTGGCCCCGCACCAGCCTGGCAGCCAGCGTGGGCCTTGCCGGCTAAAAACGCCGTCCTGCTGCTGCCTGCAGCTCCCGGAGGATGCCGGCGGCAGCCGAAGTCTGGGTGGCGAGGCTGCGCCTCAGCTGGAACCAGTGGCCGATAGTGGGGAAACGTTCTGGGGCTTTGAAATTGGCTTTAGAGGTTTTTTTGATACATGGGGACCAAGTTGTCTCCAGATGAGACCGGACGCAAAGCCGCGCAGAGGTGTTGGGTCACCCTCTGCTGTGGGGTGAGCCGGTGGGTGAGTTGGCTGTCAGGGTTACCGGAGCTTCTCCTCCACTTCTCTTCACGGTGTGTTTCTCGGGGAGGTGTTTAGGCAGCTGCCTGGAGGTCAGCGTGGTGCTTGGCTGAGGAACGACCTTGGGGTAGTTTGGGACATCTCCTGCCTCGGAGAGTCACACAATGAGATGCTCACTCACACAGCATGGGTGTGTTAGGTGAATAAAGGCAAATTTAGCTCTGTCTTTTTTTAGTATTTTTTTTTTTTTCCTCCTTGGCTCGGAGCACCGCAGTGGATGGCTGCAGGTCCGGCCACGGGCAGGGAACAGCGGGGTTTAGCTGCAGGGCGGTGGGGCCAGAGGCTATCGGTGCTGAGCAGCCCTAAACAAGAAGCTGATCCCTCAGGACCTGGGTGACAGCACAGAGTACGGGCTGTGCCCTGCCAAGCCTTTGGTCAGTTTTTATTTCTCCGCTTGGTCGAGCGGTGCTGTTCCCCAAGGAGCCCAGCACCCTGCCCAGCTTCCTACGGCCCCTCTGCTCCTGGAGCTGCCCTGCACAGGATATCTCAGAATAAGCTGGGGAGATGAATTACCTTTTCCTTCCCTCCTTTCCATTTTTCATGACACCTTCCTGGCTCAGCTGCTGTCAGAGCCTGGAAGTGGTAAGTCCCTGTGTTTTATCTCATCTGTGCCATGCACAGGGGAGTCAATTGATCTTGTGGCCAGGATCAGGCCAGCTCTGGATCCGTGCAGTGCTGCCCAGGGAGGGGTGCAGAGCTGGGTGGTTTTCCTGCACCCCTGTGCCCTCACGCCTCTTTTTTCTCTGTTGCAGGGGAAGGAGATGCTGACGCAGAAGCTACCGCTGTGGCAGCAGTCCTGCTCGGATCCCAACAAGATTCCGGACCGCGCTATACAGCTCATGCAGCAGATGGCTGCCAGCAGCAATGGCACCATTATGCCCAGCCCTCTGTCTACATCCAAATCCAACCTCATCATCTCTGACCCCATCCCTGGTGCCAAACCTCTCCCTGTCCCCCCGGAGCTGGCACCTTTTGTAGGAGTAAGTATCTCTGTGGTGGAAATTGTCCTGCCCTTCTGAGCAAAGCTGGAGGGACGAGCCCGGGCCAGTGTCACCGTTGTCCTCAGCAAGTTGCCTTTTGGTGGACTGTCATTGATGCGCAGGGATGGGCAGCTCAGTGCACACACCGCCCTGGGATGCGGGAATGAGTACGGCATGGCTGATGTGGGACTGGGCAGCCTGTCCCATCCCATCCCACCTGGGATTGCTGAACTCCAGAGGGGCAGGGGCTGCAGGGCCTCCCAGGGGGGGATTTGGGGAACCCACAAGCTGGACTCGCCTGGCCAGGCTGGTCCCAGTCAGGCTGGTCCCAGAGCTGTGGGGCTGAACCAAGGTACCCCAGTAACTGCGGGAGAAGGTGCTTGGAGTGACCTGTGGGATGAAAGACCCTTCAGAAAAGGGTCTCCCCTCTGATGTGGGGGCCCGAGCTGAGCAATAGAGCTCAGGAGGGATTTATCAGGTGCAAGGCAGCTTGGTGCAGTAAAATACCATAGAGGTGACCCTGCTGCTCCCCCCAGAGCGGTTTGTCTCAGGTCAGGAACTAAACCCATCAGGCTGAAGCTCTGGTCTGCTGTGAACCACCTTCCCTGGAGCTGCATCCCGCTGCAGGAGCTGTGCTGGGATGCCCTAATGAAGACGTTCCCCGTCTTCCCCCCCCCCTCCTCTCTCCGTAGCGCATGTCGGCACAGGAGGCCATGCCAGTGATGAACGGAGTCTCAGGCCCAGACAGTGACGGGTACAACCACTGGTCTGAGATGAAGCCAGCACAGCCCAAATCTTTATCTCCTCCCCAGCCTCAGAAGCAGCTGAGTGACTCTTACTCCAATACACTCCCAGTTCGCAAAAACGTGCCACCGAAAAACAGCTACGCATCAGGTGAGGCTTTGTGTCCCCCCCTCCTCTGCTGTGGGGGCTGCCGGGGTGCCGTGGGGCTGGCTGTGCCGGGGGGGTCGCAGCCACGGTGAGCAGGGTCACCAGGGATGCTGGTGGCGGCAGGGCAGTGAGCGGCAGCATTCCTCCGGCGTCAAGTGCCGCTCGTGCTTCTGGATCTGGTGTTAGGAAACGAGCGGAGCTGGGTTCTGCCATGGGTTTTTGGCTGGGTGGGTTTCAGTGAACGGACAGCATTTCCAGGAGGAAAATATTGAGGAATCTCACGCAGGGAGACTGCTCCCTTTGCTGTGGGTGGTGGGCGATGCCAAGAGTGGCAGATCCTGCCTGGGATCCTGCTCATTAAGGGGGAAGATGGGAGTCAAACACTGAAGGTTTTATTGGTACCTGGGGTAAAATAAGCAAGGTTAGGGACCTGTCCCTACTTGTGCTTGGGTTTGGCCGCGGGGTGAAGGACTCGGGGCACTCATTGGCCTCTGTCTCTCACCAGCCGAAAACAAGACGCTGCCACGCTCCAGCTCCATGGCCGCAGGGCTCGAGAGGAACGGCAGGACGAGGGTGCAGGCCATTTTCTCTCACGCTGCCGGAGATAACAGCACCCTCCTGAGCTTCAAGGAGGGTGACCTCATCACACTGCTGGTGCCGGAGGCCAGGGACGGCTGGCATTACGGAGAGAGCGAGAAAACAAAAATGTGAGTGCCGTGGCTGTCCCCGTGAACTGCTGCACCCCGGGCGCAGCCTCTTCTGGGTCCTCCACGAATAAGTGTGAGTTTGGCTTCATCCCCTGCCTTTGCCTTTCAGGAGGGGCTGGTTTCCTTTCTCTTACACGCGGGTCCTCGACAGCGATGGCAGCGAGCGGGTCCACGCAAGGTAGGAGCATCGTGTGGGTGCCGCGCCGGGTGGGTCCCTGCACCCCTCCTAGGGCAGGTTTGTGGGCTTGGGATGGGACATGACACATGTTGTTAGGAATAACTCCCATCACAGGCGGGTGGTCGCTGGCTCGGGGGGCTTTGGCCATAGCGTCCCCTGCCACGGGTGGATGGGCAGCCTGGGCATCTCAGCCTGGGGTGGGCTGGGTGCTGATGCCTCTGCTTCGGGTCCCCCCACCCAGCCTGCAGCAAGGGAAGAGCAGCAGCACCGGCAACCTGCTGGACAAAGACGACATCGCCATCCCGCCGCCCGACTACGGCATGGCCTCCCAAGCCTTCCCAGCGCAAGGCGTCAACACCTTCAAGCAGAGGCCGTACAGCGTGGCCGTACCTGCCTTCTCCCAGGTGAGCCCACGGGGCAGCGGGGGCTTCTCCCACTTTAGGGAGGGCTTTTTACAAATGGGAGATGCTTGAGCAAAGCCCTGGGCATTAGTCCCTGCCGGAGCCCTGCGTATGGTGGCCTGGGTGTCTGCGCCATCTCTGTCCCACTTGTGGTTTTAAAGCAGAAGGGTGAAATGTGTTAAAAGCGTCTTCTCAGTCTTGGCGTGATGTAGAAGGTGTGCGGGTGCAGGAGGACTGCTCTCCAACTTGTGTTCGTTGTTTGTAGGACTACCTAATGCCCTATGGTTGTGCAATTAAAGACTATTCCAGTGGCCTCTGCCAACCACCCTCCGCTCACTACAAGCCTTACACTAGGTCGACAGCTGTAAGTCGGAATGCACGCAATGTTTCCCTTGGGATTTACGGGTAGTTGGCCGCTTTTGCCTGGTGACCCGTATGCCTTGTCCGAGAACCCATCTCCTGCTGAGCGTCTCTCCTGGGGAGAAGGGACAGGGATGCAGGGAGGCAGTGGGAGAGGAGAGCCGTGGACGGGGAGGATGGGCCGGTTTGGCTCGCCTGCACGGAACGGGCAAGGCACGGGGAGCGAGTGGCACAAAACGGCACCGTAAACCCCCAAAGGACAACACTTGCCAACTCTATGGGAGCCTCCCACCAGAAACAGGCTGTTCACAGGCAGCTGGAAGCGTTTTCTCTGGCACATGCCAATTCAAGCCAGTGACGGTCCCGTGAGGACGCTGGAGTGAGCGTGCGAGGCTGGGGCAGACCCCAGCCAGGGCTCCAGCAGTTGTCCAAAACAAGCTCAGGGCTTCTCAGTTAACGAATTGGGGAGGATGCATGTGTGGATGACTTCAGTTTAACCCAGGAGCTGCTGGTATAGCGGGGCTTCCCTGCCAGAACGAGCATGATGGGATGAGCCACATTGGCTTCCCTGGAGCTCTCGGCACATGCTGGCGGATGGGGAGAGGATGAGGAGGGGGAGAAGTGGCCACGCAGCACCCGACCCTTTGGCAGGGTGCTCCAGAGAGGCGGCAGCTCCAGCTGGGGTCTGGTCCTCTCCGCAGAGGATGGGCAAGTGTGGCCCCACTTGCTGTTTGCTGGCTTTTCCCAGCAGGGTTTGCTGCTGGATTTGGGGTTTTGTGATTGGGAGCGTTCCTGGGATGGTGGGAACTTGGGTCTCTGATCCCTGGTGCATGGCCAGCTCAGAGACCAGCAGCTCCCAGTCCTTCCTGGAGCGGTCCTGTGTTTGCCATGAAGAGCAGAGCTGCTCTGTGGCCGTATCCCAGGGCAGGTCCTCACCCAGGGAGCAGTGTCCTTGAGGGGTGTCCTCTCAGCCTGGTCCCCCTCTGCTCCTTGGACCAGTGCAGTCCTTCCCCGCTGTAAAGGCCATTCAGTGCCGGCTGAAGGAGAAAATGGTCCAAAACCCTGTGGGTTTCTGGTGGGAGTTAACACAGACAAACACCTCTTTCCACAGAACATTTCACTGATGTGTCTCAGACTTGTTTGATCCCTTTTCGAGTCTCGCATCTCGAAAGTGGCCGGAGCTCTGTACCACAGTGGGGCTGGGCAGAGCAGACTGGGGCTCTCCCTTGTCTTGCCAGATAAAGTCCTGCTCTGAAGAAAGTGGTGCAGCTGTACTCCCTGCTGTCTAAACCCCATTTTGAATCATCTCCATAACTCCCTTTCCTCTCCAAATGCATCGGCTCTCGGCCCCAGCATCCCTGGGTCCCGATGCACTTTGGTCTGTTCGTGTGACCCTCCGGCGGTACCTGAACAGGCACAGCCCACGTCCCCCACCCCTCACCGTGCTTCCTTCCCTCCTCTCCGCAGGGTCTCGATGACTACGGGACGAGGTCCGTCAGCAGGTAAGACTTGAACCTTCCTGTTGCGTTACCTGAAAGCGAACTGTTGGTGTTGGCTCTGGGCGAAGCCGTGGTGCCGTGTCCCCGTGGGGGTCCCTGTGTGGGCTCCCCGGGGGGACAGGCGGTGGCTGGGACGGGGTTGTGTGGCGGAGGGGACGCGGTGTGGGTCTCGTCTGTCAGCACGGAGGGACCCAGCGTCTCCTGGGGAGGACGGGTCCCAGGGCCAGCCCCTGCTGTCCCTGACCTCGCACCCCTTGCACTTTTCCAGCAAGAGTCCGCGTCTCCCCAGCCTCCTCTCTGGGGCTTGTGCCCGGATAGTGAGGCCACGGAGAGCGCACGCTCTCAGGGTCTTTTCCCTGGCACCTTCTCCCACCCAGCAGCTCCTCCGTCCCCGTTCCCTCTGCCTTGGAGCTTGCCCCATCTTGCTTTTGGGTTTAAACCCCAAACCCACAGGCACGGGCTGCGAGCAAAGCGGTGACGGGCCAGGGGTCAAGCTCACCGCGGCGGGGGTGCTGCTGCTGGTCCCCGTGGCACCGTGCCGGGGAGCTGGGCTCCTGGGCACGGTGCTGCCTCGTGGCGCGCGCCGGTGATCCCGGCCACTCTGGCAGTCTCCTGTGCTTTGTTCCGCAGCGGCAGTGGCAGTTTGGTATCAACGGTGTGAGGACACCTTGGCTAGCGGCGGCCCCTTGCTGCTTGGAAGAGCTTTCTGCTTCTTTCCCCCCTTTTTTTCTTTCCCCTTCGTTTCTCTTTCTCTACTTCTTTTGGATTTTAAACTCTTGTGATCTTCAAGGAAACCATGGTGCTTCTCCGCCCCTCCCTGGTGTTCACAGTGCCCTTGTTTCTGAAGCCTTTTCAGAGCAGAAACTGCCCATCGGTCTGTGCTCGCTTTGAAGCAGCCTGGATGCAGTTTACACTTTAGTGGGACCTAGTTTTTGTACTCCTGTGTGAATGTTAGCGATGCACTATCCCTCTTCTGGGGCTGCACGCCAGCCGCCTCGCACGAGCCTGGACAAAACCTCCCAGACTGGAACAAAATATGCATGGTCTCTGGTGTCCGTACTGTTACCGAGCATCCGGGATGCCCGTGCCCGGGATGCCGTTCCCGCGGGGGGCAGCGGCCCCGCGCCTCCCCCCTCGGCCTGATCCGCTTCCATCCAACCACCCGCCGCGGTGGCTTTGGGAGAAGCGGATAGCGCAGAGCTCCCGCTCCAGGGAAAGGGCTGCTTCTCGGCTGGGGGTCCTGCTGGCTGTGGGCGCAGCCAGCAGCCCCCCTGGAAGGGTTACTCCTGGTTGTTTTATAAATATATATATATATTTTTTGTAGCAAGGTATTGTTACCTCACGTTAGCGCTGGGGGCTGGTGCGGAGCCGTCAGAGGACGTGCTCGAGTCCCTAAACCGGGCTTGAGCGAGGCAGCCCCCGTGCTGTGCCGGGGGGGCTCGGCAGCACCCGGGGGTCTCCCACCCCGGTGTTGGGTTGGCGCTCGGGGTCCCGCTCCCACAGCTGAGCCCGGCCGTAGCCCTTCCAGTGCTCGTGGCCGTCTCCACCGCAGAGCTGTACACGCTTTCTTTTTCTGATGTGATTTTTAAAACCTCTTACATTGCCTGTTTACTAGGACATTGCTGGCAATACAGACACACACACAGAAAAGTTTTTGTTTTATATACTTGCCTATGGGCATATTGTAACAAGACCCTCCTGCATCGATGTCCTAATTTTGCTAAAGATTTTTAACCCAGGATATTTCATGCTGAATGAATGACTGTAGAGGGGGAAAAAAAACCACCCAGCCTAGCAAAGCCTGTATGGAGATTGTAAAGTGCTGAAAAACCTTTTTTAACAGTCAGAGAGAAATGTGCCCTGTACTGAGTTATTGTTTGAATAAAAGTTTTATTTATTGCATTGAGCTGGGCCTCGGTGTCTTTTTCGGCTGCTGTGCCTGTGTGCTGCCCATCGCCGCCTGCATCGCCCATTGCACATTGCCATGCCTTTTTTTTTTTCTTTTTCCCTTCTCCATCCCCTCAGCATTTATGTAGCCATGGGAGACCCTGGGTACTGCCTGCTTGCGCTCAGCCCCTGCAGACTTTAAACAGCTTTGCTGAGCGGGAGCAGCTAAAACTGTTTAAGGGCCGGATCCCTCCTCTGTGTGTGTATTCAGGGGATGATGCTGCTGCTGCTTGCTGCATGCTGAGGCTGTAGCTGCGCTTTCCTGGCCCGGCGGTGGTGGGAAAGCGGCGATGGCCGGGGCTGGGGGGGAAGGAAGCCGCCCCCCTCCCTTCCGTAGCCCCCACCATGCCCGGCCTCTCCTCTCCGCAGGTGGCTCCCGGCGGCCCGGCTGGCCATGCCCTTCCTTCCCCTCCTCGCAGGGAGCCGGCGGGCAGCACCAGCAACTCAATAAACACAACTTTTCCTCCTTTTTCTTCTTTTTCCTCCTGCTTCCTCTGCCCGGAGGCGCTGCATGCGGTGCAGCCGGCGGGCTCGGTGGGCTCTTGCACCGGGGTGGCCGCTGGCTCGTAGCCCGGTTCCTCTCCTTAACCAACACCTTCTGTTCCCATCAAGGGGTCGGAGTGCATCCCGGTGTCCTCCAACCTGCCTTCTCTTTCCCTTGCAGCCCCGATGTTGAAGTGGCCAGGTTTTGAGGTGCCCCTGTCCGTAGTTAGTAAGTTGACGGTCTCGGGGGGGGGCCGAGCCCTGGGTGTGCTGGTGCTGGGCAGCGGGTGACAGCCGTGGGGCTGTGTGGGGATGGTGCCACCGCTCTGCTTCCCCCCTGCACCCGGCCGAGCGCGTCCCCTCCCTTGGTCACCGCTTGTCCCCCGTCCCAGTGGCGGGAGCTCCCGGTCTAATCGCTCTGCATCTGCACGGCTCCTCGCACCACCGCAATGCCGAGCAGCCTGCTGGGGCTGCCGCGCTTTCCCCGGGGATGCTGAGCTGCTGCTCCTGCTCCTGCTGCTTCCCCTGCTCCCCATAACCAGTCTCTTTGGTTGTAGGTCTCCGGTGTCTGCTGTCCCACCAGCGCCTAGTCGCTGCATCGCCATCCCCAGCCCTCTCCCATGGGACAGAGCAGATCCGCACTAATGTCAAGTTTTTTGAGCAGCTTCTTTTGCTTGTAGACCGCCCTAGGGAAGCGTCTCGGGAGCCTCCTTGTCCTGACCCCAGCCGTGGCCCCAGGGCAGGGATGGAGGAGTTGTCCCAGGAGCAGAGACCCCCTCTCACTGGTATTGCAGAGCCCGGGAGAGCCCCTTCCCTGTTTCTCTTTGATCTGTGAGCTGGTTTTCCTGCGGCTGCCAGAGCTGTGGGCTCCAGTCCCAATGGCTCTTCTCTGCCAGAGCAAAAATAGTTAAATATTAAGCCCTGGTGACTCATCAAAGCAACCTTTCCTCTCCCTCCAGTCCTGAGAATCTATTTTGGCATCCTGGAGGGAAAAGTGATCTTAGAATCTGCATTAATTAGGTGGGAAATTAATTACCCTATTTTTAAGCAAAAGCCATTTATCTTTTGAGGAAAGCAAAAGCGTGCTTGGAGAGGTGAGGGATGGTGGGGGAGAGGGGCCGGGGGAGGCAGCGAGTGCCCTTCCCGGGGGGCTGAGGGGACCGAGCCTCTTCCTCCTGCGGCGTGCGGGGCTGTGGCAGTGCCAGGGGCCAAGCAGGTCTCGCTGCCGCAGGTTACGTGGCCATTGCTTCTGTTGCAGAAAGGCGAGGGTTTGTGCAGCTCCCTGGGGAGGGCTGGGGGCTGGCCAGGCAGCAGGTTTAGACCCAATGGCTCAGGGCAGCCCAGGGTGGCTGTGCACCGCCGGCAGCCGACAGTACCCCCGTGGCTGCCTGCACCCCACGGGAGTTACCTCCTGCCCGTAGCCGGCAAGTGCCGGTGGCAGCGGGACGGCGCTGGGGATGCCCCAGGTAGGTAAAGCCTAGCTGAGCCCAGCTGTCACGGCTCTGGCTGTGGGACATTGCCGTTCCTCAGGATGGCTGAGGCCGGCTTGCCGGGAGCTGAGCTCCTCCTGCGCAGCCAGCTCATCTGTGTGTCCTTCCTCTCCCCGTGCTCTGCCTCTCCATCATTTGGCTTCTCCAAAGGCTTCCCAGCCAGCACGGCACGGAGCTGCAAGCTCTGCTCTTGCCCGGGTATCCCCGCGCTTCCCTTGGCAGATGGGATGTAGGAGCTGTAACCCCCCATAGCAGCGAGGTGCAGAGCCGGGTGATCTCGAGGTGCTCCCACATGTGGGAATGGCTCGAGCCCGGGCTGGAGCAGCTTTTCCAGCCCTGGCCCCCCCCCTCCCCTCCTTGGCAGTCCCAGCTTTAGGCTGGCTGGAAAGCAAGGTAGGAGAACATCCAGCATGCAGCAGCCCTTGCCGGCTCATGTCTTACATCCACCACTGCTTTAACTGTGAGAGAAGTGGATGAGCGAGGGGCAGCTCAGCCCAAGGGCTCTGCAGGGCAGAGCAGCTCCAGCTTAACCCCTTCCCAAATCCTGCTGAACCCGGGCAGGTGGAGGGGACAGGGCTGGCGGCTCCGGGCTCCCTGATCGCCCCGCTCGGGCTTGGGTTTAGCCTTGAAATGTGCCCAGCGCAGCCTCTGCAGCCAGCGGAGCCACCTCGGCTCTGCAGCCAAAGCTTTTTGAGGTCTCACCTGATTGTCGCTTGCCGTGCCGGTGCCCTGTCCTCGCAGGCCCCGCTGCCGCCATCCCTCCTGCTAAACTCTGCCTTCCTCTTTCTCTGCAGAAACCCCTTTGCCAACGTCCAGCTGAAGCCAACGGTGACGAACGACCGCTCAGCTCCGCTCATCAGCTGATCCGGCAGCGCTGGCACCTGCCGTGCCGTGCGGCACTCGCCACCTCCTCCTCACCGCTGCATGTCCGGCTTTCCAGGACTTCATTTTTAGGCAGAGTTTATTTAATCCTGCTGCTTTGAAAGCCAAAGGCTAAAGCTAGTGCCCTAGTTCTCTCTTCTCTAGACCCAGCTTATTCCTCTCGGTGGCAGAGGGTTAAACCGCTGCCGTGTAGCCCGTCCTTTGACTGTGCAGAATTAGCACGATGGCAGCCCCCCACCACGCGCTCCCAGCATGTCCCATAGCCAGGTTTGCTTCTAGGCTTAGCAGCAGCTTGCCATGGTTGGGAAAAAGGCCTCAGCTGGAAAACAGCTCTCCAGTGGCGAGCTGTGCTTCGGGCTCGCACAGGGTAGAGCAATGATGGCAGAGGGGAGATGCTTCTCCCACTGCCTGGCTGGGACCCCTGGGACAGGCAGGATAGCCGGGGTCCCCTGTGGAAGCCAAAGGGGTGGTGGGAGCCGTAGGCAGCTCCCAGGCCCCTGCAAGACCCCAGCTGCATGCCCCAGGATGCTGGGAAGCAGTGGGATGCTGGGAGGCAGTGGGATGCTGGCAGCGGGGTGCCGGCACTGCAGACCCCGCCGGGACGGGGACAGGGACGGCTCCGCTCCCAGAGCTCCTGCAGCGCCAGGTCTCTGTGTATAGTAGGGTATTACGGTACTGCTGTAAAATATAAGCTAGGAAAAAAAATACTTCTGGAGGTGAGGGCTCTGTTTAAGCGTGCCTTGAGGTGCCTGGGGGTGCCCAGCAGTTGAAGGGGCACCCTGCTCCCCTCAGACAGGCTCTCCCATCCAGACCTCTTGCTTGGCTCTTTGCTCTTCCTCTATTACTAGGGCTGCATGAGAGAGAGAAATAGATATAGATAAATATATATATATATATATATATACACACACACACACACACACACTTGCTAAGCTTATTGCTGGGGTGTGCGCCCACAAGCAAGCAGGCTCCTGGGCTGTTCCCACAGCTCCCAGCTGCCGCTTGCCCCGAGCCAGCACGGGGGTTGCATCCCTGCTACGGGAACAGGGAGAAGTGGTTTTCCAAGCAGGAACCATGTCTCCTGTGGGCGAGCGGTTGCGCGCCAGGCAGCTTGGGGAGGGCAGCGCCCTCAGAGGTTTTTTGCCTTTTCCGTTGTATTTGTCATTTTGCACTTTTAATCACTAGCGCACCGCAGCCTGTTCAGTGGGTGCTTTGCAGAGCACAGAGAGCCCCGGGCGCGTGGGTCACTGCCTGTGGGTTTCCATGCAGGCAGGGCTCTTTCCCAGGCAGATGTGATGGCTCATCGCTGCCGTGTCCCCTCTGATGGTTTTTGCGGCTCCGCCACAGGAAAAAGCGGCTTCTCCTGCCACTGCCCGGGGTTTCGGCTGTGCGAAAGGGCTGGCTGGGTCTCTGGTCCATGTGCTGCTTCTTCCTCTCCCAGGGCTGGAGCAGATGGATGTGGGGCCAGACAGGGCAGGGGTGAGGGGAAGGGCTTTGCTGGGGTGCAGGGTGGTGGGTGGGAGAGGGCTTTCGGGGGGGGGGGGGGGGGGGGTGTCACAGCCCGGGGTCCCCTTGGTCACTGGACTGGCGTTGTCCTCTTCCAGCCCTGTGCCGGGGGCTGCCGCCCACCCGGGACCCCCCGGGGCAGCCACCCCGGGCTCCAGCCAGCCCCTGAGGCTTCGCTGCACCTCCTGGCTTGATGGCACCTGCAAGATGTAACCTGAAATAATTTTTTATGAGAAAAAGTAATTTATGAGCAATAAAATCCCCACCCCCACCCCACCCCTCCCACCCCCTGTGTTTTCCTTGGCTGGAGGCATCTGCCTGACCCCGGAGCATCGCTGGTCTCCATCCCGAGCAGCCCTGGTCCCAGCCCCGGGCTGATGCACAGCGTCCGGCCCGCACCGGGCAAGAGCTGGCAGCTGCCTGCGTGCCGGGCAATGATCTGGGCAGGAAACGGCTTAAGATATTTTAAAAACTTTATTATTGGCCCGATGATATTTGACACACATGCTGGGAGCTGTATGGAAATCAGCACTGATAAAAAATACAGCAATTATGACCCGTATTGATAAAATAGACAATGTAATAATAGCCTTTCTATTAAAAAAAATATCCAAGACACAGCTCTGTCCTCATGCTGCCCTCCAGAGGCAGGGACCTGCGGCGCCATAGACCAAACCCGGGCTGCTGGGGGGCTTGGGGGGGAAGGGAGGAACGAGAGTGGGGGGCCAGGACCAGCATCCCACCGCCCTGGGTGCGAGGGGAGGAGTGGGGGACACCTGGGAGTGGGGGTCGAGGAACAACCCCCCCCTTGCAGTGCCGAGCAAGCCCCCCACAATGCAGGCAGGGTGGGGGGCACAGGGCAGGGGTGGCAGCAGGGTGGGGGCATCCCTGGGAGCCCACCACCCCCCCCGCCAGTGCATCCCACTCCTGCACAGGCAGCATCCCACCAGCACTGGTGGGTGCTGCGCCCCATGCTATTGGCCACCATGGGGGGCGCTGGCCCCCCCCAGCTGCAAAGTGTAAGCGAAGAGCTTGCAAGAGAGGTGGGGGGGATGCTACAGGCCAGGTTGGAGCTTAAATAAAACACTTAAATAAAGCAATAATTGCCATCAGTGACTTGCTAACTGGGTGCCGTGGGAGAAGCAACCAGCAGCTGGGGGGGGTGGTACGGGGCAGGCAAGCCGCCCTGGATTTTGGGGCTGAAGCTGGGGTCCCCTTGGGACCCTGGCTGTTGCCTGGTGGGGGGGCACAGCCCCCTTGCCCCCTACAACAGCCTCCTGACCGCCAAGAGGGCCCCGGCTGGGAACACAGCTCCAGGCTGGGCTGGCCATGAGGGTGGGAGAAAGCTGGGCGAGTACGGTAACGCCAGGGTCCGGCACCAGGCTGGACCCCGAGCAGTGCCAGAGCTGTGCCAAGCCGGGGACGGGCTCGTCCCACAGCACCATGCCCCGGTGTGGAGCAGAAACCCCCGGCACCAGCCTCATCCCCATGTGGGTGCATGTGCGTTTGCATGTTTATGCGTGTGTGTGTGTCCACACATGAGTACATGTGCCCTCGCCCCATGTGCACGGGGCGGCAGGAGACCGCCGGGGCTGCAGGACATGGGGTGGGGGGCCGGGGGGGGGGTGTGGGGCAAAGGGGGGGTACATTTCTCACCTCAGGGTTTGGTCTATAGACCCCAAAGGAACCAGCCCTGATTTCAAGGTTTCGCTCAGCTCCGCTTACTTCCATTTCCTTCTGGAAGCTGGAATTGCACAATTATCCTAAGCCTCAAATCAATTAAAAAAAAAACACAAACAAACAAACAAAAAAAAAATGAACAAAGAACCGCGAGCACGCCCCACCCCCCCCCACCCCCCCCGACTTGTTACGTCTCTTTGGCAGCAATAACTTAAAATCGCATCACTGTGGGTTCTGTCGACAGCAAGTTTTGTTTTTTAGGGTGGGTTCGGGTTGTGGGGTTTTTTTATCCTTTTCTTTAAATACAAAAATAGTTGGGTTGGCGGGTCCTGGGGGGCCACCCCACATGGGGGGCAGCCAGGATCCCCTCCGCCAGCCCTCCCCATGCCGCTCCCCGCCGCAGCGGGGCAGGGGTCCCGCCAGCCCTCGGGGTCCCTCACCGGGCCGGGACTGTTCCCCAAAAAGCAAGGGAGGAGGGGAGCTCCCCAGCCCCCCCCAGCCCCTCCCCCCTCCCCCCAAAGTTATGCTTCCCACCCTGAACGTGGGGGTCACGAGAGCCGGCAGCAGCCCCGGCTTGGGGAACGGGTGCACTTGGGGCGACATCAAGCAGCGGCAGCAGCCGGTGACCCCCTCGCTCAGGAACGCCGTGGGGCAGCCGTGGGGGGGCCGATCCGCCGTGTGGGGCCACCGGCAGTGAGGTGCAAGGCCAAGCGCACGGCACTGGGTGGGGGGGCGGGGTGGCACAGGGGGTGCGGGGACAAACACCGGCTCAGGGAGCACACATGGGCAAGAAGCCAAGGCGGGGGGACTTCACTGCGGGGGGGACACTCTGCAAATGTTAGCAAGGTCAGGGCACTACCCTTTAAATGCTATAATTTTTATATATATATATATGTCTATATATATATATGTGACTATTTGTACACGCACACACACAGCCACCCGCACACGCACGCACGGCCGTCACCCACCGCCTGGCCCCGGGCCGCGCCGGCCCCGCTCCCACTCGCAGCAGCAAACGAGCTCCTTCCGATAAAATCTGTCTAAAAAAAAAATCCAGAGCGCAGTCTGGGAGCCCACGGCCGGACCCCCGCTCCCGGCCCCGCCGTCCTCTGCCGCCCCGTGCCGGTACCGGGGCAATGCCCGACCAGCGTGCCCGGCTGGCTCACTCCCGGTCGCCGTCTTCGCTGCTGCCTGCAACAAGCAGAGAGGTGGCATGAGTGGGTCCCGGTGTTCCCGTGGGACACCCGGCCCTTCGGAGGACGTGACCGTCCCCACGGGGCACGAGGGCAGAGTGTCCCGCACGCTCCCGGCTCCCACCGCGGCTGGCACCGGGCGACAGCAGCTCTCCAGACCCCCGGGGGTGGCGGTGGGTCCTGGGACTCACCTCCTATGGAGTCCATGTCCGAGTCGGAGACGTGGGTGATGGAGAACCGGGATACCGGGGCAGGCGAGACGGTGAACCGGGAGAACTGGATAGGCAGCACCTGTTTCTGCGCCGGCACCAGGGCGGGCACGGCTGGGTCGGGCTCTGCCGGCGTCCCCGTCAGCGAGGCCATCAGGGATGGCTTCACGGGCATGAGTGGAAAGTCGTCGTCCCACTCGAAGCCACCGCCTGCGACACGGAGCGAGGGGACTGAGCCCACCATGGGGGTCACCCCAGCCCAGCCCGCCGCCTCCCCCGTATTACCCCCCCCCAGCCCCTTACTCTCTTCCGAGGCGTTGCCGTCTGAGGAGTCGTCCGAGGCACCGAGCCTGTCTGCCGGGCTGGGGGGGCTGCCACCGGCGGGGGGCTGCCCCGAAGGCTGGGGGGGCTCCGGGAAGCTCTGCTCAGCCAGCTCCCGCGTGGGGCTTTCCTGCGGAAGGGGAGACAGGCGGGAAGGGACCCTCGCTGGAGGCATGCCTGGGGACGGCTCCCGCCACCGGTCCCCATGCACGAAGACGGCATCTGAAAAACACCATGGGGCCGTGCCCAGCACCAGGCTCTGCCCACCCCGCGGTTACCCACCTGGTCGAAGAGGTAGATGGTAACGTCGTCGTAGAAGGAGACGGCCTTCTTCTTGCGCTCCAGATCCTCGCAGAAGGCCTCGGAGAGCAGGCTGGGCATCTTGAGGAGGCTGCGCAGGTTCCTGCCGCTCTGGCTCTCAGCCACCACGATGGGCACGGCCGCCGGCTCCTCCTCGCTCTCCTCGCTTTGCTCCTGGATGTTGTAGCAGCGCAGCTCCTCGTCCGACTCGTCGCTGTCCTCCGTGTCCTCCTCCTCCTCCTCCGGCTCTTCACGGTGCTCAGGGGTGACCGGCCGCAGCTCCCGGGTGGACGGGAGCGGGGAGAGTCCCGGGGGCGAGTCGTCCCCCGGTAGCAGCGTGCTGGGACCCCCCGGCGCATCGCCCGCCCCGGTCCCCTCCAGGGGCAGCCCTGCTTCCCCAAGCCCCAGCATGGGGGGCACAGTCTGTTCGCCCCCGGCCGCAGCTGCCCCAAGTCCAGGGACATCCTCCAGCATGCGGGTCCCTCCGATGGACGCCGACTCCCCGGGGCTCGCCGGCACCGGCGTCAAGAAGAAAGTCTTTGGCAGCGCAGAGCCCGGGGGACAGGCGTCTCCGTTGGGGCGCGGGGAGCTGCCCAGCACCAGCCCCGTGCCAGCGGGTCGCTGCTCGGTGCCAGGCACCTGCCCCGTGGGTCCGGCCGGGGCGCTCCCGTCCTCTGCCCCCCGCCAGTCCCCCACCAAAAGCCCCGCCATCTGTGCGTCCGCTGCCACTGCAACTCCGGGTGCTGCCGGGGGGCTGCCGGGCGCCCCTGGGGGGTGCAGCGGGTCCTCTGCTGGCCCGGGGGCTCGCCCTAGGTCCTGCGCAAGGGACTGGGAACCCTCCTCCGCCTCTGGGGTCCGGGAGCCGTCACTGTCCTCCTCGTCCTTGGGGCCACGCTCGGCCTCGGCATCGTAGTCGGAGAAGTAGGCAGAGTCGCGGTAGGGGTTCTTCTCGGCGAGGCCATGCAGCTCGGACCCGAGGGAGGTGGAGAGCTGCGTTTCGGGGGCCGAACCCTCGCCCTCACCCCCTGGCAGCCCCGGGGGCGGCTTCCCCAGCTGGCTGAAGGCCTCCGGTTCTCGGGGCTCGTGGGGTTCCTTGAGGACAAACTCGGGGGACTCGTTATTCTCGGTGTCGTAGCCACTGTCGAGGGCCTTGGGCTGGCCGGCGGGCATGAAGGCGGTGGGACTGAAGACCTCGCAGGAGCTGGCTGTGGAGGGGATGTCCAGCGACTCCAGGGAGTCTGGCGTCCCCACCTGCTTCTGCAGGGACTTGAACGCCGGAGCTGCCTCCGCCCGCTCCATGTAGTCCCCGGAGAAGTCGGTGAAGACGCCGGAGGTCAGCTCCGCCGTGTCCTCGTCGCTCCCCTCGTCTGCGCTGGGGAAGCTGGCGCTGGAGAAGGTCTTGTCCGGCGTCTGGTCCGCATCGCCGGTGGCACACACGCCGCTCTCGGCGGCAGCTTCCCCGGGCGCTGGCGCGGGCGCCTCGGAGGCCTCCGGCATGGGCTGGGCGCCGTCTAGGCTGGGCTCCGCGGGGGGGCCGGGGTTCAGGGCGGCCGTGCCGGCCACAGGGGCGGCCTCCCCCAGCCCCGGTGGAGCCACGGCACGGGGCAGCGGGCTGAGGGCAGGGCTGCTCCCCTCCATGCTCTCATCCGGGCAGGCATCGTGCTGGGCCCCCGCTCCGTCTGGCGGAGCCGTACCGGGGCCCCACGGCATGCCGGGGCTGCCAGCCAGTGCCGCCGCCTGCGAGCGGCCGGAGGTTGATGAGTCACGGCCGTGCCAGGCCTGGCGCCGCAGGGAGGGCGAGCGGTACGGGGAGGAGGAGCCGCCAGCCGTGCCGGCGGGCTGATCCTGCCGCGGGTGACGGAAGTCGTGGCCCGGCGGAGACCCCCCGAGCTGGGGCTGGCCACGCGGCACGGTGCCCAGCGGCTTGGCCATCAGCCCGCGGAAGGTGATCATGCGGCGGTAGCACCAGCTGTCGCCGGCCAGGGGCTCACGGGACGCCGGGCTGCCGCTGCCGATGTTGTTGTTGGAGGAGCTGTTGGAGGCCCAGGGATGCCGCTGAGCCGGGGGGCTCGCACCGTGCGGGCGGGGGGCACCGGGGGGGCTGTTGTCACCCAGCTCCAGCGCCACGCAGTCCGGCCGGGCCCTGCTCTGCCCCGGCGGTCGCCCGCCCGGGGGGGCTGCCCGCGGCTCCCCGTAACCCCGGGGGCTGTAGGCGCAGTTCACCGATGGCGAGACGCCCAGCGGGTCGGCGAAGATGCTGGGCTGGAAGTCGGGGATGGGCCAGTCCTGGCTGCCCGGCTGGGCGGGCTCCTCCTCCAGCAGGTACCCCTCGGCCCCGTGCCTGGGGGACGGCTCGTAGCCCCGCGGCTCCTGCCCTGGGCAGGGGTAGGGGTAGTATTCGGCGCACTCCCAGGAGCCCTCGCCCACCGGCGTGTGGCCCAGCAGCGGCTCCATGCTGAGGGAGACGGTGGGGCTGCTGTCAGAGTCGTAGGTGCTGCCGCTCCGGGCGCCTTGGGCTCTCCAGCAGGACGGGGGGTGCGGGGACCCCCGCTCGCCCGCGGGGCTGTAGGCGCACATGGCGTAGTCCAGCTCGGCGCTGCCCTCGCCAGGCCCCTCGATGCGGATGTAGTACTCGCTGCCGAGCGAGGGGCTGTGGGCGCCCAGGATGGGCACCACGCCGGGCGCCGGCAGGCCAGGGCAGCCCGGCGGCTTGCACTCGTAGCAGGAGGGCGAGACCCCCAAACTCAGGCGCCCCGCGGTCGTGGCCGGGTAGTAGAGGTCGTGGTAGCGGGCAGCGCTGCTGGGGCTCAGGGACCCCAGGGGTGCCTGGAAGTGCTCGGTCTTGGTGTGCTCCCACTTGTACTCGAAATTGAGGCCGTGGCTGGTCTCCATGACGGTGAGGATGTCGTCTCCGTCCGAGGGGAAGCCGTCGGCCGAGAACTGCTCCAGCAGCGGGAAGGAAGAGAGCTCGGGGCCGTGGTGGCTGGCGCTGGCGCTGCCGTTGGGCTTCATGGAGTTCCAGCGCTTCTCGAACTCCTCCTCTGCTTCCGTTGCCCCTTTGGCGCAGAGGTAAGAGAGCAGGAGGTGCACCTCCTCCGCTGTCGGTCGCTGTTCCGGCTGCAGCCAGCAGAACTGCATCACCTCGTACCTGCCGCGGCAAGGGGCGAGGGTCAGCCCCGGCCCCCCCTGCCCGCCTGGGGACGGGGAGAGGGAGGGGGCAGGATGCGGCCGCAGCCCAGCCCGGGTCCTCACCAGCGCTCTGACAGCGAGAGCTTCAGCTGGGGCTTGGGCAGCTTGAGCTGCTGCTCCTTGATGGCATAGGCGAGCACTTGCCGGTCGGAGTAGTGGTCGTAGGGTTGGCTGCCCAGCTCAAACAGCTCCCAGATGGTGACGCCCAGCGACCTGCGGGCAGGGCGGGATGCTGGGGGCACGGGGAGACCCCCACCCCGCTACCGACCAGCAGCCCCAAAAACGAGCCACCCTGATGCATCCCACTGAGGCTGCCGTCGTGCCTTCTCCGTCCTCCGGCCACCAGCCCCTGCCGTGCTTGGCAGCAGCCCCCTTTCCCCCCGCCAGACCCTGCTCACCAGACGTTGCTGGACTTGGTCTGGTCCACGATGAGCAGGTTGCCGTGCACTTCGTCGATGAGCTCGGGTGCGATCCAGCGCAGCGGCACCCACAGCTGGTCGGCCGTCACAAAGTAGTCGTCCTGCCAAGTATGCAGGGTCAGTACGAGAAGAGAACGTCAAACCTACGCGTAAAGGACTGGCCACACCGCGGCAAGAGCTGTTCCCAGCCCCGCCACCCCCAGCCACCCATCGCTGCACCCCAGGTCCCTGATCCCCCCCCAGCATGTACTCTGCTCCCTCTGCCCCAGCCCCATCCTCTGCTCCTCCTGGCACCCACCTCTCCTTTCTGCCTCCCAGTGCATCCTTCCTCCCCTCCGCCTGCTCCCCCCGTCTCCCCATCCTGAGCCCCCTCCAGCCCCACAGCCTTCTCCCGCCACCGCCCACCTCTACTCCCCGACCCCAGCCCTGCAATCTCAGCCTTGCCGGGAGTCATGGGCAACCAAAAGCAGGCAGGACAGACGGACAGCCCCCAGGCTGATGTGCGGGAGAAAACCCCCTCTTGGTGCTCAGGGGGCAGCTGCTGGCCCAGTGGGACAAGCCTGGGGGGGCAGCTTGGTCCCAGGGCGCAGAGAGTCCGTCACAGGGTGGTCTGCGGGCCAGCACCCCCCCACTGCCCCAGCAAAGCCCACGGGGCTGCCCCAGCACCCCTGAGGAGGGGAGATGTGTGTGTGGATGGGGGCTGCAGGGCTCGGTGCAGTGTGTGTCTGTGTGCTGCAGGGTCCCAGCATGCAGCCCCCAGCCCCCTCGTCCCCCAAACCAGCCTTACTTTGTACTTGCAGTGCGAGAGCCCATAGTCTCCGATCTTGACTGTCAGGTCGGCGGTGAGCAGGCAATTCCGCAGGGCCAGGTCGCTGCCAAGCAAACCCCGGTGCTGTCACCACCGCCGTGAGGGGCAGGAGGGGCACCCACCACCCGGGGGGCCAAGGGTCTATGCTTGGGGACCCTCTGGGCAGCGCCGCAGCCGGTGGGCTGGTGGTGGGAGCGGGACGGCCGTGCAGCGGCGGGGCCAGCGGTCTCACTGCTGAACACTGGGCGTGCCGATAACCAGCCACCAAATGCACAGCAGGAATGCCTGCGCGGCTCCAGCTGCGCCTCCGTCTGTCCGTCCATCCATCACGCGCTGAGCCAAGCAGAAAGCGGGTGTCCCCAGGCAACGTGAGCCCTGGCATGGGGCTGGGCTCCTGGGCGGCTGCTTCAGCCCTGGAGGGGTCACGCAGATGGGGCACACACGAAACTCCCCCTCCCCCCACAGTGCGGCAGGGCCCACCGAGGCCGGGATGCCCATAGGAAAGTCCTTCTCTGGCACAGCTGGGAAACCCACATCCCCCCAACCACAGCACTGGGCACCCTGGTGGGGACCCACCTGCAGATCCTGGCTCAGGTGGGGAAGGTCCGGTGGCCCCCGACGGCAGTGCACCCCCCTCCTCAACAAAATCACTGATGCTGGAGTCTCTGTCTGCAACTCACTCAGCACCAGGATATTGTTGGGCAGGAGGAGCAGCGGTGGGGCAGGAACGCTGGCATCCTGGGGTCCCCACACATCCAAACCCCCCCAATTCCTCCCCAGCATCCCCCCCGCCCCCACCCCGGGGCACCAGGCCAGCCTACCTGTGGATGTAGTTGTTCCTGTGCAGGTGCAGGACGCCGCAGGCCACCTCGCACGCCATCCTCTGCAGGGTCAGCGGGTCCGGGGTCATGGCCTCGGCCCCCCGGCAGCTCCGCAGGTACCCCTTCAGGTCACCCTGCAGGGCAGTACCACTGTCACCCTCCCCGGCGCTCGGGTCACCGGGGGCTCAGCCGTGCCCAGCAAGGCAGAGCACTGCCACGCACCCTGCCTGCAGCCCTGCCTGCAGCCCTGCCATCCCCTCCATGGTACCACACGACCAGACCTCGCTCCCCAGCCCCACGGCAGCTCCACAGGGAGTGGGATGGGACACAGGGGGATGCAAGGGACTCACCAGCGGGCAGAACTCCATCACCAGCAGGTACGGGGTGACTTCGGCGCACTGGGCCAGGCACTGCAGGAGGTTGGTGTGCTGGAGAGCCCTGTGTGGGGCAGAGCAACGGGGGCATGTCAGCATCACAGCCAGCTGGGGCTGGGGGGACAGTGGCAGCCCCTGGGGAACCACCTCCCTGCCTCCTCTGCTGCTGCGCTGGGAGCCAGCGCAGGGACTGCCGGGAGCGCTGGGAGCGGGTACCAGCACGTCCCAGCACCCCAGGACATGCCACAAAGGGACATTTGTTCAGCTCTGCTGGGGCAGGGAGCAGCTCCGTGCCTCCCCCTCGGCCCCACTCTGCCCATGACCTCACCACAGCCCGCTGCCCCCGCACCGTGGCCAGCGGCTCCCGGCACAGCCCTCATTCTGCCGCAATGAGCCCCAGGCAGATGGACAGTGGGACCGGGACAGAGCCGTGCTGCCCAGAGAGCTCGGCTGGGCACCTCCATGGGGCAGCCACAGCTCTGCTCGGCAGCCGAAAATGGCATGGAGGGGACCAGGCGCCATCCACCAGCATCCCCACTCCCGGCTGTGCCTGGTGCAGCAGCAGCACGGCGGAGTGACCCCGGCTGTACCTGTAGGGCTGTGCTTCCTCCAGGAACTGCATCTGGTCCTGCACGCTGGCGCTCGCCTTCAGCTCCTTCACCACCACCTGGGTGCTGCTGATGCCCGAGTTCACCTCCCCCAGGAACACCTGGGGCAAGGGACAGGCTCGTCCCCTCCGTCCTCACCGCGCACCCCCTCCTCACTCCAAACACCGTCTCGCGCAGCCCCGGCCCCTCGGCCAGCGTCCCATCGGGGTATCCCTGGGGGACCCTGCCCCTGCCGCTCACCTTGCCGAACCAGCCGTGCCCGATCTCCTTCAGGTAGAGCAGGCTCTGCCGCCCCAGGTCCGCCGACTTGAGGAGCTGCACTGTAACAGAGCACATCCAGCTGCCTGCGCGCCCTCCTGCCCACCCGCCCAGCCTGCCTGCGTTACCCGCCGGTCCCGGCCGAACCCTGGCATCCCCACCGTGCCACCCGGTGCCAGGCCCTGCATCGCCCTGGGGGGCTCCGGAGCATCCCCGACAGCAGCCATCCCCAGGCACCCTGCAGCCAGGGCATCCTCCCATCCTGGCATCCTTCCACAGCCACGCCTGCCGGGGAACGTGGGGTACCAGTGTCCCCAAACGGGGCAGTGGCGGCGAGCTGGCTCCCTGCCCCTTCTCCTCCCCAGGGACCAGAGAGAGCAAAGCCAAGCCCAGTGGGAGCTCTGGCATTTAGCTCCTTCCCAGGTCCTGCCCCTCGGACACCCATGCCAAGGGCGGGCAGCAATGGGGCCATTGTTGGGCTGTGCCGCGCCGCCTCGCACCGCGCCGGCCCCGCCACACTGCTGCCATTCTCCAGGCTGGGGAGCGATGCTGGGCGGGAGGGGGCCGCGGCCAGGCACCCCCCACATTCCTCTCCCACTCGTGAGCTTGTTTACGCAGGACCGGGGCTAACGGGTGTCACAGTTTGGGGTGCCTGGGTCTTGTCCCACCCCAGTGGGGTGCACACTGCTCCCCCGGGATGGTGCCATGCACATGGCTGGGGACAGACCACCGGGGACACTTGCCCAGAGGGACAGCGGCAGCATTCCCGGGGGACCTCGGCTGCCTGTCCCCTGCCCAGGAGCTGCTCCTGCCAGAGCCGGGGCTCTGCTGAAGCCGTCCCTCCTTAGCAGGGGAGACCCACCGCCCCTACCTCACCCCGCCGCGCGGTGATGCGGGACCCCCAACCGCGGTGCTCGGGGGTCCTGCATGGCTTACCTGAGCGCCCGGGCTGCTTGGCCATGGGCAGGGAGACCTTGGTGAGGGGCAGGACATAGACCTCGGGGCCATGCTGGGGGGCTGGCGAGCCCTGGGCCGAGAGCTCCGTCACGTAGTCGTCCCCCTCGGCGTTCTCAAACTCCTGGGCCGGGGGGCACGTGGGGGGGCACACACCGAGCAGAGACAACTGACCCTGCGGGTTCCCCACTGCCGGCAACCTGCCCCGCGCGCCCCTCTGCCCGCCGCCCCGACGGGCTCACCCGTGCCCCACGCATCACACACCCCCAGGCACGGGGACCCCAAAATCACACCCTCCCAAGCACACAACCCGGTCTGCACCCTGACAGCGGATACCCACCACCACCACCACCACCTGGACAGGCACCCACTCCCTACCGCCCCCTCCCATTACCTGGCTGCGCCGTCTGGCCAGCCCTCGGCTCCCGAAAGCCGCACGAGTGAGCAGGTAGGCGATGGTGAGCATCTCGCCCTGCCCAGCCCTGCCTCATGGTGCTGCCTCGCCGTGTGCCATGTGCCACAACCCGCCGGACACGGGCAGTGGCCGGCCCCGGCCGTGCACCCCTATATAACCGGTGCGGGGGCACGGGGGGACTCATTGTTCCCCTCCGGCACGGCGAGGTGCTGCGGCCGGTGTGGGATGGTTACACAATGGCCCGGCGTGTCCCCCCCTCCGCCTGACCCCCTCCCGCCGCGGGCGCCGCAAGCCTCCACAAAAATCCCAGCAATTAGAGAAAAAAACCGTTTCTCGGCACATTCTGTGCCTGTGAGGTCAGGGTGCCTCCCACCCCCGGGGGCGTGCGGGTGGGACCGCTGCGGCCCTTAACCATGCCGTGGCCTGGCCCTGCACAGAGCCGGGAGCCTGGATGGGGTCAGGATACATCCCGCAGAGATGCTGAGCCCTGCGGATCCAGGCTCTGCAGAGCAGGGAGCTTGGCTGGGTCAGGATATGACCCACAGTGATGCTGAGACCTGGCAGCACCCTGGCAGGCAGGGCGGGGCTGAGCTCCCCCTGAGCAAAGCTATCCTGAGCCGGAACACATCCTGCACCGGTGCTGGGGCTCGCCCTGGCAGGAGCGGGAGATCCTGCACCGGGATCCTCCGGGTGCCTCCGTCCTTCGCGGGGCTCCCAGGAGAAGCCCCCCTGCTGCCCTGGGTCCCTGGGCAAGCCTGGCCCAGGGATACCCCTGCCCTCCGTGTCCCTGCGCCCCCAGCTCACCTTGAAGCCGATGTCCCCCTTCTTGCAGCACAGGCAGGCCAACATGAGGAAGATGAAGGTGAAGAGCCCCGAGAAGGAAACAGCCACGACGGCCAGCGAGGAGGACCAGGAGAGCTCGCTAAGGGGGGTGCCGTCTGTAGGGACAGGAGGGGCATGGGCTCAGGGCAGGGAGCGGGGGGGGACCAGGGAGGGATGAGGCTGTGTCGGGGGGGTCCTGCCTGGGTGGGGGGTCACAGGATGCAGGGGCACATTGGGGCTCAGGGAGGCTTTGGCAGGGAGCACTCAGGGGGAGCGGGGGTCCCAGCACTGCTGTGCCCCCTTTGCTGGCTCAGCTTGTGCCCAGGACAGGTGAGGAGCCCAGGAGGGACCCCCAGAGCCGAGGCAGGACCCTGCCGGCAGCCTGCACGGAGCGGGACAGGAGTACTGTCCCCATGGATGCAGGGTGGCAATGACACCCCGTGGAGAGGGGTTACACGGGCTCAGGGGTCCCACGCGCCCCTGCCCAGCCGAGCTGCGGCCCCGGGGTTTGCCCTTCGGTGGATACGGCAACAGCGGCAGCAGCCCTGGTCGAGGCAGCATCCCGAGGCCGGCTGGATGCTGTGCCTGCAGGAGCCGGGAGGATGGGAAAACGGTCCCCAGTGCCCAGGCAGAGCTGGCTCCTGCCCTGTCCCATCCGTGGAGCTCGGAGATGAGATCCCCCAAGGGAAGGGTCTGCCGGAGACCTGCCAGTGCTGCTGGGAGCCCCCAGCCCGGCACAAAGCAGGCCAGCTCCTGCTGACACCGACAGATCTGCCTCTGCCCCAAACCGTCCCACCTGCAAGCACCGCCGGGCAAACCGCAGCTCCTGTCCCCGAGCCCCGCACCGGCTCCAGACCACAGGCCACGGGGATGGGGACATGGCTGCTCCGGCCGGGCACCGCACCCTCCAGGCACCAGCTCAGCCCACTCCAGCCTGCGCCGTGTCCCCTCGGGGCGGCAGGGACCACGGTGGCGGCGGTGGCGATCGCGGCCCAGCTGCCCGTCCCTGCCAGGCCCCTGCCGCCAGCTGCAGCTGCCACATTACTATTCTGCCCAGAGCCTGCCCGAACAACCGGGGCGATTGTGGTGGGAGGAAGCCGGAAGGCCACGGTGCTGCCAGCGGAACCGGCCTCGCCGGGGACCCGCACGCAGCCCCGCGGTGCCCAGCACGGTGCCTTCCCCGCGGGACATTGGGGTGCCCTGCCCTAACCCACGGCCCCGCTCAGCTGTACCCCCCAAACCAAACCCCCGTCCAGGTCCTTCCCCAGGCCACCGAGCGCGATGCCGAGCCCCTCGGGGATGCTCATGGTGCACACGTGGCTCCTGCACATGGACCACGGCATATTGCCCCATCACCGGCCCCGTGCCCCGACCACGCCGTGCCTCTGCTGCCGCCCACGCCGGGGCTCAACGCCGTGCTGCCAGCTCCCGTGTGTCCTTGAGAAAAGCACCTGAAGGGCACAGAGGGTCTGGGGAAAGGTCTTGCCGCCCCGGCGGGAGCTGGCAGCGCATGGCTGCTCCCAGGCACTGCCCAGCACGGGCATAGAGCACCCTGGCTCCCGGCACGGTGGTGAGCGGATGCACCGGCCCCATGTGCTTTGGCATAGCCTGGGCCACGGCAAACTCTTTGCTGGCGCTTGCGAAGGAGATCAAGAGCCATCTTCTAAGGCTCGTGGATGCAAAGCCGAATCTGGGAGGAGCAGGGGGTGGCGTTCCCCCTCCTTTCAGTTGGTTTCCATGGTGAACACACTTTGTACCGCGAATGTCACCATTTTCCCTGGATAGTGGGACAGCAAGAGAGAAAATGACTCACTGAAAAGAGCCTTTTGAACGTCGACGGGGAGCAGAGCGCAGCGACAGAAGCCTTTCCAACAGGGACCATCAGCTGAGCTGCCCCTGGGCCGCAGCTCGGGAACTGGAGCTTTGCAAACAAACCACTGTCCAAACCAATGGGCCAGTGAGATCCGGCTGGTCCTGCCTCAGTTTCCCCATCTGCGCAACCAGTGACCTGGGAGCTGTGACCAGCCCAGCCTGGGCAGGGTGCCGCGCTGGGGCAGGGGCACCACCACCACCGTGACCCACTGCCACTGTCCAGCTGCCCGGGCAAGCAAGCTCTGCCCTTCCCCATAACGGCAGCACAGGCATTCAGTGTGGCGATGGGAAATGTGGCATCGTTTCAGAGGCCAAATGCTCCCAAAACCAGGTCGAATGCACCTGCAGCAGCAGCTGCTGGAGCACCGCCGCGCAGGGAGCAGCATGGCGGCAGCGCTGGTGGGGCAGGGGGAGCAGCACCCCACGGCTGAGCCCTGCACACCACACCAGTACAGGCACCAGGCCAGGGTAGGTGTGGGGGGGTGACCACCGTAGGAGGACTGGGACCACTGCGCAGCCCTGCCTGGCACCATCACGAACCCCCCACCCCAGCTGTGGGGGTCCCAGGGGACTCTTCCAGCTGCAGCTCTGCAGCACTACCCCCCCCCAAAAAAAAACCGCTCGTGCGGAGCTGGCCTCACCACTGGGGGTCAGGCTGAGAACGGCCAACTCGGTGCATCCTCCAGCCTGGCCAGCAGGAACTGCTGCATCACTCAGGCAGCCCCCAGCATCCAGGGCCAGCCTGGGCCAGCGACCCACCTGTGCCGATGGCTGAGTGCAAGCCAGGTAACACGGACCCCTCACCCCGGCCAGCCCTGCGGCGTGGGGACAGGCGGGGGTTTGGTGGCAGCAGCGAGGCCACAGCTCCAGCCCCGGGGGCACCTGCCCCAGCCCCACATCCATCTCCGGCAAACAGGAGCAGAATGGCAACGGAGGGAGACCGGGGATGCTGGATGCAGCGGGGTGCAGTGGGACGCAGTGGGACGCAGCGGGGTGCAGCGGGGCACACGCTGCCCTCCCACCCCATGGAGCTGCTGCCGCTCACCCCGCAGCTGGCAGAGCCCTGCCTGCACCCCCAGCCTAATGCGTTGCCCACCCAGCCCAGGTCGCAGCCCTGAATGCCGGTTCCTAACAGGGATAGGAAAAAGCTTGGGGTGGGGGGGGGCCCGGGTGTGGGGTCCCAGCCCTGCAGCACGCCGCCTCTGCCTGCTCTGCCGGCCGCCATGCCTTTGCTGACTCACGTTTGCCGGGTGCCTGCGGCCGCCTCGCCGGCCATGGCACGCTGCCGCTGGGCCGCTCTGTGAGCTGGGACGATGCTGCGGCCGCTGCCGCTCGTCTTTCCCCGGCGGAGAACGGAGCCCGGCACGGCAAGCGGAGGCTGACGTGTACGGAAGGGACGAGCCAGGGGCTCCCGCAGAGGCCGGCGGCAGCTCAGGGCTCCCAGCCCAGGACGAAGCCTGCGTGCAGGGCCAGCCGCGGGCAGGCAGCACCTGGCTCCTGCCCACCCACCCGGGTACAGGCAGGGCTGCCCAGCATCCTCCCTGACCGGGAAGAGCACTCACGATAGCTCCAGGACAGAAAGCTGCAGGGCACAGCACATCGTGACCCCCCCCCACTCTGGCCTGGCCTCTCGCTGCAGGACCTGGTGCAAGCCACAGTGCCGTGCCTCAGTTTCCCCATCTGTAATCCACAGAGCGTGGCTGACCCCAGGACTGCACAGCCAGGCAAGGGCTCGCAGGACTGTCCAGGAGGCAACAGATGCTCTGCCGCCTCGGGAGCATGGTCTGCATATCTTCCCCTGCCCCTTCACCGCCCCACCACGGCCCCCACCCCATGAACCTGCTGGGACCTGCACCCCAGGGTGCAGCATCCTGGGCCAGGCTGCAGCATCCTGCAGCAGGTGCCCAGCTGGGAGAGGCAGGATTCAGGCAGGGGTGCAGGGCAGGTGTTGGGCAGGGTGCAGGGCAGGACTCGGGCAGGGAGTAGGGCAGGATTTTGGGCAGGAGCAGGGCAGGATTGGGGCAGGAGCAGGGCAGGATTGGGGCAGGAGCAGGGCAGGGTGCAGGGCAGGATTTGGGGCAGGAGTAGGGCAGGATTCGTGGCAGGGTGCAGGGCAGGATTCAGGGCAGGAGTTGGGCAGGATTCAGGGCAGGAGTAGGGCAGGATTTGGGGCAGGGTGCAGGGCAGGATTCATGGCAGGGTGCAGGGCAGAATTAGGGCAGGAGCAGGGCAGGATTCAGGGCAGGAGTAGGGCAGGATTTGTGGCAGGAGCAGGGCAGGATTTGGGCAGGGAGCAGGGCAGGATTTGGGGCAGGAGTAGGGCAGGATTCAGGCAGGGAGCAGGGCAGGATTTGGGGCAGGAGTAGGGCAGGATTCAGGCAGGGAGCAGGGCAGGATTCGGGGCAGGGAGCAGGGCAGGATCCAAACACACAGGACCCATCAGCACCTTCAGCCACAGGCTTAGCGTTCCCCTCAGCCGGCAGCTCTCCCGGCACAGACACAGCCCTGGTAACGTGTTAATCCCCAGGTCCATGGGCAGCTTCCAGGAAAGCAATTTTACACCCCACAGGACGAGTGCTCTGCTCACCCACATGCATCCAGGCGGCAAGAAACCATCCGCTGCCATTTAGCACGCAAACACGAGGCTGCTCCTCGCAGTCCGGCTGCAGCTCCAGAGGGAAACTGAGGCACTGGGAAGCTGGGCAGCGGGGAAGAAGTGGGATGGCCCTGGCTGCTGCACCCCTGAGCCCAGATCCCTCCTGCCACGGGAGCAGCCAGGAGCAGGGAGCAGGATCAGGGCTGGCACTACCCACCAATGCCAGCCAGGAGCCCGGCACAGAGCCAGTACCCACAGCATCCTCCACCAAGATGCCATGGGAGCTATGCATCCCCCTGCAGTGGCCGGCCAAAACCGGGGCGCGAGGAAGCAGCACGCTGTACCCCCGAGCCCTGAAGACCTTTTCCCGCCAGAAACAGCCAGAGCCATTTGGGCAACCTCTCCAGTGATTAATAGATCAGTTAATTTTAAATGCAAGGCACGCCTTGTTAATCTGTTCTCCTTATGTATCTTTTAATGTGGGCTTATTTAACCAATGCAGAAGTATTTTAAAAGGATTGATTCTTGTCTCTTAATTCTGGTTTTATCATCTTGGGATGAATTAGCAGTAAAAAAATAATTAGATGGAAAATAAAAAAAGATCATCCATCATTTTCTAACGTGATGAAATAAAAATTAGGACTGTAATAAGTACAGGCCAAGCCGCATCATTGTTGTGCATACACCAAGCGTGTCAGCCTGATTAGAAACAAAAAAAGAAGTTCCTCCATCAAAGCCTGCCCTGCTGCAGAGCTGGGTTTCCAGCCGACACAGCCCAACCGCGACCAACTTTCTCCATTTTCTGAGAAAACAGTAATATATAAAAAAGCATGCCAAGCAAGATTCAATTGATTATTTAGACCAAATTCTCATGCTTGGTGTTTTCAATCAGGTCTGAGTCAGGGGCTGTAAAGCCTCCCACGACAGCAGGGATGCTACGGCTGCATCACGGTAAACCCACTGTCCCGAGGGACAGGGAGCGACCTCGGCCCTTCGTACCCGGTGGGAGCATCCACCCCTCCCCTGCCCGTGCCCCGGCAGGGACCCCTCCAGCCCCATGCCAGGAGCAGTGCCGGGAGCGATGCCGGCAGCCGGGGCTGCCCGTGAGCACGGCACCGCGGTGCCGCCGCCAGCAGCGTGCGGCACCGGCCAAGACGAGGCTCTCGCCAGCCGGCAGAGCAGCATTTACGTAACAGCGGGAGAGAAGCAGCGCGGAGCGGGGCAGCCTATTTTTATCAGAAATGCTCGGCGACGTTATGAAACGAGAAGCTTTGGCTCCGAAGCGGAGCGGCGGAGGAGCAGGGCCCCGTGCAGGAGGCGGTCGAGGGGCAAGCGGGCAGGGGGATGCTCCGTGGAGCAGGCAGAAACCTGGGCATGGGGTCCGACAGCCACAGCAGCCCCGGAGGGGGTCTGCCCCCTGCCACAGGGCTCCCCTCCCTGCTGTCGAGCCTCAAGCTGCTCCGGCGGCTTCCCCTCTTGCCTGCCCCACACCGGAGAGCCGCGCAGTGCCGTCACCGCAAGGATCGCCGAGCACCTGGCAGCAACCGAGGGCACGTCCCAGCCCTGCGTGCCCAAACACCGTCTGGGTGGATTGGGTGAGGTGTGCGGAGGGCACCCGGGGGACTGCCGGCAATGGGATGCTCCATGGCTGCTGCAGCCCTGGTGCCGGCAGAGCAGGAGCTGGCCAAAGTCGCGGTGGCCAGTCCTGGCCCCAAGCAGCAGCGTGTGCCGAGGGCCCTGCATGGCCCTGCCAGGGGACGGCTGCCGGGGCCAGGGTGGGCATCAGGGAGACCCCCCCACTCCCAGGCAGCCATCAGGGCATCCCCCACCACAGCCCTGGCAGGCCGGCACAGCCCAGAGCCTGACTGCCCCAGCCCACGGCGCGGCAGGGAGCGGGGCTCAGCGTCAAGGATGCTCGGAACACAAACCAGGGGGATGCTCGGCACCAGCCAGCCCGGCACCCCTCTGCACCACGCCTGCCCTCAGCCATCCCCACGGCGCCCAAATCACCCGTCACCCAACGTGCGCGGGAACACACAGATCGGGGAGCCCAGAAAAAAACCCTACTTTGCTGTAGGGATGGCGGCAGGGATGACCCAAGGGCAGGAGCCCTGCTCCCAAACACCCGCCTGGGGTGCAGCCACCACAGCCTGCAGAGCGGGCGAGTGCCGAGGGGTGCACACAACCTCACAGGTATTTCGGAAAGACAAAGGGCCACGGACACCGATGAGGCAGCCTGGCAGCAGGACACCCCGGCACAGCCAGGATGGGAGCCTGGGAGCACTCACGGGAGAACCGGTCCCTGCCCAGCCAGGCGGGCAGCGCTGCTCCATTTATTGCATTTGCCTACACTGGAATTTTCCTTCGCTCCCGTAATTAAAACAAACCGCTTTCACACGGCTGCTGGCACCAGGCTGCAGAGGAGGATGCCGGCCGCGGCTGGTAGAAGGGAAGGGACGGGAAGCGGGACCCCCCTGACGCTCGCTGCCTTCATCCTGGGCTGGGGGACAGTGGCTCTGCAGGAAATCCTGGACCTGCTCCCCCTTCCTCCAGTGCTGAGCCCTCCCACACCCTCCAGCCCCACATCCTTTCCATCCCTTAGCCAGCTCTGACCACCGCCGCGAGCCCTGCACCAGCTCCGGTGCAACCTGGGATGCTCCCCGTCCCCTCCGTACCCCTGGCCATTAGGCCAGGCTGGAGCGGCTCGCAGAGCTCAGCTGATGGCAAACAATATTATGGCAGTAATTGCGCTAAGACGGCCACGCAGCATGCTCCGCCGACGCTTCCCTGGGCTGTCAGGGGGATTAATGCCCAGAGGAGATTTATTTTCCTGCCACCGGGCACGCTGAGTCAGCACGGCTCGGCTGCTCTCCGCGCCAGCACTGTCACCCTCCAGCCCTCCCCACGGCTACCCCAGCCTGGTGCCCTGCACCGGGTCCCCGCAGGGTCCCTTCAGCTCAGCCCACACCAACATTTAAAGCCCTGCGCTGGGGCGTTCACCGGGGCAGGAGCAGCCGGAGACGAGCAGCGGCTGCAGGGCATGGCCGGGACCTCTTTCCCTCCATCCCAGGCAGCCAAGTCAGTGCGGCACGGAATAGAAACAGGCTCAGCCATGGGACGAGAGTGGCCCAACAGCCCCTCTGACCCGAGCGCAGGAGCTGCCTGACCTGGAGCGGATTTTCCAGCTCAGGGAACTAGTGGGATGGAAAGGCAGCGTAACACGCACGAGGCAAAACCTGGGAAGCACAAGTCACCCGCTCTACCTGCCCTGGCCGCAGGCAGCCAGGACCAGGCAGACCCCCCGCTAAATGCAGACCCCCCCAGCTAAATGCAGACCCCTCGTGTCAGCAGATGGGATGTGGCCATGCACGCAGGTGCATGGCGCAGCCCCCCATCGCAGCCCCGAGCCAGGCAGCACCTTGGCAGTGCCATTTCTGCCCCACAGCCCCCAGTTGTTGCCGGGGCGGCAAGGCTTGGGCCGAGGCGCGCTGTGCGGCACGGTGAGGTGGGCATTGGAGCCCTGCTCCAGCCGGGAGCATGCGGTGCCGGAGCGGGCAGAGCCCCGTGGGCTGCTCTGGCACATGGCATCCCATGGAGGGCCGGGAGTGCCGGGCAGGGAGCCCGTGAGTCACAGCCCGCTCCCCCCCCGCGCCGAAGCGCGGAGCCCTTTCAACCCCAGCATATTAATTTCTCCTAATTGGCTTTGACAGGGATCCGTATCGCCATCCAGAACGCAATCGCCCGTGTGCGCGGGGCGGGGGAGCGGGGCGGGAGTGGCACGCAGAGGGAGGGAAGGAGGGCAGAAGGGGGGAGCAAAGCGGTACCCCCGGGGGAGCGGCGCTGCCAGTTGCCTGGATCCGTTTTTCCCCCCCGCCAAGCAGGGCCCAGCTGCCCTGCTGCACTGCAGTGCTGCGCCAACGCCATTTCCCACGGCAGCCCAGCTGCCAGGCTGTGCCGGAGCAGGGGGCTCATGGTGTGCCACCCCACCGCTGCCCACCCTTGGCATCCCTGCGGGCACCGGGACTCACCCCCTCTGTCTGCGTGCCCGGCTCCTGCTGCCCGCCAGCCTGGACAGATGGTGCGCTGCTGGCACCTCCCGTGCACCGTCCCCTCGTGGGAAACGTGTGGCGAGATGGGACGCCGGCCATGGCGCTGCCCCGGCTGTGCAGGACGTTACACCTCCCTGTAGCAGCCACCTTCATCTCCCGCCCGAGGAGCTCCCACCTCCCTGCCCCAAATCCCCCTTTGCGTCCAGCCCCAGCAGCGCTTTCCCTCCGTCCTCCCCCAGCATCGCCGGCAGCCAGCGGCATGGTTGATGCCAGGATGGGAGCGCAGGGGGTGCCCAGACCTGGGTTTGGGCTGCCAGGGTCCTCCTGGGCGCTATGGCCCCTTTGCCACTGCAGTCCCCCAAGTCTTTTCCCATCCTTGTGCCAGCAGTGGATGGTGATGCCGGACATGGAGCACCAGCACTCACCGAGCTGTTGCCGCCATGTGGCCTGGGGCAGTGGACAGCAGCATGTGCCAGCCGGGACCGAAACACCGGGCTGGGGGGAACCCCTGCACTCCCTAAGCCTCAACCCCCCCATCCCCACCCAGCACCTCGAGCCCCAGCTGACCCCGGCGTGGGCACACTGCCCTGGCACACAACCCCTCCAAACCGCAGGGTCCAGGAGCAGGGTCCCGCAGCTGAAGCGGGGAGCAGCAACGCCACGGCCAGCGACACCTTGCCGGCCACCATGGGATGGGGTGAAAGGCCAGGGTGGCCAAAGGGAGGAAAAAAAGGGGAAGAAGAAATAGGTGGGGGAGAGAGGATGTTTCTCACGATTTCAAAACGTGCTCTTGGGTCTGAGACAGGGAAGTGCAGGCAGGGAGCAGGAAGGGCAGCTGGGGCAGGCAGGGCAGGCAGGGCAGGCAGTGGGGCGAGGAGGGGAGCAGGCTTTTCCCCCAACAACAGAGATGTCCTCGTGGCCCCGAGCAGCTGTCGTCACCTTCGCTGCGAGAGGACAGGGTGCCGTTGACCCCAAAGCAAACCACTGCTCAGGTGACACAGGGGACGTGGCACTTCTGCCCAGTGCACCGAATTCCCATGGGAAACCCCAGAAGATCCAGGCTACAGGTTGGGGCAGGCAGCGTGGCGCTGGCAGGGCGTTTGGTGTTTTGCCGGTAGCTCCGGCGCTCCGTGCACCACACGGGAGCACCTCTGGGTCTGGCCTGCGGGTGGGCAAAGCAAGATGGGAACCATGAGGCCACCAGGCTGAGACCCCTCTCCGAAGCCCCCAGCGCTGGGAGTGAATGCATCCCCCTGTGCGGTGCATGCCGGCCCGGGCAGCCGGCACAGCCTGGCATGGGCGCATCTGACAGTTGAGCCAAGCAGCCTCACTGCAAACAGAAGGTGAGGCCAGAGCCCAGGCTGCTGCTGTCAGCACATCCCCTCGGCACCTCCACCTCCAGGTGACACCGCCGTCACCATTCCCTGCTGCCGGCTCAGCCCACGGCCCAGCCCCGGCAGCTACAGCTTCCCACCATCCCTCTCTGGGGAACGCAGGGACACGGGGCCAGGAGTGTCTTTGCTCCCCTTTGTGCCGGAGCCCCCACGCCCGGCCCGGACCCCGGTCGCAGTGCCACCGTGCCCTGCAAAGCGCTTCCTCCTCTTCCATGCTGGCACAAGCAAACCCCAGGGAAACCAGGCTGGCGCGGGTGGCTGGCGATGCCGTGCAGGCAGGAGGTGCTACCAAACGGACAAAATCAACAAAGCCATGAAATAGAGGACACGGTTTGTTCCCCCCTTTAATTCCTCTCCCTGCCAGTAGCCGTGGGTGGCAGCCATACGGCGGCGGCCGAGCCCTGGGCCCAGGCGCGCGGCAGCACGGCGACCGGCAGCGATGGAAACCTTCTTGCAGAAGGATTTTTAAATCAAACATGCCCTGCAAATCCCCAGGTTGATGGGATTAGCACAGCAAATGGGGCACCTCAGGAAAACCCAGAGAAAAATCACACAGGGAGGCTGAGGACAGAAAACACGGCTCCGTTCCCAGCGCTACCGCATTTTAGATGCAAATAAAGAGGTTTCCTCCTGAACAGAAATCAATGCCAAGCAGGCTGGGAACAAAGTCTCCGGCAACGGGGACGCGGTTTGGTGAATCCTGGCATGGTTTGTTTTTAAATCCCTCCACGGATTCAGACCGTCCGCAGCCGCCAGACCCAGGGCCGGGGGAGCGGGAGCAGCGTGCTGTGAAGGAAGGAGGGACCAGGAACCCGGCCGGGAGGGATGCAGGAGCCCGGCACCGACAGCCAGAGCCTCCGCCACCACCACGTCCAGCACGGTCAACACTTCGCCTCCTTCACGGTGATGGAGGAGGCGACGGGAGAGGTGCGGGAGCCGCAGCACCGACGCTTGGCTGCCGGACCCTGACACGCATTTTCCCCGGTTTGGTAAACAAAGAGCCGGTGCCGAGCACACCGCCAGCCCCACCGGACAGTCCCACGCCGGGGCTTCCCGCCTCGGCGGCTGCTCAGCAGGCAACGGGTCCCGCGCACGAGGGGTTCTCGATGCCCTACGCGGGTGCGATCGCCACACCGGGAGGGACGCGAGGGCGAGAGGCGGCTGCCGGCATTTGGCAGCCACGGAGCGAAAGGCAGCGGAAAGGGGGGGAGGCTGCTGCCGCAGCAGCCCCAAAACACGCACACACACAAAAGCCAGCCCCTGCTCTGCTCCCGCGTCTGCAGCATCTTCCCGCAGCTGCGACGCGGCCGAGGCCGTAACACGGCACCTTACATAACAGCCTGCGCCCCAAAACGCCCGCTCCCCGTCCCCCGACGCCTCGCCGAGCCCTCGCCGGCTCTCCCAGCCCAAGGGGCGACCACCAAGCCCCCCAGCCGGCAAGACGGGCGTCCCAGGCAGCCGGGGGCTCAGTCCCCGGCACCATCTTCCTCCCTCTCCCCATCACCATTATCCCTGTCGGTATTATTCCATTTCAATCCCAGAGATGCCTTCAGAGGCAGCGCGACCCCCGGGATTCCTCTGCAAGCTCCAGCCCCGGGGGGAACAAAATGCCGCCCGGCTGCGGCAGCGGTTCCCACCGCCGCACCGACGTGTCCCAGCGCGGCCGAACCCGGCGGGTGCGGGTCCGGTGCGGGTCCGGTGCGGTCGGCAGAGCCGGCAGCCCACCGAGTGACATTTCACGGCGATGAAGGCGAAGGGGATGGATGCTTCGCTCCCGGTGCCGGTCGGCGGTGCGGGGCTGAACCGGGGACGGGGGTGGAAGGGGGGGGGGACGGGGGTTGCTGCCCGGGAGGGACCCCCCGGGGGTACCGGGAGCGGAGGTTGGGATGCGGCTACCGGGCGGCCGCGGGGTTGCGGTACTCACCGGGGTCGAAGTGGGAGCTGAAGGCGAGGCTGGGGCTGAGGAAAGCGGCCGACATGGCAGCGGCGGCGGCGAGGCGGCCCATGGCGCGGCGGCGGCGGGAGCCTCACGGCCGCCGGCTGCCGCTGGCCCCGCGCTGGGCACGGCGGCGGCGGCGGCGGCGGCGGCGGCGGCGGCGGCTCCTCCTCCATGGCGGCCGCCGCGGCCCCGCGCCCCGTGCCCCGGGGAGGGGCCGCGCCGCCGCCGCCGCCGCCGCCGCCGAGGAGCGGGGCTCCGGCGGGCGGGGGCGGCAGGTGGCGGAGCCGCGGCACCGGGGCCGCACCGGGACCCGCTGCTCCCCCGGGACGCGGAGTCGTCGCCGCCGCCGCCCCCGCGCGGCTCGGCCGGGACCCGGCGGGACACCCCAACACCCCCCCCCCGCCCGGGGGAGCGGGGGCCGGGACCACCACCACCCCCCGCCCCGGCTCCCCTGTTCTGGTTCTGACCCGTTCTGGGCACCGCCGGTATCCCGGGACCGGGGATGGGACCCGGGATGGGGAGCGGGGCCAGGATGGGTGGCTCTGCGCCCCCCCAGCGCTGTCCCACGCGCCCCGCGCTCCGACCCGGCACCCCACCTGGACACCCCCAGCACCCCGGCTCTGCACCCGCAGCCCCCAGACCCAGCCCGGCCAGCCTGCGGCGTGGGGTGCCCGTGGGGCTGCCCCGCTGCGGGGCCGCACAGCTCGGCCTCGTGTGCTCGACGCCACAGCCCCGGCACGTGGGACCGTGCCCTCGAATATGGGATCCTCTAAAAAACAAACAATCCCGACCCCCTGGCAGGGAACAGCCCACAGCTTCACCCACAGGCCCGGGCAGCTCCCAACCAGCACCCTGGCAAAGCTGCGGGTGCAGCTGGTCACCGAGCCCACCCAGTCCCAGAGAGCAGCCGGGACCCAGGTTGGACTTTCCTTCAGGATCGTGGTGGGATGGGCCCAGCCCGGCCCTATCAGCCCCCATCCAGGAGCCACCGCTGCAGGACATCAGCCCGCCCGGTGTAGGACTCAGCTCTTAGCAAGGGGGCTCGCGTTTCCCCACCACCGGTTTTAATATTTAAAGCCAAATTTTGCGTACACGATTAATTTTTTACAAGGCTTCAAGCTTGCAAAGAACACCACGCTGCACATGTCACGTCGCCGCAAATAGATACAGGGCTGGAAAAATTACAGGCTGCTGGGAGAATAAACATGTTCCCGTCAGCCGGAGCCAGCTCGCTTTTCCCGAGCCTCCACATTTCACTGCTCCAGAGCAGCTCCAACCTACACGGCCCCAAGGTCCCTCTGTGAGAGGTAGCAGGGGACCGCTGACCCCCCCCATCACTCATTTTGCTTTCAGTGACCCTCCCAGCCAGGGTGCAGCCCATTGGCATCCCACTGCCCCCCACTGCTGTCACCAGCCACCCCCTGAGTCCTGGGTCCCCCCTCACCATGCAAAGGGCCACGTCCCTGTGCGCCTGCTCGGCACAGCCTGGGAATCCCCCCATCTCCCCCACATGCCTTCCCGGGCCTCTGAGCAGCCGAGCAAATGCCGCACTGCCCCGGCACGGTGCCTGGCACCCTGGAGCAGGGGGGGATTTGGGCTCTCTTGGAGCTGCGGTGGCATCTGCACCTGCCGGAGCAGCCGGGGTCCCGTGGGGAGTGGGTGGCCATGCACCGGCAGGATGGTTTGCACGGCCAGTCCCGCACCTCTCGTGCGGCTGAGCTGGCGTCAGCTGAGTCACGGCGAGCCTGGATGCAGGCGGGGGCGGGCGGCTGCGCAGAGCCCTCACCAGCACCCACCAGCCCATCCTGCAGCCCATGCTGGGCACCCACCCATCCCAGCCGCCCTCAGCACCTCGAGGACATGTAGCCAGACCCAACGATGGGGTGGGAAGAGGATGAGCTCGAGGCCCTCCTGCCGCTGGGCAGGGGCAGCGGTGGCTTCAGGGGGTGGGAGGGGATGAAATCGCCTGGCTGACACGTTCGGGGGTGGCAGGGCAGCTCCCCGCGGAGGCAGCCCCGGTGCCCAGCATCCCTTCCCTCCCGGCATGCAGGAGCCCAGCACAGTCCGTATCTGGGGCAAGATGGGATGGGAATGAGGACTGGGATGGAGATGAGGATAGGATGGGATGGGATGGGGAAGAGGACAAGGACAGGGGTGAGCTAGGGCTGGGGCTGCGATAGAGGTAGGATAACGATAGGGATGGGGGACACGGATGAGGTCAGGGATGGGATGGTGTGTGTGCCTGCCCAGTCCAGCTGCACTGCCCTGCTCTCCTTGGGGAGACCTGGGACCCTCTGCACAGCAGCCCCATGCCCGGGCACCCTCCTTGCCCAGGTGACAGCCCCAGCAGCTCCATTTGACATGGCCGGGAGCAGGATTGAGCCCTGTTAGGGTCCCCCAAACCCACCACCACCCCCAGTGCTGCCCACTGCCCCTGGGCCCACCCCAAGCCCCCAGATGCCCTCCTCTCGCCCCGGGTCCTTGCAGTTCTCTGACGTGGCTGCAAAGGGGAAGATCCCAAAGAAGAATTGAGGCCAAAAGCCCCAGCAAGGACCCCCCAGGCACCACCCAGGGTGCAGCCCTGAGCTCGGGGCTACGGCGGGGACAGTCCCACCCCGGGCAAGGCACGTGCCCAGCAAGAGGCACAACGTGGCACCAGCCCCACCGGCATCCCCTCCTTGGCCGGGCTCTGCTGCTGCCGCATCTCGGGCAGGCGAGCAGCATGCTCGCCCCAATTAGCAGGGGAGATTACCCCGCACGGATCCTGCCAACTTGCTCCGGCTTCTCGGCTGATTTGTCTGGGGCTGCGGCTAATCCCCTCCGGGGCAGACACCAGATTGAGCCACGATCTCTGTGCGGCGGCTGCCAAAAGCACCCTGCACTCCTGACCTCCTTCCCGGCCCACCAGTTGGGATCCCCGGCAGCCAACGGGTTCCGCTCATCCCACCCTGATCCTGGGGCGGGGGGAGAGGGGCTCCTTAATTGGGGATCTTTGGCAGAGCCTGCAACGCCCGCACTGCCACCGCCGGCCTTGCTAACCGCCCATTGTGCTGACAGGGACGGGGATTGTGCCACACGGCCGACAGCTCCGGTCCCAGGGGACCCCCGGGGTGCGGGGAGGTGGGTGTCCGGCGCTGGCGCAGCGGCAGGGCACAGGCAGCCATCCGGTGAAAATCTGCATCCCCAGTTATGCAACGCCGCTGATTTATTCATGCCTGAACCGGGCACTGGCCTAGAAATTAGCCTTGGTGATGCTGAGGAGGGGCAGGGCTGGGAAGATGCTGCAGAATTGAGCCCCAGGGGAGGGCTGAGCCCCAGGGGAGGCTGCGGGAGCACACAGGGCACCCAGGGGTGCTCACACCACAGCCGGTGATGCCAGACAGGGCAGAGGGTGCTGCCATCCTACACGTGGTCAACGGGGCTGCGCGCAGGCAGCAAGTCCCCCCAGGACAGGCAGCGAGGGGGCTGATCCCCAATTCTCCTCCCACACCAGATTTTGCATGATTAATCGATTTAACCACAGCAGTTTCCAGCACCCAGCTCGAGCTGCGCTGGGCCAGGAGCAGGAGACACCAGCAAAAGGCTCTGGGTGGCCCAAGCGGAGGCTGCGAAGGGGTGGAGGACGGAAGCGGTGCTCAGGAAACAGTCGTCAGAAAAGCAAAAACAGCGAAAACAAGCACGGTGCCCAGCCTTTCCCGGCAAAACAGGGCTGCGTGCTCCTCCCCGTCCTTTTCTGCTTGTTCGGATGGCTGAGAGGGGCTGTGGAGACGGGCACAGCCGGTGGCTCAGACAGAAGGGAAAGGAGCCGGACAGGACCCAGCCACCCTCTGCCTCTGCCCCAGCCAGCAGCACTCCAGGGCAGGAGGAGCTGCCCAGGTCCTAGGAAATCCACACCAAGTGCCAAAGCATGGGCAGGGGTAGTTGTGGGCTGATGGCACCCACGGGTGCCTTGGGACCGCATCCCCTCAGGAAGCTGCAGCTGGGAACCCATGCCAGGACAAATGCTCGGAAAGCAGCCGAGCTCCGCAGCAGCTTCCCAGGGTGACAAAGGGCCCCTCAGCCCCTCACTCTGCAGCTCCACATCGCGGTGGGGTCTCCCCGGGAGGAAGGGGGGCTCTCGCCGTGCTGCCGCGGGGCAGAGGGAAGCCCACCTCCTTCCCCGCGCTGCCCAGCTGAGCGCACGCACAGGCAGGACGGATGGAAAACAGCCTGGGAATGCGACGAGCAAACATCTGCTCGCCCCCCGCACCGAGCCCCGGCCTCCTTGGAGGGAAAAGGCTGCAGAGGAGCGGTCGCACGCTCCCTGCCGAGAGGAAACAGATGCCGCCGGCCCGGCCCAGGCATTTCCCGTCACTGTCACGGGGTGCCGAGAGATTTGCAGGTAGCAGAGGCTGCGGGACCATGTCCTGCCCTGGCTGTGCCTCCCCACATCATCCTGGGTATTTTGTTTTAGGAGGGGGAGCGAGGCGCAGGGTCAAAAGCAAGCACCCATGTGCCTGGGCTGCTGGGTGACAGCTCCCACCTCCACCCATCCCTCCCTGACCAGCCAAAACAGGGGGTCCTTAGCCTGGCCCCCGCAACTTCAAAATCTCTGGCTGCTCACAAGAGAAGGTTCTCATCCCCTGGCGCAGACCCAACCCACAGGTCCCACGCATCCCACCACGGGGAAGATCTTGGGAAGCAGGAACACAGGGTAGGGAGGGTCTGCCGCCCACTCGCACCGTGAGGAAGAGCGGCTCATGCCCTGGCACCGATACACACACGGGGAGGGAGAAATGCACCAGTGAAGAAAAAGAAGGCGTGGATGCCAGGCGAGCAGAGGCTCTCCCTTCCTCCAGGGGACACAGGTGGAACAGGAACAGCCGTAGAAACCAGCGCAGATTTATTGTTAAAACACAACCACCAAATACCTGAAGGCTGCCGAGTGCTCTGGCAGGGCTCACGGCCGCAGCACGGGGACCGGACTGTAAAAAACGAGGGTAGAGGGAGGGAAGGGGAGAGCCCGACCCCAGCCCCATGTGCACAGGTGTCCACTCCCCCCGAGCGCAGGTCCAGCGGGGGCCCCGGAGCACCCCCAGCCCTGTGCGGCAGGGTGGTCACTTGGTGGCCAGCAGCTGCTTTCGCTGTTGCTCCAGGAGGGCTTCCAGGCGGTCGGCTCTCTGCATAGCCGCCTGCAACAGAGCACACGAGAGGGAGAGCTCGCTGCGCCCCGGGGCACAGCTACAGCCCGAGGGGTTGGGGGGGGGGCCGGGGCCAGCTGCCCCCCTCACTCACTTCGTACTGCTTCCGAAGGCTGCTCACGCTCTCCTCCTTCCTCATCACCGCCGTCTTCACCCTGAGCAGATGGACACGGAGAGGCTGAGGACCCCATCCTCAGTGCCCAGCCCCAAACGCCGGGCTGACCCTGTGCCCCAGGAGGGCGATTTCAGCACCGGGGGAGGCACAGCTCCTCTCCCCCCACCCAGCGCTCTGCAGCAAGCCAAAGAGCAGCAGCTCTGGGCTCCGGGTGCCGTTACACGCCAGAAGGGCCTTAATTCCTTTGGTGAACGTCATGTAGTTTGGATCAAGTCATCTATAGGAAGAAGGGGACATTAGTTTCACAAGACTTAATTAATTAACAGGACCACAGGGAGGGGATTTTAAGTTTCTTCCCATTTCTCAAGCCCACGGTTGCTGCTTCATGGCTGGACTCTTCCCCACAGCTCTCAGAGCACCAGACTCCCTGCGTTTCAACCTTTGCCATGCTGTACGTAAGGGACGGAAGCAGAAAGGGGATCCTCGTTATCTCATATTCAAGGTATGACCCTGGCTCTCAGAGCGAGTGGGAATCACTTGGCAAGATCTGGGAAAGCCAGCAAGCTCCGTGTGCTCGTACAACAGCCTCTCGTTATAGCTGGTGGTGAGCAGTTCTGAACAGACACCGACAGGAGGGATGGCTCTGCACCACACTGGAGTCCTTAGCACAGCGCTCTGCCCCACGCAGAAAGAGCTCCTGCAGGAGACGATACGCTTCCCCTTCCGATTCTCCTTTCACTTGCAAAACGCCTCCCACAAGGCAGACTCGAGGGAAGAGGAAGCCTTACGTCTCTGCCTGACACCGAGCCCGGCTCCCAGCACCGTCTCCCCGCTGAGTGCAGGATGGAGCCGAGCCCCGCGGCACAGCCCCGCAGTGCCAGAGCCCTGCTCCCGAGCACAGCCCCTGCTCCCTGCAGCCAACAGCCTGGGGCCCCAGCGCATTTTGGGGATGTCTCAGCTGCCGTCAACCTCCACGGCTGTGCAGCGGCCACCTGAGCCCTGACCCAGCAGCAGGCTGCTCTCTCCCCTATGCTCAGGGCGGGTGGAATCCATTGCCTGGCCCCTCTGGAGCGGCAAATCTGCAGAGCAAGATGCTGTGGCTGCAATCACCGGTATCATGCACTACCCACGGCGGAGGCCTCGTGAACTGGGCCAGCTCACAGTGCTCCTGCCAGCGAGGAACCGCAGACGGAGCTGTGCACCACTGGCCTCTCCTGGCAGGAGCCCTCACACTGCTCCAGCTGCCTGCCTCCAGGCATGCAAGGGAGCAGCCCTGGGGACAGGATGACACAGAGCAGGCTAGAAGTCACAAGGGCCAGAGGATTCACGCTGGCTGAGCAGGCAGCCAGCTCCGGTGAGACTCTGCTCCCCATTTTGACCTGACAGGACTGGAAGCCATGCCTGAGGATCCAGCACTGCAGACATGCTCCTGCAACGCACCCCAGGCCAACTCTGCGCCCACAGCTCCAGCTATGAGCCCAGCCCGGGTCAGCAAAGCCCAGGCAGCCTCACCTCCTGTGAACCTCCTCCAGCTCTTTGTCCTTCTCCTGCACCACCCTATCCAGCTCCAGGCGTTGCCGGGCTCTCATCTCCGCCATCTCCGCCTTTAGCTGCTTGTTCTCCTCCTCTGTCCCCACCAGCCTGTCAGCAAACTCCTGCCGGATCACTTCTGCCAGGCTGCTCCGCTCCTGGGCCAGCTGGTCCCTCACCTGCAGCAGGGCAAAGAGGTGACATTAAGGCACTGACAGGCACAGAGCAACGCAGAGGGACAGAGCCAGGTGGGGCACCCACCTTCTGGATCTCCTCCACCTCCTGCTCCTTGTGCTTCAGCAGGCCCTGCAGACGAATGCTCTCCCCTTCCAGCTCTGCCAGCCGCCCCTTCAGCTCATTGCAGCACTCCTGCAGCTTCCGCTCAGACCTCTCTAGCTCCTGGAGCTCTACCTCGTACTTGTCTCGGATCCTCTTAATCCTAACGGGAGGAAAGGACAGGCAGTCTGGCTCAGCCCAGCGCTGCAGGGACCATCCCCAGCCACCTTCGTGCTGCAGGAGGGACCACGACACAGCAGCGAAGGGAGGAGAGCCCCACGGGAGATTCATGGCTGTTTCCTCAGTGAGAGGTAAAATTTGCCCCCGCCAACCGCTCCCTCCTGTACTAACGCTGCTCACACCCACAAGCTGCAGCATCCAGAGCTCGCTGGAGAAACATGGAGGGCTCAGGGGAAGGGGACAAGCCCCCCTTAAGAGCTGGGACTCACAGGCTCCCTCCTCCCTCTCCCTCCTACCTGTTCTCTGCTGCCCTCTCACACTCCTCCTTGGCTGAGGACATGTCGGCCTCCAGGCGCTGAATCACCAACTCGATCTCTTTGTCTCTCTCCTTCCTCACCTCCTCCCGCAGCTCCCGCTCCCGGGAGAGCAGCCAGGCTTCCTGGGGACAGAGATGGCAAACGTTGCCTCGATCCCTCTCGGAGCCCAATGGTGGTCCCTTTGGAGAAGGGCAGCTCTTGCTGTTACCTCCTTCTTCATGTAGTGTGCCTCCCAGGCCTGCTTCTCCATCTCCAGCCGGTCCTTCAGCACCTTCACTTCTGCCTGTGCAGAGACAAGAAAACAACCGCTTAGCTCCGGCAGCCACGGCACCCCACGCCAGCTGGGAGCAGCACCCCCGGCACTGCCCTGGTGGGGGTACATGGCTCAGTGGCGCCAGCGCATGTCACCGCAGTCACACGCTGGGGACTGGGCTTCTCGCACCCAAGAACAGCAATCCAGGGCCCAGAGATGAGGGGAAAACCAGACCTGATGCCGCCTCTCCTGCTCCTCCTTCTCTTTTGCGTACTCCTCCTTCAGTGCCCTGGTGACGGCCGAGCTGCTCGCCTCCAGCTGCCGCCGCAGCTCCTCCACCTCCGCTCTCTGCCTGCCCGCACACAAACGGCACCTCCCAACATCTGCGCCGGCACAGCCTCGTCAGGCTGCTTCCCCCCTTAGCCCACCTCGAGCACCAGCCCTCTTCCCACCAGAGCCTGGCCTGGGGAAACCAACCCCACTGCTCCTAAGCTTCGGGCTGCCTCCAGCCCTTGGCCACCGCGCGGGCTCCGCTGCCAGCCCACTCACCTGGCCGCTTGCTGGCTGAGCCGCTCCTTCTCCTCGGCCACCTCGGCGTAGAGCCGGCGCCGCTGCTGCTGCAGCGCCTGCTCCTCCTGCTCCAGCTGCTGCTCGCACCTGCAGGGCACAGCAGCCTCAGGGACGTGCCTGCCTTCAGGCTCGTCCACCTCTCCACCCCGACCCGTTCCATCCCTTCTGCGGCCGACCAGGGGCTTGACGCTGGAGGATGCCCCTGGTTCACCGCCTTCTCCCACCTTGGGGACGATGGAGAGAAAGGGGCTGCTCCCCATGGATATTAACTGCTGCAAATATCGGGAACCCACCGGCACATGCGTGTTGGATAGCACCCCCATGCCGTGAGCCCCAAACCACCATTGAGGCCCCCACTGCAATGACGTACCGCTGCCGGGCCCGCTCCCTCTCCCGCTGGCTCTGCTCCTCCTTCTCCCGCTCCAGCAGACCCCGCAGCTCCTCTGCCTGCCGGCCGTAGCGCTGGGCAGCCCGCTCATCCGACTGCAGCAGCTCGGCCTCGTGCAGCATCTTCAGCTTCCTGATGTCCTGCCTGTGTTTGGCGATGAGCTTCTGGATCTCCGGCTCCAGCCCTGAGACAGCAGGAAGGACAGTTACCGCTCAGCCTCAGGGCTGCCCAGACCCCAACACCCATGCCCTTGGCCTTGGCCAGCTGGTGAGGAGGCTGCAAACACATCAACTCGGCAAAGAGGGGCTGGTAAGAAAGGGGGGGTGAGCATGCACAGGTTTTCTTGCCTTCTAGCATCTGTTTCTACCAAACACAGGGGAGCAGAGACTACCCACGCCGAGCAGCTCTTCCCCGAACTGCCAGCAGCTTCTGCAGACACAGCCCCTCTCCTGGACCAGCACAGACACGACCCCTGCACCAGCCCGACTCCAGCCACCGCCGAGGGAATGTGCCCATACCTTTCACCGTGATTTCTTTGATCTTTTTGGTTTTCTCATCAATCCACTTCTCCCGCCTGATTTTCTCAGTTGCGCTCATCAGTTCCTTCAGTTTCTTAATCTCCTGTTTGGAAGCAAACAGGAAAGCTTCAGAAACAAGCTCGGGGAGAAAACCCCTGTTAGCCTGGGAGCCCGGCTGTTGAGAAGGAAGATGCAGGCAAGAGCAGACAGCCTGAGCTCCGCACAGATGGCTCGCAGAGCCCAGGCCAGGCATGTTCTCCCAGTCCAGAGAAGCAGTCCTATGCTCTCCCAGTACCTTCTCCTCTCTCATGGGATGGGACTGATGCTGCCCCACAGACCTTGAGCACAGGGGAAAAGAGCAAAACCCTTGGGAAAGCACTCACTGGCTGAGACATGAGAGCACCTACAGAGAGGAGAGGAGAATTCAGGGCTGCTCGTGGTCCTTGCATGCAGGGCAGCCCATCTGTCAGCAGATGGTCGTGTGTGAAGATGCTTTCTTCTCCAACCTTCCCTCTCCCTCACACGGAAGACCCTCCGGCAGGAGGACAGACAGGCAGGCACTCCTCCCAACACCACAGTACCACTGCAGACCAAGCTCCTGCAGCACCCCAAAACTCTTCAAAGACTTGAATGCTGCACAGCCCAGGCACAGCCACTGCCCTCGCTTCCTCCTCTGCCACCGTTTACCTCCTCGGCCCTCCTCACCAGCAAAAAAGCTGGAGAAACACCCAGGCCCTGCTGCCCACGGAGCTCTTCCCCAGCACTCCCCTCGGCAAAAGCACCAGGCAATGGAAGGCCCAGCAGAAATGGCTCCGTTTCAGCATGGGCAGGTGATGTCCACATGGAGGACGTGGGACATGTCACAGCTCCAGAGGATGAGTGTGTGGCTGGACACCCAGGAGCTCATTACCTGGCCACCATGCAGAGAGGGGCAGGGAATAGCAGGGGGCCACCCACACAGCCTCGGACTTGCTCTTAGGGAAAAAAGGGCAGGAAAATCAACATGGGAAGGCAGCAGTTGAGCACGTGGCCTGGGGAGATGGGATGAAGGGGTTCCTTCATGGGGCTGACCCTGCTGCTGAGCAAGGAGTTTCCAGCCCAGCCCTGCTGCCTGCAGGCACCTGCGGAGCCGGAGCAGGTCAGGGTGTGAGAGCAGAAGGGCAAGGCACAAAAAAGAGCAAAGACCACATTTACCTCGCAAAAGGGGCCCAAAGTGCGCCAGACCTGGGGAGAAAGAAAGGAGGGGATGGAGAGAGAAGGGGAATCGCAGAGTCACGGGGGAGAGGGGAGGGGAGAAAGGCAAGACCAAACAGCTGTGTGTTTGCAAGAGCCACAGGCAGGGCAGACGGGGAGACAGGGGTCCCACAGGAGCGAGGGGAGGCACAGCCAAATTGGGCAGTTACACAGATGTGCCAAGGGCCCAGCAGCACGGCCGGCGACAGCAGCTCTGGGACAAGGGCAGAGCCAGCCCCGCCGGGGAGCGTGCCGCATGGTCGGGAGCCTGCTCTGACGACCAGGGGACGCCCACGGGGGACAAACCTTACTCAGTGGCTTTCTCCCACCACGCAGAGGAAGCAGGGCAGAGCCAGGAGCCTGGCGCACCAGGAGCAGGGACAACAAAGGGGCCGCAGAGCAAACATAGAAAGGATCCTGGGCCGTTCCCACTGCTGCTGCCCTGCTGCGAGCAGGGAGCGAGACAGAACAGAGGCACCTCCTCTGCCCTGCGCAGGCTGCAGCAGCAAAACCAGCCCCGTCCATCCACGAGAAGGGGCCCCTCCAGGCACCACACACAGCAATACTGTGCTGGCTTCTTCCTCTCGGCTGGGCTCAGAACTCAGGCTGAAACAGTAATGCAAAGTGAGCCAAGCAAGCCTTCGCTTTGTTTGCGTGAGGGCATCTCTAAACAGGCTCAGACTGGTGCAAATGTCTGCCTTGCTCCAGAGCCCCGGGCATGAGCTCAACTGCAAGCCAAGGGTGAGCAGAGACCGGGGCAGCAGAGCCAGGACGAGCCCTGAGGCCAAGCTACGAGCCAGAGGCACTGCTTTCTTGCCAGGCCCGGCACAGGGCAAGCCGAGCTGTCTCTGTCTGCGGGAGAGGGAGCTCTCTGCACGATCCCGAGGGAAGCTGCCAGCCAGCTCCTACGAGCAGGCAGCACATCCTCACCTCTCTGGGGAAACAGCTCTCTGTGTGTTCAGGCACTGGTCAGGGTAACAGGCCAGTGAAACCCACAGAGGTCTGTTATTATTGCTTATACACTCCATGTTCCTTTATAATCTTATCCCCATTTATCTCTGAGAGTATCCTTGCTCCTGCAAAGGGGGCTGAAAAATCACCCAGCTCAGGAGGATATGGCCACAGGTACAAATTCCTCTGTGGCATCATGTTTGTGCCAGCGCCTGCTTTCACCTCTGCCGAAGCGAGGTCCCCCAGTCACCCCTCAGCAGGGAGAAGAGCTCTGTCCACAGCGGGATGTGTGGGAAGGGTCTTTCCGAGCAGAGTCCCTGGGAGCTGGCACTGTCTCCTGGTCAGTCCCGTGCACCTGGCTTTGGGCAGCAGAGGACAGCAGCCTCTTGCGGGCCAGGGCAAAGCTCTGTAGGTGATACAGACTTTCCGTGCGCAGAGAAGGGCTTCCCAGAAGAACCAGGCCCCACTGAGATGAGAGAATGCTCTGGGCAGAGGCCCCATTTGAGCAAAACCAACCAACTCTGGCTATGGCATGTCTCCTCTCCCCATCCCCCCAACTTTCCTATCGCCTCACCAGCTCGTGCTGCTCCTGCATCTGGGTGATCTTCTTGCCGTACTTCTGGTCCACTTGTTTCAGCTCAGCTACCACAGCCTCACACTTCTCACTCAGCACTTTCTTGTCATCAATGAGCTGGGCAGGGTAAAGAAGAGGCATCAGACAGCCAGGTAGGGTAGAGCCACCTCAGCTTCTGGCTTCAGAAGCATCAGTCCAAGTTGGGATGAGAGATTACCTGGTCGATGAAGGCCAGATGCCTTTGGATAGCTGCCTCATACTGTTCCCTCTGCAGCCTGAGCTGGTGGCTGAGCTCCTTCTCAGTCTGTTTGACGTGCCGGATAGTCAGTTCCCTCTGCTGAGCCTTTTGGATGTAGGGAAGAAATAGCCACAAGACATTAGAGGGAGAAGTTACACCAGTCTCAGAACGTGTACAGGAGGTAACTACTGAATCTGGAAGGCAGTGTCAGATCAGAACAAGGAGGAACAAAGCTAAATCAAAGTCCCTGGTACTCACACGTCCTGCCCCACTGTCCACAGCAGAACCACCCAAACCCCCGTGGGACAGAGGACAAGGGAGTTCAGTGCAGGTCCTGACCAAGGGTTTCTGGACTAGTCAGGACCCTGCCAAGACAGGGAGTTTGAGGATGCCTTTCAAATCAGGGGGGCAGCAAGGAGAAATCTCAGTGAAGCCCACACCAGGCTGGGAAGGACCTTGCAGGTCTTTCCCACGCTAAACAGTGCCTGGGACTGCGGCATACCCAGCAGCCTCTGGCCCTCCGGCTTATTGGCACTAGCTCCGGGAGCGCTGCCGTACTTTGCTGGGGACACAGATGGGAAGCCCTATTCACAGAGCCCTGATCTTGTGCTTCAAAGCCACAGCCCCAAGAAACATCTGCTGAGGGCTCTTGGTCTTCATTCCCCAGCAAGCAAACGCATCTGGTTCACACACCAGGGCCGTCTGTAGCAGGCTGATGGCTCGCTTCTTCTCCTCCACTTCCAGCTTCAGCCTCATGATGGAGCCTGTGACCTCTGTGGCAACAGCCGATGCCTGCTCCAAGTGAGCCAGCTCCTCTTCCAAGAGGAGACCCTGCCACAGTGAAAAAAAAGTTATTAAAAAAGTGGTGGGGACCACCTGGAACCAGGACAAGGAGACAGGAGACCAGAGACCCTTCCCACCAGGGTCTTGCACCACCTCTCCAATACAGACAGGCTCTCACTTCAGCACTCACCTCCCGCTGCGTGGCCGAGGCGGCCGACCTGGGCCTCTCCTGTTCCGACTTCTCCATCTCATCCAGGAAACTGATGATGCTTTGGAGCTTGGCCTCCGAGAGCAGAGCCCCATCCTCAGGGACCCCCGGGGAGTGATTCAGCTTCCCAAACTTCTCCAAATTATCAGCAGTCAGGGAATTGGAGCTGGCCTCCTGCTGGGCAGACACAGCCATGAATGAGCACCCAGGGGAAGGCTCGGGAGAAGAGGTGCTGGCTCTTCTCCATCACTGGAGCCCAGTCCTCCCACTGCACCCCAGTAACTAGCCTTATCCTCTATGCTAACCCCACTTCTGCCACAGCCCTTGCACGGTTTTGCTCCTCCTTGCAGATGCCCAAGCCCTGGCTGCAGCAAACTCCTCCACTGACTTCTCTGGCAGCGAACCAGCTACGTTTCTCACCCTCCACCACCCAGCAAGCGCTGGGAGAGGGCAGCCCATAGGAGAACCTGCTCTCACCAGGCAGCCGTCGCTGTCTGAGGGTGGACATGACCAGCCTCAGACCTCTGCTTACCCCATCTACCCAGGCATATCTGTCCTTCTTGAAGAGCTTTGGTGGGGGCAGCAGCTCTGGCTCTTCCTCCAACAGCCTGAGTGTGTCCAGCAGCTCATTGAGAGTGACCTTGGACTGAGTCCTGCTGATAGCAGTCACCACTGTCTCCACATCCTCGCCACCCGTCTCTCTGGAGCTCACATCCTAGGCGAGAGGACGATGCACCTTGCAGCAAAAGAGTTTGAAGGATCTCCCCAGAGGTCAACGAAGGCTCCAAAGCTGCCCTGGCAGAATAGCTGGTGCCAGGAGCCCCATGAGGCAAAGTCAGACCTACCTGCAGCTTGTCGTCTGCCCCAGGGTCCCGCAAGAGCACGGAGCCAAGGTCTGCGAGGCCACTTTCTTCTGGCTCTGCAGCTACTGAGTGGAAATTGGCCTCTGCAGGAACCAGACTGCTCTCAGGCACTTGCAACAACCAGCCCCTTCAAAGCAGCTCCCCAGAATGAGAACCACCCCTCCATCCTCCTCCTTCCCCTTCATGTCACACACTGCTCCAAAAGCTTGGAGACCTGCAGAAGGGACTCACCAGCATTATTGGCTTTGGCGACGCTGCTGGCTGGACTGACGTTCCTTGTAGAAGCAGGTTTGGCAGGCTTCTTCTTTGCTACCCTTCTGCTCTCCTTCACCCGCGCAAGCTCTTCTTCTGCCAAGCGCTTTGCATCTGAAGCCTTTTGGGCCCTTTTCTGGTGCAGTTCCTGTAGGGACAGACAAGCCGTCAGCATCCTGCCCAGCACAGGGCATGCTTTGACACACGCCTGCACTGCTTTAAGTGCTGGCAAGGGCCTGCGAGACAGCAACAACCCACATGCTCGCTGCTGAAGGGTTAACAAGGACAACTCTAGAGAAAGAGAAAGCACAGGAACAACAGCTCTGCTCTTCACTGCTCTGTGGTGGCCAAGGTCTTGCCAGCTCCACATGTGAACAAGGGCTGCTCACATGCCCCTGCGCAGTGTCCTTTGCTGCTCCGTAAATGGCCTCCGAATCCCAAGGGCCAAGCACCGCACAGCATGGCGATGCCGCAGTGCCCAGGGGGCTGCCTTAGCCGAGTTTTGGGAAGTCACTTAAGGCACAAGCACGTGTTTGCGAGGCTGTTGCAGCATTTTGCCGTTCTCCAGCTGCTCACTGCTGTGTTTCCCCTGAGCCCCCCGGATGAAACATGATTCCATTTAGGGCAAAGAGAAACCGGGGTTTTAAAAAAATCTTCAGCTGTACCGCAAGCCAACATGCGACTCCCCATAGTCTGTGCCAGCCTCCCATCTGTGCCCCAGGAGCACCAGCCCTTTCCTGCTGCAAACAGGGATGCAAGAACAGGGTGAAGACAGAGAAGGAAGGAAGCTCAGGCCACCCTGGAGGGACCCCGCTCCCAAGGAGGGTCCCTTTCCTGGGGCAGTCTTGTCCAAGGAGCTGCAGTTACAGTCTCCTTGTTTCAACACGGTCACCCCTTTACCAAAAAACAGATCGAAATCAGCACTGTCTTCGCAAGCTCTGAATGAGCTGCCAAGGCTTGGCAGGAGCACAACGGGAAACTGCTCTATGGCACCTCCGTCTCCATAGGGAGCACTCCATTTCCAAGGCTGGCTCTAATTCTGCTTCATGCAAAGCCCCTAGAGACGCAGAGGAGAGGCCCTCTCGCTGCCTCACAAGAAGATGCCAACAAACTGGCCTCACCCAGGTCACAACGCCTTTTCCTTGTCCGTACCTGGATAGCAGCACGTCGGGCCAGGCGTGCCTTCTCCTCTCGAATCTTCCGGCGTTCCTCATCCTTCCTCTCATGCAAATCCAGGATATTCCCTTCCTCCATCTGCTGCTGCCTTTCCTTCCAGAAAGGAGGGTCAAAAATATTACTGAGAGCTCTCCAGCACCCACCACCCACAGCAGAGAAGTGGGAAATGGCACACCGCACCTAAGGTCACCCCATATCCAGGCTTTCCATGCCTCTAATCCTCCCCTCCATGCAGGTAAAGAGCCCTCAGAAAAGCTCCACTTTAGAGCAGCTTATTTTCTTTAGATACTAAATGCAATTATTAGTCATCTGGGTCTGAAACCACCAAGGAGACAAGGCTTAAAAATAGACTCTCACATGCAAGAGCTACAGTACTTTTTGTTATTGAGATAAATAATTAAACACAAAGAAACACAAATAGCTGCAGATGACTCGTCACTCTCTAATGAGCCAACTTGTTACTGATTCGCTACGATTTGCTGAGACAGGGTATCCCTCCTCTGGCCACGAGCGTGTCCAAGACAATAAGAATTCTGCAGGATTTGTGCTGTTACTGCCAAGCATCTGCCTGCTCACAGCTGAAGGGAGCTGGTAGATCGGAGCCATGCAGCGCTGAGCACGGGGGCTCCTGGCCTGAGCCCCCCCCCCAGAACCAAACCCGGGCTTTCCCCCTCCACAGCCAGCACATCTCTGCGGGGACAGGACCCTTCCCCAGCTCTCTGGACCGCAAGGGGCTGGCTAGATGCAAAGCCAAAGCCCCCTCGTCTCCGACAGCTCAGGTCTCAGTTGGGGGGTCTGGTGACTAAAGGGACTCCAGTTCTCTCACCAGCGAGGCAAGCGAGATGTGGATATCAGAAGGGTCTGTGCTACAAGGCAGCGGACAGGACTGACCTCCCTTTTGGAAGCCAGCAAGCGCCCCAGAGCTGCTGCTGCTGCCCTGTGCCGTTGTGAATGGCGTCGGTACCAGCGCTGGATGGTCACGGCGGCCAGGTTCACCTGCTGGATGAACCTACAGGGAGAAGGAGGGTCACCGTGGCCCCGCGGTCCTCCTCGGCTGCTGGCCGGGCAGCACCACCCCATCCCGCTGCAGCAGAGCACAGGCGGCTTGCCCATGGCACCGGGACCTGTTCTGTCCCCTCACACCCCAATTCGACAAGGCCTTTTCCCGGGCTGACTTTTGGGGTGGGAGGAACTTGTGCCTTTGATGAAGACAACTCAAAAGCTCAGAGCCAAGTCACAGGGAGGGTAAATTGGCCAATGCAGGTGCCCTAAGAGGGGCCCTTCCCAAATCTGAAGCCCCACAGGACAAGAACAAACCAGTACCAGCTCCCCTGGAGCTCACCCCTCTGCCTGGCACCGTTCTGCCTCTTTCCACCAGCCATCACACACCGGCTCTGCCTCACCTCTCCGCCTCTTCCTCGGTCACCTCCTTCCTCCGAGGCAGGCTGCTGTTGTTGTTGCGGGTCATGATGTTGTTGCTGGAGAAATTCTTCTGAGACTTCACAAAGCTGCTGCTTTCACCGTCCTCGTTTGAGGTCGCTTTGACAACATTGCTAAGGCAGAAGATGCAAGCTACTTGGCACCATCCTGCCCCGACCTGTGCCACATCAGCACAGGAACACAGGGTCAGCACAGCCTCCAAGACGGGACCTCACTGCACTTACTTGAGGGAACTGGGTGCCTGGTTGGAGCTTTTGGGTGCGGGGCCCTTCTCAGTGGTGGAGTAGTTGTTGTGCACCATGGTGGTGACACAGTTGCCCATCGCGCCCTTGTTGCTCCTTTTGTGGAGAGAAGACGAGGCGTTAGGGCTTGTTGGATCTGAAGGGGACAGCACACACCAACGACGGACACTCTCTGCATTGCAACCCTCAACCCAACCGTGACCGTGTGGAGCATCTCCCAAGGCGAGGAGCTGGCGAAGCCTCAGAAAGCAACTCACACGCTCTCTAGAGCTTGCTCCTCAGTAGCTGTTACCTGACGCACAGACAGACACAGCCCAAGTAGACCTAACAGCCTGCTGTTCAGGCTGTTCTACACGCAGCCTTGGCTTAAGTCTCTCCTGGCCCTGAAGGGTTCAAGTTTTACCCGTTCCCTTTCCTAGAGCGAGAGCAGCCTCTCCCATACATCCATCAAGCTCCTGCGTGGCCTCCAAACGCATCCTGGCCAGCCAGCCTGGCGCACCATCATCTGCCCTACACTTGACCCCCCGTGCCCTGGCAGCGGCAGAGCACCGGCACCCCCTCCTCTGCACAAATGTTTTCTTGGCATAGCTCCTCCCAACACCAGACCGGCTCCAGTTCAGCACCGCCTCTCCTACCTGTTGTTGGCGGTGAAGTTGGCTGCCAGGAGTACAGTGGCTTCTTTCCTCCTCATCCCTGCTGGTGGCTCAACGCCACGAGAGCCAGAGGGGCCTGGGAATGCTCGCGGCTGATCGTCCTGCCACAGAGTCAGCAGGAGTAAGTGCAGGCAAGCGCCAAACCCACGTCCTCAAACACCACCCTCTTCCTTCACAAGCCAGTTTCTTCCCCGTGCAAGAAACCTCTGTTCCACAGCATGGCAGCCTCGAGGCTTTGCCTGCGCCTCTGCCTGCCTCCACCAGAAGCATGGAAGTGAAGATCCAAAAGCCCTGGGCCAGAGACAAGGCCAACAGAGGCTACAGGACCGGCCAAGCATGTTGGCTATTCAAACCGTGCCAGCTTTGACCGCAGGCTGAGGAAGGACCAGCCTGGCCGCCACAGATGTACCACCCCATCCTCAGCTCTAGGGAAACCCTCCCACTCCTCCACCAAACCCAGCCAACTCCTCAGGAAAGCAGAGCTGACAGCCCACCCACCCCAGGATGTCCCTGTCCTCACCAAGATGTTCCACGTGGTTTTCTTTTCTGGGGAGGTTTTGCTCAGACTCGCCAGTTTCTTTCTTCCCCCAGAACCACTCTCAAAGAAAGTCAGGAAGTCTCCCATCTGCTCTGAGCTTCAGCCCAAACCCAGGGAAGGCAGAGAGAAGGAAAGAACATGTGTTCTGAAGTTAATATTGCATGCAGACACAGAGCAACAGGACAGTGATAGCAGGATTCTTATCCTGCACAGGCTGCTTCAGCGAGAAGCAGGCTCTGACAACATGCAGAGGATAGAGCCGAGGCACACCTACTGCCTGTCATCATGACCCAGAGGAGAAAAGGGATGGAGAATCATTACACAGTCATGAAATCTGTGAACGACTCTTTTTTACACAGAGCTTTAGATTTCAGCGTGATGTGCAGAGATAGAATACATTAAAGGGATGGGCATAGGGCAACAAGAGAATGGAAAAATCATGATACAGAGACAGCTCTAGGAGGTCACTGGAGACAAAAGGAGAACTTTTTGTCTGCTAACACAGTCCAGCTATGGTCCAGAGGGTCCATGAGGGGCTGTTGTAATTGAATGGTCCTGTCCCTTGGAATTAAATTGAGTGTCTTTTGTGACAGAGGCTTCCCAGCCACAGAAATACACTCTATTTCCCCAAATCCTAACCAAGTGACATCCCCTCAAAAAAAAACCCAAACAAAAAGCCAGACCTTGGCTTTCCAAGGCCAGGTTATAACCCTCAATGTGTATGACAGAGCTTAATGTACATTTTTGAAAGGCTCTGGTTCCCTCGTAGGACAAAAAAGGTCAGACAGATGGGTGGGGTTTCACACAGCCCCATCCACGGGACAGACGGGCACACGTCGGTGGCTGGAGCTGTACCTGCGCGTGCTGTTCACCCGCTGGTTAACCTGGGTGGTGCTGTTGGACCTCCGGAGGTTGTTCATTGCCCGGGATCCCGCATCTTCCTGCAGGGGAGAGAGCTAAAATCAGCAGCGATGCTAAGGAGAAGCACAGGCAGGCAGAGCTGGGATGCCTGGCCTAGGCAGGCTTCCCCCGTGAGTCAGGCATCCTAAAATAGCACTGCTGGTGATGCGACCCTTCCACCCCCTTCAAAACAGCCCCGACACGATGTTTCCGATATCCCCGCAGCTGCCAACCTCTCCTTGAGGCAGAGTGCAATGACACCTCGTTCCCTCTGCGCTGCTGCTGAGCCAGCAGGAACATGTTCATTTGTGTGAGCTCCCCAGCCAAGAAGGGCCATGCTCATTACCTGCCCTGAGAACGAGTGTGAACGAAGGCTGCCAAGATAGCAGGGATTACTCAGCAAAGAGCACAGAGACTCTCCACTACTGAATCTTAACAGAGCCCTGTAAGTACCTGGGGCTCATTCACTCTGCTGAAAAAACACTCACAGAAACCCCCACTCAGCGAGACACCAAGCCCCCAGCTCCTGCTGACCCCAGCAGGGACGGAGGGTCCTCAGCAAGGAGCAGGCTGGGCCTGAAAGCGCCGCAGCATCCAGCAGAAGATACCAGGAACTTGGGAGTTTCCAGAAGGAAATCGGCACAGGGAGGTGAAGGGCAAGGAAGGGAAAAGAGTGAAGCCTGACGCTTCCCTGCTTGCTCTTCTGCATATGTTAAAGCGCTGAGAAGAGACTTAACAAGCAGCCGATCATTGAGGATGATCAGATTTGGAGAGAGCGCATGGCACTGCAGCACCGAGAGCTGCAGCTCCAACTAGCACCTGGACCAGCCCAATTCTCCTCTCCTGAAGGCGGTGCGGCTGCTCTCCATAAACACACAGCCATGCTACATGCTTTCGGGGCAGGGCGAGCCAGGGCCCTCCCCAGTGCCACCTCCAGCCCCATGCTGCGCTTCAAAGCTCAGCCTGCAGGATCAGCGCAGCCCAGGCAGACGGCAAAGTGGTCCTGCATCGAGGCATCCCACACGCTCGCCCACGCACACATGCCTCCCTGCCCCAAGCAGCAGGAGGGACAAAGGAGCTCTCCTGCCCAAGACTCACCAAAGCGTTCCTCTTCGGTTTGCCGTCGGCGGTGACCGAGACAGAGCGTGCCATGTGCTTGGCGGGAGAAGCGCTGCTGGGGCGCCGCGAGACCGGCGCAGGGAGACCCGTCAGGCTCAGATCCACACCGCCAGAACTGGCGCCCTGGAAGGAGGAGCTGCTGCGGGTGCTCTTCATGCTTGAGCAGAATGAAGGGGTCCTGGAAGCACAGCGCAAATGGACAAGCGAAGGCACGGAGAGCGTATCCAGCCTCGTGTGGCAAAGAAACAACGTGCTCTGCTCCTAGGTGTCTCCTACAAATGCCGGCACACAGAAATGTAACCGTTTTCAAACAGGACAAAACATCTTCCTCCGTATTTCCACATACCAAATAACCCTGAACACAAGGCCTGGAGAGGCTCCAGGTGAACTCCTCACAGAGCCCAACACCAGCAGCTGTCTCCTCACTGCTTTGACTGAACACCCTGGCCATCCCACGTCCCGCTGCCCCATTTACAGACTGGGACGCTTGCTTCAAGGCGAGCGGGTGCCTAAGACAACTGAGAAAAGCCCTGCTCCCCACACCGGGCTCCTTCACTCCATACAGACCATGGCTGACAGATGGTCATGCGAGCCCAGAACGGCCCCTTCAACCAAGGCCGGGGGTTCAGCTCACCCAGCACCCTTCCTCAGGCAGCGATGCTGAAGAAGCAACTGGGCAGCTCCCAAGAGATCCTTCCCCCACCAAGCGCTCCCCATTTCTGCCAAGAAGCTGTTCAGAAGCGGCCGTGCCTTCCCCTCTGAGCCCCCTTCCCAGCTCGGGAGGCAGCACTGCCCGCTTTATCCCTTTGCATTCCATCCTGCCACAGCGCTGAGCCAGGAGCTGTCGCTGTCCCCAGGCAAATGCCACCGTGGCATCATTTTATTTCTTTAAATACCGCTACCCAAACCCTCCCTAAACCCCTCTTCCCCAGCAGGTCTGGTTTCACCCTCCCCTTGGGGCTCCACCGGAGACCGTGGCAATGCCTCAGGCTGCAACAACCCGGGTAAACAAAAGGCTCTCGATGGAAACCACCGAGCTCACACTGGGAAAACAGAGCTCAGGCCCACAGTCCAGGCCCGGGACGTGCAGACCAAAGACCCCTAAGGCTCAGGACCTCCAAGGTCCCAAGGCTCAGGATCCCCCCCGCCCAGGGCCAGGACCCCCAGTCCCAAGACCCCCAAGGCTCAGGACCCCCACACCCAAGGCCCAGGACATCCCAGACCAAAGACCCCCAAGGCTCAGGAGCCCCAAGATCCCAATGCTCAGGACCTGCCCCCCCAGGCCCAGGACACCCCAAACCAAAGACCCCCAAGGCTCAGGACCTCCAAGGTCCCAATGCTCAGGACCTCCCCCCCCAGGCCCTGGACCCCCAGACCCAAGAGCCCCAAGGCTCAGGACCCCCCAGGCCCCATACATGACAGGTGACAGGGGTAAGGGTCTCCAAGCAGCAAAAAGGACGCAGAGGAGAGTGAGAGAGACCCGCATCCCCCCCCCCCTCCGGGGCCTGCTGGGGGGGGGGCACCACCGAGGGCGAGGCCAAGCCCGGGCTAAAGCCCCGGCCCCGGCCCCCGGCCTCACCCGAGGCCCTGGCCCCTCCTTGCCGAGCTCCAACCCCCCCAACAAAGGGCCCCGGGGGCCGTTACAAGGCCCCGGCCCCCCCGTACCGGTCCCCCCCGTCGGAGCAGGCCCCGATACCGGTTCTCCCCCCCCGCCCCCGCCTCAAGCCGCCCCGCGCCCGCTGGAGCGCAGCCTACCGCCGCCGCGCGCACCGCCCCGCCCCGGCCATTGGGCGGGGCGCGGGGGAAAGGAAGGTGACTACCAATGGGAAGGGAGGGGCGGGGCTGGGAGAAGAGAGGGGGTAGGTTGAGGTGTAGAAAGGGGCGGGAGGAGGGAGGGGCGAAGAGGTGGGCCTTGGGGAGGAGGGAGGGGTGAGGGGCGGGGTCTGAGTGGGGAAGGGAGGGGCTATGTCTGAGTGGGAGTGGAGGGGCGGGGCCTGGAGAGGAGGGAGGGGCGAAGAGCTGGGATTGAAGAACAGAGAATCATTGGGAGAAAGTGAGAGGCGGGGCCAGAAGGAGAGAGGGGCGGAGCCCGTAGTAGGAGGGACGGGCGAGGGGCGGGGCTTGCCCCGCAAGGACTGGGGGGAGCTCGGCACAGGCCCAGCTGTAGGGGGGGGGGGGGGGGGGGGAACACGGACCCGTGGGGCAGAGGGATCTGTGGGGCAGGCTCCAGCAACGGCGCAGGAAGAAGTCTCAAGTTCCCAGACCCAAGCGTGGGGTTTATTGGTGGGTCCCAGCCCCACTGGGAAGGCGCCTTCTCCCACCCCAACCCCGGGGGGGGGAGGCCAGAGGCAGTGGGCCACCCAGAAGCCCCCCCCATGGCCCTGCCGGGGTCCCCAAACCACCCCCCAGCTCAGCTCCGGCAGGCACTGGCAGATCTCTGCCCTGGCTCCCCTGCACCACCCTCACAGCCAAGCCAAGCGAGGGGTGGCAGCAGCCATGCCCTTCCACCAGCCCTGGGAAACCGGGGACTTTTGGCAAAAAAAAAAACAGTGAGAGGGACACTATAACCTTATCAAAGCCCTGGCCCCCGCGGCCATTTCACACCCCATGTACCCTTGGCAGCCCCCCCTGCCCTTGCCCCTGTGGGACGGGGCATGTAGGGCTGCTCGTTTGCTTTTCCCCGGGGTGCCGCGTGGGAAGCTGGGGGAGTAGGACCCCCATTTCCACCGAGCCCGGTGTGGGAGCAGCTGGCTGCCCGCAGAGGAGCCCACGGAGGGCTGTGGCACAACAGGCCCCACAGGGAGGGAGGGCAAAGCCCTCACAGCCCCCCGGGAGCCCGACAGCAGCTACATGTTGAGAAAGGCAAAGGCCGACGTCTGCCGGCTGCCCTCTACGTCCGTCTGCCTGTCCTTAGGCTGGGACAGCGTCTGCGGCTCTGCCGGCGGAGAATCTGGGCAGAGCACCGCGCCGGGACGGGCCACCAGCTCCATGCCAGCGAAGAGGGACAGGCTGCAGGAAGGTGCAGGGGTGCCCACCGTGTCCCCCGCCAGCCTGCTCACCGCCTCCTGCTCGCAGGGACAGGCTGGCACCGCGGCACCGGGCTGCCCGTGGGTCTCCGCTTCTACTCCCTGCTCCTCGCTGCGGGCCGGCACGGCCACAGGGACCGGAGCTGCGTTCAGGGGGGTGAGGATGCTTTCGCCTGCCAGGAGCGGGATGTCCGTCAGCAGGTCCCCGGTGCACGGGGCTGAGCCCACAGTAAGGGCAGAGGGGTCTGAGTCCAGGCATGCGTTCTTCGGGGAGGGCTGGCCTCTGCAGAGAGCCTCGAACTGCCGCAGGATCTGGGAGGAGAAGAGTGGGATGGGTGGGAGTGAGAGCGGTGTCGGGAAGGGGGCCAGGCCCCAACCCCTTTTCCCAGTGTTGGGGATCAGCCCTAGTGTCCCCTCCCAGGGCTCAGCCTTGTCTCCTAGGCAGGGAGCATCACACACCCCCATGCTCCCCATTCCTGGGAGACGCGGACAATTCCCATCCCTCTGGGACAAGCACGGAATCATTCCCAAGAGCTGGGTGTCCCCAGCAACGGGCAGGCCAGTCCCAAGGAGTCCCCTGCTGCAGGGAGAGGGCACAGGGATGTCCCAGGAGTCACCTTCATTGCTCGGTTGGCGACAGGGCCGGGGCTGCCTTGGCTGAGCTGCTGCAGGTGCTGCCGAGTCACGGCAAAGATCTGGTCCAGGGAGAGCAGGTCGGAGCACATGAGGGAGGAGATGGCGCACATGGACCTCTGTGGGGATGAAAGCATGGCTGAGCCTGGCAGGCAAGACAGGCAGACACCGAAATGCCCCGGCTCAGCAGCGCTTCTTCCCCCCGTCCCTCCACCCTGCGACTGCAGCGGCACAGCCCGGGGTAGGGCAGCACCGCGGGCACATGTCGACGGCACACCAGGACTGCCCCATGCTCACCATGCGGACGCTGTCACTGGGGTCCTCCAGCGCCCGGCTGAGCAGCTCCAGCACCACCTCGCAGTTCAGCAGCCCGCACCTGGCCAAAAGGAAGGGATTACGGCCGCGCTGGCCACACGCAGCACCCACAGCCCCGGGAGCCGGCCGGGAGTGGGCAGCCTTCCTGCCTGGCAGCATTTCAGCCCCAGAGATCTGGATCAAGGTAGCCAGGGGGGTGAAAAGGGCTCAGGCTGTTCCTCAAAGCCCCCGCAGCACTCCCCACCCAGCCCTGCAGCACCCATGATCCCGGGAAGCATCCGCCTCAGGCACTTACTCCTTGACGAAGTGCTGTGCTTCCTCCCTGGTGAGGAAGACCCTGGCACCACGGGTCAGCGCTGACACCAGGCTCACCTCCCGCACGCAGTCGCCCAGGCTGTCAGCATCCACCCTGCTCAGGGAGATGCCTCGGTGGGGACAGGGGCCAGCCCTGCTCCCTCCTGGAGTCCCAGCGCAGACTCCACCACCCTCCGGCAGGCAGGGAGTCCCTCCCAGATCAGCTCCCCTGCCCGTGGCTCTGTCCACCCACGGACTGCCCGGGCTGGGAGGCCAAACATCCCAGGAGGAATTCAGCCCAGCAGTGCCAGGGGACTCAAATTAATGGTGTGGAAAACGAGGGCGCTATTCCTGGAGACGGAAAGCATCTCGGAAGGTCCTGGGGGAAGGGGACCCCCCACACAGCCCCGTTCTCACCTCTCAGCCACATGGGTCAGCTCACGGCTGGCCCCAGAGTGGCTGTCGCTGCCCGATTTGCTGCAGGAGTCCGAGGTGCGGCTCAACTCGCCGTTCCCCTGCGAGGAGTCCTGGGAGCTGTGCCCGCTGTCTGCCTCCTCCCAGCCGCCCCCAGCCAGCCCCGGCTGGTGGCTCACTGCAGGGACAGCAGCAGTGAGGTGCTGACCCCCAAAACAGCCCCGGTACCTCATGGGGACCCCCACCAGGAACGCCAGCAGCTGCTAGCCGTCCCAGCCCAGCGGCGGGGGGACCTACCTCGGGTGCTGTGCGCTGCGGTGGCCGCTGGTGGCTTCACAGCCCCAGCTGGGCTCCTGGCAGGTGAGGGGGCTCTCACGGGCTGGTAGGCATCCTCGTGGAGCTCCCTGTGGCGAGGCTGGGGCCCCTCCGGGGAGGGGAGCACAGCGTGGGCCACCGCTTCGGCCGCTCGCTGGATGGTGCTGAGCAGGGCTTCCCCCGTCGAAGCTGGGGAAAGGCCAGGGCATCAGGCGCTTCCCAGGGAGCCCAGTCCAGCCCCTGGGCACCCACCACCTTGCAGGGTGTCACGAGGGGACGGTGGGGACCTGCCGGCAGAGAGGAGCAGCCCCAGCAGCTGGGTTCCAGGCACAGCCCGGACTTCTGGCTGGAAAAGGTGGGGCGAGGAAGACCTGGGAGCTACTGGGACAGGCCACGAGGCACAAGCCAGCTTCCCACATCCCTGTCACACCTCCCAGCAGGGAAGGACCCGGGCAGAGCCCCCCACTGCCAGCCCTGCGGCCACGTCACCAGTCCCAGCACCCATCACATGGCTTGGGAAAGGGGAGAGCTTCCCAAAGCAAAGGGTGCAGCGTGGCTCTGCTCTGAGCTACCCAGAAACACCCACTGAGAGAGTGCTGGCAACCATGTTAGCCATCTCCAAACACTGGAAACCTGGTCTAACCCCAGGCTGGACCCCCAGGGCTGCGGCATCACGGTGCGCAGGGAGGGTTATACCGAGCAGAGGATCCACACAGGGCAAGGGGGCAGCAGCAGGTGGGGGCACAGCCAAGGACTTACCGGAGCTGCTTTTCTCACTGCTGAAGCCGAATCCTTGCAAGGAGCCGCAGGGGCTGGGGCTAGAGCCCATGCCTAGAGGAGGCACAAGGCATGTTCAGAGGGAGCACAGGCATTTGGGGTCACCCTCCCCTGCTGTTCCTCCCTCTTGCAAGCACAGGGGACTGCCTGGAGTAGTTGGAAGGAGCTGGGGAGCAGGGCAGCACCCCTCCGCTCCCCCAGGCATGCTTTTCCCTCTGACACAGTACCCTGCAGCCGGCTCTGGCCAGAGCTTTGGGACACCCCCAGTGAGCAGTGCCAGGGCCCGCAGTGGGGCAGGGGAAGCAGCCAGGCACCCATCATCAGGGCCTGCAGCACCCTGCCCTCACCCCCAACAGCCCCCCTGGCCAGTGGCCTCTCTGCACAACCACAGCTCCAGTCAAAGGGAGCCAAACCAGCCCAGCACTGCCAGCACGGCCCATGGGAGGTAACAGGGCTGTGAGGGGCCTGGGCTTACCTGTGGGAGGCAGGGGACGGGCAGGCAGTGCAGCAGGCTGGGGGAGCAGCGCATCCGAAAAGAGAACGCTGGCCAAGTCCTGCCGGGAGAGAGGGGGGGGTGGGCAGAGAGCTGGGGAGCGCCAGGCACCCCAGCGGGGCCCTGAGGCGGGGGTCTGGGAGGCAGAGCTGCCCTGCCGCTCCAGGCAGGGCTCGAGCGGTCCATCGGGCACAGCGGGAGCGGGGCCGGCACTCACCTGAGCGGCCGCGCGGACCTTCTGGTTCAAGCTGTTACCGTGGAGGGGATCTGGGGGCCCAGTGAACACTGCAAGGCACAAGGGCGGGAGGGCTGGGGGATGCTCAGCTCCTAGGCACGAGGCAGGATGGGGCAGAACCCCAACCCCGGCCAGTGCTCGGCCTCTGGAGCAGCCCCTGCAGGCAGGAGCCACCCTAGGTTCTCCCCGGCTGCCAGGCTGGGTTTTCCAGAACCACGCAGGGCCGCTCCCTGCTCTCCTGCCCCAGCTCCCCCACTCCTCACCCTGTTACCTGTTGCTTCCCGGATAAAGCAGGCATTCCTCTTCAGCTGCAGGACGAACTGAGGGGAGCCCTGGGTGCATGTGTGCAGCAGGATCTTCAGCACCTGCGGATGCGGGGCTCAGGGTGAGAAGGGCCAAATCACGGCTGCCCCGCCAGCCCCCGGCCCCGTGGCAATGCCCACGCTCGCTCTGGCCCATCACCCCGGCCCCGGGGCTCCTCTGCGGCCGGGGGGAGCCCCGCAGCAGCCATCCCCCCCCCACACCCTCACCACCACCGACCTACCTTCAGCTTGACATGGCAGGAGTTGCTCTGCAGCCGGTTGAGGAGATACTCCAGCAGGCACTGGCTGCTGCCAGGCGACTCATGGGAGATCTCTGGGGCGGGGGTTAGGGATCCTGCTCCCCCCAACTGGGACCGCAGCCCGCATCGGGGGGCAGCAGCAGCCCCCCCCACCCCACACCCCCCACCCCCCAGTTGCCAGCACCTCTCCCCCTCCAGCCCCAGCCCCGCAGGCCTCCCACACCCAGCCCGGCTCCCTGGAAGGATACTGGCGATCTCCTCAAACAGGTACCCGGGGCAGGGGACATCATCGTCCGCTGTGCCCCTCAGCAGCACCGGCAGCTGGAGGAGAAAGAGGAGGAGGAGGAGGAGGGATGGCGTGAGAGGGGCCGGTGCAGGCTGCGCAAGGCCAATATACAAACCCACCCACCCCCCCTCAACCCGGGGAGACCATACCGCCGCGCTGACATTACAGCCCTCGAAGCAAGTGACGTCACAGCTGTGACATCAGAGTGGAAGGGCAGGGGTGCCACGGCAAGGCCGAAGGGCCCCGGGCTCCGACAGCACGGAAGGTGGGAAGGTGCAGCGATGACGTGACGGGTGGCGGAGTGACGTCACGCCCTCAGGCAGCCCCGCCCCAGCCCCCCAACCCCCCCACTCCCACCCCCGGCCCGGCCCGGCCCGTACCCGGCTCAGGAAACTCAACCGGTCTCTCAGCGGCGCCGCCATGACACTCCCGGCGCCGGCCGTGCCCGGCCCGAAAGCGGCCTCGCGGCTCCGCCCCCCGGAAGGCGCGGTGCGCCAATGAGAGTGCGAGGTGCTGCCGTTCGGCCAGTCATCGGCGAGGGAGGGCGGAGCTCCGGGCGGAAGTGCCGCTCAAGGCTGACGCCAGCGGCAAAAGGGCGGGAGGCGGGAAGTAAACAACCGGCATCTCCGCCAATCAGAGCTACCGGCGACGAGAGGCCAATCAGAAGGGGATCGGGAGGTGGGTGCCGCGGATGACCAATCCTCGCTTTCGGCAGGCCCCTCCGACCAACCCGAGAAGGCGGAGGGGACGACCTTCACCTATCACCCAATCAGAAACCCAGCACGCTTTGATAGGCGTTCCGCTTCACCTATCGTCGAGCCTAGGGGGCGGGCATCCATCGCCACCCAATACGAGGGCGAGTCTCTTCGATGAGCGGGGCGAACGGCCAATCGGGGTTGCTCCGCCATGGCGGCGCCCAGGCCGTGAGGCGACGGCGGCGGCGATGTCGGGCCGGGGCGTCTGGCTGCGGGCGCGGGCGCGGCTGCGGCGTTTCCCCGCGCTGCTGGCGGGCTGCGGGGAGCAGGTGGGGCCGCGGGGCGGGGAGGGGGGGGAATCGGTTCCGGGGGTGGGGGCGGCCCGGTGAGCCCGGCGCCCCGCTCCGGTTCCCCTGTCGTTCCCCGCAGGCGGCTGCCTACGGCCGGTGCGTGGCCGCGGCGGCGGGCGGGACGGCGGAGCTGCGGAGGGACGTCTGCCTGGAGGAGTTCCGGGCGCTGCGGGATTGCTTCGCCCGGGCGGTAGGTCCCGGTCCCGGTCCCGGTCCCGGTCCCGGTCCCGGTCCCGGTGGCCGCCGGTGCCTCAGCCCGGCCTGAACCGTGACTCTTTGCAGGCGAAAGCGACGCCGAAGTGACTGCGGTGCTGGCCCCGGTGCCCCTCACCCTGCGCACCAGCCTGAAGATGCTTCGATAAAAATAATAAATAAATTAAAAAAACAAACCACCAAAACCTCTCAAATCCGGCCCGGTTTGTCCTTAAATTACAGAATAAAGAGGCAGGTGGAGCCCTCGGCTGCTACCCCAGCACCTCGGGCCCGGGGTGGCTGCCAGGCTCGGGCAGCCACCAGCCCCCGGGGCTGCTGGAAGCCGCGGCCCGGTCCCAGGTAGGCCAAAGAAGCAGCACAGCCATGGGATGAGGTGCCCAGGGTGACAGATCAGAGATGGAAATCCCCCCACGGCCTGGAGAGAGCAGCCCCTCGCACCCCCCCACCCCACGCCTTCATCTGCGCTTCAGGGAGCCCTTTCTTCCTCTCCCTTGCTGTGCTCCCAACATTCAAGACCCATTTTCCAGCTGCCAGCGAGCTCCAGCTTTGCTCAACAAGAAAATTTCCTGCAACGGCAGCAGGAACTGCAGGGGCGAGACGGACACCGGCCCCCGGGGGATGGCAGGAGCTCTGGGAACAGCCGGGTGCATGGCGCTTCGGGATAGCAGCCCGCATCCCTGCCATCAGGTTCCGAACGCTCCTGCTCTGGCAGCGGCTCTGCTGCAGCTGCTTGATCCCCTGAATGTCAAATTAGACGTTTTCCTCCCCAAGCCAGGCCCCGCATGCAAGGGCAGCAGGAGGATCTCGGTCTCCCCTCCTCTTCCCCAGCAGCAGCAGCAGCAGCAGCAGCAGCAGGGAGGAGCAAATCTCAAAAAAAGCACAAAAGCCTCTTTTTTCCTTCGGGGCGCAACTCCCTGCAGGTACAGAGCAAAGCAGACACTGCTGCCTGCCCAGGCAGCCACAGCTCTGTGGCCAAATAAGGCTTACCGATCTTTTTTTTTACTTAAAAAAAAAAGAGAATGTGGATCAAAATGCTTCAGTTTCTTTTATTGATCAGCTCAGCCTCCCCTCCGCTCTCTCCCACCAAACGCTCCACCCCAGTATGAGCAGTCCCCGGCAAGCGGAGGCGATGCAGCTCCTGCCGGCTTCCAGCCCGGTTTGGGGTTGCCCACGGCCTGCGCCGTTCCCAGCTGCTGAGGAACATCGGGAGCATCTTTGGTCCTTTTGTATTCACGCAGACAACTCAATGCCAACAAACTGCAGGCAGGTCTGACCCTGCAGGGCAGGAGTCTGCCCTCACCCTGCCCGGGACAGACCAGGCCAGACCCTGGCAGGTAGCAAAGGGCAAGAAGGGGCAGATCCGGCTCCTGCTCCAGCTCCCTCTTGCTTTAGAAAGGCTGGTTGGTGCCACAGGGGACAATGTGTCCGCGCCGCAGGCTGAGAGACACGCTCTGGAGCCCGCTGCCACCATCCCTGCCCCGACAGACATGTACACAGCTGCGGAGCGGCTCCAGGACTCCCGGCCGCGTTGCTTGTGCTTTAAGACAGCGTAATGGAGAAGCTCACTGGTACTATGGGGGAAGTCCTGAAGGTTAAGGCCATGACAGTCACGGGGAAGTAGCACGGGTGGTCCTCCTGAAGAAGTATGCCCAAGTCTGTGGCTGTTGCCCTGTGGCTCTGTGTCATTTTAATGAGAAATTAAGATGACATCCTTCAAGCAACAAGCACACGTCCCAGGCAGGCGGCAGCAGAGTTCCCAAGTGACCAGAACCGGTATGACAGTCCCATGTGTCCGATAACGACCCATCCCTGGCTCTGCAAGGTCCCATCGGACACGAACTCAACGAGGCTAGTTTACCAAAGACACTTTGAGATACGGATATAAAAACCACCACAGTGATGAGGTCTGTAGACTCCAGGCTGGGAAATTTCAGCCATTCTAGTGAGAGCTTTGGGATTTGATTTCTTACATTCGCAAGTCAGGATGTAAAAACAACCAAAAAAAAAAAAACCAACAAAGGGATGAATCACTGTCTGGGAGCCTGAAACCAACCAGGGCTCTCATAGAAGCTCTTCCCTTCCTTGCTCATAAAATACATTTCCAGGGGCGGAGTACTGACATCTATGGATGTAAAACACAGCACAGAGGGGGGCTGGGAAGAATGCACAAAACAAACACGCTCCACCGCGTTACAGAGAGAAGAGGTAGGTATGCTTGAGCCAAGCCCCTGAGTCTGCCCTTTTAAGCCACGTCTTTTGTTCCCAAATTAGTCATCTCTTGCAGAAAAATCAAGCTGGTTTGGGAAGGGTCGGGGGGGGGCATTCTGCAGCCCCCGGGTTGAGCTTCATAATGCACTTTGGACAGGAGAAGTCAAGCTTGAAAGCCCAGATGAGAGTTGAGCGTCCGGGGAGGGTGGCGAGAGCAAAGCTCTGTGTTATTGCTAGTGTGTGGCCAACCAATTAAATCCCTGGGAGTAGAGGCAGCACAACAGCAGCAGTTGTGCCCGTTTAAGGCAGCGTTTCTACTAAACTAGGTTCCTAAACCACAACTATCTCCTAAACATGCAAGACTAACAGCTCCCATTTCAAGAGAAACACCAAAGCAATTGGCTAAGCTGGTCCTCAACTCATGACTTGATGCTTCTCCAGAATAAAGCCTTTCCCTAGATGTTGCGATCCCTGGTTCCCCTCCTTCCGCAGCCCCAGGCCTCTGCCCCAAAGCCCCACACAGCCTGGGCAAAGGAACCCGAGGCAGGTGCCAGGGAAGCTTTTCCAAGCAGGCGGGGGAACCTCGGGGAAGACCACCTCGGTTCTGAAAGGAGAGTTGAGAGCCGGATGGAGAAGGCAATTTGATATGAACGAGATGTTGAAAAAGGTCCTTGAAAAGCCAGCCTGGCAGGGAACCAAGGTAGATGGCAACCTCTGAAAGCCAGAGGACAGCAGGAGCTTTTCTTTCAGGGTTGCCATCTCCTCAGCCACCGGCAGGCACGCACAGCAAGGTGCTACTGTCGCAGAGACTCAAGAAGCCCACGGTCCCCTGAACGGTGCTCATGGGTCCAAGGAGATCCTGTAGGTCCAAGCACTGTGTCCAGCAAAGTGCTGCTGGCTTAGACCAACCACTGCCTGAGCAACAGTGGCCAAAAAAACAGCTGGTTAACTTGAACCTTCCCTATGGAGCTCCTCAGCCCTGTGCCTGTGGCCAACACTCGCAGCCACCCACCGAGCCCAACCACCCCGCTCACACGCTCCCGTCCGCCTGCGTCATCTGCTTGATCTGCCGGCTGTGGACCACCTGCTGAGCCCCCTCCGCAACTTGGTTTAATCGTGTCTCTAGAGCACTCCGGAGGTCGTTTACTTTCACATCTGGAAGGGGGTTCAGGCCAATTAAGACCCCCGCCCCCTGTGCAGCCTCCTCCTCCTCGGGAGGCAGCAGGTCCCGTCTCCTCCGGCGGAGGTCCAGGTCCGCCTGCAGTTTCAGGTCCCGGTTCGGTTTGACGTCATGGTCCAGCTTCTCGTCCCCCTGGGCAGTTGCTCCTTTCTCAGTCTTTTGGGCAGGAGCATTCTCAGGGCCTGGTTTCTTCTCAGCATCGTTTGAGAGACCTCCGTCCCCCTGCCTCTGCTTGCTCCGCAGACCTCCCTGCGGGTCCTGGGCCATGTCCGCCACATTCTCCCGAGGAGCTTCTTCCATTACCTCCCCTTTGCCAGCCAGGTCCCTCTGCGAGGCCTGCTGCCATCTGCCAGCACCCTCAGCTCCCTCGGCATCTGCACCTCTCTGACGCTCCCGTAGGTGCTGCTCGCTCTCTGCCACGTTCCTTTTACTGGAGGAGTCCAGTGCAACTGCCAGGTCTTTGGGCTCCACCTGACTCAGTGCTTTGGCTTTAAGGTCTATTCCTGAGTCTCTTTCCAGACTCTTTCCTGCTACTCCCTGAACTTTGGCAGCCCCCAGCTGTTCTCTTTGGATGGGAGCTGTAGCTACTTCCACGGCTTTCAGGGAATTCTTCTTCTCATGGACGTCTCTTCCAACTTTGGCTTCATGATCTCCTCCTAAATCCTCCGCCAAGGGCTTCTTTTCTAGGTGGTTTCTGGCAGCTGGAATGTGTTGGGCATCCCCATGAAGGGGATCCCAGTTCTCCGCGGGATTTTTAACAGCTCTATCATTCTCCTGTGGCGGAACCTTCCGCTCCTTGGGAAGAACCCCAGGAATCTCACGCCTGTGCCCAGCCTCTTCCAGCTTTCCTGCAGTCCCCCTGCGCTGCTCCACAGAGTCAGCAGGCTGCTTGCCCGGGTCCTGCGCAGGGTGCTCCAACAGCTCTTTGCTGAGCGGCTTTGCAGCAGCTTCTTGCTTAGCTCCGAGGCCCTCATCCTCCTTGCTCTTGGAGAGAGGCACAGCGGGCTCCTGCTGCGTTTCCACTGCAGAACAAAAACCTACATGTAAAAGCTTTTTCCTACAAGTGAGAGATTCCCTTCTTCTGCCACCATGTTCTGTACAACAAGGGACAGGAGAAGAGATTACACTACCAATGGCCATGCAGGAGAACAAGGAGAGTCATGGGGGAGAGTGTTATCCCTGCACACAGGGGCCGGGGATCCCCACCTCGGAGGTCAGGGTCAGATACAGGAATGGCTTTTGCAGAACAGACTCTGCCATGTGCCAAACGGACTCAGATCTCTCCCAGTCCGATTTTAAAGCTGCTTTGAACAGTGACCAGCCCTTGGAGGGGTCGCGTTCTTTGGCGATGTCCTTACCCTGCTTTGGCTTCTCCTCTCCTCCCTCCTCCTGCCTCTGCTGGTGGATCTCCTTGTGCTGCTCTTCAATTACAGCCAGCAATTTTGCCTGCTGGTCAAGTAGCTGCTTCTGCTGTACCTGCTGTTCTTTGATCACCTGCAGCAGCACAGCATGATCCAGCAGTTTCGCCTGCCCCGCTTCTAGAAAAGGGAAAAAAAAGAAAGAAAAAAAAAATTCCATGACCCAAACCCCGCACTAATCATCTCTCGGCACTGGAGGGGCTGCAGGGGCTTTCCTTGGCAGGAAGGTCCTACTCTGCAAACGCTGCCCATTTACCAGAAGGGAGGGAAGGATGCGGCACAGCTCTGCTGCTGGCACTGATGGCAATCACAGCAGCACCACTCCGGTGTACCTCTGCCAAGGACGGCAGCCAAAAGCCCAGACTGGCTGCTCACTGCCACATGTACTAACACAGGACATTGCCCTCCCAAGATCTGGGCTGAGGGATCAAAACCAAGCTCTCATTAACTGCTCAGGGAGAGGAGCCGTGAAGAAGAGGTACAGGGGAGCAGCTCTGCTGGAGTCCCAGCGCAGGGAAGGATGAGGCAGCTGCTTGGCACAGGAGCTGGAAAAGGACAGGACTGGCAGAAGTTGGTCAAGAGTGAGGGGCTCAACTGCCCAAGCGAGATGAGTTGCTTTTAAAGCTGCCTGCGGTACCTGGGGAAGACCCAGCGCTGCTGCAGCTCGGCTCTCAAGATCAGCCAGGCTTCTCAAACACAGATGTTCTATGTGTGATGATCTATCTCCTTAACACACTGCAAAGACTTCATCCCAGCTAAACCGAGCCTGGAAAGGCCGCAGGCAGCAAACTGGTAATCTTAGGAGGAACTGGAAGAAATTGGCTAAGGTGCAGCAGTGGGAGATGCCCTCAGAGGGGAACTACCTGCATGGTGGGATAAACCTACACAGAAACATCGACCCAACACATGAGGTACAGTTGCTGAGCTGGGTCTTTTCAGGGGGCAAGTCCTGTGTTACAGCCAGAGCGATGAGGCTGCTGTTGTCTCTTCTCCTGGCTTAGACAAGCCAAGATCTAGCCCAGCCCACGGCAGGAAAACACCCACTGAACAACACTCCTGAAGTTTTTGGCTTTGAGCACAGTGAAAGGGCTGGGATCCCGAGCTGCAGTCAACGGTTTAACGGCCGAGAACTCTCGCACGCAGCAGCGCAGGTGGTCAGGCAGGTTGAAACCACAGCGGTGCAGAAAGGCAGCCCCACCTTCCGCCGAGCCGAGCCACCACCGCAATAAAACTGAGCTCCCCGCGTCACGTAACAGGAGGAAATCCCTGCCCACCGGCCCTTCGCAGCCACGAAGTCACACAAAACAGATGAGTGCATTTCGGGCCAAGCAGAAGTGACTCACGTTGATTCACTCGCTGCAAGCGACACGTCACGCACAAAATATGAGTCCCAGCTCTGCACGGAAACGTTGCTGCCTTTTCTCTGCCTGGACAGACACCCAGACGTATCGTATCTTATCTGGAGGGTACAAACCTGTGTGTTGCTTGCCTCCCATACCAGCAAGCAGCTTTCCTCCGAAACTCAAGGTGTTTCGAGACTATTATGCCTCACAGGAAATAATGTCAAAATTAATAGCCTGTAAAATGCCATTTAAATTAAAAAGGGATGCTGTCCAGGTTAATCCTTCTCCAGCATGCACTGCCTCCCCCTGTCCCGCTAATCACCCACAAGGTGATTACAGAGAAATATTTCCAGTTCACATTATGGCGCTATTAGCTGAGGGCCCCTGGAATTCCCCTTCTACTTCGTTTAAAGAAAGTTGGGCTGTGAAGGGGAATTTGGTCGTTTCAAGAGAGCAATTGACTTCTGGAGATCTGTTTATTTTTTGCACTTTGCTCAGAATAAACAATGAAAACAGAAGTCATTTCTACTATCTTGCTCTCCAAGACTGCCAGGTCCCAGCTCGGCATGGGAATGTTTGGGTTGAACACACAGCAGGCAAAGGTTTAATGCCAAATCAAAGCATTTCTCACCCAGAGCTCTGCAAACACGTGTAACTCCTGTGTTTGTGCAGCACACCTCTTCCACACAAACCAAAGGCAGCGCTATCTCCCGGCTCCTCCTTTGATCGTGGAGGAAGCAGGCCTCAGCCAGTGCTTTGGCTGGATTTTAACAGGCACTCTTCATAAAAAAAAAAAATCTTAAATCATTATAAAATGAAAGTACCTGAGTTCACATGGCCCAGGGCAGCTACAGCCAGAGCGCTCAACAACGGTCCCGGTGAGGCAGCTGTTTGCAGAGAGCATCTACAGAGCTGCACACCCTCCGCCTTGTTCCCCTGAAGCCTTTTCACACTTTCCACCCTCTCCCAGCCTCTGGGTACGAAGCTCAGCTCAGAGCAGAGGAGCAGAACAAACCCAGAGCACCTTTTGGTGACATCCTTGTGGGAGAGCATCCCCAGCAAGTCCCACACAGACCGATGGAAAACCCCACAGAAACTCAGGTCCCTTCATCCTCCTTGAAATAGGAAGAGTCCTCATAGTCCGTACCCACCGCTAGCTTTTTACACTCAGTTTTTAAAGTCCCATTGCAATACAAAATGGAAAGAAAATAATTAGAAAACCAAGATGTAACCACTAAAAAAAGAGGAGGGCAATACGCTCCCCAGGAGCAGAGCCTGCCCACTGCTATTGCTCATCGGACCAAACACCCATCACCTTCGGACCAGAACGAAGGTAAAGAGCCTTTGGACCCCATCACGCACATGCTGTGAGTCCAAGCTCGGGCTCCAACCCCTCTTGCAAGGCAGAGGTCGAAGGCAACGAGCTCAGCCTGAGGAAGAGCTCACCGCACCAGTACCAGCACCGAGGTTCCGTGGAAGGAGCAGACGGGGGCTTTGTCACCGCTGCCCCGCACGATTACGTGCCCAGGTCTCCCCATGTGCTACAGCCCACATCCGCCCCACATCCCGAGGCTGTAGGGCGATGCCCACCCACCTCCCCACCGTGCTGCTGGGTCCCTCCGTTTTGCACCAGCCAAACAGTTTCCTTCCAGTCTCGCTCTTGCTGGGGCAGCACCGCCTGCGCTCAAGCCGCCAAAGCCGGGGAGCAGCCGGGCCCGGGTGCCAGCGTGACTCACGTCCTTGAGCAGCCCTGCCAGGGGCTGCACCGCGGAACAGCCGCAGGCGTGAGCCCGCTGGCGACAGGCACTAATTGCTGCCGTCGCGGAGGTGACTACGGCCTAAAGCTATGTGCTGGCAAGAGCCAAGAACAGCGCTGGCTGGCACAGTCCTCCTGCAGAGAGAAATCCGCACTCACAGCCCCGGCTCCCGGGGGGACCCCAGTGCCTTCCCCTCCCCACACACCCCAGGGACGCACACTCACCCTCCAGCTTGCTCTCCGCGTTCTCCTGTTGCTTGTCCTCGGTGTTTCGGGCCTCCCTCGGCTCCAGCTGATCCGCTCCGTCTGGGAGGGGCAGCTCCTGCTTTTCACCTGTGGACAAACAGATCGACAGACCTTTGCAGTCAATAAGGATGCTCCAGCAGCAGATGTTCTCTAAAATGACTCCACATCGTGTTGTCCCTCCCTGCCTAAGCCAGCGCAGTTTATATTCAACCCGACGACTGCAAGGGAAGTAATAAAAAAAATATTTAACAATCTTATAGACTCGTGGCAGCGAGCCAGCGCTAACTACCTCAGCCAATTAAAATGCAAGAACGGTTCTAACTAGCTTTTAGACGGGCACTTAGCAATGTGTTACCTGTCAAGATCTCCCGGCTCCGTGTCCCCAGTGAGTTCATAGACGCACAGGAACAGCATGGCACCTGACATTTAGTAGGCTAGCAAACAACTGTTTGACAGATATTATAGTAGCTGTCAAAGCCACCAGATTCCTCCTTCTCCCCAACAGCTGCTGAAGGGGCTGTGCATGCTCATACGCTAATCTCGTGAAATTAAAAGCGAACACTGGGATGTAGGTAGGAATAACCAAATTGCCCAGTCTCTGGGGGGGGATTACAGGCCAAGAGGAGAGTTTGTTCAGACAAGCTGCCGTGGAGGGAGCTTACCAGGGTCGCCTTCCTTCTCCAAGGACTTCACAGCCTCCTCTGCTTTCCTGGGGAGCTGGAGCTTTGATTTCTCCCTGTCACCTGCAGCCTCAGCTTTCTTCTCACCGTCCGGCATGGCAGCTTGCGCCTTGGCTTCCAGCACTTGTTTGTCTGGCTCCAGCTCTTTGTATGGCGGCCTGCCATCCTGCTGCACGATCACCTCCAGGACGTTCTTTGGATTCTTAACGGGCTTGTCAGTCCCTCCCTGCAGTTGGTTCTCAGCAATCGCTTCCTTCCCTTGTTTTGGGCCAAGTGCCTCTTTCTGGGGATTCAGTGCGGCTGGCTCCTCCAGCGCCGGCTTAAGCAGACCATCGTTGGCTCCTCCGGGCACAAGCTTGTTCTCATCGGATTCCTCCCGCTCCCGCCCCATGTCCACGACCACTTCGTCATGCGGGACAGGTGGTTCATGGCGATGCGCTTCCCCCACAGGCAGGGCAATCCCTAGGGCGGACGACAGGCAGGGTTAGGGGGCTTGAGACTGATGGGAGAAAGTAACAGGCAGCAGGTTCACAGCGCACCCAGCTACCTGCTGCCCTTTTTCAGCCCTGTCTTTCCTTCCTCATCAGGAGGCTGCGTTCCTAACGAGCCTCGAGAGCATCAAATACTAAATCACCTTCAGTCCATGAGATCAGAATCTTTATCTGAAATAGTCCTGCAGCGTACACCTCTCAGCTCCAAAGCTGGCACCCTTTCCCCAGGTTCCTCGTTACCTTGATCGGGACGGTCAAGCTGCACTTTCTCCTCTGGCTTTCCTCTCTCCTCCTCTCTCTTGGGTACCTCCATGGGCACCTTAATTTGTGGCTGCTCCATCTCCTCCTTCTCATGCAGCAGCTTCGGTTTATCGCGGTCATCCTCCGCCTCCTCTACTGCCGGGTTCTGGTCTGCAAACGCAGGACAGTTAATTGCACGAGGTTACGCACGGCTGCGTTGTCAGTCCACCGGCAGGATCAAGGCAATTGCTTTGTCTGCTGCGACCACCCCCCCCCCCAACACAAGCTGAACAGCTATTTTCCCTTCAGCGTTAGTACGGAGGGTTTGGGGCTTTTGTTCTGGGGTCGCTTGTTTGTTTTCCCTACAGTGGCTTTTTATGGAGCTGCTGGCACAGAAGCCCAGGCCAGGCAGCGAGGCAGGGCCGGGATGGAGCCGGCTGCCGCTGCGAGCCCATGCCGCCAGATGGTAGCATCCTCCCGGCTCCCCCACACCGGACCCCCGAGCACCGGGAGAAACCGAGGCGAGGGTCCGGCCACAGCCCCCCATCGCCCGCCTGCGCTGGCTGCGTGCCGCAAAGCGGCTCAAAACCGCTTTGATTTTTTTTTTTCTTCTTTTTGTGCACGAGCGTTTCCCCAGCCCTTGGAATGACGCAAGGAGGATGGGAGGGAAGGAGGGAGAAGAGCTGCACGACCCCGCAGAAGGCACGAAGTTTTGAGGAGCACGATTAAATAAGGCATTAGGGGGAACTCCCGAGGGAGACGGGGGACTCTCCCCATCTCTCTCTCAAAGAGACGGGATGTTTCCGGAAGATGCATCCCAGTCAGACCAGTTACTGGGTTCAGCACTGGAGTAACCACGTGGAATTCGTGGCACGTCCCACAGGATGGGAACGGTCCCTTCCGACCCCAGGGTGGCAGAAGACAACCCACACGGCGTGAACAGGGAGTGAACTCTTCCTTAGAAGAGCAGCAGAGGAGGAAATCTAATTGTTTCCCAGCACTAAAGTTGTTCTGCAGATTTTTTTCCATCCAACAAACACTGAAAAAAAAAATTAAAAAAATCTATCTTCTGTAACAAAAAAAAATTCCCAACTCTTCCCCCCATTTGCCCTCCCCCATGCGATTTCCTTTGGGGAATTAATTCTATAAACATCTTTCAATTTTCTCCTCCCCCTCTGCAGGGCTGGTGCGATTTATTACAAGATGAACTCATGGGAAAGAAGAGATTGCCACAACTTCAGCTGCGTGGGCCTTACCCAAGTTGGGGGGAAAAAAACCCCAACAAAATAAGTACAAAATCCTGGCCCAGAGGGATCCATGCCAGAAGGACCCAGCACCTCTCCAGAAACCTGGACTCTCTGGCCCAGAGCTCTGCACCCAGTTGAAGGGACGTGCGCTGGGGCTGGCCGGCTTTCAAAGTTTCTTTGGTTCGGGAATGACGGTGGGAGGGGAAAAGGACTCAGATTTTCTGAGAAATTCGAGTCTAGTACCCAAGGGTCCCTCTCTCCATTGAGGGACTTCCCAGGGTTCAGCAAGTCAGGGCAGGACACTCCTCCTTTCAGGAAAAAATGGACTGCAGGAACCAGTGCCCAGCCCTGGACGGGGGCCCTGGGAAGCAGGAGGCTGAGGCCGGGGAGGGGAGTGCTCGGCACGGCTGCGGATGTTCCCAGCTAAATTCTGGCCTCGCAGCAAAAAATTATTTACTCTATTGAGTAAAGTTTGTCGTTAATTGGTTCATGAAGCCGGGAGATGGCTGCATTCGGAGAAGACTGCGGTGCATCTGAAACCAGAGGATCCAGGGAACCTCAACGTGGGCAGAGCCGTTCCCACAGCAGAAGGGAATGACGACCCGAGGCAGCCGTGCAGCAAGATGATGTTCAAGAGGGGAAATAAAAAGGAAGAGTGGGGGGAAAGCTCTCCACGCAAGTGGGAAATGGAGGAGTTAAAACCCAAACTACCCCCATGTGCACAGCAGGGTTTGGCCAGAGGACCCTGCAGCAGGTGAAACCCCCCGCGGGTCCGGGACACGACCGAGGGGCTGGGGGAGACCCACTGCTGGCAGAAGCGTCAATTGTAAATCAAGAGGCAGAGGCATGTTCCCTCTTCTGCAAACAATGCAGGAAAAGACCAAAACACAAACAAAACACAAACAAAAATAAAAGTCTCCACGCCATAATAAGACAAAGTTGCCTCTAAGCCGTCATTTGCTCAGCAGGAAACAAAATTAAGTTCATCATCAGGGCGTGAATTAACGACCTCTCACACTGCATGGAAATCTATAAGGGGCTATATGTGGTTTGCAGAGAACAATTTTGCTCAGGATGTGTAATAATCGCTCTAACTGTCTAGTCGCCCTCCAGGTCCCTTTGGAGAGCGTTACAGTAATGCTGTGCCTCTTAATGTTTTATGAGTGGCGTTGGACTTTACAGGCAAGGGCTGAGAGGCTGTAAAAGCTTTTTGGCTTACAACAACAGGACCTGGGCGTTAGGCAGCATCAGGAGGGTTTGCTTTGCCTCGGCACAGCCCCTGCTGCCGGTGGGTCTTGCCGAGCCGCCCCGGCTCACGATGCTCTTCAGCAGCTCCGCTCACACGCACGGGGCGGCGAAGGGAAGCCAGGGCTTTCTGCAACTGATTTGTGTGTGTGCGTGCGCGCGCGTATGTGTTGTGGTTTGCCAACAGCCTCTCTAGGCTGCAATAAAATTTCATGATTAGCAACCTAAAAGCTTCCCTTCCCCCCTCCCCGCTCCTGGTTTGGATAGTAGCAACAGTCCCAGAAAGGCATTAAATCCCTCCTCACACGGTTTTCCTATCGCTCTCGTCCACCGCAGCAATGACTGTAGATGAAAGCTGGGTCCACACAGCCTGCTCTCAGCAGAGGCAGCGAGGCGGGCCCCGCTGTGCTCCCCCTGAGCCGAGGGGGATCCGGCAAAGGGACCGGGGAAGCCCCGGGGACAGCACAGGGAGCTCAGGGACACACCACCCTCTCCGTGCCGCTGAGCGGTGCCCGGAGCATCGGCCAAGAGCTGACAAGGAACATGGGGTTCAGGATCTGCTCGTGCCGGTCCAGCTCCAGACTCGCTTAAATAGCTTTCAGCGCAGTGAAATGGAACAAGATCCAAGAGCTCGTGCTAAGGAAAACGAAGAACAAGCGGGGCAGAGGGATGGGGGAAAACCGCTGCCCTCAAATATGCCGAGCAGCCCTGCACGCCCGAGCAGGACAGGGACAAGCCCTCCCCAGGGAGCCCCACGCAGCCCCCCCGGCCCCAGCTGTGCCTCCAGGAACCCCCCTCCCCCTGAAACGGTTACAGATTTCACAAGGTTATCGAATGGCATCACTGAAATTAGTTCACAGTTGTCTCCTGACGCACCAGCAGTAAAAACGAACCCAAATTACAAGAGGCTGATAGTTCCTTTTCTGTGTCACAGGCACTATTAAAAGCTCGCTTGCACAAAGCACCAGGGAGAGCTGCAGCAGAGTCAAGCTGTTCCTGCAGCTATTAGGAGCTGTGCATAATCCACGTCTCACACATGTTCAGGGCTGCTCTGGCTAATAACGCCTGCAGGGACGCAGCCTGCGGCCAGACAGGTCTCTTTTTCGGGGGCAAACACGCAGATGCAGCACAGGGACGGCGAAGCCCTCGGCGTCGTGCCTTGCAGCTCACCGGCAGCCAGCAGAGAAGCCAAACGCAGACCCAAGTTTCACCCAAGTCCATATAACGCAGACCACCACATCCAGGAGGACACGTGGGATGGATGGAGAAGGGTCCCCAGCATGCCGGCTCCCAGGAGCACCGGGGAAAGGGCGCTCTTACATAAGGAGCGTGAATCAGGTCTTTGTTACCCGATATTGCACAACGCCAGAGAAAGAAAATGAAGCAGCAATGATCAAGTAAGGAGCTGAAAAATATTACAAAATCTTAATCCACCCCATGAGACCCTCTAGGGTGCTTTCAAATACAGAGAGAAATTGCCTAATTAGCTTTTTTTTTTTTTTTAAATGGATAATTGCCTTCATGAGCTTTCACAGGCAGCTTAGCAACCTTTTAACATACGCGCACACGCTGCATGGAGCGCTAGAACGTTTCTGAAAGGGGTTTTATACCTTTCCCGAAGAGCTGCTGACAGTAAACCTCAAGCAATACAGGCAGGGGCTGTAATGGGCACTTGGGTGTCGTTAGTAAAAACACTATTCAGAGTTTGCTGGTCAATACGTGTTCACATAAAAGGGCAATGTTCTAATATTCATAATCCCAGGGCCCACAGGGCAGGGTTTTAATGAAAGTCTGTACAGTTCTGGTCTCCGTAACATCAAAGAGGCCAATAAAACTCCTCTCACATGCTGACAGGCAAAAGTCAGACGGTGAAGGCAGGACTGGGAAAAGGCCCCGCACAGCCCCCAGCTTTGCCTCGGCCAGGCAGCTCCCGACCCGGGGCAGGGGGGTGCAGGGAAGGGACGCGGCAGCTCCCTCCACCCGGGGAAGGAGCCGAGCACCCACCACTGGTGCCTGGGGAGAAGCCGCGTGTTTCTGCTAAAGCCCCGTGCAAGGAATACGAACCAGATGTGCGCCGGCGAGGGCACCCAGGTGATGCAGGGCAGCCCGCATCCTGCGCTCCCCTTGAATGACAGGATGCAGCTGCTGCAGTGTTTTCCAGGCTGCAGGCTCCTGTCTCTGCAAAACAAGTGGGGTGAGGACAAGGGGGGGAGCCGCGGGCTGGGGGATGAAGGGCACCATTTAATGCCTCTCATTGCTAGTCAAGCCGACATCCTGCAGAGGCACAGGGAGGCACGGATCCAAGGCACGGGGCGGTTTGCAGCACCGGCTCTCCCAGGGGCAGCCCCACGTCCACCCATCACCGCTTCCCCAGCGCCGGCTGCCCTGCGAGTCCTTGTCCCCCTTCCTCCGCCCGGCTCCATCTCCCTCCGTGCCATCCCGCTTCCTCCTCCCATGGAATGGAGCACCCAGGCCAGGCTCTGCTCCCCAGGGCAGAGCCAGCAGCCCCCCCGCTACGAAAGGGACCACGTTGGACTCGGAGGGCAGCTGAGCTTTCCCTGGGCAGATGCTCGTCAGTGCATTAGGAGCTGCACAGCTCCTCCCTGGGAAGTTTACGAACCAAGAGCGCTAAAACCGCCTTCCTCCCAGGTAGGATTATTTAATCCAGCAGCAAGTACCACACAATAAGGGCTAATGCCGACGAGCTCTGGGCACACGCGGTGGGTACGGCAGGGCGACCGACGAGTCGCTGCGCTACGCGATGATTAGACGCAGGCGTCCTGCTCTGCCGCCCCGGTTCACGCGGAGAAGTGGAGAAGAGATTTAGCAAACTCCAGCGGACACCATCTTTTATGGGACTTTTTTTATTTTCCCAGTCACAAGAACACGTGTCATTAACGACTCCTCCTGAAACGAGCAGCTGTTCTTTGGCCATTACTGCTCCAAAATTAACCAAGACGGAAGAATTCAATTGCATCCCTCCTCCCAGCCCTGCTGAGTGTGCTCGATTAAGGGATTGAGAGCATCTTTTGCTCAGAGTTCACGGGCATCCTAGTGCCTGAGAAGGCATGCACGCCTTGGGTAAACCAGGAGCACGAACGCATAAAACTCCACCGCTGCCAGGGACGAAGCAACCCAGGAGTCAATGTTATCGGCGGCAGCACCGGTGTCTCGGAGACACTCAAAGCTGCTCGGCAGGAACACAGCCAACAACCAGGAGGGAGGATAATCTCCAGAAGAGACAGCCCCTTTCTCCCTTCCGTTCTCAATCTCTGTGAGGATATTTCAAGGCCCCCAAAGAACAAAACAAACAAAAAAAAAGCACGAGCAGAACCAAACAAAAATAAAATAAAGAAACAGGACACAGCCACAGATGAGGGGCAGCACAGGGTCACACGACACCTGCTAGCGATGGCCTTGCAAGGCAAGCCTGCAGCTGGGAAAGGGAGGGATCAGCCGTAATTCTATCAACGGCCACAGTAAACAAATAATAAATAACGTGAACCAGTAAACAAAGCTGAGGCATAATCACAGGCTTTGTCAGAGCTTAAACCGAATCCAAATTTATATCCTCACAACCAAAAAAAGTCAGTGCCCATAAATTTACATACCTTTGAGCGCAATGAATGGCTTGTTATTGGAATCGCAGACAATGCGCTGGCAGAAATGGTGAAAGCAGCCCTGTTTGGCCACTCACACCCCTCGTACAGGTGGCCAGCACAGAGCCATCGCTGGGCTGTGCTCACAGAGCTGCGTTTATTACTCCGAATGGGAAGACCTGTGCTCTGGCCTTACGGAGGATCCCAGCCCCACACCCTACCCTTCCTTTCCCTTCCTAAAAGAACAGCTCCCACAAGGTACCATCGGAGCTCGCACCAGGCTTTTGCAGAAGGCAAAACTGCAGGCTTTCTTGGGAAAAGTCCCCAGGATGCTGTCTAGATGCACAGAGCTGCCTGGAAATGACCCTGCTTCCACCACGCTTTTTAAAAAAAAAAATTGTTTTTTTTAAGAGGTGGAGCTGGAAGCAGGGCTGGGAAGCACAACTCAAGCAGACACTTACCTGGGATTTTGACCGAATCCTGGTCAATTCTGTTCTCCTCTCTGTCCAGGTGCTCCAAGCCCACCACTTCTGTCTTCACAGGGGCGTCCTCCGTTGCAGACAAGGTGGTGTACGTACTGATAACCAGTATTCCGAGGCCAATCCACAGTATAATCTGCACAACATGCCAGAGCTTCAGTTAGCACAGCAAAACAAACAGGACTGCTCTGTACAGCATTCTTCATGCAAACAGTGTCTCCAAACAATTCAAAGCTCAGTGCAATTACACATGTCAATTAAGAGAGAGGAAAGGAGAGAAATTTAAGAGGCAAACGAGAAAAAACAGTAGCTTTTGGCCAAGGTTTGTATTTGGGTGTAGAGACATACCAATGAGAGTTTCAGATGCTGGAAGCTGTTGAAAAGGCGACTCCTGTATCAGAATGGCTCAAAGGCAAGTGGACAGGATGTCAGGATACAAAAAAAAAGTATGTGGCAGACATAAGTCCAGCTGCAAAGACTCATTCCCTGCTATTTCCAGCAGCTACATTAGAACACCATGAAATCAGGTCTGGCTGAGATCTAGGGAGCCGTTTAAAAATTCTTATCTTTGAAAGCAAGAATAAGATGTCCACACACGAAAGTCTTGGTGGCCAGTGCTCAAGAAGCTGATAACAAGTAACTCGCAGATTTCCAGAAAGCTGGGACCAAATAGAATAAAAATAAAGACAGAATCTGGATCATGTGGAGGGAAGGGCTCTACAAATTTCTCTAGCTCAAAAAGGAGAAAGTGACCACCACCAAAAAGAACATTTCTACAGCTTATAATCTAATGATAAATTGATCTAAAAGGATCTGATTCCACATGAGCCATAAGAAAGAATAAAAAAAAAAATCTCTGCACAGAAAAAAAAATATCTCTGGGAACACTAGCCATTCATGGGGTAACTCGAGAAGGACAAGCAAAACGATGCGCAACAGCAACAGGGGCAGAGGAACGTGTTCGGTGCCAGGGCTGCCAAACGCCTGCCTGCTCCTCCAGATGAGAGCAGAACCAGTTCAAAGAGCTGAGTGGATGGATTGCTGGCTCACAACACTGACTGGGGAGATTTAATTAAACTCTAATATATTATTTTTACCTAGTTAATCACTGCAATTGTCACAGTAAGGGCTTCTCATGGAACCTGCTTTGCACGTCAATGCATCAACGGCGCTGTGAACAACTGGTAGGAGAAAGCTGGCGAGAGTTTGTGCTGAAGGAAGCAGGCAAAGAAGCGGCACCCTCTGCTAGAAACATGGGTCTCCCCACAAACTCCTCTTCACAACAGACCATGGAAGCAACAGGACCCATCATAGGCAAAACAGAAAATGCCTCTGCAATGCTAGGAAGCTGAAAGTTTGCAGCAAATTGGTATTTATGATGCAGCAACTCCCCCCCCCCTTTCCCACTCCTGCTGTGTGCATGCTGACTGCAGGCTGCTGGGGAGAGGACACCACTTTTTCCACCACATGCTTAAAAACAACAACTTGCTACGCATGCTTCACGAGGCAACCGTATAAAAGTCTCAGTCTGCGAAGGAAAAATGCTGCTTTGGTACACAATCTTGTTGCTGTCCAGTAGGAACCACACAAGCCGCCTGGCCCCTTTGCAGAGTGGTGCAACACCCAGAGTACTGGTGATTCTGCCTTGGGCTGTCATACCAGCTCACGAGAGGACCGCATCCTGCAGGATTCATCCTCTTCCCTCAGAATCCTTACCCTGCAGTGTTTACATCATGATTCACAAAAAGCACAACAAAAGGATGCTACTCAGTGTGAGGAAAACCAGGAATAGCCACAGGGGAGCACTGCTACAACTGGAAGCTGCCAGAGGGAGAAAACTGAAAATAAAGGGGAAAAGTGAAATTGAAAGGAGAAATTTAAAAGTTGGCACCTCCGGGGGAAGGAGGAGAGGCTAATGCTTTCCTCTCCCCTTCAGGCCCAGGAGACCCCGTTCTCAGCACACCCCTGCAGACAGACAGACGCCTTCAGAAGGAAAAGGCTGGCGGGATGCAAAGCAGCTCTGGACAAGGGGTGAGCAATGTGGCCAGGGAGCAGAGGCCAGACCTTAAGAGATGTTGCAAAGGAAACAGAAGTAAAATCTGCTCCCTGCCTTGCCGTGTGGGTGCACAAAGAGCAGATATCCTGCCACCCCACTCAGGCCAAAAGCAGAGTCAGCAGGTCCCTGCCACTGCTGCCCTCGGCTTGGAGCTCGTCCACTTCCTCCCCTCACACAATCTACAGCCCCGGCAGAAATGCATTTTGCAACTGGAAGGCTGTTCTGGCATCTTCCAGAAACAACAGCAGAGAGGAAGAACGTTTCCACAAAGAGGATCTATTCTGGTGCCACAGGAACTAGGAGCAACGTGGGAGAGAAGGGAACTGTAGGAAACGACTGAAAACATTAAATGTTTTAAAAGGATTTTTGTTGTTTCTTATCTTAGTGGGGAACCACGGGCTTGAATGCCTTGGATTCAAGCCCCTTTGATTGTTTAACATTTGGAGTTCATCTGTGAGCTTCCCAGAGCAGCGGGTATGGGCACACATGGCAGCCCATGAACAGTCCACAGGCTGGGCTGTCCACAAACCAGCAGCCATCCCTCACCTTCAGCTCCCCCCTGTCAGCACGCCTCCTCCTCACCTACCCCGTCAACAACAGAAGACCAAAATAAAGAGGTCCACGATTTGGCTTAATTCCATGGAGATACTTATGACATGGAAAACCAGGCAGTTTGTACTCAAGGGACCACCAAGGCTAATCTGACAATTAAAGGAAGAGGAACATGGGGTGCAAGGACCCGGTGTCTTGAGGAACCAAACACAGGCAGAGGAGCCACCTACTCCCAAAGCATCCACCTGAAGAGCTGAGAACCTGGAGCAAGGAGAGGGACAACACTGCAGAGCAGTTATAAGCCAGTGTCTGGTGCCACAGGAAGGATCTCCCCCACATCTCTGAAAAGCGAACCCCAGGAGAGCAGGGATCCTTCTCCAGAAGCACCTCTCAACGTGGACATGGCAAGGGGATGTGCAAACCCCTCTGGCTGCAGCCTCCTCCAACAGGCAGGTCAGCAAGGCAACGGCCTGTCTCCCGAGAGGAACGCTCTGAGCACGGACGGGAATTCAGGAGAGGAAGTTTACGCGGCCGTTTCCTCTGCTGGTCGCTTTCCCTCGGCCATCCTTCCTCCCAGAAGATAACTCGAACTTTGTACAGAAGTGTCATTAGCTCAGACCATCTCCTCTAACCACGCCTGAGCCGTCAGCGGGAAGCAAAAAAACTGCATTTGTATAGAGTGACGACATCCTCCAAACTGTGCTGTTTTGGACACCGAGCGTTTGGAGGGACAGAGTCATGGCGAAGGAATGCAGAGCCCCGGTCACTGCCGGGTTCCTCCGCTGCGCTGCGACAGAGATGCTGCGCTTGAAGGGCTATACCGACCGAAAGCGCCTGCGGTGAAGGTGTGCTGGCTGCCACACTACCAGGGGAGGGCAGAGGGGAATTTCTTTTCCATCCGCACAGGAGCGAGACCAAGGGGTCATTTCCTGACCTCGAGCAGCCTCTCTGCAGCTCCTCTTCCCCAACTGGGACAACAGCAACTCCAGCCTCCCTAGGAGGGGCCTCTCGGACAGGCTTGTGTCAACACTGGGAAGCCAACACCTTCCTGTTAGAAGTTAAACACTCTGTTTACAGACCTTAACGCGACCTTCAGCAGCACTCTGCCAAACCTCATGCTGTCGTCCGTCCGTCCGTCCGTCCCCCCCCGGCTCAAGGCTCCCGGAGGGCAGCAGGACACAGACCTGCACCTTTATAGGAGCACACTTGATGCTTAACCACAAGAAAGGGAACGCTCTCCCCAATTTATTCACAGCGCTGCAGGCCTGACTTCAAGCTTTTTAACTCCTCTGTTACCCGATCGTCTTTGCAACACAGCAAGCTTTTCAACCAAGCCACCCCACAGCCTAGCTCAAGTGCTGTCCCCAGCCCCGGCCGGCTGACCAGTGGCTGCGATAATTAACAACTCACTGGCAGAAGCCACTAGTGCTCTTTGCTAGCCAGCAAATATCTGGGATTGTCCATATCCCTCCTCCTGGAACCCTCTTCACTCCTCCTAGTGCAACTTCCCCGTTTTGTAGCCTCAGCTTGCACCATCTCCCCAGCTCGGTAAATCTGAACTTCCTATCTCACCAGCCCCGTAAGCTGCCTGTGAAAATTAACTCTAACCCAGCTGAACCCAGGACAGCTGCCCAAGACAGGACTTTGCTGGATGCCCAAGGTAGCCCAATAAAAGCAGCCAGCTCTCAGCAGCAGCACCACAAGAGTCAAGATAATGCAGGCAAGCGTAAGAGCTGGCATTGAGAAGGTCTGCTGCTTTGGAAGAAAGCTAAAGATGGTGGAGGGAGGGAGAACATACGTGTACAGTATTCAGACAGGAAAAAGCAGGGAGGGACAGCTATGCCCAGGGCTGGCTCCTTCTCCCCCTTGACTGCCACTTTTCACAGGAGCATGTTTTGATGGAGTGGAGCGCTTGATCAAAGAAAAGCAGGAATGAAGGAGGAGACCAAAGACAGAGCTTCAGGGAAAGAATAAATGAGTCTTTGCAGAAGACCTGGAGGAACGAGGAGAGGGTGGACTCAGAATTCAGCTCCAGAGTGGAGGCGGGGAGGTGCTCTGCAGCCTAGCGTGTTTCTGAAGGCAGGTGCGCCCTTTCTGCAGCACTTCAGAGCATCGGTCAAAGCAAGTATGCAAACTTGACAGGTGATGGATCATTCAAGAGAAGGCTGGACAGCTTGCTACCAGCCCCTTGAAATGCCAGGGTAACCTGGGGGCTGATGCTTTAGATAAGCCCTTACTTCTTTGCGGGGATTTCTGCAAGACCAACATCTTCACCAGCCTTGTGACCAGTGTTTCAGGTCAAGCGTTGTGAGGGCCCCAGTGTTCAACACTAGGCAGCTGACAGTCGCCTCTGGGCAGCCAGTCTAAGAGCTCAGCACATCCCAAGTGCAGTTTCAAGGCACTGCAGAGAAAAGTTCTGGCTCAGCCGGAATAGAAAGCAATTCTTGAAAGTGCTCTTTGTTTCCCTGAAAAATCCAGGCTGGCATTCAGACTCCTGCTTGGGGTTTCAGTCAAAGAAGTTAGGACCAAAGTGTCAGAATTCAGAGTGAAAGCTGGAAAGTTGGACTATTTCCTTGTGTCAGAGAAAGCACGGGGAAATAAAAAAATACACCCTGCTTAAAAACTTCATGTACGTTTGCAAACCCACAAGTCATTAAACACAGAAAAAGTCATTAGTTCTGTAGGACCCACAAAAATGTTGTGCTCTCCCCCTGCTGACTCTGCAGTTTGCCGAAAACCTTATTCCCAGCCCAGCACTGTCGTGACTGGTAATGCTGGGGCAGAGGCCTGCTAAAACGCAGTGGATTAAGTTATTGTTAGAAAAAAACAAAACATGTTAATTTCAGCCCCACAAAAGCACAGTATTTGCAGAAGCAGAGAGATCAAGCCCAGCAAAGAGCCACTTTGTTTCAGTCCCGGAGGAGGCCAATTCAAACTGGAGCAAGAGGAAAAGCTAAACTTCTAACAGCCTCTGAATGACCCCAATTTTTTAAAAATCAATTCCTGGAGCAACACCTCTATGTGTGTGTTCCTTTTTATTATTATTTTGGTTGAAACCAGAAAGCTGAGGGTCAGCAACAAGAACCGCATCGCTGAGAAACCCTGTTTATTTTACCCAGCCCAGGCAGGTTGGGATGTAAGGCCTGTTAAGGTTTTATAGGCTGCCTGGATTTCCCATTCTGCAGATACAGAACCTGAAGCTCACCAGAAGGCGGACTGGAAGCAGCATTTTATGCACCAAATGAATGCTTCACTTGCTGCTAGAGGGACAAAAAGAGCTGGTGTTCCAGCACAGGGCAGGCCATGCACTGGGCCAGCACCTCCTCTGCTGCTGTCTGCATGTCCATCAGTGATGCTGCTCAGAGCAGCTGACCAGAACAGTTCCCACCTGTACTGGGCAAACTGGAGGGGGCAGCTGGAGGAGATGCCAAGCAGTTTCTCCACTGCAGCCAAATTAACTACATTCCCAGGGTCTGAAGAGGGCTTAGGGGGATGTCAAGCAGCATCAGCACTGACCTGTGAACAAAGTACATTCTTGTGGATCTTCTTGTAAATAAGAGCTGGGCAGATAAAACAAATGAGGCTTCCCATCGTCGCACCTGTCAGGCCCAGGACTGTTTCCACTGGCAAAGAAGAAGAGAAGTCAGCAAAGGTCCCTTCCAAGACTGCCAGAGCAGCAGCACGTGGCAGCTGTCTGAGCCCCCAGGCAGGCTAGGGTGTGAGCCCAGAGAGCCTGGCCATCCAACCCAGAAAAGCAAATAAAAGACACCAGAGAAAATAGTCAAGCAACCAGCCCTTGCCCCCAACTCCTCACTCACCATTCGGGATCATGATGCCTCCTATCATGGTTCCAAACACAACAGCCAGCGTCAGGGCTTTGAACCGAAGCGGGGGCATGTAACCCCCAGCAGCAAAGGTGCCATCTTTTTGCTGGAAGAGAAAGGGCAGGAGGGGGAGAATGAGTTTAGCTCCTGTATCACAACCCCACAGTTCCTAAGCAATTACTCCAGCAGCTTTGTCACCTCCAAGCTATGGTCCCCACAGAGGTGAATGCTGGGGGGCAGTTAGATGTGGTTGAGCAGTTTTAATATGCAACTGCATTTGAACCTTCAAAACAAGAGTGACAGGGGGGCACGGAGCCAGAGCTGCTGTTTCCATCCTGTCCCAAATGTGAACCGTGCAGCTGTATCCCAGCGCCTGTGCCACTGCTGCAGCCCCCCCGGCCTCGGCGAGCAGCCCCAAGGCCAAGGGCATGAGAAAGAAGCGCAGCTGAGAAGGCAGGAGGGAGAATGATCACAGGGGGAAGAGTTCTGGTTTTGCTATGGCAAGGTGTCCCCTAACATCTCTGGGAACAGGGCTATTCTCACTGCGTTACAACACATGTACTAGCTCCTCCGACTTGACAGAAGACACCACAGCTAGATGGCAGAGAGGAGGATCAGTGCTGCTGAGGAGCTGCTGATACTGGAGGGTTTCCAGATGCCCTCCACTTCCCATCCCCACCCTCCGAGCAGGAGGTGTGAAAGGCAGAGGTGCCAGCGAACCCACATGCCCGGGAGAACCAGTGGGTCCCTGCTCTCCTGGCTGCACAGATGGAAGAGGAACGTAAAGCGACACGTTCAGAGCCGAAAGAGCAACGAGCTGAGCCCAGGCAAGAACCAAAGTCTTCCCAAGCGTTTCCAGCGCTTACTCCTCTGCACCCACTGGCTTTCACCGATCGTCTTCCCCCATCCTCAGGCCCTCCCGACGTGAGAAAAGAGCTTGGGGCTTCTCACAGGCAGAAGTGGCAGGATTTAGAGCTATAAATTGCTCAAGTTTTATTTCCTGCCCTAAGAGGTTTCTATTTATGCAGATACACAAAGGCCTCAGAACATTCCCACAATCTCTTACTGTTATTTACTGAATACCATCGGCATGCTTAGTGCCGTACAATACACAGAGGAGAACACGCTACTGCCACAAGGGACTTACAGTCTAAATCAGACAGACCAACTATAGTCACAAAGGCTGTCTGAAGATCTGACCCTGGGAAAGGTGAACGTGTGGGAGAGGGCTGTATTCCACCGCATGCTTCTGCACCAGACCGGCACCAAACAGCCAGAGGCGGCACTGGAGGAAGGGGACATCTGAACCCGGAGGGGAAAAGGCTGCTCAGGGGACTATTGACAAAGGTGTAAGGATAAGAATAATAATAAAAGAGCAGAAATGAGCAGGCACAGACAGAAGCAAGAAGAAATGAGGCTGGGCTGGGCTCTGAGGCCAGGAACAGAAGCTTGAGCTAAATGCAAAGCAAGATCGAGCTGGCCAGCAAAAGGATGCCAGCTGGAGCAGCAGGAAATAAGGAGGCTCCTCTGTTTCCAAAAGCACATTTCTCTCTCTTTCTGAGGGGGAGAACCACCTCGGCTCTGAACTGTGTAACACTTCTGCGCGAGAGCTGAAATCCCCAGTGGAGCAGGGAAGCAGCAGCCACGGGACCCGGGGTGCAGCACAGCGATAGCAGGCTTCAGGCTCGCAACTCCAGCACTTCTGCCCACAAAATTCCTCTGCAGAGAGGACAAGAAACTCAAAGTACCAGAGATTAATCATTCTGCAGAGCAGGATTTACAGACTGCCACAGGCCTCCTGCTGCACCGTTACCACACACCAGGCACTTATAATTTCACTGTCAGTTGGGGGTTTGTCCCTCTGGATAGCAAGTACCTACCACGAGTCAGAAACATGCAGTTGTCAATGGAGTCTCACAGAACCAAGGCACATTTTTAGCCCAGGTCAGCAGCCAGCAGCAGAAGCCAAAGAGTCACAGTAGCGCTTCAAAAAGCAAGTTTCAAAGGTGCACACCAAGGCAGCCAGCTGCTCCTGGCCACACAAGAAGATCTTACCTGCTGCTCAAACAGAAGGGTGTTCAGCGCCTGTCTGCACGGGAGAATCATCATCGGAAACCCCACAGCTACCGACATCATGAATCCCACTCGAATCATCTCCGTCACAAGGTTGGAAGGGAAGTTCATTAGGACGTTCCCAGCAATGGCTTCAGTGTAACTCACGTAGCCAAAGAAGCCCACCTGTCCGGCAGGAGGGGAAGTGAGCGGATGGGGTTTGACTCCAAAGCACATTCATATCTGCTCTTTACAAAAGGGTGGAGGACAGCATCCTCCTATGAGTTAGGACCAGCCAGACAAGGAGGGAGCGTGGGGCCACCTCCATGGGCAACCTGCAGCAACCCCAGCTGCAGCACCCCCAAAAGTTGAGACAGGCGGCTAATGAATAGTGGGACATTCCTAAAAGCAGAGGCAAGTTTCTCACCAAATACTGGGGTCTTTCATGGAGGACGTTGCAGTGAGGGAACGCTGCCACTGCCTGTGACACAGAGCAGTGACATTTTGCTTGCTGCCTGGGCCACAGACCGGCCCCCTCCAACGAAGGAGGGGCCGTAACAATTCCCCACAGCAGCCTAGCTCACAGGGCAAGGCTCTTCTCAGGAATTATTAACTCGGTTTTATTAACTGGTGCTTTATGAGGCATAACTTCCTTCACATCTTTCCAATTGCAACAGGCTGAAAGAAGCTTTCCTAAACTCTGGGCAGCATCTCCAGCTCCAGGCTGGGCCCTGGAAGGCAGACAGCAGGCTGATGCGCATGGAAGAGCTGGGTCTCCACTCTGCCTCCACCCAAGGAAGTGTGCCACGCTGAAAATTTGGACTCTCCAAATGCCTCCTGCACTGTTCGGTTCATCATCTCCCATCTAATTTTACTTCCATCAAAATGACTTATCTTTCAGAATAAATACAGATAAGCAGAAACCAGCCCCAACTGAAGATAAATCATCATCCCTGATGCCCCTCCAGAGCCTGACTTCTGGCAAGGAAAGAGAAGGGGAAGTTTCTTACCGTAATGTAAAAGGTGGTGACCACGTTTAGGGAAGAAGCAAATATGGAGCTCATGATTTTAACAGACGGCTCATCCAAGCTATCATAGGTAGGCAAGACCTGACTGTAGAAAAGGGTAAATTATTTAAGGAAACTTTCTGCAGAGAGAGAGAAAAACCCAACTTCAGCACGTTCTCTGCCTCAGCCCAGCAGCAAAGAATCCCTGACACCTTCCCCCTATGGAGCATAAACACTCGCTGCTATTCCACAATTTATATTGCTAATGCCAAGAGATTTCAGAACACTCATAACTTTAAGTGTTGCAAAAATATTCCTGCTCTCCCCACCCCACCACGTGGAGCTAAACGTGTGATGTAAACATTTTGGTTCAAAAGTGTTGCAAAATGAATGACCGTTTGTTCCAGTGAAACACCAGTGGCACCAGGCCAGGCAGCGCATTGCAGATTATTGTTCTTGGAGCTCTCTATGCTGATAATTAAAGCAACGCAGTGTTTACAGAGTAAAAGCAGGAAGAAGGTTAGAGCATCACACTGTCTAAAAGAAAAGTTAAACAAACAAAACTAAATGCAGCGCCTGTCATATTTCAGCACTGCTGCTAGAGCTCAGTTCATAGAAAGCTGGGAGCACCAATTACACAGGATTTGGGGTATTTACAGACTTGGAAAGCATGTGGAATGTACTTTTTGACATCAGGTGCATATTTTAGCAACTCATTAACCTCTCGTTACTTTAATTCAAGTGGCTACATCCTGGCTTCATGTTACTGAAGTAACTCTCACGAGAAGGGGGCGAGCATCCAGTTAGATGGGAAGGGGGTATCCCCAGCTCCAGTGGGCACAAAGCCATTAAGAGAAAGTGTGTCAAACTGAGGCCAAGCAGAAAAATCCTTAACCCTTAATCCCTTAACGTCAAACAGTTCTGCACAAAGGAAGCTGAGCACATCGGCTCGCAGGAACCCGCGAGACACACGCGGGGTCTGCAAATGCAGCACCGTGACAGCCATTTACCAGCAGGGAGCGAGGAGACCAGCTCCATTTCAGATTCCTCCCTGCCCTCAATGCAGCGACCTCTGCCAGATTAACCAACTATGTCCTGTACTTCAGCCCCACGACAGGAAGGGAGCCAGCCAAACATCCAGGCCCAAGAAGGAGAGGAAAGGAGGGAAGCAGAGAGGCTCTGCAGTGCATGGGATGGCACAGCCAGGCCAGGTTCGCATTAGTGCAGGAGCAACAGCAGTGACACAGGAAAAAGAGCCGTGCAAAGGCCAGCTGCACCCAGGCTTCCTGCGATGACCTAACTGCACCCGTTTGGTCAGCTTGGGTTTGGAGGACCAGCACAGTGTCCCTCAAGCCCCCACGACACGCTGTTGGGCCCTCCTGACCATCACCACTTCTCAAGGCAGAGCAAGAGGACAAGAAGCATACAACAAGCAGCATGTCCTGACACACCCAGGGTTTATTTTTAAGCAAAATGACTGCACTGAAGGCCAGGAAAGGATCAGGGATCCTCCCCTGCATTATCTGTTACACTGCACCTCAAAGAGGGCACAAGTACATGGCTCCTCCTGAGCAGAGAGCAGACAAGTCAGCACAAGCATTAAGAGCAGTCTCGGAGAAAGCAGCCTTGCTTCAGAGATGGCCAGAGCTACCTCAGAGTATCTGTTCTCCACCTTCACTGTAGGGACCACCTTGTACAGGCTCTCTGAGCACAGTACTAACTCAGCCTGCAGGGAACTGATGCTCACAGAGGCAATGAACAACATCCTGACTTTTATTGTCCCTGTGAATTCAGCATTTTTGCATCCATCTGCACCAGAATAGCCATCTCCAGAAATTAGAAGTTTTCTCCTGGAAAGCTCTACTGACACTTCTTTAATTAGAGGGTTCAGTGACTTGACCAAGGTCACACAAGGAGTCTGCAGCAGAGGTAACCCAGGAGTCCTCGCACTCCCAGCTCTCAGCTCCACAGCAAATTTCCATGCTACATAACTGTAAAGGAGTGACCTACTTTGCAACTTCAGCAACAACAGGATAGCTTTTAAAAAGCAAAGGGTATTGAACTCACAAGTAAAGCAGGGTCAAGTTTTTCAAGCTAGAATAATAGTGCATTTATTTGTCCCTACTGTATGCTGCATTTACGTGCTGAAGGAAAAGGATTTCTGCTTTATGTTATTTATTTTTTAAAAAGGTGATTCAGAGGTTAGCAAAATTAAACCTACCTAGCTGAGAATAACATACTTAGAAAGATTGTCTGGGCTGAGGACGGCGTATTGCCCTGATGCTTGGAAAAAACGCATAGCTTTAGGTTCGGCTTGCCACGTAAGTGCTGTAATGGAGCCTATATTTAGGTATGTGCACACTGGTCCCAACCAAACGATTTCCCTGCATTTCCAACTCCCAGCAAAATAGTGCTGGGTACTGTGTGGCTACCATAAGGAAAAAAAAAGAAGTTGGAATTTAAAAACTTTAAAATGTTAACAAGGTAAAGCTGTAAAAAAATACAATTCCCTTCGCCAGTTGCAATAGAGACATTAAACAGCAAGACTGGAGCGTGTTCGGGTAGGAACTGAGCTGCCAAGAGAGCCGATAAGTGGAAAATGATGATTTGGATCTTGCGTGTGGGTGTAAACACAGCAGTCTGAACAAATTTTATCTGTCACATTCATTTACTGTTGGCATGCTACCCATTTGCTAGAACTACAGGGGGGAAAGCCCAACTCTGCCAGCCTTCCAAATGAGGATGGTCTTTTCCGTGTCCACATTTGGATTTACACTTCTATTTAAAGCCTGTTACTATTCTGGCCAGGCACGTATTGCTCACTTGCCATTTTGGTGCAGAAGGTAATGCTGCTAGAAACGTGAAAACAGCCTGGTCTGCCGTCACGTCCTTCCACGTGCCAGTGGAAACCCTCATTAAAAGCAGGTAACTGGAAACACACAAACAACTCTCCAAAGTCAACGACTGTGTGATCTTCTGAGTATTCTCCAAAAAAAAAAATCGGGGAAGCAGAGAGCAGCCGGGAGTGTACGCTACCCTGCAGGGGGCCCTGCGGCCATTAGGCAACACAGCCCTGCTGCCTTTCCTGGTACTAAATCATTCCCTTCAAGAAACGGGGGAAATTCATCACTTATGCAGCTGTACCAGAAGCAATGTGCATTACACTGAGAATCTGTTTGGCCCAAATGATCTTGTGTTGCTCAAGTACAAAAACTCCCAAGTGAAATATAACTCCCTCCCACATCTAGGTAACAAAAGGGTCACAACTGAATGAGATGCTGTATTTCAGTGGGCTGTAAAATATTTTGATTAAAATAAAATAGGAAACCAGATGGTATCTATCCCTTGCAGATCCTCATGACCCTCTGCCCTCACAGAAACTCATTGCGCACCACAACTGCCAGAAGTGGGAATAGCAGGTACTTACGACTGACAGGCGAAAGACATGCCAAAGATGGGGATGCAGCGAAAAATGCCCTCCCAACGAGTGTAACTAACTCGCTGCAGCCACTGCCCGCTGAAGAGGCCATGCTTGAAGGACGACAGCACGATCTGTAGCCAAGAGAAAGAAAAGGGGTTAAGATCCAACCCAAAACAACTTTACAGCAGCAGTAATGCCGGTGCTGGGATAAAAGGCAGCATGTAGCAGCTCTGCGAGGAACAGCTTACACTGCCTACCACAGCCCAATCTCTATTAGTCAAATTCCCCAGGTCCCCACCCCACCCACACACATTATTAAAGCTCCCAGCAACCTCCATAGGCCTCTTGCCACCGAGAATCCTGGGGTGTATTTTAAAAGATCTATGACATTCCCCCCTTGTTTGATGCCATCAGACATCATAGCACGCACCAGGGTGGAACAATTTCCACTGACACATTTAGCTGGGAGAATTGTTGTTCCCAGCAATTTCTTTTGCGCTTTTTTAAACACATTTTTAAATCCAAACGGGAAGCGACATTTGCCTTGGAGAATCCTGTTCAGCAGAGAGAGACAAAGGTTCCTAAAACAGGACCCCACCTGCACACTGCTACTCCAGAGCCATTTAACAGCACCAGTTCACCAAAGACAAGGATAAACTTCAGGAAAACAGGGAGAGCGAGGTACCCAGATGAGGCCAGGGGAGCTCTTTAGCCATTGACAGAGAAGCTGGCAGGCATTGGGTTGCACAGGAAACAGAAGGTAAATATGTCTGAATGCCTGTTTATAATATCGCCTGAATGGGGGTTTTCTAATCCCCAGAGATTATGTTTTAGTGCAGCCAACTCTCATGAAATGTTGTGGTTTTCTTAAAGGCACAGCTCCGGGAACACGGCAGTTTTGTAAAACACTCATTTATTTACAGTGTCCAGCCTCCTTACAGAGGCAAGCTTAGAAGCGTGACCCAGCACAACCTACTAAAAAAAGTTAAGTGGAAAGAATTTCCACACCTCCCTTTTCTTCCTTTTGTTTCAGCTCTTCCAGTCCTGAAATTTGGGAGAGATAGGGCTGGGGCTCCACGAACAAACATGAGCATCCATGAGGAGAAACCTGAAGTCATTCAAAAGCAAGTGAAAGTCTCCACCACTCAGTAAATGGTGCTATACAATGGGGCTTGGCCAAGCCAAACAGGGCCAGCTTTAGGTAACTCTCAGCTTACCCTACTTAATCTAAATGGTCAAGAATCCATTTACCTGAGTGAAGAAAAACTTTTCTAGAAATATCTAAGAACAAGTATACGCCACGTACCAGACTTAAGGCTTTATGAAGCTTTCAACTCTCAAGAAATAGAAGTGCTGGTGTCTAACAAATAAAACTACTTGCAGCCTGAAAGACATTAACCATCAGCTGCAAAAAAGCATGCAAAGTACACGCTTGAGTTCTTAATGAGAGCTGCCTTCCCCCTACAGATTAGAAGCATTGAGGTTTTCAAGGCAAAACACTAACGCATGATGAAAGTCCCTTCTGCTTCCAGGCGCTCTTCCCCACATCTTCCATCCTTTGATTCAAAGTTCAGAGCCCTAAATTATAAGACACCAACAAGCAGAATAAACCACAGCTTGATTTGTGGTTTGTTATTATTTGTGCCACTGCAGTCCCTAGCATGTGTAATAGCTTACAGACCCACTGGCCAGTTTCTACAGTCTCTACCTCCCCACCTCCACCAGCTCAAGAGCACAGGCACCCAGATCACTCGTTATGCCCAGGACTAGCAGCACTAATTATCAGGAAGGACATTTTAAACTTGAGGCCTGCACCTGCAGGCTGTCCCAGTGGGAACATCTGTGTTAAAACAATAGGAAAACAGCATTCCCAGCGTCGATACTCACCACAAACATGAACACCGTGTAAAAGATCAGAGCCATGGCACTGAATGACTGTATGGAGGCCATCATGTTCCTCTGGAGGCTCAATGGAAGTACAATGCACAGGGAGACGGCAAAGAGCAGGACTATCCGGAAACTGCCAGACACCTGGAAAAGGGACCTGCATAAAGAACTGGAGCACGGAGGATACTCAAAACATCCCACCAAATCAGCAAACCCCGATGTGGTTAACTTTTCCGCAGTGAGAAACAATGCAAAGCCAGGATCAATTTCAAATGTGAAATTCTACTTCTGTACGTATTTAAAGATTTGATGCTGAAAGCTTGCCGTTTCTTTGGCTAGGTCTGTGATTAGCTTATACAGTCACTGGGTGCCACTGTTGCTCTACACAGTGTGTGACAGGTCCATCCTGAAGTGGAAGTATTTGGGGGGGGGGGGCGGTGTGTTTAAATGCTAATCCAGCACAAGCTATTTAGGTATTTTCATGCAATTAAATAAAAACTAAACTTACTTGGGAGACAAGAGACTGAAGTCTTGAAAATTCTGATCCAGAAAATTAATCAAAACCTCACATTGGTATTTATTATAGCAGAACACTCTGAAATGCTTGGAAATATTTAATACCTAATTTGGCTGCAGCCACAACGCATCTTTTTAACTTCACAGTCCCTTAATCGGAGCTTAGCAGCATCAGGCGGAGCAGATAACAGCCCCGCCAAAAATCCTTCCACATGTCCATTTTGCTTCCCCACACGGCCCTCGTGCTGGCTCCGAGTGCTGCTGCTCACAGCTCTCCAGAAAGAGCAGCAAGAGCCTCCTGCCCACAAGGAGCACCTCTTGCCACCATGCATCTTGAGCCAACACTGGGCTCATCACACAGCTTATTTTATCTTAAGGAGGAGGCAGGCGCACAGTAACTTTGGCCACCAAAACAGCAAGGGACAGGACAAACATCCCTCTTGAACTAGAGGGCTGCAAGCGGATGAGAGCTCAGACAGAGGAACTGTCTGTCACTACACTTTAGGGGCAGGAATTAAGACAGGAAGCATCATCTCCTCCAGGAATCTGCTCCAGAATTAATAGAGACCAAGTTAAAAATACTTCCTTTGTTGGAAGTGCCTCATTGGAGGTTTTACACATCTAATTGTTTGCCATACGTCTGGGCTTCCAGCACTTCATAGAGCTAAATGCTCTGTGCACAAGGCGTGCCATTAAAGCTCACCATTAGATGACCCCACAACGGCTCGTGCACTGCTGAGCACACTACTAAGGCAGGACGCTCTTTGCTGTATCTAAGGCACACACAGCTCGATGCAAGAATTAGGACCGCTGCCTGCATTGTAGATGTGATCCAGTGAGGATTTATTTACCTGAAATCCAAGCAGCCGAGCAAAGAAGTTGGACCCCAGATCACCAATGACAACATAGAAAGCAATGCAAGTTCCCAGCATCAGCCCAATCATGCTGCAAAAACAACAAAATAGACAAAGGTTAGGAGACTAGAGCAGGAACCCTGGAACACGGCCCCTGCTCCTGGGCAGGTGTGTGTCAGCAGTCACACTCCCAGTGGATTTGTACTCTGCACAGCCCTCGCGAGGGGACGAGGCTTTGTTAACGCTAAGGCTACCTTAGAGACACCTGGAGATGTTGCCTGGGACTGCCGTAACTGAGCCTGCGGCGATGGGGCCCCCACAAATGACACGTGAGTAGTGAGAACACCGCTACGTGTCCTGCATGGAGCTACAGTTCATACGCTGGGAGCAAGAGACATCCTACATACACTGCAGCTGCTGCTGAAGGATTAAGACAAAGGTTTAGCACTGACAAGGTCGCAAGGGCTATATCCTGCACACAATCGCAACAGCTAAAGATTGGTTAGGATCCTACTGCACCCCCCAGTTTACCAAGGAACATCCAGAAGAGCTAAACAGAAAACAGCTAAAAGGGTACATTTAAAGTGACTTAAAATCTTGTGCAGTCATTCACTTGTGTTCAGAGGTAAAGCAGCATCAGTGTGCCTTGCTTCAGCGTACATTCACCCTCTAACACAACTTTCTGGCAAGTCACAGTGGAGATGAGCCCCAGATTTTGCTGAACCCACACCGAAAACACATTTGGCAACCAGTAGTAAAGTAGGTTTTCTGTCTACAGGGATACAGTGGGCTGCGAGCGAGCTCTCACAGCCGTATGAGCAAGCTGCACATCACTACTGGTGCTAGAGGGGAGGACCATGCTTCTGTCATCAGGCTTGTGAAGGGCAGGCCACCAGTTCTGCATTCAGCCTTGATAAAATAAAAACCAGAGAACTTGCATCCACCTTGCATCCACACCTCACATCTCTGCTAGAGATGCCTTTCTGGTGACAACCCGTGCGTGGGTTTAACTGCAGTTTGGAGCCACAATAAAAAACAAACCTTGGAGATGGCAAGCACTCCTTTATTTCTTGGAAAAACATTTAAAAGAATCAACAAGAGATTCTCTCAGCCCCACACCCCGCAGCAGACGCCTACCATGAAAGTCTCGATACCAAATCGGCTCTCAAACTTCTTTCCACAAAATGGACCACACTTTAATGAAAAGATTGTCTTATGAACTGCTTCTCCTCCCATTCATGATTGCATGGACCACTTTCCCTCCCAGTTCCAATTATATAACATCCCTGTGGCAATTACAGCAATTGCTTGCATGGACAAGTAACATCTGAGAAATATTCTGCGTATTTTTAGTGTTCTGCAGCAGTCTGCAGCTGGGGAGAGGGAAGGAGCCAGCACCACTGACTGGCCTGGGCTCAAGACGCCTCCACCAAAGAATCTCTGCTGGAAAAAAGCAGTGGGGTAACAATGTCCCATCACCCATCACGACTGCTGAATGAGACCTGTGGGGGAGCTTCTCCTTGCATTGGGGTCATCTGAGGAAGCAGAGTCTGTCCTGAAATGGAGACAGGATTTCCCCCCACAAAGCATTTTCTAATGCAGAGGAAGGCAGCCCCTGCTGCAAGGAGCGGGCAGGACCAGAGCAGCTAAAGGGTGGATCCGAGGTACTGAACGCTCTCCCTCCCACTAACTCACGGTGATCTTGGCAGGGATTTCACCCCTGGAAAACGGCCACAAGTGACATGCCCATGCTTTCACAGCACATGCAGCAGAGCAGGAGATGAGTTCACTCCCCGACTTCTGTGCTCCCACTGTCTGGAAAGCACTCCTGTCTCCATGCAGGAACAGGTGGGATATGCTGAAGGCGACACCTGTGAGCTGTGCTTAGGGGATCTCACTTACACTCTTGTTCAAATTCTAGGTGGCAAGGAAGACTTCTGGGACCAGAGAAGGCATGAGGGTAAGAAACAAGAGCACAGCAAGGCCACAAGAGGCTACAAAGCAATATTTTTCATTAAAGAAAACCAAACTGTTCAAGCTTTAAAAAAGCAGCAGATTACCTTGTTTCCACCAACATTTTTCCTGCTTTTCCATAGGCGTGAAATGCTGGCATAAGAGGAAAAAAGTTGCAGTTAGTCAAGGAAAGGTCCAGAACATGGCACACACGTCAGTTCAAAATTAAACAATAACAGTGACAAAGGGCAGCACAGCGGGAACCCACCGGTGTTGTGTTTTGGGGCTGTTCCCTGCCCACCCTCCCACTTTCTTTTTCAGACATGCCCTCCACAAACTGAAAACCACATAAGACAGGAACAAAGATGAGGAAAAGATAGAAAGCAGGTTCTTTTTTTTTTTTCCTCTTTAAAAAAAAAGTGGTGTGAAGTAGCAGTCACACATGGCAACCATTAAAAGAAAGTCAGCGCGGAAGAGAAAATATGCATGTATAAGATGCTGTGTGGCAAAAAGTTACTGCAGTGCAAAATTTCAATCAAACTCTCATTTTTATTTTTATCTTCCCACTATAACTGAACCGCCTGATGCTGCTGGATGGGAGATCTGAGATGGTGCCCAGAACGTTCAATCCCATACCCAGAATACCCAGTATTCACAACCCACACCAAAGGGCTGCTGCCAAGAGACTTTTTTTTTTTTCCCCTCCCATACTTGGGTTGTAGCTTGTAGCAGAAAATAATCAGTAGTCTTTAAATCATTGTGTTTTTTCTTAAAAAGAAAATGCCAAGAAAACTCCGCTTGTATTTTTAGATCTACTGGGTAGAATGGGAATTGAGACCTCCAGTTCCAAGCACAGACCACATTGCCCAATTCTGTCAGTCTTTTAACTGCAGAGGTCCAACATGAAAACCACCACCCTGGATTCCCCTTTGTCTTCTCTCAAGGTACAGCACACATTCCTGCAGGCCACCAGAAAACAAACTTTATTTGCTTCTGGAAGCATCTTCAGCTATTTTAAATACACAAACTCCGATTTCTTTGGACACTGCTTGAGCTAAAAATTAAGGAAACAAGATGTTCTCCCACAGAATGAGAAAAAAGCATGGCAGAAGACCCACAGCAGAAAAATAAACCGGAGCTGTTATGTGGGGTAGCACTGAAAATAGCCAATGGCTTGGTGACAGACCGGGTGGAACAACCGCCACTAGGCGCGCTGCCCGAGTGCGAAGAGCGGCCACACCACTTTGGCCTCCAGCTCTCACCTCGTTTGGGAACTCGCAACCGTAAGGGGAAAAGGCAACAGCCCTTGGGGGATTCACTCACACATCCAAAGGGCCAGGGATGAGAGAGGGGAACCAGCAAGAGAAAAACATCCCTCCCGGTGACTGGGTCATTAATGAGCCAACCTCTACAAGGATTGCTGCTGCTGCACTGCTCCTGCGAGCTCCTCTTACACATCACACTGAAAGGTAGGTGCCTGCAGAAAACAGCTACAGCTGCCGGCAATCGTCTAGGCCGGAGATGCTGAGAAACAATCAGTCTCCTTGGCTGTTCTGAAGTGCTGTTCTAATGAGAACAAGCCTTCAAACACTATGTCAGATGTCCCCATCTGGGGACACTGGAAAAATTGGATCCTTTACCTTCGCAAGGAGGAAGGAGACGACGACTGTAAAATAAATCGTACAGTCAAGCATCTTCGGAATGGGATCTCTAGATGCCTAACAAGCTGGGCAGAGCTGAATCGGCTCAGTAAATAGAGAAGCCCTTTTAAACCAAGTGTGGTTACTAGAACGGGCAGCCTGTATTTCAGCACTTTTCTCTGCAGGGAGTGGAACCGAGCTGTCTCCCAGGGGTGCAGTGTGCTGCTGACAGGGTCGGTACCCAACACAAGTAGTCTGCAAAGACCCAGGCCACTTTCAGCAGCTGTAAGGGGAGGCATAAACTCATCTCCTGGTTAAAGTCTGTCTGGGAACTGCATCCCACTTCTTGTCTTCATCTGTCCAAGGCCCTTCCCTTCCTTCCACGCAGTGCAGGAGAACAGCGGCAAAGAGTAAAATATTTTTAATAGCAAACCCCTTCAGGCACAGAGCACTGCTGAGTGAAGACGCCCAGGCTAGATATCAGCCTGTTGCGACCCTGGCTCTTTTGTAGCTGTAACGATCGCTCTCAATGTTCCTCCGGAAGGGACTGGCTGACCAAAGTTAATTTGCAAAACTTTCTTACATCTTTCAGCACTGCCAAAGCCTCCCACACAATCAGCTGCAGGGGCTGCCAGGATCTCTCGCAGATGTACCAGGGCACAAGCCCACGGTGACAAAGGCTGTCTGTGTGGAGCTGCTCAACCTTGATGCATTAGGATGCATTATAGCCGCACTGCCTTTCCTCTCAGGGCTGTCCCTCCCGGTGGCACCTCTCCCAGGGCAGAGGGAGGGAGCAGAGGCATTTCTTTCAGCGCCAGCGTTTGTGTGCCAGGAGGTGCCAGGAAGTTTAGAAGCATTACTGGCCCTCTGTGTATTCCAGCCCCTTGGCTTCAGAGAGTGCAGAGGATCCCTTCTTCCCGGGAGACGCTCCAAGGTGGAGGGGACTCTCTGTACTTCGGGGAAGCAGCATACACAAAGACGTGTTGTGAGGGGGCAGGGAGAGGCAACCCAGGCAGCTGGGCTGGGAGCAGCAGGGACAAGTCGGACGCTACCTGGGGGCTCCCCCTTCCCTCCAGCACCACAGGCACAACCTCCCACATCACAGAACTTCTTGATCTCTTCAGTTTCTAGCAGCTATAACCTGGCAGAAGCCAAGATGTGCAGCCCGGTAACAACACCTCGGGCACTCTGAGGATGGAGGAGGAAACCCATCTGTCAACAACACGGTCAGCAAGAGAGCCATGTGTTCCTTTAGTTCTTTTACCAAGGCCAACGCCAGCCAACTCTCTCCCCGCCCCCCCCCAGAGAAATAAGGGAAACCGAGTAAAAGACGACTTTTCCTGTCGTTTCACATGCCGATGCAGAGGACTGGAACCCGACCACCTCCTCCTACCCCCCAAGTCAGTCAGAATGAGAAGCAAGGTCAAAGCAGAGGCCAACCCTGGCGCCAGCACAGAGGCGACGAGCTCCAAGGAAAAGGGCTGGCAGAGTCTGCCAAAAACCCACACATGAATCTTGCAGATGTTTTTATTTTCTTGGCCACTTGGAACCTTGCACACTCTTTCCTCTCTGCTCTGCCATAAACGCACACACAGCTCAGATCCAGGCGGCCCGAGCTCCATGCCAGGCTCTCCGCTGGCAGAACCCGATGTCCTCGGCAGCACACTGGGTGGGGAAGCTCGCGGCTTTCGTGCCGAGACCAATAATTTACACCAGACACCCACTACGCCAGCTCCTGAAAACTTGGGTTTTGATCAGTCAATGCTGCATCTCCTCCCCTGCCCTGCAGAGTCAAAACAATTCTGCGCCTATTCACTGTCAAGAGCAGAATTAAACCCTCGCGTTCCCCTGGGGACATGGGGCAGGGGGGAGAGACTGACAGAGGAAGACAACACAAATTGAAAACTACATCAAGAAACCATTTGCTATTCCAACAATATCAGTATGAAAGTTGTAAATTAAGAGGTCAAAGAAAAATTGCAGTTAAAAAAAAAAACAAACCAACAAGCCCTAGAGCTGAAAATTCTCACCCAGGCCGGGGTAGGTCCTGCGCTTGCTGAGATTGGCCGATTTCACCAGGAACATGCAGGATTGATGAGTCATCCAAGAACAGAAAATCAGCAGCAGAGCTCCCAGGACAATGCCACACTGAAACGGGAGAAGAGGGGGGAAGAGACAAGCGCAAGATGGAAAGTCAGTCATTCCGCACAGCCTTATTGCTGTCCCTTACCCCCTTTAGGCTCCCTCACATATTTCCAGCCACACTTTTGCCTGTTAAGAGAGGTCCCTCGACTTCAGAGCAGCCAGGAGAAACATGACGTACAAGCTCAATTTTACTCTCCACAGCCCAAGGACAACGCGGAGCAGCCACCTGTTTCCCACAGCTTCCAGCTGCACCAATTTAAGCACCAAAGAGTGAACTGGGAGCCGTTTGTGGAGCAGGACTTCCACAGCTCCCCTCATTCATTCCCCCAGTGCTCTCCACAGCTCTCAGCAGCTTCACACAGAGCAAAGAAAGACCACTCCTAATCCCGAGGTGCAAACTCTGTTGTAAATTTATTTGATAGCGTGAACTAATTACCAAGCTCACTACCAGGGCTGTCCTGCCTTGCTGGTTCATGCATTTGCAGCGGGGGATGTTAAACACTGGACACTTTTTAAGCAGGTGACTTTAAAGAGGTACAAGTGATGCCAGATCTTTATCACAGCCATCTCCTTTTCTGCTGTATTTAAACCTGGTGTGGCCACAGGGATGGTGGCAGCTCCTGGAGAGGGGGAGCAGGGGCACAGCTCAGCTTAAGGGCTCAACACCTGGTTTGCAAACACCTCCAAGCCGACCCACGTTTATCATATGGATAAATTCTTCAATTGTTTTTCCCTTCTACTCACAGGAAAGGCAGAAATGGTTACCTGCAGACCTCACAACAAGGAAAAATGCATAGTTTGGTGCAAGAGACCTCAGTCTGTAGCGGTTCCTTCGCTGACCATCCTCTACCAACCACCCCAAAACACTGAACCGCCCTTCAAATTGGGGCCAGGGGCAAACGTGCCCCTGACTGCCCTCCCTGGCCCCCAGGGCTTGGGGCAGACACTGCGCCAAGGAACCCCTGGGGACTTCCAGCCGACAAGAGAACGGACCGACACACGCAGCCCCCAGCCCCACACGGGGGTCTCTCTCGGCGGGGGAAACCGTCGACGGTCCCCGATGTCCCTCCCGACCCTCCCGGTGCCTCTCATCGGCCTCAGAGCGACGGGGACACCGGCAGGACCGCCCGGTTCAGTGAGACCCGCGGGCAGCCGACCCCACCAGTCTCTACCGGAGACGGCGACGAGGGGCTAACCGGCCGGCCCCGCCGCCCCCGGGAGAAGCACCCCCCAGCACCGGGAACCGGCGGGGGAGGGGTGGGGGGGGAACGGGGGAACACCGGCGACGGGGGGGGGGCGGCGGAGCGCTCACCTGTCGGAAGCAGAAGGGCACGGTGAGGACGCTCACCCCCACGATGCTGTTCACCACGTTCATGATCAGGCCCCAGTTGGAGCCCGCCGCTGCCGCCGCCGCCGCCGCCATGACCCGCGGCGGGAGCGTCCCCGTGGCGCGGGGTCCGGCTCGCAGCCGCCACCGCCACCACCCGCGTCCCCAAGCGACTCCTCAGCCACCCGTGCCCGCCATAGCGGTGACCAAACCCGCCCCGCCCCCGGCCCCGCCGCCGGCCCCGGCACCGGCCACAGCGGCACTTCCGGGTTCCGTTGCTCCGCTGGCGCTTCCGGGAAGCCAAAAGGCCGGGTAATGAGAGGAGAAGGGCAGAGCGGCGTCGAACGGGCTACTCCTGCCGCCTCGGAGGACCGTACCCGCTGCTCCTGGGAGAACTGGGATGGGAGTGAAACCGGGGGGTCCCCCCCGTCCCCGGCCCGGGGGAACCCCCCCGAGGGGCGGGCACGCGCCTGCAGGTGCAAGCACGTGCCCGCGCACGCCTGCACACGTGCACCGGCACCCCTGCGACCCCCCCCCATGCAGATGCAGGCGTGCAAATGAATGCACACGCACGCACACGCGTGTGCGCAACGCAGCTGCACCCACCCCGAGGGCAGCCCATCGCCCAGGGCCCCCCCGCTGGGCTGGGCAGAACCCTTGGGCGCACATCTGGGCGTAGCACCCAGCTGCGCCCGCGCGACGCACGCAGCAGGTCTGGGGGTCCCTGTCCCGGCCGGAGCGGTCCCCGACTCCGGCGTGGCCGTGGGTCTGTCTGTCCGCAGCGGGGGTACCCCCTGCAGCCTGCTCTCGGGGTGTGGGGGGGGTCCGAGCCATGGGTGCCAACCTCCATCAGGCGGCGGACGATCACCCAACACCCGGGGGGCTCCCTGCCTGCCACAGGCATCCCCCCGGTTCTTCCCACCTTCCTGCTCACTCTTCATCTCCTGAGGAGGAGAAAGCAAAAAAAGAAAGAAAATAAAAGGAAAGACGCGGGAGGCTCTGGACGGCTCCCCCGGGGCCACGCACCACGGCAGGTCAGAGCGGCGCACGCCAACTGCACGCTGCCGTTGGAATGAAACACGCGGCGCTTGTATAATTTGCAGCAATTGCAATGGGTAACCGCAGGAATTTGCTCTACAAAAGGTTTGCAGGGAGGTGAACACGCCTGCCTAATTCCCTCCAGGTGCCGCACGGGCTCGAGGGCCGGCAGCGGCGGCAGTGCCAGCTGCGTTTCTCTGCCTGCTGCGCCAGGGCCGTGCCTGTGTCCCTGCGTGTCCCCCAGGTGGGACGGGGGGGTCCCCTCGGGGCTGTCGCTGCCTTGATCTGGGGGAGCTGCGGCCGTGGCCTGCAGCGCCTGGGGGTGGGACGTGGTACCCCGATGTGGGATGCAGCACCCAGGCAGGGGACGAGGGGGGCTGCAGGGGAAGGGAACCCCCGTGTGCTGTGGGGGTTCCCCTGTGCCCCCAGGAACACGCAGCGAGGCCCATGTGTGCGTGTCCCCGAGGACCACCTCGCAGCCCTGCCCCAGCACCCGCCTGTTGCCACGGGCTGGGGGTGGCGTGGAGCTGGGCATCTCCCACCCATGGGTGCCCGAGCACCTGCTGGGGAGGGCAGAGCCGCCGCCAGGCACCGGCGGCAGCCACCCGCCATGCCTGGAAGGGAGAGCACCTTGCTCCCATGCAGAGGAGACATCTGCAGCGAGTTAGAGGGGAAATCATGTTTATCCAATTAGCGTTACACAGCCCCTAACTCAGCACTGGCAGAAAAAAGGGCTCAGGTGGCTTCTCCGCGTGTGAGCGGCCGCCGGTAGCCAGGAGCCCAGCGAGCACCGAGACCCGGCTGGCTCTGAGTCCCCGCGCCGTGGGACGGGGATGCTGGGGGAGCAGCCCCCGCTCTGTGGCCCCTGACCCTGTCACCAGCCCGGGTGAGCGAGCGCCAGCTTGGGGACACAGTGCGGCAGGGGGCACGGTGGCCCCAGCTCCAATGCCCCGGTGGTCTCCAGCATGGCAGGCACCAACACGGGGTCACCAGCACGAGTGGAGCCACTGGTGTGGGTCACTGGGACAGGCTGGGACAGCTCTGGCACTGCCCGGCTCCCCACATAGTGCCGGTCGGTCTGCTGGGACAATGTGTTTCCAATTGCTGTGTCCCCAGCCCCGCTGCAATCCAAACCACCTGCAGCCGCTCGCCTGCAACCCATCAGCTCCTGGCTACCAAATAAATGGATCACATGCCACGGGCTGGCCACTGCTTGCCGTGGCACCGCAGGCAGGGACAGGCAGCTGCCGCTTCCCAGGGCAAACCTGAGGCTGGCATTGCCTGCAGCCCCTGCCCGTGCAGGGTGGTCTCCATCCCACCCCCATCCCAGGCCCTGGGAACACCGTTGGCATGTGCATCCCCTCCAAAACTAGCCTATTCCTCCGTTGGGTGCCTGCGGTGGCCCGTGGCCCGGTGCCCAGCTGCCAGCATCCCCTTGCAGTGCCATGGGACAGCCACGCTCTCCTGACCGGCACCGTCTGCACCGTGCATGGCACTGGCGGGACACGACCGGGACTCCCAGGGTGGCACCGGGGCTGCACCCCAAGTTGGGTGCTGCTCAGGGTCCTGGGGAACCCTGATCCCCTCGGTGGTGCCAGGCTCAGCCGGGGCAAGCCCCCCTCCCTCCCCTTCACCAGCATCCCCATGCACCTTGCTGGGGGGAGGATGAGGGCCCCCACCCCGGCTAACCCACCTCCTTCCCCCCAAAATCAACAGGGGTTCAACATGCTGCTGCTCAGCAAATGGGAAAGGGGACAGGCTGTGAAAGGGGTGAAATAATTAGACAGATAAGGACTAAAATGAAGGAAAGCAGAGCTGGCCGTGGCAGGGGGTGGGGGGGCATCCCGCAGTCACCAGCGGGAGCTGCTGTGAAGGGCAATTACCACCAGCCCAAAGGGCACCCTGCAAGCCAGCAGTGTATTTATTGCTCGTAATAACTGCCCAATATTGCAGCGGTGGCCGTGTGCTTGTTGCTGCCTCCTCCTCGGGGTTATTTTCTTTATTTATCCCCCCGCAGCAGCCCCAGGAGCAGCAGCTCCCACCCAGCACCATCCCCTCCTCCTGTGCCACTGCTCCCGGGGCTCATCCGTGCCCGTCCCGAGGGACCACAGTTCTCTCCAGTTCCTCAGGTGCCTTCAGCTGCTCGGCCATTACTAACAGCCCAGGGCCAAATCCTGCCTCCGGCATGTGCTGGGGTCTCTGTCCAGCCATCTGTCCGCGTCCCAGCCAAGGGCAGACCCTCCCCAGCAGCACCAGGGCCATTTCCCCACCGCAAACATGCCAAGAGCAAGCACAGAACTCCCTGGAAAGCGCTGAAGCTCCCTGCACCCCCTGGGAGCACAGTCAGCCACCGGCACGAGGAAAAGCCAACCGGGATGGGGACTGGGACAACGGGCTTGCACCATGGACCCCTCAGCCCCACTCAGCTGGCACGGCGTGGGGCACGGCATCTCCGGCTGGCTCCTGGAAGCCGGCGAAGGGCAAAGCAAGGCCCCGTTCGTTTTGTTAGCGCGAGAGAGAGGAACGGAGCTGGCGGCAGCATCCCTACCGCGGGATCTGCCGGGAAGCCCTGGCAGCTCAGAGCCCTTCCCAGTCCTGCTCGATGGCCCAGATTCCTCCCGCCTGGATTTGGAGCCACAGAGAATAAACAGCCCCAGAGGGCTGCCGGAGCTGCAATTACTGTAATTAGAAAAGGTGGCTTAGGGCCGGCTGGGGATCCCGAGCTGTTTTATGAAAATGCAACACCCCCCCCCGGGGAGGTCCGGCAGCTGCTGGGGCTGGGCAGGGAGCGCTGCTTTGTCTGACGCTGCTCCGTGGGGATGCACGCACCTCTGTGCACGTGCACGCGTGTGCTTGGGTGTGCAGGCATGTGTGTGTGTACACATGCTGTGCTGAGCAGAACCAGGCAGAGACAGATTTGCAACTCTCACGGGTGGTGGTATCCCAGGAAAAATGCCCCAGTTCGGCTCTGCCCAGTGGGATGCAGGCATGGGAGCTCCCACCCCTGCCCCACCATCCCTTCCTCACTCACGGCTGGTATTTGCCTCTGCAAGAATTCACCTCGGTAGCAGCTCCGGGTCGGGGGGCTCTGTGCCGCAGCGTGCCGTGGGGCTCGCATGAACCACCCACGGTGCAGGGCAGCTCTCCCCCAGGACTGCGAGGCCCCAGGGGGCATCCCTGCCCTCCCTTCTCTGCCAGGCAGATTCCCTGGGGCGAGGCGGACACAATGTATGGGACTGCAGGCTGGGGGGGGCCCCAGTGCAGAGTCCCAGAGGAATGGGAACCCCCTTCCCAGGCTGCCAGGGCAGAGTCCACTCATGCCACAGCCCAGAGGTGGGTGCACCCGAGGGTCTGCGCCCACGCACCACACAGAGCACCCCGTGTCCCCCCCTCCCTGCAGGGGTCAGCACCCACCGCCAAGCAGGCCAGGGCCGCTTTGCTCCGCGCCACGGCCGGCCCCAATGACAGATGCCTGGCAGAGCCCAGGAACAACCCGGCAAGTATTTAAAAACATAAATTAAAACAAATTGCGTTTTTATATTGCAAATAAGGGCAGTTTTATCGGTTTTATTGCATAACAACCATTAATGAAGTGCAGTTTCAGGCACCTTAATTGCTCAGAGACTAAAGTTCAATCCATATCTGCGGCGCAGGCTGGAAGCCGCCGTGTGTCATGCGAGTACCTGGCAGATTGGAAATGTAAATAAATTTATGGTCGCTATTAGGAAAATGGAGGAGAGGGACCCGATTTCTCTGGGCGAGAAGTGGTGGGGGTTAAACAGCACAAACCGTCCCGGGGGGAGGTGAGAGGCTATGGTGACGCCCCCCCCAGCCCCGGTGTCACCCCAATGTCCTGGCACACGTGCCGTGGGGTCCCGCAGCCTGTGCTCGCCGTGGGGTGGATTTCAGGGCAGATGTCCCCCCCAGGGCATGAGGAAAGCTGGGGCTGCCCGGGCCGGCGGACCCCCGGGGTGATGCAGAGCCCCGGCCGGTAAGGGGGGGGGGGCGCCGAACGGGGACCCCCCCCGCCCCAGCATAACAGACGCGTGGGCGTGCAGGGAAGGCACAGCCACACACGCGAGGCACACAGAGCCGTGCGGGCCAACGGAGGACGGCAGCACCGGGGCCGAGGAGACGCGCGGGGACCGGACGGGGATCCACCCGCGAACACGCACCCGCGAACACGCGGGACACGCATCAGACGGGCCACCGCGCTCCCCCACCCCCCCGTTCCCGTCCCCCACCAGCCCCGGCACCGTCACGGCCGCACGTACCATCTGTACCGAACCGAACCTGGCCTTGCCGTACCGGGCCGCTCCTCCCGCCTGCGCGGCACCGTGGGACAGAGCCCCGCCCCCTCCCGGAGCGCGCGCCGCCGCGGGGGGCGGAGCCACGCGATAGGCCCGCCTCTCCTATACGCGCATGAATGGATGCGCCCCGCCCCGCCCCTTATAAGGCATCTGGCGCGGCTCGGAGGGAGGGGCTCGCCCGCGTTCCTTCCTCCCTCTTCGTCCCGCCCCCCTCGCCGCGGTTTTACCAATCAGAGCGGCGCGCCGGGCCCCCCGCGGGCGCCGGCCTTTGTTTGTGGAGGGCGCCGGGGCCAATGGGCGCGCGGGAGGGGGAAGGGTGAGCCAATGGGCGCGCGGGGGGAGGGGCGAGGCGGGGCGGCCGCTTATGGCCCGGCCCGGCCACGTGCTCGCGGAGCCGCCACCGCCGTGCCCGGGGACACGGAGCAGCCCCGGGACGTGTCGAGTCCCGGCCCCGCCGCTCCCTTCACGTCCCACTCTCCCGGGAAGACCGAGCCCCCCCCACCCGCCCCGAGCCGCTCCCCACGGGTGGGGATGTGGCCGTGACACCCCTGCACCCCCCCGTCCCGGTAATCCCGGGCCCTGGGGAGCGCTCCCACCCTGCTGGGCTGTGGCCCCGCCAATGGCCACCCCAGGGGCACGGTGCTCCGGGCACCCCCCCAGCACCCAGCAGCCCCAAGGAGAGGTGGCCGGCCGTGCGGTGTCGATGCCGGACTCTGTGTGCCGGCACTGCCTTGGCACCTTCCTGCCCCGGGAAACCCCGGGGGGGCCATGGTGAGGAGGGGTCCCAGCCCCGGATGGGTCCCTCAAGGCTCTGTCCCGGGTGCCCGGTTGGGCAGCAAAGCCCAACTGCCTGCAGCCCCCACCCTGTGCAGCCACGCGTGGACCCTCGGGGCTGGGATGTACGGCCGTGTGCCGATCCGTGTGCTGGGAGCCGGCTGTGCCGAGCACCCACCACATGCAGGGGAGCAGGGAGCTGCCACCACCGCAGCTGTGCCGGATAGGAACATCCTGAGGGGCCCAGAAAAGGCTGCCGGGAAATCCCAGCCCGTGCCGGGGTTCTGTCCGGGAACCGCCAGCCCCTCCTTGGCCATGAGAAATTTCCTGCTTCCCAACCGGCCCCAACGCCAGGCCGGCCACGTGCCTGTGCCGTAGGGCCGTCCGCTGCTGGGCCACGCTCACGGCAAAGCCGGTGTGTTAAGTCACTCCCAGGCCAACAGGGGCGAGCATGGCTGCTTGAGACGAGCCTTTTGCTGGAAAGGTGAAGGTCACGGTGGTTTTTACTATCCCGGCTCCCATGTTTGACAGTTCCAATCCCCTCCAGCGCTCCAGGACGCTGTCTATCACGGCAGGGGCTCAGCCTTACGCCGGCCACGGCACTGCCGTTCCCGTCCAGGAGCCGTGGTGGTGGCCGGTGATGGCCAGATCAAGGGGTGCTGCTTCTGCTGCTGGGTTTCCCAGGCCCTGGCTGTGCTTCTCATCCCCCTCCCTGTGTCCCCCCCGCTACAAGCCTGCAGCTCCGGTGCCGGCCACCCGCATGTCTCCGCCACATCCCGAGGAAGAGCTGTCCATCCATCCATCCGTCCAGGCCTGGCTGTGATGCTGCCCAAACTGCAGGCAGCAGCACCGCAGCAGCCAGGCAGGGGGGCAGCCCCAGTGTTACGGGGGGAGTCAGGGATGCCGGCGAGCCCCGGGCCAGCACCGCCGTGCTCTCTGGCAGGCGGGGAAGCGCCGGTGCATCTCCCCTGGCTCGGGGAGAGAACAAAGGAGGGCATCTGCGGCAGAGGGAGTGCCGCTGCCGGATGCGCTGCGGCGCAGCTAATCCACCCCGCGCCCTCCTCGGGGCCCCGGCACACCCCGCTGCCGCTGTGCCCCCGCCGCTGGCGTGCCCCCGGCACAGCCCTCCCGCATGGCCCCGTGCACCGGCTGTCCCTTGCACTGGCAGCACCGTGTGCCAGGGAAAGCGGCTGCTCCGACGGAGACACGAGGGTCCGTGCAGAGCCAGGGGAGGGGGCCCGGCCCGGCTCCCCCCGCAGCACCGCGGCCCCGGCCTGCCGCCCTCGTGGCGTGACTCGTTCAATCCCACCATGCGCACCGGTGTCGCGGTGGTATTCACCCCGGCTAATGCCGCGCCATAAAGGAAACGTCTTACATTAACGACTTTTGTCACTGAAGTCATTAACATAATAGGACTTCCACATCAAAATTGAATATTAATGCTACACCCGGCTGCGGAGTGAGACGGATAATTGCTCTAATACATTTTCCAGTAGGATTTTCGCATCGCAGCAGCAATTGCATTAGCAAACCCGATTATTACCACGGCCGATACAATGGGACAGTTAATGGGAGTTAAGTTCCTTCCTTTTTCCTTGGGACCCCTGAGCGGCTGCGGCTCTGTGGCCCCCCCTGCCCCCCCCCCACCCTCAGAAACCTCCCCGGGCCACGGGGCAGGGGGACAACATCCCCAGGCTGGGATCAGAGGTGACAGCAGCGCCAAGCTGCCTCTTCCCTCCGCATCTGCAAAGACGACCCTTAGTCGCAGATGGCCTTGCAACACGCCGGCAAACCCGTGGCCAGCTGGAAACCCGCCTGCCCTGTGCGCCAGGAGGCTGAGCCGCCTGTGTTGCGCCATGTCGTGCCGTGCCATGCTGTGCCGTGCCGTAGAGGCCTGGGACGGGCTGAGCATGGGCAGCAGCGGGGTCACATCAACCGGGGGGTCCAACCATGGCAGTGCCGGGGAGGACTGGGGAGAGCAGGGGGTTGCTCTGGCTCCAGCTCAGGGCTGACCCTTTCCAGGGGGGTTCAGCAGCTCCCGTGAGGATGAAGCACCGAAATGGCCAGGGCAGGTGCCCGCTGCTGGGAGAGCAGCTCCAGCCAGGCAGGTGGAGGAGCTGGAGACCATGCCGGGTCAGGGTGCCAGCACGCCAGTCGCAGCCTCCTCGCTGCACCCCCAAATGTAGCCAGGCCAGAGGAAGACCCCCCTGCGCAGGGACAGGCAGTGCCCTGCCTGCAGCCCCTGCCTCTGCCACCGCACCCCTTCCTCAGGGTCCTCTCCTGCCCACCCAAGGGTTCCTCCGCGTTCAGGGTGCTCTGCGACGGCACGGCCCCAGCCTGGCTCCTGCTGCCGGCCCCGACGCAGCCGTGCAGCAGCACGCAGGGCCAGCGGCACAAACGCTCCCTGCGGGCACCGCGCCACGCGCGCACCGGGAGCCGCAGCAACGTGCGGCCCATGCACCCAGGTGGGAGCAACGCAGGTGCAGGACTCGGGGTGGGGGGGGACGACGACAGGGACACGAGCACCATGCATGCACGCAGCAGCGGCGCAGGGCTTTGGGGCTGAGCACGGTGCATGCACGCAGCAGCGGCGCAGGGCTGGGAGCTGTGGAGGGCCCATTCAGCAGCAGCTCTTGGTCTCTGGGGGGGTCGGGGGGGGGGGCCGGGAAAGGGCGGAGAGCTCGGCCCGGCCCCCACAAAGGGCGGCGGGAGGGGCCCGGTCCGCGGAGCCCCGGGACGGGGCTCCGCGGACCGGGCCCCTCCCGCCGCCCTTTGTCTCCGGTCCCGGTGGGGCCGCCCCGGGCGCGGACAAAGGCGGCTACGGGGGCGAGGGCGTGGGTATATGTGAGAGGGGGGGCCGTCATTAAACTGGCTTTAATTGCACTCGTCTGGGCTCGCTTCATTGATCAAGCTCGCTCAGGGAGCCCACGCGGGGAGGGGGGGCTGCCCACGGGGGATGTATACCCACTGGTGGGGGGGGGGGGGGGGGTGCCCCCCAGAGAATCTGCCCATGGGGGGTTCTGCTCACGGTGGAGGGGGTCTGCCCACTCCCGCCCTGGTGCTCGCTGGGGGAAAGAAGAGCCTCACAGCCGCTTTTGGGCTTTTTCTTTTTTGTTCTTTTTTTCGTTTTTTCCAGTAAGAAATCATTTCCAAGCGCTCCCCGACCACCAGCAGCCGAACAATATGCCGGCCCCAACCCACTGGGCTGCTGGCACCCGGCACACTGTTACCCCAACGCCGGGATTTGCCTCGCGCTGCCACTCGGCGTTGCTTCCGTGCGCTGGGTTAATCCGTAATGTTATTTATCAGGCCGGAATGCTTTTCTTGGATGGAGAGGGATCCAACGGGGATGTTTTTAGCACGTTTCCCAGAGCGCGGGGGTGACTATGGGCTGCGGCTCGGCGCTGCCATGAACATCCACGGGAAGATGCTCCGCAGGATGGTCAGGATGCAGCCAGCCCCGCTCCCTATGGCAGGTTTCCCCAGGCAAGTAGGAGCCCCGGATCTGGCTGCAGAGCTCAGCCCGTGCCGGCCAGGCTGCTCTGCTCCGGCAGCTGCATTGAAATGCCACAGGGAAAATAATCCGGGGGAAAAAAAAGAGCTTTTCAGGGGGCAGCATGCAGCGAGGGTCCATCCCCGGAGGGTCCCAGCACATCTCCCCTCCTGCAACCCGGCCCCCGCCCCACTCCTCACCCGGGTGGAGGAGAAATCCCTGCTGCGCAGACGGGCCCGCGGCACCACGGTGCTCACCCTGGGCAGCGCTGCCTGCACCGCGCCGGTGCCTACCGGCACCGTGGCCTTCGCACCGCGGCCGTGGAGGAGGCTGGGTGCGCATCCCTCTAGGCGTGTGTCCGTGTGTCCCTGTGCATCGCTCCCTGCTGCAGCTGCACGTCCCCCTGCACTAGAGCGTGTGCCAGGGCTGTGCCCCGCGGTGCAGCCGGCTGGCCCTGGCCAGCTGTCCTTGTGCCCCGTCCCGGTGGGTGCGGGAGCGTGCTGCGTCCATATGTCCCGGTGTGTGCAGGTCTGTCCGTGCGGTGCCGGGGCGCGGTGCGGCCGTGATGCCGGAGGGTCCCCACAGGCTGTGCCACATCCCCCGGCCGCTCGCCCTCCTAACTCGATTGTCGTCCCGGCGTAATGAATAGCTCCGTTGTAATCTAATAGCTTTTACAAGTTATTTAGATTTATTTGAGCATTTTCAATCAATTACGTCCTTTTATTTAAAAAAAAAGAAACCAACCTGCAGTGCCCTGCCGGGGACCCACGGTGACAGGCACCGTCAGCCCCCGCTGTTCCCGGTACCGGCCCCGGCCTCCGCGCCGCTCCTCTACCTCCGCCGCCTGCTCACCACCCTTCCCGTTGCATGGTCCTGGGGGACGCATGGCCCCCGGCTCCCCTCACCCCGTGCAGCCCCCCTGCATCGTACAGCCCCTTAATATTGCACTGCCTCCCCCCCACCTTGCACCGCGTGGCCCCCCCAGCATTGCACACTCCCCCCTCCACATTGCACAGCCAGCCCCCCAACATTGCACCGCAGGGCCCCCCAGCATTGCAACTCCCCCCATTACACAGCCCCCTTAACACTGCACCCCCCCAGCATTGCACACCCCCCTCCCATGTTGCACAGCCCCCCAACATTGCACCGCAGAGCCCCCTTAACACTGCACCCCCCACACACATTGCACGGCCCCCCAGCATTGCACACCCCCATCCACAATGCACAGCCCCCCAACATCGCACCGCACGGCCCCCCAGCATTGCACAGCTCCGTTAACACTGCACCCCCACACACGCTGCACGGCCCCCCAGCATTGCACCCCCCCCACATTGCACAGCCCCCCACACACTGCAGAGCCCCCCAACATCGCACCCCCCCATTGCAGAGCCCCCCAACATCGCCTCGCACGGCCCCCCAGCATTGCACACCCCCCCCCACACTGCAGAGCCCCCAACATCGCACCCCCCCATTGCACAGCCCCCCAACATCGCTCCACACAGCCCCCCAGCATTGCACACCCCCCCACTGCACAGCCCCCCAGCTTCGCCCCGCAGGACCCCCCCCAACACCGCAAACCTCCACCTCGCAGGGCCCCCAGCGCTGCAGTCCTGCGTGTCCCCCCCCCCACCTTATAACCCCCTGGAGCCCCCCCCTCCCCGACCTGCCAGCAGTGCGGCGGAGCCGGTGGCGGACTCCGGCCCGTTCCCCTCTCGCCGCCGCCTTTGATCTCCCCCGCGCCGCTCCCGGCCCTCGGGGTCTGCCCGGGGGGGGAGCCTAGAAACCGCCCCCGGTTCTCCCCCCCCCCCCTCCTTCCCCTTCCCTTCCCTTTTCCCGGCCGGGGGCCGCCTTGAAACCGCGCGCGGGGCCCGTCCTCGCTGTTGGCAGGGGCCGGCCAATCAGCGCCTTGTTTACACTGCGTGATTGACAGCGGGCTGGCGGCCTGCCAGCCAATCGGCACCCGGGGGCGGGGGAGGAGGGAGGGGGGAGGGTGTTGCGTTGCAGCGGGGGTTGCATTGCACCTTCGGTGCAATGCAACCCCCGCTGCAACTCAACACCCCCGCCGCTGCGCCGCGCCGCGCATGCGCGCTCCTCCCTCCTCCCTCCCCTCCCCATTCATCCGCCGGGCTTGAATTAGGCGCCGCCGTCGAGGGTCTCCACCCTCGCCGCGTTCTGATTGGCAGGCGGCTGGCGGGGAGCCAGCCAATGGGGAAAGGCTTCCCCGGACGCCGGGCGCGCGGAGGGGAGAGGTTGTGGGAGAAGAAGAGGGGAGGGGATTGCGAGCCGGCGGGGCGCGAGCGCCGCGCGGCGGCCAATCACCGGGGGCGCGCGCGCGCGCGCGCGCGGGCGCGCTGGGGGCACGCGCTTATTAGCATGCGGGGCGCGTCGCCTCGGCGGAGTGCGCGGCGTGAGCGGGGAGGCGCGGCGGGGTCCCCCCACCCCCCCCTCCCACCCCCCCCCCTTTCCAACCCCCCCCAACCCACCCCCCCCACCCCCCCCCCCCCGGTTCCCTTTGCTGCAGGAGCAGCCGGTGCATGGGCAGTGCACGGGCACCGGCAGGAGCACGCTGCGCACCCCGCCAGGGCCGCCCCGCGCCGGCGGGACCGCACTCGCCCCGCGCGCGGAACGCCCCTCCGGTAAGTAACTGCGGTGGTCGGGGTGATCGGTGGGGTGTTCGGGGGGGTTGTGGGGATTTCGGGGGGCGTTTCGGTACGGTTTATTCTGGTTTTTTTCTTTTTTTTTTTTATTTATTTGGGCGCCTTAATTTTTCTCCGGCATTTTTTTTTTCTTGCATTGAAATATTTTTTTGGCTTTTTTTTGGGGCGTTACAATATTTTTTTTTTGGCGTTAATTTATATTTTGGTATTAAAATACTATTTTTCGGGGGAGGGGGCGTTAATTTTTTACGTTACAATATTTTTGGCCTTAATAAAATAAAATAAAAAAAAAATTCTTGGCGTTAAAAATCCCCTGCCTTAAAATTTTGCGCATTAAAACATATCTCGCGTCGAACCTTTTTTTTTTTTTTGCATTGAAATTTTTTCGCGTCAAATGTTTTTCCCTGAAACGATTTCCCATTAAATTTTTTTGCATCGCATTATCATTTTTTTGTTGTTGTTGTTTTACCTTAAAAAAAAAATTGCTTTTTTTTTTTTTGCTTTGCTTCAATTTTATTCAAAAAAACACACTTTTTTTTTCCTTGTTGTTTTTGTTGTTTCGGTTTTTTGTTTTTGTTTTTTTGTTTTTGTTTTTTTTTTTTCTCCCCCCTCCCGGCTGTCTGTGCATTTCTTTTTTCTTTTTTTTTTTTTTTTTTTTTTTCCCCGGGGCTGCCCTCCGCCGCTTCCCCCCCCCCCCACCACAATACGGCCGCGCTCGTTCCGCCGCCCGCAGCCGCGCAGCCCCGGTCCGTGGAGCGGGAGGAGGGGGGGCGATGGGTGGGAAACCGGTGGCCCCCGGCCGCGCTCGCTGCTCCGCGCCCCTTTGTTCGCCGCGGCCGCGGCCCCGGCCCCGGCCCCGGCGGGGCTCGGTCTCTCCGCCGGATCGGGCCCGCCGGCCCCGGCGCTGCCGAGAACAATGCCCCGGCGGGCCCGGCGCACCGGGCGGCCTTGTCCTCGGCTTCGGGCGGGCTCCGGTGGGGCGTGGAGGGGAGCCGGTACCGGGGTCGTGTACCGGAGAACGGGGTGGGGGGGGACGACACGACACGTAAAACCCCGAGCACCGGGGAAATACCGGGGAGCGCGGCGGCCGTGGCGGAGGGAAGCGGGGAGGGGAAGAAGAAGCCGGGGAGAGGAGGGGCCGTGCGGCGGGGAACCGGGGCCGGGCGAGAGGGGAAACCGGGGGGAGAGGAAGGCTCCGGGGAGCGGGGGGGGGGGGCACCCCGCGCACAGCGAGGGCAACCGGGCACCGGGGAACTACGGTCGGTGCACCGGGGGTGTGGGGGGTGTGGGGGGGGAAGCGAGGGCCCGAGCACCGAGTGGGGGGGGGAATGTGAAAGAGTCGAGCACCGGGGAACCGGGGCCCGAGCAGCGGGGGAAGGACGGGGCCGAGCACCGGCGGCACGAGGAGGGACCCGGAGCGGTGGCGGCGGGGGGGGGGGGGAGCGGGGCCGGGCCCCGGGGAGAACCGCGGCCGGGGAGGCCGGGGCCGTGCTCCGGGAGTACCGGGGAAAAGGGGGGGAGCTGTGTACTGGGGAAACTGGGGCTTGTGCATGGGGGTTACTGGGGAAATTGGGAACTGGGGGTGGTGGAGAAATGGGGAGCGGGGGGGGGGGGGGGCTGTGCTGCGGGGATGGCGGGGAAATCAGGGACCGTGAACGAGCGGTACCGGGGAAATCGGGGAGCCCGTGCACCGGGGATACCGGAGAAAAAGGGGGCTGTGTACTGGGGAAACTGGGGACCCGTGTGCTGGGGGGGACGGGGGCCCTGGGGAGGTGTTTGGGGGGGGGGGAGAGGCGGACCCCCCCCCCCCCCCCGGCCTGGCCATGCTCTCACGCTCTCCTTTCTCTCCCTTGCGCCAGGAGCGGAGGATGAGCCGGGAGCCCCGGCGCGGAGCGCGGCACGCCGCCACCGAACCCGGCCCGCCGCGGCGCTGAGGATCGCCGGCCGCGCCGAGGAGCCGCGTCGGCGTCCCGCCGTGCCCCCCGTGGGCAGCGCGCGGGTGGGTGGGTGCCCCCGGCATGGACGGCCGTGACTTCGCGCCCCCGCCGCGGCTGCTGTCGGAGCGGGGCGGCCTCGGCCACCGGCACGGCGCGGGGCGCGTGGCGGGTTCGGCGCACGGTGCCGTGCAGCCCCCTGGACACTTCCAGCCCACCAAGTACTTCCCCGCGCCCATCTCCATGGCTACGCACACAGGTCAGAGGGGCCGGGGCGGCCGCGGTGCGGGGGGCCGGGAGGGGCGCGGGGGTCCGGCACGACACCGGGGACTCGGCCTCCCCTTTGTGCTGATCCCGCTGTCACCGCGCCCGGTGGATTTGGGGGTGGGGGCTGACGTACACGGGGGGCATTTCCCCGCTCGCCCGTTCTGCCGGCGCGGGAGGAGCGCGACCCCCGGGCCGGCCCGGCGAGATCCCGGTGCCTGAACAAGGAAGCGTTTTCTGGGCGAACAAGGAGGCCGTTATGCGCGGGGCTGGCGCGGCGGTGCCGTGGTGCGGCAGCGGCGGTGGGGAAAGGTCAGCAAACCCCGGCTCTATATAAAGCGCCGAAGTGTCAGGGTGAGAAGGGGTTTGCAGGGTGCACGTTCGCCTCTGCAGCTGGTGTCCTGCCGGAGACGGACAAAGCGCGGCGCGCGGCCGAGCACGGCACGGCCAACCGTGCCGGCACCGGGATGGGGCTTGCCGGATTCGGCCACCGCGCCGGCATCCGCGGCGCGCGCCACCCGCTCGCTCGGCTTTGTCTGCGGCGGCGTGCGCGGAGGCCGCTCGGCTGTGGCCGTGCAGGTTAAAGCGGGGCGCAGGGTGCCTAAAGCGGGGTGCGTGGCGTGGGGAGGGGGGCTTCGAGGGCGCAGGGGCGGCCAGCAGGGCGCAGGCAGCGGGAAGCCCGTCTGCTGCCACCGAGCTCCGGGACGGAGCCGAAGCGGGAGCAGGGCCGGATCCGGCGAGCAGCCTGCCGGCTCGGCACGGCGCTGCCCGGGGCCCCCCGCTTCCCGCCGGCGCAGGCGGTTTTCTCGCCGCGGCACGGCGGCAGCGCCGGTTATTGTCGCCGCCTTGATGAGCTGTGAATACTAATAAAATTATATCTGCTTTAATGGGATTACAATTAGTGCGTGGATTAGGGCGGGGGGCACGGCCGGGCCGGCGCGGGGGGGTGGCGGCGGGGGCCCGCGGCTCCTGGAAGGAGGCGGAAAGCGGGGGGCACCGGGGGGTGCCGGGGAGGCGGCGCCGGATCGGGCCCGCGGCCGGGGTGGTTTCGCTTTGTGCTGGCGGCCCCCGCGCTGCGGCCGGGCCCCCCGGGACCACCGCCAGGCTTGGGGCTGGGGGGGTGGGGGCCACCCTGGCCTCTCCCCAGCTTTGGGGTGTGGGGGACCCGGATGGGGGCTCGGTGCCCGTCCCCGGGGAGGGGGACCGTGGTGGGGGCTCGGCCCCTCTCGGCTCGTGGTGGCCCTGGGTGGGGATCCCCGGGGACTCCGGCGCTGGGGTGCCGCTGGCTTCCCTCTGGCTTCTCGGTGTGGCGGTATCCCTGTGGTGGTGGCGGCCGGACCCTCGCGTCCGCCGGGGCCTGGGCGACACATGGGAGCCCGAATGCAATGGAGGTTGTTAAAATAACATGGATCAGGCTAAAAATACCCCGGCAGAAACTTGCCTTAAAAAAAAAAAAAAAAAAAAAAAAAAAAAAGAGAGAAGCCAAACCCAACAACAGAAAGAGCTAAAAATATTCCCGGCTTTGGCAGGGCCGGCGCAGCCGGAGCCGATCCCGGCGAGCCGCGCTCGGAGGCTCCCGCGCGTACGGGAACGTTGCTTGAGCAAATAAAAATGATAATTTAGTGCCCAGCACGGTGCTGGGGCCGGCGGGAGGAGGGTCCCCAGGCCTGGCACCCCGGCGTCCCCACGGCACGGCCGTGCCACGGGGCCAGGAGCCGTGGCAGCGCGCGGAGCGGTAATTAACGCCGATGATTGATAATTACCCCACCCAGCAAATAAAGCCAGCCCGCGGTTTGCCGGGCGGCCGTGGCGGTGGCGGGGCCGGCGCGGCACGCGGCAGCCTTGGGGCACCGCGCCGGCCGGGGGGGCTCCGGCCGTGCTCCCCCAAATGGCTCCCGCCGGCGGGCCGGACTACACCTCCCAGGAGCCTTTGCCGAGTGCCGGGGGCCGGAGGCCGCCCTGGGAAGGGGAGATAAAAACTGTTTAGCTTGATTTTATTAAAGCCATAATTCAGGGCTGCGCAGTTATTGCAAACAAATGCTTCGGTTTGCGTCTGGTTTTGGCACCGGGACCATGCAAATGATGGCACGAGACGGCGCTGGGGGCCAGAGCGTGAGGAACCGCGGCCGTGCCCGGTGCTGGCGGGTCAGGGGGGACGGGGACCTCCGGAGCTGCCGGGAGCCCAGCCCAGGGTGCAGCCTTCGCTCCCGGATCGTGGCGCTGCCGGGGACACAGCCTGGCTGGGGGCCACGGTCCCACCGCCCTGGCACGCCCTGCGCCGATCCCTGTGCCGAGCGGGGCCGGCGGTCCCAACGCCCCCGCCACGGGTGGGGGGGTGGGAAGCTTCGGCCGAGGCTCGGCCGAGCCCATGCTTTATGTCGGGGCCTCAATTTTTGCCCTTCTGACGTTTTTATGGACTAATACATAGTTGAAATTGCGTCGGGCTGTTTGTCACCGCGGCAGAGCCCTCGGCACATTGCAATGTGTAACAGCGCCGGGGGGGGCTTGCACAAGCGCCGGGCTTTGCCGGGAGCACCGCTGCTGTGGCGGTGCCGGTGTGCAGCCCGGTGCCGGTGCGCAGCTTGACCCCAGTGGTGCCGGTTTGCAGCCTGGTGCCGGTTTGCAGCCTGGTGCTGGTTTGCAGCCTGGTGCCGGTTTGCAGCCTGGCCAGGGCAGTTCGCAGCCCGGTGCTGGTTTGCATCCCGGTGCGGGTATGCCGCCCGGCCGTGGCGGTACCGGTTTGCAGCCGGGTGCCAGTGTGCAGCCCAGCCGTGGTGGTGCGGGTGTGCATCCCGGTGCAGGTGTGCATGCCAGTGACGGTGGACGGGGCGGTGAGCCGGTGGCGTGGTGCCGGCGGCCGGCGTGGCTCCCGCAGCTGTCCCCCTCCCTGGATTAAGTTGCAGGCCGGGTGCTGTGCGGTTCCCCGGCACGGCTGAGGGGAGGGATGGCGGGGGGCAGGTGGGGACGGTGGCCCCCGGCTGGGGTGGCGATGCGGGGCTGGGTGCCAGCGCTGCAGCCGCTCCACATCGCAGTTTCCTCATTAATGATCGAAGACGGGGTCTGACGAGGGGCTAGGAGGCCGCGGCATAGCACCGACACAGCCGCGGCGCGGGGGCTCCCAGCTCCCCCGCTCGGCACCGCGTGCCAGCCCGGCCGCGCCGCCGCATGTGCTGCATTTTAAAAAGTAGGTGTCAAAGTTAAAACAGATTTTGAGATTAACTCGTCTGCTCCTCGTTAGCCACACTCGTGCCGGGGTGGCCAGGGACACACACACACGCCCGCGTGTGTCCGGCGGGAAGAGCGGGATGCGGAGAACCCCAGATCCTGTGGAATTACCCTAGAGTGGTTTCATCTGTTCATTAGCGATTAGCTGGATCCGTGCGGAGACGCTGCTGCGTGCTGGGGCCTGGGGGGGACGGACAGCTCGAGCAGCCGTGCGGCGTGATCCGGGCAGCTGCCGTGAGCCCCGGTCACCGCCGGTAAATGTGCTGATTGCCCCAAACTGGGGGGGTGAAGGGGGTCTCAGCACCCTGGGCTGCGGGCACCCGGCCTTTGCCTTCTGTCCTTGCACCCCCAGGGCTGTCTGACCTGGGGCGGTCCCGTGCCGGGGGGGCTGGGGGCAGTCCCGCCGGGAGTGCCACCACCAGTTTCCGTGGACCAAGCGCCACGTGCATGGCTGATCCCTGAGTTGGGGACGAGGGGTGCAGACAGGCTCCACGGAGCATTTGGGTGCCCCTCTGGGCACCCCCGGCTCCTCGGGACGCCCTCAGCCAGACTGTCCCCGTCCCCCCCCCAGCTGCTTCCTCTCCCGGCGCTGATGGCAGTGATACGCGACAGCCGAGCAGGGAATTACAGCAGAAAATAAAAATAGCAGGATTTGGCGATTCAGTGACTGCAGAGATTCACACGGGCTGCGTGCCCCCCCTGCCCCCCGCGGTAAATAAACACTCACCCAATAATCTCATTCTTGGAGTTCTTCTTTATCCGCTCCATAAAACGAAACAGATGGGCACAGCGCGGCCCTGCCTGCCGCCCTGCCTGCCCCGCAGCATCGCCCTGGGGCAGGATCCGACCCCACTGGGTGCTGGGGTCCCCTGACCCCGGGGGGAGGGAAGGGACAAGTCCTTGCAGCCCCTCGGGGTTGCTCCCTCCCACTTTGTGCATGGGCAGCCCAGGACCCCCACGGGTGTGATGCTTCGCAGGGGATTGCACGTGATACGGGGTCACCGTGGGCCCCAAGTTTTGGGGAGTTCCCCAGGGGGGGTCCACGTGCTTGGCCTCTGTGGGACACCAGGCCCCTGTGGGGCTGCGTGGGGTGGGACGCCGGGACCCCCGGGCTTTCCCCGGCTTCCCCGTGGTCCCAGCCTGTGCTGGGCTCGCGGCTGCTCCCAAAATGGCCTCTGGGCTTTGCAAGCCGTCCGCGTCCGGTGTGCAAGTCGTGCATCGGGTGCGCGAGTCGTCTGTGCTGGCCGCGCAGGCGGCAACGCACCGAGCGGCGCGCGCCAACATCGCGAGCGGCGTGCGTCGATCGTGCAAGGAGCGTGCACCGAGCCGCGTGCAGCGGCCATGCAGGCAGCGTGCACCGTCCTCGCGAGCCCCGGCGTGAGCTGCGTGTGTCAGCCACGCGAGCCCCGTGCAAGCGGCGTGCGCCGAGCGGTGTGTGCACACGCGGCCCCGGTGCGGCACACGGCCCCGGCGAGCGTGCAAGCGTGCGGCGGCGCGCAGCCTCTCGGCGGCTCCAGCCTCCCCTTCCCTCCGTCGAAAGCCGACAGCTTGCGAGTGGCACTTAGCACGGAGCGACTGCCGTGTGATTACCCATCGGATAACGTTTTAATTGTACTTCTGGCACTCTGTCAAGCTAATTTGAACTGCATTTCAATATTACAGCATTTATTTAGTGCCATAACAATATGGATTAATCTTAAATTATAACACCGAGGAAATTATATTACACTTATTTCCTATTTGCCAAATATTTAAAGGGGCAGCGTGGGTTGCAAAGCGTGGCGGGGGGTGGCCCGGGGGCTGCATCCTGCCCAGGTCCAGGGACTGGGGGTGACACCTCCCCAGGGTGCCCGGCCGTGGGGACGCGGTGCGGGAGGGTCCCTGCCAGCTCCCGGCGTCTCCGCGTGCGGCCCCAGCCCCTCTAGGAATGTTCCAGCCCCGAAATAGCCGAGGGAGTAACCCAACCCCGCGCCCCGCGCACGTCCCCGCCACCGCGGGGACCCGGGGACCATCACCTCGCCCAGGCTGTGCCCGGGGCTCCGGGGGGCTGCAGCCCCCCCCCGCCCCCCTCCTCAAAACGAAGCCCCTAAGTATTGGGGTGCAGCTGTGCGCCCACACTGGGGGGGCTGGTGGGGTGCAGCCCCCAGCTTTCCGGAGCCGTGGGGAGAGACAGGGCTGCGGTGTCCCAGACAGGGGAGCTGGGGACCCCCTCCCTTTCCCGGCAGCACCGCCTTGGGGACCCCACCGCCGGCCCCCAGCCCAGAAACTTGCCAGGCCGGAGGAGCTGTGGCCGGAGTGACCCCCCCCTGGGGCCGCGGCCCCCCCACACCCGCCCTGGCCCCGCTTGCTGGCGGGGGAAACTTTCCGTCTTCCCGGCACATTCCCATCTGTGCCGCGGGGGCGAAGAGTGGCTGGGGGGGGCGGGGAGCACCCCTTGCTGCCCCACCTTCCCGGTCCCACCAATGCCCACCCCCCCCAGCCCGCATCCCCCCCCCAGCGCTGTCGGTGCAATCATGCTGAGACCTGGCATGCTCGTCACATGTGTGACCCTCTGTGGATTTGAGGCCAAGGCGAAAAGCCCCCCCTGCCCTCCCCTCCGGCTGCGGTTTGGCGGTGATGAGGGGGAAGCGGCTTCGCTTCACTCTTAACCCTTTCCTCCGGCTGCCGCCTCCCCCCAGCCCCGTTTGGGGGGTCCCGGGCATCACCAGCCCAAAAACCCACCGGCATCCCCCCGCTCCTTCCACTGCCTCAGTTTCCCTGCCCGGCCACGTCACAGGGTCCGGTTCAGCGTGGGGGAGAGTGTGGCGTGACCCGGGCTGCGCCGGGACGGTTGTGGGGTGGCTGGGGCCAGCGCGGTGCCTGCGTGGCTGTGTCAGAGCTGCCGGAGTTCCTGGCACGGGCGTGAGATACAAAGCCCCGCACAGCCCCTGAAAAGCCGCCGGAGCCCGGGGCCGGTGTCCATGGTTGGGGCCACCCTTCCCTCCCCACTGGCGCCCGGCATGGGGGATTTTCTTGCTGGCCGTGCCGGTGCCGGAGCTGGGAGCAGTGCCGGTGGGGCTGACTCATGGTGCTGGCCACGGGGAGCCCGGCCAGGGAGTTCCCAGGCTGACGCTGCTGGGGGGGCGGCGGGGGGGTGGGATGGGACCCTGCTGCCCATCTGCCCAGTGCTGGCAGCCGGCCCTACGGCCCTGTGCCTGGCACTGCCTGCTCACGAGTGAGACGAGTTGTGCACGGTCTCAGGGACCTGTCCCTGTCCTCGCCGACACCGTGGCCGGAGGGGGCAGAGCTGGGGGGGGGGGGGGGGGGGCTGCTCTCTGACCGTGCGCCGTGCCGTGCCGTGCCAAGTTGCGCCATGTCATGCCGAGCCGTGCCACGCCGAGCTGTGGCAGCGCGGGGCAGAGGACGAGCGTGCGAGGGACCGGGGCGAGCGTGCATGCGTGCGGGCGTGCGAGGCGGGTGGGAACGGCGCGGCCGGCCGCGGGGCCAGAGCGCGCCGGGGGATCCAGCCGTGCCAGTGGGTGTGAGTCAGCGGGTGGGAGGTGTGGGGAGCGGTGGCCGTGGCCCCACCAGCCCCGCCGGGACGCTCCGCGCCAGCCGGCCCCGCCACCATCGGCGGGGGGGGGTGTGTGTGTGTGTGTGTTATTTTTTTACAGCCTGTTTCACAGCTTCCAGAAAAGGCTCGTTCTGGAAACCTCGGCTTCCTGCCCGGCGCAGCCGCCCGGCACGCTGCCGGCTCCACGCCCCGCGGCAGGGTCCCCCGGCACGGCCGGGGCTGGGGGCACGCCGTGGCGGTTGCCCACGGGCAGCACGGGGCACGGCTTCTCCGGGATGTGTCGGCGCAGCCTGGCCGGCTGGCGGGACGTGCCCACCCGTGCCGGTGTGTGCCAGTACGGAGTCGGGGGGGGGGGGTGTCAGCGTCCGGCCCCGGGGGCGAGCGGTGCCGGTTCCCAGGGCCACGGGCAGGGTGCGGCCATGCCCCCGGCCCACGCGGCCCCTGCCCGGTTTCGGCCCCCGGCCGACCGGCGCAGGAAGGAGCGAGCTGCCTGAAACCACATCCCCGACACTCATCCCAGAGGCATCCCGGAGGGATTAGCCGGGGAGCGTGGGCCGGCTTAGAGAGCAAAGCATCGCTTCCTGCCCCGGCCGGGCGGCCGGCCAGCCAGGGCTCTTCTGCACCGCGCCGTGCCGAGCCGTGCCGGGGAGGGGGCGGGCGGCCACGGCCCCACCAGCCCACGTCGGCACACATGGACGCGGGGAGTAGGGCCACGCGGCGAGGGGTGGACGATGGTTTCCCCCTCCCCTGCTCCGCCGGCTCCTGCCCGGCCGCTGGCCACCGGCTCTGATGTTTCCATCATGATCTCACGCCTCGGCCGGGGGTGGGGATCGGGATGGGGAACGCTGGCCTGCGCCTCGCTGGGGGGTGCTGGGGCCCCCCCGGGGCTGCGGGGGAGGCTGCCGGAGTCAGGGTGGGGGCTGCCCCCCCCGCCCTGTGCTTCCCATGCCGGCCGCGTCTTCCCCGCACGCCTGCCCCTGCCTTGCACACGCGTGCATGCAGGCATGTGCGCACGCATGCAGCTCTGCCCCCCAACCCCTCACGGTGTCCCGGCCCCGGGGAGCTGCTGCCCCAGTCACAGGTGGCCGTCCCAGTGTCCCCAGCCCTCCTCCCATCTCCTCCTGGGCACTGGCAGGGCTCCGGCTGCCACGGCCGGCAGCTGCCCGTGCTGGCAGCGGGATGGCCCAGCTCGCCACGGCACGGCACGGCACGGCACAGCCCGGGTCCCAGGGAGGTTGGGCTTGTCCTGGTACCGGGGGCAGCCGGTGTCACACAGCAGCTCAGAGCTGCTGCTGGGTTCTGGGGGGAGAGCAGCAGCGTGGGGAGCCACATGCGTGTGCAAAGCCTCCCATGTGCTGGCACACGTGTGGTGTGCCCAGGGCATGCACACGCGGTCAGGGCAGGGCACCAGTGCTCCTTGCACGGCTCTGCTGCGCCTCACACGCCCCAGTGTGTGTTTGAGCCCCGTGGGGCTGAGGGGACGTGAGGGGTGTGCATGCACGAGGGATGCGCGCGCACAAGCAGCGTGCGTGCACGGGAGGTGTTACGTGTACGAGGGATGCGCCCGCACAAGCAGCGTGCGTGCACGAGAGGCGTTGCGTGCACGAGGGATGCACAAACGCAGCGTGGGCTGCGCACAGCCCTGCAGCAGGCGTGTGCACACGAGCGTGCACGAGCGAGCGTGGTGGCACGGTGGGGTGGGCGTGCGAGCCAGGGCACGGGCAGCCCTCCCTGACTCTCTCCTCTCCCACCGCAGCCGGCAGCGGCCTGATGGGGAACGCGCCCGCCTCCTCCTTCATGGGGGGCTTCCTGAGCAGCAGTCTGGGCTCGGGGGCACCCAGCCACCCCGCCGGCCCCACCGCCTCCCCCCCGGAGCCGGCTTTCCGCGGGCCCCACTCCGGCACCTCCCAGATCTGGTTCTCGCACTCCCACGAAGGTGAGCGGGCGCCGGGGCAGGGACGGGTGGCAGCACCCCGGGGTGGGTGGGCAGGGTGTCCCTGCAGGGTGGCCGGGATGCGGCTGGGGCTTTGCCCGGTGCCGGTGGGTGACGTCCAGCTGTCGCCCACACGGACGGGGGTTCGGACCTCCCAGGCGCTGGCACACAGGGTGGTCGTGGCAGCCGGCCGGCACGGGCACGTGGTTGGCACCCAGCACGCTTCGGGGTGGCGGCGGGGGGCGCGCGGCCGGCGGCGTGCCCCACAGATCCCCCTGGGCATCCGCAGCGACCAGGCTCAGCCCCTCGCCATCGGCGCTCAGGGTGGACCGGAGAGCCTTGTGCCGGGCTGCAGACTCCCGCCCCATGCCAGGAGCTGGGCTGAGGCCAGGCCAGCTCGTGTCACTGGTGGTGAACCAGGGGCTGCGCCCCCCTCCAGCGGCAGGGACCCCCGTGCTGGGGCAGGCTGCAGCATGGGGACCCCTGGGGCTGCACGTACGGCCTCGGTTAAGCAGATACCCCACGCGGTGGGGAGCGGGGGGCTCCCCGCAGCCCGGTGCTGCCGCTGGCACCCCGCGGCACGCCGGCATCCCTGTCCCCACCTGAGCGGCCGGAGCGAGGGCTGACAGAGTTAAGGAGCGGGGAGGTGGTATTGGCGCGGGGCCCTGGCAGCCAGCCCAGCTGGTAGTTTGACCGGCTGCCAGTTGGCTCCCGGCGTGCCGGGGCCTGCGCAGCGTGCCGGGGGGGGGACGGGGGGGGCCGGGCAGCGCACGCGGCTCCGGCAGCACAGCACCCGCCGCTGACAGACAGCCCATCCGAGCGCGCCGGCTAACGAGCCTGCAAGGGCTGTGCCGAGCCGCCGTGATGCGGCCACCACCGCCACGAGTCTGTGGGGTCTCAGCCCGGCGGCAGCTCCCGGGGTGGGGGGGCGGGGGGTGTCCCTCGCCCAGGGGATATTACAGGCTCCGGCAAAGCGTTTATAGCCAGAGCGGCGCATGGCCGGGCTGCTGTGGTGCGGTGCGCGCCTTGGCACAGCACGGAGACGCCGCGGGGGGCCGTGCGCCTGCGAGCGCGCACTGGCCCCCCTGACTGCTGTGTCTCCAGCCCCGGGGTACCCCCGCTTCTCCGGGAGCCTGGCCTCCACCTTCCTGCCCATGAGCCACCTGGACCACCACGGCAACAGCAACGTCCTCTATGGCCAGCACCGCTTCTACGAGAGCCAGAAAGGCAGGTACCGGGGTCCCGGCACGGTGCCGCGGTGCCACCGCAAACCCGCAGCCTCCGGGGCTGGTCGGGGTCTGCCCACAGGGGCACGTGTCCCCGGCCAGGCACGCGTGGGGGGCTCAGCGCCCGTCTCCAGTGCTGGTGCCCGGCATCAGGGTGGGGGGCCGGCGGCGGAGCAAGCGCCGGGTCCCCCGGGGAGGAGTGGGGCCGGCGGGCGCGGGGTGGTGGGCACCCGTCCCAGCTGCCGCCGCCGCTCTCGCTTTTCACAATATTGTGGCGGGTGCTTAATAGGGAACATTGTTTGGGTGGGAAATGGAGCTAATTAGGCCGTGCCTTCCCCTCTGCTCCTCCCCTCGTTAGCGGGGAGCCGGCGCTGGCACAGCCGCGGTCCCGGGTGCCCGGACCCACGCCGTTGTTCGGCGGAGGGAGGGGGGGCGGTGGTGCAGGGGGCTCACCCGTCGTCCTCTCCTCCAGATAACTTCTACCTGCGCAACCTGCCCACCCAACCTGCCCTGCTCCCGGCTGGCCACGGCTTCCCCGGCATTGCCCGTGCCGCCCCCGGGCCCCCCGCCGGCTCCTGCAGCCGGGAGCGGGAGGCCGGACCCCTGCCCAAGACCCCCAAGGACTACGACCGCTTCCTGGCGGGCAAGGAGAAGGTGGGCAAGGGGGACCCCAAGGAGCGACCGCCTGAGGAGGACCCCAAGGAGCGGCACAAGGCGGTGCTGCCGGTGCCGCCGGAGGGGCACTGCAAGGAAGGGCTGCCCCCCCGGGGGGCCGGCGACGGCCGCCCCAAGCACCTCGCCTCCTGCCTGCTGGGTGCCAAGGGGCTGGAGGGTGACGCCGGTCGCGCCGTGCTGCCCAGCTGCGCCGGCAGCGCCCTGCCCCGCGCCGGCCGCTGCAACGCCAAGGAGCCGTGCCGGGGCGAGCGGGAGCCGGGGGCCCCCGAGGTGCCGCAGCCTTACGGCGAATGCGTGGAACGGCGGCAGATGCTGCACCACGCCGTTTCCTACGCCGTGCCCACCGGGCCGGCCCCGCTCGGCCCGACCGCCGGCTCCTTCCCCTGCCTGCAGCTGCACGCCGGCCCCGAGGTGCTGTGCCCGCTGCCGGAGCCGGCCGGCCGGGAGCTGAAGCTGAGCGGGGCCACGCTGGTGCCCTCGGTGGGACACCTGACGGACAAGAGCCGCTCCTTCCAAGTGGCGGCGGAGGCCGGCGGGCTGGAACGCGTCGAGGGCAAGGAGCGGCACGCCGAGGCGGGGGCCGAGCCCCCGGCCGCTTACGGCGGCCCCTTCCACCACCACCCGCTGAAGGCAGAGGGCCCGGCGGAGCGGCGGCTGGAGTGGGGGGCTCCTGGCACCCGGCTGAAGGGGCTGGAGTACCTGGGTGGGGGGGCAGCCGAGGGACCCCCCTTCGCCAGCCGGGGGCCGGCACCCAAGGGTGCTCTGGAGAAGGGCTACTTCGAGGTGCCGCCGGCGCCCGACTGCTCCCGCGCCGCCCGCCCCGACCCGCTGGGCGTCCGGGTCGGCCCCTCCTGCTGCACTTTAGAGAAGGGCCCCCCCAAGGACCCCCCGCCCGGGCCGGCTCCCCAGAAAGTGGCGCGGATCCGGCACCAGCAGCACCCCGAGACGGAGGCGGCCGGAGCCGGCCCCGAGGGCAAGCGCAAGCCCCTGGAGCTGAGCGCCCTGGGCTATGGTGGGCCCCCCCTGCCCCCCTGGGGCGTGCAGGGCCAGGGACCCCCCCTGGCTGTGGCGGAGGAGCGGAAGGGACCCTACCTGGACCCCTTCGGCACGAGTCTGCAGCAGGCTGCGTTGATGACTCAGGGCCCGGTGCTGGGCCAGGAGGTGCCGGCCGCCGCGGACGAAGTCTCGGCCATGAAGAACCTGCTGAAATACAGCAACCAGGCGCTGCTGGGGGGGCAGAAGGGCCCCCCCTTTGTGGGGCTGGGGGGCGTCAAGGGCAGCTGCGCCCACCAGGACGCCAAATTTCCCCCGGGGAAAGGGCAGCCGGAGCTGGAGCGGCCGGACTGCGCCCGTGGCCGGGAGCATGACGGGCTGGCCCCCGGCGAGGGCGAGGTGCGACAGCCGCCCGTCGGCATCGCCGTGGCCGTGGCGCGGCAGAAGGACACGCTCGGGCGACCCGAGCCCTCCTACGGCAGCGGCAGCGGCTCCGGGCGGCAGGGCCGGGCAGCCGCCGGTATCAAAGGTAGGTGCTGGTGGGAAGGTTGGGGTTGGGAGGGTGCGGGGGGGGTCGGCGGTGCCACGCTGATGCCGCCATCTCGTCCCCGGCACAGCGGGCACCGCGCGGCCCATGCACCTCATCGACCTGGAGGCAGAGGAGGAGCGGGGTCGGCTCTGCGAGGAGCGCCTGGGGCTGCCGGGGCGAGAGCTCCTTCTCCAGTAAGCGCTGTGGTGGGGGGACTGGGAAGGGGGGGGTCACCCACCTGCCGGGGCTGTCCCCCCCTGCCGCGGCACACGGCACCAGCACGCTGCCCCACGCACCGTGTCCGTGTTTCCCCCCCTTTCTTCCCTCAGGGACAACAAGGACCTGGTGGAGTTCGCCCGGATGCACCCGTCGGGGGGGTGTCCCGGGGAGCTGACCCCCCACCTGATGATCGCCGGGGGCTCCTCGCTGCCGGCGGGGCAGCTCGGGGGGGACCCCGCCGCCCATGCCCACCCGGCACACACGCACTGGCTGCCCCGCACCCGCAGCCCCTCCATCTGGATGGGGGGACACTCCTACGGTCAGTGCTGCCGCCAAAGGGGGTGGGAGCTGTGGGAGCGGGGCTGGCCGGGTGCTGTGCCCCCCCCTCCCCAGAAGTGGGGTGCTGCCCCCCCCAAGTGCTGACAGACCCCCCCGGCACGACAGGCATCAGCCATCCCGCGCTGCACCAGAACCTGCCGCCCGCCTTCCCTGCCTCCATGCCCAGCACCATGCAGCCTGTCTTCCCCCTCTCCCAGGACCCCCCTGCCCAGCTCGTCATCCTGCCCACCGAGCCCCCCACCCACGGCACCCCCCACACGCTGGGTAAGGCTGCGATGGGGGATGGCCGTGGCCACCTCCACCTTGTGCCGGGGGGTCCTGGGGGTACCTGCTGTGGGGTTTGGGGCTGGGGGTGCTGGTGGGGAGGTGATGGGGTGCCTGGGGGTGCAGGGGTGGGAGATGGGGTCCCTGTGGGTGCTTTTAGGGGTGCAGGGGTGGGAGATGGGGTCCTTGGGGGTGCTTTTGGGGGTGCAGGGGTGGGAGATGGGTCCCTGCAGATGCTGCTGTGGAACTAGGGGTGCAGGGGTGGGAGATGGGGGACCCTGTAGGTGCTGCTAGGGATGCAGAGTTGGGAAACGGGGTCCCTGTGGATGCAGGGGTGGGAGATGGGGTCCTTGGGGGTGCTGCTGGGGGTGCAGGAGTAGGCAATAGGGACCCCTGCAGCTGCTAGGGGTGCAGGGGTGGGAGATGGGGTCCCTGTGGGTGCTTTTGAGGGTGCAGGGGTGGGAGATGGGGTCCTTGGGGGGGCTGCTGTGGAACTAGGGGTGCAGGGGTGGGAGATGGGAGACCCTGTGGGTGTTGCTGGGGGTGCATTGGAGGGTGATGGGGTCCCTGCGGGCGCTGCCAGGGTTGCAGGGCTAGGGGGGCACCACTTCGGTCTGTGAGGGGACCCCAAGGTGGGTCCCCGCTTGACACCACCCCTCTCCCCACCACCGGCAGCCGACGTGATGGACCAGGCGTCGCTGTGGCCCCCGATGTACCCGGGCCGGGGTCCCGGCGCCCACCTACAGCACACGGGGCAGCTGCCCGTGTACTCCCGCTCCCAGTTCTTGCGGCAGCAGGAGCTCTACGCCCTGCAGCAGCAGCAGCGGGCAGCCCAGGCCCTCGAGATCCAGCGCCAGGCACACGTCCAGGTGCCGCCGGGGCTGGGGGTGTCGGGGGGGGGTGTCAGGGGGGCCGGGGTGCATGGTTGTGGGGCTGGGTGTGGGATGGGATGCGGGGCTGGCTTGAGGATGCAGGGTTGGCTTGAGTTTGGGGTGTAGAGTGGGGATATGGGGCTGGATGTGGGGCTGGGGCATGAGATGCTGCTGCGTGAGATGTGGGGCAGGGCAGGGGGATGCAGGGCAGGGCTGGGGGGCTGTGTCCAGGCAGTGGGGCAGGGTCTGGGCTATGGGGCTGGGCTGTGTGGGGCTGGGGGAGGCAGGGTTGGGATGTAGGGCAGGGTTGTAGGGTGCTGGGCAGGGCTGGGGGGCAGGGGCCGGGCGGTGGGGCTGGCGTGTGCCGACCTCGGTGTCCCCCACAGCGGAAGCCGGAGGAGCAGCCCCTGGAGCTGGAGGACGGGGGTCCCGAGAAGCCCCTCAAACCCTCCCACAAAGCAGTTGCCTTAAACCCCCCGGCCAAGGGCCTGTCCTCGGCGGCCCCCGGGCCCCCCAAGCTGTCCCCTTGCTGCCACTCTCCGGCCCTGCGGCACCCGGCCAAGTGCCCCGTGGCCCTCCCCGCGGCCCCCTGCACTTTACCCGTCTGCCCTGCCGCCAGCTCCGCCGTGGCCCCCCGCTCCCCGGCCGACAGCCCCCTGCCCGTCCAGAGCAAGGGCAGCGACGGCGAGGACAAGCGCGGAGAGGGGCAGCCACCCCGCGACTACCCCAAGTCCCTGGAACCAGGTAGGACCCGGGGAGGTGAGGAGGAGGAGGGTGGCCGCGGTGCCGGAAGGTGCCGGCGGTTCCCCGCTGAGCGTCACCCTCTTCCCCGCAGACCTGCCCCCCGGCTACAGCTACCCCGCTGCCGGCATGGGCTTCTCCGAGGCGCACTCCGCCGAGCCGGCTGACCCTGACACTATGCACGCTGGCTCCCCGCCGGCTGAGCCGGAGCAGTCCCGGACCTTCAGCCCCGCCGGCGAGGTGTTGCGGGAGCCGGGCCCCCCGCGGGAGCCGCCGACCGGCGGGGCGATGGTCGAGGGTCCCGGGGCTCTGCTGCACCGCCATCACCTCCTCCTCGCCCCGGGACCCCTCTGCGGGGAGCGGGGTCCGGCCCCGGCCGCGGGGGCCGCCGAGGAGCGGGCGCCGGTGCCTTTTGGGGTGCGCCGGGAGGCGGCTCAGGGAGTGCCAGAGCAGAGCCCGCCAGAGCAGCAGTGCCCGGTGCCCGTGGTGGGGGCGTCCCCACTGGCCCCCACTGTGGAGGAGGAGGAGGAGGAGGAAGACGAGGCCGACAGCGATGGCTCAGAGCCGGAGGGCAGCTGCGACGAGGAGGATGGCGACGGCTCCGCTGGGCGACAGGGCTGCCCCGGCGGGCTGGAGGCGCTGATTGCCGCTGGCATCGACCTGGGGGAGCTGCCGGCGCTGGGCTCGCCCGGGGAACCCCCCCCGGCCCCCCCCTCGCCCGCTCCCCACGCCTCAGGGATCCCCGGCATCGCCCTGCTCAGCGAGCTCGCCGACCTGGAGCTGCGCCGGCGTCGTTGCGACTTGGCCCTGGAAGGTGAGCGGCCCCCGGTGCCCCCCAGCATCCCCTGTCTGTCCCCGCCCCGCTGGTACCCTGTCCTCCCGGTGCCCACTGCCCCCCCCAGTGCCGCACTCTCGCGTCCTGGTGCTGCCCACCCACGGGTGTGCGCGGCGGGTGCTCTGCGCAGGGCGTGCAACAGAGTCGTGCAGCGCGTGTGCAACGGAGGAGCTGCGCCGTGGAGGGGCCGCGCGGGGCGTGCGAGAACGGGGCTGCTCTTGCACGAGCTCTTGCACGAGCGGGGCTGGGCAGTGCACGTGTTGCGTGGCAGAGAAGGGGGCTGCGCCTGCGTTTTCAGTGCGGGGGGCTGTACTTGCATTCGTGGCGCAGGGCTGCGCGGCCGTTTGCTGCGCAGGGTCGCATGCGCGCTGGCTGCCGAGGAGCCAGCGGCCTGCACGCGTGCCGGTGGTGCGGTGCCGTACGGTGCCCGGCGGCCGGGTCCTGCTCGAAGCCCCAGGGCCGTCTCCGGGGCTCTGCTCCAGCGCTGGCTCCAGGCAGGCGCCGGGATTCCCTCCCGGCTCGGCTTCCCCAGGGAATCCCGGGGGCCCCGACGGGGAAGGGAAGGCCGTCCTGGCGCGCGTCCCCAGCGCTGCTGCGGGCGGGTGGTGTGCGGCGGGCGCGTGGCATGGCGGCGGTGCCCGGCATGCTCGGTGTTGCCCGTGGCCGTGCGTGGCACGGGGCCGTGATGCTGTGGGGTGGCTGGAGGTGGGGGGAGAGAGGAGGTTGACCGTGGGGCCCCGCTCCCCGCCACAGATGGGGTGGCCGGATAGGTCACGTCACCACGTCCCTCCCAGCCCCGGCCTTGGCTCCGTTCGCCGATGAGTTCATTGCTGGCCACTGCTGCATGCCCGGCCCCATCCGCCCCCCCCTCCCTGTCCGCTGCCCCCCCCGGCCCCCTGTCCACCCGAGGACGCTGGCTGTGCCGCACACACAGCACCCTGTGCACCATCCTGCCGCGCACCGTCGCCCCCTGCGTCACCCTACAGCCACTCCGGGGCACCCCGCTCATACGTAGCACCCCACGGTGTGGTCCCGTGCCCTACGGCACACCCCGCCCCACAGATGCCCCCCCTCGCCCCGGCACGGCCCCGGTAGCGGTGCCGCCGTGACGTGCGCGGGCCGTTGCACAAGAGCATGCGTGGGGCGGCACGGGGGTCCGGGGTACGTCCCGCGCCGGCCCTGCTGACCTCCCGTCCCGGCAGGGGAGGACGAGGACCTGCTGGCCTTCAACCTGCAGAACCTGGCCACAGTGGCGGCTGCCTGGTCACTGGTGGAGGCGGCCAGCCGGGAGGGCAGCCCCCCCGCGCTCAGCCCCTTGCCCACCTCCCCGCCGCCCCGCGCCCGCATCCCCCGCCGCAAGTACACCTGGACGCCCAAAACCAAGGCTGTGAGTGTCTCCTTGCGTGCGGTGAGGGCGGGAGGTGGGATGAGTTGTGCCCGGTCTCAGCCCCGGGGCCGAGGCTGCTGGCGCTGCGAGCTCTCTACACCCCCCGCCCACCCCCGGCCCCCAGGTTTGCCCCTTGAAGGCGGCCATCGAGCAGCTCAACACGCAGGAGGTGGAGGTGCGGATGCGGCTGGCCGAGCTCCAGCGCCGCTACAAGGAGAAGCAGCGGGAGCTGGTGAAGCTGCAGAGGCGGCATGACCACGAGTATGTCCCCATCCCCGTCCCGGTTGGGTTCCGAGGCCGAGGAGGTGGGGAGCAGAGGGGGAGGCATCCTTGTGGGAAGCGGGGAGGTCAGGGAGGGAGCGCCCTCCGCCGAGCGGGACAGCAGTGGCGGTCACCGGTGCGATGAGTTTGGGGCCATCCTCAGCCCGGCTCGGCGGAGGGGCACCGCCTGCGGCGGCCGCGCGGCTCAGGGTGTCCCTGGTCTTGCCGCGGCTGCAGGCGTGACGAGAGCTCCCGGAGCCCGGCGCGGCGCGGCCCGGGGCGGCCGAGGAAGCGCAAGCACTCCAGCACGCTGGGCAGGGCTGAGAGCCGCAAGGTCAAGTGAGTGACTGCTGCCGCGTGCCCTCCTTGTCCCCGGGGACGGGCCACCGGTCCCGCTGCCGGGGGGTCTGGCCGTCCTGCCGCGGGGGTGGCGGTGCTCAGGGGGCCGCCCCGTCACATCCCCCCCCCACCCCATCCGCCATCAGCAGGAGCCACGTTTCGGGGGATCCGGCCGCTCGCTCCGGCGCGTTCCCGCTCTCGACCCGCTTGCGGCGGAGTGGGGGGGGCTCGGCTGGGCGGCAGCACCGTGTTCCCCCTCCCGCCGGCTGCGGGAGCAGCGTTGCATAAAAGCCTCTTTATCTGCGCCGTATAAAGCCATTGGTCACGCTGCAGCGGCGTTCATCGCTGCCGGCGCTTTATTATTACCCATTAGCCGCCCGGCGCAGCCGTTTCCCCACTCCCGGGCCCTGTATAATTGTCCTTCTCCTCTACAAATTGCCTCTCCCGACAGGCCCATTTGCATAAATCCTCCGAGCGAGTCCAAACACGCTTGGAGCGTGTGTGCGCGCACGGCCCCCGGCCCCCCCGTTCGGTAATAACAGTTAAATCTGCGCTAAATGGTTCCTTCAATTAAGACGGAGCGGGGGGGGGCGAGAAAAAAAAATTAATCTCTAGGTTTTATGTCACAAAACATTAGTGAGCGAGTGAAGGTTACGGGGAGGGGGGAAAGCAGGAGGGGAGCCGGCGGCTGGCAGTGGCCAGTGGGTGCAGGATGCGGCCGGGGGTGTGGGATCCAGCTGGGGGGGGTGCAGGATCTGGCTTGGTGGGGGGGGTCCAGTGGGCGCCGTGCCCACGCCGCGCTCCCCACCAGGGCGGTGAAGACCAGCCTGTCCCTGCTGTGCGCCGAGCTGCGGGGAGACCCTGAGCCCAAGAAGAAGAGGAGCAAGCTGGCCGAGGCGGCGTTTGGCAGCCTTAAGGGCTCCCCGGTGAGTTCGGACCTGCCACCGGCAAATGCCACCCCGGGGCTTGGGGGGGGGGGTTCCAGCCCCATCCCGAACCAACCTGTGCCCCCCCGCCAGGAGAAGGTGCGGTGCAAGAAGAGCGGGTCGCAAGGCAAGCTGGCCTGTAAGGTGGCTCACAAGGTCTCGCAGCTGAAGCAGAAGGTGAAGAGCAAAGGGCTGCCCGCCGGCATCAGCCCCTTCCGCCGGAAAGACCCCAACCCTGCCGGCCGCATCCAGAAGAAGCTGTCCCGTCCCAAGAGCTCCAAGGCTGCCAAGTACCAGACGCAGGACCCCGACCCCCGCCAACCGGCGGGCTTCAAAGGTAAGGCTGGCGTGGGGCTGGGGGTGCAGGGTCCGGCGCGGGGCTGGGGGTGCAGAGTGGGTGACAAGGGGCCAGGACTGGGGGGTACATCCAGCTGCAGGGGTCGGGGGGGTGGCTCGTGCCGGGGGTCCCCAGCTCACCCCATCCTGCACAGGGAAGCAGCATCTCCCTGGGGATGGAGGGGGGGGGTGCAGGGGCCACCCCTGGGTGCACGGGGTCCCTTACCGCTCCCCCCTTCCTCTTGCAGATGAGCACGACGGGGACACAGACAGCGAGGACGGCGACGATGAGCCGGGCTTGTCCCTGCCGCCCTCGGTGCCCGTGGCCGTGCTCGGACCCTCGCCATCCTCCGTGGTGAAGATGGAGGCCAACGAAAAGGCGAAGAAGAAGAAGGAAAGGCAGGGACTGCTAGGTAACGGGATCGCCCCGCGGGGATGCCGGGGTGGGGGGGGACATGGGGGATGAGGACCCTCTCCCCGGGTGCATGCGCTGAGCCCGCTCCCCACCTCCACAGGGCCCTGCCGCCTCGGTAGCCCCGAGGGCGAGGTGAAGATCAAGAGGCGGCCGGTGAAGCCAGGAGCCGGCAAGCTGGAGAAGGTGCCGGCGCGGCGGAAGGCGGGCGGCTGCGAGGAGGGCGGCAAGAAGAAGCTGAAGGCTAAGCCCAAGGAGAGCCTCCGGCCACCGGCCCCCAGCGGACCCAGTGCCCCGACCCCCGCCGGCAGCCTCTTCACTGGCACCGACCCCCGGCACTTTGGGCCGAGGGACGAGGGGGCTCGCCTGGCCAGCGAGAGGCTGAAGAAAGCCACACGCAAGAGCAAGGTGCTGCAGTCGGCCCTGAGGGTGAGTGCGAGGGCCGGGGGGGGGGGACACCCACGGACCGTGGGGTGTGGAGGGATGGGTGCAAGGGTTTGCACAGGCTGTGGGTGCTGGTGGGGCTGGGAGGCATCAATGGGACAATGGGGTGCAGAGGGATGGGTGCAGGGGGTGGGGGTGGTTGGGGGGCACTGATGGGACCATGGGGATGGGGGCTCTGATGGGACCATGGGGTGCAGAGGGATGGGTGCAGGGGTTGGGGGTGCTGGGGGTGGGTCAGGGGAGCACTGATGGGACCTTGGAGGGGCGTCCAGAGGGATGGGTGCAGGTTTTGCACAGGCTGTGGGTGCTGGTGGGGCTGCGGCGCACCAGCGCATGGGATGGGGGTGCCGAGACGGTTGGGAGCACCGATGGGCCCGTGGGGTGCAGGGGCTGGGGTGGTTAGGAGGCACCGGTGGGCCCCAGAGGGCTGGGGTCACCGTGGGGGGGCCGTCGACCCGCTCTGACCCCCCTCCCACAGCGAAAGAACGGGGCGCTCTCGCTGGCCCTCTCCCCCCGGAGCGCCAAGACCATCCTGAGCAAGGGCAAGAAGCTGGCCAAGGTGAAGAGCAAAGTGGCCACCAAGCAGGTAAGGGCAGGAGCCGGACCCCTGCCCTGGCACGGACACCCCCCTCGCCGTGCCCCCCACCCACCCTGAGCTCCCTCTCCGACAGTGCAAGGGCCGGGCAGTCAGCAAGCTGCTGGAGAGCTTCACCGTGGAGGACGACTTTGACTTTGATGACAACAGCAGCTTCTCGGAGGAGGAGGAGGAGGGGGGCTGCTTGGCGGGGGTGGCACGGGGGGGACGCCGCTCCCCCCTGCCCCACATCTGTGCCATCCAGAAGGAGGATCTGCGGGACGGGCTGCACATCCTCATCCCCAAGGAGGACAGCCTGCTCTACGCTGGCAGCGTCCGCACCATCCAGCCCCCCGACATGTAAGCGGGGGCCGGGGTGGGGGGGGGTCCCTGACGTGGGTGGGGATGCCGGGGCGGCCGGTTGGGTGCTGAGTCCCCCCCCGGCTCTGTGCCCCCTCTCCAGCTACAGCATCATCATTGAGGGCGAGCGGGGGAACCGGCAGCGTATCTACTCGCAGGAGCAGCTGCTGCAGGAGGCGGTGAGCGGGGCGGGGGGGCTGGGGCGGGGGTCCCAGCGGGCAGCACGCCCCGCGGAGCCCAGCACGCCGCTTCCTCGCAGGTCCTCGACATCCGGCCCCAGTCACGACGCAGCCTCCCGCCGGGCACTCGCGTCTGCGCCTACTGGAGCCAGAAATCCCGCTGCCTCTATCCGGGGAACGTGGTTCGAGGTGAGGAGCAGCCGCGGGCAGCCGGCGGGGTGGGGGGGCATGGGGGACCCCTGCCCCATCCCAACAGCCCTTCCCGTGCCGCAGGCTCCTCCAGCGACGAGGAGGAGGATGACCCCGAGGCGGTGATGGTGGAGTTTGACGATGGGGACACGGGGCACATCGCTGTCTCCAACATCCGCCTGCTGCCCCCCGACTTCAAGATCCAGTGTGAGTGGGCTGGGGCGGGGGCCGCGGGCAGGGGGTGGGCACGGGGGGGGCACTGGGGCCGGCCCTGACCCCACGCTCTGCCCACAGGCACCGAGCCGTCCCCCGCGCTGCTGGTCTCCAGCTCCTGCCGGCGGACGAAGCGGTCATGCGGCGACGTGCCCCCATCCAGCGAGCTGCCCCCCAGCCTCTGCCCGGACCGCCACGATGGCCCCGAGCCCCCCAAGAACTCGGGCAAGAAGGCGGCCAGCAAGGAGAAGAGTGGTACGGGGGGGGCTGCTACCTGCGGACCACCTGCCTGTGGGGTGCCCAAGGGAGGTGGCACCAGCAGCGCTGGTGTGAGGGATGGCGGGATGCAGGGAAGGATGCTGGGATGTGGGGAAGGATGTTGGGATTCAGGGAAGGATGCAGGGAAGGATGCTGGGATGTGGGGAAGGATGTTGGGATTCAGGGAAGGATGCCGGGATACCAGGAAGGGTGCTGGGATACCAGGAAGGGTGCTGGGATGCGGGGAAGGATGCTGGGATGCGGGGAAGGATGCTGGGATGCAGGGAAGCGTGCTGGGATGCAGAGAAGGATGCTGGGATGCAGGGAAGGGTGCTGGGACGCGGGGAAGGATGTTGGGATGCAGGGAAGGGTACTGAGATACTGAGAAGGGTGCTGGGATGTGGGGAATGATGCTGGGATACTAGGAAGGATGTTGGGATGCGGGGAAGGATGCTGGAAAGGAAGCTGGGATGCAGGCATTGGGGAGGATAGGAGGCAAGGAAGCAGGCAGGGAGAGGGGATGCAGGGAAAGATGGGGTGCAGGGGGTTGGGAATGGGGTATGGCAGGATGCAGGGAAGGGTGCGGGGCTGGGGATGGAGGAAGGGGGTGGCACAGGGTGCTGCAGCGACGGGGAATGGAGATCAGCCCGCAGGGAAGGACATGCAAGGACAGGGGCAGTCCTGGAGCATCCCTGCCTCCCTCCGTCCGTCTGTCTGTCCTCCGCCCCTCCTGACCCCCGTCTCCCGCCAGGCAAAGCTACGGAGGTGCTGTCGGGCGGCAAGGCGCCGGCGCTGAGCGACCCCTTCCTGGGGCGGCGCGGCGGGCCGCTGCTGAGCTGGTCGGCGGTGGCACAGACGAAGCGGAAGGCGGCGAGCAAAGGCACGGCCGTGCTGCAGAACCTCTTCCAGGTCAACGGCAGCGCCAAGAAGCTACGGGCCAAAGAGGCCATCTTCCCCGTGCACCACCACCACCACCTCGCCACCCCCGTCTTCGGCAACGGCTTCGGGGCCGACTCCTTCAGCCGCATCGCCAGCTCCTACGCCTCCTTCGGGGCCGGGGCTGGGCTGGTGCTGCCGGCTGCCCAGAAACTCCTGCGCTCCAAGAAGGCCGAGCGGCTGGAGGCAGAAATGGGCAAAAGCAGCCGGAGAAAGGCAGGCAGTGAGTACCTGGTCAAGCTGGACCACGAAGGGGTGACGTCCCCCAAGAACAAGAACTGCAAGGCTCTGCTGCTGGCTGAGAAGGACTTTGGGGCCAAGCTGGAGCGGCCCCTGGCCAGCCACGGCTATGCCCACGCGGCCCTGGCCGGCAAGGATAGGAAGGGTCGGGCGCCCGTGCACCAGCTGCCCGTGGGGCTGGCGCTGCGGAAATACTCGGGCCAGGCCGAGTTCACCCTGAACTGCGACAGCGACTGCCACAGCTCCTACTCGGACATGGACGAGGATGAGGAGGCGGGCGGGCTGGGCGCCGACGTGCCCTCGCGCTTTATGACCCGCCTCTCGGTTTCCTCCTCTTCCTCGGGCTCTTCCACCTCCTCCAGCTCCGGCTCCATCTCCACCTCCAGCCTCTGCTCCTCCGACAACGAGGATTCCTCCTACAGCTCCGAGGACGAGGACTCCACGTTGCTGCTCCAGACCTGCCTCTCCCACCCGGTGCCGGCGCTGCTGGCGCAGCCGGAGGCCCTGCGCTCCAAGAGCGGCACGCCGCAGCGCTGCTTCCTCACCAAGGCCGCCGCCGCCGGCCCCAAGGCCAAGCTCAAGCGCAAGGAGGCCCTCAGCTTCTCCAAAGCCAAAGAGTTCTCCCGGAGGCAGCGCCTGCCCTCGGTGGAAAACCGGCCAAAGATCTCCGCCTTCCTGCCCGCGCGCCAGCTCTGGAGGTGGTCGGGGAACCCCACGCAGGTACGGCTGGCACCCGCCGCGGCCGCTCGGCACGGCACGGCACAGCACGGGGAGGGGAAGGAGCCCCCATGGCACCTGGGGGCACGGGTGGAGGTGCATGGGTGCATGGCAGGGTGCAGATGGGTGCAGGGGTACGGCAGAGTGCCTGGGGATGCAGGGCAGGGTGCGTGGGCGCATGGCAGGGTGCACGGGGCACGGGTGCAGGTGCGTGGGTACGTGGGGCAGGGTGCATGTCGGGGTGCCTCTGTGCATGGGGCAGGGTGCAGGGCGTGTGGGTACACGGCAGGGTGCCAGGGGTTGCGGGGCCGGGTGCTTGAGCGCATGGGGCACAGCGTGCCTGGGGTATGCCAGCCACGGCAGCTGGGTGCACGGGGCCAGGTACCTGCATGCACGGGATGGGTTCAGTGGGCACAATGCTTGGGTGCTCGGTGCTGCTTGCGCCGGCTGTGGCACTTGGGTGCAGGGAGCAGGGTGCCTGCAGGGTGCAGAGGGCTGGATGGGTGCTGTGGGAGCAACCCCACGGGGCTCGGCGCTGCTTTTCCTGGGTGCCTGGGGGTCTCACCGAGCTGGCAGGGCGCGCACATGTGAGTTTGGGGGTCCATGCGCCGTCCCTGACCCCCCCCCACCGTTTCTCTCCCCTCCTCCAGCGGCGGGGCATGAAGGGCAAGGCGCGGAAGCTGTTCTACAAGGCCATCGTGCGGGGCAAGGAGACGCTGCGCATCGGGGACTGCGCCGTCTTCCTCTCGGCCGGGCGGCCCAACCTGCCCTACATCGGGCGCATCGAGAGCATGTGGGAGTCCTGGGGCAGCAACATGGTGGTCAAGGTCAAGTGGTTCTACCACCCCGAGGAGACCAAGCTGGGCAAGCGGCAGAGCGACGGCAAGGTGAGGGGGTGGGCAGGCTGGGGACGGGGGGGGCCGGTGGCACACCGGCGAGGGGGCGGCCGGTGACGCCGTGTCGTCCGCTCGCAGAACGCCCTGTACCAGTCGTGCCACGAGGACGAGAACGACGTGCAGACCATCTCCCACAAGTGCCAGGTGGTGGGACGGGAGCACTACGAGCAAATGACCCGCAGCAAGAAGTACCAGGACCGGCAGGACCTCTACTACCTGGCGGGCACCTACGACCCCACCACGGGCCGGCTGGTGACTGCCGATGGGGTACCCATCCTCTGCTGACCCCCCGTGCCCACCCCGGGTGCGGGTTAGGGGGACGGGGACGGGCAGACCCCCTGACCCGACCCCGCACGTCCCCCCCCCACTCCGTCATGGGGCTCCTTCCCGGCAATTATGCAAAGCCCGGGGTGGCCGGGGAGGGATTGGGGGGGGGCAGGGGATGTGGGGTGGGGGGCACGGGGGCGTCATTGTCGTGATGGGGGGCACGGGGGGCGGGGGGGGGCTCCCCTACAAGCCATACTTTCCCTAGTACCTCTGACTGTTTGCCAGCAGGTAAAGCAGAAATCAGGTGTGTTGTTCTATTTATTTTGCGTGTAAATATTGTATTTCTTCCGGGAAGTTTTATGGAAAACAGACAAACCAACAAAAAAAAAAAAAACAAACCACCCAACACCACCCACGAAAAAAAAAAAAAAAAACAACAAAAAAAAATTAATAATAATATGGGGCGGGAGGGGTGGGGGGGGTCGCGTTTCTGTTTCAGTGCACTGTTTCCCCCAGCCTGGCTGGGACGAGGACAGCGGGGGAGCTCTGTATATAGGGGGGACGCGGCGGCAGGGCGGGGGGCTTGGTCCCCGGCGTGGCGGCGAGCGCGGCGGGGGGAGTGGGTGGCAGGCTGGCTGGGGGGGTGGGGGGGGGGGCGGCTCTCCTGGCCCCCTTCTCCCCCTGCCCTCCCACCTCCTCCGGGGGTCCCGCCACCGCTGCCCGGCCCCAGTGCAATAGCGGGGTGGCCGCGGTGCCGGCGGACGCTGGCCCGTCCCGCCGAGCCCTGCCCGCCGCTGCCCGCCGTCGCCCCGCGCTGTAAATGTGTACAGGCCGCGCGGCGGCGGGGGCTTTTCCAGTGTAAACACTAAAAAAAAAAATACACAAAACAAGACAAAAAAAACAAAAACAAAAAAAACCCCAACAATAAAAAAAAAGGAAAAAAAAAAAGGATTAAAAACACAAAGGTTTTATGAACAGCAAACTCTATGTAAAGGCCTTTTAGTATGGAACTTTTTTATTGATAACTTGGCTTATGAATAAATATATGAACCGTTGCTGGCGCTGGCTCTGCTCTGTGCTCTGCCTCAGTTTCCCTCCTGGTGCGGCCACTCCCAGCTGCACCCCCAGTTATGGGCACCCCTGGCTGGACCCTGCACCCCCAGTTATGGGGATCCCCACCCCACCCCGGGTGCCCGCAGAGGCCTCCCCAGCTCGGTGCATGCAGGAGCCGGGCAGGGTGCTGGGGCCGCAGGGCAACAGGGGAGAGCGAAATCCCTGGGCCCCCCATCCTGGTGGCACCCCGTCCTGCTGCCTTGCAGGGGTGCAGGAATGCAGGGCTGGGGGTGAGGGGGGGGATGCAGGCAGGGATGGAGGGGGGGACCCAGGGCTGCAGTGGGGATGGAGGGTGCTGGGGGGGAATGGAGGATGGGAGAGAGGAGGAGGATGGGGGAGGAAGGGGCTGTAGGAGCAACGCAGGAGGGTGGAAGGAGGATGCGGGCAGGAGGAGGCTGCGGGGTCCGGGGGAGGATGCTACGGCAGGGATGCAGGGAGGATGCAGGAAGCTGCAGGCAGGAGGGATGCAGGCAGGAGAGGGGCAGGCAAGAGGTTGCAGGCAGGAGGAATGCAGGCAGGAGGGTGCAGGCAGGAGGAATGCAGGCAGGAGGGGTGCAGGCAAGAGGGGTGCAGGCAGGAGGAAGCAGGCAGGAAGAAGCTGCAGGCAGGAGGAAGCTGCAGGCAGGAGGATGCAAGCGGAGGGGGGGGGGGAAGCCGAACACTCCCCACGTGGGGACAGACGGACAGGCAGAGCTCGCCCGCGATTGGCCGCGCCGCAGCCAACCAGAGGGTGTCGGGATGCGGAGCCCGGCGCCCATTGGCTGGCGGGGAGCCCTTTTGTTCTCACCACCCGGGCGCCATTAACCCTTTCCCTCCGGCCGGCAGCCGCCCGGGGCGGGGGGACGGCGATTGGGGGGGGGGGAATGAGGGGGGTGCAGGGGGGGGGAATGGAGGGGTGCGGGGGTGTTGGAGGGTGCGGGGACACGGGGGCGGGCAGGGGGTGCGGGAGGGGGGGGCTGCAGGGACCGCGGCGGGGGGGGGGGGCTGGTGTAACGGGGACCGGGGGGGGGGTCCGGGCCCTTCCTTCGGGCCCCCCCCCCAATCCCATCCCCTCCCCGGGGCGCTCCGGGCCCCCCCCGCCCGTCCCCGGAGCGGTCGGAGCTGAGACCGCGCGAACTCGTGTCGTTTGGCGGAGCGGCGGGGCCGTGCTGCCCCCTGGCGGCCGCCCCGCGACAGGGCGCGACCGACGGACACCGGCGGGGGGACGGAGGACGGACGGACAGACGGACAAAAGGCCGGGCGGGATGGACTGACAGATGGGGTGGATGGGTGGGCAAATGGAGGGACGGGGTGGGGGGGGAGGACGGACAGACGGACAGGTGCAGGGAGGGGTGGGCAGACAGATGGGTGCACAGAGGGCCGGGCGGATGGACAGACAGACGGGCGGACAGCTGGGTGTGGGTGCTGGCCAGTTGGTGAGCGCAGGTGCTGCGGGGCTGGGTGGGCCCGGGGGGGTGGGAGTGCAGGGAGGAGGGGGAGGCCTCATCCTGCACCGGCCACCGGGAGGGACCCCTGGGGCCACACCACGGCTTGGCTGGGCCAGAGGGGCAGAGGGTGCTGGGGATGGTGCTGGGGGGGGGGCACCCCCCCCCAATCCCCCCTCCCCACGCTGGGCCTGACCCCCCGTCCCAGCACTGAGCACTCGCTCGCACACACAGTTGCGCCCGGCCACGGCCCCATCCCCTCTGTGTGTGCCCCCCCCCCCAAGGAGGGGTGCGCACCCACCCCCAAATCAACAGCTGGGGCCACGCGGTGTCCCTGGCACAGCAGTGATGGTGACCCCCACACACACACCCCCAGGCTGCGCCGAGGCAGCCGCGGTGTCACCCCAGGGGCTCAGCCGGGCCCCACGGTGCCAAAAGTGGCTCAGATGGGCCTGGGTGCGGGCAAGGACAAAATGGGGGGAACGGGGACGCTTTGGGGACGGCCGGGCAGTGGTGTTACTGTGGGACACGCCGGTAAGGCCACCTGGGGCAAATGCGGCACGGAGCAACGTGGCACGGCGCAACATAACACGACGTGGTACGGTGAACCTGGCACGGCACCCCGCGGCTCACCGCACCACAGTGCCAGCAAGCAAAGGGGCCTCGGTCCGGCGCTGGCACCGCTTTGGGCTGCCCCAGCACCCCCAGCCGCAACTCGTCCTCCCCTGCTGCAGCCGGTGTCCTTACGGCACAGTGACACCCACCTCGGCCACGACGGATGCCTTTGGTTCACGCAAAACCAGTGAAGAGGAGGAAGAGCGCTGGCAAAGGGGTCAAGAGGAGCCCGGCCTTTGGCAGAGAACCGGCCCGGCACCGGGAAGACATGGCAACCTGGGAGCCCGTGCCCAGCTGTGCCAGCTGACAGAGGGGCTCCAGCGCATTTTGCCAGTGCCCCCCATGCCACCCCAGCATAGGACGGCAGTGAGGGCCAGGACCAGCAGAGCCACATTTGCCACAGACAGTCCTAATGGCAGCGACTACACTGCCTGACCTTGGCACTTTCATTAATTAGCAGGTTTCTTTCTCCCTGCAGAAACGAGGGCAGCGCTTGGCAGTGCCACAGGGCCCAGCAGCAGCCAAAACAACCCCTCACACCCCCACCCTCCACACCGGGTAGGCACAACACCCCACGTTCCACCTGGGTGCTGCACACCCAGGACTAAGGCCAGGAAGGCAGCACCCATCACCACCCCCCTCCATCCTTGCTTGGCACCTAAACACCCATTTTTAACCCCAAAGTACCATCACGGCTTCCTTGGGAAGAGGAGGCAGGAGCTCCAGCTCAGGTCCCCCTTGCCACCCCCCCTCCCCCACAGCACACACAGCCCCCAGGTGGGTTTTACTGCAGCGCTTTTTGTATGGTTTTTTTTATTTTCCTTACACAATGATGTGTTGTTGGGCATTACAATTTCTCAACTTTAGGATGACTTACAAATTTTGGTTTCCTACCGTCATGTGAGAACATTAAGGCAACGTACAAAAATCTTACATAAATTAAACGATGCGTAAATTTACAGGTGTCAATGCAAAGTTTCAGCAACTCAAGTTGAGTAACTTCAGCCCCGTGATGTCAACTGGGATACAGGTGGGGAGGAGAATGAAGAACTGGTTCATAAGGCTCGGATGCGATATGTTTTCCCAACCTTGCTAGAACGGCAGCGACAGAAGTGAATTCTTGATGGACTCCTACCAGCCTCTACAGGAAATCTGGAATACTCCACACTGGATGTACGGCAAGTCTGACTCCAAATACCCTGTACACACCGGTCCCGGCCCGGGGCACGGGGAGACAGGCCACTGTCAGTCAGTGTAGCGAGCTGCGGGAGCCCCGGTCAGGCATGGGCTCTCCTCCACGGCGAGGTGCCAGGCCAGCCCCGCGGCCGGGAGCGGATCTGTACAGGGTATTTTGCTCAGGTGTACACCGAGGGAACAGTTAACTCGAATAACAAGGTCAAATCAAAGTGACAGCTCAACCATCCAGTGCCGACATGTGTCTAACATCAGGTACAGACTTTCCAAGGGCAAGTTTCTTTTGAAAGAAGGCTTATTCCAGTTTTATGAGGCTAGCATGAGGTGTATAAATTTGCCTGGGCAAACATATACTAGTGAGACAACTCATGCAGCAGGCGCAGCGCGCCTGCCAGCAGTCCATTTAGAAGCATTTACGGTGGACGATGGATGGGCCGGACTCATCGTACTCCTGCTTGCTGATCCACATCTGCTGGAAGGTGGATAGCGAGGCCAGGATGGAGCCACCGATCCAGACCGAGTATTTGCGCTCAGGGGGAGCAATGATCTGAAAGAGAAGAGCAGCAGTGGTCAGAGCGGCCCAGCCTTCTCCCGCCTCTCCCCCCCACCACTGGCCTGCAGCCTCATCTTGCCGTTTCTTACCTTGATCTTCATCGTGCTGGGCGCCAGGGCTGTGATCTCCTTCTGCATCCTGTCGGCAATGCCAGGGTACATGGTGGTGCCACCGGACAAGACTGTGTTGGCATACAGGTCCTTCCTGATGTCCACATCACACTTCATGATGGAGTTGAAAGTGGTCTCGTGAATGCCACAGGACTCCATGCCTGGGGAGAAGAGTTGCAGGCTCATTAGTACCCAATGCAGCACCTCATTTGGGTCACACCAACCCCACACTGCAGAGGCAACCCTGGCAGTTACCGCCCTGGCCCACACCTACCCAGGAAGGAGGGCTGGAAGAGAGCTTCTGGACACCTGAACCTCTCGTTGCCGATGGTGATCACCTGGCCATCAGGCAGCTCATAGCTCTTCTCCAGGGAAGAGGAAGAGGCAGCAGTGGCCATCTCCTGCTCGAAGTCCAGGGCAACGTAGCAGAGCTTTTCCTTTATGTCACGGACAATTTCCCTTTCGGCTGTGGTGGTGAAGCTGTAGCCTCTTTCTGTCAGGATCTTCATGAGGTAGTCTGTCAGGTCACGGCCAGCCAAGTCCAGACGCAGGATGGCGTGGGGCAGAGCATAACCCTCGTAGATGGGCACGGTGTGGGTGACACCGTCCCCAGAGTCCATAACAATACCAGTGGTACGACCAGAGGCATACAGAGACAGCACAGCCTGGATAGCCACGTACATGGCTGGAGTGTTGAAGGTCTCAAACATGATCTGGAAGGAAGGGGGGGGGTGGGGAAGAAAAAAATAGATCAATTAGCATCAAGTCATGAGCTGGGTCACTTGCACCCACATTAGAACACACATGCTGACATGCAAAAAAAAACAAAACAAAAAATAACAAAAACCAAAACGGTGTGTGAAAGAAAAAGCAAAGAGTGCAGGCAGAAAACACAAACAAAAGAAACCTGAGGCGTCAAGGAAGAAATGCCAGGAGTACAGAATCCTGAAAATGTCGGGAGAGAGAAAAAAAAACCAAACTCAGGTTTAAGATGCCATAACAAAAGAAGGTTTGTGAGCAAGATGAGAGTGACGAGTGGCCACCGGGCAAGCGACAGTACCTGCGTCATCTTCTCTCTGTTGGCCTTGGGGTTCAGGGGAGCCTCTGTGAGCAGCACAGGGTGCTCCTCGGGAGCCACGCGCAGCTCGTTGTAGAACGTGTGGTGCCAGATTTTCTCCATGTCATCCCAGTTGGTGACGATACCGTGCTCGATGGGGTACTTCAGGGTGAGGATCCCTCTCTTGCTCTGGGCCTCATCCCCCACGTAACTGTCCTTCTGCCCCATGCCCACCATCACACCCTGCGAAGCCAAAGCTGAGTCAGCGCCCGCCCGCCGGCAGCACCGCCCCGGTCCGCCCTGCTCTCCCCTCCCTCCTCCTCCTCCTCTTCCTCCTCCCGCCTACCTGGTGCCGGGGGCGCCCGACGATGGAGGGAAAAACGGCGCGGGGGGCGTCGTCCCCGGCGAAACCGGCCTTACACATCCCGGAGCCGTTATCGATGACGAGGGCGGCGATTTCCTCTTCCATGGCGGAGGCTCTGCGGGGCGGGACGGGTCAGCGAACCCGGGAGGCCGCGCTGGCGGCGGGCCTGGACCCCCCCCCCCCCAACTCCTCCGCCCCGGCGGGACGGACCCCTCCCCTTCCCTCCCCCCCGCTCGCCGTTTGAATCTCCCGCGCCCTGACGTCACTCGCCGCCGCCACCAATCGCGCCGCGCCCTCCCACAGTACCCTGTTTAAGCGGGCGACACCATTCCAGCAACGCGGGGGGGGGGGGGGGGGGGGGGGGAAGCATAGACACGATACCGCCACAGCTCGCCTCGGCCAGGAGCACCCCCCCCATTATCCCCCCCCCCCCCCCCCTCCGGGGGACTGTAGAAGGGGGCGGCAGGGGCGCGGACCACGCCCCATGGCCGCCGGTGCCGCGGGGCCGGTGCCGGTACCTGTGCGGGGGAGGCTGCTCTCGGCGCTGGGGAAGATGATGCCGCCTGGTCCGCTGCCGCCGGCTGAGTGAGACCGTCCGGCTCCCAGCCCCGCGCTTTTATACCCGGGGGGCGACGGCCCCGCCCGCCCGGCCGAGAACATCGCCATATATGGAGATCTTTCAGAAACACGCGTTTTCATTGGCTAGCGCCGTCCCGGCCACGTGGGGTAGCTGCCGGGCTGCCCCCGCCCCCCCCCCAAGCTGCACCCCGGAACCTGCATGGGGCGATAGTTGGGGGGGGGGGGCGACCCCCCGGACCCGGTGGGGACCCCCGGCCGCGCACACCCCACACCCCCCCAGCCGAGCACCAGGCATCCCCCCCCGGCAGCACCCGGTTCCCCTCCGGTAGCGCCGGGGGCCTGGCCGGGCCTGGCCCTGCACCCCGAAGGTGGCACCGCGCCCCCCCCTTCCCCCCAACCCTCACCCCCCCCCATACACACCCACCCACCCCCTCCGGGCAGCACGTGCAGAGCCTCAGGCAGCACGTGCACCCCTCGGGCAGCACGTGCACCCCACCCACTCCATGGGCACCCCACGACCCGCAGCAATACCCGGTACCCCCCCCAGTGCAGCACAGCGCACCCTTCGGGGCAGCACCTGTACCCCCCCCAACACCCCCCACCTGCTGCACCTGCACCCCACCAGCAGCGCTCTGCACCCCGGCTCCCCCCCCCCAGCTGCACCCCCAAACTCTGGCAGCTCCGGCCCCCCCCCCCAAAAGCCCCATCACACCCCAGTTGGTAACACCTACATGCCGCACACCAGCACGTCCATCCCCCGGCTATAAGCACCCCCCAAATGTCAGCGCTCCTGCCAGCACCCATAGGCAGGCCGTGCCCCCGGTGCGCCCTATGGACAGCACCCAGCACCCCGGCAGTGCCGGCCCACCCACGGCACCGCGCAGCCAGCGCCGGGCACCCCAAAAAACTCTGCCTCAGCTCCGCCATGCACCCGCTGACGGTGCTGACACCCCACCGACGGTGCTGTGCATCCCACCCTGCCTGGGTTCGGCATCTCCCACGGGCACCCCCCGGCTGCACCGCCCCACCCGGAGCATCTCCCCACCAGCCCGGCTGGCACCCCAGCTCCGGCAACCTCCATGGCCCCCGCCGGCCCGGGGCCCTCCTTGTGTCTGAGCCCCCCCTCTGCTTCATCAGGGGGTGTCACGGGCTGTGCACCCCACGCTGCTGCTGGGTGTCATGGGCACGGCTCACACCAGCGCGTCGTGCCGGAGATCCCTGCACCGTGCCAGGTAGCCACGCACCATGGCAGGTACCCACACACCACCATGGCAGGTAGCCGCACACCATGTCTGGCAGCCACATGCTACACCAGGTAGCCACACGCTACACCAGAGACCCACGGACCGTGCTGGCAGCCCACGTGCCCGCCGCGCAGCGCGGCTCCCATGCCCCCAGCCCCTCCGCGCCGGTTGGGCGCGGGGAGGTGGCGGCTGCCGGCCTTGCCATCACCCGCGCCTGTGCCAGGAGCAGCCGGCGGTGGAAACTCGCGTCTTCCGAGGGATTCCCAGCACCGCTCGGGGACGGAAAGCCGCACGCTCAGGCCTTCCCCGGCAGGCCCCGGTGCTGCCGGCGGCTGAGCCTGGACGAACATCGCAAAGGGGTGTCAGCGGTGCAGCGGCAGCAAAACGGGGGTGCCGGGGTGCGGGGCAGGGCGGTGCCGGCGCTGGGTGGGTGGCAGAGGGTTGGGGGGGTCCCACACAGATCCCAGCACGGCTTGAGGGGTCTCACGTCCCCACGGCGGTGCCAAACGGCCCAGTGTCCCGGTGGGCGGCAGAGGGCTCGGGCTGGTGGCCGGCGGCTGCCGGCACCTCAGGCTGGGGGGTCTGGCTCGGGGGGGGGCTGCGCAGGTGACAGCCCCATCCCAGGGTGCGAGGACCGGCTGGCCCGCCCTGGTGCCCCGTGAGTCAGGGACCCCCCACCCCGGGGCCGCGGACACCGAGTGGGGGGGGGGTGTGCTCCTAGGGAGGAGACACCGGGGGCCGATGCTGCAGGGATGGGTGATACCGGGGGGGGCTCCGGGGCGATGCCGGGTCCCAGCCCCGGTGCTTCCTCCTGCCCAAACAAGGCAGCCCCGGCGCCCGGTGAGTAAGGGCCGGGCAGGGCCGGGGCGGTCCCGGGGCGGGGGGGGGGAAACCCGCGATGCGGGGCGGGCGCAAGGCAGCGCGTCCCGGCCGTATTAGGAGCGATCGGGCCGGTGACAGCGGGACCGCCCGGCCCCGACACCGCCCCGGGGACCTTCGGCCGGGCCGGGGGGAGGAGGAGGAGGAGGAGGAGGAGGAGGAGGAAGGCGCCCCGCCCCTCCCCGCGGTGATGCGGGGGGTGCCGCCGGTGCGCAGCCTCCGTCGCCGTGGTGACACGGAGTCACCGTCCCCTCCCGTCGCCGGGTGTTGGCGCGGGGGGGGGATGTGTGTGTGATGGGGTCCCCAGGGGATGGGGCAGGGCACAGCACCCCGACCCTGACACCCCCCCACCCCGTTCCCCAGCTCCAGCCCAAACCCCTGCCGAGCCCCCCCCCCGCCGCCCCGAACCCCCCCCATCCGCCAGCCCCACACCAGGGTCAGGACCACGCCGGGGAGCCCAGCACCCCCCATCCCTCCTGGGAAGGGTGGTGGATGGAAACCAGGGTGGGGGGCACCCACCCCGGCCCCCTGTGATGCTTGGGCGGGAGGGGCTGTCATGAGCATGTCGGGTCTCAGCAGGACCCCCCCCTCCCCCACTGGGGAGCGGGGCTAGGAATGGTGTGGGGAGGGGTCCGGCTGTCCCCAGGCCGGGTGGCTGCAGGGACAGGCTGTAGCTGTGGGGCAGGGCCCCCCCCCCGCGATGAGAACCTGACCCCCACCGGGGAGGGCTGGGGGGGGGCCAACGCGTATAAATACAGCTCCCGGCTGCTCTGCCAGGCAGGTGCTGGCGTGCACCTGCCAAGAGCCAGCACCGCTGCCCTGCCAGACCTGGGGGGCTGCCCACGACCCCCCCAGCCCCCCGGAGCCCCCCAGCCCCTGCAAGACCCTGACCCACTTATCCCCCCCCCAGCCCGAAAGCCGACCCGTATCTGTTTCGTCGAGGGTCAGTTACATCGTGCCAGGCAGCGCAGCCACGGCTCGGGTAACTCAGCGGCTGGGGGGCCGCGGCACCCCCCCGGCATGGTAAGAGAGAGCCTGGCCATGAAAAAGTCATGAGGCAACCAATCCCTGGGACCTATTTTCGGGAACAATAACTGGGTGCTGCGCTGACACCGGAGCCGCGGGGCCGGGGGGAAGGTGGCAGCGGGAGCCATCGCGGCTGGGGCCTCAGTGTCCCACAGCGGCATCACCGGTGCACAACCGGTTGCCGGCACAGGGGCTGGCACCGGGTGTCTGAGCACTTTGGGGTGCAGGCGATGGCAGAGCTCGTCCCTGCCAGTCCCCAGGGGCCTGCGGTGGAGTGTGGCCGAGGCCGGGGGTCCCTGCGGCTGTGCCTGCCCCAGCCAGGGGGTCCCAGCTGGGCTGGGGGCAAGATGCCTGCAGGGCAGGAGTGGGCACTGTCCCCTGCACCCCTGTCCCCCGCCAAGGCAGCACACCCACACCACTGTCACAAGCTTCAGGCGGTCTCAGCCCCATGGCGCTGGAGGACCCCACGCCCTGGGTGATGGGGGTCCCAGCCATCATCACCCAGTGGGTCAGGGTGGGGGGGCGGACGTGACCCCGATACACAACTGCAGGAGGGATTTGGGGCCACAGGACAGATGGAGGCCAAGGGCCCCAAAGCAGGATAAAAGGTTTAAACTAATCAAAATGCCTGGCTAATTGGTAAGGCGCTTAGGGGCTGGCCGGGAGGCGGCGCGGCTGGGGGTGACCTGCTGCTGAATCAGAGGGGCCGGTAACCTTAGCCCGCTGGGAACGGATACGCCGTCCCGCGCCCGGATCGGGTTCCCACCCAAGTTTTCCACCCGCGGCTCCGCGGCGGGACGGGCGAGAGCCGGGGCCGCGGTGACGGACGGTGGCTTGGCCGCGCACCCTGAGGAGCCGGCCGGGGGCTGCCGCAGTGCCCCCTCACCCGGGGTCTCGGTGAAAGCCCCGCTGCAGGTTACGGCCACCCCGGTGCCTGCCACAATCTGGCTGGACTTGGTAATCCTACCTGTGGCTAATTAAAAGGGGCACAGCCCGCAGCCCACCCCCGGTGCCCCCCTGCCGTGCCGTGCCGTGCCAAGCCACCCCGTGGGGCCAGTGCGGCAGCGGCACCGGGGCAGCGCAGACGTCCCCGCGGGTGCAGCCGGCCGGCCCCGCCGCGACGCCCGGGCTCGGTAGGGCCGGGGAGCCCCCGCCGGCCCCCCGGGGGCCACCCCACGCCGGCGGAAGATGCCAACGAATGGGATCCACCAGGTCCTGAAGATCCAGTTCGGGCTGATCAACTGCGAGAGCCGGTACCTGACGGCGGAGAGCTTCGGCTACAAGGTGAACGCCTCGGCGCCCAGCCTGAAGCGCAAGCAGATCTGGACGCTGGAGCAGGATGAAGCCGACAGCTCCGTCGTCTTCCTCAAGAGCCACCTGGGCCGGTACCTGGGTGCCGACAAGGACGGGAAGGTGCGGTGCGAGGCCGAGCAGCCGGGTCGGGACGAACGCTTCAGCATCATCACCCAGTCGGACGGGCGCTGGGCGCTGCAGTCGGCCCCGCACCGGCGTTTCTTCGGGGGCCGGGAGGATCGGCTCTCCTGCTTCGCCCCCAGCGTGACGGAGGGCGAGCTCTGGACCGTGCACTTGGCCATGCACCCCCAGGCCAACCTGCTGAGCGTCAGCCGCCGCCGCTACGCCCACCTCAGCGCCCACGAGGACGAAATCGCCACCGACAGCAACCTGCCCTGGGGGGTGGACGCCCTCATCACCCTCTGCTTCCAGGACAAGAAGTACAGCCTGCGCACCGCCGACGAGCGCTACCTGCGCTGCGACGGCACGCTGGTGCCCGAGCCCGGCGCCCGTACCGGTTACACCCTCGAGTTCAAGGCGGGCAAGTTGGCTTTCAAGGACTGCGACGGCAAATACCTGGCACCCACGGGGCCCACCGGCACCCTCAAATCCGGCCGCAGCTCCAAGCCGGGCAAAGACGAACTCTTCGACCTGGAGGAGAGCCATCCCCAGGTGGTCTTCACGGCGGCCAACGGCAGATACGTCTCCATCCGGCAGGGTAAGGGCTGCCCGCACCCCGCTGCCTGCTCCCTGCCTGCCTCGGGACCCCCGGCTGTCCCAAGGGGATTCCCTGGGGATCGGCTCGGCTGAAAGCACCCGCAGCCATGAAGGACTCTGTGGGAGCTCCCCTGGGACCCCCGCCACGGGAGGAGACCCTGTAATAACAACAAAGGGGAGGCTGCGGCCAGTGGCGTTGGGGTGGGAGCAGCAGTGGGGCTGTGCAGGGCTCCGTGGGTGTGCACGGGGGTTTGTGTGTGTGTATACACACGCGTGTGTGTGCGAACAGGGCTCTGGGGCTGTGCACGGGTTGGGGGGTGTGTGTATACACATGTATGTGTGTGTGAACAGAGCTCCGTGGGTGTCCACGGGTCGGGGAGCGTGTGTATACACATGTATGTGTGTGTGAACAGGGCTCCGTGGATGTGCACGGGAGGGTTGTGTGTATACACGTGTGTGTGAACAGGGCTCCATGGGTGTGCACGGGGGTGTGTGTGTGTGTATACACACACGTGCATGTGAGCAGGGCTCCGTGCAGTGCATGCGTTTGCGTGTGCAGCCCACGCGTGTTTGTGCATGGACAACGCTGCACGCGCATGCGCGTGCACAGCTCTGTGCAGCCCATACGTGTGCGCGTGTGTACGGGGCTCTCCCCAGCGTGGCGTGCGCACGTGTTTGCGTGTGCACGGCTCCGCAGTGCTGTGCGCGTGTACATACGCGTAGGGCTCTGCTCAGCGCCGCGGGCACGCACGGGGCTCTCTGCGGTGCCGTGCATGTGCAGGGCTCCACGCAGCCGTGGAGGTACACGCGTGTGTTTGCACACACAGCTACATGTGTGTCCTCCCCTGGCACGGGGCTGAGTCTGGCAGCCCCAGGCAGGCAGCTGCAGGCAGGAGGGCGTGGGCAGGGCTGTGTGCCCCTACAGCCAGATCTTGCACTGGGACCACGGCCTCCAGAGCCCGTGGGGGTCCCCCCTAAGGGACCCCACTCGCCCGGGCAGCGGTGGCCGTGCCATGCCCCTGGCTGCCCTGCCATCCCTGCGGGCACCGGGAATGCGCCTGCTCCTGTGCCAAGCAGCTTAGGGCCGGGTGACGGTGGCGGGCAGGCTATAAATAGGGGGGCTGTGCACCGCGGCACTAACCAGATGGATGCAGCAGCAATCAGATTAATCAGCCCAATTAGCGTGATTGTTCGCAGAAGGATTTACCGCTGCTGGGGAGGGGCCAGGGGAGGGAAAGCACAGCTGCAGCTCATCGGCACACGTGGCCAGCACCGACGGTCGCTCCCGCCTGCAGGCGTCAACGTCTCGGCGAACCAGGACGAGGAGCTGAACCACGAGACCTTCCAGCTCCAGATCGACCGTGACACCAACAAGTGCAGCCTGCACACCAACACCGGCAGCTACTGGACCCTCGTGGCCCATGGAGGCATCCAGGCCGTGGCCACCGAAGTGTGAGTGGGGCCGTGCCATGGCGTGGGGCTTCGGGGGGGGGGAGAGGCTGGGGGGGACAGGCTGCCCCAGCTCATGCTCACTGTCTGCCACCAGCGCTGCCAACACCATGTTCGACATCGAGTGGCGCGGGCGGCGGGTGGCCCTGCGCGCCAGCAATGGCCGGTATGTCTGCACCAAGAAGAATGGGCAACTGGCGGCTGTCAGCGACACTGTGGGTAAGTGCCTGGGGTGGGTGGGGGGGGTCCCAGCGTTGCCCTCCCCACCCCAGCCCGCGGTGCTCAAGGCCGGGCTCCCGTGCAGGGGAGGATGAGGAGTTCACCCTGAAGCTGATCAACCGCCCCATGCTGGTGCTGCGGGGCGAGCACGGCTTCGTCTGTTACCACCGTGGCTCCAACCTGCTCGATTCCAACCGCTCCGTCTACGATGTCTTCCACATCAGCTTTAGTGATGGCGCCTACCAGATCCAAGGTGGGTGATGGGGTGGGGGGCTACTAGGGTGGGGGGCTACTGGGAGTCCAGCCAGACCCCACTGACTGCCCCCGGTGACTCTCCGCAGGCCAGGGGGGCAAGTTCTGGTACGTGGCAAGCAGCGGGTCGGTGTGCAGCGATGGGGAACTCTCCGAGGATTTCTTCTTCGAGTTCCGGGAGCGGGGACGCGTGGCCATCAAAGGGAAGAACGGCCGGTATCTGCGCGGGGACCCGGCCGGCACCCTGCGGGCTGACAGCGAGTCCGTGCTGCGGGCCACGCTCTGGGAATACTGACCTGCCTGGCACCGGCAGGCATCCCCCGCCACAGCATCCCCCAGCCCGCCCCGCTCCCAGGCTGGCTGGGGATGCTAGCTCGTTCCCAGGCAAAGGATGGCGGTGGAGCCGGCGCTGGCACCATCCACAGCAGCTGTGTCCCCGACCCCCTTGACTCATGGCATTAAAGTCAGTCTGGATCACACCGGGGCATCGCCTCATCTTCCTTGGCCTCCTGCAGTGCTCAAGATCCACCCCCATCCCTCCCCCCATGCCCAGCCCAGCGCCCACAACCCCAGATGGAGACTGGTGAGCCGTGGGACCCCCCCCACCCGCCATGGCACCCCGGCCCTGCCGCTGCTCTGGGACACAGGGACCCCCCCAGGCTGCCACAGGCAGAGCTGCCAGGAGGTGGTCGCAGGGTCCGGGGGTGCCGCAGGGGCAGCTGGCGATGAGGCTCGGCCAAGCAAACCTGCTGTGGGCAGGACCCCAAGGGGCTGCGCAGGGAGCTGGAGCCCGGAGGGGCTGGGATGCCCATGGACCCTCTGCCAGGCTGGAGGAGCCTGGCAAGAGGGCTGGGGGGGGTGGGCAACGGTGGCAGCCCCCCAGGGAGCTGGCAGGGCCCTGCTGGGAGATGGAAAGGAAAAGAGACGGGCACTTGCTGAGCGGCACGATCGTTTTCATGGCAGACGACAGATTTACAGACACTGGAGCGGTGCGGGGAAGGACTGGGCCAAAACACGCTGCACCACCACAGAAATACAAGATCATTTATAGAAACAACGGGGGAGTGGAAAACCCCCTCCCCTGCCCAGCAGAAAACGGGGCTCCCCCGGGCAGGTGCCCGCTGGGCACCCTGGCACAGCACCCTGTTTGTCCTGATCCTGAAAGTCAAGGCGGCACGGGGGCACAGCCCACAGCCGGCATGGCACGGCGGCCGCCGGGAGAGCACTAAACTACCACGGCTAGAACGATCCACAAGACAGCACGACCCCGGGGGCTGCCCGCCGGCGTGGCCGGGCTGGGGGGCGGCAGGGTCAGGCCGGGCCAGCCCAGAAGCCCCCGCTCTGCCGCTGGAACCCCACGACCCTCCGGTGCTGCCGACAACACGACCACAAAAACACGCACACACACACACCCCCCCCCCCCCTCAACCCGGACCACCGCCGCGGCCTCCCTGCCCTCGCCACCAGCCCTCCCACCCGGGCCCACTCCTCCTCTGGCGGGGGGGGGGGTCTCTCCCCACCGCTGGCCCGGTGGGCACCCACCCCGGCCGGCGGGGCTCGGGGTCCCCGGGGTGCGCTGGCCACCCCCCTGCTCACAGGAGAACAAGGCTGGGGTTGCGCAGCTGCCTGTAGACGTGCAGGAGCTTCTCTGCTGTTGCGTCTCCCTCCTCGCCGAGGGGCGGCCGGTCGCGTAGGGTCTGCGCTTCCTTCAGCAGCATCTGCACAAGGGAGACGGAGCTTGAGAGACACACGTCGGTTCGGGGCTGTGGCGGGGTGGGTGGGGGGTGTCCTAACGGTGGACCCCATGGGGAGGGTACAGGGGTATGGCAGGTCCTCACCTCGTGGTTGGCCTGGATCTGGCGCAGGTACTGCATGCGGAGGTCGGGGGGGCCCGAGCCCTGCGCCGCCTGCTCCAGCACCAGCGCCTGCGGGGAGTGGAGAGCTCTGCCGGGACAGGCGCCGAGAGAGCCGGCTGCGGCAGCACCCAGCCCTGGGGAGCCTCAGCCGCGGCACCGGGCAGGAGGCAGTTCTCCACCTGGCAGCCGCGCTTCCCTGCTCTCCCCAGGCCTCGTGCCGGTGCCGAAGCACCTCTGGGAAGGCTGCCAGCCCCCACGTGCCGCGGGGGCCCCTGCTCTGTTTAGCTGCCAAACTGACTGGGGCCCATTCCTGGGGCAGAGAGCAGACACCTCTCCCAGGGCTCCATGGCCCAAACGCCCAGAGCTGAGGTTTGGGGCTCAGAAAGGGAGCGGGGTCCGCCATGGTCCCGCTCCCCAGCCATGCTGGGCTGGTCTGCCACACGGTGGTGCCAGAGAAGCCCTCCCAGCGAGCCCGGCTGTGCCCCCAGGCTTTGGCCCTAGGCCTTTGGCTTGCTTAGGGTTCCCCCTGTCCCCCCCAGGGTCACGTCTGCTGGGGCCAGCGGCACAACCCCGCGGCGACAGCCGAGCATACCTGGATGCGCCGGATGACGGCGTGGTGCATCCTGCACATGTCAGCCAGGGACGGGCTCTCCATCAGGATTTCCACGGCCTGGATGGGACCCGCTGGGCTGAGGTCGTTCATGGCCACCTGGGACAGCGAGTACATCCTCACTGCAATCATCGCTGGGCAGGGGAGGGGGCAAGGGCAGCTCCAGGACCTCTCCCCATGGGCACAGAGCTCCCCGAGAGGCTCTCCTCCTCCATCCCTACTCCCTGCACCCCCTCCCAACCCATTTGCTCTGCAGTCTGCTACGGGCAAATGCAGGAGAGACGCTGCCAGCCCAGCTGGGCACATCAGACCCCTTGCCCAGCCCCTCCAAGGGGCATTTGCCCCGGCCCGGCCCCGGTGGCCATCAGCTCACATCCACTCCTTCAGCCTCGGCCGGGAACAGCAGCTGAGGCATGTACCGCAGCCAGGAGAGTGGCCGCCGGTCTTGCCCGGTGCTGCTGGGGGCAAGTGGATGCCCGTTTGCTGCTGGAGGTGAGTGGATGCCAGTTCCCTGACGAGGCACAGGCTGCCACCCCAGTGGATTTAATCCGGCAGGCTTAGCCCAAGCAGAATTAACACTGTCACTAATCACATTGGCAATATTAGAGCTCTCAAGCGTGAATCAACCTGAGCCAGGTCATTGCCAGCATACAGGCGGCTGGGCCCCTCAGCACAGGGTCCACTAGCTGCAGCAGAAGAGCTGGGCAGCAATTAGTATTTTCCCTTTGCGCTTAGAGGGGGGTTTTCACGTTTAAGGGGGACGAGCTGCAGCAGATCAGATTTACACCCCAAATCCAGCCATGTTTTCGCCTCACTTTGCAGAGCCAGCAAAGCGCAGCTGGCCAAAGCAGCAGGGAAAGCCCATTTCTTCCAGAGCTGAACCCAACACCAGGCTGGGGCACAGCAAGTGCCTGGGGCTACTACATCTCAGCAGGGCTGGGCAAGAGATGGCCACGAACAGGAGCCACACCGCTCCAGTGGAAATGCAGTGGAAAAAGACAAGGATCCTGCAGGCCAGTGAAAGGATGGTGAGGGGACATCTGCCCTCACAAAGCCAGCCTGCCGTGCAGAAACACGGCAGCAACCCACCGCCCTGCCTGGCAGGGAAATGAGAACATCTGGGGGACACATACTCGCCCAGAGAGGGAGGGAAGCGGCCACAGCCTTTGGAAAGTGCCGGGTTGGGAGAAGGGGGACTGGCAACGCAGCCTGTCCAGCCAAGCACACAAGCCCCAGCCCCACAGCGTAGCAGCCAGCAGGCTCCCAGGCGTCCGGACCCACAGATGACAGCCTGGGGTCAGCACGGCAAGGCCATACATCACCCAGCTCCCTGGCACGAGTGAGGGGCTGCGGGACGGAGCCAGCTTCGTGGGATGGGGGCGCAGGGAATTTCTCTGCGGGGCTAATCCATTCCTTGCCTCTCGGACAAGCAGCTGCACCTCGCCTCCATCCGGCGCTGCGCCGCGCACTGATGCCACCTCCCTGCTGCTCAGCGCCTCGGCCCCAGCGTTCTCAGCCAGCAGCCAGCGCAGCGTGGCACAGCTCAGCGAGACATCTGGGGATGAAAGGAGAGAAAGCAGAGCTTGTTACGCTGCTGAATGCCCTCCCTGCGGCTCAGCAGCCCTGCTCAGTCCGGAGCGATGCAGCCAGTGCAGGAGGGAGCGGCGTGTGCCTGGTGCAGCCCCTGTGAGGCCAAGACTGATGCAGGGGCTGTTGCCCTCCCTGCTGAGACAAACTGAGCTTGGTCATGTAACTGCCACAGCATCCACGTGTCAGCCCACGAGCAGACACGTGCTGAGGGGGTGACTGCACGGGGTCACGCAGCCCTCCTCACCCAAGGAAGGGGCTGGTGACCATCCCAGCCTGCACGCACAGGCTGTGACAGTGCCATCCTGGCCTCTCCCGAGATGGCCACAAGCCAGGATGCAAATACCTCTGCCCAAGGAGATACCCCAGGAGTTCCTGGGATGCTCCTCTCCTGGGACCCACCTGAGCCAGAGGTTTTCAGCGCATTTTTCAGCAGCTCCGAGGACACCCTGATGGACGCTGCCGAAGGGGGCAGGTTTCCCTCTCCTGAGGTGTGCGGCAGCTCGCTGGCTTTCACCCCCTCAGGCTCGGTCTGCTCCTGGGATACTTTGAGGAAGGTCTCCACAGGGTCTGGGGGGGCAGGGGGGGCAGCTGCCGGTGGGGAGGCATCTGGCCCGGGGGGGCTGCTCTCGAAACGGAGGCACTGGAGCATGTCAATGGTGCATTCGCTGAGGGGCAGGCAGATCCCCTCTCTGTCTGGGGAGAGGATGGGTGAGTCGTCGGGCAGGAGGTCATCCAGGGCCTCGGAGGAGTCGGAGCCGCTGCCCAAAATATCCCGTAAACTGTAGTAGAGGGCACAGGAGATGGTCAGAGGCAGGTCCAGCTTGGTGTCTGCAGCAGAGCCGAGGGGCAGCGTCAGCTCCCTCTTGTTCCCAGGGAGGAGCTGGTCAATGGGGAAGGTGAAGGTGGTGGCAGAATCCACGGACTCCTCTTCTAAGGCACAGGGGCTGGCCAGGAGCTGAACACAGAGGGTCCAGCCCTCCTCCAGGCTGTACTCGCTGCAGTTCTCCAGCAGACAGGAGATGGTGACGGTATCTTGGAGCAGGAGGCAGCTCCAGTTGGCAGTGACAGTGCAAGCAATGGGCTTCTGGCCTTCTTGGCTGGACAGCAAAGCCGCGCTCACGTTCATCACCTGGTTCAGGCTGGCCAGGGCTCGGTTCTTCTGGTCCACTGCCTTCTTCAGGAAGGAAACTCTGCAAGGACAAAGCATCAGTGCTGAAATAGCAGGAAGGACGGCAGCTGGGATGGTGGGTCAGCGATGAGAGCACAGCAGAGGCCAGTACCAAAGGCTGCTGCACAAATGGTGCTGCGCTGCCACGGCAGACGAGCCGAGCCCGGTGCCATGAGCCACCCCAGGAACCCCCCTGGCTCCTTCTCCAAGGCAGTGCTGGATCCATGCTGCCTGCAGGACTGCTCTGCCCACAAGCCCCCATCAGCTGAGCTGACCCTGAAGAGTGGCTCCGGCCAGCCAGACCCCAGGAATCCCCCTGCAAAGAAAGGGGGGACTCACCCACATCCCCTCCCCACACGCAGACGGCCGTGGAGGCTGGAGGCACGTGCCTGCCCTGCCTGTTACTGCCGACTTGGCAGGCATGGCGGGGCGTCTGGGAGTGCCTGGCACCCTGCCTCTCCCACCTTCTGCCGCCGAGGCTGTAAACACCAGCCTGCCCGTAGTGCCGGAGCCAGCTGCACCCAGGGGAGGGGGGCAGCCGGCGGGGCTGCCCTTAAACACTATTTTTAGCCTATTGAGGTCAGGGGGGTTTCCCAGCCAGTCTCCTGCACTCTGGAAAGGTAAATGTTGGAGCAGTTACTGACAGAGACCTCACAGCCAATGCACAAAAACCCAGCTTGGTGCTCATAAACCCGGCAGCTCGTGGAGTAAGAGCAGCCCTGCCCTTTACCTCTCCGATGTGTTGCCTATCCCGGACAGCAGCTCCTTAATTCTCCGGCCAGCCTCGGCGGGTGTCAGCCCCACATCGGTGTCCTCGGGGCTGCATAAGCCGCAGGTCATGAGGCGGCCTTTGGCAGACAAGGCCAGCAGCTCCGATTCACCTGTGGGCAGAGACGGGGACAGGTCAGGCAATGAGGGGCAGCAGTGGGGGGGCCAGGAAGGCAGCCGGGGCTTCCCTGATGGCTGGGGGATGGGGATGCAAGGGGACGGGGGAGCACAGGATGGCACTGCCTGCCCCAAGACAGCAGGAGCCAGAGGTATCGCCTCCATCTGTAGAGGGGTACAACGGAGACAGGACACGGACCAGGACAGCACACCCATCTCGCACGCAGCTCCCTGAGAAAGGGCTGCCCCCCTGAAGGGAAATGCACCCCCCCTCATGCCTGTCCTGTCCCCGCAGCTCCTGCTCACCAACAGCCCTGCTGCCCCAGCCATGCTTCCCGGAGCTGGCCACCCCCAAGCCAAGGCCAGAAGCCGCTGGGGGAGGCACCGGGGGGGGGCCACAGCACCCTGGGAGACAGCGCTGCCATGCAGGGTCCCCAGCGGCAAGACGCATGCAGCTCCATGGGCAGCAAGCGGGGCTGGGCGCAGGCAGGACTGCCTGCCTTGCTCTCGCCTGGATGCCCCAGGAGCCTCTCCTCGCTCGCCTGCCTGTTCTGGCCCTGTTTGCTTCTCGTGTTGCCCCATGCAAGGGATTCAGCTACAGCTGCGAGATGCTTTCCCCCCCATCTAGGCCCTCTGCTCCATTCCTCCACTCCCAAGGGCGAGCATGGCACCTTGCTGTGTGCCCAGGCTGTGATCAGGCACCGCACACTGCCCTCGCTGTGGGGGGGACACAATTAGCACCCAAGCTGTGGGGCTGGAGCGCGCAGTGCGTGCAGGCTCCGAGCGGCCACGCAGAAGCCCCCAGTCCAGACAGCGGCATGCCTGGAACCCCCTTTCTGAAGCGAGCCTCATCCCAGCTTGTTCGGGGCTCCCCGCAGGCTGCCCTCCGTGCGGGGAGCCCAAGGGGACAGGCAGGGCTGGTGCCAGCACCCCATGGGAACCTGCGCGGACCGGCCGCCTCCTGCGACGCCGAGCAGAGAGGAACCACGAACGGGCAGGGAAGAGCCGGAGCTGCCAGCACGCCTCGCGTTCAGCCCGAGTTGGCATGCTCAACAGAAACGACTTACAAAAACGAGGGGAGTCAACAAGAACGGATGGAGGACGGAGCCCAATCTGGACCGTAAGGAGGGGTGGAGACGTATGGGCCGGAATAGGCAGCTATCCTGCCCCGCTCCACCCCAAGACCCAGTGCACGCCCCACTGCCGGCAGTACCTTCTGATGCCCGAGAAGACAAGGAAAGAGCCACAACGCTACAGATACTTAAACTGGCCGGAGACAGGACGGGAGGCAGGACGCCGGTGCAACTCTCCGCGTCCTCGGGGTCGGAGGAATCGCCGACCCAGTCCAGGTCGACGGCGGAGATGTCCGAGTGCGTGCTGTAATACATCCGGCTGCCGCTGCTGCAGGCGGCGCAGAGAATGGGCCCACGCAAGTAGTACTCCCTGAGCTCCGGCACTGTTGCCTCCTCCCTCTGATCCGCCTTGACGGCCACCATCTTCCCGTAGTGGCCCACGGCCACCACGCAGTCACAGCCAGTGTCTCCGAAGAGCTGCTCGTCCTCGGCATCCTCTGCCGCCCTCCGCTCTGTTCTCAAGGCCCCAATGAAGACGATGGGCTCTTCCAAATGATGGAGGATCTTCACGGGGGGGTCTGGGTTCGAAACGTCATGGCAGCCATCGACAGCCGTTGAAGAGCTGAGGGCCTTCAGCGGTACGGAGCAGAGCTGTCCATCCGGGAAGCCGCAGAGGATCATAGGAGACTCCAGCATGGCAGCGTCGATCCCAAAGAGCAGGCTGAAGAGGGGCTCTTCCAGCACAAAGCCCCCTGAGCACCACAGCCCCTCCCCGGACCCCACAGTGCCTGGGGAGGATGCGCAGCACAGGACGGGGAGGAAGCGGGAGGGCGGGCTGTCCCCCTCATCACCGGGCTGGGGGCCGGGGCAGAAGCCCACCTCGCTGACCTGCCGGTACGGGGGACTCTCCTGCTCGGGGTGTGGAAGCTCGTGCAGTTTCATCCACCATTTGCCGTGAGCCTGGGACAAGGTGATGACAAAGTTGTTGAGCAGAGTGAACATGCACAGGCTGGAGTCTGGGAAGATGCAGGCGTCCGAGTCCACAGGGAAGACGCCGGAAGGGCAATTGCTTTCTTGGCCGTCGCCATCCGTCTGCTCCATTAACCTTCAAGCAAACAGGGAAGAGCTCTCAGCCAAGCCATGGGGCGAAGCCAGCGCTTCCCTTGGCTGCCTCTTACCCTGGCCCTCGGAAACAAGCTCCCCGCAGCACGGCTTTTAGCATCTGCTGCAAGAGCGGCGATCCAGAGAGAGCCAGAGCCTCAGACCGCCTAATGTTTCCCATGCCTGCGGGAGGACGGGTAGGGAGAGGGCAGCGGCGGAAGCCCAACATGTCACCCCAGCCACGAGAAGCAGCCCCAGGACTCCAGGACTAACAGCACGGGACTGGCTCGCGCCCCTGGCGGTGACAGCCGGCTCACCTGCTCTGCTGGTCCAGGGAGACACAGTAAATGCCACTGTGGGCACAGAGGATGTAAAGATGCCGGGGCTGGGGCAGCAGCTCCACGTGCCACACCTGGTCGGGGCACCGGTACACGGCCTGGGTGGGAAAACAGAAAAAAAGTCATCTTTCTACGGAACCCAGAGGGGCAGTGGGGATGGGGCGACTTGCTGCAGGTGCAAGTGCCGCGGGACCCACGGTGCCCAGGCTGCCAGGCCGGGCAGAGCCCTGCTCACCCGTGCCAGGTAAAGAAAGAAACCACTCGCTGGACAACGCTCCCTCCTGGGCAACCCTAATGCAACTGTGAATTAAAGCCGTTATTTCCTGCAAACGCAGATTACAAGCAATTTCCAGGACTAAATCTATCCCTGGGCAGCACCGCAGACTGCGGACCCAGCTGGGCTTTCCTGGGCAAGGGGCAGCCGCCCTCAGTGAAGGGCAGCAGGGTGTCGGGAGAAGGGCTGCAGGTAACGAGGTAGCACATCGCTCACACTCCCTGAGGGGAAGGAAAATAGCGACCAGAAAGCCAGTACATGCTCTACTTTCCCAAGAAGGAGTGCAGTGTAGGAGGCAATTCCTGACATTACAGTGCTGGCTTTCTTAGAAATGATAATAGGAAAAAATTAAAAAAAGAAGCTGTGTATAACTCAACACGACGACTGCTGTTAGTCACAGCAAAGACAATAGTGAAACCCTTTGTAGGTGAGAAATGAAAGAGATGTCACTTTGCTCGGGGAGAGAAAAAAGCCTTTCTAGTTTAATTAAATGTTTGTCTCACAAGTTTAGGAGAGGGGCCAGACGGCAGCACCCCCCACCCCCAGAAGGGGCCTTGGAGCCAGGTAAGGGGGTTTGGGGTGGCTCGTGAAGTTCGTTTGTGGATAGGGGGGACACCAATGGAGGGATCCCATTTAGACTGGGCGACCGGTGACAGGGAACACGACTGGCATCTCCACCACCTTCGCCCTGTCCCGGCACACCAGCCCCCAACCCCAGAGCACCCTCCCGGCACGGGGGGCTTGGGGTGAAGCCCCCCCACCCCCCAGCCCTACCAGTCCACTCACCTTCAGCACCTTCCCCTCCTGGTCATAGACGTAGACGAACTCACTGCCGTTGGAGAGGTAGATCTCGTTCTCATGGCACAGCACCCGGGGCTTGCCTGCTACCAGCCCCCCCACCGGGCAGCAGAAACCGGCCAGGTAATCCACCCTGTGGCCCACCTGCGCCATGGTGCCGGGAGGGGCGCAGTGCCAGCCTGGGGGTGCGGGGATGGGGGTCAGCGCTGGGAGGGGGGGTGGTGGTGGTGGGGGGGTCACCCACGCTCCAGCCGGCACTGAAGGGGAAGGGGATGGGGTCCCTCTGTGAGGACCCCGGGTGCAGGCTGAGCGTGGCCCCCCCAGAAGGCCACTGACAGCCCCAGGAGTGCGGTGACCCAGCCCCACAGCCCCCCCCACTCCTGACTGAACCCCACAGCCCCCCCCCCGCAGGTCCAGACCCATGCCCACCTCCCCCAATACCACAGGCCTAGACGCCCCCGCCCCACAAGCCCCCCCCAATACCACAGGCCTAGACCCCCCACCCCACAAGCCCCCCCCCCAAGCATCAACCCCAGCCACCCCAGCCCCCATTCCAAGCCCCCCAGCCTCAGCCCCACAGCCCCCACCCCCGCCCCCGCCCCACCGGCCCAGCCCCCCCCAACCCTCCATCCCACCCCACACCTCAGTCCTTCCCCCCCCAGCTCCTCCCTTCCCCCCCCCCAGCCCCCCATTGCCTCCCGGTGGGGTTGCGGTTACCGGGCGGGGGGCGCGGGCAGCTCCGCTTTACGGCTGCGCGGCGGCCGCCGCCGCAATGGGCGGGGAGTTTGCGACAGGCCGTAAAGCCGTGATGGGCGGACCTGGGCCGGTCCGTTCCCCAACGCCCCCCCCGGGGTCGGTACCGGAGGAGGAGGGGGGGGATGAAGGTGAAGCCCCCACCTCGGGGGCGCAGAGAGGAGTGAGACGATGCTGGTGACAGCGGCTTTATTAATGGCGAACGGGGGGGGGGCAGAGGCCTGCCCCACAGCATGGGCCTGACCCACAGCCGCCCCCCTCCCCGCGGGTGGGGGCATGACCCGGCCGCTGGGATGGACCCCCACCCCGGGCTTGGCTGAGGCTCCTTAAGCTGATGTCGTGTTCCCCCCCCCCCCAGTGCTGATGCTGGGGTGCGGGGGTGGCTACTGCGGGGTATTGGGGGGCCTGCGGGCCGGCTGGGGTAGCCCCCGGTGGCGTGGGGGGGCTCCAGGACCTCGGGCCCGGCTCAGCTGGTCGACGAAGGCTTCCACCTCGGCGAAGCGTGCCGACAGCCGCCCCAGCTGCTCCTTCAGGGAGCTGAAGTCCCGGTATAGATCGTCCAGGGCCCCCGACAGCGATCGGATCCTACCCCGGGAGTTGGGGGGGGGGGGGGGAGAGAGGTGAGGGGTGCGGGACCCCCACCGATCATTCTCCCACCCCCGGAGGGGCATTGCCAGGCCCCCCGCGGCCCCCTCACCTCCCATAGTCGGGGAGCACGTTCTGGTGGTCGAAGAGCAGCAGGTTCCTCATCTGGGAGGTGATGGCGAACTTCCAGTTGTCCAGGACCAGCGTCAGGTTGGCGCAGCCCTTCGCCGGCACCCTCGCAGCTACGGGGACCGGAGGGGACGAGTTGGCTGGGACGGGACCCCCGAGCGGCCTCAGGAGCCCGGCCGCAGGCAGGACCCCAACCCCAGCACCCCTCCGACCCCACACCTGGGGGCAGCTGCCCGCTGTTGGGCAGGGAAGCTCTGGCCCTGCCTGTACCCGAGCACTGGCAGCCCCTGCCTGGCAGGGAGGGGGTCCCGTGTAGCGGGGGATTACCATCTGCTCCGTCATCCCACGCTGCCGGCTGCTGCTTTGGCTTGGCGGCAGAGCCCAGAACCGCGAGGAGCAGGAGGGGAAGAAGTCGTGACATGGCGCTGCCAGGGGAGAGCGTGGTGAGAAGGGCCCTGGCCAGCTCCTGGCGAGGGATCCGGGGCACTGCGTCCCCAACAGCCCCGGGACAGGGACCCCAAGGCTGGGTGGCCATGGGGCGTCGTGTCCCTGAGAGCCAGGCTGGGCACGTGGGTCCCAGTGTCGCCGGAGCCCCTTCTGCCTCCTACCTGCGCTGAGGTCCTGGCCGGCGCGGACGAGGCAGCCGCTTGCCGGGCTTGGTTCCCCCGGCTCTGGCTCCGCACGGCTCCTGCCTTCCCTTTTCAACCCGCTGGTCTGGCGCAGGGCCCGGCCGCATGCGGCTCCGGCGCTGATTACAAACAGACCGCCCGGCTGCGGCAGAGCCGCGGGTAGGGGATAGGGTGCCGACTGTCCGGTGATGGGGCACAGCGTTCCCCCGGTCCTGCCGGGAGAGAGTGGAGTGTCGCAGCCCCTAGGCGGGTAACAGAGCGCAGGAGGCATGGCGCTGGCTCTCGTTTCAGGTGCTTTTATTCAACGTTACTCGCAGACCCTGCACCTGGGTCAGTCCAGTCCAGGTACCGCACACCGCTGCAACCCCAAACACCAACAAACCAAGGGAAAAAGCAAACCGCAGTCCGCCAGCCCCATGGCAGGGGCTGGGCAGCCGCTCCGCTAACGCTGGTGGGATGAAGGCCTTCAGCAGAGCCTGGGCAAGCGCTCGCCGGCAGCAGCGAGGGGCGGGGGAGGCCGTCAGGCTCAGGAGTTCTGGGGGTCTCTGCCACGCTGCCTGCCCCGAGAAGGCAGGGGCAATGCCATCCTGGCACAGGATGGGGCGTCACGCCCTCCCTCCTACGATGAGGGCATGGGGCAGTGCTGGAACCGCTGCCCCAGGGATTTAACAATGGCCCAAACCCGCAGCGCCAGGGCAGGGGGTCTCCAGGATGGGGCAGGAGGTCAGAGGCCCTGCAGTGGGAGGGCCGAGCCCCCAGGACACCCCAAATATCTGCCTGCCCCCTCCCCAGCCCCACCAGTGCCTGGCACCCTGGCACGGGGCAGCCCCCAGCTGGGGTCTAAAGGGGAAAGAGAGCAGCAAGATCCCGGCCTGACCCTCAGCTCCGGCCCCACACTGGGGAGGATGTGCTCAGAGGGGATGCCGGCACAGGGGAAGGTGCCAGCTGCGGGGTCCGTCTCCCTTGCCGAGCCACGGTATGCGGGAGGCAAGGTGAGTGCCCGAGTTATGTGGTTCCCCCCGCATGGCCTCGCTCCGGAGGAGGGGACGAGCTGCTGCCCAAGGCGCTTTGCACCTTCCCCAGGAGCTGAACCGCTCTCTGCGGGGCGAGGTGGCACACGGGCCAGTGGGGGGAACGGGACAGCCCTCCCGCAGCCCCTGCAGTGAATCGGCAGGACACGGGGGTTCACCCAGCCGGCAGTCGTGCCAGCCCCAGCATGCACAGCCGGGTGCCGAAACACCTCTGCCGCTCGGTCCTGTGCGTGCCACAGGAGCGGTGCCAAGCCGAGAGCTGGCACATGCCCACCCCTTGCCTGGTGCCAAGTGGTGCGGGGGGGTGGGGGGTGGCCAGTCCTGCTCCGGGAGCGCTGCCAGCACACGGGGCCCAGCCTGGCAGAGCTGCCGTCTGGCCCAGCGCTGTTAACAGTCGTCTGCTCGCTCTTGCCTCGGCCGTTTAGTGCGAAAGCTGTCGGTACTGGGCACCCAAGGCTGGCGGCAGCCACCCACGCGGGCAGGGAAAAGGGAGCAAAGCTGCGAGCAGGGAGATGCCAAAGCCTCCCCGTCACCTCTGCTACGCTGGAAGGCTGCTTCGGGCAGGCAAGCAGGCAGGGAGGGAGGTGTCCCAGCTGGCCACAGAGCCCCCAGCGCTCACCCAGGAGCAGGCTAGGACAGCAGCTGGGGGTGGTGGGGAGACAGCCTGGCCCCACTGGGTGAAGGCTGAGGTTAAGCGTTGGTTTTCCAGGCCGGGGACCGGTGTCAAGATAAAGCCAGGGCGCCCGGCTCCTGCTGCGACTATGGGGCTGCCCCTGAAAGGGAGCGAGTAGCAGCTGGGGAGGGCTGGAGCCACCCCCTGCCCGGCTCCGCACCCCGGGGCGGGGGCTGATGGGGGGAAGCAGAAGGGAGGACGGGGAAGGGACAAGCACCACTCCTGCTGTTCGGGGGTTTGCTCTGTATTGGAGTCTGCCGCTGCGCTGGCATGGCTAGGTCCGGGGCAGGCTGCACATCTCGCAGTGGTCCGTGCCCGGCTGGTTCATGAAGGTGCAGTGCTGGCAGGCCCACATGGCCGCCGACACAGCGTGTGTCGAGCCACCCATGGCACCGTACTCCTGTAGTCCTGAGATCTGGACACCGACTGTGCCTGCGAGAGAAAGAGTCCAGTCAGAGCAGGGGAGAAGTGCTGGGAACAGGCAGGTCCCCTGCCTAAACCCAGAGCAAGTTTCCCATCCCAACCGAGGTGAGAACCTCCCTGCTGAAATGCTGCCCTTGGCCCCAAGGCTGGCACCCGGTGGAGGCTCCCAGGTGGTGGCAGATCTCAGCATCCCACAGCTGAGCACTGCTGATCCACGGTGCAGCCCCAAAGCCCGGTCCCGGGAGGTGCAGCGGGGACTGCTCGGGATCAAGGAACAGCTTTCCTCCCACCCGACCCTCCAGCAGCCTCCACGATGGCTTGAGAGCAGCACTGCGCAGCTGCCGGCTGGCTTGGCCCAGCCCTGGCCCAAGGGAACCCCTCCCAGAGGGAACCCCTTTCTTACTGCAGAGCTGCTCAATGGTGGCCCACTGCTCTGATTTTTTCCAGGTCTGTGCGAGCTCCTCATTCTTGGTCCTTACAGCTTCCAGCAACAAGCTGATGCTGTCCTGGAATTCGTAAGAGGGAAATCAGCACTGGACGCTCCTCCGGCACCTAGGCTGGGGCTGTGACCAGGGAAGTGCCTCCCTGCCCTCCTCCACTAGCCACAGCAAGACAGAACTGTGAGTCTGAGCTGCTGCCCCTTTGAGGTGAGGTTCTTGGGCAAGGAGCAAGACGCAGTTTGTCCCTTCTGCTCTCCCCAGCATTCAGACATACCCCTAGAACCCAAACACTTCCCTTTCCTCTGCGTGGAGGTTATCCCCTAACCAGGCTGCAGTCGACCACCGCACTCCCCGGTGCAGGAAAGTGTGCCGGCGCTGCGGGCTGAGCCTGACTCTTGGGGGTGCAAACCCGCTGTGCTAGAGCGTGCCAGCACCCGTCCCCGGCCATGCACACAGCCCCGGCCTGATCTCCAGCTGCCCAGGGTCAGCCTGGCTGCCCCGCACATGCGCAGTCCTCGGCGCCCTTGAAGCCTCTGGCAAACATGTGGCCCTTTTCGCTGGTGTGCTGCTTATACTGGGAAGGTCCGGCAGTGCAGATGTGAACCGGGGTCCTGGGCATCCGCCAAGCTGCCGGTGCCCAGCCAAGAGTGGCAGAGCTGCACAGCCAGGAAGTTGTTGGCCTCACCGAGATTTGGGGGCTCTGATCTTGTTATCATTATAACAGGAATTTCTGATTCTGAGATATTTTTTAAAAATGTTTCCAGCTCTCAGAGCCGCAGCCAAGTTGGCTCTGTCCAGTCTGTGACCGTGCTAACAACCACCACCCCCTCACTGCTCTGAGCAGCGTGTTGAGACTATTGGTCTACTCAGGGGCTTTGGTTTGACTTTTTAAACCTTCTACCAGCAGCTCAGCCTGGAAGAAGAGGCGTTGGGCCAGCTGCATGGCCTGCCTGCACAGGCACCCAGCAGGGGGGACGTGCCTGGGGGTGGCAGGCTGAGTTGGTCACCTCCACCCATGTAGGTGACACGCCAGGAGGAGCTCAGGACCCTGGGAACTGCGACGCTGACGTGACCCTTTCCTCCCCATTACGTACCCGCAGAGGCATGACCTCGTTCGTGACCAGGAAGAGGAGCAGATGGAAATCGGAAATGATGTCTAAGAAAATGGAGGAAGTATTTTGGGACAGGTACGTGGCCAAGCTGTGGAAGTCCTAGGGAGAGGGGAAAGTAATAAAGAGAAGTCACTTCTCCCCCATGTGGTAACTTTATTTTCTATTCGAACCCACTAACAAACACTAAAACATTCTTGTCTCTTCTGGGCATTGGCTGCAATGTGCAGAGACCCTCCTGAAATCAGATCCCAGGCTGGCTCACTGAGTTGCAGCTAACTCCAGAGAACCTCCAGAGAAAAGGATCTTTGGGTCCACACTAGCTCTCCTATCTGAGCACCTGAACAACCCCAGCACATAGAGAGCGGATCTCAGACCCAAAAGATGCTGAACAGAGGCCAGTCAGCTCAGCTCAAAGCCCAGTCCCTAAGGAAAAGAGGCAGGTGAGGACAAAGCAGCCCCTTCTTCCCCATCCTCTCCTCTTCCTCTGCTCTTGAACCCAGGGCGTCCTCAGAAATGAGGACCAAAGCTGGCGCTGAACAGCCAACCTCTCCCACTCTGCCCACAGAGCCACAACGGGCAGAGACCCCTTTCCTGTGATGACTTCTGGAGGGAAGCCTTTGACATCTTTGGCACAGCCTCCTTAGAGAAACAAGCTGTTGCTGCTTTAAAGCAACTCGAGCCTTCTGTGTGCTGGCAACACCCAGCGAGTGCCTCGAGCTGTCCAGCAGCTGCCCCTGCTCAATGCTATGGGCCTCTTACAGTAAATGGCCTCTGCGCTTTAAAAATCTGTTCAGGAAGAGAAGTCAGTGCTCTCGGAGCTGGAGCAACAGACCCTAGAGTCTGGGAGAAGTGGGTCCCGTGCTGTCACTGTGGGGCTGGAGCCCCCCGACCTCTTTCGTGCTGTCTGGGAGGCATCAGCCCTGGCACAGAGTGAGGAGCCCTGGTCCCCATCACCGAGCAGGCAGGGAGCAAGGCGTCCAGCTGGCTGATTGGCATGCAGACGCTGCTCTGTGCAGGAAGGTGTTTGGCAAGCACTGGACTGAACCGCAATGGGGTGATTTAAGGGCACAATTGCAGCCGTCCCTTTGCAGATACTAGTAAGGGCAAGGGAGACAAACAGCCTACCTGTATTAAACACAGCTTTGTTATCAATCACTCCTTACCTGAGTTTCTCCCAGCACATCGCGGTTCTCGATGGGGAATGGATTTTGAGAAATAGAAAAAGTGTAGACTGGATCCTTGGGGAAAGTTGTAGTAATCTAAAAATCCAAGAAAGGATGATCAGAGTGCTGACAGCAGGAGAGGCAAGTGGGATATGGGAAGCAAGGCTCCTGAGAGGTGACAGCAGCCACGGCTACGCGTTAGAGCTCAGGCAGGAAGACACTAAGGCAATTACAGCAGGGATCTTCTGATGGCTGTGATCAGCACACCCCTTAACTCCTGGCAATCGTTTCTAACGAAGCTGGAGGGAGATGTACTGAGCTCAGCCCTGACAAGAGCACAGCACGATGCTGTGGAGAGCATCCTTCTCTGCAAAGGTCACCAGGACCCAGCAGCTCCCAGCACAGCTCTGCCTCATACCAGGCTGCTGCTGCTGCTGGGGGTGTCACCTTAACACCAAGGGGTAGCAAGGGAGACCATGGCCCCTCTGTCTGGCCACGGGGTAGCCAGGGGACCATGCTGCTCCGCTCGGGCTGGAATGGGTGCCAAGAAAACACCTTTGCACTTCACTGAACAGAGTCACCCCACGCTCTGGGTCCACTCACCCTGCCTCCTCCTTGCACCCTGTGCCAAAGGGATGGGGAACAGGGTAATACAACATTGCGCCCACGTTACTGAGCTCACAAGCCAGTGTTTGGGCCAGCTTCTGACATTTTAACGAGTCCCGATTCTGGGGGCTTTAAGGCTTTGGTGTCAGTTACTGACTGCTGGGCCGTGTTGGTGAGGCCCTTTGTAAGCAGAGATGCCGAAATACCTGCCAGGACAGTATTAACTGGAATAATGCCTTTGGTTGTTTTTTGGTTTTTTTTTTTAAAAGAGACAAAACAAGATGCTTCAGAAATGCAGCTTTCCAGATTGCTCCTAAATGCAGGTTCCATCAATCTGTTTTCATCTTAATTACACCCCAGGTAGCCTGGAAACAGATGCCTTTACTACCTGAGTAATAAATATGCTCCAGCACTGCCGACTAGCATGGGGTGTCCGAGGGCTCCAGACAATGGGCCCGTTGTTCTGGACATGACATTTCTCTGTGCAAGTCACACATCCCAGTGTCAGCCCGAGCGTTGCTCTGATAACACAGCAGCTAATAAACGGGGAAGAAGGACGAGCCAGTGGAAGCCTCCCGGCTGCCAGCTTCCCTGCGCCCACGGGACACTGCCTGTGCCAGGGGCAGCTGGACCAGACCAGTTGCTCCGGGTGGATTTAATCGCTATTGGCACCACCTCTAACTCCAGCAATATCATCTGTCATCCAAATTATTTGCTTTCCTGCCTTCCACACCGTAACAGTTTCCTTTCAAGCCAAAGGGCAGAGCTGTGCCCCAGTGCCTGGCAGCGCTCGCTCGCAGGCAGGCAGCAGCCCTGCTCCAGCCAAGCTGTGCTGTAGCGTGAACTCCCTCCCCCAAGAAAAGGCATTTCTGTACAACCAACCTGGTCTGCTGAGTCACTAAAAGGAGATGGATTCTTAATTGCTGCTAAGAGACAGACAACTGGAGCTTTCTAATTAGCTCCACGTAAGGTAGCGCCCGGCACACGTATCCGTGGGGCTGGCTGCTTTCCCTGCTGCGTGGCTATGTGCCAGTTTGGAGCCGTGATAAGGCACCAGGCAGTGCCTTCCCAGGAAACAATTGTGTTCCCTGGCACCACACCGATCCCAAGGAGCACTGCAACTACCCCAGAGTGCACTGCCTCCTGCACCTCTGTGCTAGAAATGCCTGGCAGCAGAGGGAAAAGGAGAAAGAAAGAAAACATCTCTGATGAATCACCTCCAATATGAATTTTAGAGGTGGGTTAAGAACTTCACTCCGCCCTGACCTTCCCCTGCTGAAAGCAAACAAGTGCAATGAATACTTACATCTATGATTAGGTACTCAACCGGGAGCGGGCGAGCCAGCTGTGTGATCTCGTTGCCAAACTTGTCTATGTCCTGAAAAAAGAAGAGTCTAATTATTCCTCACCATGGAAGTCGTGTGAAGCCTAAGGGATCCTGCCCTGGAGACGCCCACACAGGACACCGGGGATCCTTAGCTCTGGCAGATCACTGAGGGTGTGGAAAACCTGCTCGTATGTGGCTGGGTGGTGCGGAGCTGCCCAATTCCCTGCAGCTCCTTGGGGCTAGGGATCTCTATAAGTCGGTAAGCTGGGACCTCTGTTTCCTCGTGAGCTAAGGGAGTGCGTGGTCACGAACAACCTTGATCTTGTTTGTCTCAGTCATCATCACCAGAGAGGTGCCTAGCATTATCTAAGAAGTGCAAATGCCATTTAAGGAGCAGTACTGTCTTAAAAGGGAGGGACAGTGCCACATCTGCTTTCTCAGCCAAGGCAAACCTGACTTTCTGCAAAACGGGCCACGAGTCTCTCATCCAGCTCTTGCTTGGGAATTGGAAATCCAGGCACTTTCTCATACACAGACCTGAAGAGCCAGCATATCACAATGCATAAACTTGTTTTGCTTTGCCAGACGAATTGAACATAAAGTTTAATTATGGAGAAAAATGGCCAGCATATGTTCATTAATCATAAAATGACAATTAGACGTGATTTATGTCAAACATGCTGAGTTCAAACACAGCTTCAGAAATAAATTCATGAGAACTGACACTTTTCATTAAAGATTCTGTAAGAGGGGGTTGTATTTTCTACCTAAATCATCACTTAACTTGTTATAAATCATTCACTGAGCCCCATATAAATCATACACCCATAATTTCCAATCAGGGACCCTACATTAAAGTTTACGTTTACTGAGCTCTCAGGAGTCCCAGTGGCTGGAGGCAGACCCAGAGCCGCCGCACACTGGTGGAGCCGTCATCCCAACACCTCGGTGGCTTTGGGGGACCTCGGCGAGAGGCCGTGACCCCCACTCCTCCAGCAGGTCCCCTGCGGGGTTTTGAGCAGCATTCCTTGGGCCGAGCCAGTAAGCACTGTGCATCAGAATTAGCTGCCCACGGCTGACACCCTCCTCTCCCAAGCTGTATTTTCTCCCGGAGTACGCCACTCCCCCGCTATCAGCATTTCTTGGTTACGCTAGTATTTACACAGCACAAATATGTGGTGTGGCAGCCAGCACGCCACTCTCACGCTCTGCTCTCCCGGTACACCCAGACGGACATCGCCCAAGCAGGCTCTGGCATGCTGCTCCCCTCCAGGCAACAGCCCCCCTTCCTGAGCCCCCTCCCCAAGCATCCTCTGTCCCTAGGAACAGTTCCCTTTGTAAAAAATCTAGCTTCCAGTCTTTGAAGCTCCTTTTAAAAGCAATTCCGATAAGGATCTTTTCTCCTTGAACATGACAGGTTGTTGGCCCTGTGGTTATTTCAGCAACAAGCCTGGTGGCTCGTGGCCTCAGATCTCTCTGGCTCTGACAGGAGCAGGAGGAGACGTGGAGCCTTTTCAGGGAGATCACAGGACCTGAAAGCTAACCTGCTTCTAGATCTCGGTGATACCGCAAGAGTGAGGAATCAAATCCAATCAGACCGAATCAGCTTCCCAAACACAATCCTGTCCCTGCAAGAAAGAACCTGCAACAACTCACACATAATTAGCCCATCTGGAATTCATTTTCAAATCTAATTAAGTTCTAATATGCAGAAACATTTTTCCAGCACCTGTTCGCTTTAATCTCCGCCTCTGGGGATTTCCATGTTAAATGCCTTCTTTTTAATGTCATGCTGCTGAGGCCTTCAAGACATGCACTAGAGTGTTACTACCAAACTGGAACCTCGCTCCCCGAGTCGAGGACATGTCCCAACCCTGCCCCTCCCCAGAGAGAAAAGCCCCCCCCCTCCAGTGCCAGCATTCTTCTCCAACCCCCATGCACCATTTTATTAGGCAATTAAGTTTTAAAGGCCTTAACAAATGTCAAGCTGAGAGAATTGCTGGGAGAAAGACATCTTCATCCTGAATTCGGCAGTCGCTGGGGCCCCAGCAGCGCCTCTTGGCACGTTATTGCTGCAGCCCCAGAACCTGAGACCCCCAAAGCCATGAATGCCCAGTGGCAACCACTCCAAAAGGAGGCCAAGAAGGGGTTAACGAAGGTGCAAGTATTTGGCTCCTGGACAAATATCAAGCAGCAAGGCCTGGAGGATCTGGACAATGAATCATCCCGAAGACAGAAGCAAACTGGAGATTGCATCAGGCGCTACGATTAGAGCCTTTCAAACCACTGTTTGCAGGCAGAAGCTGCGAACGGATGAGGTCAAACTGGGAAAAGGATGGGTGCACCCGCAGGGACCGCGGCCGGCCGCTTCACACACCTCTGCAGCACTGCAGGATGGCTGCAGTGGGAAAGGCTTCTGGGTGGCCTTGGGATTTTCGATCGAGGGTGAGGGAAGCAGTCAAGCGAGGAGCCCAGGCAGCTGTCAGCCAGGAGGGAGGCTCCAGCTCCATGTCCCAGGGCTGGACAGCCGTTAGCATCCCATGCTGTTAGTCTTCCCCACGGGTTCACTCTGCCGAAGGTACCGTGGAGCTGAGCAGCTGTCTGTCCTTTCTGTGTGTTAATAAAGTCCAGCCTTGCTCTTCCCTCTGCTGATTTCCAAGGGCTTTACTGGGCAGTCCTGCCCCCTTGCACAGATAGAGCAGCTGACGCACAGAAATGCAGCGACTTTTCTAAGAGCAAGCGATAGGTCAGTGAGAGTTGAAACCCTTCTCAGGAGACTCCTTGTGAGCTAATCAAGCATCCTCCTCCCCAGAGCAGCTGGGACATTTAAGGCTAAGAAGGCTTTTCCAGTCCAACACGAACCGTTGGTAGGAGGCCAGCCAGGGGAAGTCCTTTGCTGTTAGTGAAAACTCCCTGCAAAAGCCTGCACGCAGCCTGGCTATCATGTCTTCCCTGGGAAGAGGATTTCAAAGCGAATGGGTGGAAGCAAAGCGTGCCACGCAGGGGACAGCCTGCTCGGAGGTCCCGTTTGGCTCTAATAAAAGCAGTGCCCTGGCTTTTATTTAACAGATGACAAGCCAAGGCTCAGACACTGTCTCAGCCGTTGTAAATGCACAAAGCACGCGCAGGACTCTACGAGGGCAAAGGGCTCTTTCACAACACTGGTGCCATTGTAAAGGGCTTTTGTCTTACACCATCGCAAAGAAACTCTGGGGGAATGTTCCAGGCAGCTGTAAAACGCAATTCATTGCAAGGATGACATCTTCATATTTACACTAAGCTGACACAAATACCTGTGATAAGAGACAAAGCCAGCCAGTCCCAAAATCCAATTATTCGATTGTTTCAAAGGGTCCGTAAAACACAGCAACCTCCTTCCCCCATTCGGTGTGAGGTCGAGACACCCATGAAGTTAACGGTGGAGCAGAGCATGCAGGTGTGTGGGGAGCAGAGTTAGGCAACGCTGCAGCACTGCAAAGTTATGGGCTCGGCAAACTGACCACAGGGACCTGGGAGCCGGTGGACAGCAAGCACAGGGTGCAGGCAGCCCAACGGGAAGGATCACACCCAGCTGGGGCACTGAGCACCATCTGCAAGCAACTTCAGCTCTGAATAATGAACCCACAGTTTGGGAGGTACATTCTTAGTGAAATTCAATACAGTTATTTTCTAGAACCAGATGGACAAAGGAGACTGCTTGAGGGCAGAAGACAGGGAATGGAAAATGGCCCATATGTAATGTTCAGATGGGATCTCCCTCATCCAGCAGAGAAACAGGGTGAAGTGACCATCGCAACTTCGTCGCCTTTACTCACAAAGAGAGCGGTTACCCCAACTTGTGTGGCTGTGTCTTGACAAGAGCGACTCCTTCATGAGTTTCGTTGCATCGAACTCGCCAAGAAGCATGTGCCGGTTGTGCAACATTCGAATTGGAAACAGCGCTGTGCTGTGACGCTTCACAGACAACCCAGGAGGCCAAGGGGGATGTTTTCTTCCTTTGGCTAATCTTACCTGGGGAGGCATCTTGGAGAAAAGTAACTCGTACTCATGGTCCCCAAAGCCCTCGACTTTCACACTAGAGCAGAACTCTAGCCTTCATGAGCCAGGAAAGCAACGGCCGCATGTAGAAAGCGCATACTGCCAATTCCACTGGGGTGGTTCCTCTAAGCAGCAGGGCTAGTGGCCAACATAAAGAGAATGGTAAAGAAATACAGAAATCACAAGGCTAGAGGCTTAGGAAAAACGCCTCGCCTCCTGAGGCAGGACAACACTGGTGCCATCAGTTTTCCTATTTCCATGGAAGAAAAGCCCATCTATGCTAACACACCATCGAGGTGAGTCACGTTCAGGCAGGAACAGCTGCAGCCCCAGGGGATGCGGTGGCCCCCTGCTCCCACTCCACAAACACAAAACGTGGTGCAAACCGTGGAAAAACAGCTCACTGACCAAAGACAGCCGTTGCTCTCCTTCCAGGCACCTCTTCGCCTGTGCAGTAAAGTCTCTGAAGCTGCAGCTCTCCTGCCTGCAGTGCGGGTCCTTCTTGCGCCTGCGGCATTACCAATCCAGATGCATTTCCTAACAGTCATTGCTGAAGTAACAACACCTACTGCGAGCAGAGGTACAAGATGTCTTCTTCGAACAACGTGACTGTAGCACAGTTGTTGGCTTACACTTTGCTATAGATGAAAACAGCAGCACCTTTTCCTATTCGCAAAGCCAAAGGTGAATCTACTGCATTACCCTGCTGTAGGCAGATACGAGAGTTCAATAGATTTTGCCTTGTGTCTGGATGCATAGTTGTTCTATAAATACATCCACACTACACAAACATTGGCCTTCTGGTTCTCATCCAATTAGAATAAATTTGTATGGCTCCTTTCATCCTAAAGGGCTTTTCAAATGAATACTTGTGTATTACATAGAAATATATATATGGACTTTTCTCTCTACCAGTGATAGCTTCTCAGTCCAAGACAAAATGTAGCAACTACTCAAAAGTGCAGCTTTCTGCCCAAAGCTAGTTGGCGGGGCAACACACAGGGGAACCCCCACATCAAGGACTGGGAACAAAGCTGCTCAGCTCCTGCAAAGGGGGAGCAGGGCGCTGCACCATGAAGCAGCTGTCCTCTGCTATGAGGCCAAGCACTGGACTCCTGCTCCTCATACTGTATTTAACCAATGCTTTGACACCATTGTTGTCACCAACCCAGTAACTATGAGGTAGTGTCTCTGACCTCAAGCCTTGCACATTTAATGAGACCCCAAAGGTTTTCAAAGCCAGGAGTGACTAAGCTTTCCGTTGATTTAAGAACATTCCAAAAAAATTAAGAGATCCTACAGCCAAACACGTTTAAGGCTGAAGGACAATTACACCCACCAGAGCAGTCCTCAAGCCTTCCTTGAGCACATCATGAAAAAGGCAATTATGGATAGAAGTTATAAAACATATGAAATAAGCTTCAGCCTGACCCAGTGAATCAGTGGTTCATGGAAATTTCCACAGAAGGCTGGAGCCATCAGTTAGCATTTTGTTTATCTCCCTGCTTCAGATTACGAATGGGAGTGAAGACCTTATGGGAACACCCACTGGCTTCCTGCTACTCCAAACACCCAGGGTGGCCCACATGTGGGACACAGACCTACGGGACCTCCTGCAAGGCTGCACCCTGACTGTGGCACAGCACGGGCTCCTCTGGAGCAGGACCGCAGCACGCCAGGAGATGATCTCATCTTTGCATTCAGGGCCAACCTTTGCACAATCGAGCTCCACTGTATCTAAATTGGACCTGGCTTATCAGCTCCTAAGAGCAAGCTGTCTGTGTGCTAAGGAAAAAGGCACGGATTCCATCTACCTTTCCTCTCAAGCACTGAATTTAGCCAAGAGATGTTCCTCATTTTCAGGTGGTTTCAAGACAAGCCAGCAGTTCAGCAGTTCAGTTAAGGGGTGGAGAGGGAAGGTGGAGTCTCACAGGCTAATTCACCCAGGCCAGCATTTCCCAGTCCCAGGTTCAGGGCATACAAGAGCATTTGGACCAGCTCCATTTCTGTCGCTGGTGCACAATACGCTCATTTCTGTCGTCCCAAATGACGGTAGCTTTACTTATCCTATGGTCCTTAACAGACGGCTTTAATACAGGCGGCAGGAGTGCTGCAGGCTGAGCGGGCTGTGTATATCAGACAGACAAGAATGAGATAACTAACTTGGGTGATGGATGGCTAATTAGTTGGCAAGCAGTGCCATTAATTAATTCCTCTGGCTTGCTCACGGGGCACCAACATACACACGTTTGAGAAGCAGTGCTATTAGCCTCCACAGAGATCCTGTCCCCAAGTTTCTAACTCGGCCCTGCAGATACAGGGGGCCTGAAGATCTCCAGAAACAACTGTCAAGGGAATAATGACAGTCCATTCATCAAGCTGTACCGAAAACTGCAGCAGAAAAGTTACCAGCAGCGCTCTTGCATGACGCTTCACGTAAGAGTATTTTGGATCCGCTCTGGATGCACGTATCCCGCTGCTCCTGAGTACCAGTTTTTGGAGCTTACTGTCTGACCCAAGAACAGGACCTGGGCACAGGCAGTAACCCCAATACTCAAGGAGAAAGCCAGGGGCACACCCTGGTCCTGCCCTTGCTCTGAAAGCCTTTGCACCTTCCTTTACTTACAGAGAAGCATGCACAGGGCTGTCTCTCCTCTTGCTGCACGAATTATGCTACCTTTTGTTGCATCCACTGCCCAGTTGGTGCCTGTAAGCATGTCATACACAAGCGAATCCCTGGCACCGCATAAGGAACCCATCGTTTTCACCGCACCATTTGTGCTAGCACACATCATACAGCTGTGCAGTGGAGGAAGCTGAACTCAGCTGGGGATTAAAATCAACAGAGAAGCATGGCAAATACTGCCAACAAATACGGAAGAGGTGAATTCAGAGCACTTGCTACGGGCTCTCGGTGGATCACTGTAGACCTCATTTAGAAGCTGGACAGCCAATGGCTACTGCTGCACCGGAAACCATAACAGCACGTTTATGAGGGGGAAATGGAGCTTATGCAATTACTTTGCAGACATGTGGTGAACGGTTACTACTGAAAATAGTTCAGACCTCAAAGACATCCTTTCCTGAGCTTGCCATACTGATTTCCAGACACGCGGCAGAGCTGTTTTTGCAGCTCCCCCCAACCCCCAGCACACAGCCCTTACCTTATAGAACACATCAGGCACATACTGCTCACTGCTGGACTCCTTGGCATAGCCCAGCTCTGGTGCATCTCGGCAGGGCAGCAAACACTCATCTCGAACCAGCGCCATGCACTGATTCGAGACCTGGTACCCCTCAAAGTGGACCTGGTTGTCGGGACCACCTGAAAGAGAAGAGGCAGGTTAAAAATCCCACATGAGTTTGATTTGCCCAGTGTAACTCAGAGAGGCATGACTCAAAGAGCAACATCAAACATGACGGTCTTGCTAACAGCAAAGAATGGTGAGAAGAAAACGCTGGTGCTGCTGCATGGGAAGTACTTCTAGGGAAGGATCCCCTCTAAGCTCTACATCTATTTAGTAACACACATTTTCACAGCTAGCCTAACAGGACAGACCCCTGGAGTGACAGCAAGAATGCTTTGCCAGGAGCTTAAAGGAGGTGAAGCTGCCCTTTCAGAAGGCTCCTGATAGCATCACCATCCCACTACCCTGCAGGTATCTTCTCTCTTTCAAAACAAAAACCAGGCACACAGCTCCTGTGAGCCTGTTTCATTTCCAAGGAACCATGAGCTGCAGTTTCAGGATTGGTCATCTAGTAATGTCAGGCATAAGAAGAAAAAGTGTTTTCTCAGCCTGTAATGGATGGCTTGGTGGAAATCTGACATGGAAAGTGGAAATTAAGACCCTGGCTCACTGATAGATCACATGCTTGGCGCTTTAATTTGGATAATGTAAGCAACATCGAGTCATATGTCATTAGAATACAACTGGAAAGAGAAGATACAGACAGATGGTAGGAAGACGTTACTATTTCCAAACCTAGGAATTCAGGAGGGAATAGGAATTAATCCATGTAGAGGATTTAAAGGCAAAGTTGATGCAAACTACTCAGATATATTTATACAGCACAAAAGGAAGGAATCAAGTGTTTAAATAGAAACCTGATGGGCTGATTTAACAGAAGAGAATGAAATTATCTGGAACAGAAAAGAGGAAATATTCGTTTTCTACCCTTTGATCTCTAACCTCAATCACTCACTGCTCCAGAACAAACACTCCTAAAGACACGGGGAAGGCCTGAACAAAACTAGCCATCATTTTCTCAGTTTCTGTTTAAGAAAACAGAAATAAATAAAAAAACAGAGTGAGCGAGATACACATCTATCTTTAATGAAAGATGGATGCGTTTAGCAGTCTGGAATGTACAGGCAGCTGTCCGATTGCATGGGCCTGTTAACTGAAAGAGTGTTTTCACTGAAAAAGGCTCTGGGAACACTTACAAAACCTGGGCTCAGAGGAGGCAATATAATATCACACTTTCAGTTTTTACACTGGATGCTATTTGGAAGTCACGCGTTTTTTGTATTGTGTTAAATAGACCCAGAACCCAGCGTATCTGCTCCAGGGAAATTTTAAATGAATACATGTGTCATCCCATGGAGAACAGCAGACTGAACTTCTAACACTACAACTCTCCCAGCACATGCCAACATCTCCCCTCACAGCCCGGGCAGCACAGACTATTCCACATTGCCTCTGGAGACTCGCTGTGAAAATGGCTATAATCAGAGGTGACAAAGCAAAGCATTTTGCAGGCTTCTCTGTTTTATTCAGGCAAACAAAAAATGTTTCCATGCACGGAAGAGCACAGCATCCTACGTAAGGGTTTCCCTGACAGCGACACAAGGGAGATAAAGGTCCCTCCTTTATGCTGAACCAGCCAGAGTAACTTTCAGGATCCGGATTGCCGTGGTTCTGCACTGCCGCTTTCAGGCAACAGAACTTGGAGCTTAAAGATTCAAAACAGAAAAGTGAGCAATAGTTATTCCCCTGGCTGCAGGCAAAAAAATGCCTTCTGGATCAGAGAGGTAGATGTGGCAGGTCTGAGCCTCAATTAAGTTTCCTGTAGGGGACAGGGTAAATAATTGTAGAGAAGATAGCACAAAAAATGAAAAAGCAGTTTACTTGATAGAGCAAGGCAAACCCCTTGTTAAATAGGACAAATGGGGACCAGGACATCTGATGACTTCTGGCAGAGCTGCATATTCTTCTCCTATTAACAAGAGATAATTCACTTGTAACCCAGAGAGCTGGGGCAAGCCGAGGCCACTTTATACCTGTAGCCACAACTGTGACAAACTTGGATCCAAAATGACCATCTGGAGAAAGGCGACAGATGTTGGGCTGCTGGTTCTGGAAGTTTCCAGCTGTGATGCACTCTTCTGCACTTAGATAGTACGTGTCCTGAGGGAAGAGCAGAAATGTGAATAAAAAGGACAACGCAATGTAGCCTAGACCTATTTCCCTGGTCTGCAGCCAAAGAAAACTACCAACACCCCAGTAAAACATGCTTTCGTAGAAAGTTGCTGCAGAGACTGAGAAAAGAATGCGACATGTCAGGTCCCCAGCCCTGAGCCTGGCTCTCACCAGAAGGACTGTCCCACCTCTCGTTCCACCCACCTTTACACACCTTTTTTTTTAACAGGGTTTCATTTTCCAAATAGGGCTATCATTGATTTTAGAATTACAGGAAGCCGAGAAGGTCAAAGTTTGAGCCACGTATATCTCACAAAGCCCAGCCCACAGGAACATCCTTTGACTGAGTCACTTTTGCTCACTGAGTGTGCACCTCACACTACCCCACTCCCTCCACTCTACTGAATTTTCTTAAACCGCAAGCACCATTTTCTTAAAGCAAAGCGGGTGAAGGGCTGCAGGCAAACAGGTTCAAACCCCTAACAGTGCTCTTCGAGCTCAAGCTCCTTTTCCTTCAGAAGCTTCTGAAAAACCCCATTTCACAAGAATTCCAGTCTCAGCATCACCTCCAGCCCTGTGCTGCCCTGGCTCAGTACTCTGCTTGGCACAGTCAGCGTTTATGCTATTACACAAACCCTCAGTACCAGCAGCTGTAATTAGCTGCACACTTGAATCTCACCTTGTTTCTGCTGTATCGAACAGTCCCTTTCCGTGTGTCTTCAGAGACCAGATCAGTAAATATCCAGCCAACCTATAAAGAAGTGTTATGAAGAAAGTTGCTTTAAGGAAAAAAGGAAAAAAAAAACAAACCAAAACTCCAAACCAAACCAGAAGAGAGCTTATACATTTTCTCCTAGCAGGACAAGATGTTCTTGGCTTCTCGCACGGCCCTGCTGTATGCTGCCTGAAGGAAATGGCTCTCCCAGCTGTGCCGGGCTCATTTGAATCCGATTTCCAGGAGCAGCATGCCAGCTGGCTGGCCGGGGGCACCTGCAGCTTTATATTTCACTATGGAATATTTTTTCATGGAAAGATCTGGAGGCTGCAAGAGGCCTCTCAGCCGCTACCTCCTCCCACCCACAGCAAAAAGCATTTCCTATTGAGCATTCAGAGCAAAGCAGCATCGGGAGCGCCAGCAGATGACAAAGCAGCTCACATGATCTCATTTTGAAGCTCGCAGTCACTAGTTAAGATAAAGCTCATATGTTCCCACTGGAGTATGATTCATTCCAAATCAGTCTGCTCCGATCCAAAAAACACATTCTTGCTTTTTGCATTGTTTGCACATAGGAGTATAGATGCGTACACACACACCGCTGCGTGAACCCTTCTACACACATGTGCTAAAAACAGCTCCGATCAGCCCCTCGTGACCAGCTCCCACAGCGTTAACCCTTCAGAGGAAGAACTGCTGATTCAGATTCCTAGCAGAGCCCAGACAGACAAAAATCTGCAACCAGCAGCAAGTTACGTGTTAAGTCATATTGATTAAAAATATCTGATGTGAGAAGCAGAGGAAAAGCATGGAAATAAATAACACACACAGAAGCTTTGCTTCAGACACTGGCAAAAGGCTAAAGATCTTATCTTCAGAGAACAAAAGACCTCACCACAGATGTTTATAGTCTACTGTACCGAGTCTTTTCTGATTTGTGTTTTCTTTAGCAAGTCAAATCTTGTTTGTGTACATCTCATTCCTGGCATTCACACGATACCAGACGATTTCCCAAACCGGAAAATATCAGTACAGGTTTGAGAGGTGTCAGCAAACCAGCAGATCCCAACACCCATACGTCCTGAAGGGATGACTGACAGGCTGCAGGCACGAGGGGAACAGAGGACTGAGGCTCAGCTGCTGGGGGACCTGCACCTCTAAACCAACGTACAGATTAACTCGCTGCAGCCTGCCTCAGCAGCATCAAGAGATGGGACCCCACAGAGGCGAATAAAAAAACAAAAAAGCAGGAGCCTCGGCTCCTGGAAGTGGAGCACAGATCCTGTCAAAAGGAAGAACAAACTCGGAAGGCAACTCCAGCTACATCTGTGCCAAATTAGCACTCACCGGGGAGATGCTACCAGGAACGGCTCCTATTTGCGGAGAAATAAAGGGAAAATTGTGTTTCTGCTTCTTTGCTACTCCCTTTGATGTCATTCATGACAGAGGACTGCTGACTTCAGCTGCACAGCCCTGCTAGATGCTTGTGCTCAGGAAAATGCTCTCATTTTGTTTTTTCATACCTAAAAGCATAAGAGCTACTGACACTTAAGCTAGATTTCAGATGTGCCCAAACGGTCTTGAATAACCCCATGGAGCTGAAGAGAACTGCCGACGACTTTCTTCATTGCCAAACAAAGACGCATGAGATCCGACAACATCCTAACCTTTCTCAGTCCCAGCTTTGCAGCAATCTCATCCACAACCTCAGCTTTTGGATCTTCCAGGATCTCCAGGCTGTTTTGTGTACCAATCTGCAGCAAAGAAAAACTTGTTAGTAAGACAGAACAGGAAAAAACATAGTACACTTAGCCATTGTCAGTAATGAGGCAGAGGATGGAAGCAGAGCTCTAGGTTTCCCCTTCAGCATTACCACTGACTGGTTTCACCCCAGAGACCTCCTCTACCCACAGACCCATCCTGTTAGTTAGCTAAGTTTATGTCAGGGTTTATGAATGAAAGACTCAGCATTTACAAACAGGCCATTGCTGTTTCCGAGCACACTGGAAAAGGCAAGAGATTATATAATTTTTCCAAAGCTCTGTGTTCAACCTGCCAGTTTTGTACCGCCGTTTCGTTTGTTTGAATCTTTGAGCAGCAGAGAGGCAGAAATTCAGTGAATCCAAGAGCCCACGCCCAGGCCTTCCCCCCCGCACTCTGGAGAACACGACTCCATCTGGGTGCGTTTCAGATGCAAGCTTTCTCGTGTGTCGAGATGCCGTGTCAAAAGCACAGCAGAGACTGCTTGCCAGGAGAGCAAAAGCTTCCTTGCTTTTACCGTGCACAACTAGAAGCATATGAACTTCCAAAGCAGGGGCTTAATCAGTGATACTGAAACAATAGAGGGCATGGCTCTGCTCATATTGGAAAGAAAGGGAAGAACTTATAAAAGGCTTGCAATTCTGCTCTCACACACACACACTCCCGAAGATCCATTTTAATTTTTTCCACTGACAAATCTGTTGCATTTTACTCTAGCAACCCTGCAGAAATCATCATGAGGAAGAAAACATATGACCCACCATGAGATGTTTGTATACATAGTGTCTGCACTTAGAAAACTGACTTTGGTCAGTGGTGAAGAAGCCAGTAGGCAAACTCAACTTCAAGCCAAGACTTTTGTCATGGGCAGAGTGGCTTTTAGCATTTGCCACCTCCCTTTCCGGCTCTCTGACGCTGAATTCAGCTTTTGGGTTCTCTGGGAAGCCAGACTTGGCGGGACCTGCTCTGGCTGTGGCCTCCCCGGAGGACGTGGTGGTGCCGAGTGCGGTGCTGCGCGGTGCCGTGCACCATCTAGCGGGGACTCCGGCTGCTCTGAGGCATCAGATCTCAACCTCGGCCTCTCGATCAAGGCAGCAGACTTCATTTTTGTCTAATTAAGCTGCTTACATTTTCCCAGAGAGCTGATAAGAAATTGAAGCAAGGGCCGCAACATTTTTTAAACTAGTACAGAATTTGTTTTCAGGCTGTTCTGTACCACGACCTTGGAAATCCCCTAATCAAGGAAACATGTACAAGGAAATCTACTATTATGAAGTCTCTCTAGCTTTAAATCATCTGAGCATGCAATAATGTAAAAGAAAGTGTAAAAATAACAAAAAGCAAATCTGGGCTTTAAAATTCTTTCAGTGGCAATAACTGACAGTGACATTAAAGACATAAATCACATCATCTTTTTCATGGGACCGTTTTCCTTATGGAGCTGCAGTTGGTGAGGTTTCCCAAACAAAAAAGTGTTTCCGTGTTCCCCAATTATCTTCACGAGTCAACACTGACACCACGGCACCCAGCTTTTACCTGTGGGGGTTCATAGATAGCAGCAACCTCCGCCCGGATCCCCAGAGGGATGTCTTTGTGCTCTGTGTACCGGCCATATAGATACCCAAGATGTTGATTTCCTGTCTTCCGCCAGAAGTCTAGGAAGCGATCTGCAATTGTGTGGTTCTCAAACATGATGTTGTCAACATGCCTGTATTTCTGTTTGACAAAGTTCAAGTGTCAGGCCATCCTTGACTAGGTCCGTTTACTTTGCCTGTTGTCAATACCTTCCCAACTGCCTAGGACGCACACAACCCCTTACAGCTGAATCCTGCCAAAGCAGGGACAAGGAAAGCTAGCTGGCCCCCTCCCTCTCCCCTCTGCTGCCTTCAGCACTGCTCTCCTGCCCAGCAAGCAGAACTCACTATGGGCTGGAGTGTAGGAAAGCACTGAGCAGCCCCAGCACCCTATTAGCTTGGCTTCTTTACTAGGGCCCTTACCCCAAGAGCCCTTGCAACTAAAAAAAGACAGTGAAATTTAAGAGGAAACAAGAAGAAACAGTGGGTGGCCTTTTGGATCCCCTGAGGAAAAGAAGTGGAGATCCATCGCTAGTGGTGCTAGCTCAGATGTCCTCCACATTACAAGGAAAATGCTGAACCAGATAGGTGTTGGAGTCCTTTTCTGCAAGGACTGAAGACCTTAACAGCCATTTCCCCAACAACTGCCAATACGCAAAGGTGTCTTGCTCCAAGTTGGCTGTTCTTGAAGTCATCTCTCCAACAATAAAAGTCAAGTCCCTTCTCAGCTTTAAGCATGAGGGCTCCTGCGAGCTCCATCTCACCTGTCTATTGAGAGTGATGGCACTTGGCTGACACTTTGTGCAAATGCCTTCTGGCCAAGGAGGGTGCCCTTCACAGCCCGATTTGATCTTACAGCTGATGTTTTCCAGGGCAACAAATTTCCCCCTGCAAGAAGAAAAAGAGAAAGCCACTGTTACCACAGTAAATGCTTTTGGGTCTCAAAAAAAAAGCAAGTGGCTAGAAATATCATAGAGGAAGCAGGGCAGAGGAGACGTGGTGGCACCAATGCTTTGCACCTTCAGAGGATCTCAAAGCACCCTGCAAACTCCCATGGGTGGATGCTCCACTCCTGCAGTCCCCAAGTAACCTCTGCTGCCCACTTAGTGAGGGAGGTCAAGAGGCCAACATGTGCTCCCTGACACAGCTCCTAAACAGATATTCGAGCAAGAGCAGAGACAGAAGACTCCTGGGACCCTGCTTAAATAATTTACGCAGCACGTGGGAAGTAATAGATTATACCACTAGGGCAAATTAGAGCTCCTTTCATGTGCACAAGGCTTCCTGCAAACGGAAGTTCAAATAAAAGTATTATGGACTTGAGCTGCATCTCACAAAGACATTAAAAAAATCCCAACAGCATTTAGGAATAGGAGGGAGAAGGTTATACCTCTGCATAACTTATGTAAAGGAGCTGCATTTCAGAACACCAACATCACTGAAGGGGACTTTAAATCCTTTGCTGAACACATGTGCCACAGCGAGGCATAAAGAAATAAATACTTCTTTCAGCACTTCCTCTCTGCTCAGCACTTATCTGGCCTGTGTCACCACAGCATCCCCACCCCATCATGGGGCAGGACACCTTATTTTCCAGTTACTGGGTGGTGAGCTATGGCACGACGACAAGAAAGGGTTTCACTAAGAACACATGGAGCATGGGACAGAGCAGAATCAGGCCCTGAGGAATGTTAAGCTTGTCTTTCTGTCCTAATCGCATCTGTAGGTAAGAAAAGCTGTTGGTGAATAAAAGCTCCCCAGGTCCACCACAGTCTCAGCGCCTCTCCATGAGGTTTGAGATCCAGGCTTGGAGCCTGGTATAATTAGGGAACCTCTTTCCTTCCATCTGGCCATCTCCCCCCATCAGTAGTGCTTCCTGGAAGCAATTACATTGTCACAGAAAAAAAAAAAAGACAAAAAAAAAAAGACAGATTTAATTTTTTTTCCCCCTGCCCTTTTTTTTTTCCCCCCTTTTTTTAATGTGTTGTTTTCTCCTCAGTTTGCCATTCAATAGTTGTATTCAACACTACTCTGGTGAGATCTGTCTGTACTTTCATTTGTATTTTTAAAAAGGAGCTACAACTAGATTCCCTTAAACACAGAGATTTTCTTACTTGTCTGCCCCTCCGGTCAGCTTCCTGATGTAGGCATGGAAGGACATATGCTTCACAGGAGGTTCCAGATGGTTTAAATAATCCTCATCAAAAGGCTGCCAAAAACACCACACAAAGAAAAGCCAGGTCAGACACCTGTCTGATAATACATTGATCACTAAACAAATGGATGTTCTAGAGTCAACCCCAGTGGCTCTCAATGTGGAAACAATCAAGAAAATTTAGGCTCATTTTCAAGGCAGCTACTACTGTGATAGAAACAGTGGGGCTCTACAACAGCGAGTTTTATTATCGCCTCCTACTTTTATAACAGATTGGCTCCACAAATCAGAACAAGCCTCAAAGGCAAAATGCTTTTTCCTTTCAATATCTAACAACAAACAAAAAGCCCAGCTGCTCAAACAAGGCCAAAGAACTTCCAGAGCACACGGCGGGGAAGCGGGGGAACAGCCATCCTGGCTCGCAGCGACTTTTGAGGGATCGCTGCCTCATGCCATAAATTATAGAGCTTAGCACATTTGTAGGCGTTACTAAAGCTGCCTTCCACCTGAATAATACATGGTTAAACTGGGAAGTGCTGGGATCCATGAGAGGGGAGTGAAAGAAGAAGATCCAGGCAGGAGTGAAGAGGGAGGAAAATTGGAGCTTTTCTAAAGTACTTTCTGTTAAACTCATTACTGCAGAAGAACAGAGCATTAACCAGAATAAACCCAGGGTCTCAAAGGCCTAGAGCTTTAGTGATCCTGGATGTGAACTGGCACCTTTGACAGTGCACGGCAGGATTCTGACCCAGAGCTGCCATCTCTATGGGGGCGGTGCTCCGAGGAAAAGCATTCATACTGGAAGAAACCAAATCCAAGAGGACATGCTTTTGTGTGACTTTCTGGAGCACCTTCTTGGGGCTCTTACCTCCAGCGGTACACAATGCACACATTTACCCAAGGGGCCATGACGACACCTATGCAAAGAGAAACAGAAGCAGCGTTAACTCTTATTTAACAAGGGAGAAGTTGGATGGTCAAAGTTGCTCTAGACTAACAGTTGTGGTGTGGAAGATCGATACAATCACACAGCTCTGAGCAAGTCTCCACCCACTAGGGAGTATTACAGAGGGGTCACCACAAGACAACTTCACATAAAGAGACAGCAACAGCTTCAGGTTAAATCTGAGAGCCCCAGGTCAAGATGAAACCCTCCTAATGTCTGTGTTGCTGGCAAGCGGCTCTGCTCTCTGAACAGCCACGTGAACCTATGTCAGACCACAGCTTCTCAAGTTTTACAACCCTGCGTTGGGGTTGTGTTTCAATTCAAAGTGTTTTAAATCTACGTCACAGCGCTGGCCTGTGTGGTTCTAACAAAAAGACAACCACAACATTCATCCTTTATCAGGCACTAGAGGATGGCCTGGAACAAACAAGGAAGCATGTGTTTATTGGACACATAAAGACCTGCTGGGTAAAGTTACAAAACAGAGGGGAAAACACCTCCTTTTGAGGTGATCACATTAAAAAAACCCACCCAAAACAACAAAAAAATCCCCCCACACCTCTGCCCCAGCACTAGGTCAGTGCTAGTTTTCAAAGGCAGGCCTCTAGAGAGGAGCATGGATGTTGGCTCTTCTAAAGACAAAATGATGGGATCCAGTTGCAGCATTGCTTTTAACAAAGTATTGTGGCAGATAATGTACATAGAGGACCACTAAAGGCTGCTAATGCACTCAGCTGAAAGCCAGCATCCCTTCATGTTTAGATTGATATGCACTCACAAATACAGGAACAAGCCCAGACACACTCTTTTTATCATAAATATCCACCACTGTGCTTTGGCTCCCTGCTAAGAACAATACCTTCATTTATGCTTTTGAAAAATGTGGTCAAGTTAAAGACAGTGTTTTTGCCATGGAGTGGTAGGTTTTGGCTTTATTGTTTCGATAATGTGACATTTTCCTCATTTATCATCAGCCTGAAAAGGTTAGATAGGATTTTCCATGTAAAGGCTACGTCTCTCCAAACTTCCTTGCCGCTGCAGCACTAAAGATAAACCATATGGAAGACAACACAATGGGGAAGGGCAAGCTATTCTGTTTTGTAAAAAATTCCTGGTTGCCTTTAAAATTTTCACTCAAGCCCTTGCAGAAGTTACTTTGCAGAGGGGTCCAGCCCCAAGCCAACAACCAGTACAGACATCAGGCCAGTAGCCAACTGGGACGTTGTTAACGATGAGCAATAAAAACCAACCATCTAGACAGAGGACATTTTAGCAGCATCAGTGTAAATTTACGGTGGTATTAACTCACCATTATATTATTATTTTTACAAAAAATACAGGCTGCTTTGTTTACCTAAGCCTCTTGCAGCTAAGAGTTTTGGCAAAGCTAGACTTTGTGGCACTTTTGCGAGCAAAATGGACTCCCTGGCTTCACAGAAAGGTTAGAAAGGCACGTGATGGAAAGGAAGCCAAAAATTAAGCAGGCAGAGACCCAAGTCCCACTTCCACGTCTCTGCCGTTGGATACTTCCACTCATTCCCTTCACTGCTGTGTTCTTCCTTTATGAGGAGTGGCTGGATCTGAAGACACAGAAGTGCTCCTGCTTGGGTGAGGTGCCACACGCACTCATCGCAGTGCCGAAGACAGCGATGCAGGGTTGCGTCGGCCCTGCCCAAGCAGGGAGAGACTGCACGGCAGCCAGAAAAGGCAACAGAGCTCAGGTCTCCGCTCTTGACAGAGGAGCCGCCCGTGATTTAGAAAACGAATCTGACCTTGGTGTTCACCCACTGCTGGCTGGGTGATGCTGAGACAGCAGCTCTGGCTGAAAGCACATTTCCCCGTCCGCACCCCTCCTGCGAGATGGAGACCTGGCCCTGCTGCCCCGCACGCCCGTCACCTCAGGACCCAAACAACAGGGAGCTACATATTGAGACCATATGGAACAGAAGCTACTGCAGACAGCAGGCTCCTGCTTATTAAGCAATATGCCACACACAGAGCATAACCTAGTATTTCTACACAGCACCGGCTGCCAGGACATCCTGGGGAAGAATTCAAAGTATTCATTTTAATCTAGAGAGCTCCAAATGTTTTAGGAGCACAAAATATATGATCACAAGTCCCATAGCAGGGGCCACCTAGATCAGAACAATAGATGCTCTGAATGAGTCCTTCCTGGCAAAGACCCTGGGATTTTGGTATCTGCTTCCTTCCTCAGCTCACCAGAGCTCAATTTAACCTTCCCGGACAATGGCAGGAGCTGTTTTCCCTTGCGAACATTTCAAAGGCAGTGAGGAATAGAGCAGTGGCTCAGAGGGCAGTTCCCATAGCACACTTCCTGGCTGCAGGTTTCAGACAAGATGTTACAAGCTCTGGTAAGGCACAGATGCATTGCCAGAAACAAAGTCCACCTGTACTTACAGCTGCTGGTCTCGATTTCGGTAAATCTTCCCATCCTGTTTGATCAGATACTGGTCGATCTCATCTTCCACCACCTGGGGTGCCCCCACAGGCCGCAGGCCTTGGGAGACAGAGGTGTCCATGGTCTCTGAGGAGCAGCCAGCCGGGCTCGAGGGGTAGAGAAACAGCATATCGCCATGCCTATGGGTGTGGAAAAACAACACACAGGTATCTGTAGTTGCTTCTGGGTAGCAAACCTCCCAGACCACTGAGAAACGTGTGATTTATCACAAACTACACACAGAGTAGCAAACGTGCAGTCCGAAGCCATTCCGTTAGCCACCTCTTTCTGCTGCTTTGGTCATTTGCACAACAAATGCAAATCTTTTCATCAGGAGACAGGACTGTGGGAAAAAGATGAAGAAAAAGGCAAAAGGAGCCTATGGAGAGAAGCGACAGCACCAGCAAGAAAAAGGACTAGTGTGGATCCTGTGCACATCAAGTCACAGTCCTCCCAAGGCAGCTGCCAGCGCTGACACATTCAAGTGACAAGTTGCACATGGTGGTAACAGCTCTTGTATTTTTAACCAGTTTAACATTATTCCTGACATGAACAGAATTAAGACATCCCCAACCAACCACGAAGTGATTGCACCATTTGACACCTCTGATCTCCCTAGGTGCCTGGCTACAGAAGGCAGGAACCCTGGCTTCTGCACAGGGGACTATCAGACTCTGGCATTGATGCAGAAAAAAAGGATAGCGTGAATGAAAGCAGGGATGAGGGAGCTTGCTGTAGGCTGTAAAAGAGCAAACAGGAGGCCCGTTGCTGCCTCACCACAACAAGCAAACACAACGCAAGAAGCAACCTAAGAAATGGCTGCCACAGCCTCACATGTAGTCAATTTGATCACCCCCATTTCAGCACGTCGATCAAGCTTGTTCCTTCAAGTAGTTGGTGAGTGATAGCTGAAAGCTTAGAACTTCTGTAACGTGATGTTGCCTGCTGCTGCCCAGTTTGGAGGGAAGAATTCAGGCAAGCTCAGAGAAGAGGCACCCTGTTGTACAAAGCCCCCCCTCCACCCACAGCGGTGTCTGTCAGGACTCACTTGATTTTCAGTAAGTTGAGGGATTTGTTTTGCGATGCTGTGATCTCTCCTGTCCTGTTTCTATTGGTGTAGACAGAAAACCCATTATTCCTGAAACCAAATTCTTTAGCAACCTGAAAGAGAGAGAAGAATGACAAGGTTTAAGATACCTCACACCCCTGGTCAGATGCTGAAAGCTGCTCAGAGCAAGCGCTAAGTCCAGGGAACTTCTATTGCAAAATGTTAGCTGAATTCATCCACATTTCTGAAGAGCTCAGGACAACTGAGAAAAATAGAAACACTTAGTAACACAAGCAATCTATTAAAAAAAGCAACTTAAACAGAACGTGTCTCTCACTCACACAACACAAATGCAGTATTTCATCTAAATCCAGGCAAGCACTATCATGACTAGAGGGGGGGAAACTATCTTCTCCATTACCCCAGTTCTCTCGCTCCAGCACACACCAGCCAAGTCATTCTCATCTTCCCACGACCAGAATTCCTCAGTCCAGATCTTCACCTCTTGATGTTTTGCCCTCAGCTCTGCTCCCCCCTACCAGTTGCTACATGAGTTTCACTCAAGCTCTTCCTGCTGTTCTCCTTCCAGTTTTTCTGCATTTGCCTCTTTTCTCCTGATGGAACTTACGCTCACAACAACCACCTCTCAGTTCCTGGGCCGTTTTTTTCCCTGCTTATCCTCTCACCAGTTCAGTTTAAGGCTGCTTTACTCTTAATCAGTCAAATGCCTCTTCACAGCAATAACAATTTTCACATTTGGCCACTTAAAAACATAATCAGTTCAAAAGTAGCATTAAAAATTTCTCTAGATGACAAGTTTCTCCCTAAATTCTTAAGTTAAAAGCCTCTATTTTTATTAGGTACATCTCCCTACGGCTTTGGTAGGGCTCAGAGACAGTGACTGCACACAGGACAAATCTAACAAGCCACAAACACAACTGTCACATGAGCAAAGTCATGGAAAGCAGTTTCTCTACTGTCAGCTTTGCTGCCATTTGTAGCAGCAAGCGATCTGCCATTTGAATGGAAGCACAACTTTCAAATGGTTCATCTCCTGTGTTACGCCTGCCAGAGTTTAACGTTGGCTCATCAGGCCACAGACTTCACCAGTTTTTTGGGGGGAGACAAATTCCACAATACATTAACAAAGGCTCAAGTTAGTTCCTAACTCGATTCTAACCTGAACGCACCTGAGAGTTTACTTTTTTAGTACTCTTACCTAGGACGTGCGGAGAAGATTATCGGGGCCCTTATCATTCTGAAATGTGCTTTTTTGCACACTTCTTTTGCAGCTTCTCTGGAGTCATCAAGGAGGAGATCTAAGTTAATTGCTAGCATAGAAGCAGCAATCTGATGCCTCTTTAATTACAGCTATCTAGCTAAATATGAAATCCACCATATGGATTAACATTTCAGTGTTAAAATCCACAGCTATTAATATGCACAGATCTTAGGTGGTAAAATTTGCAACATTTCCCTTTCAAGTAAACCCTATATCAGGAAAGAAACCTAAACATTTCTTGTATTCAGCTCAGCAAGAGGATATAGTTTTCCCCAGATCAACAGGCAATTTCAGTGAGTGCCGATGCTTTTGTTCCAACAGTAAATGGTTGCAAGCACGATTGTTCCACACTGCCTCGGGTAATATGAACCCTTGAAACTGAGCAGCTTGTTTTGCACAGGTTCCAGAGATTTTGAAAGCAATGCTTTTTTTCCCCTTGGGTGAGACTGTTCAGCGGCTGCAGCGGGTGTCTCTGACCCAGCCCTGAAATGCATCAGGATTTTCGCTTGGTCAGGTGGGGATTGCTGTTGTGGTCTGGGCCCAAGCTTCAAACAAAACAAACAACTCACAAACAGCAGCAGGTTTCAGTCTGCTCCCCTTCCCCCTCGGAGGGAGAAAGGAAATCTAGCTGACTAGAAGAATGGCCCTTCAGGCACAGGAACACAAAGTACTTCTCTTACGAAGCAAAGAAATCCTAATCTGAGGGTTCCAGGTTACAGTGGAGTTCCAGGAGGGAAGGAAATGGAGAACTGCTCACTCTTAAATAGCAAACTTTAGACATTGAGCAGTTGCATCAGACTAAAGAACAGGCTACAGCCAACTCCAAATCTGACAACTCCAACGCTCAGTGTGTTCTCCTCATCCCAGGATGGAAATCCTTCCCAGGAGACCTGGAGGCTCCCACATCGCCTTAAGATCTCACCTTAATTCCCTCCTTGCTCTCTCTCAAAACCACATTGGAAAACCAGCGGCACACAAAGCACATTCAAATGATATTCAAAGTGCAAATCAAGCAGCTGAATTTCAACTGGCTCATGCCTGAAGAGGCCAGTCCCTTGCAGCAGGCTTTAACTGTCAAACAGCTTTCCTGTGTCGCTGTCAGCCTCCGCTTCCCCAGCTGCCATTTTTTTGGGAGAACACTAAAAACATGTCCTCCCCCAGGAAAGCTCCCACCCCAGGAAACTCCAACTGAAAAGCTGAGTAAGTTTTCTTCTTTAATTTTGTTATTCTCCCTCTGGAGCAGCAATGAGAAAACTGGTTTTGGCTACACCAATAAAAATGCCATTTTCCACAAGGCATGCCGATCCTCGCTGCTGTCAGCACATTTGACCAGCAAGGTGAAGCGCGTATCTCCCACGAGAGAGAGCCGCTGCACCGGCTGAGCCGCAGGAGCCCTGCCTTGTTCCACAGGCAAGCAGGGAAGGCGCAGAGAGGCTCAGGGTACCTTCTTGAGGAACGTCGCCACTGTTTCTCGCTTCGTGGCCGTGATGCGCTTCACCCCTTCCGGCGACTGCACGCGGATTATCTGCAGGGTTAAGAGGACAGTTCGAGTTAGTGATGGGGGGACAGAGCCCACCCTGTGCTCACAGCCTGCTGAAGCCACGTCAAAGTTTCACCCACATGACGCAGACCATCCCCGCCACTCCTCCCTCCTGCTTTTAATGCTGCCCTTCAAAAGGGTGTGCAAATGCACAAGGAAGTAATTTGCTCTCAGCAGGGCAGCACTGGACTGACGTTTGCAGGCTGCAGGATGAATTACCCTAATGCATGAGGCACGGCAAGAAGCTGGCACCGAGAAAAATGCTAACACTGCTTTTTTTGTCAAAGGTCCGACCTCAGATGAGGAATTAAACTTTCAGAAGAAGGGTGAATCAGAGCTTCCACAGAAGCAATTTATTTGGTGCCTACACACCAATGCTGGCCTAACTGGTGCTAATGGGCACCTGCGCTGTTGTTATGTTTCAACCCATGTTACTGACGCGCAGCTTCCATCACTAACGAAAAGACAAGGAGAAGAGCCACAAGGCTCAGGCTATTCCGGTGAAACACTGAACAGCAGTTTTGCTGCAACCTGAAGTCAGAGATGGGAAAACCTGGCAGTTTTTTGGGGAAAAACCCAGGGACGATTCTTCACGTACTGGCAAAGAAGTGGCAAATGTAAACATCAGTGTCCTCATGCTGCCGGGGACCAGAGAAGAGACTGAAGTTGCTCTAAAGAGCACTTTCCCCTGCTGACACCTAATGCAGAGCCAGGTTCAGGATGGCAGTATGTGTGCTGAAAGGAGGGACACGGGAGGACACGGGAGGACACGGGAGGCTGCCGGTGTCCCGGCATTACCTGGCAGGAGCCCCTTTACGCTCTCCCGACATTCAGCACGGTAACAAGCCCGGCCTGACAGGAGCGGGAGACCTTTACGGTACCGACCAGCCCCTTCTCCAGCGATGCCGGCACCTCGGCCAAGATCGGGCACCTTCCCCCGAGATCTCCCCACCCGGGGCTGAGCGGGACCCGGGGGTCCCGGTCCCAAACCTCACACGCTACGAGGGGGAAGGGGGGCGGGGGGGCATTTCCCTGGGGCAAAAGCACGGGGAATCCGTCCAAGGCACCGCTCCGGGAGCGGGGGCGGCGGGGGGGCCGCCCGGCCCGGACACCGCCAGCTCCCGTTCCCAGCCGGGCCCGGCCCCGAGGGTGCTACGCTTCCCAGCCGGCTCCCGGTGGGATGCCCCGTTCCTAAACGCCGGCGCGGCCCCGGGACGACCCGGTGCGGTCCCGCCGGGCGGAGTGAGCGCGGCCCGGCCCCGCCGCCCCACAGGAATCTGCTGCCTCATCGCCCCTCCCCCCCCCCGGCCGCCGCCGCCGCCGCCCGGCCCCCACTCACGATCGTCTCCGCCATGGCGCTGCCCCTTCACAGGAACCGGAGCTTGCCGCGCCGTCCAGCTACCGGCCCGGCCCAACTGCGGTCCAACCCGCTCCTCTCCGCGTCGCCTTCCCCGGCCCGGCCCGCTCCGGCCCTCCGCCTCCCGGGCCCGGCCCGCCGCCTGCGCTAAACGCTCCCCCCCCCGACCCCCCACCCCCGGAGCCCCGCACCCCGGCACCCGCGTTCCGCCGCGCGAGGGTTCCTAGGCCGGGCGGGGCGGTCCGCCCGACACAGCCGTCCCCCGCGCTTGCCTCGGTGCCACGGCAATAGTCGTCCCCCAGGCTGCCTCGGTGCCACCGCCATAGTTGTCCCCCCGGCCACCGCCACCCGCTCTCTTTCGTTCTGCCCCCCCCTTCAGGGTGTCCCTGCTGCGGGGTCCGGCCCGGGCGTGGGGACCCCCAGTGCCCCCTCGCCCACTGTATGGGACTGGGGTGGGGGGAGCTCCCATCGACCAGAGGGATGTGGGCTCTGCTTTCCCCCTCACTCACCCCAATACCCCCACGCATCCTGCTGTTGCCCTCGTTACCGACCCCGCTAACGGGGCGGTGGGCATGGGTGCTGCAGCGGGGGTGGGCAGGATCGGGCCCAGCTGTGGTGGCGGGGAGCCGCAGCCCTATTTAAGCACCGGCCACAACCACCTCACATGATGGGAGTGTGACTGCCTGGGCTGGAGGGCCTGGCTGCAAGCAGGATGGTGCTGAGCAGAGTACGGCTCTCCTGGCACTGTGGGGCGGCCATCAGTGGGGAGAGCACCCAGCTGCTGCTGCCCCAGGTAATGCTGGGGCCCTGCAGGACCCCCGGTCCCCTCCCTCGGTACCCTCACCCCCCAATCCTGCCCCATACACCCCGTCTCCCCCGACCGCTGGGTGCTGGCTCCGTGATGGAGCCTGCAGCACCCGTATCCCTGGGGGTCTCCATAGGGATGAAGCTAGGGGTCCCTGTTAGGGGCAGGGTCTCTGAGAGAGCACCCACGTGCTCCCCGTCTGCTCGGACCCCAGGGTCTCCGTGACGGGCAGGGTTACAACATGGGGGGGGGGGGGGTCTTGCAAAGAGGGGGGCATGGTGGCTCCAGGAGGCTGTGACAGCTGCGGGACAGGGGGGTATGTGGGCTGAGGGGGGCATTTCTGGGGGTCTGCTGGGGCTGCTCCACTGGCTGTGAGCAGCTCATCTGTCCGTGCAGGCGTCCAGGCTGGTGGAGCTGCCCTACTCCTCCTTCTCCGATGATGGTGATGATGGCTCGCTGGCCGGGGACATGGACCTTCCCACAGCCGAGCAGGACCCCAGGGTGTGGTGCCCCGTCCCCCCCAAGCCGGGGACCTTCAGCCAGTGTGTGCGGTACCTGGCCTTCTTCTGGAACCTCCTCTTCCTCCTGCTGGGCTTGCTGGCCCTGGCTGTGGGGGTATGGGGGCTGCTGGCCAAGGGCTTGCTGGGGGGCGAGCGCCTGGCCCCCCTGGGCTCTGACCCCATGCTGCTTTTCATACTGGTGGGGCTGGGGGCCAGTGCCGTCTCCCTGGCCGGCTGCCTAGGTGCCCTCCGCTCCAACCCCTGCCTGCTGCGCTTCTTTGTGGGGGCCGTGCTCGCCTTCGCGGGGCTGGAGGTGCTGGGGGGGCTGCTGCTGTTGGCAGCGCAGCACCGGCTGCGGGATGCCCTGCGGGATGCTCTGCTCCTCTGCCTCCTGCACTACCAGGAGGAGCCGGACCTGCGGTTCCTGGTGGACGAGGTGCAGCGGAACCTGCGGTGCTGCGGCCTCGGCTCCTATCGCGACTGGGAGACCAACCCGTGAGTCGGGGTGCCGGGGGCGGGGGGGTGTCCCCACACCGGGAAGGTGAGCGGACCCATCAGCTTTCCTTGTCCATCCCTGCAGGTACTTCAACTGCAGCGCCCCGGGAGTGCAGGCGTGCAGCGTCCCTGCCTCCTGCTGCCTGGACCCCTGGCAGAATGGCACCGTCACCAACACCCAGTGCGGCTTCGGAGCCCTGCGCCTTGGGGATGGGGTGGCCGGCACCATCGTACACCTGGGGGGCTGCATGGCACAGCTCGGCACCTGGCTCCGCGGTCAGGCGGGCGGCATCGCGGCTGGCGCGGCCGTGCTGGTGCTGGTTGAGGCTGCCAGCGTGTTCATGGCGCTGAAGGTGCTCAGAGACATCGTGCCCGTCGGGGTGCGGGATTGACAGCGTGCTGGCTGCCACCCGGGGTGGGAGACACCGTGGGGCTGGGGACATGCGGGGGACTGATCCAGGCCAAAATAAACCTTGTCAGAAACCTGAACCCCATTCCCGTCCTGTCCATTCCACCCTGTGGCTTGGGGAGACGCTTTCCACCCACATCCCTGCCAACCTCAGACCACGACACCAGGCTCCCATGCTCGTTCTGGGTTTTAATGAGCATTTCTCCAGGCTGAGCCCCACCACGCAGACAGGGCAGCTTCTACCTACGCAGCACTATAGGACGGGTGGGTGGCGGTGGCCACAGCCTGCCTAGATGATGCCATACTGGGCCAGCTCGTGCAGCTCCAGGTGGCTGAAGGCTTCCCAGGGACAGATGACGGTGATGTCTGGGGAGAGGAGAGAGGGTGCATCAGCGTGACCGCCCCAGCCCAGCTGCAGATGGCTATGCACGCAGCGAGCCCCATTCCCCACCCGCGGCAAAGTGGGGACAGGACCCCCGTACCTGTTCCCAGCCCTTCCATGCCTGGGATGTCGTCGCCGAACCTGCAAGGAGAGAGAGCGTCTGTCCTGACCCCCGGCCAGCCCCCACCCACCCCAGCCTGGCACGTACGGCCATGTCCTGTCCCCCTCCCCAGGGCTCTGTCATGGGTCCTGGGGCTCTGCCCCACTCACCCCTGCACCCCCTTTTTGGGGGGCTTGCTTTTGAACTGCCTCGTCTGCCTCTGCTTGAATTTGGGTGGTCCCTTCCGCGGGGTGGCGGGTCCCCCAGTCACCCTCGTGACTGATTTGATCTCTGGCTTGGGGGGCTCCAGGCTCATGGCTGTGCCAGGGCCAGCAGCCTGCCCTGGGTCGTGGTCGTCCCTGTGGGTCCGGTGCTGGCACGGGATGGCTCCTCACACCTAATGGAGGAGAGACATGGGAGGGGGGGGGAATCACCAGCTTCTCCTACCACCCCCAGGCACCCTGTGCCCCTGCTCCCACCCTGTCCTGCCACGGGGCCCCTCAGCTATCGCTGATCGGCTTTTTCCAGGCTGCCCCGGAGGAAAGTCCTCTCCCCGCAACCTTGACTTAGCCCAGCTCAGAGCCCACTAATCCCCTTACTCCAAAGGCAGGGAAGGGCATCCCCGGGGGCAGCAGGGCTGCCTCCCTTTGGGGCTATTCCTCCAGCCTTTGCCCCCCACCCCAGCGTGGCTGTGACACCCAGGGACCCCCTTGCTGGCACTGCCGGGAGCCCCCACCATGGTTTGCCCGTGGTCTGTGCCGAGCTGCGTGTGCCGCAGTGGGTTAGCATCCATGCAGCCGCAGGCATGGGAGAGAGGCGTCCCTCAGGGCTTGTTTGTAGCAGGATGAGTTTCGGGGATGGTGGGCACCGTGGGCTGCGGACCCCTCAGGACCTGTGTTGGGATGCGGGTGGCCATGGTGGTGGGGGGAGTGGAGGGCAGCCGCCGAGGCGGACATCGCAGGGCAGCACGTGGGCTCTGTCCCGCTGCGGTCGTGCTTCCTCCAGGCATGGCAGCCATGCCACGGACCGGGTGTGGGAGTGTTGCGGCACAAGAGACGGCTCTGGCATCGGTGCGAGGGGGTTCAGCCCCGCTGCAGAGCCCAGCGGCTCAGCACGGGCCCTGGGCAAGAAGGGACCTGGCTCGGGGAGATGCTGGAGATGCTGCTTCCAGCTGCAGGTAGCAGGAGCGGGAGGCAAGAGCAGGATCCTGCCTGGAGCAAAGCAACACCCTTCCCTGGGAGCCCTGGTGCCACTGGGACCGGGTCCCATCCCGCGCACGGAGCAGAGCCCCAGACTTACGCAGCCGCCGTGGTCCCTGAGGCCAGCGCTGCTCCGCAGGAGACCCTCCGTCCCGCTCCCGCCGGCGCACGTCCTATAGACGCTCTGACTGGCTTTTAGGAGAGGGCAGATTTATCCTGCTCTGGGGTAATAGGATTATTTATGTCCCTTCTTTTCAAAGGGGTAATCTGATGTCCTTCCCCACGGCTTTGTCCTGGTGGGATGGGGGGGGTGGATGGGGACAGCGTATCTGGATTAGTGCCAGTGGGACTGACGGTGTCAGGATGGGCAGCAAATCACCCATGGGGGGGATCCTGCCTCCTCTCCCCAAACCACCAAGGCATCTCTCCCCACTCCCCGAGACATTTCACCTTGGTGCCCCTCAACCCCAGGGGCAGGGATGGGACCCCCAGCCTGCCCAGGACCATGGACCGGCTCTCCACAAGGATCTGCGAGCCGGGAACCAAACACCCTTTGTGGCTTGACCCCAACAGGGCAAGGCAGTAATGCAGGCAGCCGCAGGCAGGCTGTGCCGGGAAATACCAGCAGCAGAGCCTGTGCGGTTGAAACTACCGGGACACGCCGGGTTTTCAGCCTGTGCCCTGTGTTTTGTGCCAAGCACGGTCCGCTCCTGACAGCAAGGGCTGCCGGGTACTGCTGCCAGGGCTCCTGCCTGCAGGCGCTGCCAGATTCCACCCTGGTGTGGGTGAAGGTCTTGGCACAAGGGCTGCCCTCTGAGCATTGTCCCTGCCGGTGCCACCGCGGGATGCTTTCACCCAGGGCACAGCCCGAGCCCTGTCTGGGCATGGGCATTGCAGGCCAAAATCTGGCAGAAATGGGTCTGGGCAGCCCCTGCCCATCCTGCCCAGCAGCCCCGCTCTCCATGGGACAGTATCACTCCAAAGCTTCCCTTAATCTCGGCACTAAAGCAATTACAAAAAGGAATAATCTCAGTACACTTTAATTGAACATCAGCCCCTGCCACTAATTGCAATTAGTTGGACTCCAACAAATAGGATTACAGGGATCCGGGAGTGTTTTATATGAGGCTGGCAGAACCAGCTATTTCTCTGGCAAAGAGCAGAGCCCTGGTGTAAATTGCTGCTTCCAGCTTCGTTAGCCAGTGCTGCTCAAGCGCTTCGGGGCTCCTTGGGGAGCTTGTGCCGAGAGGACTGGGGGGTCTGTGGGGGTCCCGATGGCCAGGAGCCTGCAAGTCCCCCAGCCCAGCCAGGCAGGATGGAGGGGAGGATGCGCTGGACCAAATTTATGGGGTTTCAAGATGGAGGCAAAGGCAACTGAGGAAGAAAAGGCACCATGAAAAACAGCCTGGCAGGTTGTGACCTCGGTGCCAAAGCTGGGGATGGTGCCCTTGCCAAGAGGCTGCCGGTGCCCATGTGCTCGGGGCCGCACGCTGCCTGCACCTCCTGCCTGGAGAAGGGGCTGGCAGCGCTGGGTGCCTCCCCTGCGAGCCCCTCACGTGGAGAAGCCCCTAAGAGGCTTATGGTGCCAGTGGGGAGGGGGGGTCCGGCGCAGTGCCCCAGCTCTCCCCAATCACTAGGTCACGGCCAAGCCGCACAGGACGCTTAAAATCCAAGGTGGGGAACGCAAGGAGGAGGCAAGAGCAGCGGTGCGGGGAGGGCTGGGGACACGCACCAGCCTGCCCTTGGCAGGGATTTTCCATTCCGGGGGAGCACAGCATCCGGCTGCCGGGAAATCCGGGGCTGAGGACAGAGGTGAGCTGCTGTCTGTCCCCAAGGGCAGGTTCCCCCATAGATGAGAAGTGAGACACGACCTGGGCACTGCCTGTATTGAAACTCACACGGGATCCCGTGCTCAAAGCTGTGCAGGTCACCGGAGGGGGGGCTCGGACCATCCCCAGCCCAACTGCCCCCCAGAGCTCAACACACACAAATAAATAGTTTAAATAAGCTGAGTCCAGATCCCACCATCCAGCCTGAAGCAGTCTCCTGGGCGGTATCACCTGCTAGTTTTTAGGGGCTGGGGGAAGATCATTTCTTCTCCGTACGCAGCTTGATCTCCATCCTGAGGATCATTTTAATGTTCTCGTCCTCCACGTGTTCCTCAATGGCGGCCAAGGCCCGTGCGCCGCCATCCCGGTACTGCTCCAGCAGCTCCTCCACGTACCCAACCCAGACGCAGCTGGGGCAGCCGGTTCCGCAGCAGTGCGTGGGTGGTGGGGGGATCGGGGGGGCAGCAGGAGGGACTCCCACTTCACCCTGGGGGGTGTCTGTCCCGCTGTCGCTTCCTGGGGTGTCTGAGGTGCCACCAGCCTTTGCCGGGGTGTCCGAAAGTTCCCGAAAGCCGGAGATGTTGCTGGGGTGGGGGTGCAGGGCCCCTTCCCTGAGCATCCCCCTGCAGCTGCCAGTGCCAACCGGGGGCTCCTGAGAACCACGACCCCACGCTGACGCCAGCCCTGGGGGGAAACTGTGCCCCCCACCTCGGCCAGAGGACCTCCTTCCACCCCACAGCCCCCTGCTCCCAGTGTACCCCGCCATTCCATCACCCCCTCAGCAGCTCACAGACCCCCAGCAGCACCCCCCTACCACCCCATTCCGGCACCCCCTATCCCCCCACATCCCCAGCACCCCCATCTCATCCCCAGCACCCCCTTGCCCCTCCAGCCCCCCCTCCATCCCCAGCACCCCCCTATCTCCCCCAGCACCCCCATCTCATCCCCAGCACTCCCTTGTGTCTCCCAGCCCGCCACTCCATCCCCAGCACCCCCCTATCTCCCCCAGCACCCCCATCTCATCCCCAGCACCCCTTTGTCCCCCCCCCTAGCCCCCCACTCCATCCCCAGCACCCTTTACTCCCCCCCCATCACATCCCCAGCAATTCCTTGCCCCCCCCAGGACCTCCCTCCCCCCCCCCCCCCAGCACCCCATACTCCCCCTCTTGACCCCCTGCTCCCGTGGGGTCCTCCTGGCCCCCCCAATATAAGCCGCCCCCCCCCCCCAACCCGCTCACCCCCCTGCGCGCCCCCGCCAAACCGCGCGCCCCCCGCAGCAACATCCGGCCGCAGCGCCCTGGAGACGGCCGCACCCGAACGACAGCTCTCCCGACCAATAGCAGCCCGGGATGGTCAGCTAATAAGGGTGTGGCGGCCAAGAGGAGCCAATAGAAAGCAGGGGGGCGGGGACGAGGGCCGTGCGGGTCGAAGGGAAGCCGGAAGTGGTGGCGGGGCGGCCGCGTGGGGAGCGGCGGAGCCATGGGCCGGGGACCGGGACCGGGACCGGCCCGGGGCCGGAGACCGGGACCGGGACCGGCACAGGGACCGGCACCAGGGCGGGGACAGGCCGCCCCGCGCCGCGGCAGGTCAGTGCCCGGGGAATCCGGTCGGGATCGGGCCTGGCTGGTTCCCGGTTCGGGGCCTGGTCCAACGCGGGATCAAGGGGTTCCCCAGTGCCGATTGGGTCCTGGCGGGGGTCCCCGCTTCTGGGAGCTGGGTCCCGGTGTGTCCTGACCTCACCAGGTCCAGGTGCTCCGATATCCAGCCATGCCCGGGTCCCCACGTTCCTTCGTGCCCGGGTCTCAGTGCCCAGGTCGCTGTGTCCCACTACTCCCGTGTCCCGGTGTTTTAGTGCAGGCCTCACACCATGTTTATTCTCTCCCAGGAAGGAGAAGAAGGTGGACAACATGAAGCCCAAGCACCCCGACGAACAGGAGATCCCCTTCCGCCTGCGGGAGCTCATCAGGAGCCGTGAGGCCATGAAGCGCCCCGATCCCGGGAAGAGGCGGGCGGCAGGTGGGATGCGGAGCTGGCCCGAGCAGGGGTGCCCAGGGCCCGGCCGAGGAGCCCGCAGTGGTGTAGCTGGAGGCAGCTGGATCCTGCAGTGGGACATGCTGCTCCCCCCGGTGATGTCCCATCTGTGCCCTGCTAGGGGAAGGGGAACCCCCAGATTGTCACTGCTGCAGTAATGTCACCCATCTCTCCTAGAGAAGAAGCAGCAGCCCAAGTCAAAGGGGCCCGAGGCCCAGGGGGACATCCCCGTGCCCAAATTCAGGAGGGGGAAGGGGGAGTCGGAGCGCTCTTACGTCTGCCGCATGGAGCAGGAGGTGCAGCGCGTCCTCTTCCTCACCAAGAACCAGCTGCAGCGGGAGCCTGAGAAGGAGGCGACGGCACCGGAGAAGTCCAAGAGAAAGAAAGAGTGAGAGCAAGGCCACCATGGCTGCCTGGGCTGGACTGGGTCAGCCCAGGCCTGTGCCCCAGCCTGGTTCTGGGTACCTGGTGGGTGCTTTCGCCGGTGCTGCAGCATAGGTCTGGCATCTGCCAGCGACTGGGGGTGCGGGTGGAGGGCTGTGGACCTCATCTCCATGGGGCCTGGGACTGGAGCCACAGACCTGCTTCACCCTGCTGCTGGGCTGGAGCTGTGGGGAGAGGTGTGGGGCCCCAGGTTTTGGGGGGAATCCCGTGGGGTAGGAACTCGCTTACTTGCTCCCTGTCTGGTCATAACGCAGCTCTTCAGGTTTCAGAATAAGAAACTAGAAAAAGCTCGGAAGAAGAAGGAGGAGAAGAAAGAGGCTATGCTGGAGAAGAGCCTGTTCCAAGGTGGGTCTGGTGCAGTGGGGTGGCTGGAGTCACCCCCTGCCCCGGCAGCGTGTGGAGAGGTGGGGGCGAGCTGGAGCAGTGCGTCCCGGGGGAGCTCCTGCCTGACGCCAGTGCCTGCTTCTGTCTCTTAGACACGGTGGCGTTCGGTGAAGTGGTTATGCAGCCGCCCACCATCACCTCACGGCCCAGGGGCCGGGGCCCTGCAGAGCAGGTGAGCTGTGGGGGGCAATGCCTCCTGCCCCTCAGCCATGCCCTTGGGTACCCACAGGTCTGGGCTGGATCCCGGTCATCTCACTCCCTTGGGCTGGGAATCAGGCCTGGAAGGGCAGCGGTGGCCTCAGCCTCCTGCTGACAGTTCCTTGGAGCTCTGTCCTGGCTTTTTCATCCTTCATCCTCCCTGAGTTGTCCCATCTCTGCCCACAGGCTGGACGGAAGCGGCTCCTCCTGACGTCTCGCCTGGGCCAGAGCCAGGCGTCCCTGGCAGCGCCGGTGTCGATGGCTCGCCGGCGCATCGTGGAGGAGGAGAGAGCGCGTGTCATCCAGGCTTACAGGGACATCCAGAGGCGCAAACAGCAGCAGCGGGAGGCGGCACAGGGGAGTGCTCAGGCCCGACGCAGGGTCCCCTGCTGAGCCCAGCCTGGAGGAGCTGGGCCTCCCTGGTCCCAACGAGGGTGTGCAGGCAGAGTGTGGGCAGCACGGGACCCCAGGACTTGAGGGGGGATGGTTGTCCTCATTGCTGCTCTTCTGTTGCTGAGCCTTGGGGCTCCCCACAGCCCCGCACCTCAGCTCGGGGCACCCCACGGGCTCAGCGCTGGAGCCGAGAGCACTGCAGTGCCACAAACCTGCTTGTAGTAAAACTGCCGTTGAGTGCTAATGGCGTCAGCGCGTCTGTGCCTCCCTGACCTGTCCGGATTCCTTCCTGCGTGGCAGCTGGGAAGGGACACGGCTGTGCCGGTGTGTGCGTGGCTGTGCCGGGTGGTGTGCCGGCACGTGTGCCGGCAGATGGCAGTCCCGGCCCGCAGTGGGCCTGTTGTCACTGTCACTAGCTGCCGGCTGGCCCTGGCAGGGCTCTGGTTGCGGGCAGGACCCTTGTTGCTCAGTCTCGGGGGAGACTCCAGTGCCTGGCCATGACATCTCTGGCTCCCACCCTGGCTCCCGGTTGGAGGAGAGCGAGCCGAGCCCCAGGGACGTGGAGCATCCCGCAGTCCGTAGGACTCACCTGCACTGTGTCACTCCTCCGTTGTCACTGCTCAGGGATGCCGCATGTATCCTTAGTCCCTAACCATGCTCACCCCTGCCCTTGGCATCACCACCCAGCCCTGCCTGTCCCTGGCAGATACCCCACGTCATGGTGACCGCAGTGCCCCCCCTGCTACCAGGGATGCTGTTACAGCCCCATCGCTGCACCCACACCAGTCCCATGCCAAGTGGCACAGCCACGAGGCCCTGAGCAATCCAGACCTGGCACATACCCCACTGGGGCTGACAGCCCCCCAGCTCCCAGTCCTTGAGGAGGGATCCAGGGGGCTGCTCCCGGCACAGGGTGGCCCACATTTGCCCGTGGGGCCGGCACGGTGGCTTCACCTGCACAGGACAAAGGCAGTGCTGTTTGGCGGCCCCCGAGCCGTGGTGCCTGCACAAAGCATTGCCTGTTGGAGCGGGGCTGGCCCCGGCTCTGCGGCCGACGCTGACGGCAGCCGGTGGGATCCCGGGCTTCCGGAGGGGCTGGGGCCGGACATGGGTAGCGGAGACACCGGCCGCTCTGGTGTCCTCTGCCAGAGCAGAATGGGGACAGAGTCTTTGCTCCTCATTTTTCAGGTGACTCTGCTGCCCCTGGGACTGTCACCTCTTTCCTTGCACCCCGGGAATGCCGGGCTCTGCCGCACCATGGCTGGGGACGCTGCCCACACCAGCCTGGCTAGGGCTGGGCTTGCAGGCGATGTACCTTTGTTGGGGGGCACACGCTGGGGCCCCGCTGTGCCATGCGGTGCCAGCAGCTGGGAGGAGGGAGCATTGCGGTGGCAGCAGCCTTGGGGACGTCGAGTGCCTGGTGCTGCTTGGAGATCTCCCTGCTGCCAGCTAGTGCCAGGTAAACATGGGTGACGCAGCACAGCCCCGGAGTGGGGGGGCACAGCCAGATCCTGCTGCAAACAGCCAGTTCCCGCAGCCGTCCCCAGCCTTCAGGGCTGCGCCTGCCCTGCCGTGTCCCCAGAGCTGGGAGCGTGGGCACGTGCTGGCTGGCAAGGGCATGGCCGGGACGTCGCACGTGCCAAACTCTTGCTCGCGCATCCCTCGTGCGGGCGCCGTGGCTGTGCAGGGCGCTCGTGCTTGCAGCCACGGGCAACCCCACTGCCGCCAGCCCGGCTCCGGCTCAAGGAGACCAGGTCAGCCGCCTGCCCCCACGGAGCCATTTCAGCCCCTGAATAATTCATGGCATTGCTGGCCGCGGCCGCAGGCTTCCTGCCCGGTAGGAGAAATCGCTGTGGAGGGGAAAGGCAATCTGAGCAGGAGAAACCGCCCCCGACCTTGGCATGTCCTCCGTGCCGTGCCGCTTCCCGCCAGGCAGCCCATCTGCCCGTGGGCTGCTGGTCCCGTGTTGCCTGCCCTGCCGAGGCTGCCGGCTCCCGGCCCAGCGTCCCCATCTGTGTGCCTGGCCCCGGCACACGCTGCCGCAGGGGGACACGGAACAGGGGCTGTGGGATGCTGAGGGCCCTGCTCTGAGCCCCCCCTTGCTCCGTGTCACCCCCCAGGAGAGGGATGTGGGGCTGAGCCCACCGGCACCGTGGTGGAAGCCCTTGGCTCCAGCGAGGTCAGGGATGCGGGAGCAGCCGGTGGCACGGCTGGGTACCCCCTCCCCATCGTGGGCCGCCTGCTACAGCACCGCGTAGGAAAAAACACCTTTATTGGGGCTGACCTGAAAAAAAGGGGGAAGAGGAAGAACAACAGAGAAAGCCACGAGTAGGGCAAGGGGCCCAGCTCCCTCCCTGCTCCCTGGGAGGGTTCCCCAAGCCCCGAGGGGGGAAGGCACCGAAAAGGCGGCCGGAGCTGCGGGGGGCCGGGTTCCCCAGCCCCAGCAAGGCACTGATCCCCCAGACCCCGAGCAGCCCCCCCTTCCCCAGCAATGGGGAAACTGAGGCACAGCGGGAGCCAGACCTGGGGACAGCTTTGTGTCACCTTGTGCCCTGCAGCGGGATGGTGCCGACTCGGCTCAGGGCCTGCGACGTCCCCGGGGCTGGCGAGGATCAGTGTGGAACTGGGGGCTCAGCGCTGGGGGGCAGCCCCGGGCAGGAGTCCCACCGGCTCCCCGGCAGCAGATGGTCCCTGGCCCAGGGGGGACAGCGTGTCCGTGCATCATGAAGGCAGCGAGGGGTCGACTTGGGGTGACCCCGCGGGAGCTGGTCCTTGCGGCAGGGACAGCGGCAGGGATGCGGGGGTCCGGGCAGAGCTGGCGGCTTGCGGGTGCTGCGGCCAGGCGGGACGGGCAGGCAGGAGTGTGGCTCCAGGACTGTGTCCGGACGTCCCCCACGCAGGAACCGGCTCCGGCCGCTGGACGGGGTGGGATGTACGCGGCGGGGCGGGAGGAGGCTTGGCGAGACCTCAGGAGCGGGACAGCGGGGCCGCGGCTGTGCCGGCGCTGCAGGACCCGTGCCACAGGGGCTTCACCACCGGTTCCTGCCGTACGGGGACTGCACCTGCTGGCAGAGCGGGATGGCACTGGGGTGGCATGGTGGTGGCAGCGGGATTGCGGCAAGGGCCGGCAGACCCGGCTCTGGCACTGGCAGGGTGGTGCAGCCTGACTCACCCCGGGGCTCTGGCGTGCCAGGCAGAGCCATCCCTGCCCCTGCCCTCCCACGGGAGATGCTGCAGCAGGGACGGACTTTGCCCCAAACCGTGGGCTGGACCTCGGTGCCCGCTCTCCTGCCCGCTGTGTTGCACATTAACCCACCTGGCAGCTCCTGCCATCCCGCTGGGCGCCGGCGTGCCGGGCCTGCGCCGCGAAGGCGTCCTCGGCTCGCAGCGTGGAGCTGGCGCTGCCGGCTGCCGGGCTGGTGGTGGAGGCGCGGGGCAGGATCACATCATAGGGACCTTCGGTCTGAGGGGCAGACACGGGGGGCTGTAGCGGCACCGGGAGCGCCCCCAGCCCCACAGCATCCCGGGGGAGGAAGGTGAGGGGTAAACCCCCCCCAGCACCCTGTTACAGCGGTCCTTGGGACATGGGGGCGAGGGGAGGCACCCCCCAGAGCCCCCCCACACCCTGGTCCCTGTCCCAGCCACTCCGGTTGAAAGCCCGTCCCTCAGGCAGAATGCGGCCGCCCCCAGAAAGCCCAGCTGGCCGGCGGTGCCGCGTGGCATCGCACTTACCGGACCCTTGTGCATCAGAGCCATCTCGGTGGGCTGGTAGACGCTGGTCAGCAGCTGGCCGTTGTAGCCACTGTATGGGGACACCGGCTTCTTGGCTGCAAAGAGATGGGGATGGTGAAGGGCGGGGGGGGGTATCACAGAGCCACCCCAACCAGGGAGCTGCTCCTCATTAGCAGGTTTAATGAGCTGACTCGGCAGCCGGCTGCTCTGTGCCTTTCCCGAGGAACAGGAGGGATGTCCCCAGGGTTTGCATCACCGCGCTCCCGGCACAGCCCCTGCCCGGCCAGGATTTGTTATTGTAGGGTCTCTCCAGAGGCAGGGTGGTGTGGGTGCCGCTCGGGAGCGCCCACCCTGCCCCGTGGGCTGCAGACACCTTTGCTGGGGCAGGGCTGGTGCCTGCCCGCCAGTCCCCATTGGGGCAGCTGACACCACCCCGTGTTATTGTAGGGTCTTGCCGGTGCCGCCGCGATGGCAACGCTTCCCCTATTAGGAAGAAACGTGGTGGAGTGGCTGCCCGGGGCAGAGGGCCAGGAGCCGCGGGCACCCCATGCCGGGGAGGAAGCACCCCTGCCACTGCTGAGCTCAGCCCAAACTGGTAGACCCAGCCCAGCGAGTTCTTGGGAGCCACAACAACAGCAGGCGTCAATTCCGGGCGGGTCACGGCCAGACGTCTCGCCGCCTGCCCATCACTGCCAGCCCTGGTGCCGGTGCCCTCCGCCAGCCCCGCCGTGGGGGCAAGAGGGTCCCTGGTGAGCCTCGGTGCCTACCGAAGGAGGGCTCGTCCATGGAGAAGGCTTTGTTCTCCACAAACATGCTCTGTGACTTCTGCTCCTTGAGGATGGTCTCGTAGCCCACCCCACGTGTGGGGTAGACGTCGTCCTCGAAGGCTTGCTCGGGTCCCCGCCGCGTCACGTGCGTCACCTCGGGGATGACGTAGAGGAGGAGGAAGGTGCAGGCGTTGGAGACCAGCGCGATGGCCAGCGTGGGGTCATCCCAGCCGGGCTTCTTGCCCACTTGCTGGTTCCCATAGAGGTACATCGCCATCCACGCCACCCAAATGGCCATGGAGAGGCCGGTGGTGGCCAGGATGAAGGCGCTGTGCTTGCGCCAGCGGCCATAGCGGCCGCAGAGGGCTGGCCAGGCAGTGCCGAAGGCGGCCACCAGCAGGAACATGACGTAGATGAGTGCCATGACGAAGTCAGCGTCCTCCAGCCGGCAAGGGTCCGGGGAGCCACCCTCCTGCCGCGCCACCGTGATGATGAGCCACTCGGCGTTGATGATGACCTCCACCAAGGTGAGGAGCAGGGCCACTGCCAGCGTCACCCAGCCCCGCGGGCCCCGGTTCCTCCGCACCAAGAAGTTGAGGGCCACGGCGTGCGCCAGCAGGCAGGAGAAGCAGATGCCGAAGAGAACGCCGAAGAGGAAGCGGCGGGAGGTGCAGGTGGAGAAATCCGGCCCCACGATGAAGTCGAACGTCAGGCAGAAGAGCCCGAAGGTGCCCAGAAGAAAGAAGACCTGCGTGGCCACCAGGCTCTTCTTCTGGGAGTCCTGCATGAAGGGCAGGCTGGCCACCAGGACGATGGTGAGCACGAAGCTGGTCACCACGCCGAGGCTGGCCACGGCCTCCAGCACGATGCCCCAGGCTGCCGAGAGGTCGCAGAGGTTGTAGTAGAGGGAGGAGAGGTCCTTGTTGCAGCCGGAGGGAGGGGTGGTCTGTCCGCCGGTCACAGGGACCAGGGCCAGCAGGATGCAGGCGGCCGCCGGCAGCACCGCCACAGCACCCATCCTGCACCGTGGTGCGGGCGCTGAGCGGGGCATCCAGGGACCCTGTGGGACAGAGAGGGTGTTAGGAAGCAGGGACAGGGGCCGTGGCTCAGCTCCCAGCGCTGTCTGTGCCATTTCCAGGGCTCAGAGCATCTCTGCACGCAGTCCCCACTGAGCATCCCTTCTGCCGGGCCACGGCGATTGATCAGGTCCCGGTGAGCCCTGTCCGCACCGGCAGAGCTGAGTCCACCCCACCACGGCCCAAAGCAACCCCAGATGGGACCGGGCAGACACGTTTCCCCCATCGGCTCCTTGCCTGGAGGCCGGAGGCAGCTGAGAGGGGCTCGGCCCTCTGTGCCCCACAAGCTCCCTCCTGACATGGGATTTCTCCAAGCGCGGCCAGCTCTGGGGCTGTGCCGATCCCTTCCTCCGGTACCCGGAGCAAGCAGCAGCACCGTGCCCGCTGGCTTCCCCGGGAACACCGAACGCAGGCCTGGGTGGGATGGCAGAGGTAATGCCTGGGGACAGGGCTGTCCCCTCAGCTTGTCCCTGCGTGCCAGCTCGTTCCCCTTTCCACTTCTCCTGTCCCACTTCCTTCCTCTGGCTCCAAACACCGACCCAGCACAGGTCCCGTGTCTGGCACTGCCGGCTGCTGGCACGCAGGCAGCTGCAGCCTGGCACGGCACGGCACGGGTATGGCACATCACGGCACGGCACGGGGGTCCCTGTCCCTGCTCCTGTGGCCCTGGAGAGCACGGGGTGGGCACAGGGAAGAGGAGGCAGCGAGGAAGCTGCTGCCCCCCATTGTTGGGGGGTGTGAGGGGGGGAAAACCCGACAGGAGACCTCCGGCAAGGTGACCCCGAGCTGGAGCAGGAGCAGTGCCCGGGGCCGGGACCCCCACCCCCCGCTCCCCGGAGCCCAGGCAGCCCCCTCCCCGCCGCCGGGGCCGCCGGTCCGGGATGGGGACGGGGACCCCCGGCACCACGCTGGGACCGAGCCCCCGCACCCGCGGGTCGTACCGGCTCCACCGCGCCCGGTCCGGCCGGTCCCCCCCACCCCTCCCCGGCGGCTCCGGCCCGGTCCCCCCCCCCCGCCCTCCCCGGCCCGGTTCCCACGCACCTCCCGGCCCATACCGACCCGGTTCCCCCGGCGCACCCGACCGGGTTACCGGACCCTAAACTTGGCCAGAGCCGCCCCCCAACTCCCCGGCTAAGGCGAGCCCGCGGGGGGGGCGGACGGCTGCGAGTCCCCGGTTCCCGACCCGTTCCCCTTATCCCCGCAGAGCTCCCACCCCGCTCCTAAGCCCCGCTCACCGGCTCCAGCCCCCCCGGTGCCCGGCCGCTCCGCCGTGCCGTGCCGTGCTGTGCCGTGCCGGCGGGTGAGCCCCGCTCTCCGCGGCCCCGTTCGCGCCTGCCCGGCCCGGCCCGGCCCGGCCCCTCCCGGAGGTGCGGCTCTACCCGGGGAGCGCGATCGGGGCCGGCCGGGACCTGCCCCGACCGACGCGGGTGGGGAGGGGGGAACCGAGCAGGGACGGGGGTCCCGCACCGGGTGGGGATACCTGCCGCGGGGGGGGGGTAAAGCCCCAGCTTGGGGGGGGGGGGGGTGGGGGTGTTGGACCAAGGGGGGATTGGCGTGGGAGCCCACCTGGTCATCGGTGGAATGAGTCTGTGGGGTCTCAGGTCGGAGGAGCCGGGTCGGCTCGGTCCTGCTGAGCTCGGGGGGACTGCGGGGGCCGGAGCGGGGGGGCTGTGCTGGGGCAGCATCACCAACACGGGGTCTCGCACTGACCTCCTCTCAGTGCTGGGCCGGTGGGTGGGCTCCTGGGGTGGGAGCCGGGAGCGGGGCTCCTTGGGCCGCCACGCAGCGTAAGGATACCCCCCGGCTCCCGCCGGGAAGCCCCTAGGCCTGGAGGGGCCTCCCGGAGGAATGTCAGCTGACGGCTAAACCTGGAGCCCTTGGCAGGGTGGCAGGGGCCTAGAAAAGCCCTTTCTGCGAGGGGCCGGGGGCCCAGATCAGCCCCGGCTTGGGGGCAGTGGACAGATGGGGTTCGGTGGTCCCTGTCCTGGTGGGGGTGGCCGTGCACCCTGGAGCTGGGCATGGGCACCTCGCAGTCACCCCATCCCTGGGGTTTGGGGATGGGGAAGAGCCCTTAGAGGCTCGGGGTGCCCTGGGGGACCAGGGCCCTGCCAGCCCCAGGGGAGGTTTCCAGGCAGGCGCTGCTATTTTGGGAGGGTGAAGCAAGAGGCTGAAGGATGCGGACGAAAGTTCAACGCGCCTCCGGCAGGTCCTCCCCCAACCTCGGGCCGGGATGAAAACAATCCGAGGAGAAAGGGAGGCAGAGCCAGAGCCGGCAGCACCCGTGGCACGAGGACCGGCACCCGCCGGAGCCGACGGGGAGGAGACGGCATGTCTGGGCTGGGTGCTGCACCCGCTGGTGCCATCCCTCTGGCGCTGGGGCCACCCACCCTCCTGCCCTTCTTCTTCCTAAAGAGCGTCTGGCTTCAGGACGGAGTTTGGGGGAGGATCATCCTTCCCCGCCGGGGCACGTGCACACGCGTGTGCTCTCGCACGGCTGCCGGAGCGGGGCGATGTAGTCGGAAGGGCTCTGCAGTGGCCTCTTGTGCCTCAGTTTCCCCACGGAGTCAGACTCGCAGGGCCTGGCAGTAGCCCCCACTCTCCGGCAAAGGCTCAGCCTTGGATAACCAGTGTGGGGAGCTCAGGCCAGCTGCCCTGCCGCCCCCGCGCCGGCGATGACCTGGGCCCCGGTCTACGGTGAGGCCGCGCTGCACGCGGCTTCCTGCCGGCTGCTTCCTTCCACCGCGCGGGGCCGGCGGGTTTCCCGGCTGCTGATTCAGCACGAGCCCCCCGCGACCCCCGCACCCGCCGTGGGGCCGCTGGCAGGCATCCGTCCCGCTGAGGCTGCCCTACGGCCGCACGGCTTTCGCCCTCGCGTCCCCCTCCCATGGCGGGTGATTTCTTCCCCCCTTCCTGTGGGGACCCTCCCGGCTTTCCAGCCCTTGCTGCGTGCCCCTGGGGTTTCTGTAGGTCCTACAGAAACACCCCTCCAGTGAGGCGGCTGCGGGGTAGGTTGGGTGTGATGCCACCATGTGCTGGCTGCCTCGCAGGGACCAACCGTGGGCTGCGAGGGACCGGCTGCCCTCGGTCCCCTCCTGTGGCTGCGTGCCAGGGTGTTTGGTGCCTGGCGCAGCCCTTTCGGCGAGGGCAAAGCCCGGTCCCAGTTCCCTGGTGCCCCGGGGCGGGCTGGGGACTGCGGTCCACACGGTGGGACTGGGCAGAGACGGTCCCCCTGGCACAGCAGCTGCACTGAGGGGCTGGGATGCAGCTCAGCACGGCATCGGGACCTGGGCCAGGCTTCCCCGCTGGCTCACTCTGAAAACATCAGCACGCCGGGCGCATTTTTTCCAGGCTTACCTTTCCTACGGAGCCGCAGGGCCGGGTGCTGGCGTGGCTGGCACGGCGGCAGGGCTGGCACGGTGGTATGGCCGACTGAACCCCGGCTCCGTGGCAGCTCCTGCTCGGCCAGCCGTGGTGGCTCACCTCGGGAAGGCGAGAGCCGTACCTGGAGCTGGGGGGGGCCGTACCTGGGGCCGGGGGGGTCCCGCTTGCCCTCCCTGCTGCCTTCCTGCAGTTGCTACTGCTCTGGCCAGGGCTGGGGAGCTGTTTTCCACCCGAGCCGGTTCTGTCCAGACCGGAGCCCCTCGCCGCCGGCGGACGCGGTCAGCACGTTTCCACCTCCCTCTCCAAGTAAATAAGCACCGGTTGGCGAAGGGGGGGCCGGTGGCAGTCCCGGCCTGCTGCAAGCATGGCCAGAGCTCCTGCCAAACGCTGCCCTTGCCAGCTGAGCCCCCCTGCCCCGTGGCCCCTCCAGCCCCGGCGAAGGGCCCCGGGCTGGGATCCGGCCCTGGAAGCCCCCAGGGACGGGTGCCCGCCGGGTGGGAGGCACTGGCCGGGTTAATATCTAATCTCTTCTCAGTCCTGCTCTCCTCACGTGCCAGAATTAATGGAGCGAGCACCTCCCAGGTACCACCCGCGCCACCGGGTCGGGCTTTAACCCTGTCACTGGGAGTACGGGCAGAGCCGGATCCTGCCTGGTGTAAGGCAGCACCGCCGGCGGGGTCTGCCCGTGCAGGGGACTGATCCGGCTGCGGGACCCCGGGCGCATCGCGGGCAGGCGGGTGCATGCCAGCGCCGGTGCCGGCGAGACCCCATATGCCGGTGGGTGGAGGCTCATCTCGTGAGCACTGGAGGCAAACGCTGCACCCCATCCCACCCCAGTGCCGGGTACGGCTCGGTGGGCTGGGCAAGGGGGAAGCTTGGAGGGCAGGAGGGTCTCTGCACCCTGCCTGGGGCCCCCCAAATCCCCAAGGGCCAGCCAGCTGAGCCCCTGCCCCCCAGGGCACCCCTGGGTACTGTCCTGCCGGGCCTCTGGGGAATTAGAGCGGAAAGGCTGGTCTATTTGGGGGGGATTACGCTAAGGACCTTACAGGGGAATTAAGGTGGGCAATTAGTGGGGCGGGAAGGGCTGGCGGGGGGCGGCTGGGGGTGCCAGCTCCCTGCTCCCAGGCTGTGCCAGCTCCGCAGGGCGTCCTGTCCCTGCCCTCTGGTGGCAGCTGGGGACAGGCAGGCTGGCACGGCACGGCCACTGGCCCAGCATCGCACCAGCTTGGCACTGGTGTAACCGGGAGGGGGGCACTGGTGCTGGGTGCACTTGATGCAGGGGGGGCATCACAAGCCCCTGCCCTTGCAGCCGGTGGGAGATGCTGCACCCTTGCACTGGGGTACACCCGGGGTGCCCAGGGGCTGCCGCCTTGCAGGGCGGCTCTCCCAGATTATCTCTGGGGGAATAACAGGTAGGGGCCAGCTCCTGCAGAGCCCAGAGCTGGGGTCTTACCGTGTGCCCAAGCCCTGCAGCTGGGGATGCGGGACCCCATGGATGCTCCCTCCCAGCACCCCCCCCGAGCACCAGGGCAGGAGCACTGGGGTGGGCAGGGCTGAGAGCTCGGGACGGGGCAGAGGGACCCTGTGCCTGGGGCTGCTGGTGCAGGATGCCCCCGTCCCGGCCATTTGCAGGGAGCTGGACCCAGGCAGAGTTTTGGCCTCAGCACAGCAGTTTATGGAGGAAGGACCGTCCCGCCGGCACCCAGCCGGCACCGTGTCCTCACCAGGGCCTGCAGGAGCTCACCTGTACCCGTCACCCCTCGCCATGGGGCAGCCATGCCCGCTGGATTCCCTGGGACCTTTGGTGCGTCAGTTCAGCACGGGCTGGAGCTGATGCAGGAGAGCAGTCGAGAGCACGGTCACGCTCCCTGGCCGTGGAAGCCCCATGAACCCCACAGCCACAGGGCTGGAGAGGAGCCCAGCCTGAGGGGGGCACACGTGGAGCAGGCAGCAGCTTCTGCCACTGAGCTGGGGGCACGTCCTTGCTGTCCCATGGCTGAATTTCCTTGGGGGGCCAAAGGCTGCGTGTCCTGAGGGGCTGAGCACAGGCAGGGCTGAGCTGCCCATCCTGGTGCGGCTCAGGGAGCGGGCAGGGGTCCCTGGGGTGCGGTGGGTGCTGCTGCCAGGCAGGGCAGCCCGATGGCCCCAAAAGAGCTCAACCAGCCGGCTGGGCACAACCACCTCCTCTTGCCACCACCAGCAGCACCCGCGTTAACCCCCAGCTCCGTGGAGGGTGGGCGCCGCGGGGGCAGCATCCCTGGGGCAGGGTCTCACCGGGTCCTGGTGCGATGCATGGGGCTGGGTGAGTACCGGGACCCCCGGCCGAGCACTGCCCCAGCTGGCAGCAGCCCTGGCTCAGAGGGCCGTGCCAGCCAGCAGCTCCAGCGGTTTTAGGGCTGGGGGCAGAAAGCGGCCGCTGCCGGGTCGGGGACCATGCCGGAGGTGGGCCCGGAGCACCTCGCCCACCGTGCGGCGGAAGGTCTGGCTGACAAAGCAGTAGAGGAAGAAGTTGAGGGTGGTGTTGAGCATGGCCACCATGTTGGCAATGTCCAAGGCCAGGTGCATGCGCCAGTCCCTCTTGACCGAGGCCACATAGAGGTGGCAGATCATGACAATGGTCCGGGGAGCCCAGAGCACGATGAAGACGGTGGTGACGGCCAGGAGGAGGGCCGTGGTCTTGCTCAGGCGGGGTCGGCCACCCCCCGAGCGCCTCCGCCGCTTCAGCTTGCAGATGATGATGGAGTTGGTGGCCAGGAAGATGCTGCAGGGCAAGAAGTAGATGGTGACGCAGTGCACCCACTTGAGCACCGTGTCCAGGGCGGTGGGGGGGTCAGCGTCACGCCACACGTCCAGCCACCAGTAGAAGGGGATGCCCGTGGCCAGAGCCACGCCGAAGACAGCCGCGATGATCTTGCGGGTGCGCTGGGGATAGGAGACGGTGCGGTACCGCAGCGGGTGGCAGAGGGCCACGTAGCGGTCCATGGTCAGCAGGACGGTGACCCAGATGGAGGCATGGTTGGCCGTGAACTCCAGCACATTGACGGTGTGGATGAAGGCGCTGGGCACTGCCCGGGCCAGGATGGCTGTCTGCAGGATGAAGCCCACAAAGATGATGAAGACCTGGGTGAGGATGTCGGAGGTGGTCAGGGCCAGCAGGTACCAGTACGATGACTTCTTGGTCCTCGTGGCCAGGCGGGACAGGGCCACAGCGGTCAGGATGTTCACTGGAGGAAGGGGAGCGTTGTGTGGTGGTGAGGCCCTGGGGCTCACAGCCCCCCCCCCGCCGCAGTACCTGGGACCCCAGGGGTGCCCAGGCCCTCCCAGGGCCGCAGGGCAAGCAGCCCCAGGCCCCAGCTGGGGTGGGGAGCTATAAATATCATGGTGTGGTGGGGATTTGCTGAGCTGATTAATCTCTTCTGTGTGTCAGCCCAAGCAACACAAATACCATCTGTCCCTGCTGCCATGGCACCTGCCACGTGGGGCTGGGCTTTACAGCCGGGAACCACAGCTGGCCCTAAGGCTGGGGGGAGCAAGTTGTTTTCCCCCCACCCCTGAGGACTCTCCTCCCCATCCCCAAAACCCCTGGGTCTGGGACAGGAGCTGAGGCTCTGCTGGCAGCTGAGGGCACAGGCTGGGCTGAGGGTGCACAGCTCAGATGATGCAAGATGGGTGCTGCCCCCCACGCTCCTGGGCAGCCTCCCCCTGCCCCAGACCCCTCACCTGGCAGCCCCAACCCCAGTAGGACGCTGTAATACACGATGGGGAAGATGCCGACCATGCAGGGTGACCGCTCCGGCTCCGGCTGTGCCGCCTCACTGGCCCACACCACCGCCGTGCTGTTGGGCACTGGGACCATCGCCTTCCACCACGGACTGGCTGCGAGGGGACACAGGCAGCGTCAGGGGGCCAAGGGCCCTGGTGGCACCTGGGTGGGGGCTCAGCTGGGACGTGGCACAGGGGGCTCGGGGTGGGTTGGCTCCCATGGGTGCAGTTGCCCCAGGTCTGCCGCCATGTCTGCCTGCAACGGCACATTTTGGAGCTGCCTGCTGTCCATGGATGCTGCAGGACAAGGGACCCAGGATCCAGTCCCCATGGAGACACTGGGGTGACAGTCCCCATCCTTGGAGCGGAGGGTGGCCCCGCTACCGGAGATGCTCCTTGTTTATCCCCTTGGCCCCGTTTACCGCCTCAAAGAAAACCAGATTAAAACACCATGTTCTTGGGGGGCTGCAGGGGGGGTTTTGGTCCTGGCTCCCGACCCGGGCTGGGTGCCACCCGCCGGGACCCAGCGGTGGCAGGGAGACCCAGAGGTGCTGGACGGGGGTGCCAGCAGCGTCAAGGGGGGGGGTCCCAGTGGTGCCAAGGGGGGGTTGGCCACCTCCAGGCTGCCAGCCGGGTCTTTTGCCAGCTCTTCAGGCAGGCCCGCATGAGGCAGCGGCCCTGCCCGTACCCCTCCTGCCCGTACCCCTCCTGCCCGTGCCCCGCGCCCGGATCGGGCCCACGCTGCCCCCCGACCATTCATAAAGCCGGGCGGCACCACCCCCCTCCCGAGCCGTGCGCTTCTACTGGCTACCGGTGTCCAGGCTTCACCCAATCAGAGAAGCGTCTTCCAAGAATGGGGAGGCTAAACCTGAGCGCTGCGTTCTGATTGGTCAGAAACCCCCACTACCAAAAATATTAGCATCTCCCGAGGGGGACCGCGACCCCCCCGGACCCTAGTGCCGGAGGAGGGTGCGGGGTGCAGGGGGGGGTCCTGAGCCCGGGGGGGGTGTGTCCTGAGCCGGGGGGGGGGCTGGTACTGGGCACCGCTGGGGTCCCAGTCCGACCCTGGCCCCACAGGGCCCCCAAACTGGTCCAGTCCCACTCACTGCAGACCCCCGACCGCTCCGGGGCCGGGGGGGGGGCACGTCTCCCCCCGCCGTTGGTCCCGTTCCTGCCCCCCGAGCAGTGCCGGCGGGGTGTGTGTGTGTGTGTGTGTGTGTGTGGGGTCCCACCTCTCCCCGGCCCCGGGAGCCCGGGGGGGCTTTGGCCGCTGCGTCCGGCCGGGATGGAAGCAGGGATCCTGAGCAGAGCCCCGGGCTGGGGGTTGGGGATGTGCAGGGGGACGCCAATTAACTGTAAATTAGATCTGGCTAATCAGCAGAGGCAAGTCCAGTCCCTTCATGTCCCCCAGGGAACTGGGGCATCGATTGCTGCAGCTGCGGCCGGAGCGCATTAACCCTTTCTCAGCCCTGGTCCTGTTTGCTCTGTGAGTGGGGGTCTGCGTCCGGTCTGGTGCCCCCTTTGCCTCCCCCTGCCCGGGGTCCCCCTCCCCAAGCCCTGTGGAAGATGGGCTCTCACCTTGGTGGCCCCCGTGCCACCCGCTGGGCGTGAGGTGCCACCTTCCCTGGGCCCGGAGAGCCACCGGTGTCCGTGTCCTTGCGGATGGCTGTGTCCCAGTTGGTGGCCGTGTCCCCACCGGTGACTGTGTCCCTGTCGGTGACCGTGTCCCCTCCGGCACCCGCAGCATCGCACAGCCTCCCGGGGAGTGAGGGACGCGGGGCGGAGGGAGAGCGGCATGGGCAGAGCCACGGGCAGGGCTAGCGGGGCAGGAGGACGTCCCCGGGCCTCGCTGCTCCCATGGGTGCCAAGGATGGGGTCACCTGGGGTGCTGTGCCAGCCCCGAATGATGGTGACAGAGCTCGTCCCACCCCAGAGCAATAGGGATGGTGGTCCATGTGCTTGGGGACAGCTCGGGCCCCCCATTTTACACAAAAGCCTGTGTCACCAAGCTGGGGTGCATCGTTCCTGTGCCCAGACCCTCAGCTCCCCTCCTTTGGGTGCCGGAGCCCCAGTTTCTGGGTTTGCTGCCCACCCTGAGGTGGGCCGGGGCTGGGCAGAGGTGGGTGCAGGCAGGCAGGGCTGCCCGAGCCTGGTGAGGTGCTGGGGGGCTGGCACAGGTTCCCCACCCCCTGCTCTCTGCAAGCAGGCAGCCAGGGTCCGCGGCCACCTTCGGGGACTGAGAGGAGTGGGTTTGTGTGTGTCTGAGTGACCGTGCACATGAGCGTGCGTGTGTGTGTGTGAATCCCTGCGTGTCCCTGCTGGGCTTTGCTCTGTGCGTGCCTGGGTGCCCACTGGCACAGCTCCGGCGTGCAGAGGGCACGCTGATGACTCAAACCGGAGGGAAAGCCTGCCCGTGCCTCAGTTTCCCCAGCAGCACAGGTAGGGGTGGGAAGGCTGATGTCCCCTGCCCGTCCCTGGGGCCACCTAGCCCCCTGACTCCCCCCTGCTTCCCCAATGCCCCCCAGCCCATGGGGGTAATGCCTTGCGCACAGCCGCGGGGCCGGCAGGAGCCTCCTGGCACAGGTCGCTATGGTGAGCCAAACCTCCGCCGCCACAGCCGCAATTACTGGGGCCAGCACAGCTGCTCTCTTCATCTCACCAGGGGCTGGGGGATGGATGCCCTGTCTCCTCGTGACCCCCAGCACCGGCCCCATTGTCCCCCCATGGCCCGCAGCCCATGCCACCCTGACCTGTAGCCAGCTGATGCCCCTGTGGGGGACACATGAGGGTCCCTGGGCCGTAGGGTGTAGCGTGGGCTGGCACCGTGCCGGCAACTCACCAGGCACACGCTCCCGGCAAGCTGTTGTTTTGCAGGCAGGTGGTTAAATGAGGCATCGGTGGATGCGGTGAGCCATTAACCGGCTGTGCCATGGCGGGGGCCCCTCATTCCCCAGCTGGCCTGCGCCTCGCCGTGATGCAGGAATGCCCACCCAGGCTGTGTGCTCTGCTTGCACCGTGCTCTTGGGGCTCCCCTGCCCCATGGGGCCACGGAGCTCGAGCCGCAGCCCCAAGCCAGGCATGGCATCGCCTGCCTGTCCCTGCGAGGGGCTGGGGAGCCCCAGGACCACGGCACAGTGCTGGCCGGGCGGCTTGTCCCCAGCCCCTCCACCCGTGGGTCAGGGCCAGATGGGTGATCCCCATCCCCCCAGGAGCTGCGGCAACATCTGCCCATGCTCAACATCTGGAGACCCTGTCTAAACCCAGGCCCCTGGCTCGCCCCCCCCGGGCCATGGCTGTGCTCGGAGATGGGGCTCCTCGGCCCCACGTCTCCATCCTCCTCAGGGATGCAGGTGCTCTGGCTCCAGCTCCCACGTGAGCCCAAAGAGAACCTGTCCTCAGAAGCCCTCACCGGCACAAAAGCAGCCCCTGGCTGTGGTGGCAGCACCGGGTGGCACCAGGCCAGGGCTGGGCAAGCTGATGCAAAGGGGCAGATAGGCTGAGCACCCCCCGCTCGGCCAGAGCCCCCCTGCCTGGCACAGAGCCCCAGCCACCACCATCCTACCCCACTGCATGCACAGTGGGCTGCCTTTGCCCCGCAAACCGCTCGCTCCCCCATCCCACTGGCTATGGCACGGCGTCCCTCCTGCTGCAGGGTGCTGGTGCTGGCAGCACCGGTCATGGCATGGCATCTCCCCATGGGTCCCGGGGAGGGAGCAGGGCGTGAAACGGGCACCAGCCACACCACGCTGTCACCTCGCTCAGCAGCTGAACACAGAGCTGCAATACCATGAGCACCGGCGCTAATCCCGTCAGCCTGGACAGATACTCACTCGATAACTGGGAACCGTTAATATCCCCCCGCGTGGCTCCGGCACTGCCACATGCTGAAGGTGACAGCATCTCCCCGGTGGTGTCCCCAGGAGGGGGGGGCCCAGGCGCTGCCTCCCACGGCATGCAGGGTCCTCCTGCACCCTGGGGGCTGAGTACGGTGCCCAGCAGCTCCTGCCCAGGGAGCACCAAGCTGTGGGGCAGGGGGGGCTGCTGCCCGGCATGGCAGCCCCCCGCCGCCTTCACGGGGAGGCCGGGTGGGGGGGTAAGGGACTGCCGTACCCGCGTGAGCCAGGCTGCCGCCGTTTGTGGGGTCTGTTGTCCTGGCTGGGGGTCCCAGTCCTGGCTCCCCACCCCACAGTACTACTGGGGCCAAAAGTGGGGTGCAGACACTCCCCGCTCCGCTTGCTCGAGCTGCGCCAGCAAATGCTTCCACAAAGGTGCCCATCTCCTGCAGCAGGGTGGGGGCACCCAGCACCACCCCCAGCCCCGTGCCTGAGCCGCACTGGCCACGGTGTGTGGCACCAGAGTTACGAGGGGGGCAAACACCGCCCTGGCTCCATTGCGAAGCCCCCCCAAGAGCCATCGGGGTGGGCGAGGTGCCAGCGGGGGCCGGCACAGGGCACCCGCACGGTGCAGGCAGCCTCTTGGCTGCAAAGGCTGGGAAAAGGGCAGGCAGTTCCTGCCGGCAGCCCGGATGCCATGGTGATGGTCTGCTGCCGGCATGAATACCCATGAGCCGGGGGGGAGCGGGGAGGCCACGGTGAGCTGTGCCCTGAATGCAAAGACCCCGCTGCCGCGTCCCGGCGGTCTGGCGGCACAAAGGGCTGCGGCCACGCACGAGGCTCCGGCATGGCGTAGGGCTGCGGCACGACACGGCAGTGCCCGGCGGCAGCGGGAACAGGCGGCAAATGGAGATGCCCCCATGCCACGCTGGGGCTCACCGGGTCACACCCCGTCACGCCACGCTAGGGTGCGAGGCTGGGGTCCGGGGTCAGTGTGGGATGGACGGGGGCTGGAAGCAGTTCCCTTGGTAACGGCCGGTCCCAGTTTCCACCAATCGATGTGGCGGCGCGGGCGCGCGGGCTGGGAGGGCTCGTGGCCTACATAAACGCCAGGCGGGCACCGCACGCCCGTGCCGCGCCGAAATCCGGCAGATGCGCTTGCGAAGCCATGGCCAGGCTGACGGGCAGCCAGCCCGTAGCTGCTCGCCGTTGGGGCTGCGCCGCCGCTGCCTTCCTCCTCCTCCTCCTCACCGTGCAAGCCGGTAAGGGTAGCTGTGCCGGGGGGAGACGTGGAGGGACCCCCGTGCTGTGGGTCCCGCTGGCCTCGCCGGGTGCCGGCGTAGGGCTCGGCCGCAGCACGGGTGGCCGGTGATGCCTGCGGGAGGCTGAGCACGGTTCTTCAGCAGCCGTCGCGGCACCTCGGGAGGGATGGATGCGGCTCCTGGATGTGCCGTGCCCCACAGCCATGTGCCACGGCACCCAGAAGGTGCCGGGGGGTAAAAGCCGGGCTGCACTCGCCGCAGCCCAGGGAAGGCTCGGTGCTGCGGGCATCGATGTCTGGCACCACGGGGTGAGGGGCTCCCGATCCCCTTCCCCGCTCAGCCGGACTTAAGCCGTTGCTGGGAAGGGTAATCTGCCGGCTCACTGGCCGGCAAGATAGGGATTTGAGAGAGATGGGGCCAAATTCACCCTGGGGGAAGGATGCTCTGGGGAGGGCGTGGGAGTTGTGCTAGGCATGAGGGAGAGGAGGAGAGGGAGGAAGGCTCCTTGTGCCTGCAGGAGCACGGAGACCCCTGCCTTGGTCCATGTCCCCACTGGGAGCCTGCCACTGCAGGGACACGGACACGGACACGGGGGGACGGTTGCCCCCAGTGTGTGCCAAAGCTGGGACCAGGTTGGGCTGCCAGCACACACAGCTGGAGGAGGGGAGCGAAACTTTGCCAGGCAGGAGATGCCAGTTCACGGCATCAGCGAGGAGGCAGGGATCGCACGGGGCGCAGGCACAGTACGGCAGCTGCCTGCTCAGCGGCACTGACCTGCAGCGATGCTGGGGCAGCCGATGTCCCCAGGCTGCTCGGACCGCGGGAATGCCGTCCCTGGGTGCGGCAGCAGAGCGTGCCTGGCTCCCCACACTCACAGGCTCTCGTGTGCCCCATGTGTCAATCCGGGACGTGGGGGGTCGGGGGCAATGCCCAGGGCTTGCTCTGCCCTCAGCAGGGATGGGATTGGGGCTGGCAGACCGGGCTGCGAGCCAGCGCTGCCCGGCACAGGGCCATTTCCCAGCACGTCCCAGCCTGGGACATGGTGGTCTCACCCCTTCTGCTGCAGAAAAGAAGTTTTTTGTCTCCTAAGGACACAAATGTCCCCATGTCCCCTCATCCTCCCCACACCCCCTTGGCACCAGCCAGCCCTTCGGCACTGGGGAGAGCGGAGGGAGGATGCACACAGAACCCCAGCCCCCTGTCAACCATGCATCGCCCCACAGCTGGGCCCCGCTCTGCCATGCCCCTGCACCCCGTGCTGAGATCCCAGGGAGCAGCACAGGGACGGTCCTGTCTCCCCACAGCCCAGAAAGCCGACCTTAGCGGCGATGCCACGGCGGCCACCATCAACCACTCGCTGACGCTGCTGCAGCGGCTGCAGGAGCTGCTGCAGAACGGCAACGGCAGTGACACGGTGCTGCGGGTGCGCACGGCCGCCTCCGACGAGGCCAAGGTCTTTCACACCCACCAGCTGCTGCTCAGCCTCCAGAGCGAGGTCTTCGAGAGCCTCCTGCGCAACCAGAGTGTCATCACCCTGCACGAGCCGGCCGAGACTGCTGCGCTCTTTGAGAAGTTTATCAGGTACGTGGGGACCCCATGGGATGGGGACATCAGGAGGGATGTAGCTCCCCTGGGGACCGTGGGAACCCCACAGGATGGGGATGCCCAGGGGGATGCAGCCAGGGAGGGGAAATGTTCCCTTGGGGACCACAGGGACCCATGAGATGGGCATGTTGGGAGGGATGCAGCCAAGGAGGGAGGATGCTCCCCTGGGGACCCCATGGGATGGGGATACCCAGAGGGATGTGGCCAAGGAGGGGGGATGCTCCCCTGGGGACCGCGCTACCAGACCCTGCAGCTGGTCAGGGAAGGGGATCGGGGGACACCAGCGTCACCACCCTGCACTCTGCCCCAGGTACCTGTACTGCGGGGGGGTCTCCATCCTGCTGCACCAAGCCATCCCCATGCACCAGCTGGCCAGCAAGTACCGGGTGTGGGGGCTGCAGCGCGGCGTGGCCGACTACATGAAGACCCACCTGGCCAGCGAGTCGAGCCAGGGCCACGTGGTGGCCTGGTACCACTATGCCGTGCGTATCGGGGACTCGGCGCTGCAGGAGAGCTGCCTCCAGTTCCTGGCCTGGAACCTCTCGGCCGTGCTGGGCAGCGCGGAGTGGGGCTCGGTGAGCGTGGAGCTGCTGCTGCTGCTGCTGGAACGCTCCGACCTGGTGCTGCACAGCGAGCTGGAGCTCTACACCGCCGTGGAGGGCTGGCTGAATCGCTGGCAGCCCGAGGGTCCCGTGGCCGAACGGGTGCTGCGCGCCATCCGCTACCCCATGATCGCGCCCAGCCAGCTCTTCCGGCTGCAGGCGCAGTCGGCGGTGCTGGTGCGGCACTACAGCGCGGTGCAGGACCTGCTTTTCCAGGCTTTCCAGTTCCACGCCGCCTCCCCCCTCCATTTTGCCAAGTATTTCGATGTCAACTGCAGCATGTTCCTGCCCCGCAACTACCTCGCACCCAGCTGGGGCTCCCAGTGGATCATCAACAACCCGGCACGGGATGACCGCAGCACCAGCTTCCAGACCCAGCTGGGTCCCAGCAGCCACGACGCCGGTAAGCGGGTGACCTGGAACGTTCTCTTCTCGCCGCGCTGGCTGCCCGTCAGCCTGCGTCCCGTCTACTCGGACTCGGTCTCGGGTGCCGTCCAGCCGGTGCGCATCGAGGATGGTCGCCCGCGGCTCGTCATCACCCCGGCCATGAGCAGCCCCGACTTTGCTGGTGTCAGCTTCCAGAAGACGGTGCTGGTGGGCGTGCGGCAGCAGGGCCGCGTCTTGGTGAAGCACGCCTACAGCTTCCACCAGAGCTCGGACGAGGCGGCCGATTTCCTCGCCCACGCCGACTTGCAGAAGCGCACCTCCGAGTACCTCATCGACAACTCCTTGCACCTCCACATCATCATCAAGCCCATCTACCACTCCCTCATCAAAGTGAAGAAGTAATGAGGCAGAGCCGGGTCCTGCCGCCGGACTGTCCCCAGCCCCACAGGGGGGATTGCGCTTGGTCCTCCTGCTCCTAGGTAGACGGAGGTCCCCGTGCTGGGGGGGGACCCCAGGGCTGCTCTCTGCCGCCCACCCCTCCGCCATTGTCCCCCTGCCACCTTCTGTCCCCATTGCCATCCCTGGATGCCTGCAGGGAGCTGGGGACAGGGGACACTGGGAGCCCCCCAGCCCTGTGCAGGTGGTACAGGAGGCGAAATGTGCAGTCCACGGCCACGGGCACGTCCTGGGCTCACAAACCGCAATGGGCGAGAGGATGGGGACAGAGACAGCCCGTCCCTCCTGTGATGCCATCCCTGTGGCACTGGGGTCCCTCTGTACCAGGCAGCAAGGTGGCGGCGCTGGATCCAGCTGCCGGCATGGGTACCCTGGCAGCAGCACCCAGGGCTCGGTGGTGAGCTGGGTGCGTGCCCAGGCTGGGGCGGGTGGTCCGGCTGCGTCCCCTGGCAGAGGAGGCTCGAGGGGCACCGACCCTGCTCATGGCCGGCAGCTGCCCCATCCCTGCCCGGGCACCCCCCCACCCCCCTTTCCAAATAAAAGCAGAAAATGAGTGTGGGGAGTGCGGGGGCATCTTTGGGGGGTTCCCTGTCGTTGGGGATGGGCAGGGGCACGTCGGGCTGTGCACAGCAGTCACACTACTCCCCAGCTCAGCACGTCTCCTTTTAATGTAACCCCTCGGAAGGACAAAGACCCCTTCGGATGCCCTGCACCCAGGTGGCCCCATCGGTACCTGGCAGTGCTGGGTGGGTGGCTGTGTCCCCCGGGTGCTGAGCACCCACAGGGGTCCTTCCCCAAGCAGCCGCATGGCTCCGGCTGGGGTCACTGCTCAGCACGGCTGCGTCCCTCCCCGGGGACTTGGGTCCCTGCCTTGGGGTGGGTTTGGCATGGGGACACCTGGTCCCCTGCCCCTCGCCCCCAGCAGGGTTGGCACCGGGGGGCTGCAGGGGAACGGGGTGCCGCAGGCAGCCCTCAGCACGGGGGATGCCACACGGTGCTGGGGCTGGCGGGACGGGCGCTCAGCCCGCTGGCTTGGCACAGGATCCGGCCCCTCTCCGGCAAGGCACTTGGCTCAGTACCGGTGACTCCATCTGTCCTTGCCAGGGGCCCTGGCACTGTTCCTGGTGACGCAGCCGAGCAGCGGGTGCTGGCCCTTCCTGGAGGTGCTGGGGAGCTGGAGGGGGAGAGGCAGAGACGGGACCCCAGCACCTGGGGAAGGGGTGCTGGGCTGGGGCACAGGGTGGGGGCGATGGCCCCTGCACCCTGTTCCCTGCTGGGGGCTCACCTGGCAGCTGGCTGTGCGGGGGCTTTCTTGCAGGGATGGCTCTGGGGGGTCCCCGAGTTCTGGCTGCCAGCACCCCTACCAGCATGGCATGCTCAGAGCAGCTCTGCAGCGCTGGGGACGGCAGCAGGGAGCCCCTGGGGGTCGCTGGCTGCCGGAGAGAGGGTCCATGGGCACGGCGCTTTGGGGAGGAACTGTGACGTGAGTGGGGGACACACACCAAAGGGCGCTGACACCCCGATGGTGGGCAAAAGGATGCCAAGGGGAGCTGGTAGTGGCCTTCCCACCCTGCCCTTCTCCCCAGGGCATGGCATCGCCGCTGGCTCCGCTCTCCCACAGCCCCACCACCTCCCGGGTCAAGTCAGTGCCACCTCGCCAGGGGCACGGCCCCCCCCCACCCCGTGCCTGCACCTACCCCACAGCTGGTCACCTCGAAGGAGCGTGACCACCTGGATCTCCTTCTGCCATCCGGCGACTCCTCCATCCTCCCTGGCTCCCTGCTGCCCTTGCACACCCGCAGCCAGGTCCCCAAGGAGCGGGTGGCCGTCCCTGCCTGGCTGTCCTCGCTGCCAGTGTGCCGCAGCCGGGGACCACCCTGCTCCTCCATGGGCCCCGGTGGGTGCGGGTGGGTGCTCTCCGAGTTGTGGGACCGGCACCGGGCAGCCTTAGCCACGATGCTCTTGGTGCTGCTTGACATCTCCTGGCGCTCTGCGGCACAGCGGCACCCATCAGCAGGGCACAGCCACCCACCCAGCCCCGCCGGCTGCTCGGCTCACCCCTGCCTGCTGCCAGTGTCGCCTCTGAACTGGTCCCACTGCCCAGGGAGCAGTCGCGCCGGGTGCTCAGACTGGCCTGTGGTACGCGTTGCCGGAACACACGGCACCCGTAAGCATCCCCACCTTGGGGCTGCGGTGCTGCGGGCACAGCTGTGCTCACCGCCTGGGCCGCTGTGCCACAGCCGGGAGGTGGGGTGGGCACAACCGCCGTGCTCCCCAGCTGCTGCTCCTGCAGGGTCTTCCTGAACATGGGGGTCGGGGGGCTGCTGGAGAGGGGACACCCCTTACCCTCTACCAGGGCGGGAGCCCCCTGCCCATGGAGGGGGGTGGATGCCCAAACTTACCTGTCCCCTGTGGGGTGCAGGGGTGGGAGGGTGTCACGGCAAGGTCCCTGCCGCGGTGGTGTGGGGTGCTCACAGCTCTGTGCCTGCACGCTGTCCCGGTCCGAGTCTGGCCGGCTCTCCGCGCCGCTCGCCTGCGGGATCTTGGGCAGGGATGTGCCCTGGGTGGAGGACGGGGGGTCAGTGCCTTGTTTAAGGTGCAGCGGGGGGCTGGGGCCACCCTGCCCTACCTTGAGGGTGCTGGCATCCCTAGGGTCGCCCGTCAGCTCCTGCAGGTAGGTCTGGTACAGCTCCTCCAGCGACCGCGGCACCGACAGCCGGTGGTCTGCCAGCGAGAGGGCAGGGTGGAGGGCATCAACCGGCCCACATACCACGCCACGCCGGGCTCAGGTGGCAGCATCGTGAGTATGTCGCGACACCAGGGGGGACTTTGCATTGCGGCAGGTCCCATTGCAATAACCCGGTGACACTGCAGGACTCCCAGCGCGACAACACGCGTGAGACCCCCCCCTTGCCACAGCAGAAGTCACAGGAGGGACGCACCGGCGATGAGCTGCTGCTGCTGCTGGATGATGCGGGCGCAGAGGACCCGGTGCCGGTTGAAGCGTCGTGTGGCGGCAGCCGGCGGGTGCCGGAGGCCACCCTCGAGCAGGGTGTGGGACCGTGTCTCTGCCAAATCCAGCTCCAGCTGGTGCAGGTGGCACAGCAGGGCCAGCACCTCCTGCTGCTCCTCCGAGCTGCTCCGACACCGCAGGGCCTCCTCCAGCCGCTGCGCGTGCTGCTGGCTTTGCCGGAAACGCCACGCCAGCTCTGCCTGCGGGCACGCAGCGGGGTCACCGTCCCTGCCCACGGCCAGCATTCCCGCCACGGGATCAGCATCCCTGCCAGGGCCCCCTGCCCCTGACCCACATCCCAGTCCGTGAGTATCCATGTCCCCCTTGGGGCTGCTGGGGGACCCCTGTGCTGCTGGGCTGAGACTCATCAAACTCAGCTCCCTAGTGATGGGGTTTCAGCTGCTGCCGGTGGGGACAGGGCTCCCAAACCTTCCGCTGCTGGAGCCTGCCCTGCTCCTCCAGCAGAGCTGCGATGTTCTCGTGGGCAACAGCCACGTCGGGTGGCTCTGGCACGTCCAACCACTCATCCCCTGTGTCCGAGTCCCCCTCTCCGTCACCGGGACCGTCCGGCTCCCCCTGCCCCTCCTCGCTCCACTGCTGGCCTCGTAGCATCCTGCTGCGGGGAGGAAGACGTGGTCTCACCCCCCAGCCTGGCTCACTGGGGGACCCCATCCTGGGGCAGGGGGCTTCACACTCATGTACCGGGTGAGGGCGAGGAGCTGCTGGGCATGCAGCGCGGTGCCCTCCAGCCGGAGGAGGTGGTGGCGCAGGGCTGCCCACTCCCGGCTGGCACCGAGCATCTTCTCCTGCACACAGCCCAGCTCCGGGTGGGTACCACGTGGCCGAACCTGGGCTGGAGACACGAGGCATCAGCGTGGAGCCCTGGGGGGGCCGTGGGAGGGTGGGGGGCCGTGCTGTACCCTGGATGTAGGGGATGTCCTGGTGCTCGCCCTGCCCTGGCCGCCCTGGCTCGGCATCCCCCTGGCCCTTGAGGTGCTGGATCTCCCTGCGCAGGTCAGCCATGACGCTGTACGAGACGCTGACCAGGTTGTGCCTCACCTGGGATGGGGCCGGTGTGAATGTCCCATGGCCCCGGCACAGCCCGGCCCCAAACAGGGTCCCTGAGCAGGGCATGGCTGATGGAGAAGGTCCCCAAGTAGGATCCCTGAAGACGGTCCCCAAATAGGGTCCCAAGCGGGACAGAGCTGGTGGAGCAGGTCCCCAGGTATGTCTCTGAGTAGGATCCCCAAGCAAGGTCCCCAGGCAGAGAATGGCTGTCTCTCCATAGGATTCCCAAGCACATGGCCATGGAGCAGATCCTGAGCATCCCACAGCCGGCAGAGCAGTACCCTAAGCAGTTTCCCTACGCTGGGCACCCCTGGAGTGCCATAGGGGTGAACTCCTCATACCCTCCTTGTTGGGGAGCAGCGAGGCCAAGGCTGCTTGGGGAGGGGGCCAGGGGATGGCTGGGGTCCAGGGGAGGAGGGTGCCCGTGTTCCCGGCCCTACCGTGGTGCGGATGCTCTTGGCACGGTGGGCATAGGCAAGGGTGCTGCGGGACTCTTCGAAAGTGGTGCTGGCTGGGCTGATGTGGGCGATCATCACTGTGTGGCTGTTGCCCCCAAGCGAGTCCTGGCCACGGGGAGCAAGCATGGCTAAGAGGGACTGGGGTGGGGGGAGCCTGTGCCCCCTCCCCAGTTCGGACTATGCTGGGGGGAGCCAGGACCCCCGGCCGCACCTTGAGCAGGCGGGTCAGCTTGCTGTCACGGTAGTTGATGTACTTGGTGCTCGCCCGGTGGCTCAGGGCCTTGATGCAGTTGCCCAGGGCCAGCAGTGAGCGGTTGATGTGGGCTCCCTCCTTCATCCTCTGCCCGCGGTTCTGCGTCTGGGCAGGGAGGGGAAGGCAGAGGGAAAAACCTGGCAAAAGAGGGGACGGGGGGGCTTCCCGGCCCTGCAGCCCCCCAGGCGGGTGCCGTACCTGTGCCGCCCGCTCAGAGCCTGCCAGGTCAATCATAAAGAGGCGGCCGTGGCGCAGCCCCCTGCCCCGGTGCCGCCGGCGCACGGTGACCTGCAGCACCGCGTGGGAGCGTGACGAAGTGCGGTTGGCGGCCGTGGGCTCCTGCGTCCGCTGCCTGTTCCCTCGCGCCAGCAGCTGCATGACCTGGGGCAGGCGGGCAGCGCTGCGCAGGGGGGGACTTGCTGGATTCCCCCCCCCCCCCCCATGCCACATGAGCACCTGCTGGCTCACCTCGTCGGCGTTGATGGCGGAGACCTCGGTGATGCCGGCCACCTGGACGGTGCCGCCGGCGTCTTCCCGCAGCTGCAGGCAGCCCAGTGAGGGGTTCAGCAGGTCCCGGATCGTCTCGTTGTAGATCTGGGCAAGGAGAAGGAGCTGGGCGCATCCCTCTCCCAGCGTGGGGACCCGTGGGGACACAGCGTCCCACGCTGGGCACAAAGATATTTGGCTTGGGGCCATGTGCCACTCGCTGTCCCCTGCCATTCCCGGGGAGGGGGACTGTCCCCCCATGCCCCTGCCGTACCTCGAGGTAGGACATGGAGACCTCGTACTCCACGTCACCGCTGGTGTCCTTGATGGCCTGGAAGAGCTCGCCCAGGGCGCGGGCGCAGATGCCAGGCTCACCATCGGTGCCCAGCATGGTGTAGGTCTTCCCGCAGCCTGAGGCAGAGGAGGGGACTCGCTCAGGGCTGGGACCCCCCCATGGCCTCGGGGCTGGCCCGCTCCCCAAGCCCACATCCCTCACCGGTGGGGCCGTAGGCAAAGATGGTGGCGTTGAAGCCAGAGATGACAACCGCGACGAGGCTCTGGGTGGTGGCACGGTACACAGTCTCCTGCAGGAGGGTGAAAGGCTCTGGGGTGCATCCTGCTGCCCCCCACCTCCACCCGCTGCCCTGGGCACCCCAGCCTGCCTCCCCCAGCCCCGCATCCCCCCCTCCGTGCCCCAAGGGACCCACCTGGGTGGCTGTGGAGTCAAAGGCCACGTCGAAGACGTAGGATTTCTCCCTGGAGCGGCTCGCATGCAGGACATCGTTGGGGTCTTGCATGGGGTCTCGCAGCACCACGACCTGCCAGGGGACGCAAGCGGGGCTGGCCGGGGGGCATGCAATGGTCTGGGGCACCCACCAACCCACTGCTCCGGGGTCACCTCCAGCCTCCCATGGAGGCACAGCATACTCTGGGCATTGCACCTGCCTTTAATGGTGCTAATTAGCACCTGATTGGGCTCTGAGGTGTAACGAGGTGCTGGGACCCGCATGGGCTGGTGGCATTGCGAGCACAGATTCCCCAGGACATGCATGGACAGACGGACGCACCAGGAGCAGCTCTGTCCTGGATGGTGGGCGAAGAGCCCCGAGCATCCTGCCTGGGCATCGCCTGCGTGCCCCATGGGGGAATGGCTTGCTCGGAGATGCATCTTCCCCCATGCTCCTGGCTAGGTATCCCGCATCACCCACAGCAAAGACAGTGTGGTCAGAGCCAAGGAGGGGCACCCTGGCATGGGTGGGGGGCACCCTGGCATGGGTGGGAACACTGGGATGTGCTCCCCAGTGGATCTGAGCCCTTGTGGGACCCAGTGGGCATCTCTCCCCTGCTTTGCCGGGGCCGACATCCCCTCCGTGCCGGGATGCAAGAGGTGCCCCGGCTGGTGCCGGTGCCGTCGGGCGCAGGGCCCTTTGTGCTCCTGAATTGTCCCATTGTCCCCAGGCCTGGCCGGGGCTCAAAGCCAGCTCTGCGTGCGGTGCCAGGGGACCTGCTGGGCCGGCTGCCCCGCTGCACCCACCTGGGCACGACGGCACAAAGGCATCTCTGTGAGCGTGGTCCGACAAGGTGCCTGCTGCCCGGGCATCGCAAGGCGGCTGGGGATGCCAGCACCCCACAGAGACCCCGCGTGTCCCTGTCGCTGCGTGGAATGGCCCCTCGCAGGGTCCCCTGCTCCCAGCATCCTTGCCGGCTCCCATTCCAATGCAGATTTTGACCTTTCCCGTAAGGCAAGCTGCTCCCTTGCTGCTGCTGCCCTACTTCCAGCCCCCCTCTTTTGCGGCCCCCCCCTCCACCCAGGATTGGGGACAGAGACAGGCAGTACTGGGGTCTCACAGCACTGCAGGAAGGTGGGGATCCTGACCCAGACCCCCCCAGAGTTTCCCACCCTGCTGCTTTGTTATTGTAGGGTCTCCTGCAGGGGCTGTGAGACTGCAGGGTGCCCCCCCCAGCCTGTGCCCCCGGCTGGCACACGTGGGCATCGCACGCAGCGCTGGGTACTGCCGGGCACGTCCCAGGATTTACACCGCGCCGAGGGTCGCATCCTGCACCGGGATACCTGGCCCTGCTGACCCAACGGGATGGGCATGGGGCAAGCGGGGGGCAAAGCACCAGGGCCGGGTGGTGCCTGACAAACCCGTGGGTCCCCATCCCACCATACCTGCTCGTCCACACAGTGGGCGATGGGTCTGGCCCCCTCCGCCAGCTCGGCCGCGCTCATCGGACGGATGCGAAGAGCCACCTGCAAGACACTGGGATGAGCGTGGGGTGGCGGGGAAGGGGACGGGGACACGGGGACACAGACCTGCACGTGAGCCATCGCGGTGGGATCGGGCAGCCGAGGCTTCAGTGGTGCAGTGGCGATGCAGCCCCCAGGACCCCCCCCATGTCAGGCACTGCAATTAGAGGTTCATTTTCCTGGGACGAAAGCAAACACCGCTGGGACCGGCCTTAAAGGGGCAGCCGGGCAGCGTGCCCTCCTGCTGGCACTTGGCCCCTCGCTGACGTGGCTCGGGGATGGCTGAGCCCGCGACGGCACAGCGGGAGCGGGGGGCTGTTGCCGTGCCTCTGTGCACCCGAACTCCCCTGGGTCCCCCGACAACATCTCCCAAACCAGCCCTGCGGTGCCAAGGTGTTCCACGGTGTGACAAGACAGGCAAGCCACACCAGCCACCCTGTCCCACTCGTGTCCCCCCCCTCTCCTGCTGTGTCCCAGCCCTGTGGGGTGCAGCCATGGGGTGCCCTAGATCCAGGTGTCCCCACTGCCCCCCGGGGACAGCGTGCCACCGGCCAGGACTCACTGCCAGCTGATGGTCCTCGCTGGGGCACGGGGACCGAGGGGTTCCTGCGAGCAGAGGGTCCCCGTGCAGGGTGCATGGGGTGCACTGATCCCCACAGTGTCCCCTCGTTGCAGCCCTGTCCCTAATTACCCCCACTGCCTACGGGAGGGCTCAGCGGGGCACCTCCAGCCCAGCCTGGTTCTCCCCTCTTCCCTTCCTCAGGCACTGGGGGCTGAGCCCCTCTGCCCTCCCTGGGGGGGGGCTGTGGGCTTGGCCCCAGGAGTTCCCCCCACCCCGGCCTGGGCTGGGAGGCACTGCGGAGGCTGCATCTCCCCATCCCACTCGTCTGCCCCGATCCCCTGGAGCTGTTGAGCCGTACACAACACCGGCAGCGTGGCTGGCTCCTGTTGACGCAGCGGCTGGCACCGTGTGTGGCTCCAGCCACGCTCCGCGCCCTCTCCTGGCTTCGCCTGCATCCCCGTGGCACGGTCAGGATGCCATGAGCTGGATGGAAATGTGCCTGTCCTGCACGGGGCACAGCCCGTGCATGGCTCAGGGACATGCCTTTCCACCTCTCGTTCTTGGTACAATTAGGGCTGGCCCTTCACGAGGCACTTGGCCGAGCTGCAAGGCTGGTGCCCAGCTCCCTTCCCGCAGCTGGGGAAGAACCTGCCCCTTGAGCAGCACTTCCCAGCTCGGGCACTGGCTGTACTGGGACATGGCAGCGTTCAGCTGCGGGCTGGGGGACCACGAGCCCTGTCCCCCACTCAGTCCCACAGCCGCGGATGGAACTCCCTCTCCCGCTCTGTCCACGCTGCCAGGAGAGGACCTGCACCCAGCCGCTACGCCGTGCACCCACCCTGCAGACGCAGGATGGTTTCGACAGCTCCTGCCCACCCTCTAACCCCCTTGAGCAGAGCCTGGGGAAGGGTCCTGACAGGAAGGCTCACCCCCAGCCCCTGCACATGGGATGCCGTCCGTGCGATGGCCCCATCCCTCTGCCGACAGCTGTGCCATGGGGTGAGCACAGCCGGCGGCTCGTTAATAATTGACGGGTGGGTAGCAGGCAGGGTGGCTGCTAGGCAATACTGGCCAGGCTGTGTTTACCCAGTGCTGATAACCCTGGCCCAGGCACCACAGGCTACTCTCACGGGGATATCAGTGGGTTGGGGGCACAGGGCTTTGCTCAGCATCACTCTCCAGCTGGGAAGAGGCACGGTGCTGCACTGGCATCCCGCTGCTGCCAGCGGCTGCCCTGCTCTGCCCTGCTCCTCGGGCTGGGGACACACCAAGGAACACCCTGCTGCCACGGGCGCTCCACTGGGGTTGGCAGTGGGCTTTGATCCGTGGCTTGGTCCAAGGAGAGGAGATGAAGAGCGAGACGACGTGACTTTCCCACCCTCTGCTCAATCCTGCTGTGACAAAACAGGAAACGTGATGTGGAAAGCTCCTGTTTATTTACCCCAAAGAAAAAAAATCAGGAGGGCAAAGGGCCAGGCAGCATCTGTGTCCAACGCGAGGGCTTCTGTGTGACCCACCGGTCATGTTTTGGCTACGGCTCCTGCAGAGGGAGAAGGCGTGGGGTCAGGGAGCTGTGAGGGGTCCTCTGCTCACCACCCCATGGAGGCAGAGACCCCACGAGCTCTGCCCGGCTCAGGGACAGCAGCCTCATCTCCACATGACCCACGGAGCAGCAACCCCAGCAAGGAGGGGAAAAGAAACGCGAAGCTGGAGTGCACTGACCTTGGCAGCATCCTTCTCCTCCTCCTCCTCCTCTTCCTTGTCCTTGGGCAGCTGGCTTTCTTCCCCCTGCGCAGCCGCCACCACCGCCGCCTCCTCCTCTCCCGCGCGGTCTTTAACCTGAAAGGCAGAAGCTGATCCCAGTCCCCTGCCCCATGGCAGGGAGTCCCTGCTGCGGTTGCAGGTTCATCCCATCCCCGGTACCTTGCCACCCAGGTGTTGGGTCTCTGCCCGCGCCTGCCTCTGCAGCTCCACTTCAATGACCTCGAAGAACTCTTTGCGGGCACGGTCGAGCACCTCTTGGGGACTCTCCACTGGCCTCTCCTCCACTTCTGACCCCTGGCCCTCCGACCTGGCACGCTCCTTCAGCCGCATTTCCCGGTGCCGGGCCTCCAGGATCTTCTCCCGCTTCGTCTCCCGCTCAAACATCTAGGGCAAGGAAGCCGGGGAGGGGGGAGCTAAGGGGTGCAGGGTGAGCAGGGGACCCCATGGGACAGCCGTGCTCTGTACAGGGAGAGCGCAGGGCTTGCTGGCAGAGCTGTTGTGCCCGGGGCCAGTGACGTGCCAGCAGTGCCGAGGGCTTTGCTGTCACAGCAGCTCATGGCTGAAAGCTCACGTACAGCGGTGGCCAGCATCTTCTCGTTCCTCTGGAGGGTGCAGAGCCCGGAGGAGATTTCCAGCAGGGTGACTGTGCCGAGCTTCGAGCCGCAGCCAACAACGCATCCGTTGTCCTGCAGGCGCAGGCTGGAGAGGGGCTCGTCACAGACCTGGGGAGGGAGGATGGGGAGGCTGGTGGCACTTAGCCCTGCTGTGATGCCCCACGGGGGAATTCAGGCAGGATGAGCTGGCAGAGGCAAATCCACGCAGTTGCCAGTAACAGGAGCCTACGTGCAAATTTTTGGGCGCACTAGGCTCCAGGTACAGCTCAGGGCTGAGGGGACAGATGCTGCTCGATGGAGCTTATCCTGAGCTCCATGCAGACAGGATGGGACCCCATCCCCTGGCTCTGCCTGCTCCGTGCAGGGCAGGGTGGCAGATCTGCCAAGCACCCCGCTGCCGGTGCTGGCCGGGGGCAGCCCCTTGCTCCCCTTCCAGGGTAAGGGGCCCAGAGCCACTGGGCATCCAACCTTCAGGCTGAGGGAGGGGTCGTTCTGTTTGAAGAGGAAGTCCCAGACATCCAGGGTCCCATCGGATCTGGTGGTGAAGAAGACGGCCGGCCTCACAGTGCTCCAGCATCCATCCGTCAGGTAGGAGAGGTGGTACCTGCCAGCAGACCCGACACGGCGGGGATGGGCTCATGGCCTCCATCCCCCTGGGCCCACAGCTGCTGCCTGTGCAGCACCTTCAGCCAAGAGCCCAGGCCCTGGCCCCCTCCGTTCCAGTGCCCTTGGCCATGCTGGCACTGCTCTGCCTTGGTGACCGTCCCACCACCTGAGCCTGACCCGAGCAGACCAGACTCTACTAATCATTTGCCCTGAACATGCTCTTCCACAAAAAAGAAGATTTTTTTGCAGGGCAAACACACACCGACACCTACTTGGTCCACATAATTGATGATTCCTTGATCTCCTCTGACCATATCCGAGCAGTCCAGTCGCCAACCGTCAGGAAGATTTTGGGGTAGAAAGGGTTCCTGGCCAGCGCATAGACAGGTCCGTGGTGGCCACTGTAGGTGCTGGTGATTTTTTCAGGAGGTGTCTTAGCCTTGCGGTTGCAGGCGATGACGATGCCCTGCTCTGTGCCCACCATGAACTTGGTGGGCTGAGGGTGAGAGCAGGAGAGAGCAGCCATCAGCAAGTTGGAGACTCCATGGTGCAGGGGGCAGTGGGGCAGCAAAGGGTCTTGCTGCCTGACCATGGGGGAGCCTGCTGCAGCCACTGCCTGGGGAGGACAGAGCCCTGGGACCTGCCATGATTTGGGGGATTTAGAGATCGAAATGCCAGCAAGACCCTGTGTTTTGGGAGCACATCAACTCCTAATTCTTGAAGATGGGTGAGAACACGCTGCAAGCTGCAGCACAGTGCTTTGGGTCACTCTGGGCATCAGAGGCTTGTGCCGTGCCCCTGGAGCCCTGCCTGCAAGGGTGACCGGGCACTGCCCGCCTGGCTCGGTTCGGCTTGGCTCACCCTCCTGCCCAAGTGAGGATATGGGTTGTGTGCAGGCAGAGTCATCCTGACGGCAGGGCAGGGAGGCTCACCATGGTGGGCTCAAACTCCAGCGTGACGGCACCCAGAGCATTCTCCAGGAGCCCTTTCCGGGTGATGTCCAAGACCAGCATCTCGGTGGGCTCGGCCAGCTTGCGGATGTCCCACCACAGCACCTGCATGGGACAATAAGTGGGAGGGGGCTGCAGGAGCTGCTCCTGGCTCAGCTGCAGGTGCCGGGGAGCTGAGTGTCCTGGAGCCAGGCAGCTTCCCTGTGCCAGCCTGTGCTGCCAGCCTGGGGGTCTAGTTCCCATACTGCCATGGCTGGTGAGGGGCAGCGCAGAGAAGGGAAGCTCTTTTGGGGTGTCAGCGCCTGCCAGTGTGGCCCCTGTGTGAGTCCCTGGCACCTTGCCCTGCCCCTGCCCTTTACCTGCCCGTCGGTGGAGGCTGAGAAGCACTCGGTGCCCGTTTTGGACTGCAGCCAGATGGCTCCGTACACGGGGTCCCTGTGGCTGACCTCCACGGCAGACACCTCCACAGGCAGCCCCCCTTTCCTGGTGTCCCAGTAAGCTGGGAAGGAAAAGGAGCTGTCAAGATCTGCACCAGCTCCCTTGCCCAGCTCCTTTGCTTGTCGCTCGTTTTCCGAGGAGATGCTGCCCCACTGCCCAAGCCAGAATGGGGAGCAAACCTCACCAGGTGCTCCCCCCACACTTCCCAGCCCCAGAAGAACCACGCGCATGTGCTGCAGGCTGGGAGCCTGCTGCTGTGATCACTCGCAGGGATGCCCACTCTGAGTGGTAACGCAGCAATTTGCACCTTCTGCAAATGCCAAGCTAGATGGTGGCAATATACTAAATAGCTGCAGCATTTCTTCAGCAATCATCTCTCTCTGGCAGATGCACTACAATCCCCAGAGACAATAAATCCCCCCGGCTCCCCCCTGCTCTGCACAAGGGGTTACAGCAGGAGCAGACATGGTCTAAGCAGCCCCCAGTCCCCTGTCAACTCCAAACAGCGGCTCTTAGGCTCGATGCTGCTAAAAACCAGCCTGTGTGAGCTGACCCCGGCTGTGCTCCCCTCCTGCGTGCCCGCAGGGTGCTGGCTAACGAAGACAGGTCCCCTGCAGACAGCAGCAGCCGTCCTTCCCTATCTCTGCCTCTGACACGTGGCAGAGAGCAAGCCACAGCGCAGGACTGGCCATGGTTCACCAAAGGTTAGGCAGCTGGTCCGCGGTGGCACCGAGCCGCACACGCTCCCTCTTGCTTACTTCTAATTAGGCAATTGGATGTGACGGTGTGTGCTCCGCTGGGCCCATGCCACGCGCCTGGGGAGCACTGCGAAGGATGGGGTGAGATCCCTCCCCTCCATCACCTGCAGAGTGTGCAGTAACAGCCCCATAATGCATGCCCTGTCAGATCTGATTGCTGCTGCAAATGGCAAGGAAAACATCAAAATGAGTGCAATTAAGTCAAAGGGCTCACGTGGCCCAGTAAATAACAGAGCCATAAATGAAGCTGGCAAAGAGGGGCCCTCTTCCAAGCACTTGAAAAAACAGCACAAGAACAATGCAGTGCACGAAACGACGGCAACTCTCCTGGGCTTTTGCCATGCAAAGATACAGGGCCGCGGGTGAGGAGGAAGCACAGCACGCATGCTGCTCAGCCGTCTGATCCAACAATCCCTGCTGGGATCTCACTGCGGCTGCAGCCGCCTCGCTGCCCCAAGTGCCTGTGAAGGGCTTCCAGGCATGGTGTTCTCCCCTCCCTGGGTACCTGCTCTGGTGAGCACATGCCTGTCCTCCGCACGCAAAGCCCCAGGGCTTCAGGGCGTGCGCGGGATATTCCCAGTCGCAGCACGAATGACACTATGTCCTTTGTGAGTGTAGCAGTGCTGGAACCAGGCTCTTGCCGAATTAAAATGAAGCCAGGCTCTCGTTAGTACGGCCTTATGCCTAATCCATCATCCTTACCCATCTGCCCATTGTAGCATCCTCCCACCAGGACGTGCGAGTCTTTGGGGTTGTATTCCAGGCTCACAAGAGGGGATGACGGCCTGAGAACGAGCTCCGGCTTGTTGGGGTTTTCTGCCAAGAAGGGATGAGTAAAGAGCAAAGCGCAAAGGCAGTTCGGAGGGCGAGCACCCCTGCCTCTAAAGCAGCCAGCCTCCCGATACCGCACCCCATTGCTCCACACCTAGCTCCCTGCCACGCTGGTGCTTGCCCAGCCGTGCTGGATGAGGTGGCCACATCACCAGGATGCCTCACCTTAGCCAGGAAAGGGAGCTGACCTGTCCTTGCCTGCCAGCCTGGGGACAGACCCCTGGTACCCCAAGCCCTGGTACCCTGAACCCTCTTCTTTTTTTTCACTCCAAAATACAACAGGTCTGAGAGAGTCTTTGATAGAACAGGGCAATTCTCAGCCTGGGCTTGTGCTGCCTCTTTCTTCAAGCACAAGTGAACCATATAAAGACAAGAACCCCATAAGAGGAGTGTGGCTCAGCTGCCTGTTGTGGTCACAGGCACTCTAGCTCATGAAGTCATGTAGTGGGATTTTAGTAGTTATTTTCCACCTGTTGGCCAGCTTTCAGGTCCCATTTCTCCCCTTCTCTGTATTGATCTGTGGGCAAAGCAGAAACCAAACCCCTGTTCACCCCCTCTGGAGTGCTGTGTGGCTTCATTACACTCTTTGAAGCCACAAAGTGCTTCCGCAGCGGCAGCATTACTGACTGGTGAGTTTTCCCTTCCCCTTACCAAGGTCCCAGATGTATGAGTCAAAGCTCATGTTTTTCATGTTTTGCTGGAACTCCAGGCTGGAATAAGCCACTGCCAGTTTCTTGCATGTGTCAGGGTGCCAGGAGAGATGCGTGGCTGTCCTCTTGGTTACGTTTGGATCCCTTTTTGATAGCAGGACATCAAAGAAAGATGTTAGTTTGCTAACAGCTTTGTCACACCCTGGGATGAGTCTCCCAAAGGAAACTGTGGGAATCGCAATTAAAACAAGATGCAGCCCTTGAGCATCGAGTGCAGGAAATGGTTCTCTTGGGGGTTGGGTGGGGGGGGAGAAGAGTTGATGATTTAATGAAGTCTTTCCAGTTATATGTTTCTAAGAATCCAATTATGTTACTGGATCTGACTTCTAGAAATGACCTAACAGCCCCGACATTTGAAAATAATCTTTGAGGCAGGAAAAAAAAAAAAAAAATCCTGTCTAAAGCGCTGTTAGAAGATGCTCAGAGCTGCGTCTGTCCTTGCCCCATGGTACCTATCTCCAAAGTGCCTGGGCAGGGTGGAGGAACAGATGGAGTTATGGAGTAAGGAGGGGCTGCAGCAGGTCTCTCCATCCATAGACTGCTCCAGCGCTATCCTAAAGCCACTGGGTTTTCCACCTCCTTTGTCTCCAAAGGCAGTTGAATCTGCAGTAGCCTACTGTGGATTTGGAGAGCCTGGTGACCCCAGCTGGTTGTGCTACCTGATGACATTGATGGTTTTTGCGGAGGGGGGCTCGTCTTCCACCTCTACCATCTCCTCCTCTTCAAAGTACTCCTTGTAGATGTTGATGGCATTGTTCTGCTTGACACAGTGCTCCATCAGCTGCAGGGAAAGCACAGGCAGAGGCCGTGCCTCTGGGGAGCTGCCTAGGTGAGGGAACTGGCAGTGGGTGGGCGAGGGGGCTCTGGGAGCGTGAGGGGAGGAGGAGGGACGGGCAGAGCCTTACGGTGCCGAGGTGCGTGATGGTGTTGACGTAGTTTTCGTCTTTCTCCACTTTCTTCCTGAAGCGGATTGTTTGTTCCACCTCCTGTGGGTTGATGTCTTTGGGCCAGCCGCCCTCTACGTGGTTGACGCCGCGGGATTCCACCTCCACCCGCTCGGTGTTGACCTGGGGGTTGGCGCAGAGCGAGAATCTGAGCTGAAAAGGCCCCAAACGCCCCTTTTCCCCCTTTGTACGGTGCCGCCCTGCAGAGCGGCAGCCTGGGAGGCCCTCGACAGCTAGCGGGCAGCCCTCACCTCGTGCTCCGACATGTCGCTGGTGTGCTGGACGTAGCTGTCCACGGGGTTCCTCAGGATGAAGCTGCTGGCCATGCTGGGGTCGGGGGGGATGTCCACGTTCACCTCGGCCGGCCGGTCGGAGAAGCTGCAGGGCCGGCCGAACTCACTGCGTTTCCGTGTGTACACGTACATGATCTCCATGGCGGCTTCTTCAGCCCCCCGGCCCTGGGGGGGTCCTGCTGTGTGTGTGTGTGTGTGTGTGGGTGCCAAAAGGGATGAGGGGGACTCAGGGAGGGCCCACCGCGGCAGGGGACACCCCAGCCCCCCTCCCAGGGACCCAGGTGTCCGGGTGGGGACTGGCCTCTCCCAGCGCGGCCTTACTGGGAGCCACTGGTAGGGCCGCGTCTCCCGTTGCCTGGCAACGCTGGAGGGAGATCACGTGACGCCCGCCGCCATGTTGGGGAGGGCAAGGCGGGGGTTACAAGTGACGGCCGCCGCTTGCCGCCATGTTGGGAGGGCAACAGCTGGCTAATGAAGGGGGGGTGCAATTAGCACAGGGGGCAGTGGCTCTGCTGCCAGCTCCAGCCCCACGCCCCGACTGTGTGGGGTGGAAACCAGGCTGGGCCCCATCGCTGGGGGGGACACAGACGGACTGGGTGGGCCATGGCCTGCTCCCTCTAGCCCCAGCGAGGTGACCCCAGCCCCACAGCAGGCCCACCCTCTCTGCTCCCCCCCGACCCCAGCCCTCTGCCAGGAGGGAAAGCTGTGCCATTCCATTCCTGCAGGAGCAGGCCGGGATCCCGAGGGAGCCACGACATCCCTGCAGCTGGCATGAGTTGCCCCCCCTCCCCGGGGCTGCTGCACACAGCCATTGCTGCGGAGTCCTGGGGGGTCCAGCACCTCGCCCGGTGCCCGCCGGCAGCTGGCACCAGGAGACGGCACTGCTCCCCGCATACCCACGCTCACGCCGTGTCACCCAAACCGCGGGGTCCGGCTCGCTCTGATGGGAGATCGGGTGGGAAAGGAGCACGAGATGCAGCTCTCAATGCCCTTTCCCAGGGTGCAACCCACCCAAGACCCCTACGGTCGCCTTCCAGCCCCAGCACCATCCTCCATTCCCACCGAGGGCACGCGTCCACGCACGCTGCACCCCCAAAGCCCGCGCCCCCCTCCGCTCGCCAGCACTGACGCACCTGAAATGGCTCCAGTCGTCCCCCAGCTCCTGTCACAGCCAAAACCAGTCCAAGCCGCAGCCAGGGGATTTAAGCCCAATTAAAAACCGCTTTGACTGCAAAGAAATGCTGGGACCGGTGCTTGCAGCAAGGTGTTTGTGCTGGCCATGAAGATTCCCAGCCTGGCAGAGCTGGCGCTCCAGGATGGGCAGAGCAGCCTGAGCAGGGGCAGCAGATGCAGGTCAGCCCAGAGAAGCCAGCAAGGAGGAGATAAGTTTAGTACAAGTGTTTATTGTCTTTTCCCCAGAGGACACATACAAATCAGGCCGGACTCCAGCTCCTAGATGGAGTCCTAATGAGGTTAGTTCACATGCGTTTAAAAAACAGCTCTTCTACCAGTACCGTTACATCAAAACATTAAAAGCTGAAAAAAAAAAAAAATCCCCTGGAAGTTTTCAACAGCAAGTAATGCTAGTCACACATAACAGAGACAGACGGTGTTAGGGGACTGAAGGGTATGTACAAGTTATCTTTAAAAGACACAGTGAGTCACTGCTATCAAGTAAGACCCCCTGGCTCGCCCGAGGGGGACAACCTGGCCACCCCAGGGGTCTGCCTGGCTGCAGCACTGTTAGCCAAAGCAGGGAAGAAGGGATGGATAGCCACCACCAGCAGCACAGGAGGTAGCTGCTAATTGCAATCAGCCAGGGAAAGCCTTTGCCCTCCCACGGCGTGGGTACAACCTTTGCAGTGAGGAAGAGCCCTGGAGTGAACCCAGCCCTGGCTAAGCCACTGCCGTGGTGCCAAACGTGGTTATGAGAGCTGAACTCGTCCTGGGTTTCCGGGGGGAGATGGCCCAGAAGGATGAGTGGGCAAGAAAACATCCATCACCCTGTCCGCACCCTTTCGGGTGGGAGATCTGGGTCCATCCCTAGTCAGTGGGATGGAGCAGGGGCTCTCCCTGCTCCACGGCAAGCAAGGGGCTGCCATGGGGAAGGGGCCTTTGCTTGCATCCCGCTGAGGTTCCAGGGGCAGCCTGTGCTGAAATGGGCAGCCACAAAGGATCTGTTTCGGCTCGTGCTTGTTTCCCCCTGCCTCCTTGGCCCCCAGAGCTACTTAGCTTGAAGCCCTGGCAATGCTGTGCAAGCCAGCCAGGGTGGCAGGACCATCCCCTCCCCTCTCCAGGACCGCATCCTGCCCCAGGGATGCCTGAGTAGTCCCTAACCCTCTCCCAGGGGATTCATGGTTACCCCAGGGCTGTCCTGCAGAAGGAGGGGAACCTGCCCCAGCCCATGCTGCCAGCCAGCCTGCCTGCCCTGGGGAGCCAAATTGAGCCTACAAACCAGCCCAAAACCTGCTACCAACATGCACTGCAGTAAAACCACGCTGGAACAGAAGCAGCGAGTCAAACCGCGCCTCGGCCCTGCAGAGAATTCGTAAAACCCAGGAGCAAAGCAAAGGAAAACCAGCAAGGCCAAAACATCCCTAATTCTACAGCCTCTGAACCTAGGGCTAAGGCAGCTCCAGCTGAGGCAGGGGGGAGGCAGCGAGGGGGGCACGGGGAGCCGGCTCTGCCCGTGCGGAGTAGGAGCATGGCAGAGGGGAGCAGCCGGTGTCACCGTCGGCGGGTGGCAAAACTGCCCGTGGGCATCAGGAAGGGGCTGGCATCACTAGTGGTTGGTACTGCATTGCTACGGAGTGAAGGAGCCACTGCCCCGGACCCCTGCCTGAGGGGCTGGTGCTGGGGGCAAGCCCGTGGTCCCAGGCTTTGCACTCCAGGCAGAGGGAACTGGAGAAGGCTTCCCTCTGTGGCGTAAAACATCCCCGAGCTGGTGCAGACGGGAAGGGAAAGGAGAAGCCGACGTGGGGGCATGAAGCGTCTCCGGTCTTCCCGGCACACCAGGAGCTCGGTCGCAGCACTGCCCTGCTACCGGCTGGTGTTTGGCCCCGGAGTCGCTGTTGGCCGTAAGGCAGGAAGACTTGAGACTGAGCAGAAGCTGCCAAGGGGGGAAGAGGAGGGTGCGCAGAGCATGCGGGGGACACGGGGCTCCCCACTGCTGGGGTTTGTCCTCCGGCCGCTGCTGCCGGGCTTCCCACCGCGTCTTTTCCAGGTGTCTTTGGTTTCCCGTTACAGAAACGCCGGTGGCATTTTCTCCTCCCGCAAGCTGCTCGGGGCGAGCGCGTTAGGCTGGGAACTCGGTGTTGTTGTGGTGCCTGACGTGCTCATCGGTGACGGACAGGTAGGTGGCTCGCATGCTCGGGGAGTACTGCAGGGAGAGGACACGGGGGGGTCAGCGCACCCCCAACCCACAGCGTGCCCCTGCCGAGCCCCCACCAGCCACATCCTACCCAACCCCTGCACTGCCACGTGCTGCTGAGCTGCCAGAGAAAGCCCGAGGATGAAGAGAGAAGATTGCTTCCCATTTGTATTAATCCCCAATTAATCTGCCAGGCTGTCGTGGGTAAGGGGGCCAGACCCTGGGTCACAGCTTTTTGAGGGCTAGAAAAGAAGACACCCTCCCCCTGCCCCAGCCAAGATGCTTCAAGTGCCTCATGCTGTGCTTTGTCCCTTCCCACGCTGCTGGGACATTGGCCAGGTTCGTCTTCCACCTTCCTGACTCCAGCCTGGCGGCAAATTCAGCCCCAATCACCGCATCTGGATGCATCCGATCCCAAGGGGCTCACACTGGGATGCCAGCCACGGGCTTGAGCTCCCCTCCCTGCACCGGCATGGGGATGGTGGCACCCCAGGCACCGGCTTGGGCTGGCACAGCAGTGGAGCAGGATGGGTCTCTACGGCAGCTGAGCTGGGTTGTGCCCCCTGATCTTCCCTGTCCACACACAAACCTTACCTCGGGTGTGCTGGTGCTCACCGGGTGCCTGCGCTGGCAGTCGCTGCAGGCTGAATGCCCCCGGGGCTCCCCAGTCAGGGCAAGGTCCCCTCGCTGCACTGGGAAGGGGGTAGCAGCGAGCCCAGGGCAGAGGCCAAAACCTCCAGCCCCCCCACATCCTGCCAACGCTGCAGAATTAAATTTCTCCAGCATTTTACAGAAGGGAGGGACACCCGGCCAGGCATTAAGGAAGATTATTCCGAGTTTGTTATTTTGGACCGTGAAAGTCCTTCCTCAGGGATCTGAATCCTGGTTAAATTAGACCATTCAGGGTGGGGAGAATTGCTCAAATTAATCCCCGTCGTGTTCATCCCCCCCAGGGAAGAGGCTTGCCAGCTGCCAGGTCTGCACAATCGGATTACAGCCTCCCGCGCTGGCGCGGCTCCACACTTTCACCTGATGGCAAAAATCTTCCCCAGAAGAGGTGAGCACGATGTCCCTGCTGTAGCAGCGTGCCTGGAGCCGTGTCCCCAGCTCCACCGTGGTGCTGCTGCCATGCCCGTGAGGGCTGAGCCGGGGGGGGGGCCACTACTGCTTTGGGTAGAGGCATTGAAGAAGATTAAATGCTGTCAGAAAAGGAGGGGGAAAAACTGTGCCGAGAAAGGGGATGGAGACGGGGACTGTTTCCACTCCCAACGCACGGGAGCTTCAAATCCTCTTGTACCTGGGCTGGGGACAAAATGTGGCCCCGTCCCTCCCGAGCCCTCCGCTCTCTTCCCGAAAGCAAACCAGCCCCACAGGAAAGGAGACGAAGGGAGGCACCGTGGAGGGGAAGGAGGATGGGAACCCAGCTGCTGCCCCGGGATGAGGAGGAAGAAGGAAGTGGGTGAACTTACTCTTGATGGGCAACTTAGCTCCAAAATAATTGATGCAAAAAAAAAAAAAAAAAAAAGGAAGAAAAAAAAGAAAAAGAAATAAAGCAGGCATTAACAGACAGGGTGGGTTTAAACAAACAGCAGGGAAATGTAAACATGCACGGGTGACTGTGACAAACATCTTTCGAAAGCCAGAATAAATAAGAAATAAAGCAAGGAAGAGCAGCTGAAGGGAAGACTATTTTGGTCTCCTCTGAGCACGTGGCTGGTGACCTCTCCCCACAGCCTCCGCGGGCCGGCTGGGAACTGGGTTAGCAAGACGGGCAGGAGGGATGCGCTCACAGATAGGGCACGTCCTCTGCAAGGGCAGGAGGAGGGGGCCAAGCTCACCCATCCCTGTCCCCATCCCGGCAAACCTTGTCAGTGCCCCAGGCGAGCGGCTTTCCGGCAAAGCAGAGGGTCTCCGCTCCAGCCGGCTAAGCACCCCCCACCCCGGCACGTGGGGCATCACAAGAAGGACTTGGCCTCGGCCGTCCACCGTACCGTGGGAGGAGGAGAGCCTCTGCCGATCAGGGGGACGTTCTCGTAGCGGGGGTTTCCACCGAACAGCACGGCTTGGTTCCTGGAGGGGGAGAGCCTGTCAGAGTCAGGGGCGTAGCGAGACCCTCACCATCATCCTGTGCCCCCAGTGTGGGGTGATGCTCCATCCCCAAGATTTGGGGGGACACCCAAGGGTCAGCGCCTTGGAGGAAAGGGGTCTTACATGTACTCGGAGACAGGGGCATTGGAGATGGTCTGCGCCGGGGGGTGCAGGCTGCTCTGGCTGCCCAGGCTGCTGCTGTAACTGCAGAAGCTGCGGAGCTGCCCCCGGGCCGGGTTGTGGGTGGCGATGCGACGCGCCTGTGGGTTGAAGGGGTCTTCCTCGTCCATGTCATCATAGTCCCGGTCCCTGCGGGGACAAGGTGCGAGCGCTCACCCACCCCGGCCCCAAAGGCAACTCCTCCCCCGCCCCGTGCCTGGCTCCCATGCCACGCACGCAGCCCCCGTGCCCCCCGGTGAAGGCAGACCCACCTGCCAGCAAAGTGCTTCCAGGCACGCGGTGTGGCACAGATGATGGTGGAGAAGGAGGCGGCCACCAGCAGGGAGAAGAGCACTAGGTAGAGCAAACCCTCCACCCCGTCGTAGCAGATACCGATGAGGGCGTCCAGGTAGTCCTGCAGCGGGAGATGGGATGGGGCAGGGCTGGCGATGGTGGGGGGGGTGACCCCAGGAGCTGCACACCCCTGTCCCAGTCCCCCCTCCTCACCTTGTGCAGCCCCCGGCAGTCCAGCATGGCTGTGAGCTGGTGCAGGCTGGTCTCTGAGGAGTTGAGGAGCTGCTGGACCCCCAGGAGGTCTTTCTGTGGGAGAGAGGTGGGGGTTAGGGCAGTGCTGGGCAAGATGGGGAGCAGAGGGGGAGCACGGGGCCCCAGCTCCCCCCACCCTGTACCTCGGCGGTCGGGAAGAGCGGCAGAGCAAACTGTATCAGGCCCTGGATCTGGATCTGCATGGTGGTGAGCGAGCGCTGGAAGACGGTGAGAGCCTGCAGGGGGGGAGTGGGGAGCAGTCACAGAGCTGCCCAGCCCCTGGGGACACCCCCTGCCCCAGGCAGCACGAAGCGGGGTGCCCAGGTCCCCCGTACCTGCTGGAAGGGGTTGCTCAGGCTCTGGTCACAGTACAGGTAATAGTGAACCACCTCTGCAAAGCAAACGAGAGACATCGGTATGAGCGTTTCAGGGAGCAGAGAGCAGCGTAGGGGTGGCAGAATGGCAGCAGAGAGCACCGGACCCCCAGGAAGGTTTTGGGGGAGCACTGGGGTCCTACCCCAAGCACATCTCCACCCTGCAGCCGGCTCTCACCTGCGCTGATGTCACTCTCTGTCTGGTTCATGATGAACTTATCTGGGGCCACACAGAAGTCGCTGGTGCCCTGCGAGGACGGGAGGGACATCATTGAGGCTGGGAAGGATGGCACGGGTCCCTCGGCTCTGTCCCGGCACAGCTGGTACCCCCCCCCCCTTCCCAGCCCCACTTACCACCGCTGCTGCCGTGTCCACAGCCATGGAAGCCCAGCTGAGGATGAGCGTCAACAGCCCACAGCACAGCATCCTGCGGGGAGAGGGGTGAGCACACCACGGGGTCCGGCTCTGCCGCTCTCAGCGGCTCCGGCACCGCCGAGCCTGGCCACAGGGTACTCACGTGGTGAGGAGGCAGCGGGAGCGCTTGGCCAGCCCCAGACAGGCCAGGAGGCAGACGGTGAGGACGAGGATGAAGAAGAGGAGATAAGCCAACCACCTGGGTGCAGAGGAAGGCTCCGTCACGCGTGTCCACCTCCCCAGCCCCACCAGGAGATGCCCCGGCAGCCCAGTGCTGTGGCCCCGCTCACCGGTAATACTCGACGTAAGCAACGTGGCCGGCCAGCTCGGTGAGATCGGTGCTGGTGCCCTGCCAGACGGGCAGCCCCGAGAGCTGGAGGGCGATGCTGCTGGCCAACTGCTGCATGAACTTGAGGGTCTGCAGGTAGTCCCCTCGCGCGGCCAGGAGCTCGTTCAGCCGCGCCAGGTGCTGCTCCAAGCCCACCCGCATCTGCAGCGTGGTGCCTGCCACCTGGGGACGGTGGGACGGTCGGCCCCGCTGGGACGGCGCCAGGGGCTTCCCTGCCATCAGCCCCGCACCCGGTGGAGCCGCTCACCCTGTCCGTGGGACACCGACCCTCCAGGAGAGCAGTCCCATGTCACCCCCCCCCCCATGCTCGAGCTGGATCCATCCTTCGGGACAGCCCTGCCACGGCCCCCACAGCCCTTCCCGGCCACAAAGGCTCCATTCTGTGGGGTGACGTCACCCTCCCGCACTCGGCGCGGCATGGCCGCCCCAGGGGCTTGGCCGCAGAAGGCAAGGCTCAGCTGGCAGCACAGGACGCCTGGGTCCCTCCAGCCAGATGCCTCCCTTCCCAGTCCTTTAATCAAACCCCAGGTGGAGAATCAATGCGACCCTGGGGGTTGTGGTGGGGGTCAGATGGGGGGGACCCTGCCCCGTGGCCCTACCAGCGAGTCGATGCCGTTCAGGGTGTGGTTGGCATGGTCCAGGGCGTAGAGCAGCTGATAAACCCCGTCGTTGGTCTCGCTGTTCCCGTAGAAGCCGATACCGACAGCCGCGCTGTGGGAAGAGAAGGGACCCCCAATTAGAGGGGAGGGAAACGCTCACCCCGACATGGGTGCCTTGCCTTGGGGCCAGGGAGGATGTGGGGACACAAGCTGGACAGGGGACACGCCCCAGAGCATCCTGGTTTTGGGGGACCCCCCACCCCTGGCAGGGCAGAGCCAAAGCAGATGGGATAACGACATCACTGCGATGGGGACCTGCTCCCTGACGGTGCCTGTGGGCCCTGGGGATGCCCGATCCTGAAGCTGCTCCACGGGCTGGACACGGCAGGTTTGAAGCTCCTCCTGCCAAACCCCGAGAGACTGAGGGCGGAGGGGCTGGGCAAAGCAGATTAGGGGAATCCACTGGAAGCGACGTCGCTCCCGATTAAACCTGCTCCCAGGCTCACTCCCAGGAGGGCAGGCGGGCGGCAGGCTGGGGGCCGTGCCGCGGCCGCACCAGGCCCCGTGGCGAGCTCACCGTGGCTGCTTTGATGCTCCCCGGCACCTGGTGTGCCAGTGGGCGAAGCCAGGCTGGAGGTCGGAGCCAGCTCCGAGGAGGGATGCGCTCCTGCCCTGGCCAGGCACGTGCCTGCATGCGGTGCTTCCTCCCTCCCCGCGGCAGATGCCAATAAAACTGACAGATACCAGCCCATTCGCCACGATTCAGCCTTCAATGGCCACAAACAGCCTCGGCGTGGTGCCGGAGGGGGGGGGCGTGTTTCAAAGTCCCAGGGGAGCCGCAGAACCATCCCCTGCCGGCGTATGCCCCAGCCCTTCCACCACGCTTCATGGGGTGCCCCGAGGCTGGAGGAACGGGAGGGGGATCCTGCCAAGCTCATTAGTGCCATTTCCCTGCTCCGTACAATGCTCCCAGGCAGCCATCTCGCTCTGCCCAGGCAAAACCAGACCCTTTGTCTGGCGAGCAGGTCATGGCTGGGCAGCGAAAGGGCCCCGTGTCCCATCCCGTCCCCACCTAGGCCAGGCTTGCTGGGGGGCACACAGGCTGGCTGGCAAGGGGTCCTCTGAGCCACAGGCTGCCAAAAACCGAGACGGGCTTGGAAAGCCACAGGAGCGCTGCCAGGTGAAGAAGCGTCCCCTTGCCTAATTGCACTGGTCACAATTAAGGCTGGGTGCACGTGGGACCTGCCAGCTGGGTCACGCTGCTGCCTGCCATCTGCTCCGGGCTGGGATTAGCGACCCGGCCCCGCTCCTGCCCGGGATTAGCAGGGAAGGCAGCATGGCCGTTGCAGGGATGGGGACAGGACTGGCCCGCAGCCGGTCTCTGGGGCTGCCCCGGCATCAGTGGCTGCACGGAAGGAGGCAGGGATGGACCATATTTAATTGCACAGATCTAATTAAAGCCACTCATGGCTAGAGCATAGAGCCCCCTTGGTAATGGGGGGACAGCACCAGGTCCCCGTCCTCACCAGCAGATGAGCCCGGCGGTGACGGCCATCCAGGTGACGCAGCAGGAGTGGGGCCGCTTGGTCTCAGGCTCCTGGTCCCTCTTGCAGCAGCATAGGCAGATCAGGTAGACAGTGAGGAAGAGGAGGTTGAGGCCGAGGCAGACGGCAGCCACCAAGCCCAGGAAAAGCAGCGACTGGGAAGGAAAGAGGGGACAGTCAGCGCCTGTGACCATGGCTGCCACGTGCTGCAGAGCACCCAGCCAGCAGGCAGGATGCGGCCACATCCAGCGCCTCACGGGACGGTCACACGGGGAAAGAGGAAGCGTCTCCGTCCCCATCCCCATGGGGGGTCGCAGAGGCTGGGCTGCAGCAGCCCCTCTTATGGGTGCTGGGGCACCAGCACTGCCCCCGCTCCCCCCTCCCCAATTTAGGGGTCACAGCGGTCCATGCCCTGGGATGCGGGTCACCGGCGCTGCCCCCCCCTCCAATTTAGGGGTCACAGCAGTCCGTGCCCTGGGATGCAGGGCACCGGTGCTGCCACCCCCCCTTCCCCAATTTAGGGGTCAGGGCAGTCCATCCTGTGGGATGTGGGGCACCGGCGCTGCCACCCCCCCTCCCCAATTTAGGGGTCATGGCGGTCCGTGCTCTGGGATGCTGGGGGCCGTAGTAAGAGCCAAGTGCACGGCACCAAAGCGAAGTGGGACCCCCCCCGCCCAACCTTTGCACCCCCCCGAGGGGTGGGGTGGGGGCTCCGACAGAGCCGGCGCTGCCCCGCGGCAGCGGGAGGCCGGGGCGGGGTGGAGGGGTGCGGGGGACCGGTGCCGGCTGGCCCGGCGGAGGAGGAGGAGGAGGAGGAGGAGGGTTGCCCCCCCGGGGAAGAAGGGCGCTTTGTGCTGCCGTGAGATCAGAGCTGGCGCCGGGCGCCGCCGGATGAAAGGGGCGATCGCGCCGCGGGCAAAGGCGGGGGGAGTCCCACCGGCAAGCGGGACCCCAGCCCGGGGAGGGCTCCGTTTCTCCCCTCGCCCACCCAAAGAAGGGGAGGCGGGGAAGGGGTGGGTACCTGCTGGTAGTCGGGGTCCCGCGGTCGGAAAGCGGCGGGCACGGGCTGGAGGCGCAGGCCGCGGTGCGGCAGCCCGTGTAGCCAGGCCGCCCACCAGGGCGCCAGGTAATCGGCGCGGGCGGGCGGCATGGCGGGGCCGCCGGGGCCGGGCTGGGGCCGCCGAGGGGAGGAGGAGGAGGAGGAAGGAGGAGGAAGGAGGGGGGGTCGCGCCGCCACGCCGCGGGTCTCTGCCCGCTCTGCCCGCCCACGGCCGCGCCCCCTCGGCCACGCCCATGGCCACACCCCCGCCGCCCCGGAGCTGGGACCCGCAACCGATTCACGGCTCGGTGTTACCCCGGCGGGGGGCAACGCACCCGGCACCGCCCGGCTGTAGGGGACATCGCACCCCTTTCGATCCCTGCCATAGGGGAATCGCACCCCGGCACCGCCCGGCCATAGGGACATCGCACCCATCCACCCGGCTATAGGGGCACCACGCCTCATCACTGCCCTGCTATAGGGGAACCGCATCCCATCACTGCCCAGCTGTAGGGGCACCACACCTCATTAACTCCCTGCTATAGGGGAATCACACCGTGTCACCACCCTGCTATAGGAGAATCACACCCCATCACTGCCTTGTTACAGGGGCATCACACCTCATTAGCTCCCTGCTATAGGAGAATCACATCCCATCACCGCCCTGCTATAGGTGCAATCACCACCCAGCTATAGGGGCATTACACCCCATTAGCTCCCTGCTATAAGGGAATTACACCTTATCACTGCCAGGCTATAGGGGCACCACGCCTCATCACCGCCCTGCTATAGGGGAATCGCATCCCATCACTGCCCAGCTGTAGGGGCACCACACCTCATTAACTCCCTGATGTAGGAGAACCACACCCCGTCACCACCCTGCTATAGGGGAATCACACCCCATCACCACCTGGCTATAGGTACAATCACCACCCAGCTATAGGGGCACCACACCTCATCACTGCCCTGCTATAGGGGCGTTACACCCCATTAGCTCCCTGCTATAAGTGAATCACACCTTATCACTGCCAGGCTATAAGGGCACCACACCCCATCCACCCTGCTATAGGGGCACCATGCCTCATTAGCTCCCTGCTATAGAGGAATCAATGACACCCCATCACCGCCCAGCTATAGGGCCACCACACCTCATTAATTCCCTGCTATAGGAGAATCACACCCCGTCACCGCCTGGCTATAGGTGCAATCACCACCCAGCTATAGGGGAATCATACCCCATCACCGCCCTGCTATAGGGGCATCACTAGCTCCCTGGTATAGGAGAATCACTGCCCAGCTATAGGGGCACCACACCTCGTCACCGCCCTGCTACAGGGGCACCGCACCCCTTCCTCCACCACCTGCTGGGGCCCATGGGCCATAGGGAAGGGACCCTGCTGTTCCAGACCCCGCTCCAGCAGGCATGGCACGGCACAGCCAGGGTCCCCCAGGGCCCGGCCATCGCCCCACCACGGCCGCCTGCGGATGAGGAGGCAGCTCCAGGCGTGGCAAACTGGAGCCGACCCAAAAACTGGCCCCACCGGGCCTGCCCCAGGGACGGCACTGCCAGCACACCACCCCGCTGTCCTGGTTAACTATCCCAGCTGAAACCAGGACGGGTTTCCCGCCATGTCCGCTCGCGGCGCTGATCACTGCAGACCGGAGCCACCCCACTTCATCCCAGTGCACCCGAGACCCACCTGGGCGACTGGAGATCTTCCAGCTCAGCCCTGCTGCTCACCCAGCAGCAGACCTTGCCCCCCCCAATGCCGCTGGGGACCTTCACCCAGGGCTGGGTCCCGAGGAAGAAGGACCACCAGTGGCTCTCGCCAGGGTGCAGAGTGAAGCCACCGGCTCCCGAACGCCCAGAATGGCGAGCCGGGTCCCTGGGGGAGCCGCTCACTCAGGGCTGGTCCCGGCCGAACCCAGCAGCAGCCACCGTCCCAGGAACGTTTTTAGGAACATGGTTTCACCCCAGTGCTGTTGGGAAAGGATGAACCGGACACGGGGAGAACAGTTCAGGTTTTTATTTGTTGTAACACAGGCGGAGAAAGAAACCTAGAGGGGAATAGCTCATTTCAGCTCCTTCACGGCCAGACCTGGGGAGGAAAAAGAGATGACTTCATGGTTGGAAATGCTCGGCTCGTTACCATGACCGCCAGGTCTGCAGGGGGCTGGGGCAGCTCTCCCCCCACCTCTGCCTGGGGTGGGGGGCACAGCCACAGAAAGGGTGGCCAGAGCCCTCCAGTTCCCCATGGCACCAGTTGCAGGGAGAGCAAAACAGAGTGACCCGGAACGGAGAGGGGGACACGACATGTGCCGGGACAAGGCTGCTCAACAGCGGGAGCTCCACAGGGGCCCCTCCACGGGAATGGCGGGGGGGGGGGTCTTGCCACCCACCTCGATCCCAGCTGCCTGCCACCCCCGGCCCAGCTCTGCCCCAGCACGAGACATTTCCCTTCAGAGGCCAAAGCGATACCTGGGGGCAGGGACTGCTTCAGCTTCTCAGCCTTTTCCTTGTCCGTGATGACCAGGGTGTACAGGTACCGGCTGCAGCGCACCTTAAATTTCACATTGTCCTTGTTCTTCTTGATTTTGACCGCTGCAGGATGAAGGAAGAGGTCAGGAGGACAGCAGCAAACCCATCCCAACTCCTCCCTTCTCATCCCAGCCAGGAGGATGATTACTGCCCTCCCTGGCCCACCGGCACTAAAGAAAATCCAAATTATGTACTATTTTTACCTACATAGTTGTCACAAACAGCTACCACTCCAGCCAGAGGGTTCAGCCCACTGTCTCGCAGAGACGCCGCCCTGATTTCTCAAAGCCGACGTGTTTATTTTGAGGCTATTCTGCTCCGCAGCAGCGGTTTACGATGAGCAACATGAAAACTTTTATCACGTCGCAAATTTTCAATGGAGTGTGACAGTTCACGCTGGGCTTGTTATTCACCCGTGTCATCTTGTGCAACTGAATAGCTGCACTGGAGCTTGTCACACGGCTTCTGAACTCCGCAGCCAGCGCTTCCAATCTCCTTTATATCCCCCCTAAGGCCATTTTATCTAAGCAGTTCGCTCAGAGCCGTGGGTCAGTTCCTCTCCTTCTCTGCCGCAGACCCCTTGCAGCTCTGCTGCTGCAAAATCTGGAGCAAGTCAAAAGGCATGGGAATGCTTTGTAAAGGGGCTGTCATCAGCTACAACAGCATTTCAGTGTTGAACTATCCCTTCTCGCCCACACCAGTGAGTTAACAAAACATTTCCAGAATGAAAGTGCCTCTTCCCCCTGACAGCCGGATCCAAATAAGCAAGAGACGAGGGAAAACTCTTCACGCGTTGTTAAATACTGAGACAAAGCATTTCTAGTACTTCAATTATAACCCTCTTTGTATTTGGAACAAAGGAAAACTTGAGTTTGAGTATGATTCACTTGTCACTCTGATCGAACTCCCCAGCGTCTGACATCTTGCAGCTTTTCCAAGACTGCAGCAAGTCAGAGACAAGGAAATATTTGCAAATTGTTTCCAGCACGCTGCAGCTGGGGCTGGGCCAAAACACTCCAGGGTGAGCAGCAGAGAAAGAAACATAGCTGAGTGGGTGTAAGAGCACCTGCCCGGGTCAAACCCCAGTCCTGGACCCGAGCCCCCAACAGCAGACCCCACCTGCAGGGTCAGTCTCAGCATCCCTCTGCCCAGCGTGGCTTTGCTCATGGGCAGCAACCTCAGTCAACACCCAGCAAAAGCTGCTTTAAACGTCACCGACACTTTGCCTGACCAAAGCCTCGGCACCGTGTGTGCCTCAGTGCTTCCATGCCAAGGAGCTCCTCAATCTCTGTGAGGACATGTGGCCCCAGAGCCCTGCTCCTGCAGGGAAGAGCTCCTGTGCCAGAGCATCCCACCTTCCTCCTCCCCTGCGGCACAAACAGCAGCCTCGGCACTCACACTTTGCGTCCTTCCTCCTGGCTGTCAGCAGAAAATCCTTAATCTCCTCAATCTTACGAGGCTGAAATGTAAAACAGAGACTTGGCATACAGAAAACGACCGAAAGCTCACGCACTGGCTTCTGTGAGCACCCCGGCATCGCTCTCAGCCCCCACACTCACAGCCAAGACCCCCCCACCTACCCCGCAGTAACTGCCCCAGGGCATAGGGCACGTCTCTTTCCTGCAGCCCGGTCAGGAAGAGCCTCTCCTCCGACAGCAGGACCGTGCTCCAGACATAAACCAGCCAACGTGGGGGTCGGCACTATCACCCCCAGCACCGCAGGGCGCGGAAAGTACCCCCACCCTACCCGGGGCGAGGCAACCAGGGACCCCCCCCCAACCCGCCGGGCCGACAGGACAGCCGACAGCCCCATGGGGCGAGACACAAGGCCCCACACCCGCCCTCCTTCCTTCCTCCTCCCACCCACCAGCCACCTCCTCCTCACCATGGTTCCAAGCCGGGCTCAGAGCGTTCCAACCTGCGGCAGAAACAACCCAAGATGGCGTCAGCGCAGTCCCCAACAACGGCCACCCAACACCGGTCTCCCCTTGCCCGCCCCGCGCTCACCATCCACCACCGAGTCGCCCACGAGTCCCCTCTGTTCCCCCGACCCACCCCGGGGCCACCCGGCGCCGTACGGCCGCGGATGGCGGCGGATCCCGCACGACCCCCCCTCCACTACCCCCACTCTTACCTCCGCTACCTCTGCGCAGAGACCGGAAGTGAGCGCGCACTTCCGCATCCAGGTCTTAACCCCGCCCCCCTACCGGTACGGCTCGGGCGAAGGGACAAACAGGAAAAGGGGGTGGTCGCGCGTTCGCGGTTTCTGCGATGAGTTGGCGGGGTCTCAGCCGCCGCTGCACGGCTAACGGAGGGTATGCAGGGAGCACCGGGCAATCCCGGCCTTCCCGATCCATCCGTGCACCGTCGGGGAGGAGGAGCAAGGCCGCCTGGGTGGGTGGGCAGCCTCCCGAGCCCCAGCATCTCTCGGGGGGGGGGGCCTGGCGCAGGGCTTCAGCCCTGCGCCAGGCCCCCCCCCCCCGAGAGATGCTGAAGCTCGACGGCTCGGGTAGGGTTGTAATGGAGCAGCTTTGCCACAAGAGAGAGCTTCAGCCACGCTCAAAACCCCAAAACCACCCCAACTCTCTGCAAGTATCCTTGGGGGTGGATGGCGGGGGGCGAGGGAACCCCTCCTGTCCCTGTCCCTGCGCCCCCTCGGTCCCTCTCGCCCCGTCCCCATCCTGCCAATCCCTACCTGGGGCAGGACCAGTATTTGGGGATGTTGGGGTGCTCCTCAACGATGCTGGTTTGTGGATTCTTTGGTGCTTGGGTGGGGTCGGTGGGGACAACGGGGACAGTGGGGATGATGGGGGCAGTGGGGCAGGGGGCTGCATACCCTCCTCTTGGCCGCTGTTTCCAGCTCTGCCCCAAATTCTTGTGCTGGAGGTACTTTTGGTGGTGGGGGGTCACTCACCCCTCACTGGCTCTGGGGACGTGCCACCGTTTGCCCTGTGCTGGCCATGAGTACTGGAGTCCCTCCATCCCTACTGGAGACCCCCTGCCCCATCTGTGCAGGGACATCCCCCCCCAACTTGGGTCATGATCTGGAGGGGCTGGACCCCCTGGCTGAGGGGGCAGCGGGGTTGCTTGTCCGGATCCGACGTTCCTGGGGTGAAGAGAGGGAACTGATGGAGCTGGTGGCTCCCGTGGGGCCGGTGTGGCACCCTGACCTGGCACCCTGGTCCGGCACGGGCACTGATGGATGGTTCAAATTAAAAGGGAATAAACCATCGTGGAAGATAAACACCTGACGAGGCCGCAGGGATAGAAATGAGAATTGGGGGAAATTCAAGCCCATAAATCACATGGGTCCCTGCCTCAGCTGGGGGTGTCCCAAGGGGTCCCTGGCATGGCACGGCCAAGGGATCCAGCTCGCCCCCAGCCCCCGTTCCTGCCCGGCTGCCTGCGGGTGCCAGGAGAGGCTTCTCACCCTCCATCCCTGGCTCCATCCCTCCTGCCCGGTGGGTGCAGAAGAATTTCTTCCATGGGGAGAGGGCCGGGGGGGGAGTGGAGCAGCCCCCTGCAAGCAGCCGAGCAAGGGTCCCCAGCTGCCCTGCGGCAGGATGGGCTCCCACGGGGTCACTGGTGTCCGTGCACACGTGGACCCCCCGGACCCCTGGCGAGCGTGTGTGTGTGCGAGGTGATGCCAGCGTGGGGGGTGGCATGGTGGTGGGGGGGCTGCCGGAGTGGGGGTGATCACCGCCGCGCTCTTTGGGGAAACTCACTAAAAAGCAGGATTTTTGTTCCAGGCCTATTAAACAACAATGTTTAATGGAGGGTGAAGAGTTATGGCCCCGCAGAGGTTCCTCCGCTCCGCAGCCAGAGGATGAGCTCCCGTTCCCCATCACCCGTGGCCCCGTCCGTGGAGATCCCTGTCTGTCAGACCGGGTGCACCCGTAGTCACGGAGGGCTGCGATTTTTTTGGGGGTGGGGGCTGTGGCTGGGCACGTGCATCACGGCTGCCACGCAAAGCAAAGCCTTCCCCGGGACCGTGCCCCGATGCCGTGGGTCCCCCCCTCCACGGCCCCTGCGGGCACCCACCACAGGGCAGCCCGAGCCGGCGCTGGGTGCCAAAACTGCCGAAGGTGAATTACCTGCTGGTTCCTGATCTTGCAGCCATGGCGGTTTTGGAGACAGGTAATTAATTACCTTCTGCTTTTAATTGGTGTTGGGGGGGGTCGGGATGCTGTTGGCAGTGCCCGTGTGCCTATGAGGGGACCGGAGGGTCGTGGGTCCGTGTCTCGTGTCGGCAGCATGGATGCATCCCGGCTCGTGCCGGGGACTCAAAACCCTTGGGATGTGAGTCCATCGGCTCTGGCAGCTCCCTGGAATGATGGAATTAAAGTTACAAGGAAGAAGAAGGAGGAGGAAGAAGGACAGTGGTAGGTGACACTGGGGAAGGGACACTTCTGCCCAGGTCCTGCACCGGGGCTCACCCCTCTCCGGCCCCGCTGCTCCCGGCCAAAGGGTGCTCGGGGTGTCCTGCTGCGATGGGAGAGCGGATTTTGCAGGGATGCTGATCCTTGACTCTGGCGGTGTCCCCACCACGGCTCCTGCGTGCCCACTCGTGCCCACCGCCCCGTGCCCATCGCCCATTCCTATTGCCCTGTCACCCATCACCCCGAGCCCATCACCCTGCATCCCACAGCGCTCCCACCCAGTGATAGTCCCACCAGTTGCTCCCAGTATCACACTAAGAGCAGTTACTGGGACAAAGCCTGCAGCTGGGGCGGGAGCGGCGGGACTCCCACCGAGGGGAGGCTTTTTGGGTGGGACGATTCTCCCTCACCACCAAATGAGTTTTTTAATTGTTTGATTTACTTATCTCATCTCTGATGGGCTGATCTACTCTGCTGCCTTTTAATTGCTTCAAAAGTTGAGCAGTTTTTCATGTTTTAAGGAGTGCTGAATTGTATAATTAAAACACTAACAGTGTAAATCAACAGTGCAGAAGAAAGACAGCAGAGAATTAAGCAAGCTTCTTGGCATAATAATAAAACTAAACTGGCATGAAAAGTGCCCATTACGGCACTGACGCTGAATACTAATGCTCGGCCGAGGGGAGTGAGGCACCGTCCGGCTCCAGCGAGGGGCTGCAAATGCTGGCATGCTGTGGCGGCCTCCAAAATCACCTGGTTTTGGCCCAAAGTGCAGCGTGGTCTCACCATCGGAGCCTGAGATGGGGGGCGTGCGGGTCAGGCAGTGGGTGTCTCCCCTGCCCCCCATCCTACAGCCCCTGTGCCCCCTGAGCAGCATCGCTCCCTCTCCTCCCTGGGAACGGGTTCACTTTTACTTTATTAATATTATTTAAAAGCCGAGTGGGTGTATAAATCAACAAAAATAATTCATGAGAGTCATTAGCTCCTCAAAGACGGGATCTTTTTACGACCGGCTTTAAATTAAAAAAAGAAAAAAACCAAACCCCACCACATTCTGAAACTGCAGCTTTTAAAACACATCAAATACATTTCCTCCCTGCCTCCCACCGGCCCGGCTCCTCTGCCTAATGAAATTCAATTAGCATCCTTAATTCACCCGCTGACTACCAGTTTTATATTAAAAAATCTTTCTGGTTCTGCTTGGGAAGCGCCGTGCCAGGATTGCGGTTGTGTTTAGCACCGCAGTTTGGGGGCACCATGGGACCCCCCCCCCCGATGTGAGGTTTGGTGAACAGCTCAGTGATGACCCTTCCTCCTCCTCCTCCTCCTCATCCTTCTCTTCCTCCTCCTCCTCATCCTCATCCTTCTCTTCCTCATCCTTCTCCTCCACCAGCAGCTCCGGGAGGCTCCGGCGAGGTGGATGTCAATGGAGCCATATGGAGAAAACCCGGGATGCCGGATCTGGCCCGCGATGCCTTGCCGACATCCAACACACCCCATCTCCCCCTCCCCAAACGCAACCCTTGCTGGGACCCGCGGGTGCTGCCTGCCGAGCCTGGTGCGGCGATGTCCCCCGGCACCCTCGGGGACAGCGGGGACCCGTCCGCCGCGGGTGGTGGCAATCCTCCAGCAGCTTACACGGGCGTTTATTTGCAGCAGCGGGTTTAAGCGGCGTGTTGGCAGCCGGCGAGATGCGTGTGTCACCCAGCGATTAGACGGTATCGCCTTATCAGCGGCAGCAGCACCGGGGGCTGCAGGGAGGGGGGTAACAGCAAGAAATACAAAAAAAAAAAGAAGAAAAAGCCGATCTGTCTGATTCCAAGTTAGACGACCTCCGAAGATAATCTGCTGTGGGCTCCATCCCTCAGCGCCGCTCGCCTTGACCTCGGGGGCATTCGGCTGGCGGCGGCAGCCCGAGTCCTGCTCTCTCCTTGGGAGCCGGCCAGCTCGCTTTGCACACTCGCCCAAGAGCCGAGCGAGCCAGAAAGGCTGGGTGCGGAAGGGTACTCCGTCAAAGCGGTATTTACACACACAAGGGCAGCCGTATTTTTATTATGCATAATTACACTGTCCTTAATGGAGTTGCAAACCATTTTTCCTGGCGGGGGGAGAGAGCGGCCGTGCGGGAAGGGGAACCGCAGCTTGTCTGCGCATCAGGGCGAGCTCCGAGCTATCGGACCAGCCCCGAGCGCGCCGGTGCTCCCTGCAGCCCTGGGACAGTGAGCAGGGGTGTCCCTGCAGCAGCATTTGGTGCTCACCGCCTGGACCCCCGGGCCTGACTCTGCACCCTTGGCTCCAGGGCATCCCGCTGGAAGATGAGCACCTCCTCTTCTCCCCATCCCCAGTGACCGGGGAGCACCCTGCCCACCCAAAGTGTGGGTGGTTTCCTTTTCCTCTTGCTCTTCCCAGGGACATGACTGTCCCCCGCTCACAGACGCCATGCAACACCCCCAGATATTTGCTCCTATCTTCCCGTAGCAGTGCTGCCGGTGTCCCCGTGCCCACCGAGAGCCAGCCCTGGACATCCAGCCGGCAAACCCCATGGATTCTGGGTCCCACGGGTGGTTAGAGCGTGGGAAGCATTGTTTGTCCTCAGGGATGTGATGCGCTAGCTGCACGCCGGGAGACGTGTCCACAGAAGTGTGTGGTCTCCCCTTGGGCACCCTGGGGAGCCCCACTTCATGGCTGCACCCCACGGCTGCTGAGCCCTGGGGAGGACCATGGTGTGCGTGCCCAAGAGGTGCAAGGCTGAGATGAGCGTGGCAGAGACGTGCAAGCTCGAGACATGCATGCCTGAGACGTGCATGGCTGAAACATGCACGCTCGAGATATGCATGGCTGGGATGTGCATGGCTGAGAAGAGCGTGGCTGGGACATGCAAGCTGGAGACGTGCATGGCTGAGACACGCAAGCTCGAGACACGCATGGCTGAGATGAGCATGGCTGAGATGTGCAAGATGGAGCCATGCATGCAGCTCGAGTGCTGCGTGCCTGAGCGATGCACACCTGAGACATGCCTGCCTGAGCCGTGCATACCGGTGCCCGACACGTGTGCTCCAGATGTGCGCACCGAGCAGCACGTCCCCGAGCCGTGTGGCCCCCCGTGCCCCCGCGCAGCACCGTGGAGGCATCGCACCGGCGCAGGCGTCCGCCATCCAGCCCTCATTTTGTTCTTCCAAATCTCAGGTCCTTCTTCACCGTGCAAAAGTGTTTGTGCGGGAAGGTGACGCACAGCGGAGGTGGGGAGCTGGCAGAGTTAATAGGAGACATGAAAGGACACGTTTGCAGGGAGATTCCCCTATTCAGGGAACAAACCACGGCAGAAATTGATTTTTTCCCCCTGTTTACTCGTGTTTCTCCCCCCCGGTGCAGAGAAGAAAGGCCTTGAACTGCGATTACCTGCTCCGGAGTGCGAGTGCAATTTGCTGGATGCATTTATTATTAACAGGGACAGAAAACTCTTTCCAATCACTCGGTATTTTCTTTCTTTTTTTCCCCTTTACTCTCATTCTGTCTTCCTTTCTCGGTTTTTAAAGCGAAGGGCCCTGGCAGCGCGCTGCCGAGAGCCGATCAATTCACTCCTAATGGCAGCTCCCATGCCCTCGCATTCATCAGCCCGGCTCTTAAAGAGCATCCGAAGCTTCATGGACGACTTGGGGGAAAAAAAAAGCCCATTTGGAGGCGAGATCATATTTTCTCCGTCTCTTCCCCTTTTGTTCTTTATTTGCAGAGGACAAAGGCAGGCGCAGGCTCGAGGTGGGGAACAGGCAGCGGAGGCAGATGAAATCCAAAGAAACAAAAGAGCCTGTTTTCATGGAAATGCCCTGAAGAGGGGGGAGGAAATTTGGGGAGGGGGGGACCCGGGGCTGAGGAAAAAGCTGGTGGGGGTTGACTTCAGCGGCAGCATCGCAGTGTGGCCAGAGCAGGGAAAAGGAGAATAAACGCGGCTGGAAGTTCTCCCGCAGGCATCGGGAGCCGTTTGAAGCTCTTGAAGATATATTTTTTTTTAATTAGTGTTGGGCTTGGCCAGATCCTGCCCGGGCGGAGCAGCCGCATGGGAGCCAGGATCAGCATCTGGCCCTGGAGCAGCTCCTGCTTTGCCGCTGTCAGCCGTTTCGGGGGGCTGGGAGAGGCCGGAGCTGGGGACGTTTAATGGGCTGTGGCGTTGCAGCAGAAAAGCCATTTAATACCTGGGTCCCCCATCGCCTGCCGCGCTCAGCATCCCTCCCCGGGAGGCAGGGGAGCAAAAACCGAGGGGATAAAGAAAATCCAAGCGATGCAAAGCAGAAGGCACTGGGGTCCCCATCTGCGGCCTGTGCTGCCCCTCTGGCTGGTGCTGTGTCTGGCCACCCCTGTCATGAATTGCTCCGGTCTCAGCGGGTCTGTGGGAGCATGTGGCTATGCAGAACAGAGCCCCAGGGCCCAGGAGGGCTGTGGGGTGAGGTCCCTCAGGGGGGACAGGGTGGGGGGGTGAGGATGCTTCTCCACCCAGGGTGAGATTTGGCTGGGGTGGTGATGCAGGGAGCGGTCCCTGTGCAAGCTCAAGGGAGGGTGGCACGATGGGGGGGGAAGTGGGCGATGCCAGCACAAGGGACTGGCTCTCCTGCCTTTAATTAATATTAATAAAGTAAAAGTGAATCTGTTCCCCGGAGGCTGGCTGCTTAGGCAGGGTGAGATAGCTGCAGGGAGGGGAGGCACAGCCCCCCCTTTCCCATCTCATGCTCCTGGAATTCAGGCGTTTGCCACGCGGATAAATGGCCTGAGCCCGGGCGGGCGTGAGTGCAGTGCCTCGGCCATGCCATCGGACCCGCTGCCGCCAGCGCTGGCCGTGTCCATCCGAAATCAGCCAAGCATCCCACCCGGCAGCATGAGCGATGCAGGCAGCAAAGGCAGGAGCAGAACCCAGCGCTGAGGCAGGCAGCTCCGGGCTCCTGCCTGCAAATTACAGCCACCGAACAGCAGCAATAACCCGCCGGCCCTGAGGAGGATGCCAGCACTTGGTGGGGGAGATGCTGGCTCCAAGGACTTGGCATTTCGGAGGTGCAGAGGGCTGGTCCCTCCTTCCTCCTCGATTGCCCGTGTACATGCGAGTACTGGGAGAAGCTGGTGATGGTGGTGGTGGTCCTGCTGCCAGGGTATCTGTGTGATGGCACCGTGTGCCATTTATCCGGTGGAGCAGGCACCATCGTGCTCCATGGCATGGCACGAGCTCATGGCCCGGGATGCCGGCGCCGGCAGAACCAGGTGCTCTGCAGAGGAGCAGCAGCCGCCTCTCCAAAGGAGCTTTTCCGCAACTCAGGGGAGATGTGCAGAGAAAAGGGAGAGAACTCCATCTTAATTGCATTTCATTACAGCACGCTCTACTTGCCCAGCCCCCCCCCCCATGCCGGCCTCACCCCCCCGGGACCCTCTCGCAGCCCAGCTCCGGGATCCCCTCTGAAGTTGGAGAGATAAAAAGGAGCCAAGTCCCACCGCCCAGCCCCACCACTCCCCCGGGCATCAGCTGTGTCTCCAGCGTGCGACGCACTGAGGCACAGGGCAGGGTGCGGAGCAGGCTTTTGGGGTGGTGGGCCGTGCCCCGCAGGCTGGGACCCCCACTCTAGCAGTGGGCAATCCCCCTGCGTGGGGCAGGATGTGTCCGGCTCTCCGGCGGACCCGCTGGCTGCAGGATGGGTCCCAGTGAGCAGCCCCGGCTGTGGACCCCGATACCTCATCCTGCCCGCTCCCCGAGCAGGGGGAGCTGAGGGTGATGCCCCGATGCAACCCCCCTCTTGCCCCTCTCCACGTGCAAAGGGAATTTGCCCTGGTTAGGGGCACAGGGCACTGCGTGAGGTGTTGTGTCGTGTCCCCCTGATGTCCCCTGCACCTGCCTTCATGGGGGGGGTCACCGTTAGTGACCCAGCGATGCAAATACCAGCCCGACACATCCAGGGGCCGATAGCGGTGCAGGCAGGACCGCCGCCCCATGGGTGCTGCAAGGAGGGAGGGTGCGATGGGTGGGCAGCCCCAAAGGTCCCAGACCAGGACCCTAGAAGGTGCCGGTGGCCGCGGGACACAGACCGGGCAGGCGGGTGGCACTGAGGGGTGGCATTGGTGGCGGCACCGTCAGGGTGAGGGCAGAGCAGCTGCGGTGCCCGCCTGGCTCCCCGCCACCCCGCACAGCTCCAGCCGAATTTGGTGTCATCCTGCAGAGGAAGATTATGGTAATTTTCCTCCCCCCTTATGCATAATTTTCCGACTCGGCTGCAGCAGAGGCTGTGCGGAGAGGCTGGGTGATGGGAATGTCATCTGCGATTCGATTATCTCCTCCTGCCTTCCTTCTTTTTTTTTCCTTGTGAAACCTTCATCAAAATATGTAGATCTAATTAGGACAATTACAGCGCAAGGACAGCTGAAACCCACCCAAAGCCGCACCACGATCAGCCTCCTCGGCTGAGCTGGCGGCGAGAGGGGGGGACTGGGGCTTTTGGGGGCTTTTTGGCTCTGCAATGGGGGGTCGATGGGGTCGGTGGTTCACTGTCCCAGGGCTCCTTCGTGGTGCTGGTCATGCCGGGGTGAGGCTGGCTTTGGGGTGCATGGCCCCGAGGGGATGGAAGTGGCCTCGGATGTGTCCCCTAACGGGCATGCCACCGGGGGTCCTGCTGGAGGACCCAGAGGCTGCATAATGCCGGTGACAGGTCTGTCCCTCGCCTCGCTGGCTGTCACGAGCTGGAGGGGTCTCAGCACCTTGCCGACACGGCGTGGGGGACAGCTGCCCCCCCCTGCTCCCGGCACACCCGGGGGTGCCCGCCGTGCTGCTCCGTGAGGAGGGGCCTCCTGCGAGCCTGCAGCTCCATCAGCCTCATTGGTATTCCGTCCCCGCGCGGTGGCAGCTGGCTGGATGGGAGCGGAGTGACAGCGGTGACAGGTAACGTCAGCCACGGGGACGGCGGCAGCCGGCGGGTCGGCAGCGAGGGCACAGCTCTGCTTACGTCCCCATGCTGGGACACGCTACGGGAGGACGGGGAGAACCCCCGGGGGCTGGACGCTCCGGGCCCCTGAGCTCTGCAGCGGGATGTACCGATGCTCATCCCAGCTGGGCTGAGACTGGGGATGCTCTGACCAGGGAGCTGGGGCGAAGCGAGTGGCCACGGTGCTCCTCCGGCACTGCACGGTCCCCCCGGCCAGCCCCCTGCCCACCTCCAGCCACCCACACCGGCCGAGGAACAGCAAGCATTGCAGGGGGGAGAAAAAGTCAAGCAGGGACATGGGGGGACCCCGCACCCATCCTCGGGGGCGGTGGGCGAGGGGTTGCGGCCAGGCAGAGCCGGCTGCACGGGCAATTAAAGGAAGTGCAAATTGTCAGACCCTGTGATTAACACTGCCTCCAAATCCGCATGAATATTAAAAGCCGACATTGCCCAGGCTCCCCGCACAATGAATTCTGTATGAATCTTAAGATAAATCGTTTGGATAACTTAGCGGCAGCTGTACTCCCTCGCCACCAACTGCCTCCAAAAATCATTTCACGTCAGGCGAGAAGAGCCAGAACAGAGACCAGCCCGATGCCGGGAATTGCCGTTTGCGGCTCGGCCGTGCTGGGATCAAGGCAGGGATGTGCAGGACACTCGGGACTCCCTGGGAGGTGAAGGCAAAGTCAAAGGCTCCTTCCTTGGCTCTGACTTATTCCCAAAAACTGGTGACAAATCCTTTTACTTGCCACGGTTGCTATTGTCTTTGGCCAGGGGACATTTGCTTTGCCTCGGGAGGGCTCTTTCCCGGAGGGATGGCATTTGTCGCTGCCCCGTTACGGTTACATGCAGCTCAGTGCATGCCCCGAAGCTCTCCTGACACCACGTTCCCGGTAGCAGAAACGCATCCCGGTCTTTCAAGCCCTGCTATGAGCATTCTCAGGCACCGGTGCAAAGATCCATCTTCCCAGGAGGAGACTTGCCACGTCTCCGACCGCTGCCGGGACGGGCTCCCATTGGCATGCAGCCGCCGCGCCTGCCGCATGCTCCCGGTCAAAATGCAGCAGAGGAGCCGCGTCGTCGTCGTCGTCGTCCTCCTCCTCCTCGGAGGCCAGGGCCTTGATTGCATCCTCGCGCCGCCATAAATCAGCCCCGGAGGTCTGGCAGCGTGAGGTGGGGAATGGCAATGTGACGGCGGGTGCCTCTCGGGCAGGCAGCAGCCGGGCAGGGGACGAGCATTGCCGTGCCACCGTGTGCCGGTGGGGCAGGAGTTGCTCCTTCCCTGGGGGGGGTCTCGGTGGAGGGTCTGCAGCAGGAGAGCTTTCTGTGCACCCGAGACACAGGCAGGCTGCCGGTGCCCCCATCTCCTTCCCTCCCTTTGCAGGGGGGTCCCCAGCCCCTCTCCTCCACCACTGGCTTGGGGGGAAAGCATCCTCCCCCAACCCCCCCGACATGTCAGGGGAATTGAAAATGCTGCAAATATTTCCTCGGTCTAAATTACACCAACCCCGGCAGGCTGCACACCACCGTCATGCAGGTTATGAATTGTAAATCAGGTGCGATGCAAAACGCCTCTGCCCAGGCACGGGGGGGCTGCGGCTCCGTGCACCCCTCCTGGCCCTCATCCTGGGGCACGGTTCCATCCAGCACCAACACCCAGGTGCACCTCTGGGTCCCATGGTGGCGATGGAGCTGGGACCTGCCCAGATGCTCCCTGCACCCCAGCCCCACTCTGGGTCCCCAGGTTTGGGAAGGGGTTTCCCTCTGGAGGGACCTACTGTATGCTGCCTCCTCCTCCTCTTCCTCGCTCTTCACGGCCACGGCGTGCCGGCATCCTGCCATCACCCATCGGTGACCTGCCACTGTGGTGTGCGGAGAGCCGCGAACCTGACCCCGAGCTGCCAAAAGGCCGTCAGATAAATCAGCAAATCAGGTGCAAATGGCAAAAGGAGATTAAAGCGGAGAGGAGCAGATTGAATTGGGGGCCATTAACAGATTAAATCATTACACAGAATCAGATCAACGCACAAATAATATGAATAATAAACATGGCTCAGAGGCACCAGCTCATGCTTCCAATTTATTTCAACCAGAAGACGAGGGCTGGTGGCTGCCACCACCCACATGGCCTTAGGACAGTGGTGGCAGCACTTGGCTCAGCTCCCTGCAGGGCAGAGGGCACACAGAGCAGGTCCATGGTTGGGGACAGTGGCACCACCCGGGATGTCCCCATGGGTCACCAGCCTTCAGGGAGCCTGGCACATCCCCAGGGAGATGTGCTGGTGTGACCCAGCCCCTTTTTTTGGGGTCCAGGCCAGGCTTACCCCACCAGCATCCTGCTCACCCCAACAGGACCCTGCAGCCTCCGTAGCACCAGCACGGCCCTCAGGTTATATCCCTATATCAGGTTATATGCCACAGCACCCCGTCCAGCCTTTCTTAATTGGGAATTGTAATTAGCAGCAACATTTTACCTGGGAGGAATTAGCAACCCGCAATGGCAGCACCTAAGCGTGACCCCAGCGCTTTGCGCCAATGTCTGGTGGCCCCAGCTCTGCCCTGGTGAGGGGCTTTGGGGACCCCACACTCCCTCCCTGTCTCTCCCAGTTGTGCTCCCACCAGGCATCCCTAGGATGTGGGACCCCATCTCGGCAGCAGGGCTGGCTGGGGAGGAGGTGTTTGCTTTCCTCCTGAGACACGCTGCCGGCTCCGTGGCCTTTCCTTCTCATCTAAATCTCTTTTCCAGTTGTACTTTGTCCTTCGCTGCCCTGTTTCCCCTCTAGAGAAGGAAAGCAGCCACCGCATCCCTGCTCTGCCAGCTCCTGCTCCAAAAGGCTCCCGGGGCCGTGTGAGGCAGTGAAGACGAGGCAATAAAAGGTTGCAAACAAAGGGAAAATGTCTTTTCTCCCCAACTTATTTTCATACCCTTCACTGAAAATCCCAAGGAACTGGAAACAAAGACCAAGCAGTCCTGCGCATGATTGCGGTGAGAGGTTCGAGTCCTCCCTTGGCCGCAAGAGGGTTAATCTGCACCTTGGCTGCCATCACGCATCTGTTCTGCCAGCAAAGCCTTTCTTCCCTAAATTCCTGCTTGCCCAGGAAGGCAGGACAAAGTCTGAGCTGCTGCGACAACACCCGGGAACAAGTATTATTATGTGGTGTGACAATGTTTGATGAATTCATATGTGCCTAGGGGAAGGGACTAAGTAGGTGAATAAAGTGAGAATATTCTCTGTGACAATCAATACCCCTTCAATTGAACTGTCTCCACAGATGTGACATTTTGATTTTTCTTCTTTGGACGTACTAACTGGATTTATGTCCTCTTAAAATGGAAACAGCAGGGAGTGAAGTGCCGGCAGCGGGTTGGCGCGGCGTGGGCACGGCTGTGGGGTGGGGATGGCAGGGCCCGGTGATGGAGCTGGGGTGATGGGTTGGGGTGATGGGTTGGATGGGCTGGGATTATGGAGCCGGGACAACGGATTGGGATGGTGGGTTGGCGTGATGGAGCCATGGCAATGGTTTGGGGCCAGGGAAATGGGTCGGGGTGATGAATTGGGTTAATGGGTTGGAGTGATGGGGCCTGGGCGATGGTTTGGGGGGAGACAGGGCAATGGCTTGGGGTGATGGAGACGGGGCAATGGACCCGGGGGCAACAGGTTGGAGTGATGGGTTGAGGTGGTGGAGCTGATGCAACGGTACATGCAGGCAAGTCTGTGCCAGGACGAGGAGATGCCTGAGCCATGTTCTGGAGTTGCATCTGGTGAAAAGGAAAGACAGAGAGGGAGAAGCTGAGTGCAGAGCAGGGGGAGCCCCACGTCTGGGACCCGCGGGGACAGGAGTTATTTGCAGGTGCCTCCTGCACCCATCCTGTGACGGGCCTCCCCATGGGTCCCTCCAGCCGCCAGATCGGGACCCAGCCAGCCCGGCACTCGGTCCGTCAGCTTTCACCCTGCCAGTGTCTGCAGCATCCTTATTCCCAAGGTGCCACCGTGGCACCCACCGGTTGCACCTACCGTGTCTCCGGGATTCCCGTCACATCCCCCGGCCCCAGAGCTAATGACTCATCCCCAGCACGGCCATTTGTTTGTGCTGGTTTCAGACAGACTAATGTTTTTAATGGCACATAATCATTTTTCAGAAGTCATTTGATGCTACTAATCATCGCTGTGATATGCCACGACGGGATGTGTAATGACATGCTGAACAGGAAAAATGGCACTTGGATACTTGGTTCTTCCCGGTGTAATCTATATTTTACCACATCTCTCTGCCTAATGATACTTATAGCTGTTAATAAATGACTACTTAGACACTTTCTTTTTTTTTCTTCAGTGGGCGATAAAATAATTTTGGATTAAATATAGGAATGGGAGAGGGAGGCGGTGGCTCAAGCGTTTCCCCGGCCGCTGGAAGGGAGCACACGGGAAGCGAGCAGCGCCGGGGCTCGCAGGGTGGTAAGTTCGTAGAAGACAGCTTTCCCTGCTCATAACTTCTTAGCCTCTTGGTTAAATTAACAAGTGTTTAAAAAAAAAAAAGTTAAAATAAAACATTTTTAAACGAAATTTTATCGCTGCAGTAAGAGGATTCTCCTGGCCCGGTGCCCAATGTCTTCAGGATGAATTAGTGTGCAGTTCCTCACACTCTTAACTCATTTTATCGCTTAATTAAAGGGATGCTGGCAACTTTTTTTTTAAATATGCTTTTTCTTAAACAACACTTCTCCTTCCCTGGGCTGCTAAAAGCCAGCAATCACAGAAGAGGAATGAGCTTGGAGCAGCGAGCGTGCCCTTTGCACCAGGAGCTCACTTCCTTGGCTGCTCTTTGAAGCCTGCTAGATGCCACCGTGGAGGGAAGAGCCCAGGTTCAAGGAGGGTCTAGCAGCCCTGAGCTGTGGAAGAAGAGGAGGAGGATGGGGATGGAGGATTGTGGCCCACCGGGACCCCTCTACGGGCTCTGGGGTGCAGCACCCTGCTTTCCCTGTGGGGCTCCGGCTGCTGCGGAGCGAGCTTAGCTCCATCCTCCCCATCAGCACCAGGTCGCACGTCTCTGCCCAGACTTGTGAGGAAGAAAAATTGCTTTTGCTTACATTTTTAATCTGTGTGTAATTACCTGCTGGGCTCCTTGGGAGAATGCTAACCAGTGGCGCAGCTTCCCCACTGGCAGCCCGGCGCTTGCAGCCCTCCGGCACGGCTCACGGTCACGGCATGCCATGCTGGCTCTGCCGGGCAAGGACAATCCACCCATCACTTCCCAACAGTGGTGAGTTTCCAGGCATGGCTCAGCTGACATCCAAAATCATGGCACTTCCCATCCCATCCCATCCCTCACCTCTCTGTCCCAGCTCCTCCAGCAGCGAAGCAGCCATGCTGCGCTCTTTTTGCCCGGTGCACATCCCACATGTGCCTGCCCGGGGATTTGGGGGTTCCTCCCCCAATGGCCATGCCCATCCCTGACGCCCAGCCCTGGCAGTCCTGTGGTCCCAGCCGGTGAGTTTTTCCCTTCCTGAGGGAATAACCTTGCCAGCACCGCTGCCCCTTCCTCTTGTCCCTCACCTTATTACTGGCTGCTTTCCCGCACAATCCCACTTAATGTGGGAATTGGGGTTTGCAAAGCGGTTGTACACAATGAGTCCTAATGTCCTGGGAAAATAAATGGAGGATGAGACCTAGAAAAAGCTGCCAATTACTTAAAGAATATAGACACGGCAACACCATTAATGTAATGGCGAGGAACGGTTCCAGGGCCGCTCGCGCCGCGCCGCTCGATACCACAATTAATGTCGCAGAGTTGACTTGAGCTCCAGCCTCTTCTCGCCAAGCGCGAGACAGGCGCGAGCCATTAACCTTCCCCCGGTCAAGGTGTTCCAGCTCTCACGGTCGCCTTAATTAGTCTCCGAAGTAATGCAACAATAGCCCCTTGCCGAGGATGTCGCTGCCGTGGAAATGGAGCTGCTCAGAAGCGGGTGGGCGGCAGGGAGGGGAGCAGGCAGGGAAGCGTGGCGGTTGCACGCGTGTGCACGCGTGTGCAGAACCAGAGACCAACGTGCAAAGGGCCAAACGTGGAGGGGGGGTGGCTGCCGGCCCCAGGGAAGTGACCCCGGTGCTCCGGCTTCGCACCGCTGCGGCGGCGGCACAGCATCGGTGGTGGCTCTGCTGCTCCAGCCCTTGCTCAGGGCCGGTGATGTGCGGGGCTCGGCGGGGGGGGACACCCCGCCAGGCTGCAGCCCCGTGGCTGGCGGCACGTGAACCTCCATGCCGGGCCCTTTGCCAAATGGCATCGCGTCGCCTCGGATGGGAAGCAGCGTGGCGTTTGCATTGTGCAGGGCCGAGTAGATAAAGGTGCTAATAAGACAGAGCACTAATTAATTGCAGCACCGGCTGACAGAAGAGCCCTCAGCCGAGTGCCGGCTGTCACGCCGAACGGCAGCCGTGGCGCTGCCAGGTCATTAGGAGTTTGTGCGTGAGCTTGCAAACGAACCCGGGGGCTGAGGTTTGCAAAGCCAAATCCCTCTGCAGCCAAAGCGGCCGTGGCTGCGCGGCTGCCCTGGCTCCGTGCCATGCACCCCTCGCCTCTCCTCTGCCGCAGGCGGGAGCCGGCACGGGGATGTGCCAGCCCCAGTGCCAGCCTGGGAGGATGCCCTGCTTGGGCAGGCGACTGGGGAGCCACGGTGCAGTGGTACCCCCGAGGCTGTAAATGTTATAACGTGAAGGTCCTTTTCCTCTTCTTTTTTTTTCCCCCCTCCTCCAAACCAGCAAATCAATTTGGTGGTGGCAGGAGCGAGGCCCTTTACAGCTTGTGCGATTTACGTGGAGTCACCCAGTCCCCTCTATCCATCATCCTTAATTAATTAGAATGTAATTACTTATGGATTCCTCCTTCATTATTCACGGCCCCTGGTGCCCAGGACAAGGATTCCCTGTCCCTCTGGTGCTTTCCTGCCTGGAGCAGGACGCTCAGGAGAGCTCCCAGGCAAAGCCTGGCCTCGGCGCCCATCCGTCCCAGCTCGCCCGGCTCTCTGCCTGCACGACTGGTGGCGAAGGCTGTGGCTTGACAAACGGGGCGGCAAATTCCCCAGGTCTGGCTGTAACCGCTGCTGCTGCTGGCTGCCCAAGCACCAGCCCTGCCAAGGGGCACAAAATTAGCTGAGACTTCAAAGTGTGGTGAAAATGGTAAGTTCAGGAGGGCAGGGAGAGTGGGGTGGCAGGGAAGGTGCAGGATGGATGCGGGGGGGTCTGGGACCGTGGCAGCCCCTGGCTGAACATCCCAGGTGCCTCTGCCCGGCATCACCCGTCTCACTCCATCAGTAGAGACAGCGGCGGGGCGAGGGGATGACCTGTGGGACCCCCCTGGACTACGCACCGTGCCGGGCAGGCAGAGCTCGCCCTCCCGCCCCAGCCCTTCGCTCTGGCTCCCCTCTCTGACTCTGCCATTAGAGCTCCCTGGGAGGTTTTTTTCCCCCTTATATAAAGAAAAAGCACAACGTGCTCGTGTTTCTCTCTCCCGGTCATTCGGGCTTGAATTATTTCATCAATCACAGAGCAGCAGCGGAGGTGGCAGGAGCCGGGCAGGCTGCAAGGGGAAGGCGAGGAAATCTGCCTTGCTCTGCTGGTGTGGGAGGGACGGATCCAGCCCCAGCATCCCGCTCATATGGGGCTGTGCTGGGCAAACCTCCTGAAAACCTCGCAAGGGCCTGAGCACCCCAGCACAGACCCATGATGGCCCTGAGATGAGGCTCTGGTGCCACATCCCTGCATCCCAATGGTGTTGCCAGGTCCTCTCCCAAAACACACGGCTGTCACCCAGGTTGGCACCCACTGCCCCTCAGCCAGCTGCCGCGTCACGTAGGAAATGTCCTCGCCATTTGGTAAATACCCACTTTTAACCAGCTTGTTTCTTACCCCTTCTTTCTCTGTTAGAGGCAATTTGGCAATGCAAATGTTGTCACTATTAATTAATTACCTGCGCGTCCCATAAGCCCCCAAACAAAGCCAACTCCAGCCAAAGCCCTGGCAGCGTGGGAGCACGCCAGGATTGTTCCCGGCGCCTGGGCGATGCGCTGAACGTGCTGGCAGCTGGCAGAGCCCCGATGCCTTTTCGGCTGTGAGCTAATGAATATCCCAGTGGATCGAGGGGAAATATGGTTTTTCTGTCGTCGCAGTGCCCGGCTCGGCGAAGTGCTGTGGAGTGGTGCTGAATCGCATCCAGCGGCCTCGCCATCTGCTCCGCGCTGGAAACATGTGGGTACAAAGCGAGTGTCACTTGTGCTAATTCGGCAAGACGGTGGCAATCAGTTTAATGTCCTTTGAAGAGCTGGCATGCAGCGGCCGTCCCTGCAGTCCTGCCTACCCCTTTCCGCCCCAAAAAGTGGGTGTAGCTGCCCCAGCGCATAGCTGCAGCCCCATGCTGGGGCACCCCACTCCTTCCCCTGCACCCCATGGGGACGTGCGACCATCCCCACTGGCCGGCAGCACGGTGGCACAGGCGTGAGGGCGTGGGTCATCATCAGGCTTTGTTCAAAAACATTTTTCCTATTGTTAAAAACATAGGCACAGAATCTTTTCAGCTCTGTTGTGTTTTTTTGTGTGTTATTTTTTTAAAAAACTCTGTTTGTAGTGGTGTCGTGGTTACTCAGCAGGTTCCCCCTCCTCTGGGAAGGCAGTGGGGAGGGAAGCAGCAGGAGGGGGTCCCCAAACTACCGTGGGGATGGGGACAAGACAGGGACAGGGACATCCTCAGCTCCCTGCTGCGCTCTGGCATGAAGGACCCGATCTGTGACCGGAGCTGCAAAGGTTGGAGTGCAGCAGTAACTCCAGCGAAGAGCACTAATAAATCACAGTGACACGATTACGAGGGGCCACGCCACGTCTCAGCAGCTACCTAATTAAAAACTGGACTAAAACAAGGCAAGAAAATAACTTAATTTGGGTGTTATTTGCCTTGTTAATGCAGTGGCAGTTTTCTGTGTTGGGTGAGTGTTTATAAAATCTTAATTAGGTTTCACGTTTGGAACGGGGATGGGTACAAGCCTCTGACATAACGGCCTCGCACGCCGGGGATGCTGCGACTCCGCGCGTGCCCTGCAGCTGCAGAGGGATGGCTGATGGCTTCTCCAGACAGGGTTCTCCCCCCTGCCCTTGGCTTCTTCTTTTTATTTTTGTTCTTCTTTTTAATCAAAACTTCAAATTGGACTCCAAGCAGCTATTTATAAAGCTGTCGGGGAGCCTGGCGTTTCACTATCAGATTTCTAGTGAATGGGTTGCGAACAGCTCTTGCTGAATGGGCAGGTCGAGCCGGCGCAGGACTTGGGGACATTGTGGCACAAGGCTTGGGGATTTCATAGCACAGATCTTGGGGACATTGTGGTGCAGGGCTTGGGGACGTCACAGCACAGAGCTTGGGGACATTGTGGTGCAGGGCTTGGGGATGTCACAGCACAGAGCTTTGGGTCATCGTGGCACAGGGCTCGGGGATGTCATGGCACAGATCTTGGGGACATCGCGGTGCAGGGCTTGGGGACATCACGGCACCAGGCTTGGGGACATCACGGCACCAGGCTTGGGGACATCGCGGCACAGGGCTTGGGGACTTCATGGCACAGGGCAAGGGGACATTGTGGCACAGGGTTTGGGGACTTCGCATCCCGGGAAAGGCTTCGGAAAACAGCTCTGCCATTGTGGGTGGGAGGGTCCCAGCACCCAGCCCTGTGGCACCCCACAGCCCCACAGCGTGGCCCTCGTGAGTGCACGCTGTGGGGGTGCAGACCCCCGCCAGGGCCAGCAAAGGGGGTCCCGACCCTCACCCCCCCGAAACACCCTGCACAGCAGAGATGGCTGAAGTGCCCTGTCCGGCCCTACGTGGAGAAGTGATTTAGACAGTTGTATTAAAATGCAAATTTCTGCCTGGCTTGCTAGTTTATCATCTGACTTGTTATACAATTTGCCAGTTATAGAAGAAAAATTACCATAATGGGCCCCTGGGGAATGGTTGTAAAAAGGATACCAAACATTACTTATCAGCCCATTCCACTACAATTATCTAGTGCTTTTCTTCTCCCCCCCAACCCCAAGGAAAATTAAACCATCAATAGGAGTCAGGGAGCCGAAGGGAGAGATGGTGGCAGCAGCAGATCTGCCGGCGTGCTGGTGTGCATGCCCCCAGTGCCTCCCCCCCCCATCTCACCGTGTCCCCCAGTAAAGCTTCTTAATAGTCCAGGGAAGCGGAGGTTAAACACATCCAGCCCTCCTCAAAGGGCTGGCAAGGAAAGACATGAGTCTGCCTCCGGAGGAGCAGAGAAGAGAGACAGGGAAAGGGACGGCCTTTCTCCAGCAAGGAGAACAAGAAACCCTTTAATGTGGCTCTGTAGAAAGGGAATTAAAGTCTCCTCATTTATTCCAGGGAGGCAATTTAGCCCTGTCCTTCTGAACTCCATTTTGCTCTAAGTGCTTTGGTATCACTAGGGCACCTTTGGAGAGGCGAGCACCAGGGATGGTGGGCAGACCCAGCCGCCCGCTGCCTGCCGCTGCCTGGGACATCTCCTGGCATGTCCCTGCTTGTCCCAGCACCTCCCAGCATCTCATGGCACATCCCAGCATCTCTCAGCATGGCGCAGCATCTTCTAGCATCTCCCAGCATGTCATGGCACAACCGAGCATCTCCCAGCATCTCTCAGTATGTCCCAGCACCTCTTGGCGTCTCACAGCATCTCCCAGGGGTACCAAGGTGATTGCCCACAGCCCAGCAGTGCCCGGTAGGGCCCCAGGACTCCTCCAGACCTCAGTTTAGAAGCAGTTTAGACACGGGGTGCAGGGGACATAGCTTCTTTTTGGATGGCTGATGACTCCCCAGGCATTGGCAGCTCTCCGAGTGGTTGGTGCCGTGCTCAGCCCCGTGCCATGTGTGTGCGGCACCACGCGGCCGCCGGCTGCTGATTCCAACCATCAGCTCCGGAAAGTCTCCAGGAATTGGCCGCAAACTTGGGTGATTTTTTCCGCCGGTTTGGAGCTGAGCCACGAGTGTGAGGTTCGAGGCACTCGAACGCACAATTTTCCATGCAGATCATTTCCTAATTAAACCACATCCCAAGCGACTGCATGCAAGCCGGGAGCGCCAGCGAAGGCGCCAGCTCCCAGGGGTGCAAACTGGCAGGGGGTTGTGCCGAGCGGCACGCATGGGTGGCTCCCCGCCAGCCCCCCGCTGCCACCCGCTGAGCCTGGAGCCGGTCCAGTCTCCGTGATGGAAAACCAGGTGAGGAGCAGGCAGGCGGCTGGGTGAAGCAGAGCCGGACTCAAGCCCTCCCGCAGCTGGCAAATTCCCTCCGCTCACCCATTACCGCCGGCTGATTCCTGCGGGAACATCACCGGCTGCTCCGGGAGGGCGACGCGGATTCATCGTGGAAAATAAACCAGGATGCTCAGAAAGATGGATGAGCCCATGCAAACACCCGGGGGAGGCGGAGGAGCTTTATTAACCCTGGTTCATGCATGGGGTGGCTAAGCCCCACGGCACGGCGGGTGCCTGCCTCTCCGGCTGTGCCGGCGGGAGGAGCAGAGGGAGGGGGGCTCTGCCAAGCTGTGTCCCTGTGGCAGGGGGTCCGTGCCCGCAGGTGTCCCTTGGGAGCTGCAGTGGGTTCAAAGGGGAGCAGGCAGCTTGCAGAGGATGGGGGTGTCAGTGGGGTAAGGGGGTGCAAGGGGGGACCCCCCCACATCGCCTCAGGGCTCCGCAGGGTGTTTTCAGGGCGGATCATGGTTTGTCCCCCCGAGACACTGGGGCCATGCTGGAACCAGCCACACAACATTAGCTTCCCATCACAGAGTGATGTACTGGAAAACAACGTATTCCCTCGGCAGCGGTGTGTTCCAGATGATGGGGAAGGCAGCCAGGGACTGGCGGGATGCAGGCTCATGTTTCGTGGGCATCCTGGTCCCCCCAGCCCTGCTCCTTTTTGGGGGGTGATGGCATGGCTGCAAGCCCTGGCTGTCCCTGTCCCCGTCTTCATCCCCTGCCCCACGCGTGGCCGACCTGATGTCCTTGGAACCACAGCCCTGCAGACCCCCCCACGGGTCTCCCCCTCCCTCCCCATCCCTGCCCGAGCCAGCCCGGGGGCCATGGCATGACCCCAGCTGTGGCTGGGACATGTCCCTGCTGGGGAGGCCACCAAGGCACCACGTCTCCCCATCACGAGGGACCTATGTCCCTCAGAGAGGGTAGGGACAGGGGGCAGGTGAGGGGCACCGTGTCCCCAGGCTGTAAGGAGCATCATCTGCAGCTGATGCCACTGAGACAGGCGCTACGGAGGAAGGGGTCTGCATGGGAGGAGTATTTTTAGCTTTCTCATTAACTGAGTGCTTTCAAATTAGCCTTCTATTAACCTCAAAGTAAAATGAAAGCGTTGGAAAGAAAGCGTGGTTTTTTTTTCCCCTTCCCTTTCAGGGCTTAAGTCTCCTGCAGAATATCAAGGTTTTCGTGATTAACGTCACATTTGCCTTGAAGCTCTAATGAAGTGGAGTTGTGTAACATTTAACTTTTGGGGAATAACTGGGCCCGTGTTAGCTGGGACCGAGGCAGTGCCTGCCTGCACGTGAACCCTCGCCGAGCTCCTGCCTGCGTGGGCAGGAGGGCAGCGGAGGAGCCGGGCAGGAGCCGATGCTGCCAGCCTGGCGCTCCCCATACACACCGGTCACCGGCACATTGGCCCCATCAGCCCCAGAGGTGCCTGTGGCCAGGGAGACCCATATTTAACTAACCCTTTGCTAAAAATGCTGGACAGGTGACTCCCTTCCTGCTAGGCAGCAACTTTGCAGGGATGGACAGACAGACAGACAGACAGCAGCCCCAGGCTCCCACTTTCCCAGCCCCCAGGCTCTGCCATGGCTCAGAGAAGCATTTCTCTCCCGGCTGCACTCGCTCGAAGCCGCCCAGACGTTTCCTTGCCGGCACAGCATGGGAGCTGCCATGCTCCCGGCTCTCTCCATCCCGTTGCTGGGTTTTTGCCGGAGTTCTTCATGGTCAGAGGGGTGGCTCGCCGCATCCCAGTTGGCAGACCAGGCTGATGCCCCTGACATGTGCTGCTGGGTTTTGGGGATGCACATGGCTGGTCTGGGGCTGGAAACCTCTGCCCGGCTGCTCGCAGGTTGGAAGGAGCCGGTTTTACACCTGTTTGACTCCATTTTTGCTGTTCTCTAGTGTGTCCCTGGGGATGGGATGGAGATGGAGGGGAGATGGAGGTGGAGGAGGGATGGAGGTGGAGAAGCAATGGAGAAGGAAGGAGGATGGAGATGGAAGGGGGATGGAGATGAGGAGGGATGGAGGTGGAGGAGGGATGGAGATGGAAGGGGGAATGGAGATGGAAGGGGGATAGAGATGGAGGAGGGATGGAGATGGAGGAAGGAAGGAGACAGAGGAGGGATGGAACAGAGCCCAGGGCAGAGCTGGCAACATGTGCAGCCTCTCCACATCCTCTCTGCGCCCTGCCACATGTGAGGCTGGTCCAAGCCCAAGGGACTGTTGCCAGCCCAGAGACCACCTATGGAACCAGACCAGGCAGAGGCAGGATGGGAGGTGAGAGACCAGACACCCATGACACCAGGGGTGCTACACCTCCTGCCCAGGTCCATGGGATCCGCAAAATCATCCCTGTCCCCTGGCACACCGGGACCAAGCATGTCCCTGTGCTGCCTCCGACAAAAGGAGACAGGAACGTGTGTGCGGAGACTCCCTAAACAAACCCTGCATACACACCCACCCACCCAGGGCTGATTTCCATTAAGTGGAAAGCAGAAATAACAGGAACATCAAAGGGAAATTGGAAATACAGAAAAGAAAAAAATCAGGGCGGAGGAGCAGGGGTGGGGGAGATGGAGGAGAAGAAAGGGAAGAAACTGCACCGAGCCGGCGTCCGTCCTGCAAATTGGAAGTGCTGCTCAGAGGTGTCCACGGGCGACCTGCCAAATCAATTGATTTCATCTGTGGGCAGAGATGCCTTTTTTTATTTCACACCAATTTTCACGGCCAGCATTAGATAAAAATGGCAGAGACGCCGGGAAGAGAGCGCGGCGGTAGAGGGGGGGAGCGGGGGGGGACCGGTAGATGACAAAAAGAGATTGAGAGGAGGAAAGAGCGGAGGCAGAGCTGCTGCCGGGATGTGCCTGGGGACGGTTCCCCGCTGTCCCCCGCTGTCCCCTGCTGCCCTGCCACGTCTCGCCCACAGCCCTGGTCCTCCCCCACATCCCCGTGGGGACCCAGGGCTGGGCATTCACCTCCCTCTCCCCATCTGCGACACAGGAATGAGGGGGAACCCCCAAATCCCAGCAGTTTTCTGGAGGTGCAGTGGGAGCCATACCCGCCTTCTCCGGCACACCACGGCTCCGTCCCAGTGCTGGCGAGCCGGAGAGCTCAGGCAGAGAAAAATACCCGCTGACATCAAGGTTATGTAGTCCTGGGCTGACAAGATGGATTATCTCCCACAATCCATCATTTCCCTGGCTCCTATTGCATTTTTCCTTTTGCTCTTTTTCTTCCCCCTTTCCTTTTTTTCCTCCTCTTTTTTTTAACAGAAAACGTTTTTAGCAACCATAATAGCCACCGAGAGCTGCTGTAAGGCAGGCACAGGAATCTATCATTTTTATTTGGCTGGGTCTGATAATAAGTAAGCTCAGGCCATAAATCCTACAACCTTGAGAATTAAATAATAACAATAATAATACTAATGAAATCCCACGTAACTTCCCACTCAGAGCAGCCCCTCTCCCACTTTGGCAGGTGGAAAAGGGCTGTGATTTTTCCCAGTAATTAGGGCTGTGACAAGCTCCCATGGAAACACTGCAGATGAGGGGGTGGCTGGGGGGGGGTTTGCTCTCCCCCTGCCCACCCCCTGCCCTTTCCCAGCCCCAGTGGCTGCTCCTGCTGGGGACCCCAGCAGCTCGGTGGCAATTCACTGCCAGCAGCTCGGTGGCAATTCACTGCCAGCAGTGACGATGCTCGGGGCTGCGGCGATGGTGCCAGCCTTGGCAGGGGGGATTTGCTGCCAGCCTTTTGCTGGTGAGACATTTCACTCCGGAATTGTTTCGTTTTGACATTTCCCAGTGAAAATTTCCTGACTTTTTGTCACATGACGGCATTTTTCTTTTAAAGCCAATATATCAAACCTGTAACAAAAGCCTGGTGACTGGAAGTCAAAACATTTTCTCCGCGTTGAGCGAAGCGCCTCGGGTTTCTGCCAAGATGCCCCTTGCTCCTGCTGCTGCTGTGTCCCCCAACTTCCCCTTTTCCTCCCCTTTCCCTGTGGCTCGTGGTCCTGGGGTGACGCTGACCACGCTGGGCTCGGCACTGCTGGTGCAGATCCCGAACAGTTGGACTTGGACTTGATGATCCTTATGGATCCCTTCCAACTTGAGATATTCTATGGTTCCATTTGCAGCCTCATCGCATGCTCAGGGACATAGTGAGGCTGGAGCCAGCCTGGCAGCACGAATAACTAAGGGGGAAAGTCAGCCTATCACTTGAATATGGGAATAATTCTATTAGTGTGAATCTGACTGTCAGCAGCTCTTATTAAATGCAGGAGTGGCAGGTATTAGCGGCATGGGGCATCCCTGATGCGGCAAGGGTGGCTCATCCCCCCTGGACCCTGCCAGTGCCGCAGGGCGTGAGCGGATGGAAGGGTGAGGGCACAAGCCGACGAGGCAGCCCCCGGTCCAGGGACATGCCGGCGGGGCTGGGATGGGAATGAGGGAGATGAGTGGCACATGGGTGGCACAGCAGCAGTGGCTGAGTGCGAGCTCTGGGACCGTGCCCTGGTGAGACCGAAATGAGTTTCAGGGAACATTTTGCAGAGGAAAATGCAAATTTTGGGAACACAGGAGTTTTGCTTTCGCCCGACGGCTGCTGCTACGGGAGTAACGCTGGCACTGAGCCTACCAGTGAGCATTGAGGGAGGCACAGCCCCTGACAGGGGGGGTTTAGTCCACCACAAATTATTTGGCTGGAAGAAGGTCTCCAGGGGCTGAAACCACAGGGGGTTTGTGGTGTCATGTCAGCCCCGTGTCCCCTTAGGGCTGGCTGGGGACCCCCAGCAGCCCAGGCACTGGGGACCCCCAGCAACCCAGCTGCTGCCTGTGATGGTTGGACTTGCTCTTCTGTCCCTGCTGCTCCTCCCTGCCACTGAAGCTATTAAAAAATGTAACAAATGCGCTAAATTAAATACTGCTTTTGCACATATTAAATGAACCTCCCCGCAGCAGGCTGGGAGGTTGCCGAAGCCCTGTGATGAATGTGCCTGGGCTGCAGCGACGGAAGCTTTTGGGGCTGCGGGAAGGATGTGCATCTCTGCTGAACAGCTGCTTTGGGGCTGAGCATCCCCTCCTGCCCCTCAGCGAGGGGTGCAGAGCCCTGGTCCGGTGCACGGGGCACCCTGGGAGAGCCCCCAAGGGCAGTGCTGGGACTGGCAGGCTTGGGATTCCCCCAGCTCCATGTGCCTCTGCTCCCCAGCGCGGGGGGCCAGGGGCTCGCGGCAGCATGGGGAGCAAAGGACTTTGCTGTGGGTTTTGGGGTATCGGGGTGTTTGCCCCCCAGGGGAGTCATTCCCACCTGGTCCCCCATGGGACTGTGGGTCCATTCGTCTCCAGAGCCACCGCAGCCTGTGGGATACCCAGCAGAGGCGTGATTGCTCCCCATTAATAATTTACAGCTTCTAATGTGTTGTCAGACAGTTGGTGGGTTGCAATTACCATTGAACCCTCAGGCTGGAGGCATCGCCTCGCTCAGCTGGGCCGGTGGAGCCCCGAAGCCCTGGCTGCACCCCGCCGTCACCCCGGTTCACCGAGCAGGGACAGGAGCACGCGTACCCATCCTCTGCTGGGACCTGGGCTTAATTAATCTTCTGTCGAGCAGAGAAGTGGTAATGGTCCCGGAGGAAGGCAGCGAGATGATTGTGCTGGAGTGAGACAAAAGAGAACAGTTAGACTGTGACAGCTGATATTAAAATGACTACAACTCACTTCATCCCCCCAGTCAATGCATTATATTCCTTATAAATAATGGGTTACTCCAGGTTAACTGTCTGTTGCTGCATTCCAATTGTTGATATTTAATTAGCTCTAAAATTAAAGTGTTCTTTTATTGCCCTGCCATTTGAACTGCTTTTTTTCTAATTGATTGAGATTAAAGTGTCTCCTTGCTGTCCTGGCTCCCCAGTGCTGGAGGAGGGTGCAGGGCTGGGGACAGGTTTGGTGGCAGTGTGTGACACGGGGAGGTGTGACGGAGGAGCAGAGCCCGGCCACGGTGCGAGGGGCTGCGTCCCCAGGGTGTTGGGGTCTGCACCGTGTCCTGGTCCCCCAGGGAGGGTTGGGGGATGCTGTTTCCCCTTCCCTAACACCTCCATGGAGACCTGGAAAGGTTCCTGGTGGCAGATCCTGCCTCTGCACCAGCTGCAGAGCCCAGCCCTTGCTGTGATCACCAGCAAATTAATGAGCATCCCTTTTCCCCAGTCATTGGTATAAATGCATCCTGACTGGCAGGCAGCGGGCAGGGGCGGGCAGGGCTCAGGGTCCCACCATCCCCATGGTACCTCACACCCATTGCTTTCATTGAAAATTACCCCAAAAAGCTAATCCTGGAGCGAGATGAGGAGGGGTGAGGCACCAGAGCTGGAGAGCCTGTGCCGACGGGCACCGCCGTGCCCATCTGCCAGGACAGGAGCTTCTTCCCATGTCTCAATAACAGGAGAAATTATGACCCATCTGATTGGCCTCAGATGAAATTTAAGAGCCCAAGGTGGGCATCAGGTGCTGTTAAAAAACCCCCACCATCTTGCTCCAAGCTTAAACGGCTCTTTAAAAAGCTAATGCATAATTTAACCAGAGCAATTTAAAGCAGACATCCTCCCGGGGACGGCGGGCAGGCACGGAGGGGCCCAGGACTCGCAGGCGGCCGTGGGAAACACTCATCTCCATCGCTGCAGGGGGGATGCTCGCTGCTCCCCCAGCATCCCAAATCTCCCTCCGGAGAGCAGCCACAGCCCAGCCCGGAGCAGGGACCTGCCTGTTGCTCCAGCACATCCCTAACGGCAGCGGGAGGCAAGGTTTATTGGCAGGGCCATGCTCCGCACCCAAGGTAAAACCAACGCCGAGTTGCGACGTTGGAAGGTTGACCGTGGCTGTCGGCGGTGATGCAGGGACCCGCTGCAGCCACCGGAGCTGCGTGCAAGCAGCCACCCCGGGTATTAATCTGCGGAGAGTTGTCAGGAGTGTGCGGTCCAGATGGTGTCAGGGGTTAATGCTTTACCAAGTTCTCCGGATGGCTGGGAGGGAAGGGAGCTGGGATGCAGAGGGTCCTGTCTGTGGGATCTCCCATGAGCACCCGAGGAGGAAGGTGGGCTGCCCTGCGCTGCAACGCTGCAGCTGATGCGGTCCCCGGCCCCCTGCCCTGGGAGCCTACCCCCTGCAGCAGCACCAGGGCAGGATGCGGCCCCGCATGGAGCTGGTTTGGGTGAGGCACCATCTGCATCGCTGGCTGTGCGCCCCTCGTTGCCATCCATCCCCTGTCATGCCTGGCCCCGGATGAGCTCGGGGACAACAAATGGATTGTGCCCTGCGTAAAAATGTGCCCAAATCAGCAGAAAAGCAACGGAGCCGCGTTACGGACCAGGGGAGCCTGGTGCTTGGGGTGTAACTTGGGTACCCCCCGGCAAACTGTAGCCACCGCCTGCCCAGCTAAATGAATGAACGGGGGGAAAGAATGCATTTGCATAAATTGGAATAAATGAGGACTCTTAGTCCAGGTCAGCTACTTGGCAATCCCCTCACCTGGGGGAATAGGGAAGGGGAATAAACTTGATGGATGAGGAGATTTGGGATGGATCCACGCAGTTTGCCTTCCTGAGCTCTTTCACGGCGCTCGGCTGAAAGGACACGCACACTGCCGGCTGGGTTGTGCTGGCACCGGCACCCGTCAGATGGGAAGGAGCTGCTGGAATCAGGCGAGGGGTCCCTGCAGGTCTGGGGGGTCTGGGCAGCACCTCCCAGCACCCCAAAATGCCACGCAGCTCCTCTGCCAGCTCGGCAGAGCTGGGGACCTGTCTCTTTGCCAAGCAGCAGGTGTAACATTTAGGTAAATGCTAGAGCCATTTGTAAGTGTTTGTTTCTGTGGGTGCCCCATCTATTATGCCACGGCTATTTGCTGAAGAGCCTGGTGCCCTCCCTTCCCTCCCGGATAAGCTCTTTAGCACAGACAGAGCACGCTGGCAGGATTTGGCCATGCAAAAACACATCAGCAAAAGTGTCCCCCAGCAAAGAATAAGAGGGGCTGTTGTATTTTGGGGTTCCCATGGTGGCTCAGACTCTTCAATGAGATCCCTGCCGTGTCTGACCGTGGAGCAGGAATTTGGAGGACTGAGGATGTACAACCCACAGCTCCCTTCGACAGCCCCGGCGCTGCCCCCGTGGAGATTAATGCCGGGACCGTGGAACTTGCCGGGGTGGCGAGGGGACCGCCGGGGTCAGCCACCCCTGCCCCACGGTGCTGCCCGGGGCCAGCAGCCTCCGGTCAGCAGGACCCCACGCAGCCGAGCTCTGGCCATTTTTCTGACAAATTGTGACTTTTAAGATAAACAAGGTTCTTGGCTCTTTTTACAAATTTTCCCATGTCCGGATTTGCAGCCATGCCTCAGTTTTTTGGCTCCTGTGGGGGGATGAGAGGAGGGGGCTTGGCCGTGACCAGCCCCACCTACCCCAAGGTGGGTAAAACCTGCCGAAACCCCCGAAGGGAAGCAGCTGGATGCAAGTGAAGGCGTCAGCGGCAGCTTTACATGCAGAGCTGCACTTTAATTCAGCTAAAAGACTCCTGCACAGCCAAATTCTGCCTACAAAGGCTTTAGGAAACAGTTTGCTCCAGTTTGCTTCATGGCACACGGGGAGAGGGCTCCAGCTGCGGGCTCAGCGGCCGGATCCCGGCCAGCCCCATGGCCACTGATGGGGCATGGCTGGACCCGAGCCAGGGGCCACCGGTCCCGCACCCACCTCTGCCCCCGGTGTGAGGACCACGGTACACAAGTGAAATTTCACGGTGCCTCTTTCATGTCAGAGCATCGCCAAAGCACTTGGGAGAGTTAATAATAGAATAGGAGTGAATTAAACAATGAATAATGGAGAAGGGTAATAGAAATAATAAATAATATATTTACAGACTTGCAGTCCTGCCCCAGCCTGCTCCTGAGGATGGGGCCGGCAGGTCCCCGCAGCCGTGGGCATGGCCAGTGCCACGCTGTGGCTCGGTGCAGCTTGGAAAAGCCAACCTTTGCTGGAAGGTGCCAGGCCCCATGCCGTGCCTGTGGCTGGGAGGCACCGGTGAACGGCATGGAGGCGTAATCAGGCAGCGGCTCCCAAACGCCGTGGATTATTGCTCCTGAATGGGGCTTGCACGACAGAAAGCCTCTTGCTGAGCCATCTTTGCATGGTCCCTGGCTCCGAAACAACTTGATCTCACTTGACTGTAATCCAAAAACGTTTTAAAGGTGGTTTATTTTCAACGCAATACATGCAATAGCAAGGACTGCCTTTCCTCGCCCTGGATAGCTGGCGCGGGCTCAGCGTATGGGGGGAGCGAGGGAGAGGAAGGTGCAGGGGGAGCAGGGGGGTGACACAGAGGACCCCTCACCCATCCCAAGCCTGGTAGTGGGCTGGCGGCACCGTGGGGCAGTGGGAGGGCGGTGATTGCCGGGACCCCCTCGCCAGCACGCTCTGCGGGCTCCCCAGCTGCTCCTGCGCGCCGGCTGCCAGCTGCTGCCGAATCGATGCCGGGACAGGCGTGTTGGTTTGCCGGGGAGGTGGGTTATGGTTCTCGCTGCCGGCACGAGGCTCGTGCATGGGAAACTTAATGAACATGCAGGGCTGTGCTGGGGAAGGGGGGACTGGTGCTGCTGGGGACCCCCCCTGGTCCCCGTGGCAGAGCATCCCTGGGGGCTGGCAGGGTGCAGGGGCCACCGTCCCCGAGCAGGGCACGCAGGTGGCAAGCGGCAGCGGGGACGGCGGGGTCGGGCCCCGAGCCGGTGATGGATGGGGCTCAGCCGGTGGCAGTGCGGGCGGACGTTTCTGCTGGGCTCCTGCGTCGGCAGGGTGATTTATCGCTCGCTGCGATGGGTCTGTAGGATCGAAGTCTGGGTGAAAGCCAGAGGGAGAGTTTTCCTGGGTGCAAGTGTTTGGGAGTGGGTGCTTGGCTCTGGCACAGACTCCAGGGAACCACACATGTTCTGTACTGGGCACCCCAAAATATCGGGCTCCATCTCAGGGAGGGGTTCCTGGCTCTCAGGAGCACCAGGGCTGAAAACAGCCCAAGTCCTTGGGGTCTGGCCAAGGGCTTTACCCCCCGGATATTCCCCTGGACCCCCCCGGGGTGGGCTTTGCCTGGCCCTGCCTGCTCCGAGCGAGGCCACTGCCCGTGCTGGCCCCCGTACGCTGTGCATGTCCTTTCCGGGCGCCGTGCGGGCTCTGCACCGTATCATTAATATATCTGTCACAGGGCAACTTGCAGGCGAGATAATATTGATGTAGCCATTAGAGTGCAGGGAGAGCAAGGCACGCCGCCGGTGCCGCAGCGTTGGGGGCCTCGCTCGTGTGCGGCAGACGTCGGTGACACCCGGACCAGGATCATCCTCCCGCTGCCAGCTTCTCCTCTGGGTACCACAGGTGTGTGCTTCCCTGCATCACCCCGCCAGCAGCGACGCACGGTGCCGGTAGCACCATCTTCCACCCCAAAAGAGCTCACTGTGCCGGTGGGGGTACTGCCTCTGCCGCCAGATCCTGTGCTACCTGGGAGAGGAGGAAAAAACACTGGGAACCCTTAAAATAACACACAACTGTTTAAGGATGTGAGATCCGTATTAAATCTTGGGGAAAAGGAGCAATTATCCTGTCAGAGAAGGTGATATAATTTTGGAGAGCTAGTTCTGCAGCTGTAATTTTTTCCCCACCGTTTCTCCCCCAGAGGGATTTAGTGGCCAATTATCCATCGGGTAGCGGGAAGGTGCTCGCTGCAGGCTCCGTGTGCCATGTGCCGTACCGGCGAGGCAGCCCAGTGCTGGGGACGCAGGGAGCTGCCAGCCCCACCACGGCTCTGCTTTTTGAGGTCTTTTGTGCCAAACATCAGCTTTGCTGCCGGCTGCTGCCTGCAAACCTCTGCCCCGGGGACCTGCAGCATCGTTGACCGCGGTGGGGGTGACACGAAGATGGCATTCCTCGGGGACAAGTGCCCAGGGTCAGCTTTGTCCTCTGGGCAGGGGTGATTTCGCTGCCTCCTGTAAACTCCCTGCAGATGCTGGCTGGGTGCATGGGCTGGTTTATTGCCTGTTCCCAGTTCCCCTCTTGCTGGGGTGAACACGGTGCTGTGCCGCGGGAGGAGGCTCAGCAAGCCCAGGGCACCCAGCCGCTCCAGGGCGAGCATCCAGGGAGATGCCGGGGCTCAGTGTCCCTCTGTGGAGCATGGAGCGAGGAGCCTGAAGTGCTCTGGCATGGGTGCTGGTACTGGTGTGGGTGCTGGTGTGGGTGCTGGTGCTGGTGTGGGTGTTGGCACTGGTGTGGCTGCTGGCACTGGTGTGGCTGCTGGTGCTGTGTGGGTGTTGGCACTGGTGTGTGTGTTGGCACTGGTGTGCATGTTGGCACTGGTGTGGGTGCTGGTGCAGGTGCTGGTACTGGTGTGGGTGCTGGTACTGGTGTGGGTGCTGGTGCTGGTACTGTTGTGGGTGCTGGTGCCAGTGCTGGCACTGGTGTGGGTGTTGGCAGTGGTGTGGGTGCTGGTGCAGGTCCTGGTGCAGGTGCTGGCACTGGCGTGGGTGCTGGCGTGGGTGCTGGCATTGGTGCTGGTGCTGGCGGGCACTGGCGGGCAGCAGTGTGGGGAGGGTTAATGCTTTCACCCATCGGGCTGCTGGGGAACATAATTAAGTGCTAACTTGTCATTTTTTTTAATGAAGTACCGGAGCTGGAGATTTATAATTGCTAATGAGCCAGAATAATAATTAGTTGTTTTTTAATGAGGGCGATGAGCACTCAGAGGGAGAGAGAGAGCCGGGCCCTGCTTTGGCCTAATTTTTCTTCCATGATCGTGTGGTGTGTCCAGTAGCCTGGGTTGTCCCTGTACCCAGCCAGTGGCAGTGGCCCTGCCAGCTCTGTGCCCGTCCCTTGGAGCAGGGCTGAGATGCCACACCGAGTCCCACGGTCCCTGCCCAGGTACCGGCTTTCCCCAGCAGGAATACTTGGATGGCAAGGATGTCTCTGCGTGGTCACCTCGTGTCGGCACATTTGCATCGCTCAGGAGCATAGTGGCCCTGGGGATCCCAAGGACAAGCCCCCGCGCTCTGGGGTGTCCATGTGTCCCCACTGCCTCCCCAGGCTCCTTCTGTCCTTCCCACCCGCTTCTGGCCAAAATTCCCCCTGCATCCCTCGAGGCGTCGCTCTGCTCCCCAGCAGGGTGTCCTTGCCCCAGATCCCTGGTGCACCCCCAGCACCACAGCCCAGCCCCGTGCGGGTGCAGCCCTGGCACGTGTCCCCATGCCCCATCGGAGGGTGACGTGGGGATCCCAGGGACTGGGCAGCTGCAGGGGGACGCTGGATTCACGCACCGCACTGGCACATCTCCCCCGGACCGGCACCAGCGTTGGCCTCTTGCCCCCGGTCTCCCCCCTGCCCGGTGTGCCCGGCACACACCGGGGAGATCACGGCTATTTCTGAGGACCAGCCCTGCCCAATGTGCCTCCGCAGGCAGCTGGCCAGGTAGCTGCACCGCCGTGGCACGTGTGGCACCGCGGCTCGGGGGGCACCAGGGCTCTCCTGTCCCACCGAGGGCTGCCTGAGCTGCCCCAGGGGCTGGGTCCACACTGGGCTGATATTTGCGAGCACCCCAGTGCAAGAGGGACTTGGAGGGTCCCCTGCCTGGGGAGGTCGGGGTGCTGTGGGACCGTGAGCTCGTCACTCCTCACTGAGCCCCGGCGTGGGTGTTTGTGGGTGCTGACGGCACCGAGCAGCATCCCATCCCGAGGGAGCGCGACGTGGACGGGATCAGAGGGCAAAAATCATATAACTAATTAGGTAATTGCAGGTGATTATCTTTAATTAGAGAAAGGGAGGAGTGTGAATCAGGGGGATGGGGAAGGTAGAGGCTGCCAGGCTCAGGGAGATGCTGAGCTCCCAGTTAGCCATGGATGTGGAATCCTGGGGTTGCTGAGCCCCCGAGCCACCATGGCTCCCACCAAACACCTGCCTGCTCTCTTTCGAAAACCTCCCTAATTGCAGCAGAAACCTTGAGAGCCACTAGTGATTGCCTCTGAAGGATTCATAAATCAGGCAGCAAATAATGGGAGATCTCTGCGATATTGTTTCAAAGAAAATTTAAAAAAAGCCAGTGTGGCAGCTTCATGTCCTGTCTTTTCTACGGAGATAAATAATTAAGCCATTCTGGGGGTTCTTCAGCTTTCTGAAAGCATCCCCCAGCACGGGGCCCAAATAAAGCCGATGGCATTGCTTCCTCTGGACGCTGCCGGATCCCCCTGGGCAAAGCAACTGGGATGTGCCTTGGGCTGGGCTCGCTGCTGGCGATGGACCACGTCCCCGTGCCGAGGCTGGCTCCGGTGATGCCGGGGTGGTGGGGTCCCCGGAGCCGCTGCTCAGCCCTGCCACGCTGGCAGGGATGGCAGCAAACGTGCTGCCAGGGGATGGTGCTGGCACTGCCTGGCACCCCATCCCTGGCAAACGGCATCACCGTGCCACGAACATCACCCCGTGATCCACATTATTGAGCAGAAGGCGCAGGAGAAAACCTGCCCCACTCTAGACAGGCCCATTAAACCAACGTACACTATTATTTCTCAAAGGTATAATTAAATTTAATTGTCAATTACTAAGTGGTGATGTGGAATAGACACAAACGCCCCCAGCCTGCTGCAGCGGAGGCAGGCGGGTCCCAGCACCGGGACCCCCCCCCCGCGCCCCAGCTTCCCAATCCCCCAAGAAACAAGCGGCTGTGTCTGTTCACGCTGCTCTGGTTTTTGCTACTTCACAAGAGCTGAAATCTGACCTTTTTTAATATACAAGGCTGCAATTTCGGAGCCGGGAGCAGCTCTGGGAGGAAAAGGTGGGAGCAAGTGAGATGGGGAGGGGGGGAGAAAAAACATCGTAGCCTCCCAGCGCAGTCAGCCGGGTGGTGTTTTGGTACCCACCGAGGGCTGGAGCTGAGCTGGTGGCAGGGGTGCTTGGGGAAGCATTGGTGGGATGCAGGAGCATGTCCCAGAGGGGCAGGGATGAAGGACAGGAGGCAGAGATGGGCAACTGCCCATTTAAAAATAAATGCAAGCTGTCATGCACTCGGGAGCGGGAGCAAAGCAGGGCCGGGCAAAGTGAGCCTGCTTGGAAATTGCAGCCCTGTGCCGTGCTGCAGACGAGGTCCCGATAATTGTGCTTTCTTTTCTTCTTTTCTTTCCCTTTTCCCCCTGCTGAGCTGCAATAATTGGGTGCTGTCGCCCAAGCTCATCTGCTGCTGGCTCCCTGAAAGGAGCTCTGCAATTAGCAAGCGTCACCCTGTAATAAAGCCTTTAATACCCACTTTCATGGCTCACACTGCAGTCGCTGAGCCCTGTTCCCGTTCCCATCCCAGCCCCATGCCATCCCAGCCCCATCCCATGCCATCCCCATCCCCATGCCATCCCATCCCATCCCTATCCCCATCCCACCTCATCCCATCCCCATCCCATCCCATCCCCATCCCTGCACAGCCTGGCAAGTGCCGGAGCGCCAAGACACCCATGCACAGCACCCGTGCCTGCTGCTGCCCATCCAGGCAGCTGCCCTGAGCCACTCCATGTGGGCAGGAGCCACTGGTTTAGCCCCTGCCCATCCTCGCCGCTCCACCCAGGAGACGGTGCACCAGCTTGAGCGGAGCCCGGCACCGAGCTGTGCACAGCATCCCGGCATAGAGGCCTCGGGTCCGATCCTGACCCACTTTCCAGAGCAAAAAGTCTCCGCCAGCGTTTCAGAGCTGGCTCCCGCCTGGGAGCCCTGCACAGGGCTGGGGTTCCCAGGGTGCTTTCTAACAAACGCTCACAATAAGGTAATTATGGGAGAAATAATAAATGTGTCAGTCCTGCGAGATGTATTTTTACTGGGAGGGAGGGGGGACCCCTGCCATCATGTCGAGCGTGCGTGCACTTACCGTACATATTAATTAACTGGGTAAAAAGCTCTCCAGCCCCGTGCCGTGTGCATTATTTATGAACGTCTCAGGGTGGTGGTGACTTATGGGCTCTCCTGCTCCACTCGCTGCCTTGCATTTTCCCTTGGTTTTCTCTCTCCGAGTTGCCGTGTGTCAGTGCGTGTCCGGCGGGACCCGCTGCTGGCCACGGCATGGCGGGAGGAGAGATGTTGGGACAGCGGTGGTGGGAGCGGGGTGGGCGAAGCAACCGACCCCATTGCTGCCTGTACCTCCCCGGCAGGGCCAGGCAGCATCAGCCGTGGTGTTTGCACCCTGGGGTGCTGCAGGTCCCATCCGATGCCCAGGGCTGCCCAAGGTGCTTCTCCATCCCTGGGAGACACGGGATGGGATGGGATGGGATGGAATGTCATGGGATGGAATGGGGTGGGATGGTGGCTGCAGTGTGGGACTTTCCCTCCCCTCCATCTCACAGGACCACCAGCCCAAAGGCGAGACAGCAGCCCCATGCCCTGGCAAGCTCCGGCAGAGGTGGGTACCAGCCCCAACCCTCCCTCCCTCGAGCCCGAGAGCCCCACAGCAGGGAACAGGAGTTAGATGCCACTTTATATATCATCGTCTCCCTTTATAGATGGAGTTTTAACCTTCCCGGCTTCTGCCTGGGGATTTATTAGCAGTTTCATTTCCTGCAGCAATAACTCATCACGCTCCCCAGGGTGGGTGGTGGGGCTCCTCCGCACCCTTGAGCGGGCCCTTGGCACCCCGGCAGGGATGGGGCACCTTCTCACCCCCATGTCTGGGTGCCCACAGGCAGGGGTGCCCCCGGGACCCCATCCTGCAGTGTCGCCTTTTCCCCGATGTAATGCCAAAGAACAGCCGGGTCTCCTGCCTACAGGCAGGGATGGGGGCTGTGGACCCCTGCCTGTATCACTGATGAGACAGGGACAGGGATGGGGAGGGGGACAGGGGTGGCTCTGCTGGTGCTGGTGGCAAAACCCCCGTCCCCAAGGTCCTTGGCTCGGCCTGTTCGCGTTCCCACACAGACCTGACAGTCAAGGGATTTTCATTCCCCAAAGGACTTTCTTAATTAGGAAACTTCATAGCTCGCTATCGCGCACACACGCACACCCACTCATCTCCATCTCTTCAAAGGCTCTGCCCACCCACCCTGCCGCAGTGCTGCGGGCGGGCACCGGGGCCCGACCGGCGCGGGGGCATCGCGGGGGCATCGCGGAGAGGAGGGGGCACAGACCCTCTCCCCAGCCCCCGGCGTGGGGAACCTGCTTCCCCCAGGGCTGAGCCCAGGGAAGAAAGGACGGGGCGCGTTCCTGGCCCCTGAAGTTCGCTTCCCTAATGAGGTCTGTGCTAAGACGATTAAGAAGAACTTTAGTGATGGATTTTATAATCCTGCCTGAAAGGGAAACGCGCCTCTGCTTTCCTTCCCCTGCCCTGTCTCTCCTGTCCCCAGCGGAGACGTTCCTGCCTGATGACCTCATGCCGACCGACGTCCTCCCCGGCACGGTTTTGCCCATTCATCGGTTGGGTTTGATCCCGGTGCTGCCCATGGGGCCGGGGCTGGACAGCCGTGGGTGAGCGATGCTGATGCTGGCAGTGTCTGGATGCACTGGGGAGGCAAGATATGGTTCAGCCACTGTCCCGGTGTGGCAGTGAGCATCCTCCTCTGGCTGGGTTCCAAACCATCCAGGGTGCCAGGAGCTGGCTGCAGCCTGGCAGGGATGACGCGGGGAAGTTCAGTGAAGGTGCCGACTGGTGTTGGGTGAGCATCACATGTATCCACCATGCCTGCATTGAACCTGCCGTGCCCGCGCCATACCTGCACCGTACCCACCATACCCGCACCATACCCGCACCATACCCACTGTACCTGCACCATACCTGCTGTCCCTGTGCCGTACCTGCTGTACCTGCGGCAGCGGCACATAGGAGCGGGGCACATTTCCCGCAGCCTGTTGAGCGCATTGCAAGGGAGGAATTGATCCCCGCTGTTTCATTTATTAGATGGTGTAATACCACAGAAACCTTTTCCACAATATCCCAAACTAAATCATTTATTCTTGACAAAAATCCAATAAAGAGCTCAGTCCTTCTCCATAGGCAGATAAAGCCCAGATTAACGGGACTGCCTAGATCAAAAAAAAAAAAAGAAAGAAAAGGAGGAAATGCTGGGAAAATGAGCGCGGGATGTAGAGGAGACTTCTTCCACCTTCTCGCTTTCCCAAGGCTGCTGCAGCTCAGGGTTTTATTACAAAAAGCCACCTAAGTATTACAGGCTAATCCGTAAATCCCAGCCTAGTAAAATATGTGATGGATTTTGTAAATTGTGCCCTTTACAAATCTGATTGAACTTTTTTTTTCCTGCTGGTTCCCTTTTCTTCTCCTTCCCCCTCCTCTCCCAGGGGATTTTTTTTCTCCTTGGGGACCACGCTGCCTTTTGGTGTCTGTGTCCCGGCCCTGTTCCTTCTCCAGCCCAACCTCCCAGTCCCTGTTTGCAGTTGCTTGATGGTGGGCGTGACACGGCAGCAAGCCTGGACCATGGCAGGGACAATCAGTGGGGACGTGGATGTGGATGTGGATGGGGATGGGGATGGGATGGGGATGAGGATGGGATGGGGATGAAGAGGGGATGGGGATGGGGATAAGTATGGGATGGGGATGAGTATGGGATGGGGATGGGGATGAGGATGGGAAGGGGATGGAGATGCGGAGCCCACCCATGGCCCTGTGGCTGGAGCCGGTTGCCTGTGTTTTTAATTGCTCCTTTCCCCATCCTGTCCCTGCAGCCTGCTGGCAGCCGACTGCGCGGAGGCAGGAAGGTGGCCATGAACACCGAGCCCCATGGGTGACTCCCATCTCGTCGCCTTAGCCTGATTTTAGGGCTTTCTGCCTTCCCCAGGGTGGGCAGAGAGGACTGGTTACCCCTGGGGACTGGTATCACCTGGGTGCTCCCCAGTGCCAGCTGGGGCAGGGGCACCCGTGTTCCCCCCACTGCGGTGGGGCCACCCTGAGCTGGTGGGGCCGGGAACCGTGACCCGGGGGAGGCTGTTCCTGGGTCAGACAGGGACCGTGTTGTTTTTGGCTCCTCCTCGGAGGCTGCCGAGGGACTTGGCTGCCCGGCCGGGCTATAAATCCTGGGTGTCAGATGTGGCGCGGGTCAGTCCAAAACCCCTGCGTGGCCAGGGACTGCGGAGCATGGCCAGCCCACGCAGCGTCTGCCCAGACACCCTTGGGGTCCTCGGGGTGCCGGGACGGTCTCAGGTCTGGGATGGGCTGTGAAGCCTGGAAATGGGATTTCATACAGCCATCCCTTTGGGGCAAGTAGCGCAGCCCAGCGTCGCGGACCCCCGCCCCCCCAAACAGAGCATATTTCTGTGCAGGAGGGGGATAAACTTGGGCATGTCTTTCCTTCCTCCAACGTTATTTCCTAGTTCTTTATTAAAGCAAGATGTTGCTGGCAAATCTCGCTCTCCCTTCCTTGTTTTTCCATCAAATTATTCTGCAGAGAAACATCTGGCGGCAGCTAACGAACGGGCTATTCCTGCCTGTCGCGGTGGAGATGCTGATTTCCCCGCAGCAGCCAGGGGCAGCTGGCAAATGCCACCTGCCATCGCAGTGCCTGTCATCCCGTGCCGCTGGGTGACATGGGTGGCAGCAAGGATGGGGACCTGCTAGCATCGTACCCCATGAAGAAAACTGGGAGCTGGGAAGAGGAGAAACATCTGCCACGTCTTTCATTTGACTTCGTTCCACCCTGAGCTGCTTTTTCTTTTGGCTTAAGGATAACGCTGAGGCTGATGGAGACCCGGGATCAGATCCCGGCTCTGAGCCGGGCTCCAGCCCTCGGCAGCCAGAGCTGAGTCCAGATCTCTGCCGAAGGCTCAGATCCTCCCGAGATGGCTCAACAGCAGTGGTGTTTGAGGGGTGATGTGCACCAAAGCCCCCCCAGCCTGGCCTGGGCTCAGCTCTCGCCAGGCTGGATGCCTTCACCCCCAAATTGTGCCTTGCAAAAAACCCAACAGGATGAATTCACCATGCAAATCTGGGCCATCTTATTCGCCCTTGAAGGAAGGAGGGCTGTGTTAGTGTCCAAACGTGCAGCGAAGGGTGCCTGAGCTCCCGCGGGTGCTGACTGTGGGCACGGTGGGTGCAGGGCCGTGCCTCAGTTTCCCCAATACCGATCGGCGCTGCGGTCAGGGCAGCTGGGAGCCGTCCAGCCCTTTCTTTCCTCCTAAACCCCACTCCGGTGATTAAACACGGGCGTTACATGTGCTTGGAGCCAGCGCTGGTGGATGCTAGGCGGTAACCATGGCAACGGCCAGGTTCCTGTTTCTTTGCCCTTGCCAGTCACCTTGAGATGCCACCACATCCCGGTCACCAGCCGGGCACGCTGAGTCCCCCCACGCTGCTCCCACCGCCGGTCCCTCAGCTCCTCCGGCACGCGTGGCAGAGGGATGCGGTGGCAGCGGGGCTGCACCGGGGATCACCTTCCCCATCCCGGTGCAAGGGCCCCATCCAGGCATCCAACGTCACCCAGGCTGTGCTGGGGCTCCTGGGGCTCCCAGCACCCCTGGGGACAGAATCCAGCGCCATGGGGTGGTGGAGGGAGCCCCACGCCGCTGCTCCGCCGCCGCATCCCCGGTGCTGGCAGCATCCCTGCCCGGCAGCGCCGGCGGAAGGAGCCCCACGAGATGCACAAAGCAACATCTGCAAGCGCTTAACCACGCAGCCGGCCCGGCCCTTCCCGAAATAGCTCGCTGGGGTGGGCTCCCATGCCAGCACTGATGTCATTTGCTTTTATTTCCCTCCCGTCTGCTCCTTCCCCGCTGGAGCCACGATTCACTTGTCAGCCGTGCTCCGTGCCGAGGGCTTTGCTGCCGCAAGCCCGGCCTGTGCCGGCATAGCCGGGGTGCAGCTGAATGAATGATGGTTCCCAGTGCAGAGGCGTGGGCTGGGGCCAGCCTGCCGTGGAGGGACTGGGTGGGTGCCAGTGCTCTGGTGGTTGCGATGGCATTGGAGGCTCCTCGTGTCCCTCACTGGAGCCGGGACGAGCCCATATTTCTCCAGCAGCGTGGGTACTGCGGGGAAATCTGGGCTGTCGGCTGCTGGCTGCTCCGGTGGGGTCGGTGCAAGTGGGGAGGGGTTGGGGGACGGCAGCCCCCAAGGGGGATCCAGGGTCCCCCACACTTCTGGCTGTGCCTCCGCCGCTCCGGGAGCCCTAAGGAGAGGGGATGCCCTGGCTGTGCCCCGGCATGTGGCTCTGGCACTGCAGGGCTTGCTGGCGGGGGTACCACCAGGGCATGCACCCATGCCGCTGGGCAGCTCTCTGGGGCTGCGGACGCCTTTGCGCCGCAGGCTGCAGCCAGCCCCGGCCCCTCTCCGTGCACAGGGGGTTAACTTGGCCACCACCGTGCAAGCGGAGACAGGGCCCGGCACTGAGCCAGTCCGGCAGGCAGGAGCCGGCCAGCTGGCTGCAGCCCCTCGCCTGGCTCCGGCACCAGCACATGCCTCCGGAGCAACGTGTCTGTGCAGCGCCCGCCAGCGCAGCCGCCCGACCCGCTCGGGTCTTCGGCTCCATCCTTCCTGCTGCCTCCACACCAGCACCGCAGGATCCCGCCGTGGGGGTCCGGCGTCCCCCTTGGACTGGGGGGTCATGGGGGTGCAGGCAACGCGGGGCAAAAGCTCATGGAGAAAATGCAGCCTGCCTCTGCTTTGTGAGTGGGGACACCAGGGGACCCAGCAGGGGTCTGTCGCAAGGGGAAAGCGGCACAGCGGTCGGGCGTTGCATCCATCCGATCTCGGCAATTTTTCAGTGCTGTAAATCACTGTCGCAGCTGGACGCCCCTTTGTCACCGTGTGCGCCACTGGGACATGCAGGCAGTGCATCCAGGTGGGACCGTGGCACGGCAGAGCCAACAGCAGGCTGTCGGGTTTGCCAAACGCTTTGCAGGAGGAGCGAGCTCCGCCGGGCATGGCCTGCGTGCCGTGTTGGCGTCTGCCAGCCGCAGCCGCTCCCGCTCGGCAACGAGGCTTCGTTCGGAGATTTACTGCCTCTCATGGAAAAATGGGTGGAGTGGGAGGATGCCTCCTCGTACAGCCAGGGAGGAGCTGGGGGGGGGCATTGGCCCCGGCTGTCTCGTTCTCTCCGGTTTCCATTTCTGCACCTCACAGCGGCACAGGGGACCCCCACGTCCCCTTGGTCACCTTGGGGGATGCGCGGGCTGGGATGATGACCCCATCCCCTCCATCGCCCCAACTCAGCCCACTGCCCGTGCCCGCTGCCCGCTGCACTTCTCCGAGACATGCAGGTTGCATCCCCCTGTCCTCCTCCGCTGCAGGAACACATGGCACCATGTCCTCAAATAATTGCTTCATTATGGGCTAATTACTGCAATTAGCTGAGCAGTGCTCCTGCAAGTGCCTGCTGGCCTGTGCATGGCAAGTCATGTCCCCTCCAGCCCTGCAGCCTGTGGTGGTGGCACCACCAAGCGTGGCCCGCGTGGACCTGAGGATGCTCCACATAGCTCGGGGGGCTCAAGCTCAGCACCCTGAAGGGGTGCTCAGTCACTTGGGGACCCCAGGACAGGCGTATGGGTTTGCTGCCCTCCCCTGGAGCTGCCTCGGCCATCCCCATCCCAATCCCGCACTGCCCCTCCGGGATAGGGACCCAGCAGTTTGCTGTGGGACGGGCACGTGCCGATGCCTTGCGGCACCACGTGGCTCCGGTCCCCCGGCTCTGTGGTGGGGTTGGTGACATTCAACACCAAGGCGTTGCTGTTCCCTGCTGACCTTTAATGGCTTTTCTCATCTGCTGCGGCTCCCAGCACCGCAGCAGGAGCCCCCAGCAGCTCCATGGCTCTGCCGAGCAGGAACGGGGCCGGGGAGGTGTCGGCAGCTCCCGCTGCTTGCCCATGTTTTATCTTTAATTCCTCCCTTGGGCCTTCTTCCATAGGCAACATGAGAGATGAGAAACAGAGATGTCTCCAGTCCCAGGGACTCCAGAGGTCCCGGGGTGGCTCCTCTCCTGCACCCAGCAGCACTGGGAGCTGTGCTGGCCTTGGCGAGGTGGAGCAGCCCAGAGGCTACGGTGATGGGCGCATTCACCCTTTGTCTTTGGGCTGGTCTCGCAAAGCTGCTCTGCTCAGTGGGAAGGGGAGCCCAGTTTGGAGAGAGAGACAGGATGGGTCCCATGGGCTGGGCAGCCCACGGGATGCTGCGGGGATGGGGTGTTGGCGGCAGGGGACACGCTGCGGAGCGGCTGCCTTTGAGTCGTTTCAGCTGCTGACGCGTGCTGTCACAACGGAGCGCGTAATTGGGACGCGCTGCAGCAGCGCGGCAGCACGCGTCCCTCTGGCTCAGCTCAGCTCGCCTGGTGCGTGCCGCTGTGCTGGTGGGGGGGCTGGCTGGTTGACGGGATGCTGTCCCATAATGGGCTTATTTGCTTTGCTTTGTCACTGGCTGCTCAGTACAGGAATCGCTTACGGTGACACGAGCCATGGGCGGGTGCTGCCTCCGCGCTGCCAAAAGGGGCTCCCCCTCCTTGCCGGCACCCGAAGCTGCTGTGGAGAGATGGGGCGCGGTGGGCGCAGAGCTGACGGGTGCCCATCTGTCCCCCAACAAGGGGAAGCACGCAACAAGCCAGGGCGATGGGGGATGCCCAGAGGCCCCATCCTCCATCGTCACGCTGGTGTCGAGGCTGTCCCGGTGCTGCTGTGAGAGCCGGGAGCACTGGGGACAGCCGTGTCCCGTGCCAGCGGTCGCGCTCAGCCCCGCTGTCATCGCCGCTGCCTGAGCCACGGCCGCGCTTATGAATAAATGAAGTGCGAGCAAAGCGTCTGCCTAATGGCATGATGACAAATGTGTACGGAAACCGGAGGGAAAAGGGAACAATTTGAGGGATTCAATTATTTAACAGAAGCTTGTTACTGGTATGCACCGGGGAGCCCATGCCAGCACGGCCCCGGGCTCCGGCGGGGGGAGGCGTGGGGTGTCCTGGGGTGCCCTGTGGGACCTTGGGGACCGCAGCTCAGCTGAGCTGAGAGCCCTCCACAGGGGATGGGGACACGCAGGGTGGGGGTCTGCAGGAGCTGGTGGCCGGGTGAGGGTGGGCAATGCGAGGGCAGCACCGGCGCGTAGCGTATCGGGAAGGGGGGAGCAGGAGAGATTCATTCGCACCTCGCCTGGGCTGGCAGCGCCCTGCTAGGGAGGTGCAAATGGACTCGGCAGGAGCTCGCCGCCCTGCAAAACCCCCTCGTGCTCAGCTGAATTGCTGGCAGCTGAACGCAGCACGGGGCCTGATCCGGCTCGGTTGGGAGCCGTGGTGCAGGGCAGCTGATCCAGCCCTGGTGATGCTGGAGTTTAATATCACACGAGTCAGGACCAGAACTCCTAGAGGGGGATGTGCATTTAAAATTGATTTAAGTCAGTGCCACTGTCCCCAGCGCCCAGAGATGCGAGTCCCCGTGGCCTGTGCATGGTCACTTCTGCATGGCACAGGGAACAAGGAGCACTGGCTGCCTGTCCTTGCCATCTCTACTGGGTTCCCCTCTATGGGCAGCAGCAAGCTGGGGGCTCAGATGGGTCCATTCTCCTTTTAGGGATCGCAGTGGCTATGGGGACCTCCAGCTCCATCCTGCACCATAGCCAGTGCAGCCTCCCCACCACTGGCCTCCCCCGGGGCCGTGGGACTGCGCCACATCCTTGGCCGTGGATGCCAGGGGCTGAGCCCAGCACCGTGGATCAGTGCACATCACCCCCCCCGCCATGCAGCCGGTGGTGACGAAACCTGGCAGAGGGACGAGAGCGTGTAAATGCGGGCAGGCACTGGCAGGGGATACGGGCTCCAGCAGCCAGCTCTCCGCGCACGCCCAGCTGCTCGCTGCACTGCCTGGGGACTGCTCGCTCTTAGCTTGCATATGCTGCGAGGCGATGCTCTTTATTCCCCTCCAGCCTCCTTTGGCTGTGAGCGTCCGGGATTCAGGAGAGACTTGAGTCAGGATGCTCGGGTCCGGCACAGCCCACAGTCCCTCTGTCCCTGCCTTCCCTTGCAGCTCCGTGGTGCAGGAGCAGACCCTGCCTGAGCCCCGGTGGGACGCCGGCATCCTCCACTTCAACGCTTAATCAAGAAAGCAAATGCGAATGTGGCGTGGGCACGCTGAGCATCATTCACTGCCAAAACCGGGTAGGGCAGAGCATCCCTCCCCAGCCGGCTCCGCTGTGAGAGCCGCTGCCCATCCCAGCACATCAGAGGACCCTGATGTGAATTTATTTAGGGCCCTTGTGCCAAAGCAGCCCGTACCTCTCGTGGCCGCAGAGCTCCCAGTGCCGCTGCCCCAGCCCTGCCAGCAGCCTGGTTGCTCTCAGCAATTCCAAGTTTTCGGCCCTGACGGCAGCCAGAAGGAAGCAGCTGTTTGCCAGAGCCTGGCAGCGGGCAGCCGTGCCGCTGCCTGTGCCAATCTGGGGAGCCGCGGAGGTGAGCAAGCCCCTGCTAATCTGTCGGACCGTTCTCCACAGGAACGGCGGGGCTTGTGGATGCCGATATTTGCTGAGCATGAGCCTGATGCTTTCTGGTGCCGGCTCTGAATGAGCAGGATTAGTGCCAGGGTGTGGGTTTCTGGGGACCCCTTTGCAGGTCCAAAGTGTCCCATGGATGAGGTGCCACCTCGGAGCCCCTCGGTCCCAGCCTCCCCCTCCCTGGGGTCCCTGCAGAGCTGCAGTCAGTGAGTGGCTGTTTGGAGAGAAGAAAAATCACAGCATCAATCAGAGCGGGGAGCGAGAGCAAAGCTGGGTGATTTAGGTGACCGGTCACCGCTGTAACCGATGATGAGCTGCGAGTCGAGGAGAGAGAAATAAGAAGGTGACACAGGCTGGCATCTGTTTGCACAAACTACTTTATCCACGGAGGGGATCCAGCACCCAGGGAAGTGATAAATCCCTCTCGCCACGGCCATGCGCTCAGATGTGATGGCTTTTGAAGGAAGGCAGTGGCTCGGCCGTGAGTTACTGGCTGGGGAGCACTCATGCCAGCTGGTGTGGGACCCCAGGGATGCCACATCTCTGGTGTGGGATCCCAGGGATGCCGGGTCACTGGCACAGATCTTGATGGGGACGATGGCTGCAACGGAGATGTGCAGGGGACCCCATGGTTCCCGGTCCCCTCCTGTCCCATGCTGGTGCCACGTTGTGACGCCTTGCAGCTGCACCGTGCTGCACCACGCAGTCCCTCCTCTTCCCCGCAGCCCTTCCATCTTCTTTAGCTCTCATTTACAAACAGGCTGCAGCCCAAGATGGGGAAGGAGGAGGAAGAGGAGGCACCGGAGCTGGGTGTTTCATTCCTGCACACCTCTTCCCGCGCGCCAGATGGGCAGAGGCAAATCATCCGTAATTGTTTATCCAGAAGCAAATCTGCGATGCGATGCAGCAGAGTCACCTTCCCCTGGTGGTCCCCCTCCAGCTCCTTTCCCCTCTCTCCCGTGCCTGATGCTGCCAATGCTGCACCTCATCCTCCGAACGGGTTCTCGGCCATGGCCAAGAGTGACATGTGACGGCGTGATGGAGAGGCTGTGGCGCTTTCAGGGACAATTAATCACTGGCAAAATAAAAGCAATATAAAGTCCATGGGTGGGCTGGGAGCCACGTGCTGCCTCAGTGCCATGGCTGGAGCATCGCTTTCCCCCATTGCTCTGGGTTTGCATTTCTCTGCTTGCTTTCAGCGGTGCAAATTTCCCATCGTTTTATCTAAACACACGAGCTGCCCTCCATCCCTGGGCTCTGATGCTCACGTACCCGAGCCCGGCAAACGATTTACACAGAGATGATGTACGACCTGCTTGCTCATCTAAGTTTGTGGCTCATCCTGTAGCTGAGATGTCTCCGCAGAGAGCGGTGCTGGCTGGGAGGAGGGGGGTTCCTCGCAGGCTCGTTCTTCCACTGGCCGCTGGATCATGCCGCTCAGGACGCGGCTGGGACATGGCAGCGACGCTTGGATGCTGGAAGGGTCTTTTATTTTTGTTCTTTAAATGAAGGCTTTTTTAAACAGCCTCACTAATCGATCCCCTGTCACCTATCCCCTGCCCTTTACCCACCCTGCTGTGGGTAATGGCAGGTAAACGGATCCCCAGGTCCTGGGCAGGAGCGGGGGCTCTTCCATGTGCAACACGTGTGTGTCCAGAGCCCCTCCATGCCTGCGTGCACGTGTGTCGAGCTTTGCTGTACACGTGGCTGCGCATCAGTATTTCTGAGTGTGTATACTCGCTCTTGCTGTATATATGGGTGTGCATAGCTTTATGACAACTGAAATGGAAAAGACAATTGGATGTCAAAACCTATCCGAGGAGCCCATTTATACCCACCGACTTTTATGGGATTCCCACTGATTGATTCAGGCTCCATAAAACTTCCTGCAGCAGCTCCCACCCCTCCCAGCCGGCTCTGCCTCTCTTCAATAGATTGACTCCTCTGCCTGCAGCAGGATTATATCCAGCATTCCTGGATGTGCAGCTTCTTCCCAGCTCCCCGTCGGAGCCGCTCCAGTTAAGGGATGCGGCGCATGTGCCGCCGTGCCATCCATCATGCTGTCAGAGCATCAGTCGGGCCGGGGGCCGGGGGCTGTGGCCGGATCCTGCACTCGGCCTCCTGCCGCGGCTTTCCCTTCCGAGACAATTTTTTCTCCTTGCAGAGGTGAACTTCACACTCTGCTGACGATCTCCAAGTGACAGCCCTCGGTGGCACTGGTCCATTCAAGGCAGGAACCGGGCTGCTTCATGCTGTCCCCAGTGGGATAATACATCTTGGCACTGGCCCGCATCCTGCACTGGTGCCATGCGGCACAGCTCCCCATGCCGAGCGGTGAGGGTGCTGTCACGCTGGAGGGTCGAGGCGGAGAGCGGCGGAGAGGCATGGGGCCACGGTGAGGCCGGCGGTGTGTGCCGGAGCGACAGGGAAGGTCTTGCCTGCAGCTCATTAGCGTTAATCATCGCAGGTCCCCTCATGTGCCACGGGCAGCCGGTGGCGCGGGGAAGGCATAAATCTGTGTGTCAGCACAAGTTCATCATCACCGAACCCGAGCGGGTCTCCGGGAGCTGGGAAGGACAGCCCTGCCGGTCGGGAACAGGACGGGGACATGGAGGTCTGTTCCCCCCGTGCCTGCAGCGAGACCAGTCTCTGCTTTCGGAAAGTGCCGGGGGCTGTGGGCCCTGCCAAAGGCAGGACGTGAGCATCAGCCGTGTCCAACAGCAGCCAGGGCGAACCAGCCCGCTGTACCATTCGATGTGCGCAGCTGCAGAGATCCCCCTTAGCTGTGCGGACAGCACCGGCGCGGAGCAGGCAGGATCCGTGTCTGTCCCGGGGGAGGGCATGGCCAGGGGCTGGTGCAGGTCATCGTGCGTCACCAGGAATCATGCGATGCTAGTGCAAATCAGGTGCAGATGGGTGCAGAGCTCAGCACAGCACCCGTTGCACCGTGCTGGCCCCGTGTGTGTGTCCCTGGCAGGGGGGGGTAGTCTGTCCTGGAGGAAGGTGATGGGAAGACCTTCCCCAGCATCCCCGGAGCCGCTGGCACTTGTCGGAGCAACTCAGCCAGCAGCTGCCCGCCAGCGCTCTCCTTTCCATGGCTGAGCACGCTGACCTTTCCCAGCGCTTCCCGGCTCAGCCCCCAGCCGCCGCTCCTGCCGGCTGCCTGCTTCGGCGCGGGTGGGAGGCAGGGGGGGAACGACTGCAGATGAGCAGCCCCAGCCCTTTCCCCCCGCTCCGCTCCCCTCCCAGCCCTCTCCTCCCCAGCACTCATCCAGCACCTATTAATATTTCTACCTCTGGGTGTGCGGTGAGAACTTGGACGCAATCAGGACGCCGCAATTATTACACGGGGACAGGCAGTGGGTTGCTGGCAACGTGTCCAACGTGGTGGTACCTGTGACACCAGGGAGTGATGGTGGCGGATGAGGGTGACAGGCAGAGTCTGGTCTTCCCACTCCCTGCGGAGGATGGCGGGCGCTCCCAGGACTTCCAAGATTTGGGCTGAAAAGGCACGGTGCAGCCTTCCTACCATGCTACCGGCTTTCAAGAGCAGGGAAGGGAGGTTACCCGCCGCCCTGCATGGGCGTGCAGTTGTTTTATTGACATTTCATTGCCGTTGTGTTTCCGTTGCATTGCCGTTTTTGTTACCATCGTGTTACCATGGTGTTGCCATTGCATTGCCGTTGTGTTACCGTTGCATTGCTGTACCATTTTCATCGCATTACCCTGCCGTTGCCAACTAGGTGTTGCACAGCCCTGCATCCAGCACAGCCCCAGGAGCACACTGGTTTGATAGGGTTTTTCCCCCTCAGCTTTTCTCTGAAGTCTGAATGCCACAGAGGTCTCTTATCCTGGTGACTTTTCCTTGCTGCAGCAAAGCCCGGTCGAGGAGGGGGGCCCGTGGGACTGAGTGCAGGGGCTGGGGCTGGGCTTCTCCACATCGGTCCATGCATTGAGCTCAGAAAGCCGAGGGCCGCCCAATATATTGCTCTGCTCCCAGTACAGCAAGTCCCCGGTGTCACGGGAAGGGCAGGCACACGCTCGCTCCATCGCGGCAGCGCACCTTGCAGGGAGATGTGTTCCCACCCCCTTTTATAAAAAGCAATGCTCCTGTAATAAAGAATTTAATAACCCGCTGTGCCTGTGTGGATAGAAAACTCATTTGTTTAATAGGCAGCAGTTTGGCTTTGTCATGTTCATTTAGTTTTTAATGACGCACAGTTGTGCCAATATTGATTTTAGCTTATAGGGACTCAAAAAATTTACTATCTGGAATTATCTGAAACGTAGCCGTTTTATCTGGCAGGCAGGAAGATGGATCCCTTCCCGCCTCGCTCCCGGCCGGCACGATGGCACAAGCCATTTGTGAAGGGCTCCACGTGATCCCGCACCGGTCCACCTCTCACCCACGGCACACGGCGGCAGCCGGCGTTGCCGTGCCAGACCTCACCCGGCTGAACTCTCCTACCTCTGGGCATGGGGAAACTGAGGCACGGGGGGGTTGTTTTCCCCCAAGTCAACCTTTGCCTGTGAGGTTTGGGCTGGGAATTGGACCAAGCAGTTGGGTCTCTCCGGCTGTATTCCATGAGGCCGTTTGGTGTGGGAAGAAATGTGTTGGCGGAGCAGCCCTGCAGCACAGACCTGCCCCCATGACCCCGCTGCCAAACGGCCTCCGCTTCCTTCGCTAATTTTTAATGAGTCAGCAGCTCTCGCGCAGCCCATTCCCCACCCCTGCACGGGGTGACAACTGACAGCAAATCCCATCGACGGCCCCTTATTGAGCGTAATTACTCAGCAGGAACCAGCCGGAATCCATTTCCCGAGCGTCTGCGTGCTCCCTGGCTCTCCCTGGGGTAATGTGGGGCAATGCTCGGGGTGCAGTGACCCCCGGCGCTGGCCCCCATCCCGCCGGCCCTGGGAGCATCGGAGCCCCGAGAGGGAGCAGAGCAGAGCTGGCTGGAGCAGCAAAACCAGCAGGACCAGTGGGCTCGGTGTGGGGAGGGGGCTGGGCAGGGACCCTCTGCTGGGGTTCCCCCACAGTCCTGATCCCAACCCGATTTTTTGCCCACGAGCATGGAGTAATTCACTTTCGGGTTTTGCTGCTGCTAACAGGATTGATTGAGGAGCTTGTAATTACATCTCCCTAAAATGTCCCTGGGGCTTTGTGGGAACACAAGCCAGGGACCGAACGGCTGATATTTGGGGGGTGACAGGCTCTGGGACCCCTGCATCCCCCTTCCAGGGTCCCCGCTTGCACCCATTCCCCTTTGCCGGTTCAGCAGCGCTGCGGCAGCCGGCTCTGCCAGGCACTGGCGATCACCCACACAGGCTGTGCTCGCTGTTATTCATTATGCAAGTATATAAATATATTATTTACTATTTCTCCTATTATTATCCATTATTTATCACCTAATCTTGTAGTGCTGGAAATCAGCGCAGCACCTGAAGCACCCTGTGCTGGGAAACTGCCCGCCGGATGATGGAGAGCCCCTGCAATATGCCGGGCTAGAGCACCGAGGCCGGGGCTGAGCCGAGTGGGCATGGTGAGGCTGGGGTGTGGGGGGCAAGAACGTGGGGGGTCAGCCTCCTGCCACCCTTCTGATGGCCCTGGGGAGCAACCGGCCACTTTGGGGACATCTCTGTGGCTTCCTAATTATATCACATTGGGGACCAATGTGTGCTGCAGCCCACCATGGGCAAGGAGCCAGCAGCCCCCTGCCCTTGTTCCAGGGATGGCAGACCCAGCGAGGATCCTGTCCCACTGTCGGGGATGGGGCTTCCCCCTTCCTTGGGTAACAGTGTAGTAATTAGGGAAGCTGGGGGCTGCAGTCACTCCCTGCACACACCTGAGGGGGTTTAACCTGCAGGTGGGTTAAATCCACTGGCTTAAGGCAGAGGAGTTAAATGACCCTGGTGCAGCAGGGCTGGGGTGAGGAGTTTTGTGTTGCTGCTCTGAAATGCTGGGGATGCCCAGCCTTGTGCCAGGGCAAGAAGATGCTGGAGCTGGCCCTTTCCGTGAGGGATGAACCACAAGCAGATGTCCACGGGGGACTGGTAAGATGGGCTTTGCTGCTTTTCTGCTGCTTTTGTGAGCTTCTGCTTGCAGACACCCTGAGCTGTGGGGTGTGAGCAGTGCCCAGGGCTGCAGTGGGCACACACATACCTGGATGTGCTTCAGTGTGGTGATTGCAAAGGCAGAGGTGCTGGCAAGAGCGTGAGTAGATGTGATATGTGTTCCTAAAAAGTGACCTCGTGTGTGCCCAAGTTCTTTGCTTTTGGGTCTGAAGTGCCCAGCAAAAAAACCCTCTTCTCTGAGCATCAGATGTTGGGGCGTGCAGGGAGCTGTGGATTGGAAATGTGTCTATTGCAAATGCTCTGGCTAAGGGGAGCGGAGCTGGGGGGGCTCCTGGCACCCCCAGCCCTGGCTGGTGTGTGGGGTTCAGCAGCGAGTGCCTTTAAAACCTCAACTCCTGGAAGTGTGTGATTAAGTGAGAGTCTTGGATCTGGCCCCTAGCAAACCTGGCTGGTCCCCAGCTGCTATTCTCGAGAAATGCTCAGGAAGGTGGCCTTTAAATGTTAAGAAATCATGTTAAAATGAGCCAGAGCCTTAGTTTAAATTTTTAGTCTCCTGATTTAAAAATCAGCCTTGAGGCCTGGACTGTTGGCAGGGGCTGGTGCTGCTGAGCAGGCGTTTCTGTGCCGGTGGTCTCGGGGCACGGGGCCAGCACCGAGCTTGCTGCCACGAAGCCGGCAGTTGCACCTTTACCCTGCCAGTACACAGTGGAGCCAGCTTTCCCCATGGCCCATCCCGGGGGCTCCTCTTGGCTCTTTCCAGCTTGCAAAAAAAAGGCAAAACTCAGCTTTGCAGGGTGGTGGAGGAGCAGTTGCTGTGTCTGAGAGCTGTGGGGCTCCTGGTCCCACAGCTGTGGCTTTGTGTTGCTTTATATTTAAAAATGCATCTGCACCCCAGTGTCTGTGGCCTTGAGAAGATGCTCTGGAGGAGGATTTGCCAGGGCGAGCCCCCCAGCTGAGGAAGGGCTATGGGTCTGGAGCAGCAGGAACAGTGTTTCCCCCCACTGTGGGGCTTGTGGACCCTCTTGCCTGGAGCAGCATGTGGGGATCTAGCTGGGATCCCCAATCTCCTGCTTTTTGCACGGGGGAGAGGCCCCCCCCAGTTGCAAGCAGCTCTTGCTGTGCTGCCCCGAGCTCTTCCGCAGAGCTGGCCACGCTGCGGGAAGGCTGATAAAAGCTTTGGGCTGGAGGAAAGGCTCCTGTTTCTTCCAGCTTCCCCGGCAGAGGATGGCTGCTGGGATTAATGCCTCCTCTCCGCTTGCATCTCCTGTTCGCCGGCGGAAGGGAAAGAGTGCAGCCTGTCTCGGGGTGCTCAATTAGAACAGTTTAGAGCAGGCAGAAGAGCTTTAATGCCAGCACTGTCTGCACGGCAGCGGGTTTGGGAGGCCCCAGCCTTGTGGTGCTGCATGTGCCAAACCCTTGTGTTTGGGGGCAATGGGGGGCAGTTGGGCTCAGTGGAGACAGGGCTGAGCCCCCTGTCCCGGTCCCCATGTCCCACCGCGGGGAGGTGGGAGCACTGGGCAGGGCTGCTCCTGTGCTGTCGGCAGTGCTGGGGAAGCCCTTTGGGTTTGGTGCGTGTTGTTCCTGGGGAGATGCTGCTGATGTGGACCCCCATTGAGGGGGTCTGGGGGAGGTCAGGGCCACCTGGGACCCCCTGTCTGCCCCAGGGGCTCATTGAGAACATGGATCTGTCTGACAGTGGGGACCCGTGGGTGCAGAGGTGGAGCAGAGTTGTGGCAGCTGTGGGCAGGTCTCCCTGGGAAGTGTCTGGCCCTTCTTGGCTTGTTCCCAAACCGCTGTTCTCCAAGGAGAGAGCCAGATCCTGCTCAGAAATGGGGCTCCTGTAACCATTGCTGGGGAGATGCTGTTGCTCTGCTCTCTGCCAGCTCGGAGCTCCCCAGCTCTGCATCCCAAGCACAGAGTATGGTCTTGCTCTGGGCTTGAAGGAAGAACTTAATTGGACCGAGAATCCCTAAGCAGCTGATGCTGGGAGAGAGCTCCGGGCTGGGAAGAGGAGCTGTGCTGGCAGGAAGGAGAGGGCTTGCTCCTGTTGCTATTCCTTCTCTCAGTATTTTTTTGAAGACATCAAATATTTAAGATGTTTCTGCTCCGAGCTGGTTTGGAGGCTCCTTGCACAGCATTTGAGGGCAGCATGGAGCCCTGTTTGATGCCCTTCAAGGGGAGGCAGCTTCAGTCCCACTGAAAGCGGAGCGTCTGCCTGCGTGTGGCCCTGCCTGGGGGCTGGGAAGCATCCCCACGGCTCGGGGGTGTGCGATGGCTGCATCTCACCCTGTGCTGCAGGTGTTCTCCTGGGGAGAGGGGACCTAAACCCAGGTTTAAAAAGAGGAGTTAACAGATCACAAAGACTGCTTGTGGCCTACAGCACTACCCTGAATTAAGTCTTCTGGGATAGCAGATGCTTCTGAAGAAATTAAAACGCCCCTTCCAATCTTAATTACAAAAAAAAGTATTGGGGAGCCTCGCTGCAGCCAGTCAATTATCTTCACCATGAGAAACATGTACCTTATTGCTAGTCTGGATAGGTCTGGCTTCAGCTTCTGCCTGTGGGAGCTTGTTATACCTCTGTCAGGCTGCAGAGCTTCCATTATCCAATTTCTCTTCCTCATGCTGGTGCTGACAGCCTGTGGTTACATCTACCTCCTCTCCCCTTTGATAGCAGAGAAGGACTGAGCTCCTGGAGTCTCTCACTCGCAGGCAGTGCTTCTGACCTTGCTTCTCCTTATGCTTCCCAGCCCCTTTCTGAAGCAGGGAGCTCGGAGGGGGCACAGTGCTTCCCATGGGATACTGCTTTTGTGCTCAAGGAACAGCAGCGTTGCTGAGAGTTGGTGCCTCTTCCAAGGAAGACAAGGGATGCTGAGGACAGCCAAAGGAAGCTCTTGGCTGTTGTCCTGCGGCCTTTGGATAATGCTGATGGTCCCCAAAGCGCTTGACATCCCAGCAAAGACTTTTACATTTCAAATAAAGCCTTGATCTTTTTTTGGAACTTGCCTTGGTTTCAGACAAGAGTTTTTAATTCAAGTCCAGCGACGTATTTTGGGTTTGACTTTGATGCGCCCTCTTCAAGCAGGAGGCAAAATAACAGCTTTCAAATCTACAAATAGGCCTGAGGCAGCTTTCTGCTGCCCGCGGGGCCAGTGCGGCGGCTGTGCAAGGCGAACCCCTCATTAGCCGAGGTCTCCAGCAGCAGCCCAATGTGCTGCTGCTGTTGGGGGCTGGAGCCCCCTAAACTGGGGCTCAGGGATGTCTAGAGATGAGCTCAAAAGCCCCGACCCTGATTGTAGTTGAAGACCTGTGCATCTTCACCCCTTCCAGAAGAGTCTCGGAGAGGCGAGAGTCATGCAACATGACTTGTAGCTGGTCTGTGTGCATGTGTTATCGTGATTCCTGGTGTAATTACAAGTGACACTGCCCCAAATCATAGCTAAGAGTTGGGATTCTCAGTAAGCCATGTGGTGTTCCTAGAGGGTTGGGCCAAAAACTCATTAGCCATGGAGAGATGGGGGTGCACTGTATGGGATGGGGGTGACCCAGAAGCATGTGGTGGCCACCTGGGCATCACCTGGCATGTCCTCAGGGTCACCAGGTTGGTGGCAATGTGAGTGCCAGCAGAGCCTGCTGCCCTCTCTGATCCCCAGGATGTGCCAGCATTGTATGGGGCAGCTGTCAGCTTTTCCACCCACTCCTGGAGACAGCTGTAGTGTTGCGTGCTGGAACGTGCTCCTGCTTGGATGGATTTGGGCAGGGGAGAGCTGGTATGGAGCGGGCAGGGCTGTGCTGCCAGGGCTGGGAGGCAGGACGTGCTCTGGTGGGAGTGTTGCTGCAAGATCAAAATTCAACCAGTCTGCCCGGGTGATGGTGGGGAATCAGGTACCTGTGCAAGTGGGTAATAAATGGCTCACACCTTGGCAAGATTAATTGTAATAACCATAAATCAGTGCAGGCACCAGGGGCAGGCGCTGAATTTATGGCCCTGGAGACAGGAATTCCTGTTCTTTATGGAACAAAGCCCTGATCCTGCAGGGGCTTGGGAGAGTGCTGAGCTTTATTGCGGCTGCTCCCCACTGCAGCACGTGTGTCGGTGCCTGGGGAGCGGGGTCCAAGCCCACCGCAGGGGTCTGAGCTCACCCCTGGCAGGGCAGCCTCTCTCCCTGTGCTTGTTCCAGCCTGTACTGGGAAACACCTCCTCAAGGGGCGAGCCAGGATTGCAGCCTCCCACAGCACATCGATCCCCGTCATCTCAGTTGAGAATGCCAGCCACGGAGCTGATTAATGCTGGGGTGGGCAAGTGCTGGGTTATTGTTCAGTCTCTCTTCAAGAGGTCGATGGGAAATTTGGCAGTAGCTCTCCAAATACGCGATGTGCACACAGGCATTGTCCCCCCGAGGACTGTGCGTGATTCACACGTGAGTGCGTATAATATAGTGGAAATGCACACCGGTGCCCAGGCACTAATGCGCACAGTTGTATCGATGCTTGTGGGAGAGTGCTCCCTCTGTCCCTGCCCTGATTTGACCTGGCGGTGCTGGGCTTGGCTTCAGGCTAATCTGCTCATGCTTTCATTTCACCCTGATCCTTGTAGGTCCCTTGGCTCAGAGGTACTGTGTGTGCGCTCAGGAGGCTGATCCAGCATTCAGGGTGGATATTTCCTTCTATGCAGATGGTGTAGGTCCTTGGGTGTTAATGCTCGGTAGCAGCCGTGACTGAGCCGCTCTCCCCCACCAAATGCAAGGCACTGTACTGGCATAAAGCACAGACGTCTTTGAAGGATGTGCGTTCAAGGCCTAATCCTGTCGGGAGATCTGGGCTTGAGGAATTGGAGGATCAGGCCTGAAGAGGTGATATGTTATCCGGGAGGTGCTGTTGGTTAGAACTTTTTTTTTTGAGAACCCTAAAATGTTTGCTTTGATAATCCTGTGGCAACGAGTTCTGCTTTTGAACTACCTCGGGGACATGCTTCCCTTCCCAGGGACGGGCTGCTGATGCTTGGAGTGCTGTCGGAGGGGCGGGGGGGGGGGGGGGCGGCTCCAGGCGCTTGGAGAGGCGAAAGCTGCAGACGGGAGCTCCTGCTTCTACAGCTGGGAATACCGGGGGCGGGGGACCCGCACGAACCGGGGGCGGCCGGGCGGGGGGGGGGACGCGCCTGCCGCGCCCGCTCCCCCCGCGGCTCCGTGCGCGCCCGGCAGCGGCCGCTGGGTAGCGCTCGGAGCCGCGCCGTCTCCCCGCCTCCCCGGCTCGGGCTGCCCCCGGCTCCGCCGTACCCCGCCGCCGCGGCTCACTCCGCCGCCGAGCCGCGCAGGAGAAGCAAGCAGCCGGTCGGAGCGCCGAGAGGGGACGGCGCGGCGCCGCCAGCCTGCCCGCCGCGCACCGCCGGCGGCTCCGAGCGGGACCCCGCGCCGCCGAGCGCCGCCGCCGCACTTTCCCCACCCCCCCCACCCCCTTCCCCGCGGGTGCCGGGACGCAGCGGGAGGCAACGGGGGGAGAGGGGGCTCCCCCCCAACCCCCCCGTCGCCCGGAGCCGCCCCAGGCGGGGATGTCCTCAGGCAGGAGGTGAAGGCTGGGGAGGGGCCGCCTGCCGCCCCCAGCCCCCGGACCCCAAACTTTTCAGCGGCTGCGGTGCGCTCGGCTGCGGGCGCGGCGGGCGGCGGGGGCCCGGCCCCCATGGTGCCCGGGTGGGCAGGAGGGGCCGGGGGCGAGCAGCCCTGCGCTTCCCCTTCCCTTCCCTGACGCGGGGCGCAACGCTTGGGGAGGGGCTCGGCTGCCGGCCCCCGCTCCGGATTTGGGGGTCCTGGCTCCGCACGGCCCCGGGGAAGTTGCACATGGTGGGGAGCTGCCTGCGGACCCCCCCCCCCCCCCCAAGCTCTACGAGAAGCCTTTCAGCCCAACGTCTTCGCCTCCCCCCGAGCAGAGCTGCTGCGGGGGTCCCTGCGCCGGAGCCCTGAGGATACCCCGGTGCCCGGCCAGCAGCGGGGACCGGATTATAAAGTCGGGGGAAGTTGCCCCCCCCCCCCCCGCACCCCCCCACCCCATCTCGGCAGAGCCATGGCCCGGCTCGGGAGCTGGGGGCTGCTGTGCTTCGCGGTGCTCGCCCTGCCCGGCCCCCCGGGAGCTGGTGCCCAAGGTAAGGGGATGTGGTTGGGGTGGGGGGGGCACCCTCCAGCTCTGACTTTGATGCTGGAGATGGACCGTGGAGGGTTTGGGGGGGGTCCCGGCACTGCTCCCCTCAGCCGAGCCCTCACCTTCCCGGGCTGGGGAAGCTTTGTGCCAGCTTGGGGGATGGGGACCGAGGTGGTCCCGTTGGGGGGGGCACAGCATCGACGGTGTTCAAGAAGCCCCCCCACCCCCCGGAGCTGGGGGCCCGGGGCCCGCTGGTGCTGAGCACAGCGCGGTGTCCGGGAGGACTCGGTGGGGGCGAGCAGCACGGCTCTGCTCTGCCTCCTCCATCCCCCTGCCCCATATAACTGCCCCCAGGCTGGGGATGAGAGGGGGAAATGTTCCTCTGAGCATGGGGTAGAGACTGCCCTGGACCACTTTCGGGAGGCTGAGCATCCCCTGGGGATGGCGGAGGGCAAAGGCACCCATTTCACCCCCTCCTGGGGGACTCCCATTGAACCGCAAGACCTGGGGCGCAAGTCTGGGGAGCTCCCAGGGAGCAACTCTTGCCCTGGGGTTGGTCCCATCGACCTCCGGCTGGCTGGTCAGACCGGGCAGGGGGCTGGGGCTGGAGGGGGTCTGCAACCCTGAGCCCCCGTGGGTGCCCGGGGCTCCCCGTGCACCCAGCCAGCCCTTGGGGTGAGGCAGTACTGCTGGGCAGGGTGAGCCCCTCTCTGCTCCTCGCCTCTGGAGCTGTGGCACGGCACAGTCTGGTTTTAGCTACCCGAGAGGGATGTAGAAATAGTTTGTGGCCCTTTGGGGTGCAGCTGGGGTTCAGAGATGCTGGGGGGCCCTGGGGTCCCATCCCCTCCCCAGCAGCAAGGCTCCCCACAGGGCTGCAGAGGAGGCTCACGGCTGCCAGGGTTGCAGCACGGCCGCCTCCGTCCCTGCCGCTTGGACTGAGCGGATCCAGGCTGTGGAACGGGGAGGGGGCACAGTGGGGCATAGCGCTGGGGGTCCTCGCCCGCGACATTTCTTGCCCTTGTTTGTGGCAGCAAGCGGAGCCAGAAGTCCCTGTGCGCTCCTGTCCTCCCGCTCCCCCTGAGCCTCCCCCAGCACTGCTATAATTTCTCAGTAATTAAGTTCAGAACATAACATCTAAAGCGGCAGTATATTATCTGGGCAGGCCCTGTGTGGGGAGCTGTGAAGGTCTCTTTGATTGATTCACTCCCTTGCCGAGTTTCTCTTCTCCTGGCTGGCGTCTCCGGCTGGCGGGTCCCCCGTGGTCCGTTTGTTCCCGCCTGCGGGACGGGCTCCTGGTGTGACCGAATCTCCTTCCATCAGTCTGTTGGGCTCTGGGGTCTTGCTGTGGGGTGGAAGACCCGGGGCTGCCTGTGCTTTGGCCCTCGTGAGCGTTGGGGAAGGGGCTTTGCTCCCCTCTCCCGGTGCGGGAGCCGAGCTTTGCGGCTTCGGCTCCCTGTGGTGTGTGTCACGTCCTCGCGGGCAGCGTGACATTGCTCGGTGCCCGGCCCCGGCGCTGCGTGGCAGGCAGCAGCCACGGGCGAGTGAAAGCGGTGGTTGCCCATGACAGAGTTGCGGTGGGGGGGAGCATTGCCAAAACCTGGCACGTGCCTGTCTCCCCCGCTGCAGATGGCACTGGGGATGCACCGGCAGGGTCACCTCCTTGGCTGCGGTGCCCGGCACGCATGGGCTGCCGACGCTCACCACTGCAGCCCGTTGGGGCAGACTGGGCGCTGGGGCGAGGGAGCCGGCGAAGGAGTTGCCGTACGGGTGGGCAACTCCGCGTCGGCTTTGGCCTCTGGCTCAGCCCCGCTGCGGTGGGGCGGGCAGGGCAGCCTTTGCCTGGGCATCCTGGCGGGGCTGGCAGCGGGAACGGAGGCAGGCAGTGCTTTGTGCCGGTGCTATTGATTCAGGCAGCCAAAGAAAATGGGATCAATAGAGAAGGGAAGGAGGAGGGGACGGCGCGAGACCTCCCTGGCCGGGGCGTGGGGGCTCCCCGGGCGCAGGATGAAACACTTTAATACCTGCAGTTGGTAAAACAAAGGCCCCGCGCTGCCAGGGAGAGAGGGGATGGAAGTTTAATTACAGCCCGTCTGTGCTGTGTAATTATTAATTATCCACGGCAAAAAATAACTTATTGATTAGAGGCCTCGCGCTAATTACCCGGAGCCGAATGCGGTGCTGGGTGGAAGGCTAATCAGTCAGCGCCACCCGGGCGGGAGCTGTGTCGCAGTGCGACCTGTGCCGGGGCCGAGCGGCGGTGCCACGGCTGGGGGGGGCATGGGCAGCCCGCTGCTGCCAGCCCTGCCCCAGCCAGCCCACGGCTGCAGCAAAGGTGCCTTCAGCCGATTAGCAAGACAATAAAGGGCCCCCCAAGAGCTGAGGGGTCTGGGGGTGTCCCAGTCCCCTCCTCCCCACCTTTTGTAGGTTTTGAGACCCCCAGGGATGCAATTTCCCCCCACCCAGGGCTGGGGGCACAGCCTGGGACCCCCAGTGGCTAGCACAGCACCTCTAATGGGATTGAGGAGGCTGCGGCCAGTCCCAGGAGGGATTTGGGAGGCTTAAGGTTCCAGATGGGATTTGGGGCAGGGGCCTGAGACGGGCAGCTTCCACCAAAGAGGCTTATTAGGGACTGGAGTGGGGGGGTGCTGGCACCTTCTGGCACCCATGCATGGTGCCTGGGCACGTCCGCATGCGTGGAGCCCCATGGGGCAGAGCAGGAGGGGGACGAGTCCCTGCTCCTTCCCGGGGATGTGATGCTGGTGACAGGTTCATGCCAGGACTCCTGTGAAGGGTGCTGCTGGGGAAGGGATGGCCGAGCGTGGGTGTCTCTTGCCCTGGCTTCCCCTTCCCCGCGAGCGTGGCCGTCACGTTAGCCGGTGGCCTCATGCAAAGCTCTGGCTCAGGAAGGAAAGTGGCTTTTAGGGGAAAGGAAGGAAAGATTAAAATTTGATGCTTCTTTGGAAGCCATTAGTGACCAAGCACAGCAATGAAATTTTGATGACCTGATAACCATAAGGGGAGGGGGATACAGTCACATCCTAGGCAGCCCGTGTCGCCATGCCCCATCGCTGTGCTTGGTGCCCTGGCCGATCCCCAAAGGTTTGGGGTGCCAGTGATGCGAGCCACAGCAGCACTGGGGTATGCTACCGTGCCTGCGGACTGGGAGCCGGGTCCCAGGGGGGACAACAGGCAGGTCGAGGGCTGCCAGCGGGAAGGAGGGCGGCTGTGAGCTCATACCCACCTCGGCTGCCTGGTAGGGCTGGAGCTGCCGGCACGGTTGGGCACACGTCGGTGGGCTGGGATAGCTGGGGATGGCTGAGCGGCTCCTGCCCTGATGCCAGCCAGGGTGGCAGTGACAAGTGCTGCTTGTCCCTAAGTGATGGGGATTAGGATGCGGTGGCATTTCTGCTCAGTGGGAGCAAATGAAGGAGTTGGAGAGAGGGAAGGAGGGAGGCAGGCAGGTGCAGGTTGCTTGTGAACCTGGGAAAACGCTGATAATGAAACCTGGGAGGAGGGAGGCTGGCTCGCGGGGTGCCAGCAGGGCGGTGTGATGAGGGGTGACCCTGCGTCTTTATGAACCGTGTCCTTGTCCCCAGCCTGTGCCTGGAGCTGATCCCTGATGTGGCTGGTTCCTGCCTTGGGATGAGCTCCAGCCACAACACACGTTACTGTTTTGGGGTGCACTGATGTTTTGCAGCAGCATCACAGACTGTTGCCTGGGATGAGTAAGGCCCTGCTCAGACTGGGGTGCAGAGCTGTGTGGGAGCAAAACACTTTGGGTGCTGGGTCCCAGCTGGGGTGGGTGAGTGGTAGGTCCCTTCGCCTCTGAGCCCTCATTACCTCCCCGAGCTTGTTAGTAAGTCGCATGTTGCTGGGTGAAAAATGGTCAGTGCCAGGCCAGTAATAAATATACTGCTGTCAGTGGTGATGTGATTGTGCTAACGAAGGGCGATCTGAGTCCCCGTGGTTGTGCCGGGGCTGGTGTGTGGACACAGGGTGGTGCGGAGAAGCCGGTGGCTGTGGTGCCCTGCCAGTGCCGTATGGCTCCTTGCGCATGGCACTGGGCCTTGGTCTTCCAAAGCACCTGTGGGGATCCAGCACCCATGAGAGCAGGAGGACTGGGGGTGGTGGGAACAAAGTGATGTCCTGGGAGCTTCTCCTCCTGTGCAGAGGAGCGTTGCATGGAGCTGCTGGAGAGGACACGGGGCCAGGGTCACTCAGAGCAGCGATAATGCCAAGGACCTCCCCCATCCCTGGGGCTGCTGCTCTGTTTTGGGGTTCCCACCCTCTGCATCCCCAGAGCCATCCCTGGAGGTCTGTCTGGACTCAGGGTGCGTTCCCACCACCCTTTGCCCCGCTGGCAGACTGGAATGTGCTGGCAGCATCTCCCTGCCTTGCTGGTCCCGCTTGGCATCCCTCACACCCTGGGCACGCCGGCAATGCCGCCTGTGTGGGCACTGCCCTGAGTACCCCCTCCGTGGGGCTGGGGACCGGCTGCTTTGGGGGTGCAGCCCCCTGCTCCCAGCGCTGCTTTGGGGGTGCAGCCCCCTGCTCCCAGCGCTGCTTTGGGGGTGCAGCCCCTGCCTTGCTCCCAGCGCTGCTTTGGGGGTGCAACCCTTGCCTTGCTCCCAGCGATGCTTTGGGGGTGCAACTCTCTGCTCCCAGCGATGCTTTGGGGGTGCAACCCTCGCCTTGCTGCCAGTGCTGCTTTGGGGTGCAACCCTCTGCTCCCAGTGATGCTCTGGGGGTGCATCCCCCGCCTCGCTCCCAGCGCTGCTTCACCTTCCCCCCTTTCTTCCCTGCCTGACGCCCACCACCTGCCTGCACCCAGGGAAGGCAGAGGCCCCCTCGGCGGCCCCCTCCCCTCGCCCCCAGCCCCGCGGGGTGCAGGAATGCCTGCGCCTGGAAAGCCATGCCGGGCTCGGGTTGCCTGGGAACTGGGTAACCTGATCCTTGGGAACGGGGCCGAGGGCAGGGGACATTCCCGGGCTGCAGCTGGTCCCTGGCCCCCGCTTTGTCTCCCCGTTCTGATGGGGTGGCTCTGCTCCCCCCCCTCCCATCCTCAGCCCCCCCCCAGGAGCAGAGACTTGGGGAGCGGGGGGCTCCGGGGCCTCAGGCAGAGCCATCCCTGGGGATGCTGTGACTGGCAGCAGCCGGCTGCTCCGCGTTGTCACCTCCTCGCGTGGATCGGTGTCACTTCTTGGCCGGCAGCCACTGTGGGCTGGGGAAGGCCTTGGGCGCTGGGACCGGCTGCCGCGGCGTGCCAACAGCTGGGCATCCCGGCCGGCAGCGGGGATGGTGCGGTGGCAATTTGAGGAATGCCGGAGCCCCCGTGCCGAAACCACCCACCCTCGCCAGCAGTCATTGTCCCCATCGTCCACCTCGGCATGTGGCAGCTCCGGGCTGGCCGTCCTGAGCATGCTGGGAGCTCTGCCCCTGGGTAGCTGGAAGGGGGGAAACTGAGGCACTGGGCAGAGGTGGCGGTGGCTACGGTGGGAAGGGGACTGCAGTGCAGTGCCGGCTGGTGTCCCGCTGCCCTGCATATGCAGGCACACGTGAGCGGCTCCGTCAGCTCTCATCAATCACTGCCTGCCCGTGCGGAGGTGCCGAGGCCCCCGGTGTAGGGAAACCTTGATGAGTTTGACCATTAGCAGAAAGAAACCGCTGAGCTAATTTTAGCTGCGATAGCTAATTGCTTTTTGCACTGCTGGGTGAGACGACAACCTGCGAGTCCTCATCCGTAACCTTGAGCCCTCCTGGCTCCGTGCAGCAGTGTCGCCCGGGTCCTGCCGGGGTGAGGAGCGGGATGTGGATTTATTGGTGGGAGCACTGGTCCCTGGAGGGGTTTCTCCAGTATACTCGGGTCCATGTATGAAGCTGGCAGGGGTTGGGGTGCCTGGCAGGGTCCTGCTACCCCTGGCTTGCAAGGATGGGTGTCCCTTGTGCCTCTTGGGGAGCAGGGACACATGTGGCATGGGGAGAAGACTCTGGCTGTCCCCTGAGGCCAGCAGGTCACCCTGGCTGGTGGGAGAGCCCCAGCACTCGGCAGCATGGCTGTGTTCATGGCTCACAACAAGCTGATGAAGAGAAACGCTATTTTTAGAGCCCCTTCATAGATCAGGGTGCCTGTGCCCACTCCTGTGTGAATTGCCCGAGCCAGAGGGCATTTCCCCTGGGGTGAGAGCGGGGCTGGGGACCCACTCCCTGCGTGGACCTGCAGGGCTGGGTTGCGTTTACCAGGATGGTTGGAGGAGCCTGTCCCTCTGTCCCTCTGTCCCTGTCCTGCGGAGCCATCCGCCTCCAGCACATCCCAGTTCACTGGCTGTGAGCCGCGGCTGGGTGAGGAAACCGGACTGAATCTAGGGCACAGGCTGGACGTTAACTGGGGTTTTATGGGGTCATATATGTTCCTTATTCATCCCTTCTGGGAGCCTGCGTGAGGAGCAATCGAGCGCTGGGTTGTGCAAGTGGCTGTCTCTGGGGCTCAGCCTGTGCCCATGGGTCTCAGCATGGTGAGATGCTCGGTGCTTCCCCTCCTCTTCCTCTTTGCCTGGGCTTGGACCATGGGGTCAGGCTGAGAGCTTGGGGGGAGGTAAAGGGGAGTGGGTCCTGCATGGGTCCGGCATCCCCATCTCCCGGCAGTCCGTGAAGGTCTGGCTGGGGACAGTGCTGGGGCAGGAGCTGGGTGTGGACGTGCTGCCGGATCCTGGCCCAGCGTGGGGCCAGGACGGATGGATGGATGGAGGGGGCTGGGGCGAGGCAGACACAATAGCTCTGGTTTCAGCAACCCGCCTCCTGAATGCCTGAAAAACAGCTGATGGCCGTGAAGGGGGATGAAATGGGATTAGCTGCTGTTTCCAAAGGGAGCGAGTCCTGCCGAGCCGGACAATGCGCCCGCTGTGCCCCCGCTTCACGCCTCGGCGCGCTGGCCCTGCCGGAGAGGGGCTCGGCACTGGCTCCCCGGGGCTGGGGTGCTGCCTCCTGCCCTGGCTGTCCCTGGGGGGTCTTGGGGTCTGCCAAGCCCCTGATGTACCTGCGCTGGGTGCTGCACAGGCTGCTGGGGGTGATTGCAAGGGGCTGGAGACTCTGGGGCAGGGTGGGGGTTTCTGCCTGCCCCGCAGCAGCCCCGAGGGGTTGTGGCTCGGCTTCTCGCCCTCCAGCAGCACCGAGCGGGTCCCAGGGGACCTCGCAGATCCCTCTGCTGTGGCGGCAGGAGCTGGGGACTGTCCCACCCCAGCAAGCAGCAACGCTGGGTGCCCAGCCTGAAGCCCAGTAGCCAAAATGGGAGCGCAAGAGGCTTTGAGTTTTGGGGGATGGATAGGTGCCTGCTGCCCCTGTACCACCCTGGGGCCAGCCCGTGGTGGGTGCCGGAGATGGGGCGCAGAGGGGACCAGCGGCACGTCTCGGGGTGGGAGCCGCGTGCGGCCCCAGCTGCAGCGCTGCCGGGGCGTGCACTTGTGCGGCACCGCGCTCGGTGGAGTGAATTGATGTTTATTTTGATAATGAGTTCTCAATGCATTCGCAAACTAATAAAATCAACTCATTAGGGTGGTATGTTTAATGCAGAGTTCTGCTGTTGGGAGAGCCCTCCCCGCTGGCTGAGCACCGGGAAGTGCTGAGCACCCGGCTTCTGCCTGCATGCATGGGGTGCGAGCGGAGGAAGGTGAATGGATCATCTCCCCGTTTTCTCCATTTTCCTCGCTTGCATGGTGGAAAGAAGGGCTGGGAGGGCAGCGGCGGGGAGCCGAGTTGTGCAGTGGAGGGTGGAAACAAGGCACGTGCAGTGAGCGGGGGCAATGAGCTGCCGAAGCGCTTCACCTGGGGCGGTGGTGGAGTCTCGCTCGCTTGGCTTCTCCCCCATAAGCTTCACGTCAGGCTGGGCAGCGGTGCTGGCTTTGCCGCTGGAATCACTGGCCCGGCATCACGGCGTTGGCTGGAAAAGCCCCTCTGGCTGGGAGACCCACAAGTGTGTAAATAAGTGCAATGACCAGAGTTCGCTTCTCTGCCCTGGAAATTCAGGGCTGTTGTGGATGGCTGGGGGGGGGATTGCCAGGCTGTGAGTTATTCCCGTCCCCCATCTGCAAACAGGGGCGTCTGGGAAGGAAAAGCTTTGGAAAAGGTTTTTTCCAAGGAAAACTCGTGTTCGCTGTCATGCTACAGCTATTTATGTTTCAAGTGAGCAATGCAATGACTAATTAATACTTTGGAAAAAAGGATGTCTGGGCAACACCCCAGTAAATCGGCGAGTGCCCGGTGCCTGCTGGCTCGGGGCTGTGCCGCAGGGAGGGGGACCGCGGCCGCCCGTGCCTTCGTCCCGCTCAGCATGGGGGGGGCAGGGAGCTGGCAAAGTGTTTTCCATCCCGCGGGGCTGGCGACTTAATTGCGTCAGCGCCATGGGAAAGGCTGAGTGGGGTTTTTCTTGTGGTTTCTGTCTTCTGTTTTTCTTTCCCCGCTGTATTTTTTCAGTTGGGAAATGTCGCCTTGTTGAGATTCTCGCGGCGAGCCTGGAAAGCGGCTGTCTGTCTGTCTGCGAGGGGGGTCGCAGGGCGAGGGCTGTGCTGAGCGTTTCTGGGGGATGCGGGGGGCGGCAGGAGCTCGGGGATGGCAATGAGGGGGATGGATGTCCCTTGCAGAAGTGACATCCCAGGTGCTGTCGGGGCTCCTGCAGGGCAGGTCTGGTGGTGGCTTTGCTTTCCCACCCCTCCTCGGCCACGGTGGCCCTGGGAGCCACCGCAGCCCAGGGCTGTGGTTGCCTTCCAGGAATACCTGGAGGATACACTTGATATGTCCCATGGGGCCAAATCCAGCCCCGAGCTGTGCTGCGCTGCACTGGGCTCGTGTACCATCCATCCCACCCAGTGCTGGGACCACCCTGGGGTTGGGGACCAGGGCTGTCGGGACCCCCGCCTTGCTTGGCAGTTGGGTGTGGAGCCCATTCCTGCCAAACCCTCGTGGGGAAGCTCCGGTCCTGGCTGCGAAGCCTTTGGGAATGGGGCTGGGAAGGGCCCCTCCACCCCTCCAAGGTTGCAGGGAGGGGGATCCGTGTTCACCCTCTCTCCTACCCCAGAATGTCTGGCTGGTGGCTGTTGGGGGGTCTGGAGGTGATGTCTGTCCGTCCTTCCCCTCCTCACCATTTTGGAGTCTCTCCTGGGGAAATCAGCCGCAGGATCTGGCCCTTCTAATTGCATTGAGTCACTCTCCGGGTGTCCGTGACTCACAGCAGTGACCCAGATACGGCGGAGCTGCGTAATCGCAGGGTCGGGAGGATTTGTGGCATCGGAAGGAGTTTGCTGGGGAAGGAGTTTCAGCTGGAGCCTGGAGCTTGTTGAACATCCCTGGCTGGGGACGGGGCTGTGCCCTGCGTGGGGATGTGCTCGGCAGGGGGAAAGGCTCGCTGCAGCCCACGGTGATGTCCAGCTATGCCACCCGCAGCAGGGCAAGAGCTGGGGATGTGCCCCTGGGCTGGGGGAGCTCCTGTCCCCCCCCAGGAGCATCCCTGCATGGCCCCTTTGCTGCGGGTCCCTTGCAGCTCCCCGCAGCTCCGTGCGTTTGGGCTTGGGTTTGGAGCTCTGTGCTGGGGTCTGTGCCTTTGGGGCCAGGTTTGGGGCCAGGCTCGCGGGGTCTGTGTGCTCAGGGCCAGGCGTGGGGGTCCATGGGGGCCACGCGGTGCTTCAGAGCACAAAGCTCTGTTTGTCGGCCCCCCTTGGGGCTCGCGGGCTGGGAACACACAACGGTGCCGTGTGTGCGTCTGTTCGGGGTTTCCCGCGAGGGGAAATGTTATTTTTTCCAGCTGGCGCTGCCGGGGCGGGCGGGCAGAGGGGCTGGGTGTGCGAAGGCAGGCAGGGACTGGCAGGCACACAGCCCCGCTCTGTTCCCAGCCATGGCCTCGCCACGGGGCTGAATGAGACGCTGTTCCCCAGCCAGGGCTGACGTCTCTCCCTTGGCTCCAGGAGCATCTCCAGCCTTACCTGGCCCACGTCTGCATCGGGGTGCACCCGGGCTGGGTGCTCAGTGCCACAGGGGCTGGGTGCTGAGGGCTGCCCCGGGCTGCGGTCCTTGGGCAGAAGCGTGGGAGCTGAGAGGGGATGATGCTGGCACAGCTCCGGCTCTGCCGCAGCGGGGGGGTCGGTCGCCAGGTTTGGACCCTCCGATGGCCGGGGATGTGTGCTGGGGGTTGCGTGGTGTTTGGGGAAGGGATCGCCGGGATGAAACCACAAAGGGAGGTGGTGCCATCTCCAGCACCGCTGTTGGGAGAAGGGAGGTCCTGAGCAGGCACCGCGGTGCTGCCGAGCTCGATGTCCCTTTTCCAAACACCCCTTGTCCTGGGGGAGCCGTGCTCACCCCTCCCCGTATTCCCCATCCCTGTGCGAGGGTTCGGCTGGGCATGGCGAGGCTGCCGGCTCAGCCGATGGCCCGCTGAGCCCTCTGAGAGCCCGGCTGCAGAAGAGGAGCTTGTTATGGAGCCATCCTGCTTTTAATTAACAAATTAAAATCCTAGTTAACAATCCAGCCCCAGGGCTGTTGGAGGCTGGGAGAAGCTGGAGCATTTGTTATGGAAACGGCAGTTAATTAACAAATAAATAAATAAGTATGGGCCTGGAGACAGATGTGGGAGGAGGAAGGGGAGACGGCAGCATGGTTGGGGTGTCCCGCCGGCCTGGCGGGGGGCAGCGCGGGAGGAGGGCGTCCGTCTATCCATCTGTCTGTCCTGCGGGATGCCATCGCCCTGGCGGGCAGCGCCAACCCCGCTCGGAGCCATTGGTGCGAGGGGCTGGATCCTGGCTCGTGCTGGCTGTGCCACAGCAGATCCGGCTATGTACTGTGCCGGGACCACCTTGGCTGGGTTTGGGGGCTCCTGGTCTCTGCCTGGGCTTTGGTGAACGCCGCTGGCCCTGGAAATTGCACCCGCTGCCTCTTCCCCCTGCCCTTGAGGCTGGGAAGCACCGTGGCAGAGCTCCGGTGGAGATGGATGAAGCGTGACACCGGCAAAACCGCTGTGCAGTTTGCAGGTGACACCAGTGCCGTGCAGGGGACATTGTTTGCTGGGCTGCTCCTGCATCCCGGGATTGCTGTGGTCCCCGTCGGCGTCTCCTTTGCCCCGGGCTGGGTCTGGGCGGGGGGATTTGGGCAGCTCCCTGGGCTGGGTGCAGCTGGGGAGGGGGGTGCTGAGGCCGTGGCCCTCGCCCCCCCCCCCGGCTGTGCCCTACAGCGGTCAGCTTGCATTAGCCACAGGGCTGTCACCGAGAGCCCCGAGCTAGTGCCTGCTGCCCACGGGGATTATCTCTGTGGGTGGGTGGGTGCTGATGGGGCCGTGTGGGGGCTCGGGGTCACTGTGCTGTTCCCCGAGGTGCTGCGGGTGCCCAGCCGGGCTGGTGCTGCCCGAGGTTTTGTGATGTCACCCTGCCCATCTCGCTGCCAGCACCGAGGGCAGGGGTGGCTGCGGGGACCGATGTGGGGACGTGACCCCCCTGCCAGCCTATGCCAGGGCCCTGCAGGACTTTTGCAGCGGACGAGGAGGTGGCAGAGCCCATGTCCCTCCCGTAGCTTCACCTTTCCAAAGGCTTAAGGGAAGAAAATCAGTTTAAAAAACGGCTCTGTAAATCCTGCCGGTGTCACACGGACAGGAGCTGTGCTCCGCTGAGCAGCTCTTCCAGGTCTGCGTCTCTCTCAGCCTCCCACCTAATCCAGTTAACACACCTCTGCAATCAGCTTACGGCATGTAAGAAACCCCACATCTCCTCCGAGGGAGGCGCAGGGGAGTGGGGCAGCAGTGCCAGAGCCGTGGGCTCTACCAGGTCCAGCCCAGCTCCTTGCTGGGGTGGCAGCGCTGGGTCCGGCTCCCCTCCTTTGCCGGACCCCTCCTGCGGTGTGGGTGACATGCACATGTCCTTGCACCCTTGCTGGGCTGTGGCTCCATGTCCTGAGGGCTCCCCCACCACCCAGACGACCTTTTTCCTCCGCGAGGAAATTGCTAAAGCAATCGCACGAAAACGCGGAGGGTTGGATGGAGATGAAAAGGTGCCCGGCTCCAGCCGTGTCTCTCCATCGCCCAAGCCCACGGAGCAGCGTGCCCTTGGTTGGCAGCCCTCCCGCTGCCCGTGCCCCTTTGCCGTGGCAGAGCAGCAGCTCCCCGTGCCGTGAGCAGTCTGATGGGCTTGGCGTGAGGCATCGGAGCAGAGACGGATGCGTTTCGGCAGCAAGGTCATTGCAGGGTGCGTGCCGGCAGCAGATGGCTGGAGGGCACCGGGTGTCCGTGCAGCCGGGGAGCCTCTCGGCTGCACCATCCTGCTCCGGCTCTTTTTCTGAGGGCTGCCCTGGTGCCCGGTCCTGGGCAGGATGGGCATGGCATTTGGGGTTTGCTGCCGGAGGGATGTGGCCGCTGCGAGATGCTCCCGTGTCCTCTGAACGCAGGCAGCGGAGCCCTGCTTCGACCTGCCGATGGCTCAGGGCCGTGGCCTCTCTTCCCTGGAACAAAGATGGTTTTATTCCTGTGATCTCAGTGTGATTGGGGCCGAGTGAGGGAGGCTCTCCAGGTTGTGCTGCCTCGGTTAAAAACTCTCTTAGCTCTGTTCTGCGATCGCTTTATGAGAAGCAGCTCCTTTTTGGTGTGGCTCCCGGCTGCAGCCCCCATCGTCTCCCCGCCGCTCGGGGCTTGGCTTGGACTATGGAGCTGCAGGAGGGACCAAGCCGAAGGCCCCCATGCCTGTCTCAGACCATCAGGGAGGCAGGGCTGCCTCCCTCAAGCAGGAAAATCACAACCGGCACAGGATTTTCTGAGTGGCAACGGAGAGGTCTGTAATTAGCAGCCCCAGCGTGGCGAAGCAGCAGCTGTAGGGCACTGTTTTCAGGTCCCCCTCTGTCCCAGCTCAACGTTTGCTGCCTGGGAACCCCACGGGACTGGGGAACTGCTGCAGCTCAGACAGGGTTGGAGGGGAGGTCTGGGGTTGAGGTCTGCCCAGGGACGGATCGGAGCTGCAGCCGGGATGGATGGTGATGTGCGTGGGGCAAGGGCTGCCCTGGGGTGGCATCGCCTGGGACACGTGGGTCCTTGCCGTCACGCTGGGGTTGCAGCTGCCCTTGGGAAAGGGTGTGCGGTGAGAAGGCACCGTGTGGATGGGGAGAAGGGAAACCTGGGGGGACAGGGATGGGGGGCTGTGCTGCGGGGACCGGAGGGATGGTGTTCTCTAGCGTGCCATGGCGAGTGAAGCACCATGAGCTTGCAGGTCCAGGGGCTCTTGGCTGACCCTCCGAGAAGCTGTGCTCTGGCCCTACTGCCTTGCCGTGCCCCCAGCTTGGGCAGGAGGATTTCCCACGGTTGCTCTGTTCACAGCCTCCTGCCGCCGGCGAGCACTGAACCCCCTGGCTCAGGCTGCACCCTCTAAATAATACAGGAAGGCGAGTGCTGTCTGCAGGAGCTGTGGATAAACACAGTAAATGGCGGAGAAATGGAGCGTGTCTTTTGGGAGCCACCTCCGCGGTTAGTGTGCTGAAACCCTCTCCTCTCTCGGCCGTGCTGCCAGGCCGGCACAGGTACAGGCACAGGCAGGGAGGAGGAGACTGAGCAGAGCTGCCGAGTCCACTGGAGTATTGGAAATTGCATTTCACGGCCAGGCGGATTGGGATACCAACCCCAGCATCATGTGCCGGGTGCTCGGAGAGGAGATAAGATTTGATTAAGAAGGCCCCTATTAATTTATGGCAAGTACGCTCATGATAGCAGAGAGGTTGCTTTTGATTAATAGCCAGAAGGAGAGTTTTAAAGCTCTTGGTCCCAGTGGGGGGAGAAGGGGAGGGAGGGGAAAAGCAGGGAAGGAAGGGAATAAAGTAAGTTGTGACGATTAATGGACACATCTGCAATTATAAGTCTTTTTCTTAGTAAAAAGTAAAAAACACACATGAAAAGACAGATCGTCTGCAGTTATAAGTTTTTTTCTTAGTAAAAAGTAAAAAAAGCACAATAAAAGACAGACCATGGGTCCACGGCGTGGCCTGACTGATCCGTGGGGCTGAGATGGGCAGGATTGTGCCGGATCCTGTGCTGGGCAGGATTATGTGCGGTTGCCCCGCTCCGTGTGCCAGTGGGGACCGAGGCCACCCTGTGGCCACCCGCCCAGCTTGGGGGGAACAAGGGACGGCTGGGGTGTCCCTTGTGGCTGATCCTGTGCTCCTGGGCCAAGCCTTTCCACTGGGATCCGGACCAAGGACGGATGCTGGGATGGATATTGGCTTTGGTGGGCGATGGGTTGGGGAGGATGGAGCCATCCTGCCCTGCTGCCAGCCCTGTGCAAGCCCCAGGGAGGCTGCAGCGTGCGGCCGGGGCTGGAGCCCCCCGGGTTGTACCAGGAGACGTGGGGACACCCACACCCCCAGGGCCCCCCGGTCCTGGTGCAAGCGGGGAGTCCCTCAACCCCCAACTGTGTCCCTGTGCTGCAGCTCGTGGCCGTGACGCTTTGGGGGGTGTGGAGGGACTGGGGGTCCCAGCAAAGCGGGGCCGGTGCCACACGAAGGGCATCTTCCCCCATTGCATCCAGCGCGGCAACGCTGCCTTTCATCCCCGGTTTGAGCGAGCCGAGCCGAACGCCGTGCCGCGCTGTGCTGTGCCTCCCTCCCGCCACGCACGGCCACGCCGCCGCCACGCTTCGCCAGGGCGTTCGCATGAGCCGGGCAGATTAGAGAGGAGCAAAGGCGCTTTGGCACGGCGCCTCGGCACGCTGCCGCCGGGCACCGAAACCCTTTGCTGGTAGGTTTTGCTGACAAACCCGCGTTTGCCAGGCGGTGAGATGAAAGCTGGGTTCTGCCGAGAGCCCCGTGCTGGTGGGGGTGTCATGGCATGGCCACGCTCGGGGCTCCGATGTCCCCGCAGGTGAGCGGTGCTGCGTGGGTGCCGTGATCCCCCCTCCTGCCAGTGCTTCTCCATCGCCATGCGGCTGGGTTTGGTGCTTTCTCTGCCATCCCTCCCCTAAATTTGAACCCGGCATTGAGTCACTGTGGGAGAGACGATGAATTGAAGGGGACGCATTCTGCCGGAGCGTGCGTGTGGGCACTGGGGCACGGCTTCAGCGCTGGCCCTTCTGTGCCAGATGAGGCTGGCGTGGCTGGGGGCTGCCAGCGGAGCAAATGGGTGCTGGCAAGCGGGGGCCACATGTGCGGCGAGTTTGGGGGGGCCTGTGCTCGGGGGGCAGCGACTCGGGTTGCTTCGTGCCTGCTCAGGTGCTGGGAGGAGGGCAAACGGGGCTCAGCGAAGATGCCTGCGGCATCTCGACCCCGTGCTTGGCTTTGTCCTTGGCACCACCTGGATGCCTGGGTCGTCCCCCCCCCCCCCCGCCGGACGCCTGGGTCCCTGCTCAGCAGCACATTGTGCTCCATAGCTCCCCAGGTGCCCGGAGCGTTCGGCATTTCGATTCTGTGTTTGCTTTTTATTAAGGGGATGAAGCCTCATCTCAGGAATACTAATGGCTCCGGCAGCGGTGGAGAGCGCTGCTAATCCCCCAGCACCTGCCAGCCACCCACCCTGCGTGGTCCCTGTCACCTCCCCGGGAGGGAACCGTGGTGGGGACAACGGGGACCGTGCCGGGACGTTACAGCGGTTCCCATCCCCGCGGCGGGGCCATGCCCTCCGTACCCGCGGGGACACGTGCCATTTAATCAGCCCGATGACTTTACCAACATCCACTGAAAAATTGATGCCTCCCAACCGCACGCTGCCGTCCGACAAGCAGAAAACGTAACTTAGCCAAGAGACGGCTCCTCGGGCAGTGGCACGGTCCCAGGCCTTCACCCGTCCCTGGGCACAGGGTCACCCAGCCGGGGTGGCCACGGAGGGGACGTGGTTTGTCCCCAGGGACAGCGTGCCATGGCCAGGATGGGTTCCCCCGGGGTGATCTCTCATCGCACCCAACCAGGGCTCTGACCCCACCTGGGTGCTCAGGTGGTTCCCCATGGGTGCTGTGTCTGGGGGTTATGGGGGTACCCTGGTGATGTTAACCCCTTCCCTGCCGTGCTGGTGCAGGGCCCTCCCTGCCCCCCCCCCGCCCCCCAGATGCGGAGCGGCTGCTGCGGCGCCGGGGAACTGCGCTGCGAATATGTTACACAAATGAATAATAAAAACAAAGGAAAATTACCCTCTTATTGAAACTCGTTTTATGAATAAAACAATTATTCTGGTAATTGAAAAAATGTGTCGTTAAATTAAATGCAGTGGTTCCTATTAAAATTTTAGTGGATTGCTTCTTCTCTGTTTCTTTTTCCCCCTTTTTCCTTCCCTCCCTCCCTCCCTGCCTCCGCTGGCGGCTAAAGGCTGGTAATTATAGCAGAGGGTTTCGCTTTCTCTTTATTGTTTTTTAATCTCTTCGTGCTGCGGAGCGCCAGTGATAGTCTGATGCAGAAGAGATTTAGCTCCATCTCTCCGTGCTGGGGGGGGCACAGGGGGGCCGGAGCGGGAGCGTGGGGCTGCTCAGTGGCTGTGCCAGGGCTCCCGGAGGGCTGCCATCCTGCTTTCTGGGCAGTGATGCCCAGGGAGGGATGGGGGAGCCCTGCAAAGCTTGGGGGACCAGGGACACAGCTCTGTCCCCCCTCCCATGGTCGGGGTGGGGTGCAGACAGCGGAGCATTCCCTTCCCAGGGCTGCCCCTTTGCACCGGCCGCATCCTGGCCAGACCAGAGAGGGGCTGGTGGGAAGGGAGGGAGGTGAACGTGTTATTTTCTCTGAGGCAGGTGTTGGCACTGGGTGGCCGAGGTGGCAGGCACGGTGCTGGGTACCGGTACTCGCTGTTGGTGGGGTTCTGTCGGGTGCTTGGAGCCCACGGGCTGGATTCAGGGCATCCCACCAGTGCTGGTGAGCATCGGCTCGGTTGGGGCTGCCTGGTGCATCGCGCCGTTTCTTACCCTGATTCATGTCAATTAGCAGGAACGGGTCCTGGGCTGATCAGCTTCCAAATAGCGAGCTGGGGAGGGGAGCGGCTGCGTGTCACCCCCTGTCCCTAAGGGGCGGCGGGGTGGTGACCCCGAGCTGAAGGAGGGCTGAGCCCGAGCAGGGAGGGGGACCGCGTTGTCCCAGGGGTCACCGTGCCGGGCAGGAGGGGGACCCGCGCCTGCCGGTGCTCGTGCGAGGCATCCACAGCAAAGATGGGAGAAGGACCCGGGTGTCCCACAAGCTGCTGGTTCTTCGTGGGTGGCCAGGGGGGGACCTGTGGAGTCACGCCTTGTGCCCCCATCCCCATCTCGATCCCACAGGGGGAATCGCACCCTCCTTCCCACCCCCACCAGCAGCTGCCCGGCAGAGCCCTGCCCTTGGCAGGCACTCCAGGATTCCTCCGGGCTTAAAACTCCCCGTCCCTTCCCATCAAGAGGGATTTGAAGCTGGGGAGAGGGGGGCTTAGTTCCCAGCTCTCCCATTACGCCCAGGAATTAGGATCCATTACTGCTCTTGCGACGAGACCGGGGCTCCCTGCCCTACATCCGCACCCCTCCCCGGCACTAATGCACTGGGCTCAGACCCAGCTCCCGGCAACCCTTATGTAAATAAAGTGCAGGGGCAAAGATTGTGATCCCATTAGGCAGGATTAGTGCCTTGTGAGGCCCTGGCATTAAAATGTCATCCGCAGTGGAGGGAGAGAGCTGCGCTCATCCCTGTTCCTGTCCCCCTTCCCTCTTGCCAGCTCTTGGCATCCCGTTCATCCCGTCCATCACCGCCGGCAGCTCGGCTGGAGCGGCTCAGCCTGGAGGCAGCGTCCCCTGCGCTGCTCCCTGGCAGGGCTCAGCACCAGGGTCACCGGTACTGGGGGGACCGGTGCGGGCAGGATGGGGACGGCGTGGTTTGGAGGCACCTTTCTGCATGGAGGTGACTGTGCTGTGCTGCCGTAGCTGGCACGGCACCCGGCCGATGGCCCTCGGAGCTCAGCACCGGCCCGTGCCACCGGCAGATGTGCAGATGTTCCCAGGGACGCCTCTCACTGCCGCCTGTGTTTGGAAAGTGATGAATTCCTGCACCAGCTAATTAGGCTCTAATTAGCAAGTGGAGTGTAAACAGTCACAACAGATGGGGGAGAGGCGGAATTAGCAATAGTGACCCTTCATTTGGGGGGACGTGGCTGTCATGCACCGGGAAACCTCCTACTGGGTCCAGGACTGGGGCAATAGCAGCCCCCATCCACGCCGGCTCGGCGGTGGGGTGACGAGGTGGTGGGCACCCCCGTGCACCCTGAATTTGGTGATGCCATGGCCTGTCATACTGCCAGGATGGTGGGAGAGAGGAGCTCCCCCCCCGGCTTGCCGGGAGCAGAGCTGAGATGCTGGGTGCTGCCAAGCGTGCCGGGGAGTAGAGGGAAACTGAGGCAGGGAGAGCTGCCGGAAGGGCTGGGGTGCGAGGGGGTGCCACGCTGCTCAACATCAGGGCCCCCCACTCGTCTCCCCTCGGTGCTGCGGAACGTTGCGCTGATGGCGAGAGCCAGCGCGGGCAGCCGCCGTGGAGCTGGTGGGCAGGGGAACGCCGGGAACAGCCTGTCTTGTTCCCGAAGGCCTCTCCAGAGATGTCGGCACTAAACCAGCCGTGTTGCCCTCCCCGGGTCCCTCCGCTCCTCCTGCCATCGCCGGCGCTGGGCTGGGGTCCCCGGCAGGGCGCGGGGCTCCCAGGTGGCTCTGTCCTTGCCAGGCACCGGCCGGCTGGGAGGATGACGAGGATTTCACACGCGGTCGCCCATACGTGCAGCCGGAGCTGCTCCGGCACAGCCATCCAGAGCTCGGTGCCGCCTTCGCCCCCCACAAGAGATGCCCGGGGTGCACTCGGGATCCCCAGCCCCGCTGTCCCCTGTTGCAGCTGGGCTGTTTTGGCTTTCCCAGGGGAGCAGAGGAGCCGGCTGCGGGCGAGGGGACAGGAGCCGCTCAGTCCAAGGCGGCTGCCGTGACCTTCGCGGGTGGATAATGATCGCACGATCAATAGTGGAATTAGGAGCCGCCTCTCCTCCTCTGTGCTGTTTTTCACCCCTTAATGCAGAACAGATGGCTCGGGTGCTTCAAAGCGAGATGAGCCTTAGCTGCTTAAAATCAAATTAGGATGTATGCAAACAGCGTGCGGGCCCAGGGGAAGGTGCACCAGGAGCACCCTGCCTCCCAAACGCCTCCCAAACGCCTCCCAAAAGCTGGGTGCTGGGCTCAGCTGGGGGGGGGGTGCACTGAACACGCCGGGTCTCAGTCCAGTCCGACGTGGGCGAAGCTCCGGCATTGCAGGTCAAGGTCCTGCCACGCCGTGGTGGGGACATGCGTGCACACCCCCACGCACACGCGTGCAGAGGTGGCACACGTCGTGCACAGGCACAGATCTTGTGCCCTGGATGTTCCCACGAGCCCGGCTCGGTCAGGCCCAGCGGCACGTGTGTGCATCGCTCCTTGGGCATCCCAAAAGCCGCAGCTCAGCCACCGTGGGGTTGCCACGAGCTCTCCAGACCGGGGAACCACACGGCCACGGGCCGGGCTCACAGCCAGCTGCCCTTGGTGCCAAACCCCACATTTGGGGCACCGAGCTGCCGTCATGCCCGCGGGCACCCCTCTGCCCCCCGCGGCGTCCGGGGCTTGCTGGAGAGCTGGGCTGCGGCAGGATTCGGCCCCGGTGCTCCACACCTGCTTTGCGAGGTGCCCTAATGCCCGGATCAAGCCCGGACCTGGGGCAGGAGCACCGGGGTGAGAGCTGCCTGTGCCAGCCAGCGCTGCTGAAGGTCAAAGAGGAGGACTGAATTAAGGAGCCACGAGCTGCTCCTTCCCTGCCTAATGACTTGCCTGGCATTTAGCATCACCGTGCTTGCCCCGGGGACAGGCAGGACAGGGCAGCCGGGTGTAAATCAGATGGGCATTTCCACGTGGGTGCACCAAGCGGGCGCCCCAGCGTGTGCAGGAGCCGTGCCCTGCCAGCGAGGAGAGGAGAGGAGAGGGACCCCCAGTGCAGGTCTGGTGGTGTCTGGGTGCCTCTGAGCTCCTGCAAACTCGTGACATCCCCCCCCCAGGGCAGTGGGGCAGCGGAGCAGGCTGAGCCCACAGGCACTGCTTTGGTGCCGGCTCACTGTGCGGAGAGCCGTGGCAGGAATTCAGCTCGCGCACACAAGAAAGTGAAGCCCTACCCCAAAGAAAAAACCTAAAGCTGTGATTGAAAGCGCACTTGAAAGCTGCTGGGGAATATGAATGTGTCTTTGAAGTAAAAGGGCTTCCATTTGTTAAGCAGAAAATGGAGCTGTGTGTTTCGATTTATAGTTTTACTTAGCAAATAAAACAGGAGAGGAGTAAGTGTTTATGTCTCGCTCTGCTCCCAGCCCCTCCGCCCCCTTCGCCCCCCGAGTTAAAAGCTCAGTGCTTCTGAAACGCTACAAAGGCAGCCGGGAATAAAGCAAAGCAAGCAGCTTAGATAAACCCTAGATGGGCTAAGCTCTTGTCGATAGGCTTGTGAAATGGCTCAGGGGAGGAAAATGGCCAGTGGAGGGGTCTGGGGGCCCTGGTTGGGACAGGGGGACAGGGAGGTGACCACCAGCATCCCCCTGCCCTCGTGCTGCAGGTTTATGGTTATGCCTGTGATGAAGTGGTCCTGCTGCCATGGGGCTGGCAGGCTATGGGGATGGCAGGCTATGGGGCCGGGCATGTTTCTCACCCCCTTTCCCTCCTCTCTCCGCAGACGATGTCTCCCCATACTTTAAGACGGAGCCGGTGCGGAGCCAGGTCCACCTGGAGGGGAACCGCCTGGTCCTGACGTGCATGGCGGAGGGCAGCTGGCCCCTCGAGTTCAAGTGGCTTCACAACAGCCGGGAGCTGACCAAGTTCTCCCTGGAGTACCGGTGAGTCCCCACCGCTGCCACTGCCGAGCATCCACAGCGAATCCCGCCCGGCACGCCGGTCCCTGCCGGCAATGGCCGTGGCACAGAGGGCATTGCCGGTGTCCCTGCGAGGGGATGCCGTCCCGGGGAGGCAGGCAGCATGGAGGCAGCGGTTAGCACGCCGGGAGCTGCCGCCTCTGTTTGGAGAGCAAATGGTGGATTTAAGCAGGTCAACATCAGGGAGGAGGCGTTTGCACAAGCGGGATTAACACCCAGCCACAGATCACGGCCGGCTCGTGGCTCCCCGAGAACGGCCCGATGGGGGGGAAAGAGCAAGGGAAGGGCGGCACGAGAGATCGCCCCGGGTTCGGGCATCCAGCCCCATGTGCCGACTAATCCTGCCGCAGAGTGGCCGTCCCCCACGTCAGAGCCCGCTTGGAGCTCACCTCTAAATCAAGCCGGGCACCTCTCGCCGTCTCTTCTGTGTGCGTGTGTCATCCTCTCTGTTTTAATCAATAATTCAGCCCGAGACAAGCCGTTCCCCGTTTAAAGGCATTGAATCCAAAGGCTTCGTGTTGCTGTAGCAACGCGGGGCTGCTCCGGGATGCCAGGAACGCAGACAATGTGGCTGAGTGACGTCCCCTCTCCGGCACCATGTGCCGTGCTGGGTCCCCTCCCCGGCACGGTGCCATGCTGGGTGCTGGAGCAGTGGCCATCCTTGGGGACAATCTTTGGGGGGTTGTCCCCCACCAAGCCACCGGTGACTGCAGCTCTGCGATGTCCCCGATGCCCCAGGCTCGGTGCTGGGTGTTTTTAGCAGTGCTGGGTGCCCCGTGGGACAGGTCCCTTGTCCCTAGTCCTGGTGTCGAAGCTCAGAGACCTGTTGAGCCCCGCGATTCCCACAGCTCACGCCTGTCGGGCGGTCACGTTGGCTGCGGTGGGAACAAGGCAAAACGTTGACCCTTAAATAGGATGGTGAGGAAGGTGGTGACAGCAGGGTGGGGGGACACAGGGCCCATGCAGGGGCTCCTCCAGGGCAGCTGCACAGCACTGGGGCAGAGCCACCCGCCCCAGGCAGGAGAAAGGCATCAGGCTCTCCCCCATCCTTGGAGGGGGTCGGGGAACCTGGGGGGCACCTCCAAACCCAGAACGGGGATTCCTGGCTTCCTTCATGACTGTGCTCCTGGCTTTACTCCGTGCCTCAGTTTACCCTTCTGTAGGAAAGGAGCCACCACTCGTATCTCTGCTCTGGGATGCCCGGCAGCTCTGGAGCCCCGTGTCCCTGTGCCAAGGTGACTCCCTTTCCCCAGAGCCCCCGGCCCCCACCTCCGGCTCCAGCATCCAGCCAGAAAGGATTAAGGAAGGAAGCGAGAAAATAAACAAACACGTAGGGAAAACCCAAACAAACCCAGCCGCAGCTAATGAAGCAAACAGCCTCTATGCAAATCACTGCCTGGCTTTAACCCGTCCTCTCGGCAGCAAGGACGCAACCTGCTGGCATCAGCTTCATTCTGCCCGGCGTGCGTTGCCTGTCCCTGGGTCTCCGCGGGGATTTAATGTGTCGAGATGAGAGTTTGGACATCTTGCCTGGAATTGAAGGCTGACGGTGAGGAAGGCGAAGTACCAAAATTAGTTATGATGGGCAGAAATTGAATTTTAATAGAGATGTCGGTGGCACGGAGCCAGCCTGCTCAGGCAGTGGGAAGGTAGTAATTAAAAGTTAACGAGTTTAGAAACAGAGTAATCCTTGGAGAGGGGAGGGCTGGTGTTTATGGCCAGGGAGGCTCAGGGATGCTCCTGTCCGTGCGGGGGCCGGGAATGGCTGCGGGTGCATTGGCAGCATGGGTGAGGGATGCGGGGTGCAGCCACCACCCCCCCCAGCTTGGGGCTGGCATGTGGCCCCTGGCATGTCCCCACTCCGGGGACAGGAGGGACCTTTCCTGGGCCCTGGCCATGCCCATGACAGGACGCATCGTCCTTTGCAGCAGGGCCATGTCCTGGGGGGGAGCAGCCCCACGGAGCCGGCCGGGTTTGGTGGCATCACCTCGCGGTTCCCAGCTAGGACGGTGTGTCAGCGAGCATCCCGTCCTCAGCATCCTCACTGCTCCTCCCCAAATCCTCTCCTGCAGCAGGGCATCCCGCCAGCACCGCCGGCTGCTATCGCCCTTGTGCATTTTACCCATTTTTCTGGGGGCTGGGGCTCTCGGCCCCTTAGCCCCGCACTCCCCACAAACCACCTGGGTTCATCCTCGTCTGATGGTCAGACGAGCTCACGCTGCGTTTTAAGGGAAGGAGCCACTCTCCCAGTTTGGCAGCGAGTTTCCATGGCGACCGCCCTTTCCTTCCCGCAGCGATTCAGCCGCCAGCTTGCCACCGGAGCGACTTGTTGGCGTGTGGCAATGGGCAGGTGGGGAGTGGGCTCGGCAGACCCCCGGCCCCGAGCCAGCGAGGGCCAAGGCAGTGCCTCTGCGTGCAGCTGGAGCCGACCCCTCGGGAGCATCCCTTGGGACCGTGGGGGAATCGGGGACCAGCTTGGCTCCATGTGCATGTGGAGCTGTCCTCCCTCGGGAGCATCCCTGGGGATCGAGTGTAATCGGGGACCACAGAGGGACTGGGGACCAGCCCGGCTGTGTGTGTGCATGGAGTCATCCCCGCTCAGGAGCATCCCTGGGGACTGCGGGAGATCAAGGACCAGCCTGCCTTCACCCACTTGCTGCCTCCGTTGCCTGCCGCTGGCGTGGGGTGCACGGAGACAGCTATCCCATGGGACCCCAGCTGCCTCCCGCGCCTGGGGACCCCACAGCAAAACCCCATCCCCTCCGATGCCCGTCGTGACCTTCGTTAAGGTGACGGTGAGGCGAGTGGGCGGTGGAGCCTTTCCTGCACGCTCTGCTCCCGTGCCCTGGCACGCCGGCACTGCGCTCTCCAGGGCCAGCTCTGTTTTTCCGTGCATAATCTCGCCGGTGCCGGGCTCTCCTGCGAGCTCTCCAGAGCCTGACTTCTTCTCGTACGAGGAATCATAACATGCAAATCAGGCAGCTTGATGTCTTTAATGAAATCCTCAGAAGGAAAGCGCTTCTCTGGTGAATTGAGGATATTTATTTCTCATACAAGAAATTTAACATGCAGATTAGTTGAGTCTGGTAATTTATCACATGAGATTGTCGTATTAAGGGTTGCACCGAGTCCTGCTGCCTTCGGAAATTACCTTACACATAGATTACCTCTGGACAGACTCCCATCCGTAGAGATGCATCTTCTGTCTACTAAATCAGCCCTTTTTCCTCTCCCCATGTCCCTCCGCAGCTGGTGCAGGAGCCCAGCAGCTACTAAAGGATCCCCTGTCTCTTCCCAAGAGCCCGGATCCCCTTTGCCGGGAGCTCGGAGCCTGGGAAAGTGTAATTACATCTCTGACGCTGGCTGGCTTTGCCGCTGCTGTGCTCACCGTGCCTTCCCCCAGCAAAACCGGGTTTGCACAACTGAGCCTCCCGGTGCTCCTCTGGGTTTCTCGGGCACGGCGCAGCCCCACGGCCCCTCGCCAAGACCACCTGAGTCCCGGGGTTGATTTTCCAGCGCATGGTGCCTTCTACCCATCCCCATCTACTTCCATGCGTGGGGAGGGTTGGCAGGAGCCACCCTGCACGGGCTCACCGAGGAGAGGCAGATTTGGGGCTGTTTTGATACCCCATCCTGCTGGGTTGGGATGTTTTGGGGTGTGCGTCCCCCAGGGATGCAGGGAACACAGCATGCTGCGCACACGGGACTCTGCCAAGCCTTTATGGCTTTTTGAGGACCCCAGATGTTTGATGCCCGTACTTTGTCCCCAAATTATGTTAAATATGGAGCCAGGATGCTCTCAAAAACACAGACCTGGTGGCAAACTGGGCAGTTCACACCTGGCTCCCTGCTGGGACCCCAACCTGTGCGGCTGCTCGCTGGGAGCAGGTCCCTGCTGTGGCTGGACCAGGTTGTTGCCAGCCCAGGTGTGAAGCACAGCCCTCTCCCCTGGGGAGCTAATTGCCATTCAATAATATAATTAATGGGAGCTGATGAGCATTGGAGGAGTTGCAGCCGGGCTGAGTGGGAGCCCAGCAGTGAGTTTCTGCCGCCTGTGGCTCCAGCCTGGCTGGCTTTGTATTTGGCATTGCCGTATGTGGCAAAGCCCCCAGGAGTGCCGGTGAGGCACCACGGAACCGGTAATGTGCAGCATGGGGTGGGCTTTGCTGGTGATGCTTGTGCTGTGAAGACTCCTGCCTTTCTCTGTGCCTCGTTCGGCTTTGAGGGGGACATGGGGGGGTTGGCGTGAGCAAGCGGCAGCGATTGCCGGGTGCAGGGCAGCGGTGCCCGGGGGGCATCGGGGCTGGCGGGAGGCACACGGCGGGGAAGGCGATGGAGGGGATCTCTTTGCTGGGACCTTACATGGGTTCAGGCAGCTGTGGGAAGGAGACAGGCGGGGGGCTCTCGGACCCAAAGATGCCACCTGAGCTGGGCGGCAGCTGTGGCCGAGCTCCTGGAGAGGGATGTGCCGGAGCCCTCCGGATGCCGTAACACGGATTGAGGCTTGTGCGCTCGCTCCCCTCTCCGCTCTGCAGGAAGGTGGCAGATTAATACGTGGGCATTAATTGTTAAATGGCTCATTGTTCTGGCAGGGCCAATTGAGGCAGCGATTTACAGGGCTGCCGGCACCCGCCGAATTCCCCTGACCAAAGGAAAACACTTCGGCAAGCGGAGAGGTGACAGCTCCCACCACGTGTGTCAAAACAGAGCCCTTTCCAATCAGGAGCTAACTGAGTTCCAATAATACAGTTAACAGGGGCTGATGAAGTACCAGGGGGGGTTATTTAAAAACATGCTGAGCAGGAGCCCAGCGCGGCGGATGGGTGCAAGTGGAGGTGCTGGGACATGTGGCTCAGGTGCTGGGAGTCGTTAAACCTTTGCTAAGTGTGTTTTAATGCTCGCTTGACATTTCATTATTGCACAGTAACTATTCAAATACATGTCCCCTCTAGAATTAATTAGTCGTTATACAGAATATTAATCAAAGGGGACCATGCCAATGTGCTGATATCCAAAATCCGATCCAGCTGTTGCTGTTACTGGGCGACATTGGAAGAACCACAGATTTCTGCACTCTTCTGGCTTTCAATTTGATGGATCAAATCCTTTGGCTGATGCTTTTCCTGGCCCCTCTCCACCCCCTCAATCTAATAATAATTCGGCAGCGTCAGCCCCATGCTTCTCAGCAACCTACAATAATCGAGCTGGGAGCATCAGCCAGGACTGGGGCATCACTCTCGCGGCACCGTGAGCACCCCTACCATAACAAGGCGGTGCGTGCAGCCCGGCGTGTCGGTGCTGCCGGTGCCTCGCCAGGGTTGCACGGCGAGGGGGGGGTTATGGCTGAGCGCGATGCTGCGCCCCTGTCCTGCCTCGCTGCGGTGGAGCTGCTGGGTAGATGGATGGGGAGGTTGTCGTTCCCGACGTGCAGCCCATCCATCTGTCAGATCGATCCGGTGCCAAAGCCTTCCACCGGCCGGCTGCTTCTGCAAACCCGCCGGTCCCCCGGCATGGAGCTTCTGGCTCCGGAGGCCCCTCCTGACCCCGGGGCTGAGCGTGGCACAGCCGCTTCCTGACCGAGCCTGGAGACTGCCGCTGTTTTCCATCAGTGCATTTTTTTTTTTTTTTTTTTGAAGCTCAGGTCAGTTCTCGCTTCGGAAGTGCTTTTCCCCACAGACGATGCCCTGTCAACCTCTGTCTTTACAAACAAACCAAACAAGCCTCTCGAAACAGCAAAGTCAGCAGCAAGGGCTGCGCTGGGAGGACAGCCAGACCTCCGTCCCGGCTTGAGCGGTGCGAAACGCGCCTCTGGGCTGGCAGATGGGCAAAGCGACCCGGTTGGAGCAGTGCCTGCCAGCACCGGGTGGCAGGATCGGTCCCCAGTGGAGGAGCCTCCTCCTTGGATGGCACGGTGGAGCCAGGAGCTGCTGGCCACGGAGGAGCAGCCATGTGGCTTGTGGCTCGTGGCCATTCCTGCTTGCTCAAACTGCGGGGGGGGGATCTGCATGGGGTGCTGGGGCTGCATGCTTCACCCCTCCTCCTGCCCGCAGCGCTTCTCCCTGCGAGGGGGTGAAATTGGTTACCGTCCCCTTACAGCCAGGCGTGATGGGGGAAGGAAATCAAATCAGAGCAGTCTTGGATAAAAGCCTCCGTGGAAGCCGAGCGGCAGAGAACAAAGTCTCTGCTCGTGTTTGGTTAATGACTGCGGGCCAGGCTGCGCCCGGTAATTGATTTCCTTTCTCTGGGCTATTTTCAGCCGCTTAGGTGTGTGCAGAAGCTCGGCTCCTTAATAGCTCCTCCAGCTCCGGTGGTGCGGGGACCAGACCCCGTTAATTGGATCTGCAGGGGTGTCCCCGTCGGGGAGGGGGTGCCCACGGAGGTGTCCTGGCTCCACGTGTGTGTGGACAAGGCGCTGCAGTGGGGCTGTGCATCGGTGGGTGCTTCGTGCGTGGGTGCACGTGAGCCCCAAGGTGGGGGTTTGGGTCCCACAGGGTGGCTCGCGGGCTGCGCCGGGGGCTTTGTGCTGGCCCCTTCCTGGGATGAGGGTTTGGAGGGGACGTGGCAGCGAGGATGTGGCAGGGGGATGCGCAGGGGGTCTGTGTGGGGACCGTGTGTGACCCTCCGCTGCTGAGTGGGCAGGTGGGCATCAGCGAGTGTCCATCCGTCCATCCATCCATGTGCGTGTGTGTGTTTAGGAGTCACAGTGTGTGCGTGTGATTTATTAACGAGGACACCACAAGGAGAGCGGGCCCATTATTCCTGGTGTCCACATCAGTTCCTGACAGCTCCGTGGAATTGAAATATCTTATTTAAAGCCTCTGGGGATCATTTTTAAATATCAGCTGTGACACTCAAGGATGTGTTCCCAAAGGGCATCCTCCCTTATCCTGCGGGGACGGGTGATCCCTGGCACGCCACATGGGTGGATGGATGCCAGCAGTGGATTTGATGCCAGTCCCACTGTGCCCACCATGGCTCGGTGGTGCCACTGGGTGAGGTGGGAGCCCCGTGTCCCCGGCACCATCTCCTGCACCAGGGGGGTGGGCACCGGGGCCCTGCCACGGAGGGGACGTGCTCCTTGTGTCTTATGAAAGTTTAATTTACACTCAGTTATCAAAAGAACAAACAAAGCTTTGCCGAAACAGCCTGCGGCATGTTTTAATGTGAGATTAGATTTTGGGCAAGGAGGGTTGAGCTTGGTTATTTATTCCCTTTCTGGTTTATCTCCGAGCACTCCCCGTTGGGGAAGGTGATGCTGCAGCGCCTGCTCACCCCCCCCCAGGGTCGCCCATCTGCACCACTGTTGGGGGGGGTCCAGCCTATTTTGGGGGCTGATGGAGCAGGAGCGCCTGCATCCCTCCTGGGAGTGGGGACTGCTTGGGGAGGCCTGGTGGCAGCAGGGTCTGGCTTGGAGACCAGGGCGATGCTCGGGGGCTGTGGGAGAATGGAGACGTGGTTATTTCCTTTATCTGCTTATCAGCTGCTGGCGCTGGCGGCTGATAAGAGCAGCCGCCGGGGATGATAAGGCGGCTCAGCCCCGGCTAATCGGAGCGGTGCTGGGCTCGGCCGCACACGGCGCCGAGGCAGAGTGACACCGGCAGACCCCGGCGTGCCTCTGCCGCGCACCACCGGGACTCAGCGCAGGGGTCAGGGCAGCGGGTGCCAGGTTGCCGGCAGCCGCCTCCGCTTTTGACAGCTCCAAGCCACTTCCCCAGCGCATCCCACTCATGGCAGTGAGTCACCGTCCACCCCCGGCACCGGGCGGGTGATGGTCACCGGCTCGTGCCGCATGGTGCCGTGAAATTACCTCCTGTGTGCGTGGCCACGAGTCCCTCTGTGGCAGCAAGGGATGCTGTGTTGTCTCCCCAGCGTGCACACACATACGTGCCTGCACGGACACGCACATACATGCACGTATACCCACCTCCAGCAGCTGCTCCTCGGGGAAGGAGCCGGTACCTGGCACTGGGGTTGCTGCCCAGCAGTAAATGGGGGGCTTGTATAGGACCTGCAGCCTCTCCCGGGGGGCTGTGATGGTGACTTGGATGTCCCCATCCACCGCTGAGGTGGCTTCTCTTTCCCGCAGGTACATGATCACCTCGCTGGACCGCACACACGCCGGCTTCTACCGCTGCATCGTCCGCAATCGGATGGGAGCCCTGCTGCAGCGCCAGACCGAGGTGCAGGTGGCCTGTAAGTGACAGCCCCACTCGTGGAGGGGGGGGGACCGGCCGGGGACACCCAGCTCCCCAACACTGCGGGATGGCTCGGGCATTGGTGCAGCCCATGGCCAGCCCAAGCAAGTCCGGAGCATCCTTGGGGTGATGCTGGCAGGGATGGGGCTGTTGCTGCCTCTGCTGCTCCCGCTGCCCAGTCTGGAGCTGTGGTGGTTGGGGTGCAGGGGGGCACCCCAAGGGCAGGGCAGAGCACAGGGTGCAGGCAGAGAGCTCTGGGGCTGGGGAACCCACAGCACCGTGTCCGGGCAGGCGGCTTCAGCTCCCTGGAGGGATAAAACGCTTTGCAGCGTGAAAGCAGCCCCGCTCCTCCCCAGCTGTGTGGAGCGCTGGAAGCAAACACCGTTTATAATCGTTACTGAAAGCAAACAGGAGCGTGCGGGGCTGGGCGGCTGCATCCGTCAGCGCGGGAGCAGGGGTAGCCGGGCTGGTGGCTCGGTCCCGGGTGCTGCTGCCACAGCTCAGCACAGATCCTGCGAACGAGCGAACCCGAGCGGGATGGGCCAGACCTCGGGGGTCTGCGCTGGGGGGTGATGCAGAGGCACCGTGGGGGGTTTAAGCAGGACAGGAGGGTGCTGAGGCCCGGGATGCCGGCTCTGTGCCCCAGGGGACTTGCCCCTCTCTGTCACCCCTTCTCTCCGGGATGTCCCCAATCCCATCCACTTAAACCCCTTCCTGAGGAGCAGTGACAAATCAGGAAACTAATGAGAAATTAATAAGGCAGCTGTGCTAACAACTAATGATAATGGCAAAGTCGTTAAAAAAAGATTCTTTACATGTTTTTAATTACAGCAATTAAGCGAAGTCAATAAAAATCCCCTGCCCCCCTTCTCCGTGCACCCTGCTTCGCTCTGCTTTCCTCCATTGCTGCGTGCTTCCAGCCTGCAAACGGCTGGGCAGGACGGAGGCGGCGGGTGCCCCGACCTTGCCCGCGGAGCCAAGGTCATGCCGGCGTCCTCCCGGAGCTGGGCTACAGGTTGGGGCAGGGAGAGATGCTGGGGAGCCCCAGGACTGAGCCCTCCTTGCTGCGCCTGCACCCCATCCTTGGTGGGGGACACGTGGGCAGGGGGTCCCCGGTCTGGCATGCAGACGACGGGGCTGTGCAACTCCGGGTGCTGCAGGGACGGATCCTGATCTGAGCGCAGCCCCTGGCACACCGGAGCGTGCCCGCCGCCATCCCGTGCCCTGTGCCAACTGAGCCACCCCAGCCGAGGAGGGGAGCAGAGTGCGGACCCTAGGGCAGCCCCTCTGCATCCTCTGGGGGAGCCCATCCCAGTAGCTTCCAGCCTGCTCCCCAGCTGGACCCAGGGGCTGACCCTGCTGGGACCCTGGCTGCGTTGCCAGCCCCTCCCCAACCCCTGACATGGTTCTCCGGCACATTTTGCAGATATGGGGAGCTTTGAGGACAGTGAGACGCAGCAGAGCGTGTCCCACGGGGAGGCAGCCGTCATCCGTGCGCCCCGCATCGCCAGCTTCCCCCAGCCCCAGGTCACTTGGTTTCGTGACGGCCGAAAGATCTCCCCCAGCAGCCGCATGTGAGTACCCCGGCATCCCCCCAGCACCCCTCTGGGGGGGCTGCATTTCCCTCGGCTGCCGTCGTCCTTGCAATAAGGATGTTTAACAGACGTCTTGAGTGCGTCGTGCTAAAACCCGGAGACAGACTTGGTGACTAATGGCTCTGTCACTGGGGAAATGAATTTTTTTTAAAAAATGAAAATAAGAGGGAGGAAGGTGGGCAAAAGGGGCACAGCACGTGCTGGGGCAGCAGCTAGCGTGACAGAGCCGGGTACGGCACACGTGTGTGTGCCAGGCATCCCTGTGGAGCTGCGGCAGGCCCCGGCGCCACCGGAGCGGCAAGCCCAGTGCTGGCAGACGCAGTGTGCAGGAATTGAATTTGTAACCCACATTATGCAGGAATTGAACTGGTCTCCTTTCTATTTGCAAAGCGGGATTGAGGAGATAAAACTCCTTTATCTCATATTTAATGGTAAAAAAATATATTCCCCAAACCATTTTATGTTTCCAGCAGATTAGATCGTTCCATAAAAAAAAAATTAAAAAAAATAAAAAAAGTCCTATTAATCTGCACCGTCCGATGTGCTCCGCTTGGTGCGGGGGTGTGGGGCTTGGTCCCGGCATGGTCCCGGCTCTTGCCTGGGCCAGTGCCTGAGCCCAGCCCTGTCTGGGGGCAGGCGGGAGGAAGGCTGGGGGCCATCCCCATCCCCATCCCACCTGGGTGCCCTGGGGCTGGTGCGGATGCTGCGTGCGGGATCCCAGCTTGCTGCATCGGTATCCCCCGTTGGGTTCACATCCTCATCTCGCACCGCCCACTCGTCCCTGCAGAGCCATCACGCTGGAGAACACCCTCGTCATCCTCTCCACCGTGGCCCCAGACGCGGGACGTTACTACGTGCAGGCGGTGAATGACAAGAACGGGGACAACAAGACGAGCCAGCCCATCACGCTGACCGTGGCCAGTGAGTGCGGGGGCATTGCCCCCCCTGGCCCCGCTCCCCCTGCACCGCCTGGCTCACCCCTGAGTTTAATTTGCAGTAAATCTCTGCGGAGGCTCCGGCTTCTGCTGACTTAACAGTTCAGCCGCCTCAAAATTTATTTAGGCACTTCGGGCTGTGCTGCAGGCACTAATTGTACCATGGGCAGAGCCTCCCCCGCCGTCCCTGCCGCCGGGGCTGGATCTGGCCATGCCCTGGGACTGGTCTGCGGGATGGGATGGTGCTCCCAAGGGGAGCAGCTTTGCTGTGGGACACCCTGCCCCGCTCCTGCCCATGTTCCCCTCTCAGCCCACGCCGCTCCGGATCAGCCCCTGCCTGGGGGACACCCCTGTGGCCCCCATCCCTCCGGTCCCCTTGGACCCTGCAGGACCTAGCCAAAGGTCCCCTGGCCCCCGTTCAGGTGGTGACAGCCCATCCCGGGGAAGATGCCCCAAAGTGGCATCAATCCTCTGGGTATTCTCATCCCATCTCCCCCCCTGCTGCTCTGTGGTGGGGTTTATCCCTTTCCACTGAGGGCTCTGCGTGTCCCCCTTCCCCTCCTGCCCCATTAATCTGTTTTTCTGTACCTCGGGCATCCTGGTGCGTAATAAACAACCTGGAGCCCATGTTTATGGATTCAGCTATATCAGCAGCTTTCAAGCCGATCACATTTTTACAGCGCCTACATGAGGGTTTTTTATTGTTGCAATCATTTTGCTTTATATACTCCCCTTCTCCCTCCTCCCTGCCAGCCGGTGCTGCCACACAGGCTGGGGTCCGGGCTGGTGCCACAGGCTCCTGCGGGAGGAGAGGGCTTAGGGAGAGCTATGAAGGCACCCTGATGCCAAGGTGATGGGCTGGACCTGCCCGTCCTTTCCACGGGAGAGCAGAGCCCACAGACCTTTGGTCCCTGCTACCTTTATCTCCTCCATGCCAGGCAGAGCATGCATGGGGCTTTGGGTGCCCCATCAGCCTCGGTGGGGGCTGGGGTGCCATAGGGGTGAGCAGGGGATGCTGATGGCTGTCCCTCTGGCCTCCTTCTCCCCAGATGTGGGTGGCCCGGCTGATCCCATCGCACCCACCATCATTGTCCCACCCAGGAACACCAGTGTGGTGGCCGGGACCTCGGAGGTGACCATGGAGTGTGTGGCCAACGCCAGGCGAGTAGCGTCGGGGCAGACGGGATGGGAACAGGGCATCTCCCTGTTGGCATCGCCCGGCTCCAGGGCTGGGTGCCCCCAGGTCCCTTCCCACCAGGGCTCCTGGGTACCATGGGATGGAGTGAGGTGGGGATTTGGTGGGGTGCAGAGGGGCTGGGGCTGTCTCTCAACATGCTCCCGACCCCCCCACCCCAGGCCGCTGATCAAGCTGCACATCATCTGGAAGAAGGACGGGGTGCCCCTCTCCAGCGGCATCAGCGACTACAGCCGCCGGCTCACCATCCTCAACCCCACGCTGAGCGACAGCGGCTACTACGAGTGCGAGGCCGTGCTCCGCAGCAGCAGCGTGCCCGCCGTGGCTGAGGGTGCCTACCTCTCCGTCCTGGGTGAGGCCCTGGCCACGGGCAGCCTAAACCACACGTGCAATGAGTTGAGGTGGTCTCAGCCCCGGGGCTGAGATGGGAGGCAACAGGCAGGGGAGTCACTGGGAGTTGTTTGATGGTGGGGCCAGAGGACCCGAGCTTTAACGCAACCCCCTGCCCATCGCCGGGCTTCCCTTTGCAGAGCCACCACAGTTCGTCAGGGAGCCGGAGAGGCACATCACAGCCGAGATGGAGAAGGTGGTGGCCATCCCCTGCCAAGCCAAAGGTGAGCCGCTCCCCAGCTGCCCTCCCCGTGCCCCCACGGTCCCGTGCCTGACCTGGCCCTGTCCTTTGCAGGTGTGCCCCCCCCCGAGATGGCCTGGTACAAGGATGCTGCCCTCATCCGCCTGGAGAAGCTGTCCCGCTTCCAGCTCCTGGCGGACGGCAGCCTGCAGATCAGTGGGCTGGTCCCCGACGACACCGGCATGTTCCAGTGCTTTGCCCGCAACGCGGCCGGCGAGGTGCAGACCACCACGTACCTGGCCGTGACCAGTAGGTGCCAGCCTCCCCACCCTGGAGCCCAGGGTGCTCTGCCTGGGCAGTGGGTGGGATGCGCCTGGGACACCCTGGCTGGGCTCCACGGGGGGCTCAGGAACACCAGGAAACCCTCCCTTGGGGATGGGACCCCCCCCTCCATGACCCAGGAGCGGGTCAGCTCCAGGCTGAGCACTGGGAAGGGCTTCAGGGGGGGCTGTGCATCTCTCTACCCCACAGGCATCGCCCCCAACATCACCAGGGGTCCCCAGGACAGCACGGTGATTGATGGCATGTCCATAATCCTCAACTGTGAGACCTCGGGGGCTCCGCGCCCAGCCATCACGTGGCAGAAAGGTAAAGGGGCTGAGGGCAGTGGGGTGCCGGCAAGCATGGCCCCAGGGCACCCTCTGCAAGCTCCACGGCCACCTGGCTCAGTGGCCACCAGGCTTGGCCGATGGCCGGGGCACCGTTTGCTGATGGGGTTCCCCTGTGTCACCCAGGGGAGCGGATCCTGGCCAGCGGCTCGGTGCAGCTCCCGCGTTTCACCCTGCTGGAGTCAGGCAGCCTGCTCGTCAGCCCCGCGCACCTCGCCGACGCCGGCACCTACGCCTGCCTGGCCACCAACTCCCGCGGCGTGGACGAGGCGTCTGCCGACCTGGTGGTTTGGGGTAAGGTACCCGCCAGCGTGCCCGCATCACCGGGCTCTGCTTGCCACCCCGCCTGCCTGCACGGTGCAGGATGGACCCTGCCCAGCTCCGGGGGCAGCTGGGTGCTGTCTCCCACCGTGCGTGGTGCGGGATGGAGCTCTCTGGGGGTGCTGAGGATGGGCTCTGGCATGTGGCTGGTAGGGTTGCGTGGGTGCAAACTTGGGCTGTCCCTTGCCGATGCCACCCCTGCAGCCCTCCGGGTGCCAGTGCCTCATCCCGTTTGTCCCCCCCCCAACCCATAGCAAGGACACGTATCACCGACCCACCGCAGGACCAGAGCGTCATCAAAGGGACCAAAGCCGTCATGAGCTGCGGGGTCACCCACGACCCCAGCGTGGACGTCAGGTATGTGCGATGGGGCTGGGAGGCTTGGGGGGGGTCTGGGCACCCCCAGGCTGCCTGTCTGCTATCACCGCTTCCCCGGGGGCTTGGGGAGGGAGTGGGCAAATGGTGGGTGCCTCCATCCCCAGCCCTGCACTGCTGGTCCTGCAGTGCCACCTGGTGCCCTGCGCACGGGGAGCCCTGCACACCGGTGGGACCCTTGGTCCCCTCTCCTTGTGAGGGGCTGCAGGGTGTCAGGACTTCTGGGTGCCCCCCACCCACCCCCCGGCACAGGTACGTCTGGGAGAAGGACGGGGCACCGCTGAGCCCGGAGAGTGGCCCACGGGTGCGCCTGGACGAGATGGGCACCCTGCACATCTCCCAGACCTGGTCGGGCGACATCGGCACCTACACCTGCAAGGTGGTCTCCGCCGGGGGCAACGACTCGCGCAGCGCCCACCTCCGCGTCCGGTGAGACCCCCCCCCACACACTCATCCCCACCAGCACCCCACGCCCTGGGCTGTGCCCCCTCCCTAACCGCCCCCTCCCTAACCCCCCCTGTCCAGGCAGCTCCCCCACGCCCCCGAGAGCCCCACGGCCACCCTCAGCCCCCTGGAGAAACGGGCCATCAACCTCACCTGGGCCAAGCCCTTCGACGGCAACAGCCCCCTGCTCCGCTACATTGTGGAGGTCTCCGAAAACAGTAAGGGGCTGCTCCCACCTCCCCGGCACCGCTGGCCCCAGCTAGGCTGGCACCGGGCAAAGTCTGGGCTCTGGCATCACCCGGGGGCGGTGGGCAAGGGATGCTGCGGGGAGCTTGTGGACCGCGGGACTTGTAAGCTGGGCAGGGGACCCCGATGTCCTGTAGGTCGGGTCCTCCACTCTGCTGCCCCCCTCTCCCCCCCCACAGACGCGCCCTGGACCGTGCTGCTGGCCAGCGTGGACCCCGAGTCGACGTCGGTGATGGTGCGGGGCTTGGTCCCCGCTCGCTCCTACCAGTTCCGCCTCTGCGCTGTGAACGACGTGGGCAGGGGGCAGTTCAGCAAGGACACGGAGAGGTGAGCCATGGCCGGGGGGTCCCGGCAGGGGGCTGGTGGCCCTGGGTGCTCATCTCTGGCTCATCCCCCCCGCCTCCAGGGTGTCCCTGCCTGAGGAGCCCCCCTCCGCACCTCCCCAGAACGTCATTGCCAGCGGCCGCACCAACCAGTCCATCATGATCCAGTGGCAGCCGCCCCCCGAAAGCCACCAGAACGGTGTCCTCAAGGGCTACATCATCCGGTAGGCACCGGCGGGGGAGCGCGGGTGCCCCATCCCCGGCATCCTGGGGTGCCGGTGAGGACGCTGGCAGTTCTGACAGCCCCTGGTCCCCAGGTACTGCCTGGCTGGGTTGCCTGTGGGCTACCAGTTCAAGAACATCACCAACGCTGACGTCAACAACCTGCTCCTGGAGGACCTCATCATCTGGACCAACTATGAGATTGAGGTGGCGGCGTACAACAGTGCTGGCTTGGGGGTGTACAGCATGAAGGTGACCGAGTGGACGCTGCAGGGAGGTAGGCAGGGATGGGCAGGGATGGGCAGGGACGGGCAGGAGCTTGGCGTTCGCCCCGATGGCTACAGGCTGTGCCATGGGGCTCTTGGGGATGGGTGGCAGGAGGATGGGTTTTGGGGTCCCAGGGAGACTGGGACCTGCTGGGGAGGGATGAGCAGGGGCTGCAGAGCCGGGGCAGGGCTGGCCCAGTCAGGGGTGTCTTGGGGCACCACCCTGGGTGCTGGGGGTCCCAAGGGGTTGGCACCTGGCCGACGGAGGGGACCTTGTGGAGCCAGAGCCGCTGTGAGCCATCCTTTCATCCCGGCAGTCCCCACGGTGCCGCCGGGGAACGTGCAGACCGAGGCCACCAACTCCACCACCATCCGCTTCACCTGGAACCCCCCCAGCCCCCAGTTCATCAACGGCATCAACCAGGGGTACAAGGTGAGGGGCGATTCCTGCGGGTCTCCCCAAAATCAGGGCAGCCGGGGAGGGGAAACTCCTCAGCCAACCTTCACAAACTGGCTCGACTTCTCGCCGAAACCGCAGATTTTAATTGGTTCCGGCCTGACTGTTAAAATAATAGTTACTGAGATTTAACACTTGCATGGGCTCGGAGCCTCCCATGCTCTGTAATTAATTCCAAATTGCAATTAATTCAAATTTACATTAATGAAATTGAATTAAAACATTCAACTTGTTTCTTAATCCACTCAAAAGAAGTTCAGGAATTTAATTGCCACTGAATGAGATAACCAGAGCAAGTAGGATATTTAACATTCTTATTAAATGCCACTTAGTATTTTTGATTAGTATTTTTAGGGCCTAATTAGTATTTAATTAAGTTGCTATAGGCTATCTTGCACAATACCAATTAAATGCCCAAACATCCCTCCTAAATGCAGGCGAGTGGGCGATTACACGCCGTTATCAATGGGAGTTAATCACAAAGCACGTGTTCTGTATCAGCTCGTAGGGGTAAACACATTCTGTTAAAGGCATCAAGTGTTCCCTGCACAATTAATTGATATTTATTCAACTCTGAATAAATAAGGAGGGTGTTGGTGGTACCGATTTGTGTGGCGGGGATGCCGGTACCCGGTATTGTTGTCCCAGCTCCTTCTTCCCGCAGCTCATCGCCTGGGAGCCGGACCACGAGGAAGAGGCAACGGTGGTGACGGTGCGGCCCAATTTCCAGGACAGCGTCCACGTGGGCTACGTGGCCGGGCTGCGGAAATTCGCCGAGTACTTCACCTCGGTGCTGTGCTTCACCACGCCGGGGGACGGCCCGCGCAGCCCCCCCCAGCTGGTGCGCACCCACGAGGACGGTACGGGGAGGCTCTGCGTTCCCGCGGGATGGACCCTGCCCACCCGTGGCTCCTGGGGAGGGTGGGAGCAGCCCCGAAATGGGGGACTCGGTCCCACTGGTGTTGCCGGTGGGGATGTGGAACCGGGGTGCCGCTGAGCCTCGGGAAGCCCAAGGCAAGGGGAGTCCCCTCCACGCTCGCTCCCTGTGGGGGTCCCGTGGGTGCCGAGGGCTCCTGCCCTTGAGTGTGCGGCTGTGTGCTGAGCCTGGGTGTCTTTGGGCAGTGCCTGGCCCCGTGGGACATCTCAGCTTCAGTGACATCCTGGACACGTCCCTGAAAGTCAGCTGGCAAGAGCCGCTGGAGAAGAACGGCATCCTGACGGGTAAGGGAGCACCGACAGGTACCCGGCTCCTGCATCGGCCCCCTTCTCACCCTGCAGCATCTCCCACCCTGCAGCATCCTCCCCCCAGTCCCCTTCCCACTCCGCAGCATCTCCCACTCCGCAGCATCTCCCACTCCGCAGCATCTCCCACTCCGCAGCATCTCCCACCCCAGTCCCCTTCCCACCCTGCAGCATCTCCTCCTGGTCCCCTTCCCACCCCACAGCATCTCCCCTGGCCCCACTCAGCCCCTCGGGGTAGGCAATGATGGGGGCTGACGGCACATGGCACTTTTTAGGCTACCGGATCTCCTGGGAAGAATACAACCGCACCAACACGCGGGTGACGCATTACCTGCCCAACGTCACCCTGGAGTACCGCGTCACCGGTCTCACCGCCCTCACCACCTACACCATCGAGGTAGCTGCCATGACGTCCAAGGGCCAGGGCCAGGTCTCCTCCTCCACCATCTCCTCCGGGGTACCACCAGGTGAGCGCGGCGGTGCGGGGATGCCGGCAGGCTGCGGGTGGTGCTGGGGGTGAGCGGCCGGTGCCACCCACCCTGCCCTCTCCCCGCAGAGCTCCCCGGTGCGCCCACCAACCTGGGCATCTCCAACATCGGACCCCGCTCCGTCACCCTCCAATTTCGCCCCGGCTACGACGGCAAAACCTCCATCTCCCGCTGGCAGGTGGAGGCACAGGTACAGGGCGGCTGGGGGGGGCGGTGAGGGGGTGCTGGGGAACAGCTCACCCCACTCCCATCCCACAGGTGGGCCAGAGCGGCGAGGCTGAAGAGTGGGGGCTCGTCCACCAGCTCGCTAACGAGCCTGATGCCCGCTCCATGGAGGTGCCCAACCTGAAGCCCTACACCTACTACAGGCGAGTGGCCAGGATGGTTCTGTGGCATCCTCCCCAGGGGACCGGAGCCCTCTTGCCCCCCGCCGTGACCCCCCCCTCTCGTCTCTCAGTTTCCGCATGCGGCAGGTGAACATCGTGGGCACCAGCCCCCCCAGCCTGCCCTCCCGGAGAATCCAGACCCTCCAGGCCCCCCCGGACACGGCACCCGCCAACGTCACCCTGAGGACAGCCAGCGAGACCAGCCTGTGGCTGCGCTGGATGGTGAGGGGGGGGACACCGTGGCTCTGGGGGGGTCTGTGCCCACGGGCGCAGGGCTTGTGGGGGCAGGCGGGAGGGTGGGGAGCCATGCTGGGGTGGCTGCGGGAACTTGGGAGTGATGGTTCCCATCTCTGCCGGTTGGGGCCAGCCCCTTCTGGAGCAGGAGTACAACGGGAACCCCGACGCTGTGGGCTACAAGATCCGGTACGCACGCTCGGACGGGCGAGGGCAGCCGGCGATGCATGTCATCCACGACCGCGTGGAGCGGGAGTACACCATCGAGGACCTGGAGGAGTGGACCGAATACCGGGTGCAGGTCCAAGCCTTCAATGCCATCGGCTCAGGGCCCTGGAGCCGCTCGGTGGTGGGACGCACCCGGGAGTCAGGTACCGCTGCCCACCCTGCAGCACCGGGTACCCACCCCAGCTGGATCCGGCTACTGACCCCCGCTCTCACTCCCCCCTCCAGTGCCCTCCTCCGGCCCCAGCAACGTTTCGGCGCTGGCCACCTCCTCCAGCAGCATGCTGGTGCGATGGAGCGACATCCCCGAGGCAGACTGCAACGGCCTCATCCTGGGCTACAAGGTGAGCACCTACCCCAGCCCCAGTGCTGTGGCTTTGCTTGCCTGCAACCCTGCCCCGTGCCCTGCCAACCTCACCCGCAGACCCGGGAAGCATGGCTTTCCCTGGGGTGGGGGGGAATCACCCTGCAGCCTGCCAGGTCCCCGGTTGTGCCACCTCCAAGAGATGGTGCCCACCCGTGCCAAATTTTGCCACCCTGCTCCATCCTGGGGCTGTAGCCCCGTCCGGCCGTGTCACACGGGGTCTGTTGCAGGTGATGTACAAGGAGAAGGACTTAGACACGCGTGCCCAGTTCTGGCTGGCGGAGGGCAATGCCTCCCGCAGCGCCCAGCTGACCGGGCTGGGCAAATACACGCTGTACGAGATCCGTGTGCTGGCCTTCACCAGGATCGGTGACGGTGTGCCCAGCCGGCCCCCCGTCCTCGAGCAGACGCTGGATGATGGTGGGTAATAGCACCTGGATGGGCAGAGAGACCCAAACGGGCTGGGGGGTCCCCTGGGTGCCTAACGCCTTCCCATCCCATCCCTGTTTCCTGGGACGATCCCTCTCCCTCCTGACCAGGACACCCAGGGCTCCCATTCCCAAGGGATGGGAACTGGCACTTTGCACGTGCTTGTGCACTCCCTGGTGAACCCTATCTCTCCCCACTCCAGTGCCTGGGCCCCCCGTGGGGATCCTCTTCCCCGAAGTGAGGACCACCTTGGTGCGGCTCATTTGGCAGCCACCCGCGGCACCCAACGGCATCATCCTGGGTAGGTGGGGAGCCATCCCGGTTGTGCCACGGTGGGATGCTCTGCAGACAGGTCCGGAGGTCCCGTGAGAGCAGGGATCAGCATGGGGTGGCAGAGACCAGCTCCCTGAGACCCCCCTGAGCATCTCGAAGCCCGTTACCCCCAGGGCTGGCATTTCCCCACTCAGCAGGTTGTGCTGGGTCCCTGGCTGTGTGTGAGCTCCCCCGTGCAGGGAGCCAAAAAACCCCTCGTTGCTGGCCCTCTGCGTGAGCAGGGCTGGAGGGAGGCATGCACAGGATGGGGGGAGCCCAGGACGGCATCCCCTCCACCAGCCCCACCGTGCCGCTCCCTTCCCCGCAGCGTACCAGGTCACCCACCGCCTCAACACCACCGCCGTCAACTCGGCCACCGTGGAGGTGCTGGAGCCCAGCGCCCGGCAGTACACGGCCACCGGCCTCCAGCCCGAGGCAACCTACCTTTTCCGCATCGCAGCGCAGACCCGCAAGGGCTGGGGCGAGGCGGCCGAAGCTCTCGTGGTGACCACGGAGAAGAGAGGTAAAGGTGGGGGGGGTCCAGCCTGCGGGACGGGGCTGTTGCATGCCTGCGGCGTGCCCGTGGTGCTCCCAGCCCCTCGCCTCTCCCAGACCGCCCGCAGCCCCCCGGGAAGCCGCTGGCCCAGCAGGAGGAGGTGCGAGCCCGCAGCGTGATGCTCTCCTGGGAGCCGGGCAGCGACGGGCTCTCCCCAGTCCGCTACTACACGGTGCAGAGCCGCGAGCTGCCCGACGGCGAGTGGGCACTGCACTCTGCCTCCGTCAGCCACAACGTCACCGCCTTCGTCGTGGACAGGTGAGGCGCGGGTTGGCCTTCAACAGTGCCGTGGTGCGATGGGGAGCCGGGGAGGTGATGGGCTCTGGTTTGGGCAGTTGCCCCATGCCTCGGTTTCCCCCTCCGATGGGAAGTGCTTGCGCCAAGGTTGGGAAGCACTGGCCGATGTGCCCTGCGGGAGGGAGGGTGGCTTATGGGGTCATCCACCGGTCTCACCATCACCAACCTGCTCTGCTTCCATCCAGGCTGAAGCCCTTCACCTCCTACAAGTTCCGCGTGAAGGCGACGAACGACATCGGGGACAGCGAGTACAGCGAGGAGTCGGAGTCGCTCACCACCCTGCAGGCAGGTCAGAGCAGGCTGCGGCTCCTGGGGCAGGGAGAGGGGTTGCCCCCCTGCTTGGGCATCCCCCCATGCCCAGGGCATCTCTGAACCCTCACTGCCCCCTTCTCCCCCCCGCCAGCCCCCGAGGAAGCCCCCACCATCCTCTCCGTCACCCCACATACCACCACGTCGGTGCTCATCCGCTGGCAGGTACAGTACCCTCCACCTTGCGGAGTGTCACAGGGCTGGCCGCTTGCCCCCTTGGGAGGTGACACTGGGGCATACTGGGGACAGCCATCTCGGGGTGCCGGGGAGCCCCAGGTCAGAGCAGCCCCTCACCGTCCTCCCCACGCAGCCCCCAGCCGAGGACAAGATCAACGGGATCCTGCTGGGTTTCCGCCTCCGCTACCGCGAGCTGGTGTACGACAGCCTGCGCGGCTTCACCCTGCGCGGCATCGGCAACCCTGGTGCCACGTGGGCCGAGCTCACCCGTGAGTGCCCATGGACCCTGGGGGGGTCCTGTGTGTGGCTGGGGGGGTGACCCAGCAGCGGCAGATGGAGGATGGCGCAGGGCAGCATCCTGCGCTCCACGGCCTCTCCTGGGTACCAGCCTGGAGTTGTCAGGGTTCAGCTGTGCCCCACAGAGCTGTCACCGGCCCCCTCGTGCCACCAGGTCCATGGTCCCTAACACGCTTGTCTGTGGTGTCGCTGGCTCAGTCCCACTGTGCTCAGCCCCCGTGTCCCTGTAGCGTGGGTGTCCGTGTGTCTGCACCTAACGTGGGTTGTCTGTGTGACGTCCCGCTGTGTGTGCCTGGGTCTGCTGCCGTCCTCAGACCCCAAAGGGAACAGGGTCACATCCACTCTGGGGACAGCAGAGACATGAGTGACAAGGGCAGAGCCCAAGACCAGACTTTGCCCCATCCACCACTCTTAGCCGTGGTCAGACCCCCCTGTGGAGACCCCGATGCCCAGCTTGTGCCGCTCAGGGGATGGGGCTGGAGGATGGAAAGTCTCCTTGGTGCTGTGACAGCTCCATTGGCTCCTGAGGGGGTGACAGGACCCTTGGAGGGGACCCCTGGCCCACCCTGGGGTGGGCAGCTGTGCTGGGGTGGGTGCTCAGAGGTGGGAACCCACTCGTGCCACCTGCGGGACTAACCAGCTGCCTGCTCTCCCTGCCCTGTGCCACCCAGCCGTCTACGCCGTGCACAACCTCAGCGAGGTCTCCCTCACCCAGTATGAGCTGGACAGTAAGTCACTGCTCCCCTGCCCCCCCTGTACGTGTCCTCCCCACTGCCACCCCCCCCGTGTGTCCCTCCCTTCTGCCTGCCTGTGCCGTGGGGTGAACCGCATGCCCCGTGCCCGGGGACACCTCTGCCTGTCTGCTCCTGTTGCTCCTTGGGGAGCCCCCCCAGCAAGGGGGGGCTCTGCTGGGTCCCCCGGGGTAGCAGGACCCCCACACCTCCGGCTGCAGGGAGGGCTCCACTCAGCCCTTCTCCCCTTTCCCCCCCGCAGACCTAAGCAAGCACCGGCGCTACGAGATCCGCATGAGTGTGTATAATGCCGTGGGCGAGGGCCCCCCCAGCCCCCCCCAGGAGGTCTTTGTGGGTGAAGCGGGTGAGTCTGCCAGCATGGTCCCACCTTGTGAGGGGCTGCCCACGGCCGGGAGCTGCGGGGAGGGGGCTCCACTGCCCTGGTACCCCACGCTCATGCCAAAACAAGGCAGTGGGACCCTCGCATCAAGGGGGGGCTTTCCCCTCCCTGGTCCCGGCTGGGCTGTGACACTGTCCCCTCCTTCGGCACAGTGCCCACCGGCGCGCCGCAGAACGTGGCGGTGCAGGCGGCCACGGCCACCCAGCTGGATGTCACCTGGGAACCGCCACCGGCCGAGAGCCAGAACGGGGACATCCAGGGCTACAAGGTACCACGTCCTGTGGGGCTGGCACCGAGCCGGGGCTCAGAGACACTGAGTGCACTGGGAAGGTGCTGGGTTTCTGGCAGAGGAGGGGCACAGGGTGCCCTCGGAAGATGCTGGGTGTCTTTGGGGGGTGCTGAGCTCCCCTGGGAGATGCTGCGTTGTTGGATCTGGGGAGATGTCAGGTGTCGGGGAGATGCTGGGTGCCCTGGGAGATGCTATGCATGCCGTTGGGGAAGGGATTTGGGGGAGATGCTGGGTATCCCGGGGGAGATGCTGGGTATCCCGGGGAGATGCCGGGTGTCCCATCCCGGTGCTGAGCGGCCGCGGGGCGGCAGATGGCGCCGTCGGTCCTCGGATCCAGCCGGGATGGAGCCGGGATGCCCAGCCCCACGCTTCTAGGCACCTCCTTGGTCACATCCACGGTGATTCCTCCTGCTCGGAGCCGTCCTTTGAGAATTAGGCACAGCTCAAAGGTGATCTTAGCGTGCTGATGCTGGGTCCTGAGCCAGCTGCGAGCCGGGGTCATGTCTGATGCCCAGCACAGCCTGGAGCCATCCTGGAGGAGAAGCCGTTCCATTCACTCCGGCATGCTCAGAACCCCAGCCACTCTGGGATATAGGGGCTTAGGAGCCCGGACGGGGCTGCGCAAGGTGTTTGGGCATAGCAAAGGGTGTGGGGAAGGCGAGATGGGCTGGATCTGCGCATCACCCGGGTCTCCATGCCCCCTCCTCCTCCTCCTGCAGATCCACTTCTGGGAGGCCCAGAGCCAGAACGAGAGCGCGCGGGTGAAGACGCTCTTTCTGCCCGAGAACGGGGTGAAGCTGAAGAACCTGACGGGGTACACCTCGTACTGGGTCAGCGTCGCCGCCTTCAATGCTGCGGGAGACGGACCCCGCAGCCCCCCCGTCAAGGGGCGAACGCAGCAGGCAGGTGGGGCCCATGGCACGGCTGCCCCCAGCCCTTCACTCAGCACGGTCACATCCAGACCTTCCTGCCCCTGGGCTCTGCGGGGAGGTGTCTCCATGGGTCCAGCTCCAGTGATGTCTGGCTGATGCCCCTTCATCCCAGCTGCACCCCAGCTCCTGCAGTCCCGAGCAGAGACCAGCCCTGGGCTCACCCCAGAGGGTTTGTGGGGTGGGGGCACGTGGAGGTGAAGGTCTTGGCTGAGATTTGGGAATGATGAAGGTCTCAGGAGGAGAGACAAGGAGAAGGAGACTCATTCCCCCAGCTGTGCGCGGTGGCCTGGCAGGGTCTTTGCTTTAGTGGGGATGAAGGCGCAGTGGGGTGGCACCAGGGTGGTGTGAGATGGTGATGACGAGTGCCCCAGCCCCGTTAAGGTGGAGGCAGGGAGAGGGGCTGGCTTGGTGCTGGGGGTCACCCCTGGGAGTGCTGAGCTGGCCCCGGCCACCCTGCTCCCTCACAGCCCCCAGCGCTCCCGGGTCCATCCGATTCAGCGAGCTGACCACCACATCAGTGAACGTGTCCTGGGAGCCACCACCACTGCCCAACGGCGTCCTCGAGGGCTACAGGCTGGTCTACGAGCCCTGCATGCCCGTGGACGGTGAGGGGACGGCAGGGGGTGCTGGGGGGAGGCTGGGGGCATTGGCAGGAGCTGGGAGGGCTCTGGGGAAGACCCAGCTCAGCCTCCATCCCCGCAGGTGTCAGTAAGATCGTGACAGTGGATGTGAAAGGGAACAGCCCGCTGTGGATGAAGGTGAAGGACCTGGCCGAGGGTGTGACATACCGGTTCCGAATCCGGGCCAAAACCTTTGCCTACGGGCCAGACGTTGAGGCAAACATCACCACTGGGCCTGGGGAAGGTAGGGGGGGATGTGTGGCACGGCTGTGCCGGAGTGAGGGAGGAGATGTGGTGGGGACAGTTCCCCCAGTGCCACCAGGGCTGGTATGGCCACATGCCAGTTTGTACCCCCCTGCCTCCAGCTCTGCTCTGGGTCCTCAGGTGCCCCCGGCCCCCCTGGCGAGCCCTTCATCTCTCGCTACGGCTCAGCTATCACCATCCACTGGTCGAGTGGGGACCCCGGCCAAGGACCCATCACCAGATACGTCATCGAAGCCCGTCCTTCAGGTACTGCAGCTCCTGTCTGATTTCCATCCCTACCTCAATATCAGCAGTGCCTTGGATTCAGGAGAAACTGAGGCAGGGAGTGCTGACCTCTCCCAGGCCACCCGGCAGGCTGGGCTGGGGATTAGGACCCGGGTGTCTGGGATGTCGGCCATGTGCCGGTCCATGAGGACCACGCTGCCGATGCTGCTGCTCTCACGGGCACGGAGGTCCTGATGCTCCCCCAGCCATGCAAGGGGGTTTGAGGGGTACCAAGGCTATCCCAAAACAGGGAGGCCCTGTTCCTGTGCATGCAGGGGCAGGCAAGGCTGGAAGCTGGGACTCCCCATCCCCATGGCAGGGAGCCAGCAGGCACGGCCACACTGTCTCTTGCAGCCCCGAGTTAATTATTTCTCCCTGCCGCAGAGACCGCAGCTCAGACGACCCAATCGATCGCTAACAGGGGTCGGTACCACTTCTCACATTGGGAGCAGCGCCAGGGAGGGAAACCCCTCGCTCCTGTGGAGCTGCTGGCGCTGCTCCGGGGCTGCAGTGGGAGCAGGTCCCCAGGGAGCTGCCTTGCCCTGGGCTTTTGAGCAGGGCAGGCGATTAATCAGCTGCGTGCATCGCTACAGCTTTTTAATGATGCTGCAGCGAGTGAGCTCGGTGCCTGCCAGGGCCAGGAGGGCCAGGCAGATGGCGTAGGGCACACACTCCTGGATGGAGGGAGATCAGCCTCTCGCCCTGGGGAGTCCTGCAGAGCTGGTCTCCCCCTCCTAGGCCCCTTCTCTTTTCCAGACGAGGGGCTCTGGGACATCCTCATCAAAGACATCCCCAAGGAGGTGACCTCCTACACCTTCAGCACGGATATCCTCAAGCAGGGGGTCAGCTACGACTTCCGTGTCATCGCTGTGAATGACTATGGCTATGGGACCCCCAGCACGCCTTCCCCCTCCGTGTCAGGTAGCCAGCGGGGGCAGCATGTGGGTGTCCCCGGGGGGATGCTGTCACCCCTGTGCCGGAGGGAGAGTCCCAGCATTGCTCTGTTCCCATGGCCATCACTGAAACCCATCTCCCTGACCCTGCTTGGCTCCTACAGAGCCCCAGCTCTTGCTGCCAGCAGCTTCTGCCAGCATTGCACTTGCAAAGCCTCCTGCTATCCCCCTTTAACCCCCTCCCTCACGTGGATCCAGGTCTCACAAAGTTCCCCAAGGAGACTCCATGCCCTGCAGTGGGGTCTACCCACCCATACTGGTTTGCCCCCCATGCCTGTCCCCCTCTGATCCTCCCTGCTGTGCCCCAGCCCAGAAAGCCAACCCGTTCTATGAGGAGTGGTGGTTCCTGGTGGTCATCGCCCTGGTGGGGCTCATCTTCATCCTCCTGCTCGTCTTTGTGCTCATCATCCGCGGGCAGAGCAAGAAGTACGCCAAGAAGTCAGACTCAGGTGAGTGCCGGGGATGTGGTGGGTGGTGATGGGACCCTCTGGGGTGCCTGCTGGAGGATGCAGAGCCCCAATCCCATAGGAGCCTCTCTGGGGCCTCCCTGCCTGCCTTTGGGGTCTGAGCGGGGTGGTGGGAGCCTGCCTTGGGGCATGGCTCCTCCAGAGACTCGGTGATATCCGATAAAGATGCTGTGGGCTTCCCGGAGAGCACTGGGAACTAGAGATTAAATAAGCGACTTGTCCCACTGTCAGCTGCAGAGGGAGGGCAGCCCAGGGGCTCGGCAGAGGTCATTGGGATTAGTCAAACACAGCTCTGTTTTCTTAGCTGTATCAAGGGCTCAAATTGTGGGGAAAATCCAGACCTCCTCGTTAAGCAAACAGAGCAGCTGAGCTGGGAGCCAGAGGCGATGGGGCAGGTCAGGGTGTGAGCCAAGGCAGGCAGGGCTCGGCACGGCCGGCGATGCTGGGCACGGGGCTGATGCGTGGCCGATGCCCCAGGACTGGCACATCGTGGGCATCCCCAGGCTTTGGTCTGTCCAACGCTGGAGCTGGCACAACCCTCCCTGGGCCATTCCCTGGGTCCCCCCCTGTGCAGGGTCCAGGCCCCTCCATGCTGTGCTGCCTGGGGAGGGTCTGGGGAAGGCTGAGCATCCCATCCCGCAGGGAACGGTTCCAAGGCGACCGCCCTGAGCCACGGCGAGATGGTGAGCCTGGACGAGGGCAGCTTCCCCGCCTTGGAGCTCAACAACCGGCGTCTCTCCGTCAAGAACTCCTTCTGCCGGAAGAATGGCATCTACACCCGGTAGGGACCCCTCGCCGCAGCCCCTTCCCCGGGCGGGGGGGGGATTTTTTCAGATATCGTGCCTGTCCCTCCATCGTGCACCTGTGGGATGGGCACGGGACTGGGGAAGGCTGGCACCTGATGTGCCAGGATGCTGAACAGCCTGAAAAGCTGGGAATGGACCATAGGCAGGGTCCTTGGTGGGGGCTCCACACAGCTTAGGGGGTGGTCCCTGCGCCTGCCCCGGGGCTCGGCTGGGCTCATCGCTGTGTGGCACAGCCCCAATGGGGGACCCGCGCTGAGCACCCACTTTTCCCCAAGGTCCCCGCCACGGCCCAGCCCCGGCAGCCTCCACTACTCGGACGAGGACGTGACCAAGTACAACGACCTGATCCCTGCCGAGAGCAGCAGCCTGACGGAGAAGCCCTCCGAGGTCTCCGACTCTCAGGTGACCACCTGGGGCTGCCCATGGGGATGGGGACCTTGCAGAGGATGGACGGTGCTGGGAGCCCTCCCTGAGCATCGCCCCTGCCCTCTGCCCACCACGATGCAGGTCCTGGTGCGCATTTGGGAAAAGCAACGCTGGTCCCTCTCTCCTACCCCGTGCTGCTTTTTAGGCAGCAGCATCCCCCGTGGGTTCGTGGCACGGAGCCAGAGCGAAGCTGGCACAGCCCCCAGCCCGTGTGTAGCCCCCAGCCCCAGGGCTGCCGAGGACAGGGGACGGGAGGGCAGCGGGGTTGGGGACTGTCCCGCTGCCCGGTCGCTGGTGGCAACGGCTGCGGCTCTGCCAATCCCACAAAATGGCACCTTTGTCTCCTCCCGGAGAAACGGGCAGCTGTGGCCGGGCAGGAGCGTGGCCGCGGGCAGCTCCTCAGGCAAGCAGCTCCGGGGGAGGCCATGGGAGCGTTGCCCCCGGGATGGATGCTGGGCGGCATCTGAAAAGACGAGGCTGAAGCCCAGGGGAGGTCCTGGGGGTCCCCACGGCTGTCACCGAGCAGGAGGGGGATCAGCCCCAGGGGGGCCCCATGTCATTGCCTACACCGGCTGTTTCTTTTGCCTTTGCGCAGCAGATGCCGGCTCCGCTCCCTCTTGCCTGCGCGAGGCTCGAGTGGCTTTTGAGGAGCTGTGAAGAGCAGCGGGAGCTGGCGCTGGCTCGGAGCAGCTTCCCCACCGCCCTCAATGGGCCCTTTGTGCACGGCCAGGGGAAGCTGAATCCAATTACTGCCAGCGGGCAGGCAGGGTCGCCAGCACCCGCCTCCCAAAAACACCCTCCCCGTAACCCCGGGGGTATCACGGCCTCGGGGACCACCCCCCCCCGGAGCCCCAAGACCCTGCAGCCCTTTTGTATGAGGTTTTATTTTGCTTTAGCAAGAGGCAGAAACACCCCAGCAGCGCTGCAGCCATCCCAGCCCCTAAAGTCTTTTGGGATGTGCTTGCCAGCATCCCCAAAAAAGCACTGGGAAAGGTCACCCTATTTTGGGGGCTGGTGGGTGATGCCCCCCCACCTCATGCTCACCTCCCCATCCTGTTCTTTTAGGGCAGCGACAGCGAATATGAGGTGGACCCTGGCCACCAGAAAGCCCACTCCTTCGTCAACCACTACATCAGCGACCCTACCTACTACAACTCGTGGCGGCGGCAGCAGAAGGGCATCTCACGGGCGCAGGCGTACAGCTACACCGAGAGCGACTCAGGGGAGCCCGACCACGCGCCCCTCTCCAACAGTACCTCCACGCAGCAGGGCAGCCTTTTCCGCCCCAAAGCCAGCAGGACTCCCACCCCCCAGACTCCCGGCAACCCCCCCAGCCAGCCCGGTACACTCTACCGTCCACCCAGTAGCCTGGCCCCTGGTTCCAGAGCCCCCATCGCTGGATTTTCTTCTTTTGTTTGATATTTAAACAGAAGCAAAAACAAACAGGAGGAAAAAAAAACCATAAAAAAAAAAAAGAAAAAAAGAAAAAAAAAGAAAAGCCCCAAGAAATTAAGAAAAAAGAAAAAGGTGGCAAGGGGGAGAAGAGGAGGAGGAAGCAGAGAGGCCGAAGGGCCTTGGGGATGGCAGCAGTACCGTGACGGGCAGTGGCCTCAGGCTCGGCGCTCCGGCGGGTGTTTCGCTTTCTCTGCAGTGCCGGAGCAGAACGCCAAGCGCCTTCCCTGGGGCTAGGGAAAAAAACCCAGCTCCTCTTTTTGGCCAAAGCTTTCTGCGTTATGGACTCCTCAGCCGAGGTGGGGCTGGAGGGCTTGGGGGGCCGGCAGGATTGCACCAGACTTTGCCCTTGCCACCTGCCCTGGCTGCCCCTGAGCTGCTGACTGGGGTCCCATGGGTGCTGCCGGGCTGGGTGCAGGGGCTCTCGCCGTGCCAAACCCCGGTCCCTCCACCAGCCTCCGCTTCTGGCTCCCCCAGGACCTGGGGACAAGCGGTGACAGAGACCCCTGACTGCAGAGGAGAAGAGGAGCTCTGCTGATCTTAAAAAGTGCTGGCCAGGAAAGCCCCACCCTGGATCCCCCAGCCTTTGGGAGAAGGGGGCAGCCACTGTGCTAGGAACCCAGGGGCAATTAATTCCTCCCCTCATTTGTGCCTGGCCCAGCACAGCCCCCTCCGCCCCCCCAGGAGAACCCAGGACTTAAACCCCAGGAGAGCCCCGCCGGGGTGCATGAGGTGCTGATGTCCCCACTGATTTTGCACCCCGGAGCCGTGCAGAGGCTCTGGCGAGGGCTCAGACAGGGCGATGCGGCGACCGTAACCACCCCTTTGCATTTCTGGTGGTTTGGGTTTTTTTTTTTTAATGGGGTTTTGTGCAGAGACCTGGGAGCACGAGGGGATAGCGATGCCCCAGGGTGGGGGCTACAGGGCCGTGGCCGTGTTGGTGGTCTCTGCATGGCAAAACCCCCGCAGTGCCTACTGGTGAGCCAGGCACCAGCCCGGCGGGGCCGTGGCGCCCGGGCTGAGCCGAGGGAGATGCCAATAAACAGCCTGAGGATCAGCCAGTCTCACCTCTCTGTCACCCTGCTGCGTCGGCGAAGGGGCTGGCGGGATGCGTCCGTCTGTCCTGCTGTCCTGGCCGGGCTCGTGTCGGCCCTATGGCACTGGGGAAGGAGCTGGGCAGAGGGTGCCAGAGGCTGCGGTGCTGGGATAGGGTCCAGAACGGTGTGGGGAGCCGTGATGGCCGTGTTTCCATCCCAGTGGGGTCTGTAGCTGGAGGAAAACAGGACCTGGTGGTGGGACAGGGGAGGAGGGAGGTGACCCCACTGCACCGGGTGCTTTCAGCATCACCAGCGCCAGGGATTTCTCCTGGGGTGGTTTGCAACCACACTCGCCACCACGCTTACCGGGTGTGGGCTGCTCTGCCCTTCAAGCCTGGCAGGAAAATCCAGGTGATGTGCTGGGGTTTCATCGCCTTCAGCCCTCTGGCAGCAAACAGCATGGCTCTGGAGCCAAGGGCTGGGGAAGGCTCAGCCTCCCGGCAGCGCTAGCAAAGCACCGGCCCCCGCTTCCTTGGCCGGGGGCTGTTCCCTTGCCGGGGGCTTCCAGGACTGGGGGCTGTGGGGTCTGCACAGCCTCTTGCCGCAGGACCCCGCGGAGGGCTCAGACCCCCTTGTGGGCACATGCCCGGACCCTCACCCCAGCATGGGGAAGGGTCTGGGGCTGCCAGAGGGAGCGTTTTGCAGGTGCTGCATTGGGGAAACGGTTGGAGCTGGGGGGGGGGGGGGGCGTGTGCGACCCAGTGCCACAGCCCCCCTTCGCCCATCCCATGGGCTGGGGGAGAAACGGGACGGATGCTGCGGTGGCCACCGATGGAAAAGGCGTCCCTGCCTTGGCGCATCGCCTTGAGCAGAGGGCATTTCTGGCAGGTGACTCATCTGACCTACTTGGGAGCTGGCGCCGAAGGGAGCGCAGCACCCAGGGGTGCCCGTCCTCTCCCTGGGCAGCGGAGAGAGCCCCGATGCTCCGCTGGGATGGAGATATTTTGCACGGGGGCAGTCAGGGAGGGGGGTCTGCGCTTGTCCAGCCAAATCCTGCCCCTCGTTTGCAGCCCAGCTCCAGCCCCAGGCGTCCCAGCTTGTGCAAGAGAGACCTTCCTCCCACCGCGACTGGGACGCGGAGCCGCCAGAGACGCGGGGCAGAGCAGGTCTGAGGAGTCGAGCAACACAGGCGAGTTCCCCACGCAAGGCGTGCTCCCCGTGCGAGGGACTCTCCCCGTGCGAGGGATGCTCCCCTCCAGCGCAGGGCACGTGCCAGCCCCTGTGAGCAGCAATGACCCACCGACGGGGTCCCTGGATGCGTCCCCCACTGCAGGGATGGTGGGATGCAGGTCCCAGGAGTCTCCTGCGTGGGGTCTGCGTGTGCTCCCCGGCACGGCAGTGTGCCACAGCCCCGGCAGCCGAGGCAGAGCAGAGCCCAGGTCCTGCTCGCCTGCCCTGGCCCGGCTTGTCCCTGGCCATGAGGAGGAAAAGCCAGAGGGTGCAGCAACGTCTGCGGCAGGTTTGGACCTGTGCCATGCCGGGAGGTGAAGCCACCGGTGTGGCTGTGGCCGGAGGACCTGGGGCCCTGTGGCAGTGAAGCCAAGGCGATCCCTTTCTGCTCGTGGTTTCCCGCAGCTGAAGGATGCAGCACCTGAGGAATCAGTGGATCCCACATCCCACTGCGGCTGTGGGTTAGCTCTCTGCTCACCAGGGAACCTCCTCAGGATGGTCCTGGAGCTGCGCAGGACACAAAGCCCAGTATGGGCACAGCAGAGGTGGGCTGAGTACCAGCAGCACTAGCGGGAGCTCTCGCTCACCAGTACTGCCTCAGTTTCCCCACGGCACAGATGCAACCGGACCGGCTGGGCTCGTGGGGGAAGATGCCGTGCTCCCTGTTGAGCACAGCCACCTCTCTCCCACCTTGGCTTTCACCATGCTGCTGCCACAACCGGCTTTTTCCAAAAGTCCCTCCAGGCAGGTCTGAGCTGCCCGTGCCCAGCCCTGCTGCTGCCGGCGCTGCCAGCTCTCCAGGCTGCTCTGTGCAGCAGACAAGCAGGGCGAGCTGTCGGTAGCAATTAGTCCCCGGGGACCGAATTGGCCTTGACGTATCTCTTGACTGTGGCTTGGCGGTGGCCTGCGGTTCTCCCAAGGGCAGAACACTGCTCGCTTAGCAGGGCTGGGTGAGCCAAAGCGGGGCAGAGGGGAGAAGCTGTACCCTCAGACCTTGCCGTGCAGATGGGGCAGCACTGGAGCGGTACCCGCTCGCTGCCCTCGATGTGATGGAGAGATGTTTACGTGCCAGAAACAGGGGTTGCGACCTGTAAAGCTGGGCTGAATTCCGTGATTTATTTTTACTTATTTCTTTTAGCTGAAGCGGTGTTGGTGTTGGAGGAGTCAGGTAGTAACAGTTTATTTTCCAGGTTGAGATTAGATCAAGCAAGGAGTAACCAGAGCAAAGAGAACTGCTCGGTGTGCAGTGGAGGAGAAGCAACCCTGCAGCCTGGGCTTACCCTTTCCTCCAGATTTCCCGATTCCCCGCCAGCTCCCGGGGCAGAGCCGAGTGTCCCCACCTTTCCATTGCCTTGGGCTGCGGGGACAGGGACAGCCCCTCCTGCCATGCTGGGGACTAGACAGGACTCGGCGCATCCTCAGAGCCCCACGTGCCTCAGGCCCTGCCGCCTCCTGCGCCGTGCCAGGCTGCGAAGCCCGCGGCATGGGCAGAGCTGCCGGCAGCAGGGACGGCAGTGGAGCTTTCCCGGGACGGCGGGGAGAGGAAAGCGGCGGAGAGGACGGACCCAGGTCTGTGCACCCTGTCCTGCCGGCGTGGGTGCCCGCTTCGCGCCGTGGCACCCCATCCGAAGGGGTCCCTGCGCCGAAACTGTTGCCAGGGCAGGGGGTTTCCACGGGCACTGCCAGCCACGGTGGGTCCCTGCAGCAGCCACGCTCCAGGTGGGATCCCCTTGGGGGAAAGCCGGGGTGGCTGCATTGTGGCCGGGCAATGGGTTCCCGGGTGGGCAGCGGGTTCTGCGAGCCTGTTCTGCGGCACTGCCGGCCAGGGGAGCGTGCCGGGTGGGAAAGGCGAGCGACTGCAGGCTCCGACCTGCACACAGCTTGTCCTGGTGCTCACCCGTGCACCCACGGGTGCCAGCGGTGAGCGGGCTGTGTGGTTCTGCCGGGGTGCGCCGGTTAACTGCTCATCCCATGGCGAATGGCACGGGGAAGGGGTAAAACCCCACGGCTGTGGGTGCAAGCTGGTGTCGGTGGGGTTGGCGGGGGCTATTGGGGAGGTGTCTGGCAGCAACCAGCACTGGGCCCAGGCGCTGGAGGGGCTTGGGGGGGTTGGGGGGGCAATGCCCCCTTCCCAGCACCCTGGTGTGTCCAGAGAGTGATCCCTATGTCCTGCTGCAGCACCGAGGCTTGGGGAATGCACCCGGCTCGTTCAGCAGTATCTCCTGCGCGGCCGAGGCTGTGTCGGCAGACAAAGCTGGCAGGCGCTGGCAGCAGGAGGAGGGGATGGGGCTGCTGGGAAACTCGGGCGCTTCTCCCTGCCCTGCTTTTCAAAGTGCTTTTCAAGCCTTTTCTTTTCTTCTTCTCTGCTTTCAAAAGCTGCTGAGAAGCAGTAAAAGGAACCAGTGACGGGTTCAGGAAGGGTGGGAGCGATGCGGCCACCCGCTCCCTGATCCTGAGCCTCCCAGCACCCCGACCTCGCTGCCGTCTCCCCAAGGCCGGATCCAGCCCCAGGGCTCTGCGTTGCCCAAGCTGCGGCGGAGGAGAGAGGAAAGGGCCCATCTCTCCCAGGCAGTTTTTCAAGTTGAGTGGGTGCCTGCTCTTCCCAGCCAGAGTTAGGCCAGCCCGCAGGAGACTTCCCCGTCGGCTCCCACCAGCCGGCTGATGTTAATCCCTCCTGACTGCGCTGTCTCAGCCAGCGCCGTGCTCCTGTGACAGCATCAGGTGAGGCGAGCAGCGCCGTGCCGGTCTTCAATTAAGGCGCGCTGGCCCCACGCGAGAGGGTAGAGCTGCCGGTGGGGGCTCTGGCAAACCCTCCTCCTCTTCCTCACCCACCGACAAACCACTGTTGCATCCAGCGGTGGCTCCCAGGAGACGCCTGCTCAACTGGGCACGGAGGTTTTGCCTCCTGCCTCAGTTTCCCCATATGGAAAGCAAGGGAAATAAAATTTGCCAAACAAATCGGCTGTGAAAATGGCACCGGTGTGGGCCGAGGAAGCAGCACAGCCTGGGAAGCAGACTGCAGGCACCGGTGGAGTTGGGGTTGCGCCGGACACCCAGGCTGCGGGCAGAGGCCATGCCCTGGGTGGTTTGGCCCCGTTGCTCAGTCTGGCAGAGCCTCTCTGCCGTGCCAGTCCCAGCATCTCTGCAGTGCCAGGCTCGCCCCTGCTGCCCGCAGGAGCAGCGGCTCCGTGGTTATGCGGCGAGCGGCCTCCTGCCCTTCCCACGGAGAGAAGTGTCTGCACCCGATGAGCCAGCAAAACGCCCGGTGATGCCCGGCCCCGGCTGCCGCCGCGGCCACGACCCCTGGGTTGGTGCCACCCAGCCTGGGGAACGCATCTCCTTGCACCGGTGACATGAGAAATATTTGTCCCCCCCACAGCATCGTGCCCCAGGACCGGAGCCCCCGGGGTTGCAAGTCTGGGGACCCCACTCACCGCCCCCCTGCACCCCAGCCTGGCCCCCCCCCCCCCCCCCCCCCCGCAGAGATGCCAGACGCTCTGGAATATGCAAGAAACGCTGCATTAGGCAGATTCGGGATAATCTCATCTCTCCCGCCTCTTTTCTCCCACAAAGGTCTCGCCTTAATCCCCGAGAGCGGCTGTGCAGCCCTGCACTCTCCCTTTCAGCACATCGCCAGTGCCGGGGTGGCCGGGGTGCCCCCCGCCATCGCGTCCTGGCCACGGACCCCCCAACCACCCCACGGCCCTGGAGGGGCCCGGCGGCCCCCCGAGGGGGACGGAGCAGTGGGACCGGCTGGGGACAGAGAGCTGGGGGGGGGGCGGTGGGGGGTGAGGGTGGGTGCTGCAGCCTCGTGGGTGTCACGGTCACGAGTGGAACAGGGACACTGGTGCTGCCCCGGGGCTGAACCCGCCTCCTCTCGGCAGCTCAGTTCAGCTTTTAATTCCCTTTAATTAATTAGAGTCGGACACCTCCCACCTCCTCAACCCCCGGCTGAGCGGCCGGGGGTACAACCAGCCCCCGCTCTGCCCACGGGAACCCCACTCGGGACCCCCCCCCCCGAGGGGACCCCCCCACACCCTGGCGGATCCCTGCACCCCACCCAGGAGGGGACCAGGACCCCACTCGGGTGGACACCCCCCCCCCCCCCGCCACGGGCGGGGCCGCTCCCGGGAGAAGGTTCACCTCCCCCCGCCCCACTCGGGTTTGAATGGAGGGTGTGGGGCTCTCGCGTGACGTGGCGCCGCGCCATTGGTCCGGGCGGGGCGATGACATCATGCTCCGCCGCGGCGGTAGTGGAGGGGGGGGGGGGGGGACGGACACACAGTTTTGCTCCGGCTCGGCTCGGCCATGGACCGGCGGCGGGTCCCGGGCGTTCAGGTGAGGGTTGGGGGGGGGGGTCAGGGGTACCGTGGGTGCTCGGTTCAGGCCGGCACGGCTCGGCTCGGCTCGGTCGCGGGTGGGGGGGGGCTGGAAGGCAGCCGGGCCCCAGCTCGGCTATTGTCCGGTGGCGGGCGGGGTCCCCGGGGGCTGCCCCGAACCCCGCTCCGGTAACGGGCCGGGAGCGGCGGTGATACGTTCCCCCACCCCACCACCGGAACGTGGGGCCGGTCCTGAACGCGGGTGGGCGAAGGGGTTAACAGGATACGGAGCCGTCTTTACCCAGCGTGGGGGAAACCGGCCCGGCTCAGCTAGCCCCGGTGACCATCGGTGGCCGCTCGCCCGCGGCTCCCCGACCGGGTTGGGGGGGGTCTTTGCAGTGCACCGGAGCCGGCGGTGGGCGCAGCCGGGGCGGTGGCTGCCCGCGGCCCTTCTCGGAAAGGTTGATCCTCCCCTCGCTGGAGCGGGTCCAGCAGCACCCCTGGGCTGGCCGGGGCTGGGCGCAGGCGGGTGCTGAGTCAGAGCCGTCCGAAATCCCCCTCCAGCTCATCCTCCTACAGCCTGGGACAGGGTTTCCCGGCCATTCCAACCCCCCTCCTCCCTCCCCAGCCTTCCCCTCTGACCCCCCCCCCCAGCCAGCCCTCCAGCACGGCTCGCCATCCCTGGGGAGCACACGCAGGTTCCCGTGGGGAGCAGGGACCTGCCCGGCTTTGGAAGCCTGGGCGTGGGGCTGGCTCCCCGTCCCACTCTGGTGCTGGGAGAGCCGGGGGCTGGTGGGCAGCGACCGCTCTTGGGGAGCTGGACTCAGCCCTCGCCGCCCTGGTTTGACCCCGGCGGTAGCGGCGTTAAGTATAGATGTTTCCGAGTGCCGAATATATAGATCAGGAGTTGGGATCGTTAGCAGTCTGGGGGAGAAACTGAGGCACAGAGTGAGGGAACGAAGGGAGCACAGGTCTCTGCACCCCGGGACGGGGCTTCCTCCTGAGCTGGGCTCACAGTAAACAACTCTGTTTTGGACGCAGCTCCCTCGGAGACCATGGAGTGAATCCAGCTGAGCTCTAGCACCGAGGAAGTTCACTGGGTTTAGGTCCTGGCGGGAGGGTGGTGGGGGGAAGAGTAAGGCTGGCCCAAATCCCCATTGCCGGGGCCAGCCGCCTGACACTGTGCCACGGGCTGACCCGGCAGTGGGGCTCCCTCCACGGCCCCGATGGGCAGCCACACGCCGATGCCCGCAGGCAGCCCCGCTGCCGGCAGCGTTGTGCTGACCGTGGCGGTATCTCCCTTTGTTCCCTGGGTTTTGTCGCGAGCGCAAACAGCCACCGCGGTCGTGGGCCCCCCCCGAGCCGGCCGGCTGCGGGGTGCCGGGTCCTGCCGGCAGGTAGGGTACCGTGGCCAAGCCGTGGGAAGCCTGCCTGTTTACTTCCCATCTGCCCCAGCGAAACCACAGGAATTTGGAGCCTGGTGGAGGTCGGGAGGTCTGTTTAGCCCCGGTATCCTGTCGGACCCCGGCCGGTCCCTGTTGTTGTGAGAGACGGAGCCAGGGCCGGCGAGGAGATAACCTTTCCCCCCGGAAACGTCCCCTGCTCGCCCTGGAGAGCCGCAGGCTGGTTCGTGTCCCCGTAGCAGGAGGATTTATGGTCCTGTGCGTGTTCTGGCGTGTCCTGCCAATAGTTCCTCGCTGAACTCTGGCTAGCTCCTGGTCGTCGGCAGTCCCTCCGGGAACGTTGTTCTGCTTTTGGCACCGGCGTGCCGGCGTTGGGACGGCGAGTTCCCCAGCTTGGCGCTGATCAGCGTGCCGATAGCCCTGGCAGGAGCCGAGCTTTGCCTCCCACCCCGGCGAGCCGTCTCGCCGTCCCCGGCTCTGATGCTGCCGGCTGCCTTTCCACTTCCAGAGTCGCTGCCGGGACTGCTCCACGCATCCCATGGCACAACTGCAACGGCATCCCGATGCCAGGGACAGGACCAGACCTGTCACCCGCGCCGGGGAGGAGGCGGTCACCGGGGCGCCTGGGCTGCCCGCACTAACAGGACTTTCTGCCCCCAGGTCCTGGGAAGACTCGCTGGGGAGCCCAATTTGAGGGTGTGACAGCGGGCCTGTCCCCTCCCGGGGCTGGCGGTGGCAAGGTGTGATCCGTGCCCTGTCTCTGGCAGCTGTCTGCCAGGCAGCAACATCAAAGGGCCGCGTGAGCCGAATCCCCAAGGGGCAGCGCACCAGAAAGTGGGGCTGAGCAGCCGGTGTGTCCTCCCTGCTCGGTGTGCCGGTTCTCCCTGGCTCCAGGCGGCAATGGGGGGACCCGACCGGTCCAGCACAGCCCCTGCCCCAGCACCTGGCAGGGTGGGGAGAGCATCATCCTCTGATCTCTGGGCTGGAGGGCACTGCCTGGGGTGCTCTGCACGGCAAAGCCGGGGAGGCTCGTTTGGAGCCAGCCTGGCCGGCTGGGATGCTTTCCCCCTCTGCAGGTTTGGCTCTTCCAGCCCGTGAGCGGGATGAGCTGGGGGCAGGACGCGTGGGAGCGTGGCCAGACTCGGCGTTTCTCCTGTGCGCACCCGTTCACTGGCCTCTTTCTTTAAGCCACTTGTGCCTCTGGTCCCCCTGGGTGACTGGTGCTAAGTGGGATGAGGTGGGGAGGATGGGGGGGATCTTGTGGGAAGCCTGCACCATCAGGGCACGCGGTCCCCACTGCCTGCCCTGCACCTAGCCAGGGCTGTCCCACCCTCCACGCTGGCTGCAGGACCCTGCTGTCCTGCAAGCAGACAGCCATTTGCAGGGGAAATTGTGTCCCTGGAGACCTGGGGCTCCCAATCTTTGGAGCTCATGGTCCCAAAGGGCAGGTGGGAAGCAGCGCGTGGTCTGTCGGTATGCTTTATCCTGCACTTGCAGGTCCCATGCCCTCCCCTTTCCCCAAATCCCTGCTGGGACTTGGCGGTGCTCTGGGCTCGCTGCCCCAGGATGGGCAGCGCTGCCTGCCAGCCTGCCTGCCTGCCTGCAAAGTCTCTCGGGTTACAGAGCAGCTTTCCCTGGTAGGTAGCTGGAGAGGCGGTGGCGGCGAAGCTGCCCTGGCCTGGTTTCCTTTGTGAAAGCGCCGGCAGCGGGAATGTCACAGGATCCGCTCTCCACTCCGCAAGCAAGAAGAGTAAAAAAAAGAAGGGCTCTGTGTCCTGCTCCCCCTGGGCAGGATGGGGCCAGCGGCTGGGTTGTGCGGGCAGCAGCATCCCGCCGTGCTGCCGTCATCTCTTGGGGTGAACTGGGAGCGAAGCGTTGAGGGGTGGGGGAGATTTTGGCTGCTACGAAAAGGCTTCGTGGGCAGGAGCGTCGAGGTGGGACACGGTGGCTTGTTTGGAGGCTGTGACGGTGATGGAGAGCTGCTGGCCGGGGAGGCTGCCGCGGCGCGCCGGTAACGCTCCAACCTCCCCGTGGCCCCTTTGCCGAGGCTTGCAAAGTATCTCACAAATGCTGAACTTGGCCCCGAAATCTAAATACAAGGGAGGGACAGTCCCCAGATGGCCTAAATCAGCAGCACGGTTGCCTGGCCCAGCTGGGGAGCTCGCCGGGAGTGTTTGTTTTATGTAAAACCAAAGGCTGGAGGAATGCCGGCCTGAAAGGAGACCTTGCAAGGGGGAAACGTCTGTGCCATGCACACAGGCTCAGCTGGGCGGGCGTGAGATCCTGGCCAGAGGAGCGGGGCTCCAGCAAGCTGCTCCTCTGCATTCGGAGCGGGGGGAAGAAGTCCACCCAGCTCCTGGTTTGAGGGTGCGGAGAAGACGACATGGCTGTTCTGTCTCTTCCCCCAGCTGCTGGGGATAAACTGAGGGCTCCCTTGGCCGGAGCCCCCACGCACCGTCACATCGCCGGGGCTCTGCCGCAGCAGAGTCGGGCAGTCGCCCTGCCGAGAAGGGCTCGCCTCCGCGGGGTGCTGGGATCCTGCACGGGGATGGATGGGGACCGGTGCCACCAGCACCGTGCCGTGCGGCGTGCCTGCCCTGGCCGGCCCCGTATGGAAGCTGTGCATGGGAGGGCTGGGCACCGGGACTTTGCACCCGTGTGGGGTCAGAGTCCATCCTGCCTGCGCAGGACCGGATCGGCCGCAACCTGCCTGAGGCCCCACTACCGTGGCGGGGGACGGACGGGCATCGCAGGGGAGGTTTGGGAAGGGATGGGGGGCAGGAGCCCTCCCCTAGCTGTGCTGGGAGCTGTGGGGCAGACGCCGCGGTCCCCCGCGGTGTCCGGCTGAGCAGGTACGGGACTGGGTTGTGCCGGGACCGTGCTGCCGTCGTCGCTGCCTGTGGTCAGCGGAGCCGTTCAGGTGCACCCTGGGGCTGGGTGGGCGACGAGGGGGGGACACGGCCCCCACCTCGAGGCTTGCTCGGAGGAGAGACGTCGGTCCTTTCCCCATGCGTGTCACGGGGCCGCGGTGTCGCCGGTGGTGCCCGAAGGGAGGAAGCGGGCGGCCACAAGCCCTTCCTCCCCGGCAGCCTCTCCCGGGACCACCTGGGGCTGCCTGGCGCCAGGAGAAGGATGGGATGTGGCGGCGTGGTCCGATGTCCTTGTCCCCTCCTGCGTGGCCACAGGCGCTGGGCTGGACGGGTTGGCCGGTGGCACCGAGGTGGCCAGGGGAAGGAGGAATGTTCCTCTCCACGTGCCGGTCAGCCGCGGCCCTTGTGATCTCTGCCACCGCTGGAGTCACAGCGGTGACGGTGAGGTGGCCGGGGAGGGTGGGCACGGCCACGCGTGGGCTCAGCACTGGGGTTATAGCGAGGAGCAGCATGGGGGGGCTTTGGGGTGCTCGAGAGCAGCAGCAAGGCTGCATCCCCACGTCCCCATCCTGCCAAGCACGAAGGGGTACCCGCGGGGTCCCTGCCCGTCTCCGTCCCCCATCCCGGCTCCCCCCGGCACGCTGCTTGGCTGGCGGTGCCTCCCGGGGGCTCTACACCCTCCTCGCACACTTCCTGCCGTCTGTTTCCAATTCCTCCTGGCGTCTGCTCCTCCCTGCTTTCTTCCAATTAAAAAAATAAAAAAAAAATCCCAGGCATCTTCTCGGCGTGCGGCTCCCAGAGGCTCGAGCGCTGCCGTGCCCCGCTCCGGCAGGCTGGGGCTGCGTGGGGAGGGGATGGCGGGTGCCTGTGGCACCTCACATCTCTCTTTATGCCCATTTATGTGGGGGACAGGGTTGGGGACTGTCCTGCAACACCCCCGTGCCCAGGTTTTTTCTCTTGCGCTCCTTTCTGCATGTCTGCTCCATGGTTGGGGTCTGGGACCAGCTCGTTTGGGGGGTGAGGGGAGCTCAGGGGTGTTTGGGGACCCGTTCCCTGTGGAGCGATGCCCTGCGTGGAGGTTTTTCCCAGGGGAGTGGAGCGGCTGGCAGGCATGGGGTCACATTCTGCAGCCTGGCAGGGTGAGGGGCTGGTGTCGGCAGAGCCATGCCTGCCTGTGTCCTCAAAGCCTGACCGTGTCCCTCTCTCCTGTCCCCTAGGAGTGACCTGTCTGTGACGCCAGTGGGAGCTCAGCTGCAGAGAGCACCAAGCGTGAGCACCAGTCGGGTCCGTGGGACGCGCGGCTCCGTCTTGGCCATCCCGGTGCAGCGCGGCGCAACCCCTCCCTGCCGCGGCGATGCCGATCCTCAAGCAACTCGTCTCCAACTCTGCCCACTCCAAGCGGCGCTCGCGGGCCGACCTGACGGCCGAAATGATCAGCGCGCCTCTGGGGGACTTTCGCCACACCATGCACGTGGGGCGAGCAGGGGACGCCTTTGGGGACACCTCCTTCCTCACCAGCAAGGCGGGAGAGCCGGGGCCGGAGGTTGGCGAAGAGCCGGGTGCCTCCAAACCCAGCCTGCTCTCTCGCCGCTTCCGCAGCAGCAAGCGCTCGCAGTCGGTGACGCGAGGTGACCGGCGGGACATGCTGGGTTCGCTGCGGGATTCGGCGCTCTTCGTGAAGAACGCCGTCTCCCTGCCCCAGCTCAACGAGAAGGAGGTGGACAGGAGCGCGGCGCAGCTGCCCAAAAGCCTCTCCTCCAGCCCCGTCAAGAAGCTGCCCGAGGAGGTGAGCCCTGAAGAGCAGCAGCGCCCGAACGGGGCGGCCGCCGGGCCGCTGAGTCCCGGCTTGGATGAGCGTGACTTCGGGGACATCACGGAGCTGCCCGTCGTGGTGGCCAAGAGTGGGGTGGGCATGAAACACGCCGAGTCCATCATGTCCTTCCACATCGACCTGGGGCCCTCCATGCTCGGGGACGTCCTCAGCATCATGGATAAGGAGCAGTGGGAGCAGGATGAAGACCCCGAGGTAGAGGAGAGCCACGAGGAGGAGGTGGATGCCGCCCTGCCCGGCTCCCCGGCGGTGGTGACGGCAGCGGCGGCAGCCCTGCCAAGCCAGAGCCCATCCCGCGGTGCCGGCGGCCGCTGCCCCAGGGACAGCAGTTCGGCATCCAGCTGCACCTCGGGGCCGGAGGAGCGCAGCCCCGTTCCCGGGCCACCGAGCCAACGGGGGGGCCCCCTGAAACGCCCCGACAAGGAGTTCTCGTTCGCCGACGAAGACGATGACGAGATCAGAGTATAAAAGGCTTTCAGCCGAGCCAAGGGGTCTGGTTCTCATTTGCGGTTGCTTGGACACGGGGCTGAATAATCCCGGTGCTGCAACGGGTGGCACCGGGGAAGACTCAACTCCTCACTTGTTCCCTCTCCCCGTCGGACGTGCTGCGGCAGGACAGCGCTCTGCTCCTGGGGCCGGGGGCAGCTCTGATGCCTCTTGGTCCCCAGAGAGCTCCAGCACATCCCAGGAGGGGAAAGCAGACTTGATTTTGGTTCTTTCTGTTGGACATTGGATGTTAGCTCTTTTCTCCCCCCCCCCCCCCCCCCGCCAATGTAAAGCATATAGGATCAAACAAGATGAGGCTTTGAAGTTTTAGCCCCTTTAGTAATATATGTATTTTTTTCCGCCGTATGGTTTTTACTGCTCTCTGATTTGTACTTAACTTTCTTTACTCTCGCTTTTGGTTTTAACCGAGGGGAGATTTCCCATGAGGAAGGACTTGGCTCTGGAGCTCAGAAGGGGCCCGGGATCGTGGGCAGCTCCAGCTCCCCAGGTTTCTTGGGGACTTTCTGCAGACCAAGAGCCTCCAGCCCCATGCCGTGGTGGGGGCTCGCTCCCCAGCCCTCGGATGGATGGATGGATGGATCCATCCCAGGTGCTCGACCCTCCAAACAGCCTGGAGGTCACAGTGATGCCTCCTGGTCAGCCTTGGCACTGGCTGCTCTCGGGGATGCCGATGGGAGCGTGGGTTTGTCCCCCGTGGGAGGAACACCCGAGACCCCCCCGTGAGCCAGGGTGAGCCCTGGTGTCCTGCGTGCCGGGTGGCCGCTGCCGCGGGGCTGGTCTGGCTGGGCAGTGCCGACACTGGCCCGGTGCAGGCAGTTGGAAGAGGAGGGTTTTATACCATGTATGTACAAATGCAAAGAATAAAAGGAAACGGTAGTGACAGCAGTGGCCTGACCTCCTAGGGGACGAGACGGCTGGGGACGTGCGTGTTTGCACCCTGCTGCACGAGCGGGGACTGGCTTTCTCTTTGCTGCCACCATCCCCAGACCCTGTCCTGCTGCCTCCACCTTCGCTGCCTGTCCCTGGCTGGAGTCCTGCCTGGCGGCTGGTCCCCTGGCCGGCGTTTCGGCACCCGCAGCGGCCGTACTTTTATCTGCCCATCGCGCGGGGCTGCCTGCGGTGGGAGGAAGCGGGTGAGCTCCCGCTGTCCGGATCTGGCTCCGGGCTGGGACCCTCCGGCCAGGCTGGTTCCTGCCAAGGGACGGCTCTGCCAAGACTCCGCTCTCCTCCCTGCAGCCCTGCTCGCTCCCTGCCAGCCGGGCAGGAGGGGAAGGGGTTGGCAGGGCAGGACTGGCTGTCCCTGCTCCCATGGGCTGGGGGCCAGGGCTGGGGTTGCCCTGGGTGCTCCCGGTCCCTTGGGGCTGCCGTGGCCCCTACCAAGCCTGGGGTGTGAGCGGGGCAGGTTGCTCCCATCCCACAGCTCAGCCCCTGGTGGAAGCGGGGCTGTGCCGACGTGGCGGCTCTCTTCTCTTCCCCAGCCCCGCTGATGGAGCTGGGCTGTGATGGGGCGAAGTGCCAGGAGCAGCCCCAAAGTCCTTCCCCGAGCGGCTGGAGAGCATGGTTCTGCTGGGAGCACCGGCCAGGTTCTTCTCACCGGTGATGGAGGGGGGAGGAAAGGATTTTGCCCCTCCAACATCTCCTGGCCCCAAGAGGGGGCTGGGTTCCCCTGTCCTCCTGGAGGCATCTTCCCTGGTGAAGCCAGTGGGAGCGGGCAAGTGCTGTGCCACAGCAGAGGCACAATGGGGTCCTGTGCGTGTGCCATGCCCGACACACCGCCCTGCGGCGTGGGACATTGGGCTATTGTCCGGGACGGGGAGAACAACAGCAGCTGCAGCTGGTGGCTCTGAGCTCACCGGGCTGCTTCTGCCCTGGTCACTGCAGCACAGCCCCTCTGCACTGTGCCAGGGTCCCAGGGCCACTGTCCCCTGTCCGTCTGCTCTGAGCACTTGTCCCCTGAGCCCCAATGGTTCTGGTCGCTGCCTTCTGGGAGGTCACCAGGCTGCTGAGGGGGGGACCTGGCTCCTCTTGTCCCTTATGGATGCTCTGACACAAAGCAGTGGGGCAGGGCAGGTCACCGGGGTTTGCACCCCTTCCCTGGGACCCCCTCGCTCCCCCGGGGTCTCGCTGGTGCTGCAGGGAGGGGAGAGTCCCTCGGGTGACCTGGCACTGGCTGCCTGTGACCGTCACTTGGCAATCGCGATCGTTGTGACGCCTGTCGGCTCCAGCCTCCAGCTCGGCAGCACCGCGCTGCCACGAGCCGACGGGGCAGAAAACGCGTGTTGGCTCGCTAAGCACGCACGGGACGTGGCCCCGCTCAACGGGACAGGATGGCGGCCCTGGCACACCGTGGGCAAGCGAGCACAGGGCCAGCGCAACGGGTCCTGGGCTAGTGGGGAGTAACACCAGCACCGCTGCAATGCCAGCAGTGTCTGGCCAGCACCTTCTGCAGGGGAGGTCAGGTCGGCTGAGCTGCACCCACAGCCTCCCCAAAATGCCTCCATCTGCACACCACAGGGTGGGCATCTCGGTGTGGGACCTGGCCTGTGTGTGGGACGTGGGTGGCACGAACGCTCGGTGCTGGGTCGGAGCATGGCACCTTGTGCAGGGCTGCGGCCGCAGCACCCGCAGGCGGCACTCCGGCAGGCGGGCAGCACTGGTCCAGTGCATTTATAGCTAGTGACAGAATGGGAGCAGGTCTCCATCCCCGATGTGTCAGGCCGTGTCGCTCCGGGCGCGTGCCGGGGATGCGCGTGGCCGTGGGAGCCGCGTGATGGAGGAGGGACGGAGCGTTAGGTTAAACCCGGGGGCTGCGTGGTGTTTTCTGGGTGGGCTCCCGGCAGCCCTGGGAAGCAGCGTGGCACCATGGTCGTGCCTGGCCTGGTACGTGCCACTGCAGCCTGGCACGTGTACGAGCCCCCGGACCCGTGGTGGGGACCAAAGGGGCTTCTCATCAGGGCATGAGATGTGGTCTGGCCATCCCCACCAGGAGCCCGGGGACATGGGTCTGTCCTGCTGGGCACCAGGCGCTGGAGTACGGGGCTGGGGATGGTGCCGCTGTGCACCCAGCGATGCTCAAAGCACTCGGCATGCAACAAAAAACTGCACAGGATCCATCCCTTTCGATCTGAGCGTTTAGTTGCAGGACTTGGGCCACATTTGGCTCTGTTTTAAGGCTGAGCAGCAGCCCCGGTGTGAGGGGGTTAACCCAGCTCATGGCCAGCCCCTGCAGACCCCAATGCTCCCGGGGAGATGTGGGCCAGCTGCTCTGCCCCGGAGCTGGGGCTGGAGGAAAAGCAGATGTCAGTGCAGAGAGGCAATTACGGGGGGGGGAATGCGATGGGGGCCCAGGGGCTGAGCTCCCCACAGCTGGGCTGCGGCACCAGGCAATCACGGCTGCAAATTGAGATCAGATGTGGGCAGCTTCTCTCTCTAAATGGAGCACTCCAGGTTGCTGCTTATACTGGTTTTGCTCTGGCTTGGAGAGGAGGGTTTCTGAGCACGGCTGAGGCCCAAGTTAGCTGCAGTGACCTGCAGAGCGTGGTGCTCCCTTGGGAGACCTGTGTTTTCCTCAAGCAGCCCCACTGTCAGCCCCTTTGCAGCCCTGCTCCCTGCTCCCTGCTGGAGGTGGCTCTTGCCGGAGCGGAGGCGATGCAGGAGCTGGTGGCTGGTGTGGAGAAGATCAGGTTTGACTTGGAGGCTGATGTGGAGCAGCAGCGAGGAGCACGGCCCCTGCCCTTCCCGGGTATGGACAGTAAGTTGGGGACAGGGTCCTGTGGCATCCTTGGAGGATGACGAGTGCAGGAGGTGTTGGGGTTCTCCTCTTTGCTGGTGCTCCTGGCTCTTGCTGCATCCACCACAATGCCTGGGTGCTTCTTGCCCTGCCTTTTCCAGGGCTCTTGCCCAAGGTCTGCTTGGCTCCGGGCATTGCTCCGTCAGGGATGGATGGATCTGGCACAGCTTTGTGGGGGGTGCCAGTGGAGGGGGCTGAGATGCTCTCACCCTCGATGGCACAGTGGTCCCGGCACTGGGGCTGGCTGGTGAAGCTCTCCCTGCCCTGCTTTCCCCTGCAGAGCTGGGGTCGGCTGTCTGCGAGTTCTTCCACCGAGGGCTGTGCACCAAGGGTGAGTGCTGCAAAGGGACAGGGACGGGACTGGCACCACCCTGAAAGATCCTGGGGATGCCAGGGAGCAGGATGGGACCCCTCTCTGCTCCACGACCAGCCCAAGTCCATCCAGGTTGCTCTGTGGTCAGTGGGTTGGCAAGTTTTGGCCCAAAATGCTAAAGCTGCTCAGAGTCCATCATTTCCCCTGGCCCTTTGGTTCAAGCACTGGGGAGGGCTTGAACACCTCCAGGGCAACCAGACCTTGGCAGTGCCTGGGAAACTGAGCCCCACGCACCCAGTGGGTGCTGCAAATCTCCTCCACATCCTGGAAAACTCCTGCTGGCGTGTCCCAGGCTGAGGAGTTGGGAGGTGCTGGGGCAGGGGGGGGTCCTGAGTGCAGGCAGGGCTGGAGGGGCTGCGATGGCAGGGGCTGTGGGGTACAGGCAGGCTGTGACAGTGGATGTGTGCCACGGCCAGGCATGCGGTGCCCTTTTCGGCACGTCGTCGGGGAGAAGACGGTGGTGTGCAAGCACTGGCTGCGTGGGCTCTGCAAGAAGGGCGATGGATGCAACTTCCTGCACGAGTACGACGCGACCAAGATGCCCGAGTGCTATTTCTTCTCCAAGTTTGGTAGGTGTGGGACCGGGCTGGGGACCCCAGCGAACTTTTCCTACCCCATCACCAGTGTCCCTCGGGTCTGGCCTCGAGCAAGTGCCTGATGCCACCTCCTGTCTGTGGGAAGAAATGCCACTGGCTCCTGCCCAGGGCCACTGTTCCCCAGGCCAAGCCTGGGTGCTCCTGGGGCACCTCGGTTCCTCCCATCCAGCCCATCCTTGAGTGATTTCCACTGCGTTTGGCTCGAGTGAGCGTTGTCCCACCTCTCCCACCCCTTGCTCCTGCAGGCGAGTGCAGCAACAAGGACTGTCCCTTCCTGCACATTGATTCCACTACCAGCACCATGGGTTGTCCCCGGTATGACCGCGGTTTCTGCAGGCATGGTGAGCTGTTGGGATGAGTGCTGGGGTGAGCAGGGGCTGCCCGTGTTCCCTACCCACTGGTGATGGGGAGTCTGGACCCCACTGCTGGCCCAACCTCCTGCCACCTCTGAGGTGACGAAGCCAGAGTGGGGTGAACCGCAGTGGGTTGTCTGGGGACTGTCTGGGAGGGAGACCGGTGGGGATTTGGGCAGAGGGAAGCGAAGACCCCATAGAGCTGAAGGGGAAGGGGCTGCTGGGGGAAGCTGGGCTCCCAAAATCCCCGTGGGGCAGGGGTTGATGCCGTGTCCCTGTAAGCAGGAGCCTCTCCTCTGCGTGGCAGGTCCCCTGTGCAAGTATAAGCACACGCGGCGGGTGATGTGTGCCAACTACCTCGTCGGCTTCTGCCCAGAAGGACCCAAGTGCAAATTCATGCAGTACGTACTGGGCAGGCTGGGGGGGGAGCTAGGCATGCGGCTAGGGGACAACCCCCTCTCCAAGGCTGCAGAGGTGGCTGTGGCCCTTGCAGTGTCTGGGTCAAGGACAGGGGTGCTTTGGGTCCTTATCTGAACTAACTGGACCCCTCCGGTCTCTCCCTATGTCCAACCTGAGCTGGTGACCACAGGGTTATCCCCATGGGGATGCCTGTACCAGCTGCCTGAGCCCCGGAACAGCCCTGAGAGGCTGTGGGAGCCGTGGGGGGATATGGGGGTACCGCTTGCCATGTCCCAGGGAGTAACTGCCTGTCCTCTGTGTCCTTCTCCAGCCTCAAGGCCGGGCTGATGACGAGCAGCATGGATCCATCCAAGGTGATGCAGGGAAGGTCCTATGCTGTTCCCTCTTGAGCTGAAGCCCTCTTGCTCTGTGCCTCTGCCCATCAGGGTGATGCACCAGCTGCCCCTGTCCCACAGCTCTTGCTTCCCTTGCTTCTGCCCCAGCTTTTGTGGGAGCTTGGTGGGACAGCAGCTGCTAACTGCCCCTCTTGCCCCACATCCCCCCAGGGAGCTGGCTGTCCTCGGGAGCTTGTACAGCTGGACGTGGCTGCTGGCGAGGAGAGTGGATGCAAGGATGTGCCACCCATGGAGACCCCCCTACCAGTCACCAGCAGCACCCAGCACCTGTCAGCACAGCTGTGGGACACCAATACCTGCCCTCGGGGCCCACAGAGCCTGTTTGAACAAGGCACCTGCTTTAAGTGTAAGTGTTTTTGGGACTGGGAAGCCTGGGAGCAATGGTCTTAGCCTTGGAGGGAGGGTAAAGCTCTATGGTGAGGGGCAGGATGTGGTGCAGGGACTCCCACAGCTCTCAAAACAGCTTCCTTGACTCTAGATGTCTGTCTTCTCTCTGGGCTGTTTCTCAGCCCTGGAACCTGCCCCCGCCAGGCAGCTGGGGTGTGAACTGGCAGGGAAGGAGGCTGTACTTGGGTTGAAATAATCTGACCGCAAGTGATGATGGGGACAAGGGACTTCTGTGGTAATAAACACTTGGCATGCAGTGGAATAGCCCTGGAGAGCAGTGAGCCCCTTGCATCCCTGTGGGTTGGAGGTTTGTTGCAGTTGGAGGTCTTGGGATGCTGCTCGCAGGTGAGAGCTGTGCTGGAACATGGCATGGCTCCATCAGCCCATTTGCTGGGAAATGGTGCGGAAATGAACATGTGGTAGGATGGCACTGGGTTGATCCAGCATAAAACCGATGCCTGCCTCCCCTTGTCCCCGCAGTGCGGACAGAAAGGTCACCACACCAGTAAGTGTGGGAAGAGGCAGCTGGAAATCCTGCTGGGGAAGTGACTCAAGTGCTCCCACATGGAACACGGAAGGAGGACACCGTAAAGCACAATGGAGCCAGCCAGACGGCTACTAGGGCAGTTGCTGGACTAGAAAAGCCAGTTGGTTTTGCTCGGCGCTGGTTCTCACAGCTCTTCGCACAAGCACCAGAGAAATCACAGCTTCCCTAATGCAACCAAAATTGGACTCTTCACAGCTGCCTCTGTTTCCCCCCTGCGCAGCTGCTGGCTGCATATGGACCAGGGCAGTAAGTCACTATGTGATCACAGGTTTGAAGGAGTATGGGACCAGCTTGTGCTGGGGTCTTGGGAGATCAGGGTGTGGGTGTGCTAATCCCCCGTGAAGGGGGTCAAGGAGCACCATTTTTAAGAACAGACAGCACCAAGCAGGAAAGGAAAATTCACAAAGGCTTTTATTGCTAGCGAGAGGGAGTTTTTGGTGAAACACCTCTGACACAGTACTACTGCACTGCTCTTTGAATAAAGAGTTCAGATTTTTTTTTTCTTGGCTTTTTTTTTTTTTACCCTTCATGCCTGTAACATGACCAACCCTTTTCCAGACATGTTTGATGATGGCAGGCTACAACTAGCACTCTCATAACTGTCCTCATTTGTCTGATGCAGACATCGGTTTGCCCTTTGGGCACAACAGCTAATCCAATGGATTTTCTTCCTCCAGAAATAGGGCGCTGCGGTCTGAGTGCTGCTGCTTTAATGCCTTCACAAAGGTCCTTCCCCCAGAGCCTGGGCAGTCCCACCAGTGCAGTGCTGACAGCGAAGCAGGGGCTGGGGGGCCCTTTGTGGAAGGGCTCTGTGGGGACCACCCTTCTCCTGCCAGTTGGCAGCAAACCCCATCGCGCTTGCTGTGGAGAGAGGTAAGTAAGAAACGGGCTGTGTGGGGCACAACTCTGCTAACTTAAAGGGAATGGTTATTCCAGCTGAAGCCCACCCTGCTACAACACATCACAAACTTTACTGCCAAACACTCGGACTACAACATACATGTCAATTAATAAATACATTAACAGCCCAGGTCAAGGAGTTGTCCTGTGTCTGGTGTCCCAAAGTGAGAGATTCAGGCTTCTGCAGACTACGGGAGCTCTGTTGCATACAGACCTCCGATGGGCAGCTCTAACACTTTCTTCTTTCAGTACTAAACACTGCCTGAACCAGACAGCAGTGACCTCAGGCTGTTACTGTCAGTGTCACCCCTGTCTACAGGAGGGTAACTGAAAAGCAGTTGTCCCCTCCCCCATTAAAGAACCTGTCTCTGATAGTAAATGGGCCTCTGCTGATTTGAATGCCCATTGGGACAGTGGTCCTGAGCACTTCTGCTGACTCCCAGTCAAATATTTGTGACTGTTCCTTGGGTGCTGTTCCAGCTTCTTCTTCAGTGGTATTTACGCCAGCGGTGACTCTCTAGAAAAACGGGGAGGGGGGGGGAAACCAGATGAGTGTTAGCACAGTGCTATGCTTGGCAACTACATGAGGGTGCTTTGCCCAGCAGTGATGAACAGGAGGCTGAGTGCAGCCTTCTCTGTTTATGTGCTGTAGAGCTGCGCATGAGAGCAAGTCCTGCTGAGGAAACTACAGGAACACCAGTAAATCCCTTGCCAGTTATGAGTAAATCCAGGGAAGGGGTGCTTAGCGTTGCAACACCTTTTCCCTCTGCTTTGTGCAGGGTTTAAAAGTGCTCCTGACAGTTCCTTGTGCTCTCCAGGGAGAAGCTGTGAATCAGCAACTGTTGTTGCCACCATTATTAGCTGAATTCCTCTGCCTACCTAAGCCAGGTCACAATACTGTTCTTTAAGCTCTGGTGTTAGTCTTAAATGTGAAGTATTTAAACTTTCAGAGCCTGAATTAACATGAATGGCAAATAGACTTTCTACATCCTGCAAAAGGGGGAATTGCCTGAAATAAGACAGATACCAAGAAGGAAATCTTACTGATGTGCTGATAATTCCAGCCATAGCTGAGGACGCAGTATCCAGCCAGCAGCATAGAGATCCCAGCTGGTCCACCCCTCTTCACGTTGATGTATTTGTCATAATAGCTGCTCCAGGCTGTTGGAACATAAATGCAAGGGTCAAACCATGCAAGAGTCTTACGGAGTTCACTGGTTTCCATGTAACTTTCCAAAGCCAAATGGCTGGGTCTATTTATTTACTTCTTCATAAAGATCCAGACCGGCCACTTGGACCAGGCTGCAGCACGTAAATCTGGTAAGTGTGACAATTCTGCCCCAAGAATGAAGACTTTAGCCTCACCTTTCTGCACTCCTCCAAGCAGCCCCTGAAGAGAAAAGTTGCAGGTGGCCAGCCACGCAGGCAGCTCCCCGAGCCTTACATCCATCAGACGCCTTTCTGAGAGGGGACCTGTGCGATGAGAAGTCAGAATGGTCAAAGGTAGGAAAGTGAGGGCAATATGCATGGTGCTCGCATTCCCTGTGCTGGGTGGTGAACACGGAGCTGGTATCTGACACGGCTGCAAGTGACTTGGGCTCGGGACTGACTGCTTGGAAGGGAGGAGCAGAATCGTCTCTCCCACAAGGTGAGCGAGTTGGCTCTGCCAGCCCAAACATGCAAGAGCCTGACTCAGACCTAAATAAAAACACAAACCACTAGTTTTGCAGGCTGGAGGGTTGGACAGTCAACCTCCTGGGATCCTTCCTGGATCTCTTTCTGGACAAGCCCAGCAGCTTAGTGTTTCCCATCCCTCCTCTCCCATTCATACGGGACTGTTTAGCCTGACAGTGCAGTAAACCTCGGCAGCAGAGACTTTTCTCACGTTACCTTGTTGTCCCTCTGAGAAATTGCCCCTCGCTGTCTTCACTGTGATCCCCACGTCTTCGTGGAAAGGCTTCGCTGGAAAAATACTCAGCCCATCATAATTAGGATATAAGTCTGGAAACCACTCCAAGCCCATGGCACCTGCCTGCCTGCTCCTGCCAGAGGCCTGGGATAGACAGATGGGTTGGCTTTTGGAGGTGTGGAGCAAGAACTGGTGCAGTGCCAGCTCTGTGTCCCTCCTTGCATTCAGGATGGGTTCGGAAACTACAGCCATCTGCTCCTTGCTCTCTCGAAGCTTTTGTATGCTGGTTAGGTAATTTTTGGATGCCCCTTCATTGTGACCTCTGAAACCCTCTATTGCTGACAGATGGAGGCTCTTCGTATGCAAAGCAGAAACAGGAGCTTTGTATTCCACACCAACTTCAAGGTACATCTGCTTCTCTTCTGTCATGGTTTTGTCTATTTCCTCCTGCTGAACGAGGTCACTGGGGCTACTTCTGCAGTCAGCTTCAGGGGGATCTTGAAGTGCGGGTATTTTCGTTGCCTTTAAACTACTGCTTTTTTCTCCCTTTGAGCTCTCAGACGTGTTCTCCACTGCTCCAAGGCTGCGCGTCTCTGTGTTTGCAGTATCTGGAACAGTTATTCCCTCCTGTGTGTCAGGCTGGGCTGCGTCAGCGCGGTCAGCAGCGCTGCCTGGATCCGGCCCTTCCACAGGTGACCTGTGTGTGCCGTGGCTCCCTGCTGAAGCATCCCTGCTCCTGGAACCGCTCTTCTCCCTGATCACCCTGGCACGGTGCTTCTCTATTACTATTTTCACTCCATTACTCAGCTTTTTGGGTATATCTTCAACCTCCTCGGGGAGCAAATCAAGGGACGTGGCTAACTCCTGTACTGCGGGTTCCACCTTCCGCTGTACGTGGCCTCTGTTGGACTGGTGGCAAAGCTCAGGGTCGGACCCTCCACCCTGCTCGGCTGCAACCTTCTGCCCCTTCCAGGCCGCCGCATCCTTCTCCACACGTCCTGCCGCCGCTTCCCGGGGGACAGCACCGGCCAGCCCCTGCCCCACGCTGGCGCTGGGCAGCCGTTTGCCACTCTTACCCACCCGCGGCCTGCTACCTGCCCCCTGCCCGGCGGTAGCGAGGCCGGCTCCGTCCGAACCAGAGCCGCTCCCGGGCGCAGAGGGCCCGGCGGCCGGGCCTGGGCCTGGGCCTGGGCTTAGGCCTGGGCCTAGCCCCGGGGCGCTACCGGTGGCTGAGCTGGGCGCGGCCTTGCAGTGCGGGAGGTGGGAGCGGAGCCGCTTGAAGGGCTTGTGGCAGTACGGGCACAGCTCTTTCCCCGCCGGTGCCGCCGCCATGTCAGCACAGGACCGGGCCGCCCCTGCCGGGGCTGCTTTTCCGTCAGGCGCCGCCGCCACTACTCCCGGGTGGGGGTGGGGGTGTGTGTGTGTGGGGGGGTGTCCTCGGTGGTGCGCAACGCGCATGCGCGCCCACCCCGCGCCGGCGCACGTTGTGACGCCAGAGAGGGGAGCGGCCGGCCAGCGGCAGGCGTTGCGCATGCGCAGGAGGCGGAGGCGCCGGAAGCGGCGGTTGGAGCCGAGCGAGGCGGGCGCGGGGAAGGGAGGGAGGGAGGGGGGGGAGAGAAGGGAGAGAAACGTCTTCTCCTCAGCGGTGGGCGACGGGCCGGGTTAGGCCGTACTGCGTCGCAGCCTCTCGCCTTGCTTCGTCCAGACCTCGTAAAGCTCAGCCCAGCCCCGCCATGAGCTGCCGGCAACCGCTGCCGAGCGAACGGGGAGCGAGACAGAGGTGTGTGGGGGGGGGGACGTGGCCTGAGGGGAGGTGGTGGTTGGGGAGGGTTTCGGGTGAGGGGTAGGGGCTCGGTCACCGAGGGGGACGGCCTCTCGGGCACCGGAGGGGAGGTTTTTGGAGTGGGGAGGAGGGGGAGGGGGATGGCTTGAGGAAGAGGGGGGCGCGGAAAGGGGGGGAGCTGCGAAGGTGAGGGATTGGGGGGGGAAGAGGGGAGGAGCGACCCCCTGATCTCTGGAAGGGGTTAAAAGGGGCTGGGAGAGTGGCGGCGGTGAACGTTAAAGGTGTAGCCGGGTTTGGGGGGGGGAAGGTTGGCTGCGTTCGAGGCGTAGAGGAGATGGGGGGGCTTCGCGGTGTGCTGGAGGGGCATTTCTGGGCTTGGTGGGGAAGGGGGAGGAGGTAGGTCCTAGCTGGGTGGGGGAGAAACAGGAGGGACCGTGAAGTGTGTAAGAGCTGGGCTGTGAGTGCCCCGGGTTGTGAGGCGGCAGGGTAGGCCGTGGGGGATGGAGGTGTTGAGTTTGTTGGTGGGCTGCAGGCGTTAAGAAAAGGAGGGATCTAGAGGCAATGCAAGCGTGCAGCGAGGCGGGGAGGTCGGCTCTAAGAAGAGTGGCCCTGGGAGGGGGAGAAGCCGGTGGACTGTGGTGGACAACGGCTGAGAGTGCTGTGGGCATCCCAGGGATGGGAGAGCGAGGAGGCAGCTCCTGGTCTGTAGGCGTGGACCAAATACTGGCAGCTGAGTCTGCTGCAGAAGGTTGTCTGTAAGAAAAGATTTGGTTATAAATACCTCGCTTGAGTCTGTTTTGACTCATTTGAGTGTGTATTAATTTTTAGACAGCAAAACAGCTCTGTCCTATTTTTTGGATGGTGCCCAGCGTACCGAGGTCCTAGTTGACCCGTAGTGCTTGTACGGTGGAATGAATCATTTGATATTAGTATTAAAATTCTGCGGACGCTGAGAGATGTTGATTTGCAGGAATTCTAGGTTGCTGGTTTTGATCAGCTGCTGTGAAGCAGTGTTGATGTCATAAGAATAATGGCAAATACGTAGAAACAGGGAAGGATTTGTCTTCCATGAGGTGTTTTCTGACAAAACTTCCTTTCCGCATGGAAATTAATGTTGTTCAGGAATGCGACTTGACTTCAAATGCTGTCAGAGTGGAGAGACTAAAGAAGGTCATCGTAGGCGCTAACTGCAGACTCGTGTAAGCAAGATGAACGTAATTCAGTATTTACTGAAAGTGTGGTCACTGCCACTCTTCCTGGGTGTTTTTCTCAGCCTGTCAGATGTTATTCAAAGTCCCAGGCTTATTTTTAGACGTGCCTGAGTACTGAGAGCAGTTGCAAGGTTGAGAATTGTCAAACAAGTTTATTTAGAAAGATGCTCAGCACTGGTTTTAATGGTAGGTGTGAGTCCATGTCCCTTAAACTGATATGAAAATATTAGCCTGGCTACTTTGTGAGAAATGTGACCGTTTTCTCTCTGTAGAGAACAGCTAAAAAGAGAATGTGGAAGTCCACAGCACATCAGAGGTTTAGATAACATCCTTTATTAATTTTTCCACTTTTTTTTTCTGTAGAGTTGCCTTTAGAGGACAAAACAGAAGGTATGTCAGTAAACTGATAATATTTTTTTTTTCTCCTTTGTCCCTGAACTTTCTTCAGGAAGAGGAGACGGAATGGCAATGAAGATGATGGTCATGTTCCCCAGACAAAACGTAGTACCAGGAATACTGTCCTGCAGGACTCCTGGGACACTGAGGTGAGAGCCTTCCTGGGAAAATTCAGTTTCCTTTAATGCTGAATTTAGATAACAGTTGGAATATTCTGTGAAATTTTATTCATGGAGAGTAGTTAATGAAAACACTTTTTTTTTCTTTGTGTATGAGGTCACGAGGCTTGACTCTGTTACGTGCTTCAGAGATTGAAATCTGTAAAATGTGGTTTGGAAATCAGCATGTTTTCTACTAAACCTGGTTATCTTTGGCCTGAATATTTCTGTTAATATCTTTCAAATACTGATGTGTAGCACCCAAGTGAAGATGCAAGAAAAGCATCTGCTGCCACTTTTAGTTTTGCTGTCTGAAACAAAGTGTAACATATCCAGAACCGAGGAAATGACTAGGGTGGATTACAAGTGTGTGTGGTCACTTTGCCTGGCCATCTACTCTTTCAACTTTGCATTTACTTAATAGTAATGTGATTATTTGTGGTAGAAAGTCAAAAAGCATTCCAACTAGTGCGATACACAAAGTGCCTCTTGCAAACAGTAGCACTTATCTGATGTTTAAAAAATGCTCTGATAGATCTTGGCAGTTTAAGCAAGACTCGCTTGTTCACAGCTAAAACACTTGAACTCAAACTATTGGGTTTCTACTCATATTTGCCATGATCTTTTGCTGGATGTGGGATAAACTGTCTCTTCTTCTCTCATCGCTTGCATGACAGGTGTTCTAGGATGGTGCAATTTGCTAGCTATGAGACTTCTTTTTTACAAAATGCTGATTTCCAAACTGCTGCCAGATTTCCTGAATTGTTGCCGGTATTAATCATCTGAAAATTCACTGTATGCATTTCTAATTAGCAATGTAGTTCTGTTGCAAAATATTCATGAAAAAGAGCACGCAGAGCAGAGGCTCCCTCCTGGTTTGTGTCCCTGGAAGTTAATGAAATGGATTTCTTTTAAGCTTTTTGAAATATCCTTGTTGTTTTTTTGTACAGCCCTTACTCCAAAGATTGGCTGTAGTGAGTAATTATGAACTATTGCAGTTATATTGAACTATTAACTATACTTTGACTGCAGAAAATATTTAATGCTATGTAACTTGGAGCAACATATCGTTTATCATATGGCAATGGCTTCAAATGTATATTTCCACTTAAAAAGATACAAAGCTCTGTATCTCACCGTTCCTTTTGTGAGGGAGGCTTTCTTTTAACCCGTACACCTTTACAAGTAGCTAATGTCAGTGATACTGTATGGAAAATGCTCTAACAGCTGAGATGTTCATCATGAAGGAATTTGCTGTGATGAAAAATGTTCCTGTATTGTTGTTTTGCCAGAAGTAAGACTTGCTGGGATGAAGTCGTATTTGTATAACGGGTAGAACCATAAATAGTTGCTTGCCATCTGACACTGAATCACTTGTCCAACAGGTTAAACACCTCTTCGTTTGTAGAGTAGTTAATGGCTAAACGAGCTTTGTGGCGGGAGGAGGAAGAATTTAGTGTGGAACAAGGGATTGAAGTAGGAGTAATGAAATAAAGAATATCAGGAAAAACCTTAATGGTGAGTGGCAGAAGCACCTTTGCTTGTCATATAAACACTTGGCGTTTGACTGGGCAAAGCTGCTCAAAATGCAGAAATGGGAATAGTCTTGTAGTAGCCACACAAGAATGGATGACCTTAACTCTGTCCTTAATGGCTGTTTTGTTTGGGGTGCCTGCAAGTGAACAGCATGGGCATGAACTGCCTGCCCCGCCACCAGCGACATCAGTGCAGAGTTCAATTGCTGAGGCTAACATTAAGACTCCTGCTTCATGCATGCACTTGCATTGTAAAAGTATGTTTTTAACACATTAAATCCTGATGTGCAGGCAAGGAGAATCTCTTACTGTTGACGCTGAAGTGGAGGAATGTGCCTGCTGGACGCAGTTTTACATAAATCAATGTTCCCTTTCTGAAGGGTAAAAAATTCACAATGTTGTCTACCGATGAACAGAACTTTTTTTTTTTTTTTTGCTTCTTCTCTTGTAAGGTAGGATCACTGAATTGAGCATGCCCAGAAATTCAAGCTATGAGATTAAATCAGTATTATTCAAATGTTTCTTTAAGGACTTCCTGTGCCAAATGGAGAAATTCTTCTGCTTATAGTGCACAAGTGCTTCCGATTGATGTCACTGAAATTCTTGGCCATTTGTAAAACTTTTATTTAGTTTCCTGATACTTTGCCATTTGCAAAGACAGCTCTTGCTGATTAAAAATCCTCAGTAGCTTTAGGTTGTTGAACTAGGGGAGAAAGTGTGTGTGTAGTAGCAATTTGTAACTTCAAAGAGTACATGAGGAGAGAATTGCTTTTCATCTGATGGCATACACACACCTGCTTTTTGTGAAACACTAGCTAGAGTACTGATTCCTTTTGCCTTCCTTTGGTTGAAAGTTGACTGTTTTCTCTTACAGAGTGGGGTTGACTTGAGAACATAACCTCAGTATGAAAATCAGGCAGCCATATTACTAAAACTGGATTTGGCTTTTGTCAGGATCTCTTTCCATTTTTTTGTCTTACTCTTCATAGCTGACAGCAATATGTGTAAGACGAAGGGAGATTTTTTTCTTAGTGGCAGTTCAAACGTGGGCTGTTCTGTGATGTTATCCCTCAGTCCCTCGCTTTGAATCCTACTGCTCACATGAGCTAGATTTGATGCAAAAGGCTATCACTGTTTTCTCCCACTGGATTGTTCTTTCATCCAGGGTAGACAGCATCCTTGACTCTGACTGACTTTTACAGGAGGGAAACTGAGATTCTTTTCAATCTCTGTCAGCACTGCTTCTTGGCAAATCACTATAACTATGTGCAATTCCTGCTCTTCTTGGAACAAACCACTCCCACACTCCTGGGTGACAGCCACCCTGAGTATGACAGTCAACTTCTGCTCTGCAGTTCAGTCCACGAACAGGCACATGACAAAAATGCTAGACTAGAACTACAGCGAACGTTAAACATTAGCGAAGCAGAGCGTTTGCTACCGTGTTTCCCTTCCTGTTCAGCCTGTCCTCCATTGACCAAGAGGTTAGCTGTGTTGTTTTTCCTGGTACTTGCTTATAAATTCAGCAAAAGCCCTTCCTACAGGAGTGTCATTGTTGGCCCGTATGTCAAGTCAGGCAAAGTTGTAGTGGATCCTCTGAGGGGCCTGGCTGCAAGCAGCCGCTCACGGGAATTACAAGAATCTGCAGTTGTGCTCTGCAACCTGGGGAATCGCCGATGAAAAGCCCTTTGCTCTGATTTTCCCTGGGAAGGAAGGGAGTCTGCAGTGTTCTGGCTAACTCTTTTCCTTCCTGAATAACTTCTGTAAAACCTAATTTCTTGTGGTTCCTCTTTGTTATTCTGACAGATGACAGGATTCCCCAGAGCTTAGAAATACCACTGTTTTGTTGGTGGAGATTGCTGACGCACAGCAGCAGTTGCTTCTCTCAAATCAAAGTGTTTGTCTAGCGTTGCAGCTATGCCACTCTACAGTATTACACTAGTGAGGAAGGGCTGGTCTTAAATTCTAACTAAAACCAGATAATGTCTCTGTTAAACTCATCTTGAATGATTTTGAGAGCAGCAGGGTCTGAATGGCTGTTTCTTAAGTTCCTGTCATGAGTGATTGAGATGCTACGTCACAGATCAGATTAAAACATTTAACGGGGCATTTGTTTGGAAGTTATTTAAAACTTCTGTAGCTACTCAGTGTGATGTTAAGAGGGGCTAATGACTCAGGTAAACCTTGAAGATGCCCTTTTGATACTTAAGAGTACTCATAAACTTTCATTGGGCTACTTTCCTTTGCCCTTTTGCTTAAAACTTTGTTTCATTGTGTAGATGACTGTCATTGCTGACATGATGACTTTAAGGATTCTTTTTTTGTCTAATTGTAGTCCAAATGCGTAACAGAATGTGCACCACAACCTGGGGAAATGGTAGGTCTTTGACGTGATTTGGGCAATAAACGGGCTTCATGTGCTAGTGAATTTTTGCATTAGAGAAATGGAAATAAAGAGGGTCTGACAAACCAGATCTGTCAACAGCCTTAGATGTAGGAAGCACGTCCCAGGACACTGTCTCGGTTTTAAAAAAAATTAGACACGCATAAAATAATCATTACTAACAGCTCTGAAATGTTTGTTAAGATGTGAAACCTTAGCAGTAAGTAATACTAGGTTCTCATTTCGATTTTTACCTTGATTTTCAGAAGGTGGCTGTAACGAAAAACAGTAAGGAACACAGACTAAAAGGAAACAAAGTGTCCTGTGCGGTGGGTTTCTCTCCAAGGCTGCTGTGACTTGTTCAGCATAACGGCATTGCATTTCAATATTTGTGCTTCTATGCAAAAAGAGATGGTCTAGCAAGCACCATTTCGTGGCTCCTCTCTGTCCTTCTCTCTCCCTCTCTAGCGTTAGCAGCATTAGGAGGAGGAGCTGGTTGCTCATGTAGTTATATCTGCTGCTTCCCCAAGAATGACTTCACATGTGTTTTGTTGGTTTCTCCTTGCTAGCTGAACCTAACACACCAGCGTGGGTGCAGCCTCGGTGCCATAGTCTTGCTTGCTGTACTACAACAGAAAGAACCAAAGCATTTTTGGTGCTTAGCAAAACAAGGAAATTTATATGGTCGAATTGTCACAATCAATTGCAGAACCAGTGCCCTGGGGTTTCCAGTCAGCATTGAGATGTGGGCCACCTCAAATGTTCATACAGTGCCTTCCTGGGCCTTTCTCACTGCTTGTTGACAGATATGTTGGGTGCAGTTTGCACCATTCTTCAGATTTACTCCAAAGTGAGGCCTTCTGGATGTGGTGCTGACTGTTAAATTACTGTGGACTTCTTTAAATTTGTGTTCCTCTGCTGTGGCCACCAAGCTTTGACTTCTGTGGTTTTAGTTTAATACTTACAAAAATGTGGGGTGGTTTTTTTAGCTGCTGTCGCACTGGCTGCTTTTGTGAATTTACTTCTTACGGGATAGCAAGAGTAGCCATTCTCTGATTCTTAAGCACCTAATATTTGCAGTGTTGTCCTGAACAGCGTATCACACACTAATGAAATATTTCAGCTCTAACTAATGGAACCTTTCATTAGCAGCCCTTGAAATGGTGTAAGCCAAACAGTTTTATGTCTTTGAAACACTGAAAACGATGGCTAATGCTCTTCCAGTCATTACCATGAAATGTGTTTATCCTAAATGCTGGGAAATGAGCCCTGTCCCCTATGCAAGCTAAATCATGAGTTCTCTTTTCTGCATGTGGAAGTCTTCGATGCCTGTCGCTCTTTCACTGTCATGTCAAGTAAATTGTTATGGAAAACTAACTACCAGTTAACATTGCCATCCCAGTATTTAACTGGGAGAAGTGTAGTTGTATGTATGTCAGTGTTCAAAGACTTAAAATGGGTATCATGTTGCATTTGTTTTTAACAGCCTGTTGCTTTGGATGCTTCAGATCTCATTTTAGAAAGATTGACTTGTAGGAAAATGCTTTGCATGGTGCTTACCTAAAATGTCTGCTAGAACAGAAGTGATAAACTTTTCCTCATGCCCTGCCTGCCTTTACTGACACGTGCAGTTCAGTAGGAATGTTCTTTATTTTCCAATTCTCAGATAAATTCAGCAAACTTCACTAGTGCTAAAGTGGGTCATGGGGGCAGAGCTGGTGGGCCTAAAACCGAAATACTGAAATCCAACGTACTGGAGGTCAGTGAACCTCTGGGTGAAGGCTTGCTCATCCCTTCAGCTCTGTGACGCTTTTCATGTGTTGGCAATAACGGAAGCCGTGAATGCCAAGAAAGCACCTGGTGGATTTACGTTAGTCCATCAGGCTGAACGTGAGCCTGGAAGGGAGGGACTTGTCGTAAAGATGGTTTGTTTACCTGAGGTGTTTCATTATGGACAGGAGAGAAAACCGTGTGATTTTGCTGTTAACCTTCTCTTTGTCTCAGTCCTCCAGCAGCGATAGCGGCAGCAGCAGCAGCAGCAGCTGTAGTAGCAGTAGCATCAACAGCCCTGACAGAGCGTGTGGTGCAGAAACCAGCCTAAACCCGATAATTGCAGGATCCAGTCCTGTCTCCTCTCAGTCCTTCCATGAGCAGTCTGCACTAAGCCAAGGTCCTTACTTCCACATCAACCAGATCCTGAAGGAGGCACACTTTCACAGCTTACAGAGCCGGGGACGCCTTCCTACATGATGAACCAGCAGTTCCCTGCCTTCTGTGAAGGGACAGCACTGTGTAGATTTGATATTTCAACATAAAAGTTTGTTAAAATGGAATTGCACAAAACGCCTGTTGCCTTTTCAGTCTATATTTGAAATAACAGGTTAACAGGAAATTGTTTACTTGTGGTTTGCTGCACTATTGCAATGCAAAAGGGGCTTTGAAGCAATTTTTATAGGATTCTTTTTGGGGTGGTTATAAAGTACCTGTCAAGAGGAGACTGAGGAATCCACATCTGTGTTATAGGATTGCAAAATGTCCAATTCCAATCAACTGCCTAATCTGTTTGTTAGCAATTTGTTGCTTTATGTAAAGTTCTCAAAACGTTCATCTTCAGTTTTATAAGTCTTTTTTAATTTCAATAAACTAGTAAAAAATTTATTTGGCAACATAATTTATTTGGGCATTTAGAGTTAGTAAGACAGTAAGGAATAGGTGCAGTCACTGAAATCCCTTAGGACTGCCCCAGTGATGAACTTTCCACCCAGCTCGGTGTGTGATGAGCCCTATCTCACTTGATCTTTACTGCTGCAGTATTGAAAACAAAATGTGAAACGAGAACCAGGAAAGCTTAGGCAGCTGTAGCTGAAATGTCAGGTGCCTGCTGGGTTCACTTAGAGAGCAGAGTCATGGTGCCTATGGAGAAAAGTACAGAGTAGCCTTGGGAGGGGCTTTATGTTGCTCCACTACCCATTTCTAGCTGTGAAATGTTTTGTTTTCTGCTACCGTGTGTAGTTGTTTCTGTTTTTTTTCTTCTTTAATTTGACTGTAAGGTTAACAATTTCTAAGGAATAGGAGGTGAAAGAGTAGCTACACCTCTGTTCCAGCAAACAGATGGCAAGGACAATCCTGACCTGGGCCTGGTTCAAGTGGCGTACTATGATCTGGACTTCTATGAAAGGACTTCTCTTCTGACAATACCAGCAGAGGTGTCACCGCTCCCTGCCAAGGGGAGAGAGCGATCTCAGTGAAGATGAATACACAGACAACTTTTTTATGTTTTATTGCATCACTTGGTCATGCCAGAAAGCCATCCCAGCTTGAAGAGAGAAGGTGCAGCTGTGTCTTCCTCCTCAGTTACAAGCTGCCTGAATAGAGCGCCAGGGCGCGATGCCTCGTCTTCTGCTCTTGTGAGTGCAGGAGCTGGAACCTGTTAGTTTTTAAAAACAAAAGTGTCAGTAACTATTACAGCATACCTTTGACTTACTCCATACCCTCATCGATAGTAGGTGCAAGGAGGCATAGACTACAGCAGAACAGCTCTTCCCAACCAACTTGAGCTTGAACCACAACCTAAGCGGTGTCACTCCTGGTGGTTAGTGACAAGCAGACAGAGGCAGTTCTGAGTGGCAGAAGCACAGCACCTTGGTGCTGTTGGCAACAGGTAACTTTTCAAATGTCATTCAACGCTCAAAAAAAAAAAAAATCATTCTGAACTGTAGGGAAGGGGCTGTTGCTCTGAGAGCAAGAGGATGCCAGCATAGTAGAAGTACAGCTGTTGCCCTTGCAGAGAGCTGTTCTTGAGTAACTATGGTCTTTAACCTCTCTAGAACTGTTCTAGCATAAACGAAGGAGCAAGCATCTGTCAGGGATTCTGAGAAGTGGGGCTAGCGCAGAACATACATGTGCCACCACAGCAGGCAAGGGAAGTGGTAGGAGCGAGCCAAACATCACTGCATACTTCTACACTCTACTACAGCTGAGATGTAAGAGGTAAAGAATATCTTTACTGTGAAGTTTTGGGCTTTTAAACAGCCCTTATGCTACGTGTGGTCCTTAATGCTTCTGAGTAACGGAGAACAAGAGTTGCAGAGTAAACATTAGCATCTCAAGTAACACTCTCTGCTCTAATAAAGCCAGACCTTTACTCTTCTGTCACAGTTGAAAAGACACCACCACAGATGGATCATTGAGTTAATAATAGCTAAAGGAAACATTATTAATTACTGCTTCCTGTCACAGTGAGGTATTCCTTAGCTCTCTCAATCCTCAGCACAGAGAACTCCATCTAAGCAGATGTTTAAACTGGGGGAAACTTAGCAACATAATAGTTGTCTAGTGATAAACAGGACAACACAGAGCCTTTGCAAGAGAAGCAAGCCACTCTGTTCACACAGGCTTAAATACCCAAGCCAGGCTTCGTCAGGAGTTAAAGGTCAGCATCGCACTGGAAAGGAGTTCAAATAATTAGCTAGTATCCTTCAATGTTTCCTGCAGCTGTCTTTTAATGAATTGTCTTCTATGCATTGATCTCAAAATGCCTCACCCGTGTAAGTCTTCACTGCATTTTTGTGGTGGTTATTGCCTTTGTTTTACCACAGAGCAGTGGGCCCCAAAAATACAGGGGCCACCAGGTGGGGTTTTTTTGAGGGTCAAGGGGAAATCCAAACCATCTCATGCTGTGTTGCCGTAATGGTTCTCTCATTTTACCGAAAATAAAAATCGGGTTAAATATTAACTGTTTGGCTACTTTCTTCTTTCCCTGCAAGCTCTAAGTCTTGGTGGGAGAATGAGTACTGGCAAAAAGTGAGTATGGCTCAGTTTTACCAACCTGAACTCTTTCTGTGCTCCTGGTAGCAGACTTGCTCTTTCGCGAGCTTGACATACTCAGTGGCAGAAGTCCAAATCTTAAGAGATGGAAGAAAGAAATGTGGCCGGTCACAGGGAAGCAGCAATTCTAGATCCGCTTCCCAAACAGACATGAGAATGCATGGAAGAGCTGAGCACCTTACCTGATCTGGCTGGATGCTAACGGCAAAATGTTGTGGAGCTCCTGGGAGCTCAGAGCACCACTCCTGCTCGTGTACTGGTTCTCTGTCCCGGTTAGCAAGCCGAAGAGAACCTGGAAGACACAAAGGAGCTGTTCGTATTTGGAGGCAGCTGCAGAGCTCACCACACAGTACATCGCTGGTGAGTCTACTCGCACACCAATTGTGATTGGTTTTAAGTTTGAACATGAAGTATCTCCCTTCCCCCTCTAACTCTTCCTTTTAATTGGCACTGCTCGTTATGTTACCACAGTTGAGTTCTAGGCCTGTTTCAGCACTACTTAACCCAATTAGCATTGCACAGGCTCCAGTGAATCCTGTTAGATAAAGTTCAGCCAACTCCATGCATGATTATGTGCTGTGCGGCCAGCTCGGCAAGCTCCTCTTATCTTCAGCTGGCATTAAATACTCTTCCCATTTCTAAGTAAGTGCCAGTAGTTATCTTTAGGCATTAAGCAGTTTATAAAGCCACCCCAGCTGCCCTTCAAAATGTGTTTTGCAGCCCTGCTTCCTGATCTATCCCTTCCTTCTCTTTGAACTTACGGAGGTTCGCTGAACCAGGCGATTAAGGTTGCTGTTCAAGTGTGGAGTAAAAACGTCCAAGTCAAATGGATCTATGTGTCCCTCCAAGAAGTCGGTCACCTTCTCAATCCTACAAGCAGAGCAGAGGAGTGCTGTCAGGGGTTACATCCTAGCAACAGCTGCTGATGCCAACAGTGCCGTTTCACTGGTCCCTCTGAAACGCTGAGGGAATTGCCCCTAAGAGGTGACTGAGCAAAATGGGTATTACTCAGCAGAAGAGTAGCTGCCTAAATGATTTCCAGCTATGACACAACCTACAACATCTGCTATTGCAGAGGAACCTTCTCCCTGTGGTACATCTCAGAGAGAGATGCCTCAGTTCTCAAGACTGGAGCATACACAAGGTTTTAACTCTTGGGTGGAAGCTTAACTGTTCTCTCCAGGGGTGTCCTCTGATGGTATCACTGCCACCATATGGACACATTCTGTATGCAAGCAGGGGGGGACCAGCCTGCTGTCTCCGAGCTCTCAGCCGCAGAATCCCACCCCTCCTTCTGTATTTTGAGGATGAGCTTAAATGTCAGTGAATATATCAGAGCTTAGAGTCTGCACTACCCTTCTCCTGTGAGGCCCAAAGGCACCACTCTTGCAGGCATCCTCCTGACAGCCAGTAAGGCCGTTGATTTAAACCATTTTAGAGCCCCACAAACTACTGCTGGTATCTGAACCCCAGAACTGCACCGCACCTGGAGTCATGCTTGATCCTGCTGGTTTTTGCTTCCTCGCTCTTTGCTGTCAAGATGATGCTCAGGTACCGCAGATCGTAGAGTAACTGCAGAGCTCTGTTCTGCGTCATGGGGAAGGTGCCTGCTTTCTGCAAATAGGACAGTCAGGAACAGGGCTCTTCACTCACTGAGAGGGCTGCCAAAGGACTGCTTCAGGGGAAACGTTTAAAAACACCAGCACCAAGAAACAACCAACGTACCTGAACTATTCTGAGCATGCAATCTGGTGTCTGATCCCTTTTTGCCTCATTTTTGGGGAGGCAGGGGAAGAATGTACTCACCCTTTCCAACTCCCACAGGCAGACATTTTCTATTCCAAGGGACAGGAGCGTATGCATCACCATGTGCCCAGCGACCCTCCCGTCCCATGCCAGTTGAAGCGAGGGCTACTCACGTACCTTCTCCTGCTTCTCTTCCATGAGCTTTTCATAGGCAGCAAGCACTTCTGCCATGCAGGTCCTCAGCAGCTCCTGCAAGGTGACTTTTGGAAGAGTGTGACCGCCGACCCGGTTCACCTCTTGGCACAGGCTGAAAAGGAGGCACTGGACATACCAGGACGGCTGTTTAAGAAAACAGTGTTATTTTCATGTGGTCTGTAAGCTACATTAGTTTTATCAGCGGCACAACATCACTTCAGTTCTCATGATGTGAGCTTCCTAATTCCTCAGCAACTACAAAGCTCTGCTGCTGAGACCTACCTGCCCCCATAGCATGGCTCAAGTATCTCACAAGTTTTTATTTACTGACACACCAGACTTCTGATTATAGCAGTCCTCAAAGTCTCAAAAGTACTTTTACCAGAGGTATTCGCCTGAGTGTAGTCAGAACAGAATTGCTTGTTGTGCCTCTTCTGTTCACCACTGACCCTGCTCTGACCACCCACTACCTGCGCTTGTTATTTTACTCCCTCGCTCTTCTCCTGGGCCTCCCAGCTATCCTGAGCTCTCATCTGGCTGCTTCTTCCTTCAGAATCAGTAAAATTCACCTTGTAAGGTTCACTACAAATGACTATTGCCCTGTCCAGCCCCTCCCGTACTGTGCAAACACAAAACTCGCTCTTGCCCTGGCCCTCCTCTCCCTCCATGCGATCACCACCTGCTTTGTCACCGTGTCATTCCTGCACCACCACCACCACACCTATGGAAAGCTGCAAGCCATGGTTCTCTTAGGCTCTGCAAGTCTCACTGTCGCAGCCCCGTCCTTCAGTGCATCCAGTTTCCATAAAATCTCTCTCCTGGGGGCCTCTGTGTATAAACCAGGCATAAGTCCCTTCTTTGACTCAGTTTTACAGGATCTGGGCCAATGTTGTTCATTTGAATATACACCAGCAACTATCTAATTTCCTTCCTCTGACCTCTGTCCTTAAGAGGTGAGTATCTCAAAGAGCAAATGAGGACACCAGAGAGCGCTTGCCCTCTGCTCATAACTTCAAGCAAACTCCATAGCAGATCAGCACCATTTGACAAAGCGGCGGTTTTGGAAACCAGTGCTCTTCTCCTCCCAGCAGACCATTTCTCTGTGTTTACCGAGAGGACATTTCTACCTGCACAGGCAGCCGGATCTTTGACGTTACGCTGTTTCCAGACTCTGTCTCCTCCTGAATTTCAATTTCATCCCAGTTGGTGGCTGTGGCCAAGACAGCGCCAGCTGTGTCAAGCAGCAACGTGCGGGTAAAGCACTGAACCAAACCCTAAAGCGCAAACCACAAAAGCACCCAGTCACAGGACAGACAGCTCTAACAGGAGTACCACAGGATGGGCAGGCTGCTCCTGCCTGCGGAGAGACCGACCTCCTGCATCCCCCCGCTCCTCCCAAAGTGAATCTTATGGAGACCATCCCACTGGATGCCACCACCTCCTCTCTCTGCAGGCTGACTGAGCAGCGTGGCAGCAGCGCAGCGAGCTCTCAGCAGCCAGCTAAGGAACAGCAGCGCTGACCGCAGGGAGCTAAGTGAGCGAAACCCACGCAGGAAGCAGCTGTGACAAGAGAAACAGCTCCTTACTTTGGTGATGGCTGAGCTCCAGATCTGGTAAGCAAACAGGCTCTGCTGCAGGAGCTCTGCCTTCACCCCCTGCCACTTGGCCTGCACGGGAGTCACTTCCTGGGCTTTCCCCTTCCCCAGCTTCTTGGTGGAGCGGGTTTCCTTCAGCGCCATTTCTGTGCTGCCTGACTGGCCCAGGATACACTGCTTCAGGTGAGGGCAGAGCTCGGTCAGGGACTGGCAGAGTCTCGCCATGAAGAGGACAGTGTTGAGTCTGGTATCACTAGGAGTGTCTGCTTGCCCCCCCAGCAGGCTCTGGGCACTCTGGAGCTCTTCGCGCACGCAGCCCAGTACATGGTGGATGCAGGCGACGCAGCGGTCGCGGAGCAGTCCCTCCACTGTGCCAGCGTCAGCGTAGCGGTCGAAGGCAGAGCGTGGCTGCACCACGGGAGCGGCCTCCTTGGCAGCCGAGGAGTCCGCGGGAAGGTAGGACAGGAGGTCATCCAACCTGGCTTTCAGTTTTGAGTCCAGAGCCGAGCAGAAGCTCTGCACGCACGGCGTGAGCGCCTGGGCCTTCATGGACAGGCCGCTTTTGGCAAACTGGCCGCGGTTTGCCACATTGACCCAAGCGGCATCGGAAGGCAGGTCGCCGGAGCTCTCTGACCACAGGAACAGGGCCACATTGTGTTCAAACTGTATGTGCTTGCTCAGGGCAGAGGTGCTGGATTTGACTTCAAGTTCCTGCAAGGCTAAGGTGAGAAGCTGTTTGGAGCTGCTTGAAATGGAGTCAAACCCTTCTTTGGTCAGTGTCTGGAACAGAACCAGGAGAAAAAAAATAAAGCACCTTTTACATGTGCCTCCTGCCACCTAGCCCTTAAAATACACACTTAGCGCTGCTAACAGGCACCAGTGGACTGTCTGAGACAGCAAGAGGGGGCACAGAGAAAGGCTCCCCATGAATTGCCATGGCAGAGCACCCACCTCTAGCCTGTCCAGGAACAGCTGCTGCAGCAGGTCCTCCCAGAATGAAGCAGGCTTGTCCAAAAGGCGACGGCACACCGCCTCCCAGTTCTGGCTGATGGACTCGCTCGTGAGCAGCTCCCACACCGCGTCACGAATCCCTGCGAGGCCTTTCATGCTTTTCACATAGACGAGCAGATTGCTGACCCCGGATCTGATGTCGTCACTGCACCTGAAGGCAACATTTCACTTCAGTCTGACTTGCTCAGACACAGCCCCGGGGAAGGCAGGAGAGAACATCAGCTACATCAAGGTGGGGGAATTAACCTGTCGGGAAGAGGCTTTGCCTGCAGAATCACCTGTGGGGCTGAGGGTACCTCTGCCTCTTGGCAAGGCAGCTGCACTCTGGATCCCACACTGGGGCCCTGCAGGAAAGCCATGTGCCCACTGGCAGGAACCCTGGGCTTCAGTGGGTGTCAAAACTGGGAGCACAGTGCCCCAGGAAAAGCCAGGAGGCAGGGAGGGCAGGTGCGGACTCTGGGAAGGGTTGCTGGGGAAATATCCCATGGCCAGCAAGCACACCATGGGGGGCTGCAGCTGATGGCAGGGACCAGCTGGCTCCATCAGATAATGACACAGGACTGACAAGGCTGTTAAGGGGTGGGCAGGGCTGCTGGGCTGTCCCCATCCACAGGGCAAGGCATAGTGGGATGGGGTGGAGCTGACAACTCTATAAAGGGGGTCTGGCTACCCCCCACACAGTCCAGGGAAGGGCAGCGAGGAGAAAGGAGGTGCTGGATCAAGAGGCAAACGAGCCAGGTAAGGGATTTTCTTCTCATTTACTCTGTGGTTGTTTGCTGGCGGTTATGGCAGTGTAAAGCAGCTCTAGACAATTATCTTTCTGCAGCCCAGGTGGTCTGTTCTGTCAGAGTGTTACAGCCTGGCTGTTAGGATGGTGCTATGCTGCCTCTAGCTGTTTAACTGCTGGGGAGATGGGATGCTAGGCAAGAAGGCAGCAGAACGCGCAGCCTGGCTGGAGTGAGTGAGAAAGTGAGCGAGCTTGGGTTTGCTTTGTGCTGCTGCCTTGGCACAGAGGCCGTGTACTGTCTAGGAGAGTCCTGCAAAGGGGGACGCTGTCACACTCACATGGCGATCCACTTCTGCAGTGTGTCTCTGAGGTAGTCCTGGCTGATGGGGTGTGCCAGGGTCCGCAGGGTTGGCTGGAACTCCACCACGGATTCCGGGAGGTACCTGAACCAGCTGCTCAGCTTCACCTCCTCCTCCAGAACCCCACCTCTCCCTAGAAGCACATGGTCAGAAGATCAGCCCAGCACACGGGTAGCCTCCTGCCTGCAAACCTGGACAGGCAGAGGCCTAACGCAGAGCTGCCTGGGCACTCACCTGCCGGGTGCTGGCCTGTGGTACTCTCCAGGGTGGAGAAGAGCAAGCCGCAGGGCAGGGCTGGATCTGGTGGCATCCCTTCAGGCATGGTGTAGAAGAGAGCATGAGCCTGGTACAGGGTAGTGGTCAGCAGCTCCATCAGTGAACACACCTGAGCTTTTATACCTGCACCTGTAGAGAAATGCCTTTCAGCCAAGGCAGCCCCTTCAACAGAGGTGCCAGCAGCCCTGTGTTTCAAGGGCTGCAGTTCTAGTGAAATCTTCCAGGGAAGGGCTGGAGGGCAAAGGACTCAGCCCCACACACCACCTGCTTCCCTGTTACAGGTGGGCTTGGCTTAAGCCCTTGAGCACTGTTAATTTTTGTGGCATTTTGCCGCTGTAGCAAAACACCGCCAGTGGTGTCAGCCACACCACTGCAGTAGCATGACACGGCTGTGTCACTGCCATCGTGAGCGTTATGGGACTAACCCACCCGCTCTTCTGTGGGCCAAGAGGGAGACAAAGCAAAGGGGGGGGTTACCCTGACTTTAAGAAGGAGGCAGCCCATTGTACTGACCGTGGTGTGGCTGGTTGAGAAGCTGCTGAATGGCCAGCTTCCTAGCCAGAAGGAAGTCGGCGAGGGCCTGACGTGGAGAGCTGTCCTCCAGGAGCATGATGGCACAGAGGGCTTCTGCCACTGCCTGGTCTGACACGGTCTGGCTCTTCAGCAGGGACTTGCTCTCCTGCAGGATGGTGGATCTGGCAAGGGAACGAGGCGCACAGTCACCAGTCTCGATGCTTGCCCGAGATGTTCAGGTGTGGTTACATGACAACCCACCAAGCGAAGACGTTATTTTCCCCAGGCAGAAGTGGGACTATTGGGGTCTTACGGGACTGCGTGCGGCATTCTTGCCCCACAGCTGGCACAGGGCAGGGCGGCCGGCAGCAAGAGCCCCGGCACAGCAGTGGAGTCTCGGGTCATAGGCTCACAGAACAGTCTGGGTTGGAAGGGACCTTAAAGATCATCTAGTTCCAACCTCCCTGCCATGGGCAGAGACCCCTCCTGCTAGACCAGCTTGCTCAAAGCCCCATCCAACCTGCCCTTGAACACTTCCAGGGATGGAACATCCACCATTTCCCCGGGCAACCTCTTCCAGCCTCCCACCGCCGTCCTCGTACGACATTTTTTTGCTTCCCAGAGGCCCACCAAAGAACCAGCCAAGCCGTAGCCCCCACGCCGGCCCACCTGAGGTGGTTGGCGGCGGCCACTTGCCGCAAGAGGATGGGGAAACGGGCGAGGACCGGGCTGCTGCGGGCACGGGCCACATCCAGCTGGAGCTGGCGACGGAGATGACCGCCGAGCAGGTGGAGCCGGGCGGCGGGCAGATACCGGCCGGCTTCCACGGCACCCCACACCTTCTCGGGGACATCCAGCAGCAGCTTCAGCTGCGCTGCCGCTCGGTAGAAGTTCTCCTGAGCCGGCGGTCGAGCCTGGAAGAGGAATAGTGGGAAAGAAGGGATCATGGCGGGGGGCTCCGGGGCCGACCCCCCCACCGCAGCCCCTCGTCGTTCCCCTCACCGGCGTCGCGGGGCCGGGCCGGGCCGCGCCGCCTCGTTGCAGGCCCCGTACGGCGCCCAGGAGGCTCTCGGCGCTGAGACGCATCTCGGCGATAGTGTCGGCCGCTTCGATAAGGTCGCGATACCGCTCGCCCACCATCTGCCGTAATTCTTCGCGTTTCTGTTCGATACCGGCCCTCAACCGCCGCTCGACCGCCCGCAGCTCGGCCGCCGTGTGAGCTTCGAAAAGCGATTCGGCCTCCGCTCCCCGCACCGCCATGATCGCCCCGGCCCGCAAGAGGGACGGCGCGGATGCGGACGCCGCCGCCATCTTGGCGACGGGAAGGGCAGGGCGCTTCCGGGCTGGCGCCTTGGGGCGGGGCGCCGCCATCTTGGGGTAGGGCAGAGCCGCGCCCTGGCGCCGTTGCCACAGCGACGCGGCCTGGGACGGCGGCGGGGAAGAAAACACCGATTTTTTTTTTTTTTTTTTTTTTTTTTTTTTTTTTTTGGTCCTTTTTCCGAGGAAACGGGCCCATCCCCGCGTCCTGCGGGTGCCGCTCTCGCTCCACACACCCCGCGAGGCCCCTCTGGAGGCGGTAGGTTGCGGCCTACCTGCCTCAAGGGGAGCGGGCCGCGGCCATGCCTCAGCCCCCGGGGAGCGGGGCCGGGGCGGAGGTGGGGAGGCTCTCGCTGAGCCCCCGCGTCCCTTCTCCGGAGGCTCTGCCCTCAGAAGGGACCACCCGGTGCACCCCCCCCCAGAGCCCGGCAGCGCTAGAGGGAGACAACGGGACGGCGGAGGATGGCGGGGCCCGGCCGCCCTGCGCGGCCCGAGGCGGGGGAGCTGCGGGGGGGGGGCCCGGCTGAGCCCCTGGTTCTCCTCTTGACAGGTCTTTTTGCTTTAGGAGGGCTGTCTTCAAACTGGAGGGGGGGCGAGGCTGCAGCTGGGGGTGTGCTGAGGGGTACCCTCCACCAGCCCCACTCTGCACACCAAGATTTCCCCCAAAAATGCTTTACAGCAAAACGCTGCTGGCCCTGTCTGATGTGGTTTTAATTAAAAAAAAAAAAAAAAAGTGCTCCTCTTGCGCAGGTTTGGTGAAATCGTGCTGAGTGAAGGTGTGTCTGTGGGGGGCACAGCTGGAATGCACCCACTGGAAACAAAAAGGCCCCTCTGGGTAGTGTTTTATTTCCCCCTCTCTTCTGTATGTAGCTCCAACTTGCAATACCTACGCTTTCCATCATCTCACGTATTTTCAGCCTGCGGAGGCAGAATGAAATCAGCGCGCTCGGATTATTTGTTTGCAAAATCTTCCCTGGGCAGTTACTGCCTTTCTCGTATCAGCCTTCGTGTAAAGACTTAATATTTTTTTCTGATGGAAACCCAGAGCCATCTCTCTGTGTACTACTTGTGCGTACATATATATAGATCTGACCAGAAGAACTACCCAGAGCCAACATACCTGTTTAGCACCTAATGCTGACTCAGCCAGCTACAATGCAGTGTAGCAACAAGCGTGGTAATTGCTTTCTTACAAATGCTTGTTCTCAGAGGAAAATCCTGCCCCAGCTATCTGCTGCTCCCCTGCGAGAGCAGATCTCCAGGGGCATGGCTGCCTGCGGGGCTGCTTGCCTCCGCTGGGCAGGAGAGCATCCAGCTCCACGGGAGATGCTGGTGTAACCAGAGCGTGTGGTCTTGGGGGAGAGGCTGTTGAGGCTTTGCTGGTAGAGGTTGTATTCAAATCCTATAAAACCCTGTTTGTGTTGCAAATTGGGGTGGGGGGGAGAAGGAAAACATCATAGGTGTTTTGGAGTGAAGGGGTTTATTTGCATGGAAAATGTTGATGGCGAAGCTGGCCTGTGCAGCTGGTCAGAGCCGAACTTTTGGTTTATAGCAGAGCCAGTTTCTTTACATCGGTGTGTTTCCCCCGTAATGTACCTCTTCTCTAAGCACCGCCTCCCGCTGCTGGTCTCTCCAGCTGATTAAACCTCCAGCAATGGCACTTGACATGCCCTGATCTCATCAAAACCTGCCTGGAGGTGTTCCCATCTTGGGAAGAGAAGCTTCTCCTGTCCAGCTGTTCAGACCGAGTTTCCGTGACCCCTTTTACTTGAAGAGCGATTTGTGGTTTTGCTTCATCTGTGACCCATCTAGTTTAGGGGTTGACGCTGGCACAGATGTACTGTAACTCAGTGTCCCAAGTCTGTGCTGGCTGGGGAGTGATTTTGTGGGGTTTTTGGGCAAACGCAGCTCTCCTGCTGCATGGACCCTCTGAAACTGAGACCATCCCGCCAGTGAAGAACCAGGTGTGTTGCTCACCAACAGGGAGATGGATGCAGGGAGATGGATGTGATGAAGAACTGTTTTTTTGGGAGAGGGACTGAGTACGAGTCGTTCCTTGGTGGGACTCCAGGGTCGGTGCCTCTTCTCCTCCCAGGGATGAATCCAAGCCTGGGTTATATCCCACTGCTCCCACCCAACTCCGACACACGCACACAGAGTCAGAAACTGTAGGAAAACTCTTTTACTTCCCTCCCACCCCATCCACAACTCCCTCCCCATAGCACAGACCGTGGCAGTCAGGAGCCTTCGCCGCAGGAAGGCTTAGTTCCACACCGAGACACCGAGAAACAATTGCTACGGAGGAAAGCAAGACTTAGAGAAACGCTCTCTGGCGTGTTCCAGTCACAATGTGTCATACACCAGACCCACGCACACTATACAGAGCACAGCTATAGATACAGAGGAGTGTATGTACAGGAGGTGGGCAGTGTGGTGCAGTGCTGCTGGTGGGGGCGGGGGGAAGACCCCCGGATCGCTACAGCCCCCGGCTTGGTAGGGAAGGACTCTTGTGTTTAGTAGAGGCTAAAGCTCGCCTTCCCTTGCCCTGCAGAAGTCACTTGTCAATGCGGGATCACCCTCCATGGTCCCTCCTGGCTCGTGCACAGTGCCACCAGCCCCACGGCACACGGGGAGGGTGAGGGGGACCCAAGGGACCCCTGAGGGGCCGGCTCCAACTTGCTCCTGCGTGCACAGGGAGGGGCTGCTCCAGCAGCCACAGCAAAACAGGGGCTGCAGAGTGTCTCTACAGTGTCGGTATAATAAAACCTTTTGCTGGCACATCCAGTATATACATATATGTACAATCACCCACCCCTTCCCTCCTCCTGGCTGTGCCACGTGGGGGTGGGATGGCAGGGGTGCTCAGGCTTTGAGTCCCTCGTCATCTCCTGGTTGGGACACGGCTTGAGGCTGGTTTCCCCTGAACTGCAGCTGCAGCCTGGCTGTCCTGCCCTGGCTTTTTGCAGTCCAGGTCCTGGAGCAAGCAGGGAAAGGGCTGAAATCTAGCAGGAGGCACGCGTGGAGGCTGGCAGGGAAGCGCAGACGCGTCCTTGGGTCGGGAAGCAGCAGCTCTTGTTTCAGACTTAGTAGCAGGAAGGCCAGTTTGGGGTCTGCTGTGCCCTTCGCTCATGCCTTGCTGCCAATTCCCCCTTTGAGCAGCCCTGGGCAGGGCGTGCGGCTGGTGCAGCCCTGGCAGAGGGGATGGAGACTCTCCGTGAGCGGTTTGAAATCAGCTCGTTCACAGCAAGGGCTGAAACAACCCCCAGAGATATGAGAATCGAGCCCCACTCTAAAGTAGGGGCACGGATCTGGAGTCTGGGAGCTCTCATTGCAGGGGATGGAGCTGGCTGGGGATTGCTGGCTGCATGACTGCCGACGAGACCACCTGCATCTGTGCAGGTCTGGGAGGGAAGGGACCATGGAGTCTCCGTCAAAGACAAGGCTCTTTCCGTTGGGACAGAGAGTCAGGAAGCCCTCCAGAGACACGACAGTGTGGTTCATTAGGAGATCATTATCTTAAAGAAGTCCAAGGCAGCTTTGGTGCTGGTATGAGGAGCTGTAGAGATGCAATAGGAAGGCTCCAGGTCCAAACCCAGCCTCTCCCTGCCCATCAGAGCGGGGTTTGGCTATCAAGCTCCGGGGGGGGGTGGGGGGTGGAAGGCACTGGCCATCACAGCGTTGGGAGCCGGGCTCGGTCCGAGGTGGGCATGGTCGGAAGCGTGCCTGGGGCGATGCTCAGCCCAGCCACAGCACCAGGCTTTGTGTCCCTGGACCCCAAGTGCTGAGGAAGCAGGGACATCAAGGATGTCTCCACACAGGTCAATCCTGCAGGGGCTTGGGAATGCTGCAGAGCCCACCCTTGGCTTTGCTGGGGTCCCTCGTCTGCGTAGGGGGAAGCCAGTGGCAGGGAGGGGAAGGGGAGCTGGTTTCTCATGGGCTTAGGGGGGGCCACGCAGGTGCTGGGACTGGCATTCTCTTGCCAGCATGACCCACTACAAACCCCCCCCGGTCACAGCCCCACCGCTGGTGACAGCCGCAGCCGAGGCAGTGCTGTTGTGCATGCAGACCCGCAGCAAAGCAACCAGCCCCAGCCCTGCTCCAAGGAGCGTGGGGCCGGATCTGTGCCCCTGGCATACAGCGGAGCTCTATGGGACACACAGGTCTCTGCTTCCCATCACCTCCAATTTGTGATAAATCTGCTCCTGCTGCTCTAGCCGGGCAGGCGGGAGCTGTAATTAATCTCTCTTGCCCGGGGACAGTCTGTGTGTGAAGTAGCAGCGGAGCCACTCCAGTACTTGCAGGATCAGCCTATTCGCTCTGCAATAACCGGGAGAGATTTCTCACTATGCTGCCAGCAGTCCTGCGAGGCTTTTCAGAACAGATCCAGTATGAGGTCAAGTTCCCACTAAAATCAAATGGCTGGGAAGGAAAACTTTGTTACTTGCAGCAGCAACAGCGCTGCTGTTTATTAGTCAGCAATGAACCAGCAGAAGGTTTTATTTTGCTGATTTCACTGTGAGCACCAAGGCAGCACATTTCACTTGCCTGCTCTTTCCCCTGGGGTAAACTGCAGCAGGGTGGCCGTGGGGTGCCCTGGCAGCCCCTGGGAGCTGCCTCGTGTTCCTGCCCTGCAGCATCCCACCTTGGTGGCCTTTGGGACATCAGTGGCAGCCCCCCTGTACCCCTTGCTCCTCACTTGCAGCCCCGTTATCCCTAGCCCAAGACAGCCTCTGGGTGCAAAGAGGGGGAATGGGATATTTCAGATCACAGCCCCCTTGCACTGCTCTGAGCTGCCAGAAATATCATGGGCACATGTAGTGCTGGGCATGGGTCCTTCCCAGGGCTAGAAAGCCAGGCTTTCTGTATTTTCAACATTAAACCAGCACAGAGAGGAGATGCTCCCAGCTGGGGGCTCCTGCTGGAGACTCCCATGGATGTGCGGCCGGGAACAGGCATCTCCCCTCACCATCAGTCGGGGTGTTGGCAGCAGGGCTTGCATGGACAGGACCGGGGAGAAGCTGGCCGCCGGCAGGTCTGGGTCTGACCCTGCTGCAGGTGAGTTCTGGGGGGCATGAATATCAGCTCCCATGATGGGCAGGGGGCCCAGCGCGCGCCCCTCCCCATTGCCTCCCCCGCTTTCCACACAAATAACTCCTTCACCGCCCACCAAATATGAAATATCCAAAGCCCCGCTGATGCATCACTGCAGCTATGACATTGAAGCCTTATCCTAACAGAAGGCTCCAGGCTCCGGCTGCACCGGGCCTGGCCATCACCATGCAATATTTCACTGTAGTGTGATACGCTGCTTGTGTTTTAATTCCTGCAGCATCAGCAGGGCAGCCTGCGCTGTCTCAGAGCCCTGGTTCAGCTTTACTTCCCTTAATGAAGCCGGTGCGGGCATGCGCTTGGTGAGCAGCTGCCTGCACAGCCTGGCGCAGGCAGCGAGGGTACGGGCAGGTGCCCGCTCAGCGCTGAGCCCACGCGGTGCCTCCGAGCACTTGAACGCAGACACACGTTCCTCAGAGGAGCAGTAAACAGTTAAAAGCAAATAAATGCTGACAATGCTCTGCTTTGCCCCGCAGAAAGCCCCCAAGCCCTGCGCCGATGTGTCCCCAGTGCCAGTGCTGCTGTGCTGGAGCTGGCGTCCAAAAGAACTGTGCCAGGGAGCAGGCATCGAGCCTGGCACTGAGCCCTTTTTGGGGGGCTGGTGGGGGATGCTGGGGTGGCACAGAGGGATGTGTGATGACCCGGGCAGGGACTCGCTGCAGGGGCCAGGAAGAGCCACAGGAAAACTTCTCCCAGAGCTGGTGCTCTTGGAGCATCAATTGGGGGTACGGGGCTGAGCAAGGCGGCACCCCAAAGCGGGCAGCCCCTTGTGGGCAATGCTCATCCTCGCCTCCTCATTGCTTGTAGTGCAAGGTGAAGGCTCCACGTCTGCCGGTGATGGGGCTGGTGTGGGGACACCAGGGTGGGATGGGAAAGGGGAGGGTGAGTGAGACGTGGCTGTTTTCTCCATCTAAACTGCTGCGTTCCCACGGCTCAGCTTTGGAGCAAGAGCCTGTGAACAGAATGTGGCCTCTGGCACAGAAACTGCTCTGGCAGGAAGATGGTACTTCTCCCTCTCCCCTGGGCTTTCCCTTGTGCTCCTGCTGCGCTGGCTGAGGACGGTGGCTTTGCTGGGGCAGGAGCAGGCACTCAGGGCTCCCGAGCCTGGGGTTTGTGTGCTGAGCTGGAAGGGCAGCCAGGGACAGAGCTGAGCCCTCCGGGACGGTCTTGAGAAGATAAATGGAGCGGATGCCGGGCCAGACCCACCACCCCTCACACTGTGGACTGCACCCTGTGTCCCCCCTTTCCTGCACTGCAGTGCAGGAGAGGGACCAGTGGGGGCTGGATGTGTGCTGCCCTGCTCTTCCTCATGCCTTGGTGCTAGAAGCCCTGTCGTCTGCTCTGCCTGGTCCCCTCAGCTTGGATGAGGCTCGGGGCCAAGTCCCAGCACCCCCCACCTCCCGTCCCCTCATCCTCTCCATCATCCCTTCCTCCGTGACTTGCCTGGAAGGAGCAGGGCAGGCGTCACCGGCAGCCGGTCGATGCTTGCTCACCACGCGCATTGGGGCCAGCAGTCCCAGTCCCAGCGATCCTCGGAGCTGCGGCAGGGGTAGGACAAGCCCAGGTCTCACCCAGGTGCAGGAGCTGTTGGCAGCTGGATGTGCCGCAGCCCATGCCAGGGTGCTCCAAACCCCCGGTGTGTTGCTGCTGCTTAAATGCTTCCAGGGATTTCCCACCAGGGACTGGTGCCAGGCGATCGTGCCGTGGCTGCTCAGCCAGCCCAGCCGTGGCTCGCCGGGGAGAGCGGTGATCTCGGCTGCTGGCGCAGCCTGGGATGGACCCGTGAGCAGATGCGGGCGGCAGGAGGGGCAGCGGCTACTTGGGAGGGAAAAGGGGGAAATCCTTCATCCGAGGAGAAAACCCGCAGGCAGGCGATGTCACGGCAGGAGGAGGGAAGGGGCTCTCCTGCAGCAGGTGACGGTGGGGCCGGAGGAGGCAGGGTAGGAGCGTGGCGGGACCAGACGGGCTGTCGGGACGGCAGAGCTGCTTTTCCACAGGGCAGCCACCTCCCTCCTGGCGTGCCACCCCTGGGCAGGGTGGCTGTTGCAAACGATGCAATCAAAGAGCAGCGGCGAGGCGATGGAGTAACTTATAAGCTGGACAAAATGCAACCCCAAATATCCTTGTCTCCTTGGGGAGGGTGACTGTGGGAGCACGCTCGGACTCTCTGGGGAGCTCCCACCAGGTCTTTGCTATAAGACAGTGCATCTCTGTTGTGGCACACATATTGGCACACACTCGTGTCCTCGGCTCCTCCTGAGGTCACCCCGCTGCGTGTGTGTGTCCACGTGCAAGCAAGCGCCTGTTCTGGGGCAAAGCACCCAAAGCCAACCAGCCCCAAGGGTAACACCAGGGAAGCCAGCGGAGCCACCCCGGCCATACCTGTGGCCCACGGTGGCACTTTGGTGTTGAAATGCACTGCATTGCTACGAGTTGTCTTTGTTTTCCTGGCGAGGCAGCTCTTCTTGAACCGTACCCTTCCCAGCACTTGAAAGCCAACCTGCCAGCAGCTCAGGAGGAGCCCAGCTGAGGATGCCCGCCGCCCGTCGGTGTGCGCACCACCGTCCCCTAAACTGGCACTCCTGCCCTGACTCCGTGCGTGCCACCACCCTGCTGCAGTTGGGAGCAAGTGGGGAGAGGAGAGCGAAGGAAGGACAACCCCGCTGTCCTCTCAGATGCTCGTCTGCAGGTCACCATTGAGCAGGGTCCTTTGGGTTTCTGTGGTCTCATTGAGCCTGGATTTGTCCTGCTTGCTGTCGCTCCGGTCCGCCTCGTCCATGCCACTGACCTTCACCAAGCAGAGGACATTCTGAAAGCTCTTCTTGAAGTTGTCGGACAAGAAGGCGTAAAGGATGGGGTTGGCGCAGCTGTTGGCGTAACTGAGGACCACGACAAAGTCGAACATGCCCTTGAGGACAGGCGTGGGCACGATCAGGACAGAGACTGAGGAGACGTTAAAGATGTAGAAAGGGAGCCAGCAGAAGATGAAGACGGCAACCACGATGGAGACCATCCTGGTGACTTTCTTCTCGGACTTTTTCCTCTTGGAGGAGCCCACTCTGATGCCCGAGGACTTGACTTTGATAATGATGAACAAGTAGCAAAGGCAGATAATGGTGAGAGGCACCAGGAAGCCCAGGATGAAGGTGTAGATGATGAAGCCCGTGTACCAGGCACCCGACTCTCCCGGCCAGATGATGGTGCAGCTACTCCTGCCGTGATTATGTTGCACCCCAGCATAAATCATGATGGGCATGATCACCAACAGGGAGACGCCCCAGACAGCTACGCTGATCATTTTGGCTGTCCTGGGCCGCCTCCACTTGGCAGATTTAATGGGATGGACGACAGCCAGGTACCGGTCAATGCTCATAACCGTCAAGCAGAAGATACTGGTGAACTGGTTGATCCCATCCACCGTCATGACGATTCTGCAGATGGCTTTGCCAAAGGGCCAGTGTACCAGGGCGACCTGCATGGCCAGGAAGGGCAGACCGAGCATGAACAGCTCGTCTGCGATGGCCAGGTTGAGGATGTAGATGTTGGTGATGGTCTTCATCTTGGCATAACAAAGGATGACGTATATCACCAGCGTGTTGCCGCACAGCCCTATGATGCAGACCACGAAGTAGATGAAGGTGAGGATGGCGTTGCTGGTCAGGTCGAAGTGCTGTCCTGTGGCATTCTGCGACGTGTTGGTGGGCGCATCTACAGAGAAGTTGTCAAAAGGGGAAGCCGGGGAGAACCAGAACGCGGTGGCGTTGGGCAGCTCGTACTCCAGCTCCATGGCTCTGCTGGTCCCCGGGCACTGCTGGTTCAGAGGAGCCGCGATGTCATCTTCCCTTGCTCTGGGGATAGACGAGAAGATTCTAGAAATCAGAATAAATAGAAATGAAGGGATTCCTGGGGAGGATTTGCCCAACCTGCTGCCAGGGTCCGTGGGAGAGATGGTCCCCGGCGGGGCTTTCCCCAAACCCCCTCCCGCAGTGCCGAGCAGCCTGCCCTGGACACACCACAGCTCCTCCTGACTCTGGCGATACCGGAATCCTTACGACTCCCTAAAATCCAACCGGTGAGTCCCCGGTAGGTGTGACTGACTCCCGGAGCACTGAGCGCCGGGGGGAAAAAACCTTTCCCCCTCGCCTTGCCTTTCGGCGGGGTGCCAGCCCCCCTCCTTTCCCTTCCCGGCCACCGCCCGAGCCGGGACCGGCACCCCGAGCCCGGACCTCTCCCGTGGACCGTGAGCTCGGGGTTTGGGGGAGCAGCACCCACCTCCCTCCCCCTTCCCGGTCCCCATCCCTCCGCTCCCCGCCGCTGCAGCCCCCCAGCCCCGCTCACCTGCTCCCGCCTCCGCGCCCCGGCCCGGTGGGCAGCGGGGAGGCGCCGGCTCGGCTCGGCTCGGCTCGGCTCGGCTCGGCTCGGCTCCGCACCGCTCCGCTCCGCTCCGCGCACCCGCCGTCCCCGGCGCGGCTCCGCCGCTGGACCCAGCGCACCGGCTGCGCCCCGCCCCGCGCGGGGCGGCTCTGCGGGACCGGGGCGGGGACAGCCCTGACCGCGGCTGCCCACCCTCCGCTGCCCACCTTTCTCTACCCTCCTCTGCCCACCCTCCTCTGCCCACCCTGCTCTACCCTCCTCTACCCTGCTCTTCCCTCCTCTGCCCACCCTGCTCTACCCTCCTCTACCCTGCTCTTCCCTCCTCTGCCCACCCTCCTCTGCCCACCCTGCTCTTCCCTCCTCTACCCTGCTCTTCCCTCCTCTGCCCACCCTGCTCTGCCCTCCTCTGCCTACCCCACTCTACCCTTCTCTTCCCTCCTCTACCCACCCTCCTCTGCCCACCCTTCTCTACCCACCCTTCTCTACCCTCCTCTGCCCACCCTCCTCTGCCCACCCTGCTCTACCCTCCTCTACCCTGCTCTTCCCTCCTCTGCCCACCCTGCTCTACCCTCCTCTACCCTGCTCTTCCCTCCTCTGCCCACCCTCCTCTGCCCACCCTGCTCTACCCTCCTCTACCCTGCTCTTCCCTCCTCTGCCCACCCTCCTCTGCCCACCCTGCTCTTCCCTCCTCTACCCTGCTCTTCCCTCCTCTGCCCACCCTGCTCTGCCCTCCTCTGCCTACCCCACTCTACCCTTCTCTTCCCTCCTCTACCCACCCTCCTCTGCCCACCCTTCTCTACCCACCCTTCTCTACCCTCCTCTGCCCACCCTGCTCTACCCTCCTCTACCCTGCTCTTCCCTCCTCTGCCCACCCTGCTCTACCCTCCTCTGCCCACCCCACTCTGCCCTTCTCTTCCCTCCTCTGCCCACCCTCCTCTGCCCACCCTGCCTTGCTTTGCCCGTCCTGCTGCACTCACCCTGCAGTGCCCACCCTGCCTCCTGCCCTGCTGCGCCCACTGCCCTTGCCAGCACCCAGGGAGCCAAGCAGGGCACCTCAGCTGCCTGCGGCTCTGGGTGCTGCTCCTAGAGGTCCGGCCGGCCGTGCATTCCCAGGCTTTGCACCTGGGAGCGGAGCCTCTCCTGCTTACAGAGGCTGTTGGTGTATGATGAAGGGTGCCCAAACCCAGGGGCTCAGAGGGAGTCCCAGGGGCGTGTGCTGGGGGTGCTGTGCAGCTGGCAGTGGGGGTGCAGGGACCTCAATCCACCCCACAGTGTGGCGGGACCTGCCTGGCTCCACGGAGCTTCCAGCAGAAGGGACCCCACAGGACCCCACGCGTCCCTCAGCTCCTTCATCCTCCTTGCACTGGCTTAGCCTTACTGCCTGGCTCCTGCTGCAGAAGCTGATTCTCCATGTTTTGGTTCCAGCGTTGGTGCAAAGGGCTCGGCTTCTGATGTCTCCAGGGCCACCACAGGGGAGGAACAAGGCAGGGCAATGGCAGCGCGATGGCCACGCTGTGTGACCCCAGCTGGACACCCCCACGAGGTGTCTGAGAGCCCCAAAGTCTCCTGGGAAGCTGGGAGTACCTTGCCCCCAGGATTTCACACCTTGCCACCAAAGGCAAGGCAAGGTAAGGCATGTCCTTGCTGGCTTGGCACAGCCTGGGAGAGGTGGGAAGGTGATGCGGTGATTACCCACAGCTTTGGGGTCTCTGGGGACTTGCACAGTACAGGTGGCTACTGCCACAGCCTCTCCCTCTGCTGTTACCCAGTAACGACGACTGGAGGAGGAAGACCAAAAAAGAGAGGTTTGGGGGAGATAACCTCTGCTCTGGTTTGTTTGAGATCTTGAAAGCAATTAAATAATAGCTATTCCTCCCCCCTCGCCCCCCGCCCCTTCCATCACTTATCAAAGAGACAATAGAAAGCAGGAAATTAAGAGTGACTTGGAACAAAGAGCCCAGAGTGAGGCTGCTGATTGCGACAAGAGGGGCTGGGAGGTTCTCATTTGCACTTAGCCATCCACTTCCCAAGGTGGATCTGAAGACACCGGGTCCTGGAGCACAAGTGAGAATCGTGATCATCCTCAAAAATCTTTATGAGGCTGGAAAAAGCTTCTCCCGAAATAAATGATGTGGAAATTAATGTCCCAGTAAAAGTGTGTGAGGAGGGAAGATAGGGAAGAAGATGGTTTGGCTGATGTGGATGAGGGATCGGGTCTCCGCTGGGGTTCGTGTATCCCGTTGCGTGTCACCTGCGCAAGCCCTGAGGGCAGCTCCCTGGGATGCTGCTCCGGGCAGGGTGCCTGCACAGGGACCCAGGGACAGCCACCATGCTCTGCCTGCTGGAAACAAAGGCAGAGGTGCAGGCAGAGCAGAGATGTTCCCCGACAGCGGGGAGGAAGGAATGCGGCACACCGGTGTCACACAGGAGAGGGTTTTGATGCCTTGTGACATTTTTACAGTTGTTTTATCCTCTCTCGGCTGGTTCCTGTGCCCAGGAGGGATGCCCTGACCGTGCCGTTCCCTCAAAGCCACATCGGCAGCCAGAAGGGCAGTATAAAGCTTTGCTGTGCACATTTCCAGCGCTGCCTCCTTGAATTTCTCCCCTGAATAGGTGATGCTGCCACATCCCTCCCTGGGGTCCCTCGGCATTCAGCCCCTGCGGTCGGCAAGCTTTGCTCGTAGCAGGTCGGTGTACTGGGGTCCCCCCTCGCCCCGGCACCGAGACTAGCCCTCAGCCTGGGCTCGCAGCAGTTTCTCCCAGCACCCAGTGTGGTGCTGAGCATCGTTTTCCCGCTGTGCCGGCAGGCTGGAATGGCAGACAGCCGGGACAGGGCGAGCGCGGGGATCCCAGTGTGCCAACTGCCAGCCACAGGGCTGTCTGCTGAGCATCAGGGCTTCAGCCACCCTCTGCCCTTCGCTTTCACCTCCGTGGGAGGCTGGTGTTGGATGCAGGGGCCAGGGAGCTGTGTGAATTCAGCCAGCAAGATTGTTTGGCTAGAGCCAGATCTGATCTTCATTATAAAAAACCCCAAACTAATGAAACGATAGGCCGGTGTGTATTAAGGGGCTGATCTGAGCTGATAGCCGTCCAGTGAGGAGTGCAGCACCAGTTAGCTGAATCGGGAAGCCGTGCTTGAGCCTTTTGAAGATATTTTTTTTATTCTGCTTAGATTTAGGGTTGAATTAAAGCCCAGTGTGGAGTCTGATCTGTATCTCTGGGTGGTCCCTGGTTCGGAGAGACATTGTACCCCAGCAGCTGGTTTGGTGCTGGCAGATAAACTCCTCTTTGTCCTTTAGCCTGGGAAGCATCCACTCTGCTGAAAAGCAATTTACTGGCAGGGCTGGATGTAGGAGAAATGCATGGCCTCTTCCCACACGGCTTCGATGGCCGATATAACCCATGGGAGAGGGGCATGGGGATTACGTGACCACAAAGCAGTTTTTAAAGTCCTTCCAAGTTTCCTGCCATCCATTCCCAGCTGTTCTGCAAGAGTCCCTGTGGAAAACAGCTCTTTCGACCCCTGTCCTGGAAATCAGTGTTGTAAGGAGCTGGGGGTTTGGTTGCCAATGGAGGGGTAGGGTGAGCTGGCCTTTCTCCCCGATACGTGGAAGGGAGGCAGCGAGATCTCCAGCATTTTGCAGGAATGAAGGAGGCTGTGTTGGACCAGTGGGGCTTTCTGATCTGTGCTGTGAGATGGCGGAAGGGAACTGGGGGAACTGGGAGGCAGCTGCCGCTCCCCAGCAGTCAGGAGGGGAAGGATTTGCTCCTGAGCGCAGCTTGCCCCGCAGCTTGCTCCTCCTGTGCCCCACTCACCTGCAGCCATGCCGCGCTGCTGGGGGAGAGATGGGGGTACGTGGGGCCAGTCACCCACTTTCGGGTCCCAAGTGGGTGCCATGGGGTCCCCGCGCATGCCCTGCCTGTCTGAGCCCTGCCCATTGCTGTCCTCAGGAGTATTCCGGCCCTTCTGCTGGTCTCTCCCGTTATCTCTGTTAATGACTGATGGCAAAAATGCTGGGTCATCGCTCTGGACTCTGTTTGTGCTGGGGGGACAGGTCCCTGGGGGTTAAAGCTTCCTCTCATCTCCTTTCCTCTGGGTGCCCAGCTGCAGTGTCCCATGGCGTGGTGGGAAGGACGTTTGCAGGGAGCGAAGAGATGCCACGCGTGCCCAAGCCCGCTCCTCCTCCCCAGCATGCTGCCCTTGGAGGGACCCCGCTGTCCCCCGTGGCTGTAGGGACAGGGCCAGCACAGGCAGAGATGACTGTGGTGTTTCCCCTCCCGTGGGCGTTTTGGGTGGCAATCCCCTTTCCTTGCCCTTTCCCTTCCCATCTCCAGCCCAACAGCCACGAGCGGCTTTGGTGGCTCTGCTGACACCCGGCTGGAGGCTGCCTGGCTTAATGACAGGGATGCCTGGAATGGAGGGGAGGCTTTGCTTTCTGCTAATTAGCTGGACAAACAGGCCTGGACTGTCTCCCCGTACCCCTGAGGCAGGGCAGAACCAGGCTGGTTGCTGCCAGACGATGTGATCTAATCGGGCAGTGTCTGCAGCGGTGATTGATGGGGAGGGAGAGGTGCTGGCACCTTCACCTGCAGCCAAGGCGGGCAGAAGCATCCCTCCATGCCCCACAGCATCCAGACCCCACGGGATGCAGGCTTCTCTGCAGCCCCGGCGGGATGAAGGCTCTGCCGGGGGAGACTCGCACCCTCCGAATTCGGCTCCTTCCCTGGGGACTGCCTCTTGCTCTTGCCAGACCTCCCTGCAGACAGGTCCTTCCTTCCGCTCCCGCCTCTCCCATTCCCGCCCTGCTGTTATTTGCCTCTGTAATTAGTTTATTGATCTCTGTCGAGGGTACCGGGGCTGGACTGCAGTGAAACCTGCCGCACACGTTCCCCGTGAATCATATCGCTAAACCCCTGAAGCTAATGAGCCTTTGGCAACCACAGACTGAAATCTCTGCTCCTGCCCGTGCCTCTCCCTGCTGTGCCTGGCTTGTTGGAGGGTCGTGCGCATTAAATCGGGACTTAACAGCACTCCGCGTTTGGCAGTCAGGCTTCCTGCACCAGCTTGAAATGCCAGGGTTAGTTACAGCACGCGCCGATCCGCTGGTGCTCGCATCCATCCCCTCCTGTTCAAAGCAGCCGCGGGTCGTAGTTCAGTGCCGGCAGCACTCTGCGCTCCCCCAGCCTTGCACCGGGTCCATCGTGTCTCTCACGGCGGGCCTAAAGCCAGCGGAGAAGCATAAAGCTGTCGCTTTGTGCCCTATGACTAATAGGTGACATTAAGCTCATGGGATGGAGATGGCGTGCCCCTGCCTGCGGGTGCTGTGCTGCTCCCGTGCCCTGTCCTCTGGGATGTCTCTCCACGTCCTCGTTCCCTCGACTCCGCAGCCGCTTTGGTGCGGGTCCAGGCTGGCTCCGTCCACCGCCCCAGCTTGGCATGGATGGATTTGCGTTGGGAAAGAGCCCGGCCGTGAGCCCAGCCTGCGCAAAAGGGACGCAGGGCAGGACCACGGGGACCCCGCTTGCTGTGCCGGGCGAACGGCACGTCTGGGGCACCTCCAAACCCGCCTCAGCCTGCGGTGCCGGTGGTCATGGCTGTGCTGGGATCTGTCTCCCTGCACCTTCTGCCTGCCACAGCTACCCCAGACATAGCTAAGGAGTTTTATTGCAAAAAAACAAAGGGATTTGAGTCCTGGCTGCCCAGCAGCCTCAGGGCTCCCCAGTGCCGGGACTAGCGGTGCTGCCCCTTGCAGGGTCTCACGCACCTTAATAAGAGAGTTTGCACAAGAATTTGTGCCCCTTTTGTCTTTTAAAAGGCATTTTAGGGACTCCAGGTCATGCATGGTTGTGGCTGCCGGTCTCATCCTTCCTGGTGCTGTTACAGGCAGGGGCCACACGGGAGCTGCCAGCCCTCCCTGGCTCTGCCTTTACCTGCCTGCACCAGGGTGCAGCAGGAGGGGTAACTGCCCCTCTCTGCCTGGCGTGGGGAAGGGGCTGGACTGGACCCTGTCCCCGTCCCTCACCGGAGCTGAGCTGCGGAGGATGGACAGGAGCGTGCAGGCAGGCGAGAGGAGGAGCGGCAGCCCCGTTATCCTGGGGAAGGTGACGTGGACGTGTCCCCTGCATGCAGAAATGACACTGGGGAAGGGGAGATGCGAGTTGATTTTGCTGATGCTTCTGCACGGACCCTCGTTGCCACCACGACCGTCTCCGTTCCCTGGGGCTGCCCACGCATCCCCAGGCGGGGGCATCCCCGCCAGCTGCCCCCAGACCACGGCAGCATGCAGAACAGGCTTCTCTGTCACCGGTGTCCCCATGGCCAGCCCCGCCGGCTCACCAGCTGTCCCCAGCCCTGCCAGTACCTCCGTCACGGCTGGCCGGGGAACCCCAGGGCGGCGGGGAAAGCTCTGTTTGCTCTGTCCCCACGTCCCTCCCAGCTGGCACCTTGCGCTGCATCTGCCTTGTTCTGGGAGCTAATGAAGGATGCAGGCAATTACAGGGGGAGATTGATTAAATCCTAGATCTGGGAGGTTTCAGATGGCCTTGACCTTTCCCAGCTGTGGCAGGGGAGGCTTATCAAAGGCTGCTAGAAGATAAAACACTCTCACAAAGAAGGGTTATGTTGCAAAAGAGCTGGCTGCGTCCCTCTGCCACCCCCTGCACCCTCTGGCATGGACCAGCGACCCCCGAGGCTGGCCGGGCTCCCCCTGCCCCATGGCCATGGGCATAAGCCAACGTGGCTGAGCTGCTGAGGAGGATTTGGTGCCGGAGCTGCTTCTTGCCGCCAGCCCGTCGGGGGCCGCAGGCTTGGCCACCGTGTGCCCCATGACGGTGCTTGGAGGGGACGTCAACGGGTGGGAGAGGATGGGGTCCGAAAGCTGCAGCGGGGATGGATGCCAGGGGTAACGGTGGGGTTTGTTTGCTCCCGTTAGGTATCGCAGCCTGCCACGTGCTGATTGTGAAGGTGCAGGCTCTGGTCGTTAATGAGCGTGGCTGATTAATTGCGCCGCACGGGCACAGCTCGCCGCCAACCATGTCGGGGGGCCATGCTCGCAAAGGTGCTGGGTGGACAGGATGGGTCACTCTCAGGGCACCTCAACCCAAAGACCAGGAGCTGCCCTTTAAACAGCCCAGCCTGGGGGTCACCCTGCCGCGGGGGGCTGCTCCGTACCCGGGGGTGGCCGCGACAATGACAGCCCCCCCCCCACTACACACAGCTCCTTGCCGCGCCCGCCCGCACCACCCGCCCGCCTCGATCTCCCGCCGCCTCACCTTCCCCAAAACGCAGAGCCCGCGGGCGGCCCGCCCCCGCCGCGCTCCTATTGGCGGCGAGCGCGGTGGTGGGCGGAGCGGCGGCCACGACACGTGTTGCCGGCACCAGGAAGTGGCGGCGGGGTCCGCGGCGGGGAGCGCCGGGCGGTGAGCGGGGATGGGGCCCGGGTCTGGGGGGGGGACCCCCGGGTTTGGGTGCTGCAGGAGCTCTGGGCCCAGCTTGGTGGCTGTAGGGCCCGGGGTTGCAGGGTGTCGGCGCTCAGGGCCGAGGTGCCTGCGGTAAGGGTCGTTTTGGGGTATGGGGGCGTCCCCCCTCCTTAGGGACCCGGGGTGCTGGGGGAGCGCGGGTTGCAGGACGGGGGTCTCCTTCTCCCTGGGGTCAGGCAGCTGGGGTGGGGGGGTCTGGCTCGGGCACCCACCCCGCAGGGTTTGGCAGTGGCTCTGGGGTAAGGCCGGGGGGCCCGGGAGGGCCTTCGAGGGGGGAAGAAGGCAATAGCGTGTGTATTTTTATGCATTTACATCTAAATGTATAAATGCACGCGTATTTTTGTATATCCATGTGTCTATATTTATACACATGCGTGTATTTTCTTAGCAGCGCTGCTCCCTGGGCCCTGCCCCGGTGTGCTCGCATGACCCTCCCCTGGTCCTCAGCGGCCCCTCGGGCACAGCCCTGAGCCGTCTTTTGGAGCCCCATCCCCAGGACTCGTTCCCCTTTTCCTTTGGTCCCCGGGTACCCTCGAGCCGGGTGCTGCGAGGGCGTTCACGCGAGTAAAAATTGGTTTTCGGCACCAATAAGTGCCACCAAGAAGTGGGACGTGATGCGTGTGCTTGGGAACCGTGTGGGGACGTGGGACGAAGCGTCCCCTCGCTCGGCGAGGTTTAAGTGCCGTTTCTTTGTGTTTCTCCTGAGTTTCTCTGCCCTGGTGCTGGCTTGGGGTGGGGTTGAGCCCAAAATCAGCGTGGGGTTGTGCACCAGATGGGATGTGGTGCATCCCATCCCTCCTTGGGCCCTCCGGCTCCTCTGAGCTCGGATTATATTGCAAAGGCGTACGTAAGGGCAAGAAAGAAGCTTAGAGAGGTGGTGCAGGGAGGATGGTTAAGCTCACTCTGTCCCCTTTGGTGAGGAGGGGTTTGGGGCGCTCACCCCTTAACCAGGGAGGAATTTGGGGGTTATTCTTTGTCTCAAAATGCCAGGCACTTCTCCTGACGCACCTCGTCTCTCCTAGGTCAGCATGATCCCAGGACACGGGCCAGTGGTCCAGTCGGTGCTGGGAACCTTCCTCACCTGGGGGCTGACGGCGGCTGGCTCGGCGCTGGTGTTTGTGTTTTCCAGTGGGCAGGTGGGTGCTGGGACCATGTCCTCCAGCCCCGGGAGAGAAACGGGGTCTGGAGTGGAGGGCTGCGCTATGCTAGTGGGTGGGTTTGGCTGCCTGGTCCCAAGCGTGAGGGACTTGATGTTGGCCCTGGGAGGTCCTGGGGCAGGAGGAGGAAAATTCCAGCTCATTTCTCCCCTGCGTGTCAACACAGAAGAGGAGAAGGAAATCAAATTCCTGACCCCGGGCTGTGGTATGTGCTGTAGCGCAGCTCACGGCATTTGGGAGATGGGTAAGAGCCGCAGGCAGGGCTCTGTGTTTGGAACAGCAGGTTCTCCTCCTGTAACCTGGTTTTGCTGCCACGTCTCCAGGGCAGGATTCGGGTCAGCCCGTGCTCAGAACAAGCAAAGTGCTGATCTTTAAGTCATCTTGTATTCCAAAGTTAGAGGCCCCCCTTGCTGTTGTGTTCAAAATTGCCTGAATGGATTTATTATTTATGTCTCTCTCTTGTGATGATTTATTCAGGAGTTTGTTGCAAAGTGAGATTCCCTTTGCAGTAGCATGTTGGTTTCCTTCCTGGGGGAGGGTGATGTGCTAAAGAAGAAGAACTGCACTGGGAGTGAAGTGGGTAGGATACATGCTGGGTTACTGGAAGAGCAATGGCTTTGTTTATAGCAGCCTGTTATTAGAGGAAACAAAATCTTCAAGGGGTTGAAATGCAGGGCAGCGTGCACAGATGGGCAGAAGAGTTTCTGGTTTGCCTTTCCACATCCTTTGGCATGGGCACTGGATGGGCTGAGCCCAGTCTGGGCAGTGTTGGTGGGTTGAAGGAGCCAGGATGCACTGTAGGCTCTTGGCGATGGTGGGGTGCCATCACCCCAGGATGGTGGGCACCTCTGTGTGAGAAGCACAGAAATCACTTGGGTTGCAGAAATGGGGAGAAGAAAGTTATCTCAGCATGGCAGTGGTGCAGCTGGCTTCCCCGCTCTGCGCAGTTTGTGGCGTGGTAGCACTCCGCTGCTTCTGCCAGGAATAAATGGTGTGTTTTGTGTTTGGTTTTTTTGCAGAGGCGGATCCTAGATGGGAGCTTAGGCTTCGCCGCAGGGGTAAGTACAGCATCCTTCTCCTCCTTGTCTCTGCCTGTATTCTCCTGCTGACACCTCTGAAGACCCACCACGCTTCATTTGGTTGCCTGCTCCTGTTAGTATTTCTTGGATAATTGCCTGAGGTGCAGGTGGGGCAGGGAAGAGCACGGTGTGGTGCAGGTCGCGTCTTGTTGTGTCTCGGTGTCTCTTCAGTGAGGGTGGAGGTGGCATGAGGGGGGTCATGAGGATGTTAAGCTGCCCAGGCTGGATTTGGCTCTCTTGAGTTAAACTCTTCTTGTTTCCTTGGGCTTCTGAATCACTCCTCCTGGAGCACTGGTGCAATGAAGATGGGCAGGAGAGTTCTTGTCTTGGAGGCTAATGTGCATAGCTTGCTTTGTGCTTCTCACTCTCCTGCAGAGCGTGGGTGCTTTAAGCCCTTGGGAGAAGGGGGAATAAAGACACTGCAGCTCTACATCAAGGGTGCACACTAAATGTGGGGCTTATTGCATCCCTCTTGAAGGAAGACATGTAACTGTGTGTCTTGAAGTTGTGTTGGAGCTTGTGAATGTAAACCTTCTCCGGCTGCCCAGCTCCTGGGGTGATGGGGATCAGGTGGAGGCTCATTCAGACTCCTTAAATCACTTTGGTTTTCCTTCAGGTGCTGGAGTGTGCCTGAGAGCTGGGGGATGTGCTCTGGGTGGAAGGTGCATCTTCCCAGGGCGGGTGTGCTGGGGTGCAAGGCTCTGCCGGGTCCTGCTTGCTGTGTCCTGGCTGTATAGCTGGCACCTGGAGCGTGGGCGATGCTGCCAAGTTTCAGGGTGAACCACGAGCCCGGCAGCTCGGGTGATCTGTCCTGCAGCATGCAGTAACGCCGCTCATGCCGAGGCTGTGCGTGGAGTGGGGCTCCTTCCTCCCTGTGCACCCCCAGATGCTGCAACACTGCTAATCAAGGTGCAATTTGACTGTTTGCAGCTCTGAAGAGCTTCTCTTTTGCTGTTCCCAATGCCTGAAGCAAACCCAGCTGCACTGAGCAAGAGCCTGCTGTGGTGGGTGACATGAAATGCTACAAAGCTTGGTTTGCTCCCTAGCAAGCTTTCCTGGAACATGCCTGCGACCTGCTACTGATGTAAATAATTCAACTCGTCTGTTGTGGCAGATTTCTTGGGCCATCATTTATAAATGAATCACTTGCGTTAGGAATTGCCCGTTCTGGAGCCTTCCTCTGTGGTTTGATTTCTGAGCTGTTTTTTTTGTGGAAGACACACCCTCATCCCTGCAAGCCAAGCCGGAGCCACTTCTGTGGTGTGGGGTAGATGCTGCTGGGGACAGCGTGGGCTGGGCTGTCCCCTCGCTGTGGCATCGGTGTCTCCCGAAGCAGCTGGCGTGGCTCTCCCGCAGCTGGGGAGGTACTGGGACATGGTGGGGTGTTTGTCCCGGCCGAGGGCTGGCTCTGGTGCTGCCCCAGCATGGTGTGGTGCCGTCTTTCCCGTGGCCACCGTGTCACCCTGCCAGGAGCACTGAGTCATCCCTGTGCCGCAGAGGTGTGGCTCGGCGGGTGAAGCAGAAGTCCTGCAAACATTTGCTTTTCCCCCAGCTTCTTTCAATTTGTTGTGCTCAGAACAGGAAAGGGGAATTTTTTTTTTTATGGGGTTGTTGCAGAGTCTGGAGGGGAACGTCAGTGAGGAAACTGGGACAACAGGGTCCTGCTGGTGGAAGGTGCTGCCACGTAAACCACCCATGAGCTGCAATTTGTGAAGGTTTCTAGGTCATGTTTATGGACTTCAGCTCCAAAGCAGGTGCTGGTTGGGGTGAGCTGCCTGTGTTACCTAGGGTCACTGCAGCCCTGCCCTGATGCTGCATGGCCGGGACCAGCTCTTTTGGAGGAAGATGCCAGAGATCCACAGGTTGATTGTGCCACAGTGGCTTCTAGGGCCGCTGGGCTGACTGGGAGCAGGTCCTTGCTTGGTGGTTGAGTGTTTGGGTGTCAGTGATGTGGCAAAAGCACCAGAGGTCAGAACTTTTGTCTTTCTTTTTGCTTGGTTTGCTCCAGATGTGCCCATAGCCCTCTGTCTTGCGTCTGACAAGGGGCTGGTGTATCCCCCCATTAGGCAGGCTGGCTTTGTGTAGGGGGGAAAAAGCAGGATGTGGAGCAGCTCGTTTTGAAACCTACTTGTACTGTTTTCTCTTTCTTCTTCCCTTTAAGAAGTGTTTCTTCAGACAGCGACGTTGCTCTGATTGTGGGCTACTACTCTTGCTCTAAGGGATTTCTGTTTAAAACGCTGTGTCTTTGATGTAGATCTCTTGCAGATACGGATGGGCTGTTTCTCAGAGTGCTGGGATGGAGACAGAACTTAACTTCTTCTTTATCTGTGCTCTGAAATCTGGGCTGCTGGGTTTAATTAAACTTCCTCTGTGCTCTGTCAGAGCCAGCAAACCTCCTTTTCCTGTGCTTTCAGAGGCAGGTAGTCGCTTCAAAGCTTTCTGTTGTGCTTAGCTCAGGATCCCTGATAATTGTGTGCGTTCCAGGGAGCGTGCATGGTGCTCTCCGAAACCAGGATCACTGGTGAAACAGGGTGTAATGGATGGTTCTGTCTCCTTTTGGTAACCATTTGCCTGCTTGTCTTCTGGGAGCTTGCAAAATAAAACCAGAATTAATTGAAAACTTCTCTGCCATTGCTGAGCCATGAGGAGGATGTAGGACAGGGATGTCCAGGCGACCTTGAGGAGGATGGTCTGGGATGCAGCGTTAGTCTGCGATCCAGAAAGCCGTGGCTCGGTGCCACCTTCACCACTGATAAGCCATCTGATCTGGGGGAGCTGGTGTAAGTCTTGAGCACGTGGTCATATTGCCATGCCCTGAACTGGGGCGTGCTGGGAGAGCTGCCGGCATGTTCTGGGAGCATCCTGACTGCAAAGCAAAATTCCCCTTTGGCACGGCTCAAGGTGACCACGTCTGATGGCACAAGTGTCATGTTGGGTGAAGGGGACCTGCATGGCTGGTCGCTGCAGCACAGAGGAGCTCAGCTTCTTCCAGCCCGGTACCTCTGCTCGGATGTCTGAGCGTTTAGCTTCTCTCTGCCTCAGTTCCCTTTCTGGAAATCGCGGATAATAGAGGGTTTTGTATGTGAAAGCCTCTGAGGTGATGTGTTTCCATGGAGACAAGGCTTCGCTTGCTTGGGCATCTGATGTGGAATTCTGGCTTTTCTCTTAAGTCTTGATATTCTTAAATAAGATATTTTTTTAAAGATGTTCTCTGTTATCTTAGTGTTATGCTGGAGGTGCTGTGCTCTCAGACATCATGAACACTACATAAACACTTGCAGTCCTCCTTCCCTGCAGCCTCATGTGGCTATTCCTCTTACTTGCTTGCAGTTTGATTTCCACTGTCCCAGGTGAAGCAGAAAATCATAAAGGCATGCTCTTTAAACTGCACCAGGCAGGTGTGGTATTGAATATTCCCTTTCAGTGCTGCTTAAAACAGCATCAGTAATTTACATGGGTCTACTGAGGCTAGTTCTTGTTGTTGGCACGTTAATGAAGTCAAGCTAGGAAGTTTGGCAGGGAAAGTGTCCTGCCAGTCTCTCACCTTCCACTTTTCTTTCCCGTCCTGCCAAGGGGATCTCCTTCACTTGTAAGCAGCATGGGTTTTCTGATCTGCATGCTGTTAACATGGCTGTTTCCCTTGAAGCTGCCATTCTCATCTCAATGATCGCGCAGGAATGTGACGACACATTGCTGCTTGCAGCGAACAAGATGAGGGCTTTAATTTTAACACAGCAGTGTGATACCAGACTTGGATGTGCAGGGACTCTCCCCCTCACCCTGGGCTCCAGCAGGACCAGTTGCTGTTGAGGACAAAGATCGTTGTCCTTTTTATTCTGTATTTCCAGAAAAAAAGCTCCTGCGTGGCTCTGAAGCTGTGTGGGTTGAGCTGGGGCAGTGCTGGCCCCATGGTCCAGGGAGGGAGGACTTTTGGCACCGCAGCATTTGGGAGAGCCCAGACTGGGCACATGTATCAAATCCCTACCTGAAAGGAGATGGTGGTGCCCAGACATCATTGATGGAGACCCGTCAAGCCCTGGGAGTGGTGTTGGAGCACGGTGTGGTTATAAATCCTGCTGCCTGGCATGTTTCGAGGGTTTCCCATCAGTGTGAGGACACAGACCTGGGTTCAATCATCTTCCGTAGCACGAGGCAGTTGGGGTTTGAGCCTGGGTTTTGTCTCCAGTTATGCTGATGTATTCCAGGGAAGGGTTTGGGGTCCCCACAACCTGGGGATGCTTTAGATACGCAGCTGCCTTCTGCGTGCTTTCTCCTCCCACATCAACCGCAGCTCGTTTTCCCAAGAGCTGGTGGATTTATGGTGTTGTTGCATCTTGGCTCTGGAGCACGAAGTCTCTGTGAAAATGTCCAAATCCAGTTTGGCAGGAGGCATGTGTCCCAGTGCCAGCGAGCCGGCGCGCTGTGGGTCCCCTGCTCTCTGTCTTGGCTGGGCTGAGCGGGGCTGGCGCGAGGGGAAGGCTTTGTGCAGAAAATTGTACCCTCTACTGAAGTGGCTTTGTGTTTTACTGATCTGAGGAGAGCCTGGGCAGGCTTTTTCTCTTTTATTCCTGCATTTGACACCAGCTTGCTTGGTGACATTGGTGGCGTTTGGGTTCCTGTCCCTGGCTGGACAATAACAAAGATTTGACATAGAGTGTGATTTTTTGTTTTGTTTTTTTTTTTTTGTTTGTTTTTTTGTTACTTAAATCAGGTTGCTGGCAGAAATCTTCACCCTTTTGTTAGTTCATGAGCATCATCCAATAAGGGATGCTGCTGAACCAGAGGGGTAAGTGCCAGCTCTGATGCTGAACAGGGTGGGCAGGAGCTAGCACCCTTGAGCAGGACCTTGGCTGCTCCCAGGCAAACCCGTGTCCCTAAACCTGCACCTGAGCTCAGAGATGGGCTGAGGGGAGGCATGGGGACATCGTCACTTCTGCTGGCTACTGCAGGGCAATGACTTCCAGCTCCCCTACCAAGTGGGGCCAAGGGGTTTCTCTGCGTAAAAGGGTGTAGGAATAAATCATTTTTCCCTCCCAAGCAAGTGAAGGTGGTTGGTGCAGCTGTGCAGTTTGCTTCTTCAGCTGGTGCGGTTGGGGTGGCTTAAAGCTCTGTCATCTTCTTCCCCCGGAGCCCATGTACAGCGATGCTGGTGGGAGCTCCGTTGCTGACTTCGGTGGTGATGGGTTCTGGAGGCTGAGCAGTGTCAGGCCTCTGTTTTCCATGGGGAAATGATATCTTAACATAAGATGACAATATAATTCTGCAAAGCCTTTCCCTGTTGCTTGTGTTTCCATGTTGGGGTGTGTGGTTGTTTTTTAAAGGAGGTGGCATTTGAAATATGAAGTTTGACAGCCGTGGTTAAGCCTGACATGACAGCCTGCTTTCTTCTTACTCATAGTGAGCTGAGATTTACACAATCCCTCAGGGACTGGTGTCTACAGCAATAGGCATCTCATTCCTTTGCTAAAAGTGATTTAAAATGTAATAGTTTGTTAGGCACTTCTCTTCCATGGGTGAACACTTGTGCCATGAGAGCAAGCTGAGCAGCATCTCTTCTGAGCATCCTGCAAGTGGGACGTGGTGGGGTGCTGGGGGGGGTGGTTGCTGGACAGAGAAGTGGGATCACCTTTCCTCACAGCATCCCTCCCACTGCTGTCTCCAGGCTTGCTTTGCTCGTTCCCGCTGGATCCTCATCCCGCACCCCTTTTTATGTTGAAAGTTGCCCTTTGATGTGCTTCCTTGCTCACCGGCAGGGCTGGGAGAGAGCTCGGAGCATCACCTTGTCCACCCGTGGCAATGGGTGCCACCACTTCTCAGCCCTTGCTGGTACAGACCATTTCCCAAAGCCTAACACAGATCTCAATGTGATTTTTAAGCCCATCTGTGCTTGTCTCGCTGACTTGTTTCCTCCTGGTGAGTGATGGGACCGGTCCCCAGAGCTGGTCACAGCTGAGCTTCTGCGGAGCTGAACGCCTGCAGGGGGAGAAACCGGGGCCAAGGCTGCTGCTGGGCGTTTGCTGTGCTGGGCTGATGACTTTTTAATTAAGCCAGCCCAGTATGTCAGGCAGCAGAGGAGAGGAAGAGATAAGATGATAAAATGCACGTTGATGTTATGTTCTGTAGTATAAGCTTGTGAAACTGGTGCCTTGCTTGGCTTTCTGTTCTCTACACAGGGTAACACCCTGAGCAGGGCTGGGTTGGAGATCCCCACAAGTCCCAAATTCTGTTTTTCTATGGTCTTTTGGGTTGCTGTTCCTTCTCCCTCCCTGCTAAGCAGCAAACAAGTTAAAAAACGCTTTGCTTACTGGAAAGGCTTATTTTCCTGATGCAAACTGTGTTGGTCACACACCATGGTGGGACTTTGACAGCACTGGTCTGTGCCTTGTTCTCGTCCCAGCCTGGGCCCTCTGGCTCACATGCTGGGGCAGGAGCAGCCCAAGTGTTGGTCCCTGCAGCAGCAGAGAAGTTGCAAAGTCCTCGTGCTGTGATTGCCTTGGTCTGGGGTAGCGAGGTGGGGACCTTGGCAGCTAAACCGCAGCAGGCTTAAATCGGCATAGCAAAGCCGTGGTGTGCCCTCGGCTAGCTTGGAGATGGCTCCTTGGCTCCAGGCATTATCTGATATTTATTCTTTTTCTGCATGAGATCAAGGCTGTGTTTCCTTCCTCCCTTGCCTGCTCTGTGGAGGAGCCCAGAGCTGGGTGCAGGAAGGATTTTGTTCCCCCTGGCTTTGGCATGGTGGCCGGCAGAGTCACGGACCCGCTCCTGTCCCTGCAAAACACCCGAGGGCAGGGCAGTTTTCCTGCTCCCACTCTGCTGCCATTCCCATTCAATGGGTTGTCCTGGCTGTGCTAATCCCACAGCAAATCACCCTAATGAGCTCCTGTCGTTCACTTGCTGCCTTGGACTTTTGAGCCAAGAAAAACACTTTTGGTGAAAATGGGGGGGGAAAACCTCACTTCATCCTTCAGTGACTTGTTCCATTGGGAAGCGGGTTTTGATGGCTCTGCTGGGTTGCAATGGCCATGGAGCTCATGGGGGGGCAAACACAAGGATTTCCTCGGCTGGAGGGTGGGCAGTGCTGCCATGCCGTAGCCGGTGCCAGATCCTTGTGGCGTCGGTGCCTACGTGGTTCTCACTGCTCCCCTTCTGTCTCCTAGGTCATGCTGGCTGCTTCCTACTGGTCCCTCCTGGCCCCGGCTATCGACATGGCCGAGGAGTCTGGCAGCTTTGGAGCCTTCGCTTTCTTCCCGGTGGCTGTCGGCTTTGCTCTGGGAGCAGCTTTCGTGTACTTTGCTGACCTGCTTATCCCGGTGCTGGTAAGTAGATGTTCCTGGGTTGGGGGGCTTCTGCTCTTCCTTCAGCTCTGTCATGACCAGAGCCAGATATAGATTGGTTTCTATCACAGATTTAATGAAACTGTATTTTCTCAGAGATGCTGTGTTGCTCTGCCAGTGCTGAATGCAGCTTTAGGCTGTCTGTGTGCTTTTTTTTTTTTCTTCTTACTTTTGTTTTTTTTCCCTTCATGGTTCTGCTTTTGTTCTTTTCACTGGCAACACTTTGCAAACAGTTCAGGTGTGACCTTCTGTTTCAGCCCAGGGGTTTAATTTGCAGAGCTGCCAACCCTCTAAGCATTTCAAAATTGAATGAACCATCCTACTGTTGAAGAGTAGTATCAAAAAAATAAATCAGAAGCTGTTGGATTTTTGCGACTGAAAACACAAGAATGGCTTAGTAAAGATATTTTGAAAAACTTCCAAAGAGCTTTTTACATTTCTTGTTTATTTTAGTACAAGGGGGGATTAGCTGTGGTTATAAGTGAGGAGTGTGAGGCTTTCTGTTTGAAGAGTGGTACAGCTGGTTATCCTGGTGTCCAGGGGAGCCTGTAGCACCAGCCTTCGCCGCTCCCTTGCTTTTTGAGCCTCTGGTAACACGTACAGTCACACACATCCTCAGCTATGAAGAAAACTGCTTGATATTACGGTGTGTCACTTCCAGTGCAAATGGATGCATTAGAGTAAAGAACAAATAAATGAAAGAACAGCAGTGTCGGATGGCTGAAAGCCTGGACCTCTCCGCACTCTCTGCCTGTGTCCTGGCTCTTCTCAGGGTTCCCAAACCTTTTGCAGGATGCAGCAGGGGGGCTGGGGGCTGCTGTTGGGCAGCCAGAGCCCTTGGAAGCTGGTTGCCTTCAAACCCTGCTTTTTTTCTTCTGCTCCCAGTAACCTGAGGTCTCTTGCCTTTGTTGGCCATCACAGTGATCTCCCTTGTTACAGTGTGCTGGATGGGGCCTGGGATGTATTTGATCAGCTGTCTGAAGCTGATATTTCCCAACAGGGTAGATAAACAGTTGCACCACAAAACCTGCTTCTTCCTGATGGCTGGCATTCGCCTCTGCTGCGTTTTGAAATGGGAGCATGTGGAGGGGGAAGAGCGTTGGGGAAGTGAAATTCTTGTGTTGCAAAGAGCAGGGTGGAGTGGTGACAAGGGCAGCCAGTGTGTGTGGTGGCGATGGTCTTGTAGGGAGCAGCGCTATATATATATATATATATAAAAAAAAAAATATACAATTATATCTTGCTTTTAATCCACTTCAAATACTGATGGGAGAGGAGCTGTTGCTGCCTCTGGCTCGACACAGCTGTTTGCACCATGCAGGAGAGCATGTGCCACTGCACACTTGTCCCACGGGAGTTCTGGTAGCTGGTGTGTGTGCTATCGCTGAGCTCAAAGAGGGTTTACACCCTGTGGCTAATGCTGCTGCCCGTGTGTTTCGCTTCCCGCAAAAGTGGGTTTCCCTGCATTGGGGTGTCTCCTCCAGCCGGATAGCGGCAGGACCCACCTTGTTGGAGTTTGTGCAAATGCAAAATGCTGCTTGTCGTTCCCCTGGATAACTCGGGCAGGGTCAGGAGAGCTGGTGGTGGACACGGGGCTCCTGTGGTCCCTGCCCAGAGGCAGCAGTGATGGGTCCTGGGGCTGGTCAGAGACCCTGCCATGGGCAGGGGATGGGACTTTTGGGATGCTTTAGGAAGAGGACAGGGTACCCAGAAACTTGGTGAATTTACAAGGGGTGCTATGGAAGGAGCATGGGTAGAGGTTAAAGCTGAATGTGTTGAAATGAAAAATCAGCAAGTGCCCGGCCAGTCCTGAGCCATCCTTGGGGCTGTGCTGGCAAGGGAATTTGGCTCAAGATGCATCTCCCTTCACTTGGAGCCCACACTTCTCTCTCAGGAGCCAGTGCTGCTCAGACAAGGGTTAAACCATTGCACTTCACTTCCAACAAGTCTTGCTTCTTTCTAAATCAGTTAAAATCTCAGGTTGGTTCCCCCCTCCTCCCCTGAAGTTGGATGGAGAAGGGATGCTGGTGAGACCGTGGGGCTCACTGTCCCTGGGAGGGCAGGACGAGGGATCAGTTTTTAGCAGGCTGCTCTTTGCACAGAGAGCTCTCTCTCTGCCTGGCACTCCTCCATAATTGGTTTGCTGGATAGCAACAGGTAGTAAAAGCTTTTAATGACTCCTTATCACCCCATGCGGGAAGGGAGCAAGGCTTCGCTCCCGCTGCAGCCCAGTGGGAGCTGGGTGGCTCCAGTGGTACCCGAGTGTTTGCTCAATGGCAGAGCTGGGGCCGGCGGGAGGGTTAAACCTCCAAGACAAACTGGTTAATGATGCCGAACAGCTGTAGTCATTACATTTCTTGCAAAAGACAGATCTAATCTATTACATCTTTATCTTCCGCCGTTTCCCTGTGTGAAGCCTTTAACGTGTTTGTTCATCCTTTAGCTGAGTTTATGGAGGAGGAGATGCTGGTCTGGGAGCACTCGGCTCGGCTGGTGGACGACAGCAAACTGCAACGGGGCGTTTGGGCACGGTTGGAGAGCGAGACCATTGCAGAAACAGACCTCAGGAGTTTTTAAAAGGGGGCTCTCCCTTATTTTGGCAACTGTCTCCTTGCGTGAGTGTGTCTTTACCAGCTGTGCAGGGTTCAGTGACTGGGAAGGTAGTGGCAGAGCTGGTTCTGCAGCAGGACGTTGCTATTATTTCTGGAATATCTTAAACCACTAAGGAACGTCCTGTCTGTCTCTTCCCTCCCTGGCCCCGGTGATGCTGCAACAGGTTTCTCTCCTTCCTTCGCTCTAGTTTAACCTTACAGTTACTTTTTAAATAAGAATGTGGCTTTCAACTGGCATTTGAGGAGGCTTCTGGATGGAGCGGGGCAGGTGATGGGGGGGTGTGTGTGTGTGTGAGATGCTATTGACTTTACTAAAAAGGGTTGGAGCTGAGGGTCTTTAATGCCAAGACACAAAGCCTTTGAGGGAGAGTTCACTTAAAAACACTGCTCAGCGCAGTAGGTCCCTGATCACTGAGTAGCTATTTTGGGTCTACTGTAACACGTAAGAATGCTGGAATTAAGTATTATTATTCTCATCCTTCAAATCTGTCTTGCAGCTCTGCTGACTTGGCTGCGGTTTTTTCAGAGTGTGATGTTTTATTGGGTTTCCGTGATGGGTTTCTTGCTCTGGCCTCCCTCTTTGCGGAGGAATCCCACAAGAGTCCAGAGGATGCATCCAGCCTGACTCCAGTTTTCAGACAGTCCCTGGCTGCTTTTGCACCTGGATTTTCCCGTCCATGTGTGTCGCCTTTGTCTTCGAGCTGCTGGATCCCCAAGACCTCTCCTGGCAGTGCAGCAGGCTGTTGGGAGTTCCCACGAGTGTTCCTGTGCCCACGAGGGTGGGCTTTGGGTGGAATGCTGGGTCCGGGTGCAGCGGAGCACCCACGTTGAAGCTGTGGCTTCCAGGGACTCCCTCGCTCCTGCCTTTTCCAGGTCACACCATTCAGTGCTCCTCTGAGCAAGTGGGAATTCACAGACATGATGCTGGTGGGTTTGGGAAGGTGGCATGGGCAGGGAAGAGGAGAAAACAAGCTGGCCGTCGTGGGAGATAATAAATCCCTCGCAGGCTGCACGTCAGCTCGGCCGTACCTGCCTTCCCACGTGGATACGTGCTTCTGTTAACCACCTTATTCTTTCCGTTCCCTGGCTGCACGATGTCCTCTCGGCTCTGCGATCGTTACGCTAAATAGGATAATGAGGCTTAATCAGCTTCATCTCCTCTACCTCGAGGCTTCATTTTGCTCAGAAACATCTGTCCGCATACAGAAAGCAGCTCTCTCGCTTCCACCATGGTGGGTGCGGGTCTGCAGCCGGAGCTGAGCTCGGTCCAGGACCCGGATGGGTGCTGTGGCACGTGGGGGTGTGGGGCAGCCCTGGGGTCTCCCCTGGGAGAGCTGGTCGGCGTTCAAGGCGGAGGGAGAGGAGGGCAGATGTTGCAGGAGAAGCAGGAGTTAATATATAATCTAGGGGGAGAGCTGATGGGCCATTACTCAGTTATAACTAGGAGCCTGCCAATACTTCTCGTGTAAAAGATGATCGGGGACGGGAGGATGGGAAGCCAGGGCTGTAATTCTGTCCTGGAAATACCATCTCAATTGGATTTTTTAAAAAATTTTTTTTTCTTGTCAGCTAGATAGAGGGTTTGTTGCCTTTTTTTCTGAGTACAGAGTAAATCAATAAAGCCGCATGTGACGGGTGGACCATTCCTTGGATTTAAAACAAATAGTAACTAAAGTGCCTTTTAAAAGCCTTTCGCCTGGGTTGGTGCGTGCTCTGTGGGTGCCAGTGCTGGGCTCTTGTGCTGCAGGAAGGACCAGCGTGGCTGAAACCCCTTCCTGGGGGTCCAGGGCTTGTGTTTCATACCTGTTATAAAATATTTTGGGCTGTGGTTTGCAGCTGCATAATGGTTTTCATGAGCAGGCTGAGGATTTTCACGTGGGCTGGATGAGAGTAGAGTGGGTGCATGTGTGTGGATGTTCGTAGTAGGAGGCTGGATCCCATTAACCCTCTCAAAACATAATTACATTGTGCTCCTGCCCTCTTCTATTTTTGCAAATTGAGGCTTGCAAGCTTTTTTGGAATATAGTCTGGGACTGGGCATTTGGCACAGTGAATTTAAGGCTATTTTTGATGAGCACCCTTGGGAGGGATTTGAGAACTTGATAAACAGATATCTCCCATTTAATAATGATGGTGTCTGTTTGGCTCAGAATGTGCCTTGAGGATGTATATTTTGCTTTCTAAATCTGTGCAAGTCACGTATCGGGGGAAAGCTGAGAATAGTGCGTGGATGGTGAAGCTGCAGGAGGGGGAGGAGAGACCATCACACCCACTCCAGGCGTAGTAGCATGTTATTTAAAATTGCAATTTCTTTCTCAGGGCTAAACCACAGCTGGATTAGACCATGGGAAGCATCTTTTTTGGGGGGCCACTGCGTAGTGATTCCTAGCACATGCTTGGCGTACCGGGGTAACCGTGTGAGCACTGTGGGTGCAGTTTGAGGATGTTGGTGATCCTCTCGGCTCGGCGCTGGCAGTGTATGTGCTTCCACCCGGCAAAGATGGAAAGCTTTTAATACCGCTCTCCCTTCTGATTTGCATGGAGCTGGATTTGATGGGTTAATTATTTCATGAGGCAGTAAAAATGTGCTAGGTCTTGTCGCTGCTGTTAATTTATAATCGGAATAAAGGTTCCCTCTTATGCAATTTGCTAATTCCTCCGAGACATGCCCATCAGAAGTTCCTATTCTTAATGTGCTTTTTCCTGTTCATATGTGACTCCTAGAAAGTTAATTAGCTGCACATCCTCATTGCCGTAGTAGGTAGAGGCTTTTGCGATTCGAGCATTAACCAAGGGACATGCCTGTGTGTGGGGCATATGTATTTTCTGGCTTATTAAATTTTTGAGCGTGGGACTGAAACACTGTCCAGAGCAGCCCAGGGACCCAGGTGCGGTGGCGTGGGTGGCATCTTGCCGAGCTCAGCCTGGCAGCTGCATGTCTTGGGCCACATAATCTTGGGAAAATGATCAAATAAAGGGGTTTCAGTGAGGTGGTTTTGGTGGTCTGGGGCATGCAAAGTGACTCTACCCTTTTTACATGCAGACTGTGTTCAGTCTTTGCTGGTCTGTGCTCCTGGCAGCCCTGCCTGCTGGCTCCCGCTGCCTGCAAAAGCCTTCCCGCGTCTCGGCATCGCGTTCCTGGCGAGAGCCGAGCTGGCGTGGGGATGCCTGGATGCAGAAAAAGTGGGAACGGGCAGACATGCGAATGTGCGATTGCAGTCTGTCTGCGCTGTGCTCGTGCCGCCCAGGGCGAGGGGCTTCGTCCCCCTCAAAGCGGGAGCGATGCAGCCCCTCGGGAGCCGGGCAGCCCTGCTGCCATCGCTGTGCTTTCATACCCCTCGGCAGATAGACGTTGCACCGAGTCCGGTCCGAATCGGTATTTTGCTTGTGCAGGGGCTGCAGGAGATAAGCCTTTGCCTCGCAGGGGGGTGAGGATGGAGCAGAGGGACTCGGTTGATGTGGGCTCGCGTGAGCCGCGGCTTGACTCGTGCGTTCCCGGTTTGCTCCGATTTCCTTTGCTTAGGGGAAAATAAATAGCAGCCATTCTGTTTGTTTTGTTTTGTGGCATTCTAGCCCTCTTCCACTGGCTCTGGAAGGAAGGAAGGATCCAGCTCTGATGACTGAGGAAGAGAAACCTTTTTTGGGAGCCTCATCGGGGAACGTAGCAAAGCCTTCTATTGGGAAAGGTCCTGTCCCCTTCTAGCGCTAAATAAATAGGAGTACCTGGCCATGAGTTTTATGAACTTACCAAATAAAACCAAGCCAGCTCTTCCCCGAGGCCAGCTCGGGTTATGGATCCATGCGGGACTGATGCCTGGGACCAGCTCCCGTGTCCTGTCCCAGGCAGGTGGCAAGGGCAGGATTTCCAACATGATCCCTGGTGCTGACCAGAAAGCCCAACCATGGGATCCTGTGAAAGTCTCTTGTTAGAGTCCCACTTCTTGAGGCTGGCACCCAGAAACCCCAAAAGGTTTATTTAAAATCTGTTTGTCCATATGGTCTGTGGAAAGCCTGCCTGCCTCCCACTCACCCCTTCCCTGCCCACTTGCAGTGGTTTTAGTGATTGAAATCCAGTTGTTGCTAGATAGGGTGAAATTATTTGCAAAAACCCCAAAAAGTTGTAATTATACTAATTTTTAGAAAAGCATTTTGTTTTATTAATGGAGGTAAAGGGTTATTTACTTCCAGAGTGCAATTTGTCAGCTGCTCTTAATTATAATTCTCTCTCTTATTATGCATTAAGCATTTCAAAAAACCATTACATTTGAAGCCCCCAAACTAGAGCTAAAGAGCAGAGATGCTTTGAATCCAAGTCAGGGTTAAATTCCCCTCCCACCCTCATTAGGTTTATGGGGGCAATTACTAACTTTGCTGACGGCAAATGAAATCTGGATCTCTAGCTAAAATCTGGAGCGGTTTGATGGTGCTTGCAGCAGTGTGGCTCTGCGGGCTGACAGCAGGGTTGCACGGGGAGCGAGGAGGTGAAAAAATCCCACTGTGAAAAAGCAGAGACTGAGACAATCTGGCTTAATTCTTCATTCAATGAGCTCTTGCACTGGATACACGTTTCTCCACCATTCCCTTCTCCGTTCTGTACCTGTGCCTGCAAAAAGCACCTCTTTCCCTGCTGGTTACCTCAAGTGGGTATTACTGACTGATAAGGCTGGTAATGTAACATGGGGCTTTGCTCTGCTCTGTGGCTCAGCCTTTGTTGATTGAATTTCAATTACTGCTTGGGGCTTGGCTCAGAATTGTAAAAGAGGATAAATTTTCCAAAAGGAAGAGCACACTGGAATACCAGATCTCCCCCATACCTGCCAGAAGAGTCTCTCGGGGGTTTCTGCTGGATCCTGGACAGCGTCTGACCTTTTTGCTGATTGAATTTGAGCACTCTTTTTGTTAGGCTAAGTTTTAGTCCTGGAATAAGCAGAAAGCAGGCAGCGAGCTCCCAGGGGGAGAGCAGGGAGTGGGTGCTGACCCCGTGCTTACAGCTGAGTGTGGACCTGGGGGACGTGGGTGCTCAGAGTGCCCCGGAGTTGCACCCATGCCCCAGGTCGGGTGGTCTCTGTTGGTGGGAGCCTCCTCGGCTCTAAAAGCCTGTGGCGAAGCTTGTGAAACTTCAAGCTCCCTTCCCTGCTGCAGCGATGCTCTGCGCCCTGCCTGTATCCAGGCTCAGGGAAGGAGTCGGGAGTCCTCTGCCTCCCATTCCCGGGACCGTGGTCCTGGTTCATGGCAAAGAGCTGGCTGCCCCGAGATGGCATTGCCTGTAAGGCTCGCTCCCATAGCATCCATGCTCTTACTCCAAATGCCTGGACGAGGCCTCGTTTATCCACGGGCATGTCGAGTGCTCTGGATGGTTCCTCAGCTGTTCTTTGATCTTAAAATGTGCCATTGAATTCACTAATAGCATAACCCCAAATTAATGCCTCCACTGTGAAAAGTAAACCTGCCATTAAAATGACAGAGAAGCAGCAAGTGAGGTTGCAGTTGGTTGGGTGGTGAATGTCAGGGAGAGGAAGGCTGCTTTCACGTAGATCAGGGAAAATATATATGCACAGATCTATAACTGCAGCACAATGCCAGCTTGCTCTCAGGGTAAACTCTGACTCACCCAGACTGACTTGACGCGCTGTCTGCTTTGAAGATGAGCTGTGAAGAGTCAGTTTTGTGCCTCTTGCCTGAGTACGTCCCCAGGGAGGATGGTCCCCTCGATGCCAGCGATTGCAGGCAGATGGGTAAGTTGCCACCTTGAGATACTTGGTGGCCACACTTCAGTGCAAATGGCTCCACACGGTGCCGGCCGGCACGTCGCTTCCTGGCTGGTAGGTGCTGTGGGTGACTGCCGGTGAGTGGTGTAAAACAGAGATTTGCTTTTAATCCAGTGGAACATCGTGCCTTATTAATAGGCTGACGACCTGCCGAGAGGGACACGCAGCTGGGGAATTGGGGAAGAAACGGCTTGTTTGTTCCTTTCTGCTCAAGCTGGCTGAGGCTCCTCTGCCGGCGTTCGGACCCCGTGGGTGTCTCTGCTTTTGCACCCACTCGATGCCGTGGGGTGATGTGTCCGTGTCCTCAGGCTGTGCTGGTCCCGGGTGGGTGCATCAGGGCATGCTATGCTCAGGGTGTGAAAATCGTCCTGGTGTGTTTTCCTGTCTCCCCATGTCATGCCGTAATCATCAATGAGGTGGTGAAAGTGATGTGAACTTTAATCTGTTTTCCGCAGGCTTCAGAGCTAATGTAAACTGAAAAACTGACTGGATGAGTCTCCTCTTCGAGTTTCAGGCTATTTGCAGGCTGGGGAAGGCGTCTTGCTGTTGGTTTACATTTCATATGTGTTTTTTTAAGGCCTGTCAAGACTTTATAGGTGCGGTACGTACCATACATATAAATAAATACTATGAGGGCTGGTTTCAGGGCTTGATTTCTGGGTTTTAGGTTTTCTTAGTTGGTGTCCAGCACCCAGACGAGTTACCCGTGAAAGCCTAGGATGAGCCCTGCCCGTGGGGCCGATTAGAGGGGACCCAGCCCATTCCCCAGCTCAAAATTCAGCGGTGCCCCGTGGGACAGTCCTGAGCTTCCCGAGGAAGGGAAGTTGGTTAGCTTCTCAGTGGTGGTAATCAGGAAGTGCCTCATCCCTTATTACGCCTCGTTTCTGTAATGAATTAACAAATTAATTGCGCTAGATGAAGAGAATGAAAGGCCTCTCCTGTGGATTTATTGCGCTGTGCTTCAGGAAGGTGTTAGAGGCTCCCCTGGTTCTACTGCAGCTCCTGCGGATGAGCAGAGGAGCCAGCGTCTCTCTTGGGCTTTGGTGCTATTTTGGTAATTATGGGATGCGTAAGACGCAGAGAGGAAGGAAAAAAAAAAAAGAGCAGAAACTATGTGCTTGGGAATGAGCTGGCTGCAGGCTGGGTCCCTGGAGGCTGCGCCGGCGCCCGTGGGGCTGCGATGCTGGGGGGGATGCAGGGAGAAGGGGCTGTGCCCCAGCAGCGCCGCTTCTCCATCCATCTGCTGGGGACGCGTGCGTGTCCGCGTGGCTAATTGCGGGTCTAAAGGAAGTTGTGTTTTAATGTAACGTAATTAGGCGGCACTGGCATTGTGTGGCCCTTCGTTGGAGGGGTGATGGATTGCTGGCTGAGCCCTGCTACATCCCACCAGCCCTTCGAGGAGCTCTCGCCATTCCCTTCCCAGGGATCCTGACATCCCACCCTGCAGCAGCAGCCACCTGCTTTGTTTGCCCTTTCCCATTAATTCAATCTGCACTGATAGCAAGTCATTACTGAGGAATATATTGTGTAAAAATGAGCTGTTAATTGAAGTTTTGTTTGCATTTTCTCTTACCCTCGCAAAAAGCCTTGCATAATAAAGGACTGTAAAAATACATGTTGCCACGCTACAAATATACAAGGTGGGAAGGGGGCAGGGAGAGAGAAAAGAGGCGAAGCTGGTCTCCATTAGACTTTAATAAGCATGTGGAGAAAAAGCTGCTCTTAATCCCATCTGAGGCTTCAAGGTTTATTGCTAACAATTAAAATCTCATATTGTAGTGCTGACTCGATGCCACAAACCTCTCTGCTGTGTCCTGCTGAGCGAGCCGCGGGTGTCGGGGTGGTGGTGATGATGTGGGGCAGTCCTTAGGAAAGTATCCCTTAGGAAAATATCCCTTAGGATCTGGCTGCGGCTGTAACAGGCAAGTTTCCTCCCAGCAAACAACTGCAAACCTATATGCATCCTAACTGGTTTTGGTGGGGCAGCACTTGTGTGCTCAAAAACTCTGCCTGGAGCAACTGATCCTTTGAAAAATTAATTTACTGGTTGTGTTTCGAGATTTCTCTGAGCTTCTTGGTGGACAGGAGGTTGGTGATGCGAAATGTGTCTCCTGCTGTTGCAGAGGTGGCCTTTGTTTGTTTAATGAGTTGTTTGGGTTTTTTGCAAGGTTGCATGGCAAAAGCAGCAAAAATGTTCCTGTGCTTTTTTTTTTGTAATGGCAAAGGTTACAAAAACGACCTCCTTTCTGCCTGGTAAAACCTGGCTGTTGCAAAACATCAGGTTTTGTAACAAACCTCCTGGGTATTCCGAGGAGCCTGGGAATTGCATGTGTGTTCCCTCCTCCCGGGCAGTGCTCACCCCGGCCCCATGCCGCCAGGGCTGTCGCCTTCCCAGCCCGGGTGCCAGCAACATTCCTGCTGTGTTTTTCCTCCCTCCTGGAAAGGCCGAAGCCCCAAACGTGCCAACGAGAAAAATCCGTACGTTTGTTTTTAATATGAACGTTGCTTCGGCCAAAAAGATGGATTGGCTCGTGCCTGTCTCCCCTTGGAGCCCCTCGCGTGGGTCTGGGGTGGCCGCTGCTCTCCGGGACCGGTGCCGGTGGCACGTGCCCACTTGCCGGCAGCGATGCTTTTGGGGGTCCAGCCGTGCCTTATACTGGGTGGGAGTGGGTACCCCAGCATCCTCTGGTCCGAAGGGCTGTGGGATGCTTTCTTCTCACTTCTGTTGGAGGGCAAATTTGGTTTATTTGAGGGTTTGGGATGGGTTTTGAAAAATTTGCCTTCCTCCTTCCCTAGGGTTGCCAGACTTAGTGCTTCTGGGTGCGCTCGGTGTTGTCAGATCACGAGAAAGCTGCGGGTTTTGGTACTGCCAAGGGTCTCCCCTCGGCTGCTGTCGGATGAGGCAGCTCCCAAGGGAGCCCCCACGGCCAGGACTGCTGCGGGGTCACCCCCCAGGACACCCCGGCTGTCCCCACGCTCCTGGTGACACAGGAGGGAGGTGATTTATTCCTCCTGCCCTCGCAGCCTGTCAGCAGAGGCTGGCGATTAAAGCTGCTGTTTGCAATTTTCAAGAATTATGAGTTATCAAAGTGACTGATAATTAGCAGTGAATAAAATGTAGTTGCAGTAGTATTACATTAGTTACAGATAAACTGATACCAGCCTTCCTTAATATTCACTTAAGCTTCCCTATTTGCAGTTATTAGGGGAAGGCTCTGGTGGCGTGTTGCTGCCAGCTGCCCTGTCAGGACAAGAAAGGCCTCCCAGCCTGATGTGATCTGCTCGTGAGACACTGCCGGAGCAGATCTGCCGTGAAAATGCTGAAATTTTTGTCTATGGATGAACCCTCCTTTCCTAATTCCCGCAGCAGCGCTGCCATAGCTACAAGCTGCCTGCTGCAGGCAGGGCTGCGTGCTGGACCGGGGAAGGATGCGGGGCTGGAGGAGCCAGATGGAAGATGCTCGGCGTGGGAAGCGGGGAGCCCCCAGGTCTCCCCCCACGCCTGCTGCTACGGCTCCGGAAAAAATGTCAGCGGTCTTGGCGCCGGCAGCGGGGCTGGCACGGGGGGACGTGCCCTGCCGAGCCGCGGGGAGGGCTGCGGTGCTTGGCATGTTGCAGGATCAGGCCCTCGGGGGTGTGTTCCTTCTTGGGAAATTGGGTTTTGTGAGGATGCTCTCGGGTTAAACAGTTGCTGGATTGATCGTTTTGGCTTCTAGGCTGAAACCGTGCCTCTGCTCAGGCTCGCCCTGCTCCCGCCTGGTGCTGAGCAAGCCGATGCCGGCGGATTTCCACAGGGGCTCCGGCCGTCATCGAGGAGCGATTCCCATCCAGCCCCTTCACTGGCTGGGTAAGCGATCCCGACCTGACGCAGCGCTCGGCTCTGGAGCTTCTGCTGGTGTCATGGTGGGACAAGGATGTATTTGGGACCCGACTGCTGGGATGAGGGATTGGGTTAGATTCGTAGATCCCGAGAGCTGCTGATGTCCATGAGCGCACGTGCGATGCTTCCCACGTGTTCACCTTTTCCATTTGCCTTCTCCGGTGCGGTTTGTCTTCTCCTGCCGCTGTGTTTGGTGGCACTCTGAGGCTTTGGAAGATGGTTCTGATCACGGCCTCTGGTTGCGTATGCTGTGGTTTAAGTTTTATGAAACTTCAGGCAGTTGAACTGTAGAGGGAAAATGGAAGAAATCTATTTTGCAATGTGATAGACAGTGCTGACCCAGCTCTTGTTAGCAAGGCTGAAAAGAATTGCCATTGAGGTGCCTTTCTGTCTGCCCTGCCCATTACTGCTGCTCCATTGTTAGCAACCTCCAAATGAAAATGCAAACTGAGATGTGCCTGAAACACTTGAAGACCCTTAAACTTTCATAGGAAAATAAATTTGGCTTTCCATCTTCTTTATGCGGTGTTTTGTTCACGAGGGGTCGGGGTTACTTGCTGTTACTCTGGCAGCTGGAGCTGTAGCGGTGTGCTGGGTGTCCCCAGATTTATTCCCAATTTATGGGGGTGCAGTCTGTCTGATCAAAGACAGTTTGGGTGCTGCTGGTGGGACCCAGTTGCGACCCCAAGCAACTGGACTGGGCTGTGCTGGGGCGTGGGACTGCCAGGCACCACAGGAATAGAAATAAGGGAGATTTGCTTGTGTCCCAGAGCTGCATATTGGATGCTATTAATCATAAATATGACTGCACCCACTTCAGCGTTGAGAAGGGCCTTTTTTTATTGTGTGGAGTATTTACGGTTGCACTTGAGTTGTTGGTTTTAGTATTTCGAGTGGGGGGGTTCCCAGTGATCCTGGCTTTGAGAGGAGCTGCGATTCAAGTCCTCTTAATAAATGTGTGCCTGCTAACTCCTTCCCTTAACTCATCCCTCCGTGCCAGGTCAATTTTGACCAAAAACCATGGGTTTTTTTTCCCCCAGAAGAGGTGGGGAGATGCACTGGTTTTGGGGATGCAGTGCTGGCAGAATGCAGAGTTGTCTGGCTGTCTTTCGGAGGGATGCCGGGTGGCATCGTGGCTTCTGGCAGCACGACTCTCCGCAGCCTTTAAACCCCGTCCCAGGCACATCCTCACCTGCCCAACTGTCTGTGCTCTTGCAGTGAGCGCTGGCTTCTGGTGCCCGCAAAGTGACATGGAGCCTTTGGAAAGAGCCCCAGCCTGGTGTTTGCTCCAGCGCAACACTGGGATGGGAAGCGATGCGGCCAGGTGGTGTTTGGCTATTTTTAAATTTTTTTAATTTTTTTTTAAATTATTAAAAAAATGCAGTTTGAATTGAGGAGGGCTTTGGAGGAGTCTGGGGGTGAGGACCTGCCTTCTGCACCCTCGGCGTGTGGGGTGCTGCTCCCCGGGAATCGGGGCTGTGCCGTGGCTTGGCACATCCCGCGGGACACTGGCTTCCCTGGGAATTGCTGGTGCTGTCCTCGAGCACCCCTCCAGTGACTTTGGGAGCAGCGGAGGTCCCGAGAGATGAAACCGAAGGGTGGTGGGGGATCATGGGGCGGCTTGCCATTGCTTGCTCTCGGTGGGTTACAAATCAGCGCTGCTGGCATGGGGATTTGTAACCGGTGCTGTGCGGCGAAGGTTCACTTGGGAACATCGAGCCCTTGATATGTTGTTTCAAATAAAATACCAGCCTGTTGTTTTACATGCAAATGGGTGCTCTCTGATAACTAAGTGCTTTCTAAGGGAGCTCTCTTCCTATCTGATCCTATTTCATGTTTTTAACATAAATCTGTTTATCTGCCTCAGAAAAGCTGGGGACTTGCTGCTTTGTTGCTGCACAGCCTTTGTCTCCGTCCCCAGAGGTGTTGGGCTCTGTGCAGACGTGCAGAAGCAGCGAAGCCGAGCGAGCGGCTGATGCCCAGAGCTTGCCACAAGCTCGCCGGGGGCACGGGGGGGCTGCAGAGACACGCAGTGTCCCTCCCTGCGGCCGGGGCAGCCGCTGGCACGGGCTGGGGATGTGCAGCATCTCCCTCTCCTTGCTCCTCACCCCTCTTTTCTTTCTCTTACTGCTTTCTGGTCTCTGATCTGTTATCACTGTCTCTCTTTTAATAAGTGTGAAATGGGAGCCTCTGGGCACCATCAAAGCATGGGTTGTTATTGTCTCTTATTGTTTCTGTGTTAGCTCCTGGACAAGTTAGGAACAGTTTTTGTTTTTTTGTTGTTTTTTTTTTTTCTTTTAATAAAGTAGTAAAAGTTATTCTACTTCTCTTTCCTGTTGAGGTGCTTTCTACCGTTAGTTGATGTGTAATGGTCTTTGTTTCCTGTGGCTTTGCAGAGCCTGTTCCAGGGCATTTGCTGGGTTAAATAAAGCCAGTAGGATATTGCACGGGAAGAGCAGCGTCACTGACCTTCCTAGACAAGCAGCACCTCCAGATTTGCTACTAAGTGATCTACCCAAAGCCAGACCATCAGCTTTTTGTCATCGTTATTTCTTTATTGATTTATTCTCCTTCATTGGTCAGGTGGAGAAGAGCGGATCTTTTCTCAAAGGTGTCACTCACTCTTCATTTCTCTTTAAAATTGGCTTTGGTTCAACTAGCAACTTGTGCAAGAGGCTGGCTGGGCAGCAGGATGCAATCCAAAATCCTTGCTTCATCTAAAAGCAAGCAGCTGCTGCCTCCTCCCCGTCTCACCCCTTCACTCTGCAAAACCAGGGTGATATCATCGATACCAGGGTGATGGCTGTATCGCCTGGATGCTAGCAGGAGAGGAACACGTTTCCATACAGAGTAATTTGGGATTGCTGCAGCTTTTGGGTACCAAAAGCAGGATCTGCCTGTGTAGGCGGGTGCTCGTGGAGTGGAGTGCTTCTCTGCTATCTGCAAAGATACCTGCTTTTTCTCATCTGCTTTTATATGTGGGGCTGTGACAATCTAATGACCTTTCTGTTGTAGCTCCGTGAGCAGAGATGAGTGCGGTGGGGACTCCCGCGTCCCAGAATAGTTTTCCTCCAAGCTCCACAAGTCTTCCTGTCCAAGTCTCTCATTGCATCAGGTTTTTTGAAATAATCAGCCCCTGTGGTTATTTCAGTTAGCGCTAATTAGTGGCATGAACTAATTAATGTGGGTTGACTTTCCCCTTCTCTTTCTAATGCTTTTTTAACCCACTGACACATTCCAATTAAGGGACTCATGCAGGGACTGGACTGAAATGACTCAGAGCAATCACAGTTGGAATAAATCGTGTGCTTTACTGAAGGTCACTAATATTTTTTCAAATTGCCAGCGTTGAGTATTTGTGCCTGCCAACAGGGAGACGACCTGACCTTACAATAAACATCTGAGATATCTTCAAGTTTGCCTCCATTTCAGTGCAAGCAGATTTGTGGGTACCACGTTGATAAGCATTTGATGTGCTGAGAACAGTGGCACAGAAAATAGCCATGGGAGGCTTCTCATGAGGACTGCAGACCTTGAGGCAAGTGGTCTTGACCTCACAAGGGCCTTGCTTGTTTGCATCCATAGCTGTGCAACGGTAATAGAGGGCATAAGCTGAACGTTACCCGCCTGCTCGTGCTTGTATGAGTGATTTCTTTTCCCCTTGGTTGCGTTACTGTAACTTGCGGAGTCCTGTGGGCTCTGGCTATGTCCCTGCCTGTGCTGACAAGACCCAGTTGAGAAGCAGCTGTCTTTGGGCTGGGCGAAAGCCACAAATTCAGTGGTGATAAAGCCTACAAAGCTGCTGTCGCAGTGTTTGTAGCTTGTTTAACAAAATGCTGGTAGGAGCCATGTGGAAGGTGAGCCTTCTGCTCCATGAGACCTGGCATTCCCCAAGTCCGAGGCGAGAGCAATGGCAAGTGGGAGGCTGGAGCAGGGCTGGAGAGCCCTGTGCAACGCTTGCAAATCCTTCCTGTGCACTTAAAGTTGAGGCTTTATTTCTGCAACTTCCAAGTCCCATCCTTGCTTCTCTTCGGGTTGGCATTTTCTGGAAAGTGATGCTAGTCACTTTCCAGAGGTGAAAACTCATTTAGCTTTAGCAGGGACAGACTTTCTTTTGGATATAGGGACACCGTGCTGCAGAAGTACCAGCAGCAGGGCGAGCCCGTGTGTTTCCATTCTCAGTCTCTTCCTGCCGTATCCAAGTCAGGTCATGATGCTGAAGTTCCCGTCTTTCCTCGCTGTGTCATGTCATCCAGGTTTTGCTGGAAAATGCTTGTATTTCTACCAGCTCTTCCAGCTACAGCTCATGATTTAAGGTGCAGAGCTGCTGGTGTCTCCCGTGGACAGGCGCGGTAGGGTGATGTGGGTCTCCCTTCTCCCAGGGGGATTTAAATGCAAGCACCTCATCGGTGCATCTTGTAATTGCTGGGTTAATGGAGGTGAAAGCACCCTGATTAAACTGCAGCAGGGAGCAGAGAGCAAATATGTGATTAGTATTAATAGCACCGGTCAGACTGTATTATGCAAATGATGGGAGAATAGACAATTTAGTTATTCATCTTTAACCTTTATTTTTGTTTAACGTGACCTTACCCATCAAGTCTCTCATTACCGTCTCTGGCTGTTCAGCGTATGTTCATTTATTGTGCTGCCATCAATCCAACAGCCAATGTCATGGTCCCGGCCGGCGAGGCTGGATGCAGTCTGGACATCCTTCCTTACGGATGCTCCGGGGGCTGGTTCCCAGCCCTGCGAGGAGATGGGGGCTCGGGGTCCCGCTCCCCTTGTTTTGGGTAGAGCTGGTTACACCAGGTCGTACAGCTGCTGCCGAGGGACACGTACCCTTCTCTCAGCTCTTGGGTTATGCCTCTAACCCTGTGTTTCCTATCGTTTTTGTAGCTGTTTCTGGTCTGGGTGGGTTTGAGCAGCCTGGGGACATGCAGAGACGCCAACCTTCCTGCCCTGTGTCTAGCACCGTGGGGGGAAGGCAGAAACACTGTCTGCCAGTTGTCGGGGGTTTTTTTTTGTTTTTTGTTGGCCCATGCAGATAAAGGCTCTGGCACATCCTTGAGTTGGAGCTGGTTTTCGCGAGCTGTGTCCAGGTTGGCAGGAATCTCTCACGGGAGCAGCGTGGTCCCTCTTGCTGTGGGGTGTCTGCTCTGATTCCCTGCAGACTTTACACATAGCTGGACGGTATTGGTTTTGGCTGTCCCTCTCTGCTTTCTGGAGGTTACAAATGGTGTAGGAATATATTCCAAGTGAGTCTGAAGTTTCATCGGGCCATCTGGACGAGTCCCACTGAACTAACACTGGGTGGTTGTGAATGTTGTGTCTCATTTGATGCTGAGATGGGTTTGATTTTGAACAAACTATTTCCCTCACAAACTCAATCCACATTGAAGATACGGTACCCTGCTGCAACCTAAACTTCTGCAGAGGTCAGCCCAGCAGCTCGACCCTCTGCGAGCGGAGTGACAGCACTGACAGCAGTGGATGTCCCTCCTTGTCTGCTGGTCTCCTCCAGGGTGACTTTGGAGGGAGTGGTGTTTATGGAATTGAATTTCTTTGCAGTTGTGGAATTGCATTTCTTGCTATTAATGTACTTGGATTTTGGCTTTCCCTCTTTAGCCCTGTGCTTCTTGGCCCACAGCTCCTCCTAACTCTGTCCTTGATGTTTCTGCTGGAAACGCACATTTAAATCAACTAGACAGGGTGTAAAGAGAGGGGGGAACCCAAAAGACATGTGTCCCTGCAGCCGTGAGAAGCTGCCGTGACATATACCCCGATCGGCTTCCCAGCCACGCAGATGCCAGAGCAGTCTCCTAGGATGGGGCTGGGAGAAGATTGAAGGGGAGATGTGGAGAAAACCTGAAATTTCTCTCTTGCTTTGCAGGGTTTCAGCGGGCCTCCCCACATAGCATTTGCCTTGAGCTGCGACCAACGAGCGGTGAAAGAAAAATATGAGCATGAACCTGCCCATCACCTGGACTACGAGAGCGAGTTGTCCATCCGGATAGGTAGAGCTGGGCTCCATCCAGGCAAGCATCCTGTCATATACCAACCGCAGAGTGTACGGGGAAAATACCCCCGTTAAACTGGCACCTAGGCTGTCACGTATGTGATTGAAATTAGATTGGTTTTGACATGTGCATGCAAAGTGCACCTTCTCTTCCCTCTCTGGATCTGTCTCTGTGCTGGCTCTTAATCCAAGAATCATTACTTCTGTTTCTACTTTAGTTCTCAAAACCACTTGCACGTCTGTCTGTGCCTATGAATTATTGATAATTAGATATCTCATTCACCAGGGAAATGAAATTGTCAGCTTAGCTCGAGATATGTTTATTTTCAGCGTGGGCGCAGCGAGCGCTAACCCTGCCCTTGCCAAGTTATGCCACGTTGAAGGTGCCCCGCGACACTGGCCCTTGGTGGCCCTCCCTAATTATAGACTAGGACTGGCATTCGTGCTGTCACTCCTTATTTTGCAGGTTAATAGAACTGTAGCTGCTACAGCGTGGAGTAAAATGTCTTGTTTGGCAGCTATTTCCTCCTTACAGAGATGTAAAAGAAGGAACTTCTTAGTCAGGGTGGTAGAAGCTCATGAGGCTTCCCCAGGTTCAGGGTGTGTGGGATGGGTGGTGGCCACCCTTGCACCCGGCTGCGTGGGGATACATCCTCTAAGGCAACACAGTTTTCTGTTCCTCTACTTAACAGCAGCTTTTCAGTAGACCAAGAAAATGTAATTTAGTGAATTAATCTTATTGCTCCCCTGCTTTTTCTTGGTTGGAGAGAAACTGAAATAGCAGTTTACAATATCTTGAGTACAATTGGGAGCAGACTGAGATGAAGAAATGATCCTTCTTTTTGCAAAGAATAGTGCTAGCCTCTTAAATCAGGCTCTGTTATTTAACTGCATTGCTTAATTGCACGTTTCATAAAGTGTTTCAAATCCACAGGATTTTTCAGGACTTGAAATACCGGCTTGGATTTTCTTCCAAAGGGATGGAAGGAAGTTTTGTGCTAGACTCAATGGGTTTTGGATCCTTGAAGGCTTTTAGCTCCTGGGGCAAGTGCAAGCTTGAAGACTGCTCTAGCCCTGCAGGCTGTAAGGCTGTTATAAGGTTTTTGATATTTTTGTAAGGTGGAAACTTTACATCCCTGGTGCAGTTTAATTTTATTCTTCAAGGCAAAAAAAAGTAGGCAGCCCTGCAATTTTCAGAAACTTAGGCTGCTGGGGTTTTATGTTTTCATCTTCTCTTAGTTGCAAACAATAACAGTGCAAATGGTTTTGAGAATAGAAAATTTCCATTAGACTTCATTGTTTTTCCTCTCTGGGGAAATGGTATTAAGAGTCTACAATACATTAATTCTTTTATTGTCTCTTACTGTTTTTTTTTAAATTTTTTTTTTCATACTGAAATGAACTCAGTATTTTCACAAGGTACCTCAAGCCTTCCAAGAAAGCAGCTTTCCCCAGCTCTGGGTACTGCTTGGCTGTGCTCTGGGGAACACTCTGGGAACATAACGGGTATTTTCAAAGTCTAATGGGTACTAAGTGGAATATTTCAGACTTAATCACTGTTGAATCATTGACCCTTCCTTCATATTTACATGTTTTAAAATCGCTAAAGCTGTGAAAACAAAGAAAAATCCCAAAGCACACTGCTGCCTTGTTTTGCAGTTGTCTTTACTGCCTGGGGATGGTGATGAGGAGCAGGGGAGCTGGTATGGAGATGGCTGGAGAACGGAAACATGCAGCTCTCCAGGGCCCTGCATATCTGAGGTCTTTGCTGTTCGAGATGTAAATGCATATTTAACGTGACTGCGTGAGAAATTGGGAGCAGAAGTGACTGTGCGGTTACGGTGGGGTGGTGGGATCCTTGTAGCTGCACTAAGCAAGGGAGAAGATTTCTTTTAGGCCTGTAAGAAGGGAGATGGAGGAACTGCAATAGTTAGATCTATCCCTCATCTACTCTGTTGGGAGAAAAAAATTCTTATCCTGCTTTTTCCCCCCAGTCAGCAGCGTGTTGGGGTGGCTCTGTTCTTCCCCATCACCTCGAATCGTTTGGTTTCCCATCACTTGCAAGTTGTTTGTAGGGAGTGAGGAAGCATAGTACCATCCCGATGGGGCCAGGAGCCCCCGCCCCCGCATCAATCCTGCTCCCCTTGTCCTCCAGCTCCTCTCCAGCCTCCTGCTGCCGTGCGGTCACCGGCATTGACGCTGAGTTCAAAACGAGATTTTTATGGGAGTTGCTAACAGCTGGCTGCCTTGTGGATACATGAATTAAGGCACATGTATCCACAAGAAATGGAGTATGGGTGGATTTGGTATGAATTGCAGGGAAAAGTCTGTGTCTAGACTTGGTATTTGACGAGTGGGATAATCACTAGGCTTTAATTACTACAAACGAAAGAGAATCCAGCCTTGTCTTTAATATATCTGGGTAGGCAAGGGATGTAATCTGTATTTCTCTGCCTCCCTTGGAACAGATTGGGATAAAGCTAAGGAGGGTTTGTACATTCCTCTGGGTGCAGCTGAAGCCCCCTCCAGTGCCGTGGAGGGACCCGGCGGGCTGTGCCCTCCCTGTCGCGGGGGCTATGGGCTGCCCTGGTCCCTAAACCTCCCCCTGCAGCCCCGGGGCTCGGGGCAGCTCAGCCTGCTTGAGGTTGCAGACATTAAAACCAGAGGAAATAGTTTTGGCAGGGTCACCGCAGGCTGCGGGACTGGAGGGCCAGGCTTGACCCCTTAAATCGTAGCTACGTGCATGGTGTTCTTGCGTAGTTCTCAGAAAGGATTTACATACAGCATCGCACCTCGAAACCTGAGCTGTGACTCATGCTCCTATAAACTGTATATTTAACAGCGAGTTAACAGTTGATTCTTTATCACGTCCTGGTGCCGAGTGATTCACGTCGCTCCAAATCAGATTACGGAGTGGAGTGGGAGGGCAACGATGTTCTCCAGCAGCCTCCTCTGCTCCCACTTTAACATCCTCGCTACCCTATCGCAGGTGGAAGATCTTCTGTGTCCAAGGACATGCTTTCTAGGTGCACTGGGGCAGAGGAGTTTAGAGCAATGTGGCTGTAAAGTGCCCGGAGTAAAACACCAAATATCATTTTGGTGCTCTGCTGGGAGCATCCTCAGTGGTTGTCAGAGCTCTGGCCCTGGGGAGTTAAGAGGAGTAGTCTCTGAGCTGGCTGCTGACCCGAGCTGCAAAAATAAATGTCTACTGAAGTACCTGGCTAACCAGCAACATCTCTGCTCGCTCATCGTCCGTCCCAGGTGCATGGATGTCTGTGCCAAGGGGATGTGATGCTCTTCTGGCATCGCGCTGCCAACACTGTAAAGTCACTAATATTATTAAGGGGAATCAGGGTTCATTTTAATGACTCGATTGACTTTTGGTGGAGCATGATTTAGGAAATGGTACTCTGCGTTTCTGCATAGATGTTCAGTAAGTAAATCCAGATGGGTTTAGTAATTGGAAAAAGATACTGGTGTTTGAAATAGTGTACTTAAGAAATGAAATTTCATTAAACTTGTTACTTAAATGAGCCATGGGGTTTGGGGGCATCGTAGAGAAACCTCATTACATAGAATTTGTATTTTTTCCTTAAATTTGAGATGCTGCATCAAACCAGCTGCGATGTTGCAGAGACTTAGGCTGTGTTTTGGCTGGGGAAGCCCTGGAGCAGGAGAGGTGGGTGGGCAGCACGTGGGCTGGGGGCACCACTGGCACCAGACCCAGTGTGGGTCCATCCTGCTGCGCTGCCCCAAGACCCGCTGTGCCTGTTTTGGCAGTACCACTGGTGGCTCAAGTCCTGTAATGATGTAGTAAACTTGGGATGAAAGGGAGGAAGGGAGCTGGGCAGATAAGAGGAGACAAAACCCCTTAGGGACCAATACTAAGAGAGTGCGTGAGCTGAGTCGTGGGATTGGCACTGATGCTTCGGGCAGCATATGGGTATGGTTTGCCTCTGTCTCTGTTTGTGTCCTTGCAGCCATAAAATTCCCTTTCTGCCCTGTTACTACTGGTGTACCAGCTGGTTTCAGAAAGTCCAGCCTTGTCGCAGCTTTCAGGCTGCCCTGATCTGTGGTTATCCCCCGGTGCCAAGGGGAAAACTTCTCCATAGAAATGGCCAGCTCCCATCATAAGAGCACGAGTGGTTTGCTGATGCTTACCCTATAAATTTTCACCTTGTTCCCTCCTTCCCTAAGCAGAAGCTGAGGCCGTGAAGGAGGGATGATGTATAAAGCCTCTCCAGCCATGAAACTCGCTGTGATTCATTGGGGTAATATTCATCCAGAGCCTCGCGTGTGCATCTGTAAGGTTCATTAAGTCATTGCAACCTCTATAACACGAGGCTCTTTCTGCAAAACGGGATGTTCACCAGTTTTAGATGGTTCCAACTGTATTTGTAATAACATTGACATGTTCACATCATGCGTGGTCCAGAAAACTGCTGCTTTCAAAAGACATCAATTAATTTTGAGTTTTAATAGCCAGCCTCGATGATGAACACCTCTGGCAATGTCTGTATTGATTTAAAAACATCCTAATGCCCCTTTCTGGAGTGTTTCAAATGGTTATTGACCATCCTTGTCAGGCTGGGTTTCATGGTTGGTTTTTATAGTCATGACTAAATGTGAATTTATGTACGCAGAGCTTCAAAAAAAATAAATAAAATCGGAGCACATAATCCTTCATAAACTGATGAAATGCCTTCTTCACATGTAGATCTGTATCCCCATCATTCTGGTTGCAGCCTTACTCCTTGGATTAGGAATTTTGAGTTTACAGGGCTAAATGCATCCTGGTGGTTTGTTCTCCTTGTTCTCGGCATTGTCACGGGGTGTAAACATCTTCCTTCTGCTTTCCAAGATGCATGTAAAAATGTCTCGGTTATATTTGCAGAGGACCCAGTTCTGTACTCCTACACTTATCGCAGCCTGCAGTAAATAAACCACCCAGTTCAGCAGGTTGCTCTGGGTGTAAGTCATTAGAATTTCCAACTCCAAACAGCCGGATCCCCAAGGAAATGTTAATCTGTGACCTACCAGGAGAGAGCCCTGGCTCTGGGAGACCTGTGCTGTGTCACGACTGCCCTTCTGCATCTCCGAGGGCTCTCAAGATGGGGATCTTTGTGTTGCATATCCCTATCTGTTTGCTATTGCTCATTTCCAACTTGCTGGGGGAGCAGAGCCTGTTTTCGCACATCGTGGTGCTTACGTTATTACTAATAGGGAGGAGGAGGAGAACCAGGCTGCAGCAGCACTGGCAAAATGACTTCCAAATTCCTTGGGTGTTGTTTTTTTTTTTTTCCAAGATATTCTTGAATTAGTGGTAGGTCTTTATAGAGTTCAGCTGCCCTTTGAAGAGAAGTCTTGAGTTGATTTGGAAGGTTGTCAGACCCTTCAAAGAGGAGGAGAAGTCTTGAGTTGGAAGGCTGTGAGAGGTTGGGGGCGCTTGAGGAACGGCTCCTTGGGATACACCTGGCACAGCATTTGGTAGCTTTGTCCTTTGCTTCTTTCTCAGTTGAACAGTGCTGTAATGAGCGTGAGAGCTGCTGGCAAGTGTGGACAGCTGCTTTATCTGCCCGTAGAGGCATGAGCTGCCTCCGCATTTGCTGCTTTCACAACCACTTGGACAGGGAGAAGCGCTGTGCCGAGGGGAAACAACCATCCCTCTCCAGATGACATCTGCGCCTGTGAAATGTGCTCTTGGCATCTCATACTGCTTCCTGCTGTTCTTTGCAAGTGTCTTTTGTGGCTTCTTGTTAACGCGTCCTTCTTTCCTGGGCTTCATCCAGTGTCCTCCTAAAATGAAACATGGCCAGAAGGGCTTAGCCTAGCTACAGGCTTCTCTGTTTAATTCTGTTCAACTGTTAGAGTTGCAGGAGAGCTACAGCCTTATTTCTATCACCTCCCTTTCAAGACAGGGACCTTTCAGGGGGACCTGCAGGTGGCATTTCATCCTTCCGAAGGAGATGGTGCAGGTGGAAAAGGCCAACACAAAATTAGCTTGCTAGAGATTTTGGTGTACACCAGTGCTGGTGGCATCGCTGGAGGATTGAGCTGTGCCCCGCAGGTATGGCGGTGGAGGATGCGCCGTGCAGCAATGCCTCACGCTGTGCACAAGTTGCAGAAGAGGACAGATGCTACCCGAGAACTAGAAAGGCTTTTGTCTTTGATATGGCTTTTCCTGTAAGCCTCTTATCCTGCCTGAGTCAACACAGGGACAGATTTAACAGCACGAGGACGCGGCTTTCCTGCTCTGCTGTTTGCTGTAGGGTCTAGCCGTGTCTTTTGCCTGTAAAAATGAAGTTAGCAAGCAAAGAAGGCCCGGCGGTTCCGTAAACGCAGCAGGGTTCCTCATCTGAAGCGCTTGGTGGCAGATGAGCAAGCGTTGTCTTCGTGCCGGCCGCGTGTGGAGGGGCAGCTCCTGGGGAGACCTTCTCAGCTCGTGCTGCGATCCGTGCGCCCAGACTGCGGGTGCTGGGATTGCAGGTAGCATCGTGCGATGTGTGCTTGCTGCTCCGCTCTGTGCTCCTTTTATTTCAGGGTGATTTGTTAATCTATGAGGCTTATTAAAGTCTGTCGAGTGACATGCTGGTTAGGACCCACGCTCTGAAATTGGCTCTGTTGGCAAGTGTGGAAGCTGCAGAGAGGCTTTCTGTGGTGCTTATGGCCATTAATCAGAGGAGTCATTTCCCAAATTGAGCCTGGTTAATTTTGCGCAATATTATCAAGGAGCTTTAATTTCCTAGCTACACCTGACAATCTGTTAAGTCTTTTTAATTCTGCAGCTGTATAAAATAGGTTACTCAAACTCATTTCCATCCTCAGCCTGTTGATGCAGGCAGCTCTGATGGCTTCTGCCCGGTGCTTGGGGGCTGAGATTCTGCAGGGGTCAGACAAGTGTGTGCAGGGATAGGCACTGGTGCTGTAATTAGTCCTCTAGAAATAACTCTCCTGACTTAGCAGGTAATAGGGCGTTAAAACATCCCCGAGGAACGTCTCCAGGGATGTGTGTTGCATCAAACCTGTGTCTTCCCGAAGCGGTTGTCCCCTGGCTCGGGAGCTGGCTGGAGGGCTGAAATCCTGTCTCAGCCCAGTTCCAGGCTGGAAGGGGATTAGCACAAGTGAAGCCTGGGAGAAACCCCGCTCTACTGCAGCTGCATTCAAGAATTCCTTAAATTTCAAGGTTTATTAAACTGAACTAACAATCAGTATCACTGCCTCTGGAGTGGATGTTGCATTGGCTTCATTCAATAAGCACAGTAATTCATTTATTTTCTAGCTATGCTTCTTCAGTTGAATGGGGATGGGAATCATTTTTAGTCACCCTAAGGATGCTTTGGAGGAGTGATATGAAAATCAGGAGCTCTGGCAGTCACTCTGCATTATGGTAGCAATATTAGCCAAGGAGTGATGCCAGGGCATGTACCATGAAGTGTAGGAAGGCCATCATCATTACTTTGAAGGAAAGGGAATAAACTGCATCCCCCCCCCCAAAAAAAAGGGCTGTTCCCCACGTTCAAACTAAACAAACATTTTAAGGATAATGAAGTGTATAAAAAGCCATAGCACAGCTGTGTCATTGGGGATTGACTGTGGCTTCAAGAGTGTAAAGGTGCATGTAATGTGGTTTGCAATGGATGGGCCAGGGCCTGGAGCAATCCCAAAACAGAGTTAGGGGAGGGCACGGAGGTCGTCCCCAGCACATCTGTGCAGAGCAGTTTGACTACGTTATGGAGACCAATATATCTCTCTCTATATATATGTATGTGTGTACGTATATATATATGGTGATTTGCTGTGCGGTTCTGGTCACGCTTTCAGGTGACCTGTTCTCTTCTCTGCAATGTGGCCATCAAGGGATCTATTTAGGTAAAAGCCTGTGCTGCTTTGGGATTTTTAATTGGTGCCCCGTGCCTGGTGCGTGGCGGTGGTTGGGGGGTGCTGGGAGCATCCTGGCTCTGCTTCTGCTTCGAGTCAGCTCTGAGCAAGTGCAAACCTCCTCAGCCTGGTGGGTTTTGCTCTTGCGTACCAGTTTGGCTCCAGTTTAAATCACAGCCAGTTGCTGAGTGGCTGGGGAAACTGCTGGGGACAGAGCTCATCCTCCTCGGGAGCAGCGGGTTGAGAATCTTTTTTCCTTCTGAAGGCAGCGGGTTTGTTTTCCCTAATCACTGGCTCTGATGTGATTTGTGCTTGTGATTTCTTTCCCATCTGATTTCAATTTCAACACATTTTCTTTTCAGCTCACTGTGTCCTGAGACAGTTGTTCATGTCCAGGCCTCTCTTTTATCCTTTTCCACATGGTATATGGCACAGGATGATGGAACATGCCTTTTCACAAAAAAAATCAATGTTTTATTTCCTCCCCCCTCCGCCCCCCTGTCAGGAAGCTTTCCCAGATACGAGTATTGATTGTTCAGATAAAAGCCACGTTTACACTATAATTGCTCTTTAAATCAGTGGGGCTGGTGGATTTACACCATAATTGCTTTTTAAACCAGCGCGGAGCTGGTGGGTGCTGCGTGGGCACTGTGGGTTGAAGCTGCTTCTTGGACGAAGATGTTTAGAGACGTGACAAGTGTTGGGTCATCTGAAGTGCTTGGATAATATTTTTGAAGAAGCCTCTGCTGTTGGCCAGGTTATGCACGACAGAGAGCTGCGTTTCCCCCCAGTGCAGCCCAGTCCCGGCTCTGTGCCACCACCAGTGACCCAGGGGCACTGGGAAACCCAGAAGCACTGGGATCTGGTCTATTGCTCCCAGCACCGGGGTGACCATGGGTTCGAACTGCTCCCTGGGGAACAGAGCTGGGGTGTCCTTGGGCCAGGCTGGCTGGAGAGACAGTGCCCAGGGTTGGAGCAGGAGAAGCCATGTGGTTACAGGGGGATTTTCACATATTTGAAGGAAAAAAGCTCTGCGAGGGGCAGAGGTAATGAGGGCTGTGCTCCCGTGGCTCCTGCCTCATGCCGAGTCCCTGCTGCCTAATAAGACAGAGGCTGTGATTGAAGCTTTGTCAGTGCCTGGACTTTTGCAATGGCTCTATTTAATTTGAATTTTTCAGCATCTAAAGAGAGGGAGCTCCTGCTGGTGCCGTTCCCGAGGAGGGAACCCTAACAGCAAAGCATCCCCCCCGCTTCATCTGCCTGTTTCCTTGAAAGGGAGAATAGCTTTGAAGCAGCTGCCCTGCCTTCCCTGCCTCCAATCTGCCTGATGGTGCCTGCTGTATCCCAAAGCCATTCAGCGATGCCCAGGGGACCCAGTTGAAAATGTGCTTTGTGGCTGGGACACAGGGAGGGGGATGCGGGGCTGGGTGGGAGACACTGGCCTGGGCTGGGGCAGGTCCATGCACCAGCAATCCTGGTCTGCGTGGCTGCCAGGAGAGGTGCTGGATAAATTGGATAAATAACCCCAATTAGAGACTATCTTTCTGCCTTTCACATAGGCACTGCCAGACTGAAATGACTTTTGGTTTCAAGCTGAGCCCGTGTAATGGGTTTGGGTTAGCTGCTTAGACATTCTGTCCATCACATAACGTCCCTCTCAGTGGGCTGTTGTAAATGAGGGCTTTATTTCATCCTGATACGGGGGGCAAACAGTATTCAGCCTGACTGGGTGGGTTATTGTTGGGCTCGTGGTTGTTTTTTCCTTGGCTTGCTGCTCAGCACAGAAATAGGCTCTCCCTGGCTCAAGCAGGATCCTGGGAAGCAGTGCTGTCCTCCCCTTTGGAGGCTGCACAGGGAGTTACTTCATCCGAGTTTGGATGCAGAAGAGCTGCAGCATATGAGCAGAAATCTCAGATTGGGCTTTTTCTCCCTTATCTTCTAGTAGGCTGTGGAAGCAGGAAGGTTGGTGGGACTGGAACAGCCCCAGCACCCAGAGCAGGAGCCAAGCTTGGCAGCTGCCTGCAAGGGAGGTGTGACGAGAACACGCTCCCCGAGCGTCCCTGTCCCCAAAGCCTGGGCTGGGACGATGGGGACCGACGGCCGCGGGGCAGGATGTGCTGCTGGCTGCGAAGGCATCGCAGCCGCTGCGGGGATGGAGGTGGCAGCGGGGTTTGACGCTTCTCAGGAGCTCTGCGGAAAAAGTTCTTTTTGTTTTTAAAGACTTGGTGGTTTCACGTTTGTATTTGTTGTAAGCTTAAACTAAGTCTCTCTATTTTTTTAAACTACGTTATCTGCAAGTCTTAAAGCTCAAGCATATTCATTGCCATCTGCGTGTCTCTATGTAATAGCAGAGTACTCGCCCCGGGCCCCAATTTTGCCCTCCCGGGTGCGAGCCGAGCGGGTGATGCCCTCCGTACTGCTCAGCGATAACCCTGGCCTCAAGGGCATCTGGAGAGAGGAAGCAAAACTGAGATTGATTCTCTTCAAAGCCCTGAGATATATCTGTGGCAGCAGATGGTGCGAACTGCCTTAAAGTCAGTATGAAATAGCACTGAATTCCCAATTACGTATAATTAAAATGTTGCTTATTTATTTATTTATTTTACTGCCAATGGGCGGCTCTCCTCTTTGTACAAGGGGCTCTGGCCGTGGGCTGCGGCGCGGTGCTTTCCCGGCAAGTGGGCGGCGGGAGTTTACAGCATCTGCAAGTGATGCTAAATTGAAAAATAATCAGTAAAATATTTGATATAGGCTTTTTCCACCCAGGAGTCTCTCTCCAGCATGCAAATGGGGACTGTCCCCCTGTATCCCATCCCAGGAAGATGCAATTTGTAGAGTAAAAATTTTTTTTTTTTTTCAAGTTGCACATCCTTTTCCAGGTGGACCTCGGCAGCTTTCCCAGAGTACGGTGAGGTGGCCGACACACTTGACTCGTAGCATTTCATTAGCTTCAGAGGAGACCTCAGCCTGCTCAGGACTGCAACCATTCGAGGCTTGGGGGTACTGGCCGTGCCCAGGAAGGTGCATCGCTGCCGGGTGCGAGAGCCCTGTGAACCATCTGTTGTTTTATGTACCGTGTCAGTTTTTTGCTGGTTGGGTTCTGGGGCTGCACTTTGCGGAGAGCAGGACTGGCCCCAGCACCGCATCTCTGCGTGTCGTATACATTGGGGTCCCACTGTGTAGGGATGAGAAATACCTTCAGCTGGAAACACAAGTTTTCTGGGAGGCTCAGCGCTGAGGGCTTCTCCATGAGAAGGCAGATAAAGGCTGTTTAAAATAATCCTTTATCGACATACTAGAGCAAAATTTAAGAAACTGAATTTTTTTTTCATGTATTTGTGTGTGCTTCCCAGCTGAATTCCTGCGCCACAGTGGAGGAAGGAGAGCTTAGTGCCGTTCTGCCGGCTGAGTCATGCCTGTCTTCCCACCCTGGGCTGAGAGAGATCGATTTGCTTTGGATTCAAAGTAGAAAAAAAGAACCCAGCTCCTTCCCATCATAAACACCGGTGGTGGTTCAGATCCCTTTTTTTTTTGAAATTGATTTTTGAGAGGTGTTTACTGCCCTCCCACAGCGCCAGGTCTCTGCTGAGCCAAAAGCAGCCCCTGGGAAACAGGGTCCTGTGGATCTTCTAGATGTTGAGGACCAGAGACCTGCCAGAGCATCCCCTCTGCTCTGTCCTCGCTGACTGCAGTGAGCTCAAGCCTTGTCGATGGCGAGGATGATGATGGACACGGATTTGTGCTCTGCATGGCCTGTTCTGTGTGGTAACCCTCTGCCGGGGGACAGATGTGGTCAAACCCTTGGAAAATTGGCATGTCCTTGCTTGCAGGGCTTGGAGCGAGTGCAGGGGAATCCCAGGGCGAGTTTGGCTGTCCTGACCTCCTTGAGCCGTCCTGGACGGCCGGGCTGGAGCCAAAGGCTGGAGCTACACAGCCTGTTTCTACTTAAACTCTGCTAGAGACAGGAGTTTTCATTTCTGAGACGTTCATCCCAGATCCATAAATCAGAATTTATTGAAGGAAAAAAGCCCAGACCCTAAGCAGAGAATCTTATCTTGCAGCTGAGGCTGTTGATGAGTTCTCCGTTTCACAACATAATGCTGCGGGTTGAGCCCCGGTATTGCTTTTCTGGTTTTGCCCTAAGGATACCTAAAATAGGAAAATTAAAAATTTGATAATAGGCTAGATAGTGCTGTCACACAGAAGAAAAAGACTGGGATCCTTTCATTAACGTGGGAAGGCATCTCCTGCTCCTCTAGCAGGGCTCAGTTCAAATCCATTTTCTTCCCCTCGGGCATTGCCCTGCTGCAAGGGATGGGGTCCTCTGAGGTGGGAGAAGTGAAATCTCCTGTGCTCCTTCCCGGGTGCTCGTTACACGCTGGCTAATGAGCATCCCTCGGTCGTGGACCGGCCGTTGGGGTTGGAGCGTGCCTGTGGGTGCCGTTGGGATCCAACCCGGCTGTGCTGGCATCGCTGGGGGATTTGGGGAGGGGATGCGACCGCAGCGAGGTCCTGCGGGAGGGACGGCATGTGGGTCCCACCACCGAACCCCACGCCAGCCGTGGCAGCGCTGCTCCTCTCCAAGCTGCCGGCCAGGTCTCTTTCCATCCCGCAATCTGTTTGAAATCTGCTTTGTTTGCAAAAATACTGTTGCTCTGCTGGAGTTTGTTTCCGCAGATAGAGGGGATAGCTTGTGTGCGTGCGATACCGTCAGGATATCACACTCCGAAACTCAGCCGTCTCCGTGGCGTGGGCAAGCAGGGCGTGATGGATTGCACTCCTGAAAGCAGCCTGATGGTTTGGTTTTGCCAGGAGAGTGGGCAAAAATCCAATCTGCTTGTCCCTTCGGGGGGAGCCAGGATTGATTTTGTAAGTCTGAGGGCTGAGCTGTTGAGAACAAAGGAGCACTTTATTTATTTTCCTCAGAAATCGATTATTTATTCATTTTATTTTTCAGACTGTGAAAATAGCCCCTTTTCCCAAGCGTGCGTTCGGTCTGCCCAGCCATGGCAGCGACAGATCCGGAGGGATCATTGCTTTTCCCTCGTGCCGGCCTGCAGCTGGCGGGGGATGAGGATGGGAACCCCAGATGTGTCCCTCCAGATGTGGTTTTATTCCAGAGCACATGTGAAGCTGCTGAACAGCAAATTCAACCTGCAGCTTGGGAAACTCTCTCTAGGAATTGGCTTGCGACGAGCTGATGTGCACAGGGTAAATGTCACCGTCTGCAGCTTGCCGGCGTAAAGGGCAGTACCTGGTGCAACCCGTTAAGTTTGGGGACAGCCTGAGGTTGGTACGTGGCTCTGCAGCTCGAGGGGATGGGGCTGAGAGGGGGTCGGATCCTGCCTGCTTTTCCAGGTGCATAAATCCCCCTGCAGAGCAGCCGGCAGAGCCGCGGAGGACGGTGCCCGCAGCGCCGGAGCCCACTGAAGTTGCTCGGCAGGGGCCGGCTGTGGAATCCCCCGAAATGCGTCCGCGGCTGAGGAGGGGTCCGTGGGTAGCAGACCCCACGGCATGGAGCGGATGAGGAAGGGCGAGGGGAAGGATGAAGGCCCCCCTGGAACCCCCCTCGCTTCGGGGGGTCTCGCTTAGACCGTTACAGAGGCTGCAACTGGTCTCTGCAACCCCGGATTTAAAAAGTTGTTGTTTTATAATTTCTCCTAGCTATGCCCTGCCCCAGGAAGCCTCGTCTGCAAAGGAAAGGCAATAATTTGGGAAAGATGCTGCTTGGAGAAGCGTTGGGTTTGGAGTAGGGCGGTTCCTGCCTCTAACTCGGTGCTTAACAGTGTCACTCAGCTGTCACTACGGGCACCGCTCCATTGTGCTGCTTCCACCTCTACTTAAACCTCTGGGCTCTAATGCATTTATTCATTGATTTTTATTTTCAAACAAATTTAATTAATTTGCAAAGAGAATTTAGCTGAAGCCACCGTGTCCTTTCTGAATAAAAGAGGAGTAAGTGACTTTGAATAATGGGTATGCAAGGATGAAAGAATAAGGGAAATAATGGAGAGCAAGAATAGAGGCAAGCGAGATGAGCTGCTCAAGTTTGGTGTCTTGAAAGTGCTATAAAGAGATGTCGTGGTAAAAAGCAAGCTGCAATAACCGCTGTTCTGTTCCGCTCTCTGGGATGCCGATGGCTGCAGCGTGGCCGCGTTTGTACTGATAGCTGTTCCTGGAGACTGTGCCAGCCTTCGTTTCTGCTCTGTGGATTTCCATACCTTCATTCAGCTCTAATTAAAAATAATAATTAAGAAAAATAGGCAGGAGAGAAGCATACAGGGAAGATGGGCTGGGGTGTAACACGGCAATAAGAAGTGGATTGAAATGCGGGTGTGTGCAGAGGGGAGAGGATGCTGAAGCATCCTTGGGCAGGAGGCAGAGCTGACTGGTTTGCAGATGTTGCCCCGACCTGCTGGGACGGTGGTGGGACGCCGCGGTGATGTGCCACCACGCCGGGCTGCCTTGGGGCTGCTTGGAGGAGGGTCAGCGTGAGCCCCGTCACTGCCGGATTATCGTCTCAGCCCCATGCAGGAGGACTGCCTGGTCCTTTAATAGCTCCTGATAAAAATTTCTGTTTTCTTTTTAAGCAGTTAATGAGATTATGGGTTTTTTTTTCTTTATTCCTTCAGAGATCAGCTGCATCTGATCTTGCTCAGATCAGAAGCTGTTCCCTGCCAAGGATTAGAGATCTGAACATAGCTCAGCCCTCTGAAATTATTAAACTAACTCAAATGTGTAAAATTTAGGCATAAAATGATCCAGCAATGCACTTTATCTACTGGGAACTCCTTAAAAAGCTCTTGGAAGTTAGCGTGAATTAGTTTGCTTAAAAGGACCTGGTGCATGTAATTACATTTAACATTGTGCTGTCACTCTCGCCCAAGCAATTAATCTTTTAAACACCGCAAACATCAAGCAGTGAGGTTTTTGGCATTCCTTCTGTCTTCTGACGTTAGGCAATCTGTGTCGCCTGAGGGGCGAGCAGCACCTTGGCCTCCCTGTTACTGCAGGTTGCCACCATGTGCTTGACTGATGCCACGTCACCTCTGTCACTTGGGTTTTGGTCCTTCACCGGGAAGCAACCTTGGTGGGACTCTTCACCGCAAGGTCCCGTGCCTTACTGGGGAGATTTCCCAACGATTTCTGGGGCAGGAGTGTGCAGTGATGGGGTTCAGGTGGTTCCCAGTGCTAGGATCTCCCTCCTGAGCATCCCTCCCTCACACAGCGGGTGCAGCGAGGGACCCCCCCCTCCAGCAGACCCCGCTGCAAAGCCTGCGCCATCGTCCTCCACGTCCTCATGGAAGAGGCTGCCATGGCATTGACATTGCTGTCAGCGGGGGGGTTTGGTGTCTCTGAGGGTGAAATCCTGCCGCTCTGGAGGAATAAGGTGCTGGTTTAATGCATCCAGTTGAGATTTCCAGAGGGTTGGTTTGTCCGGGCCAGCTTTGGACAACCTGTGCCGTTCCTTCCCTGTATTGCATTTCTCCGGCGCCTTTCCCTCTGAACGAAGAGCTGCATCACGATTCATTTTCCCATACAAAAGTGCACCCAAATGCCCGCTGGCAGCTCTCTGGGATGACGGGAGCTTTCCCGGCTGCAGGAATTACATGGCAGCTTGAAGGATCACCGGTAGTAGGAGATAAAGTGGGGCAGCCAGAAAGATCTGTGCATTGCTTATCTGCCTGTACGTGGCTTCTCAGGCCGTGGTGGATAAATGACGGCACGCAGAGGGCTGGAGCAGTAATTTCATGCGAGACTCGATGATGGATCGCTGGAGCGGCGGGGGAGAAGTTCATGCATTAGGATCAAGGTTCGGGGGGACGAAGGTGGTGCTTGCAAAATGAGGGGAGGCTGGGAAGGGAGACAAGCGGTGCAGCACGAGCAAGGATGCTCGGGAGGAATTGCTGAGAGTGTTGCAAGAAGGAGGTACTCTGGGTCCCAAAGGAGCAGTGGGGGAGCACTGAAAGCGTGCTGGGTCTCTTTTGAGGCCAGGTTGTTACCGGTGTGATGTTTGAGCTGGGGTTTGGGTATCAGGCTCCCCTTTGGTCCGTAGCTGATGGTCTCTTTGGAAATGGGGTTGAGGAGGGACCTGGTGGGGCTGGTGCCGGCTCAGGGCAGGCTGGCGCGCTCCAGCATCCTCCTGACTCCAAACTTCAGACGGATCCCGGCAATAATCGTGTGTCTGAGAGCAAGTGGTAGTCAGTCATGCTGAATTAAACAACCTTTTATGAAAGCTCCTGTGCACGCTTGGATAAATGAAGGCGCCTAATAGACAGTGAGTCATGACACTCTATTTATCTTCCTTGCTGAAAGCCTGAGCAGATGCAGGGACCTCTTTTATCTGCCAGAAACATTGGAAAATGAATTTGTTACGTACGGGGGGCTGGAGGGGTGAGATCATGCCAGCAGGCTGGGGCTGTAGTCACTGCAATGTGCAAATGGGTGTCCCAGGTGTCCTGCTCCCATCCCTGCCACAACACCCGGCACAGTGGTGGGGTTGATGACACTGGGCTCTGCTTGGGCAACCGGAGCCTGGGCAGCCTGCACTCTCTGCTTGAGCAGACTAAGCTTTTGCTAGCAGTAAATAAATGCTATTTTTTAAATAGCATCCTTATTTTGACCATAGTTGGGCAACTCCAAGGAGCTCCTTTTTCAGCAGCCTTGCTCTCTGTGTGCAGACTTTCCAGGAGCTGAATTTTCCCTGCTTTGGGGACTCATTCCTTAAAAGAAAACCTTCTCCCTTGGCAGTTTTATTTCCAGCTCCAATGTGATCCATGCTGTCGGACCTGATCAGAGCAGAGGTGTGCGACCCGGGACTCCTGCCTGCTCCCCTCTGCCTGGCTTGGAGCCTGCAGCGCTCGCTGCCTCTCCCCGTACCTGTCTGCGAAGGGGATAGCAGTTATCCCATAAGAGGTGCTGTGCTTAATTACTTACAGTAATTAAAACCTCTTATAGAGGTGTCAGATAAAAGCAGTGTGCCTGCGTGGCAGCAGGGAGCAGATGCTCGCTAACACCCATCTGCTCTTTAGCACTGAGGCCCTTCTGTGCTCCCTGAAATTCCTGCTGCAGCAGCAAAAGGAGGATGAGCAAAATGAGGATATGGAGAAATTTAGGAGGAGGACGAGCTCCCGTTGCTCGCTGCCAGCATGTGCGAGGAATAGCTTCGATTACTTGTATTCACTATGGGATGGGCACTCGGTGCTGAGAGCAGTTGGACTGGTGGCTTCAGGCCCAGGTGCTGCCTGTGACCTTGAAAAAAGCCTTAAAAAAGTTAAAAGAAGATGAAGAGAGGTAACGGTGGTGTCCTCAGAAGGCAGAGCGTGCTGTTGCTGTAATGCGGAGCGAAGCGTGGGCGCTGCTGGGAGCGTGCGTGTGTCTGGCTCCGCTTCCCAAGGGCTGTGGCTGTTGATTTTGATGCGGTTTCTCTTCTGGGGCTTCCTCATGGTCAAAAAATGAAGGAAAACAAGAGGCTGGGGAGAAGGGGATGGTACACACTGGTCCATGTTGGGGGGAGCGTGCTGGGTAATGGTGCTGCCTGCCCTCCCACGAGCAGCACCGGCTGCCTTCTGTAGCTTTTAGACGAAGGAGGGATGCTCCTTACCAGGGTGGTCCTCCCTCTGCCCCCGCTGCTCAGGATCGCTGTGGACCCGTGGAGATGCTTCTGCTGCCTGGCTGTGGCCGTTTGCACCGCAGGCGAGCAGCGATGCCTTTGTGTTGCAGCAAGAGGTGGAGTCCAGGGTGGATTTTGCAGAATGGAAGTGCTGATGGGACCCGTGTGCCACAGGGATGAAGCCCAACTGCCACGAAGCATTTGTTACATCTGCTTAAAGTTAATGGAGCATCGAGGGTTTATGCAAACGAGCGGAGCGGGGAAAGGGCTTGGGTTTGCAGAGTGAGAGATGTTAATAGCATCGCGCTTGCAGTACAGGCGAGTGTTTCTGTAAGGGGCTTGGATTGACTATGGAGCCATTGGGAATCCTAGAAATTTTCCAAGTCATTTTGATTTATCTCAGCCGTTAGGGGACAGAATTTAAGGTGTGATTATTTTCTGTACCTTGGGAAGGGATGTCAACTACTTGTGTTATCATTTTCTTTAGCAAATTGTTCTTTCTTCCCTACCCCACCCCCAGACAAAGGGTCAGACCAAGCTTGCTCTGCTCTCCTGGTTTTAATAGATCGGCTATAATGCATAATACAGATTTCCAGCTGCAAACAAGCAGGTGCTGGCAATAATGAGAGCGGTGTGGGGCTTGGAGGAGCCGAGAGGAATTTGGCAGCACGTTTGCTGGAGCCGGGCCGGCCGCTGGCTGCTGCTCTCCAGCTCCCTCCTGGTGCTTTGCTGTTACCTGGGCTTAGGGGCTGCTGCCCCGCGGGTGCAATTATAATGGATATCGTAGAAACAGATGAGAGAGCCAGAGACATTGCTGGGTGGAGGCTTTCGAATTAAGAGTATTTGATGCTTTTCTTCCTTTGCCTTGTTCCCACGTGCATCAACACCAAACAATTTTTACAAATAGCCGGTGAGCGGCAGTTAATCATAAATTTTAATAAGTCTATTGTGCATCCGTGCTTGGCACTGTCTCTCCTTCCTTTCTCCCACACTTTAGAGATGGGAGCTGACAAATCTTTATAAATGAGGGTGCTAATTTATCCCTTGCAAGCTTAAGCTGAAGGAAGAAACCCCGGAGCCCCCGGCGTGGGACTTGCACTGCCGTGCGAGCCCAGGGATCCCTCCCTCGACGGCTGGCAGGTCCAGATCCCTTCTCGGGCAGGCAGAGTCTTGTTGCAAGAATTTGATGGGGGAAATCGATGGGGGAAAAGGTGGAGGAGGATTTTGGAGCTGTAAATGATTTTCCTTCCAGCATCTTCTGCCAAGGGAGGCTCCAGATTCCTATGAACGCTTTTACTCCGGCATGGAGAAAGAAGGAGATGCGGGGATGCTGCCTGCAAGAGTGTGTCTTTGCCGGGGGGTACCGGCTCCCTCCAGCCCCCCAGCCCATCTCTTCCCCCTCGGCGTGCTGGAGCTCCCCGGTGCCGTGGAGCTGGGCTGGAGGGGGAGGTTTGCAGCCAAATCGAGACTAAAATGGGTCTCAGGCTGCCTAAGTGGGGTTGCATGGGCTCCTTGCACAGAGACTTTGCGGACGGGGGAATTAAGTAGCCCCATCCCTGGCTCGGCAGCCCGGTTGAGCACGTTTAACTTCGAGCATTTGGGAGCTGTAGGAGGAGAGAGGCAGGGCTAAAGCCAGGCCTAATTAGAGAGGAGGAGGAGGGCTCTAAAGCAGATGTGAAAAGCTAGAGAGCTCCATAGACTTTGGTTTGAATTTGGGAGCTAAAGTGCTGCAGTGAAGAGGGTTTTTTTGAGCACAGAGAGTAAACAGCATATTCTGCTGTCTGTGTACTGCTTGCAAGTACAATAAAGCTGAGCTCATGGCTAATGCAAACAGTTTTCATTAAGAAATAATCAAAAATAAAAAGCCATTTCACGTGCTGATAAGAAGCCAGTTGGTTTTTATATTTCACCAGCAGTTTAAGCCATACTCAAAGCCATTTATCTTTTTCCAGTGCTGGCTGCAGAGGATATGAAAAATGCAGCAGGCTGCACATATGTAATTAAACTTTTGGCAGAATCTTTGCCCTGCAGCTTTACTAAGAAATTCAATAATGATAAATTGAGTAGAATTCATAGAGGACTTTTAGTGAACAAGATTTAAAATAATGTATGTGGCGCAGATAATTATTTGCCACACAATTGTCTTGGCAATCTTCTTCTGAGCACCCTTGTTTGATTGTGTCAGCTATTCTTTAAAAACCACCCCTTGTTCTGCTCTTATCGCTACCCCAATTTGCTATTGAGGCTTTCTTGATTTCCAGCCAAGTCCGTGTTTAGCCATAATTATTGTTTTGTTCCCCTTGGCCTGTGCAAATGCAGCGTTTCAAACTGGGAGCACTCCGGGTCCTGCATTTTGTGTGACAGTCGCACAAGTCCCCTCCCGTGCTGTGTCCAATGCTGTGAGCTGGTATCATCAGTCCACTATAATTATCCTTTTTTTTTATCTTTTCCAACACCAATTGGAAGTAAAACACATCACTTGACCCGTGTGCGGTTTGTAGTCTCACTGTTATGCGTGACACTACTGGGAAAATTATGCTGGGGTTGTCTCCCTGGTTTTGCTATTGCTGCATTTAGCCTCTGCTAACGCACCGATAATTTGTATGAGAGGCAATTCTGTGTTCAAATTGTCCATCCAAACCATCCTCAGCACTTCCCCTATGAAAGCTGCATCTATTTTGTTTATTTCTCACAGATTTCCCCCGTTTGCCGCTGGCGGGAGCAGAGCTCCTCGCCCTGTGGGCACTGTGGCATCCCCGCTGTCCTTTGTCACCGCTGTCCTTGGAGGCACTTCAAATATGCTTGTAAAAAGTCTAATTTTCATCAAAAGTTTTTTCAATAGTACCAAGCAGACTACTTGTAAGTAAAATAAAATAATAAAAAAAAAAAAGGTATCTAATAGAAGTGATACCTGTGTGCTGGGACTGAATGGATACCTTAGCGAGTGGCAGGCTCATGTTAAGCAATGGAGCTGGTCTGGGCATTCGCTTTCATTAGTGAGACCTGTAAAATAGGTCTTTTCTGGTAATTTGATAATGGGGAGAGAGTGCTGCTGAAACGCCACGGTAATTCTCAACCGAATGGGGGTAGCTGAAACTTTCCCAGTTAGGCGACACGAGGAGATGAACATCGGCTGTTGCATCCCTTGTTCCGTTCCTCTGCGGAGCCGGGGAAGCCGAATACCTGCGAGCCGAGTGGGATGTTCGTGTCTGATGCTCTCAGGCGTCTGGTTTTGGCAGGTACGGGCAGCCCCGAGGGTCTGGGTCCCTCTGCGGCATTCATAGCTCCTCTCTGGGGCTCCCCCCACGCTCATGGCCAGGCGTTCAGCGAAGCATGCTTTTTTTCCTCAATGAAAATTTGCCCACAAATAGGAGTCGGGGGAGCTGAGATCAAAGCCTGGAAGAGGGAGCTGGAAAGGCTTCGCTTTGGTGTTTAAACACCAGCAAAAGCCTCGCTCTGCCTTGCGGCAGGAGTCCTGGGGGACAGCACAGTTTTGCGGTGAACCCATCAAATCCAGGGACAAGGGAAATAAGGAGAAAGTATGACTGGAAGAAGGCAACGAAAAACCCAATAAACCAACAGCTCAAAGCCCTGGGAGTTCCCGTGCGTGAGTGCATCGCCATTGCCGGGATCGCTTTGGACAACTGGGTCAAGCTGGAGCAGGAGGCGGCTCTTCCCTTCCTGGGAGCTCCGTGTGTAGGTAATGGTGCATGAGAAATAGCCAAAAGGGAGATGGGAGTGTAATAGCGGGGGGACAAATTAACATCTTTGCAAGCCGAGCAGATGCCAAGGCAGAGTTTTGTTCAGAGCCGGGAAGTTAGATTTTTGGAAACGCTGATGACATTTGGTTTATCGGTTCTGTTAAGTGCCAAGCAAAAAGCAGTTGGGAGGTTTTGATTTTTTTTTTTTTTTTTTTGCTCGTTCTGCCTGAACTGTGGGGACAGGAACCGAGACATCTGGGGTTTCCACCCGTGGCTCTGCTGTGGATTTGCTGCGTGGCTCTGGGTGAGGTAGTCCTGCTTGCCGTGCCCATCCCCAGCCTGGGAGCACATGGCCGTCATCTGTACTGTAATGATCAGATCATCCCTGATAAAGTAAATGTCTGGTTTTATTCATTTTGTTTAGTTTATCCCAGAGAAGATGGGGGTGATGCGGTCAAGGACTTGGCCGGAGCAGCGATGTGGGGTGATGGATGGCTCCTTGACTTGGCATTTTGTTACGTGCTCTGCTGCGGCTGGAGGGAGAGGCTGGATAAACCTGGGGGAGGAGGAGGCAGGCTCCAGCCTGAGCCTTGTCCTGGGATAGAGCTGGGGTAGGTGAGAAAGAGGTAAGGGAAAAAGATCTAAGATTGCAGAAGAAAACGTGTTGGGCACAGGCTTGTACTTTCTTGGATGGCATATGCTTCTCTTGAGTCAACAGCTGGGTTTGTTTTTAAGCACAGTCTTAAAGTCAGAAATGCTAAGGGTGGACTGGACCAGGTCACATAATGAGATGAGCGAAAAGAAAAAGAAAAAAAATTGAAGAAAATTGCCAGCGATGGAGTTGCCTGCCTGGTTTCAGTAACGCTGTTCTTAGCTGGTGCTGTGAGAGATGAGAGCGCAGCTGAGGTGCTACTGCACTGTCAGCAGGCAGCTTTTTTTTGCCCTGATTTAAGAAAAAACAAGTCACTGATGTTACATTCTGCATTTTCCCTGCGTTCCCCTAGCAGATACCCGAAGTCTGCAAAGTGCAAAGCTTCCCCAGCAGCCACTGAAACCTCTGCTTTCAGCATTCACCCTGCATTTGTACCTCGCAAAAACTGCCTCGAGAGCCTATGTTGCCCTGGCTGTCGCGGCGTTGCGGTCGCTTGTGCTTTTATTGAACACTTGTTGCTTTCTATAAAGGGAGAAACGCTGGTGTTTTGTCACTTGAATGTAAGTGCTCTTCTCTAAATGTCACGTAAACCATTTTTTCCTTCTCCCTGGAAAGCCCTTGATGCCGGAGGGGGATTTCTGCGCCTCTCTGCATCCTCGCGTCACCCTGGTTTTTGTGTAGGTGGTCCAGCAGCGATGCTGGGAGCCCAGGGGCAGCACGGGGACAGTGCCAGGGTGCAAACCCATGCCCATCGCGCTGCGGCGATGGGGCTGCCAGCACGGGTCCACGGGTCAGTGTCAGTGGCCGGGGCAAGGTCAGCTGAGGATAATGCTGTTTGTGGGGCCCGGGGGATGTGTGCCAAGCAATTAAAGTAATCTGGCCTGGCAGAAGAAGAGACTTTCATCTGTAAGTGACTTCAGCCTTGGCTGCCCCGTTGCCAGGGGTCTGCTGCGCCAGCGTTCCTGCGGTGAATTGGACAAGCCGCTCTGCTGGATTTGGTTGTCCTTGCTATTGCTTAAAAAAAATATTTATCTCTGTCCCTGCAGGCTGGAATGAAGCTCTGCCATCAAATGTTACTGCGCGTTATTGACTGGGCTGGGATTTGGGGACAGAAAGTGTCTGGCTCCGTACGGCTAACAACAACGACAATGTTTATCTGCGCAGCATCTTGCTCTGTTTGCAGAGCAGCAGCGGTGGTGGCCTTTTGGGGGAAAGCGTGAGAGTCGCGGGCAGCGTGGTTTGCAGCCCTGCTGATGCCGTCCGGGGATGCTCCCGTAGCATGGGAAGTGGCAGGAGGGAATCTGCCGGATCGCTGCCTGGTCCCACTGCCGTCAAGTGGGGTTTTAGTCTTTGACCTGGTTTTTTGGTTACCAAAACATATTAAATTCTGCGTTTTATTTTCTGTGGTGTTGAGGACCGTTTTGGGATGCCTTTACGTGTCTGTTTTTGTGTTACAGATGGCAAGATGCAGAGTGTTGCTGACACCCTTGCTTTCCCAAGGTGACCTCCTGTGTCAATTTGCATGAGCCCTCTTATGCTGAGGTTCTTAATTGGCGCTGAAAACGCACGCTGTGCAACGTGCGACGTGATGGTTGGGCATCATCCTGCCTCCAAATGGCAGGGGAAGCAATTGGCATTCTGTCAAAATGGTTTCAGATGGCTCCTTGCACTGTGTCTGTGAAAAAATCTTGGAGTGGGTGGGTCAAGGGACAGGAAAGAGAATTATATAAATCCAGGGAGAGAGCATTCTATTGTCTAAATGTCAGATCTTTAAGATGAAGCCATAGCTGTTGCTATGTGAAGTTGATGAATTTGTGCTCCTGGTTTCTTGGTTTCTTGGTTTCCCTTCACCTTTTCATGCTGAAGGTGAACAGTCAAGGTCTCAGCGTGCGTAGGCTTTAGTATGCTGCTGCCCAGTGCTGATTCCACCCTTCACAGCCCTAACTGGGGCTTGGGTTTTAGTGGCATGGTTTTAAATAACTGGTTGAAATAGAGCTGATAGTAAAGGTCCTGCTGGGAGCAGAGGTCTGGGAGAGCCCGGGGTTATCTGGCAATGTCTTAGCAAATAGCAGTGGCAAATCTTTTGGTAGCGGAACAAATAGTTGCTAAATACAGCTCAGCATGCTCGTTTTGTGACCGGGGTGAAATCAAAATGCAGGGGTTTCCTTCATCAGCGAAGGCAACGGAACTGCAGACCTGCCAGGTTTGGGGTTGGTGGGGGGTGACGGTCTCCCCGCGGGTCCCTGCGGCTGCTGCCCGGCAGCTCTGTCCTCATCATCCTCGTCAGCCACCAGCCCCAGGGCTCATCCCCGCCAGATCGGGACTTTGGGTTTGCAGGTGGGTGTGAGCCCGGGAGTGATGCTGGGGAGCCGTGCGGGACCAGGATCGGCTCCCAGGAGGAGGAGGCAGAGGATGAACTTCTGTCTCAGGGTCTCCCACAGGGCTCTGTGGTCTGCGTGGGGGAAAACCCCCTACCCTAAAGTGAAACGAAGGGGAGGGGGGGCCAACGCACACACCCCTTCAGCCTTGCTTTGGTCAGTGTTTTTCTTTCTCTCTGCTTTTTCCTTCGGGGCGGGGAGGCAGGAGATGCCCGGCTGTCCGTCTGTCACCCTCTTGGCTGACCTGGCTGTTTTTTCTGTACCCCCAGACAAAGGTGAGAATGGGGAGCCCTATCAGAGGAGGAAGGGTGTGGGGGCCAGCCTGCCAGACGGCCCCCCGGCGTTCCCCGTGGCCAGGGACGGTGCCCCGATGGCCGGCAGCAGCAGCTGGAGGCGGATTATGCTGATGATCCTCGCTATAACCATCCACAACATCCCAGGTAAGTCCCGTCCGTCTGTCCATCCAATCCTGGCTTGCGGGCAGCCTCTTCCCGGGATCGGTGCCATCCTGGGAAGATCGTACAGGGCTGCCGCCTTCTCTCCCTTCTTCTTTTTCTTGCTGTTCGCAGATGGTACTTGCCGAGTGGGTGCCTGGGTGCCTTTTGACAAGGTCTATCACGTCAAATCTCGCTCTTCTGGTAGGGCTGAAGCACGTAAGGTCTTGGCAGCAAAACCCCTTATGGGGAGGGGGCTCGGAGGGAGCCCGTGGGCTCAGGCTGCTGCTATGTCTTGAACATCTGCAGCCTCACTCGCTATTGCCAGCCTGTCGTGGGCGAAAATTGTAAATCCGAGAGTATATTGAGAAACGTGATGCTGTAAAGACAACAAATTCTGGTCTCTTTACGTTTCTCTTCTGGTCTGTGTACTAGCAAGAGATGCATTTTAAAGCGCTGCTTCTCTGCGGGAGCACACACGATTGGGGCTTTCTTATTCAAGGGATGGAGTTTGCCAGTAGATGCAAAACTGCAGAGCCCTGAGTCTTGGAGGGCTGCGTCCTGCCAGGGGCTGGACTTTGAGACTGCAGAAAAAGGTGTGATAAAAAAAATGAGATAAATTTGTAACAGCTGAGGATGCTCGGCTACTTTGCAGTTCTTGGTGATGTTGAAAGTAATATAAGGCAACCTTTTCAAATGCTTGTTTTCCTGGTTTCCTCTCCCCTCCCTCCTCCTCCTCTTCTCCTTCCCATCCCCTTTCCTTTCTCTGTTCTCCGCTCAGTCTCTGCCTGTCTCGGGTTGTAGCCTGGATGGGGGGATGCAGGGGGAATAGGAAAAGGCTTTTCTGCCTAACTTGGATCTGTAAACTTGGGGAAAAACAATGAGCGCCTTCGGAAGAGCTGTGCTTTCTGAGCTGGCGTGAACGTGTGGCTTGTTGGCAAGGAGGCGGCTATTGTCAGCCGTGAGAGCTGCTGCGGCACGGGGCTTGCTTTAACTGTCAGAGCCGGTGAAGGGGGAGCTGCCTTGCGTCATCACGTGTGCTTTTCAATTTTGAGAGTGACTTTTATCCAATGCCAGGGCATCTGTCTTAAATTCCGTCACTGGATGGGCATCCTGGGTGAAAAGGCTCCGTTATGGGTCTGTAATCACAGATCCTGTATTTTTCCCCTTGCAAGGGCACCCCAGAATTGAATGGCAGGAAAAAATCAAAGGAAACGCACAGCGGGCTGCCTCGGTGTTGGAGCTGGGCTGCGCGTGGGCGTTCTTCTGCTTGAGCACTTGTGAGCTGCCATCCCTTCCAGCCTTGCTGCTACTTGCTTGTCTCTGGGCAGTAATTGCTTCCTTCCAGCCAGTCATCAGTTCCGAGCACCCTCGTGTACTCCTGCTCCTGTGGATTTTCCTCTTTTCATCCCTTTTTATTTTATTTTTTTATTTTTTTTTTTAAATTATAGGTAGATAACTCACATGCCTTAGTTCAGCTCCATGTATTGCTGGGGGAGGTAGATGCCTGGCAGACGAGGCAAGTAGGGAGCTTTAAATTAGCCACACATGCAAAAAATGGGGAAGCGTTTGCACTGAACAAACCGTAATTGGATTTCATTCTTCAAACAAGTGTCAAGGAGCTGGGGTGAAGAGCCGGGCGGCGTGTGCATCTCGCTGCCTCGGGTTGTGTCGGCTGGGGATTCCTGTCTCTGTCACCGGCAAAAAAAGAAAGTTTTGTAGAGGAGTGAACAAAGCGTCACCCGTAGCAATAGGTTAATGGCAACATGGCCCTGGCTGCCGCAGAGATGCTGGTCTAACCTTTCATTGCTTCTGCAAGAACACAAAGCCACCCTTGGACGGTTACAGAGGCTCAGAAATTCCCTCTTGCATCTTAAAGGTCACAACATTAAAGCTTAATATCCAGAGAGGTGTGTGAGAGCGGTGACCTGCGGATTGTTCTGCTGCTCAGCCCCTGCCTGGAGGCTTGGCTCAGCTCAGTGGGGGTCTCTGGGTCACATTGGGGCTGTCTGTCCCTGCCAAGCCCTGTCCCCAAAGTCCTTCTCCTGCTCCTTTCCAGCTGGTGTGTGCCCTTCCAGCAGCCCCCCAGCGCTGTTGTGGGGCTGGGTGGGTGACACTGGCTGTTTGTGCTCGATGGGGCCACTCCGCGATGGCAAAGCCCTGTACCAACGTCCTCGTTTCAATGGGGATTTGCCCAAAGTCATCCAGAGATTTTAAGTTGCAGAGGTTGGACTTGAGCCCGTGTCTGCCGTCGTGCTCCCCAGAGCCCTACCTGCAGGTCGCAGGATGCCAGCACAGATTTCGTCCTAATAAATAATTCAGTTTGTGATTAAAACAGGAGCTTGTGGCCTGCCTTGCTCATTACCGGGGTCTGGTCTTTCTTGCGTGAAGAAGCAGATGCTGGTCCAGCCTCTCGGTGAGCAGCGGGACGGGGTCCGGCTTGGCTTTCGCTGAAGTCCTTTCGCTTTCCCAGCAAAATCTCGGCAGCGCCGGTGGCACTTCTCCAATCTGCTGCGGCCCCTGCCTGCGGCGCAGGGTTTGGAAACACTGTAATGCTCTACCTCAATTATCATCCCTGCGAGCGGAAAGGCTGACACTATAATTAGCGCAGACTCCTGCAGCGTAATGACACCTCGGTTAGCGTGCGGGGCGGCAGCGCCTGTGCCGGGCGAAGAGGCGGGAGGTGCTGAGCCGAGAAATTGGGGATGGCTCGGCACCTCGGCATGGCTGCCAGACGCGGGCTACCGGCTCGCCCGGCCCTTGGGCTTGCAAAATCGCTTGGCGCTCGCTTCGGCAGAAGCGCGCGGCTCTGGCGCCGCGTCCGTGGTGCTCGCTCTGCTCCCCTGTGAGCCCAATGCATTTGCAGGGAACCTGTCGTCGGAGGTCGTCCAGGTGGTTCCCAAGGGTTTTCTGTCCTACCCTTCGCTTCAGAACGCTTCGTAAAACTTCACGTCCCTGGTGCGGGGATGCTGCGGCGAGGAGGATGCAGCCGGGAGGGGACTGCTCCTGTCCATGCTCACTTTGCTGGACCTCTGGTCTGCCCAAGTGCCTCTGGTGGGCTGGAGGTTGTCTTGCTCTTCTGAAACCTGCAGTGTTTTACGCCTGAGCTCAAACTCTACCAAGTCCCTCCATCCCTTCACCAAAACCCTCACAAGGACCGGGTCTGGCCCTGTTCTGCTCTGCTGCTCGTGGGGAATGGGCTTCCTCTTATTATTGCCAGCAGAGAACAGTTTTATGTACTTTGAGCCCCGTTTAGGGATGAACATGTTTCGGTCTTGGCAATGCATCTATCTTTGGTTTCAAGCAAATGTGCTGGAAGCTGGTTAATGTGCGGGTGAGATAATTGAATGTAAAGACCAGCCTCTCGCGTTCAGTTTGTATTTAGTAGGCTCTGCCGGCAACCAAAAGGTTTGTTAATTTGTTCCAAAGCTGGGGCTGGCAATGTAAAGAATAAATTGATAATGACAGGAGATGCCAAACTGCAGACTGTTCCTGCTAATTAATATTCATATATGCTGGGTTTAGTAGAACATTAATTATGTATTTAATCAGGCTCTGTTTATTCTGGTTTATCTTTGTACCTTGGGTGGCTGTTATGCTGAAGACTTCAGATTAATTAAAATGTTACTGGTGTATCACAAATAACAATTAGTGAGGTGTGAGTTGAACCGCCTTTCTCTTTGCACTCATTTAGAAAGGAGGAGGAGAGCCTGGTAGGACGGAGCTCCGCGGGGCCGTGGGTCCGCTGCCAGCTCCCCGGGGAGCTCCCGGAGAGGTCGGCTCTGCTCTGAGCCGAACCGCGGTGCTGTGCAGGTTGGGGAGATCGGGGAGGTCCTCCGGCGTGGAGATGCTGCAGGAGCCCGTAACGCTCACACCGCTCTAAGGGAGATGGAGAACAGGACCAAGGCTATGTCCTGCAACCGTCTTCGTGGCCCCGGGGCTCTCCCTGGAGTCACAGGGGTGTCGCAGGGGTCTGCGCCTGCCTGGGACCCTTGGTGGCTTAACCGGAGCCCGAGTCATTTTCTGGTGGGTGTCCGTATGTGGCAGTGGGCACGGGGAAGCAGTTGCAGATGTCGGGTTGCGGCGGTGCCCTGCCTTGCTTTCCTCCATCAGCTGGGAAACACGGCTTTTTCTTCCACAAATACCACTCAGCTGATGGCAGGCACCTGGCTGGGGTCCCACTGGCTGCGAGGACAGTGATGCCCCATCCATCTCTCACCCTGAGGAGCATCTGCACCCTCCTCTGCTGCCGCTTGCTTCTGGGGGAGGCAGCGGGGCTGATGTCGGGTCTGGTTGCTTGCGGGCGCGAGGGGATCCTTCCAGCCACCCTAATGTTGCCAAGGAAACCTGAATTTTCCTTTTTCTTTGCGATGGTTTGGGGCCGGAGCAGTGGGCAGAGCGGGGCGGCCCCATCCCCAGGAGCTGTGCGCAGAGCCGGAGTCGTCCGCTTTGCTCCAGCCCTTTCCTTCCTGCAAGAAAATATCTTGCTTTTCCATATCAGTCCTATCATTCCACGTTTGCTCCCCAGTTCGATTTCTGCGATGTTTCTGCCTCAAGTGTCATGGCTAAGCAGAGGTGTCTGGAAGGGAGCAAATGGGACGCGGCAGCGGCGCCGCGGCGTGCACAGAGCCTCTGAGTCACGGTGCGAGGCGGCACTGATGTTCCCTGCTTGCCCCCCAAATCTCACGTGGCTCCACCTGAGGTTTTCTCTCCAGTTCCCATTGCCAGAAACCCATTAACAAGCTGGAATTTATTTATTTATTTTTTAGTAAGAAGGAACAAAGCAAGGAGCAAGACAGACTGCGTGAGCTAAATACAGAACAAATTCACCCTTGGTGGCGGAGGTGCTGCGGGGAGGAGGGGAGGGATGGTGGGGTATCGCTACAGGCAGGAGGGAAAAGATTTTAAGTGGAGAAACTTTTAGATGGTGACGTCTATGGGAGGGATGAATGAGTCTCCTGGGAAGCTGCACTGGGTCGGGGGGAAGGTCCCGCACCCCCCAGGTGACAGCGTCCGAGTTCATCCCCCTTGGGACTGCGCTTGGAGATGGGAGCAAGAGGCACCCGGCTGCACCATGGTTTGGCACCGCCATCGTGCTTTGGCATGCAGCAGTGTTTTTGGGGACCCTCCTTCTCTGCTTGCCCAGGAGGAAGAGATTTAGCCCCAAAACTCGTAGGTTGGGTTCTGGCCAACACTTGGAGCGGGGGCGAGACAATGCCCAGGGGAAGGTATAGCCCGGGGCTGGTGTGGAGGAGAGGGTGCAGGATTTAGAGTGCTGGCACCCTGCTTGTGTCCCCCTGTCTCCACCGGGCTGGCGTCAATGTCTCTGGGTGTCCTCACATCAAGGCACGACCACGTCCTTTACTTACAGTGGTGGTTCCTCGCGTTGGTGATCGATTTAGGCCAGGCACCTCCTGCTCGTCCCTGTGGCAGCTCTGCATCACTTCTCCATCCCTAAGGAAGGTGCAGAGTCTGGCAGCAAGTGCTGCTGCCACTTTGTTTTATCCTGAGGAAACGGGGGTAGAAGGGAAGTCTGCACCAAAGGATGGTAAATGTCAAATTGATTTGAAACACGCTTGTTTGCAGCTTTGCCTGGGAAGGAGAATGATTCAGCTGAGTGCCCTTGGGCCAGATAGCGTGAGACCTGCCGGCTGCCCTCTGCGTGGTGGGATCTGGCTGGGGACAGCCCAGGAGTGAGAACTGCCCACTTAGATATGGGAGCTGCCTGGACGCTCGCTTTTCTTTATGGCTTCTTACAGCTTTAACCAGTTTTAATGTCCTTTTATGCGTCTCCTGCTTTATGACTGTCTAGGGGAGAGGAGCAGGTGGCTGGTTTTGGTTCTGATTGTTGGCTGATGGGTGTGGGGGATCCTGCCTGCCGTATCGTGCCGTGCCGGCAGCTCGTGCTGCAAATGGGAGCTGAATCCCTGAGCTGCCGTCACCCCGGGATCCAGCCAGCCACGGGTGGAGGAAGCTGATGGGGACCCCAGTGTTGTCACCCCTTGGCCCAGTCCCCTGTTGCGGATGTCTCCAGTAGTGAACAGTGATTTAATCCCACCCATCCCTCCTTGGCTGTCCTGTCTGCACCTCTGCCAAAACCAGCTCCTGGCATCGAGGGGTGTAGGTGTGCGATGTGCTTGCTGCTTGGGTGTCAGCTGGTGGAGACGTGTCCAAAACAAAAGGATATCTTCCCACCGGTGAGGAGGGAGCTTCACGGTGAGGTTTGTACCTAACCCTAACCCATGGGCTGGTTTGGCATCTCCCAGGTGAGGAGTGGTGGTTTCTTAATACCACGCGGCAGTGCCTGAATCCAGGTTCGACGTGCTCCACCGGTGGGTGCAAGGTGGGATGCTGGAGGCTGCAGCCTTTTAAACCTTAAACCGAGGCAGTAAGGTTCAGCCAGAGCTTATCTGTCAGACCCGAACCAGAGCTGGTGTTTTCTGTGGTGGAGCCGGTCCTCGGATGTTGGTGAATTCGAGGATGCAAACAGACTGCTTGTTGCCGAAGAGGAGGGTATGGAGAGAGGGGTTCGTGGATGGCTGCAGCAGCACGGAGGTTGCGTGCTGTGCTGTCAGATTGGCGTTCCTTGGGACGGCGTGATTTCCAGGCTGGTTACATTGTCATTAGCAAAAACTGATTGAATTCATTCTCCTGGGACAGGCACTCCCATGCATTCAGCCTCCCAAGAGAAGGCTGGGGCAATGAATGTGATATTGCATCTCAGTTATAAAGAAAAGTAATTATTTATATGAATATTCTCAGAGATCCATTAAAGGTTGATAACATTCATTTTGAATGATGGGGTTTTTTGTTGGTCTGTTGAAATTGAGACTATTTTACAATTGTTGACTTTAATATGCGTTTGGTACCCACTGGGGTTTGGCAGAGCATGAGAGCGGGAGCCATTTAGCTGCGCCGATTAATCTGTGTCTTGTCTGTGTGATGCCTTTTTCTGAAATTACAGCAGACCTCCTTCCACTGTGACTTCTGCTGGCTGCATTGCTATTAATGGTTATTCTCGGGCACTCTTGGAGCACCTTTGATTTCTACTGAAAGGCATTATTTTTAGTAAGAAAAAGGAGGAAAAGATTTCTCTGCAGCTTGCATTTCAGACAAGAGGGTAAAAAGGAAGACGCGGGTAAGGGAAGGTGTCGGCATGTGCGATGAGCACGTTGTACAGCAACTCGATGGAGTTCAAGTGCTGCAGAGGGTCAAGAGGAGCAGAGGAGAGCGCTGGCCCTGGCGCTGGCTTAGCCTGTGCTTGTGACTCAGAAGGATGGAAAGCTGCACATTTGAACAGTTATGAATTTTTCACAGCGCTTTCTGCTCTGGGGAGAAAAACCAGCCTGGGACGTGGCTTTCCAAGGCTGCTGCCCATCGCATCTCCTATTTGATTTGCAGAGGGACCCTTCGGGCACGGATGCGTCAGGGATCGAGCGGTTGTTGTTTCCAGCGGTGCTGTGACGTGATGGCCCTGCGAGCGGCCGGGGGGAGATGAGAAAGGTCAGATCGGATGCAGCCCACGAAGACAGAGCTGGGTGTTCAATGTTAACCAGAGTGTTTGGCACGGCGGTGACTCATGTGGGATCAGGAGGAGCACGGCCACACGCACGCGCTCGCTCTGGGAAAGGTTGCTTTAACCTTTCATTAAACCTTCCATTAATTGTCGCCTCATCAGCACATATTTTGACATTTTCATCTATTAAGCACCTCGATGGATTGAAACGACTTGCTCAAAGTCGTTAAGCTTCGGTGCGAGGGGGTGGAAAGCGTGGCGAGGCGGCCGGGCGACGTGCCGGCGTCGGGCGAAGGATGCGGGCAGCAGCCCCGGCTGTGGGCGATGCTCTTGGCAGCCGTGGGACGGCTCTGCCCCGCTCCTCTGCTCACGGCGAGATGCCACCAGCAAAAACCTGGTCTTGTAAAGGCGGAGGCTAAAAAGAAATCCTCCTGTGGGCACAACAGGGCTCTCGTGCATGCCGTGCATCGCTGTTTCCCTGTCCGCTGCGTGCACCCGAGGTGTGGGTGCCCCTCTGCAGAGCAGGGCTATATCACTGCCGGTGATGGGAAGGGTCCTGGCCGCGGGCTCTGGGCTGCTTTCGGCTCCGTGGCCACCAGCTTGGCTCCCTTCGGATTTCCCCTTGCTCCTCCTGGGCAGACGGAGGCTGAGGCTTTGGGTCCGGGGTGCCTTGGGAAATGGTGCGTGAATAACAGCCCACTGTAAATGTAATTTCGTGTATTCTGTGGGCATGGTTGGGAAGTTTCCCTCTGCAGCCTGGGGGGTGTTACAGCCCATCACGCTGGTACCATTAAAGCAGGGGAGAGCGTGGGCAGGGGGGCGAGAGTCGCGGGGTCTCTAGTGCCCCACTGACAGCAGCTCATATTTCAAAAACTAATTTGTAGGCAGACACCTGGAAAGCCAGTGAAGAACTGATAACGTACATTTATCTCTGCGGCATCGTTTTGAGTTGCTGATCGGTGTTTTGTAAGTGGTAACAGCCACAAAGGTGACAAAAGCCAATTAAATACAGTATTTTCACCAGCTGGAATGAAAGTCCACTGAAATATGCATGTGGAAGCTCCTTTTCTTTCTTATCCCCATCAGATCTTGCAGGTCTGCTGCATTAAATATCGGTGAGCAGTGGCCTGAGAAGTCATTTGCGTGCTAGAAATGAAACATTAAATATCTGTGATGGATTCAGGTTGTGTGGGGTCAGGGAGAGCCCGTTTCCAGCACGGGTCGGTCCCTGCTTTTAGAGTAGTTCTGGTTTGTTAATTTAGGAAGGGGTTTTCTTCTTCCAGAAAAGCATTTCCATGATGAAGGAGCTTTGGGACATTGGGCAGTTACTTTAATTCTTTAAAATCAGGTACCTCTGGTGTAAGCAGTGGCCGTATGCTGCTTGGTGGATTGAAATGATGATTTGCTCCACATTGTGCTTTGGTGAAAGGGGGAGAAAAGTGGAACAGGGTGGGATGTAGATGGTCTGGCTCCTGCGGGGTAAGTCAGGAGGTGGCATTAGGGGAATTGCCTCATGCTATCCAAATTCCACCTTGTTTAATGGGCGCAAACCCTCGAGCAAGGCCACGGACTTCTTTTGGGCTGGTTTTTCCCCGTATCCGTTGCCATGAGTCGCCCAGAGTCACCTTGTGTCACATCCTACCAGGTTTGCTCTGAGCAGCTCGGGCTCGCTGGTTCTCTCCTTGTTTCAAACCCAAGCAAACCCTTGCAGCTCGGCCAGTTGCACACAGGTGGGTTCACTGGTGTGAGCACCCAATTCTGGAGGCTTTTTTCAGACAAAGCTCCTGTGAAATTGCCTGGAACCCCTCAGGGTAAGGTATTTGGTAGCACACTGGGGCTTAAAATCCCCTTTTAATGGCATTTTAACTCCATGGCATTGCACACAGCAATATAGTTTGGCTTTCTTTGTGTCCATTCTGCTGTTAAGCGCTGGCGAGCTGGAGATTTCAGCTGTTTGCTTTTCCAGGTGATGGCTGGCTCGACCTTGTCATCATCTGCTGTTTTTCATCGCCTCTTGCATAACCTTGATGGGACCCATCCGCGAATCCCTGGAAAACTTGGAGGCAAAGCTGCGCCATTAGTTTTTATCTTTTGAAATCAAAGCGGCAGAGTTGAGCTGTCTGGGCACGTCAGAAGCTTTTGAGATGTTTCACCTTCTTTCAGCTTAGTGTATGCACGTCATGGGCCTCGGCCGCTGCTGAATCAGTGCTTTATTAATGCCTCTAATGGGTAAACTCCTGAGTCATTTATAGAGCCATCCCTGGAGCAGGAGAGAGGAGCTGAGCTAACATGCGATGCTGAAGCAGGTCTGTGGTGGCTTGTCTGCAGTTCCCTACCCGGAAAGGCAATTTGTCTCCATTTTCAAACCGCCCGGCTTTATGGTGCTTTCCTTTACTGTGCAAACCTTTATCAGGTTTTGCCCCCACACGCCTTTTTTCCCCCACAAACGTGCGATTACCTGAGCAGGCACTGCAGGGCTTCCCATCGGTACCAGCCGTGCCAGAGCTGGCAGCTCTCTGCACGACGTGCACGGCCGTGCTCACACCTTTTAGTTGTTTGCTCCCTCCGGATCATTACGGTGTAAGATAGCACTGAAACGGGTTTTTCTCCTATTGCTTTTTTCACAGCCAGCATTTCAGAGGGGCAGCACGGTGAGGCTCTGCTGGATGGGATCCGTGGGGCTTTGTGACCCTGCCTGCTTGCTGCCTGCATCTGCCCGTGGTTGCAAATAGTCGTGAGAATAATGCTTGCCCGGGACTGCTTTGTCTGAGCAGATTAATCCAGCTGGTGCCTTGGGTTTTGTTTTCTCCGTCCTGTCACCGTCTGTTGGCAGGGTCAGGATGCAAGCGCTGCGTGGGCTGCGGCGTGCAAATCCACGCGGGGAAGGGGACCGGGCCACTTCCCCATCCCACTATGCGTCCCTCAAACAAAAGCTCTTGTTCGTTGGGAACCCGGGGGAGGAGAGGCGATGAGTGAATAATTCATACCGCAAATAATAATATATGCCACTATAAACTGCAAATTAATCATTTAAATTTTGTCTCTGTGTTCTGCTGAAAGGATTTTTTGGCTAGGGTAATAATTAGGAGTGATCTGGCCTCGTTAGTTGGCTTCTTCTGCAGGGCTGCAGAGAAGGCATAAAACAAGTTGAAGTCCTGCTTGGCCAATGTGACTTTGTCACAGCTCCTGTCGGCGCCGGGATCTCTGCGGACAGCTTGTACGTGTGGCTGAAGGGCTCCCTTCAGGTCAAGCACGCTGTCGCCGCTTAATAATAATTCATGACAATGTAATGCTCGAGGGACTCCTGCGCGTTTGCTCCGTCCGCACCACAATCTGTTGCTGCTCCCCGGATCCTCTTCACGTGCACGTTTAGAGGACAAGGATTTCTCCATGGTTATCTCCCACCGTGACAAACCTGCCTGAGCCCGGGGAGCTCTGTCCCACCGGGGTGAGCTGAATTGAAGCCAAACTCTTAACGAGCAGCAATTTTTTAGAATAAACTGCAGCAGCTTGTTTTGTTTTCGTTAAGTAGCACGGCAGCTGTGACGGGTGCCGTAAGTGTTTAACCAGAAGGTGTCGGCGTGTTGTACATGCGTGCGTGGGCAGCAGTGGTTTTTAGCGTGGGGATGGAAAACCTTACGCACGCCGATGGGGCTGTTCATGTGGGTCTGGAAAAGGTGCTCTTCTTCTTACTGCCTCTGAGGGAACTGGGGCTGGGGAGCTGGGGCTGTGGGCTTTCGGGGGGGTTAGCATCACCACGCTCTTGTGATAGTACATTTTTGTGATAGTACATTTTGCTGGAAGTCCTGGGAAGTGGTGAGGGTGCTGCTGGAATCTCAAGGAGCAGCCGCGTGGGTTGAAGCAGGAGGGGAATGGTGTCTCGGGGCTGCTGCGCTGCACGGGGATGTGGAAATCCAACCAGGCGGCTTCTTATGGGGAGGTCGGGCCAGGGATCCAGGTGTTCTCGCTCGGAAGAGCCTGTGGTTATGGACGTGGAAGAGAAATGCTATGCAGAGAGTGGCCAGGTCACCTGTGTCAAGCAGCAGGTCAAGAGTAAGAGCACTCATGCCGCTGTGCTGGGACCTCTGGTCTTGGGCCAGAGGTGCCTGCGGGGACAGCTGGGGCTTTGGGGGAAACGCCGCTTACCAGTACTGGAGCTGGTGGGACGTACTGCTGCGTGTGTGTGTGGATGATGGCTAAGCAAGGCCACCTCCGGAGCAGCGGTAGCATTTGTGTTTCAAATGCAAAGTGAGATCCACTGCTTTCTGGCTCGGTTAAGTTAAAAAAGAAAAAAAAAAAAAATCTTTCTAAAATGACTTTAACCTCCTGCTCGCTAGTCTTACAATGGTGGATACCTAGAAACATGAAAATCAATGAAATCTGGTAATCTCCGCGCTTTCTCCTGCAGTAATAGCAAAATGATATTACCTAGAGGGAACTGGAATTCAATCTTGGGGGAAAATCTTAAGAGTTTGAATAGTGGCGACAGGGACATGCTTAAACTCTCATAGAAATACAAACCTCATTATAGCAAGATTAATTTCCCACTAGGAACTTAACAGTTCTTCAAAGAGCAGAATGAATAATTGATGACATGTTGGCATCCGTAGTACCTTCTTAAAGGAAGCGTGTTCATTTGCTGACCCAGGAGAATTAGCTTCATAAATCCTCGCAGGAGGAGATAATGTCACTCCCGGCTCCGTTAATGCCGCTGCCAGGCTCGAGGTGCTGGTGGAAGAAGTGCGGTCCCAGCCTTGCAGGTGGAGCATGGGTCAGTGGGTGTAAAGCACTAAGGTATGTGCAGCTGCTGCAATACTTGGCATTACCGCGAAGGACTTGGGCAGCCGTTTATGAGCCCAGCGGTACTTGCTTCATTTAATCAGAGGATGCTTTTGCAGTGAACCACTGCGGACATGTCTCTGGCCCCGGCTTCCATGTTGGCGCCCATGGTCCTGTGTTGCATTGGGTGTGCGTTAGCTCATGCAAAGGGTATTCTCAGCATCGTGGGCTCTTTCCTTTGCTCACAAAGAAAGGCATTTACTGCTGTTAAATCCATAATTCTTTCAATTTCTTTCAGAGCTCTGCAGGCACAAACATCCACTGAGCCATGCTCTCCTTATCTGCCCCAGAAATCTGATGTCCCCGGCAGGCAGAGCTGCAGTATTTCTGCTGTAGGTAGAAGTTATTTACAAACCCTGTTTTTCCTCTCATCTTTGTCCTCCCTCCAAGCCCAAGATTTTGCCTTCGCTCAGACTGCGGGATCTGTGAGTTGCTTCTTGTTTTATCATCACCACGGATCCTCCTCCTTCTCCCCTGCCTGCCCAGAAGGGCCATGCTGCATCCCCAGAGGAGTTTTCCTTTACTTGCAAAGGTATTTTTTAGGAAAAGACACCCACGGGTGGGCTGTGCTGCCGGCACCCTGCTGAGCGCATCCTCTCGGAGAGGAGCAGGTCTGTGTTCCCCTCTCACTGCCATCCTAACCTGCTTCTGCATCAAGAAAAGAGGAAAAAAAACCAAAAAAGCCCTAACACCTCTGATGCTGTTCCACAAGAGTGGGCTGTCAGGTCTGCCTGTAGCATCCCGGTGCATTCTGCCTGCTGCCACGTTCATGTGTGAGATGAGACGGAGCAGAGGGCAGGCAAGTGGCATTGCTGCCTGCAAAACAGACACGTGTTAGAGCGGTGATCCCAGACAAGGCATGAGCTCCGGGATGCTGCGATGTCATTTTCTTTATTCCTGAAATCCTGCCTACGTGATGACAAACTGATTTGGAGAGAAAAGTGAATTTTGTGTAGTTGATTCTTTAACATTCCTGTAGGATGTTGTTCTCTATCCACAGCCTATGTTCATTTTCTTGCTCTTTGTGGCTTATAAGAGTAACACAATAACTGGGGTTAATTTACTTGCTGCTGTAATTTATCAAGGCCCTGTGAGCGATGCTTGCTATTTACTCATTTGGATTGCTGGGGAATCTGAAGGGCTTTTATTTTTGGTTGTTTTTGTGAACAGACCTTCTCCCGAGAATTACAAGTGGCTACCCGCGGTGGCTGTGAAGCTCATTTCATGCTTGAAAACAGAGCTGGTGAGGGCAGGAGCTCGGCAAGCCCCGTGAAACCCGGATCCTGGGTTTGCAGGGGGGTTTTTTTGGCTGCTGATTGAGACCGAGAGCGGGTGGTGGAGGGCTGTGATCCCTGCCTGGCTGCATAAGCTGCCCTGAATAGGATTTAAAATCGCAGGCTGCTTAATTTCACCCGGTTCTTTGAGCTTGCCAAGCTCTCGCGGACTCGGGTGGTGGGTGATAAGGGAGAGGTTTGATGGGATAGAATCAGCTGTTCCACTTTCAGGTTGATCCTTTGAACTTCAGGCTTGCGTGGCATTTGCAGCTGGAGGTGCTGGGGGACGAGCCCTGCTATATGAGCCTGGAAGCGGCTGCTTTCCTCATGGCTGGCCGCTCCGGGCAGAGCTGGAGCTGGTGCTTCTTGGAAAATAGATATTGGAGAGCGCGAGAGCAAAGAAACGGTGTTCAATGCTGTGGGCAGTGCCAGAAGGCGATTTCAGACTGGGGAAAACGGGCAAAACCAGATTTCAGACCAGGGAAAGTGAAGCAGCTTCCCGGGCAAGTTCAATCTCTATTAGTTTCCCAACTTCTGCGTAGTTTAGAGGTTTCCTCCCCTTTGATTGAACACGTACAGCACCGTCAGTGTGTACCTGAGCAGCGAGTCTGGGCTGGCTGGAGCCATCTCTGTTAATGACAGAGCCTTCTGCTTTCAAAGCAGAAGCATCTCTTCAGTAAATCTCTTCCTTTTTAAAGTTATTTGTGTATTTTGTACATTATCCTCATCCAGGTCTTTGGTATCAGGGCTGGTTAGGAACTGTCAGCACAGAGCCATGTCCAGGCACCCCAGGACAGACGTGTCCCATGTCTACTGTGGGCTGCCTCAATGCCAGCACCTCGCTCCTGCCTGAGCAAACCTTCCTCTCCTCCCTGCCAAGGAGAATTCCCTGGAAAGTGCAGCACTAAGCACTTTTTTTTTTTTTGGGCTAGTCCAAAGGCAAGACTCTCTCCTGCAGCCCAGGGCATCACAGTGATGCTGCACCATGTCAGGAGTCCATGCAGTCCCACGGGGGCTGGAGAGCTTTGGCCTCCCCAGAAACATCCCAGCATGGAGTGGGAGTGTGCAGAGCTTTCTGTGCTGGGGAGGAGGAGACGGATCAGTGCTGGGCCTCATCCCAAAGCCCATCCCAGCCAATTCGTGTGCTCCTGTGGATTAGAGCAGACGGGAACGTTGTCACTGTCCTCCTGGCAAAATGAGACGGAACATCTTGTGCTGTTTTGCAGCTCTGCTGATGGGTCACTGAAGTGAAATTAAAGTAAAAATAAAACCAGAGCTGTAACAGCATGCTGCAAACATCCGAGTCCCCCCTGCTCGCCGGTGCTTGCATGCTGGTGGATGAGCGCTGGGGGAGCTGGGGACCTCAGGCCAAGCGTGAAGGTGTCAGAGGTGCTCTGGGAGTAGCGTGGTCCTCGCTTTGCTCCTTGGCTGACGTCCTCCTTGCCAGCTTTTCGTGCGCTGCGTAAATCTTTCCTTGGCTGCTCCGCTCAGTGCTGCGGCTATTGTGTTGTACCGCACCATCACCTTCTGCCTGCCCGTGGTGCCTTGCCATCGCTCTGTGCTCATCCAGCTTTGCTCCACTCCCCTTTCCACGGTCCTTCCCTTTGCACCGGCTCCTCCTTGCTGTGGTGTTCCCTCTGGGCTTTTCCTTTCCAAATTTTGCGCTGGCTGCCTTTGCTGTAAAGATGCTTTTTGGGCTCAGAGCAATGCTCTTGCTAGACCTGCATGCTGTCCCCGCTCCTGCGTGGTCCTCCCCTGCTATGCTGCCAAACACGTGGCCCTGAATGTGCCCTCTGAGGCTGCGGAGGAGGGAGCTGATCCTGCGCAAAGCAGCGGCCAGGAGGACGAAGACGGCAGGGCTTGGCCCCAGAGATGGTGTGAGCTCCCAGGGTGGGGAAAATGGGTTCCTCTTGGCTTTGGAGCTGGTGGCCGGTCCATGGTGCTATGAAGACTCCCTGGTTTAGATCAGGTCTGCATATTAGATGTAGTATGTAAGGAGACTTGTGTATATCATGCTTTTTGCCCTTGCCACCGCGATCAGCAGGCTGCTATAACACATCCCGTAGCTGTCTGGCATTAACAACAGGAGTCTCTGTTGTGACCCTCCAGCATGGTTATTGCTTTTCAGTTTGAGGTTTTGAAGCTTTTTTTTTTTTTTTTTTCCTTTTCTCGGAAAACAAGCAGAGAGGAAAACATGCCTTTGCAATGAGCACTGCTGACTGAGAGGTTTGTAGCTGATCCTTAAGTTAGCGTAGGATTAGTCTGATCCCTGGGTAATGCCTTATCAGGATAAAGCGTCTTGAATTGTAATGCCAAGGAAGCCCAAGAGAGGCAAAATCCCTTTGTTTAGGTTAAATAGAAGCGTTTTCTTGACAGTGGCTGAGATTGGTCATATTTTTCTTTCTTTGTTCCGCAACTCTGCAAAGAGATGCTGAATTAACGCCCCAGCCTGGTGCCTTCACTATGTGAGCTCTGCAGCTAACAGGGTTGTGTGGACTCTCCGGCTCTTCCAGCTCCATCGCTGGTTGCAAGAGGGGCTGACAACTGCTTCAGCCACTGAAATCCTTGGAAAACCCCTCTCTGACATGAAAAGGTGTCCTGTGGGACATGCACGCCTGCCTTCCACCCTCTTTGACATCCCAGGCTGTGGGGCTTTTGCCTTGCCCTCCACAGAGCGGTGGCCCACCGTAAATCCCTCAGTCGTTCAGGGTTGCCTGGGACTGTGCTCCTCTTTGCCTTTGCTCGTGACGGTGCCAAGAACCAGAAATCGCACAGGGCTTTTTATTTTTCAAGCTGATGTCTGAGCCTTCGGTGGGTAAGGAGATCTGCTCTCCCGTACCCATCTTCAGTGACCTAATGTCCTAGTCATCCATTTGCAGAGCCTTCAGTGCAGTGTATCTGTAAGTGGTTGACATAGAAACATTAACCTTTCTCTTTTTGTGTCTTTTCTCACCTGAAGAAGCCGCTTGGGCTATTTATAATTTGAATGTGTGCAGAATACCCGAGAGAGGGGCTGCAGCCGGAGGGCTGAGCTGGCTTTGAGTGTGGGCAAAGTGGCAGCAAGCTCTTTCTTTTCGTTTTCCACGTAAATCTTTGCGTATCTGTTTGCTTACCCGTAAAACAGAGTCATTTTGAGGTTTGACATCTTCTTTGAAAGAGGCTGAACCTGTGTTATTGAAGCGGTGAAGTTATTGTGTGATCTTGGCAGGCTTTTCTAAATGAAATATTTGAAACAAATCTTGACAATGGGCTGAGTGTGTCACACAATATCTGCTATATATAATTAGAGGCTTCCCAAGCCTCAGCAGTGACCGTGGGATGTGCTGGGGTCCCTGCTGTTTCTGGACCACGCGTGACACCAGACTTGCTTGGCTGTGAGTTCCTGTCAGATGCTCTGGGGTCGGCAGCCCGTTGGCCGATTCGTGGTCATACTCATCCCGCCCCAGCTCTGATGTCCTCTCGTGGGAAGCGGGGACCTGGACGAGCCCATGGCCAGCAGCTGCCGCGTCACCTCCTCCTCTCCGTGCTGGTGAGCATCTCCACCGTGCTGTAGCTTCCACCATCGGCTGCTTCTCCCTCTCCAAAGAAGCAGTTCACTACGCACCATCTGTTGATTTTAATTTCCCATAATTTGTTTCCATGTATATGTGATTTGTACTTTCATTAATTGTGCTGCTGAGCTTCTTATTCGTGAGACTTGCTTTGCAGCAGGGAAATCATTGTGGTTTCTCCCCTCTGTCAAAGCTATTTTTGTTTTTCACACAAATGAGCGCTTTTGTCCTTTGAATTTTGCTCTCTGGGCGAGTCTCGCTTAAAAAGAAATCTTTCGGAAGAGCAGTGCCAGACCCATTTGTGTGGAGCTTCATTACATCCTCATAGCCGTCCTGAGCACAGCCATTAAACGTCTTTAAAAAGATCTGCCTCCCAAACTTTGCTTAACTGCCTGCAGAGCAGAGACCTTCAAAACCATAACCATCGGCAGGTGCAGCCCCTTTGGCAGTCGCAGCCCTCGGTGGCTCTGCTCCTGTCCCCGGGCGCTCGCCCATCTCCCGGGCGGGTGATGTTGGGCAGTGTGAGCACTTTGCACCAGCGTGTGATCGCTCCCGGGTCTGGCGCGTGCCCCAGTTCCCCCGGCTGTTTCACTAGATGGTGTTACCATCCAGACGTGATATTTTAGGGACAATTTGGAGTCTCCTTACCCCGTAACCCTGTACGTGGGGTTGATTGCTGCTGTCGTTTGCCCTGTCTCCATCCTGAGCCTTGGCACAAGGCTTGGATCGGGGCTCTGAGGAGTTGTCGAGTGTTTCAGCTCTCCATGTTCAGCCTGGACTCGATGCAAATGCCGTGATTATCTGAGTTAGTGCTGATTTTTATGGTGTGTTTCCAAGGCAACTGGAAATTCAGAAGACCACAAACACACACACAGCCCTCTTCTTCTGAGACCTCATCCTCCAGTACACAGGTAAACACTCTCAGTGACATTTTCCACCTGTTTGAATGCTCATCTGAATAGTCCCCACTGTCGTGGCTACCAGCAGCTGGAGCAGGTAATTGCCTCCTTTGAAGGCTGTAAAAACCCAGCCAGCTACACAAACAGGTTTCCTTTTGTTCTTTGAATGTTTTTCCACCCCCTGCAACCTTGCTTGGAGGGGAGCGATACCAGAGAGGCCTCAAAAACAAAAATGGGGATTTTGAACAAAGGAAAAACAAAAGTAGCAGTGGTTTGACGCTTTCTGAAAATCAGATATTTTCTGGGAGGGACAGGGACCTGTGCCAGTGGTGAGAGGGTAAGAAAAGTTTGAGAAAGGGCAGGAGGAGAGCGGAGAAGGATGGAGCCGTTATTCCCGAGGAGCTGCACGGAGGGGGCAGCAGCGGATCACAGGTCTGTCCCACCCGCTGCCCTCCTGGGAAGTGCTCCTCGTCTGGTTTTCTTTGGGGTTTATGGGAATAACTGTAATCTAAAATCATGGGATTATCTGTAATATAAAATAATCCGCAAGGTAGGAGTTTTCTCGGGGAGTTTGGGTTTCCTTCTGCTTTGGAGACTGTCTGTACAAGCGTCGTGCTGGTATTTGGGCACGGGGAGAGCAGAAACGGGGAAGGTGGCATTGCTGGGAGCCTGGTCCTGGCTTAGCACAGCTCCTGGGGACTTCACGGGGGAAATTGGTGTTTGGTTCTTCTGCAGCCCCCGTGGCACCAAGTCATCTGCACCTTGCAGGGACAACCCTCTGCAGAGAGGTTTGCTGAGCCTGAACCTTTGTGAACAGATTTTGGTGTTTTGCACTGCTATGCTCCTTACTAAAATAATATTTCAGCTGGTGGGGATTGTGATCTTTTCCCCTCCAGTGCACTCATAAATACAAAAATCTCTCCTCTCTGTGTTGGCTTCATGAGAAACTGCTGGTTTGGGTTCGTAGTGGGGAAGTACCCTGGGCAGTGTGGCAGGCTCTTGTATTGATCTTAGGTTAAATGAACTTAGATTAAAATGAGAAGGGTAACGACCTGGCCTGGAGTCCTGCTTTCCTGCTCATGCCAGTCTTTCTCTGTTGGAGCGCAGGAGGTGGCACAGTCTCAGGGCTGCTGTAGGGTTTGACCTTACTGTTTTTTTCTTTCCTGTTTCAGAGGGTCTGGCTGTGGGAGTTGGATTCGGGGCTATTGGAAAATCGGCGTCTGCGACCTTCCAAAGCGCCAGGTAAGCCACAACACCGCTTCTGCTCTGCGTGCATCAGGTTTTGTGTGTGCCTTTGCTTCTTGGAGTTTGTCTGTCTGTCCCACGTTGCTACTGAGCCAGGGTGGTTGGAGATGCATTGACTGAAACTTGTCTGGATGCACAAGCGTGGGCAGAAGGAGCAGAAGAAATTCCTAGTGCTCTTGCATTTTCCTAGTGGTTGTGCTTGTCAGGGCGTGACAGAGAAATGCCAAGATTTTCCACAAAAGCAGCATCCCCAACGGGTAGGAGCAGCTGCCAGAGCTGTTGGAAAGCGTGCAGTGGCTTTGTTTTCCATTCCTGCCAAGCAGGGCCACTACTCTCTGTAATTGGTGGCAATAAAGACCCTCAATCCTCCCGGCATCCCTGCTCGCCTGCTCCCGGTATCCCTGCTCGCCTGCTCCAGCCTTGTCAGCGGCCGCTTTCGCCCAGCTCAGTTTTTGGTAGCACTAGCATTGCCCCTGTGCCCCCATGCAAAACCTTTTGTGCTTCTCTAAGGGACTGGTGTGAACATGGGGGGGTTAATTCAGCTCCTTTAAACTGCCTGGAGGGGTTGGGGGGGAGCTTGGGCTTCAGGTACATTTTCATACCAAGCAGGAGCAAAACCTGAAGGGTACAGGGTGGGTGATAGCAGGGAGAGCCCTGCTGCTTCCCCACACCCAGCTGCCCCTGGCAGAGCTGAAACTGGGCTGACTGGGTGCATTGCTAAAGAAATGGGAAAAAGGCAGAAGTCTGGTGCGAAGCAGGAGCCGGAGGAGCTGCCTCGGCCATGGAAGAGCTGCTGGCACCTCTTGGCGGCTGGCTCGCAAACGGCACCCTCCTGCCCAGGCTCCTCGACATGCCGTTACCGATTGCTTTTCTTTTTCTGTTTTAATTTTATACCCGAGACTCATAGCACACCACGTTCCCTTCACCCTTTGTTTACCAGACCCATGCTGTAATTTATGTCGTTTGGGGACACGCAGTGTGTTCGGTCTGTGAATAACCTGCCCAGCCCTTATGGCTCATGGATGAAAATGCCATTATGTCTCAGCCGCCTTGTTCCTGCCAGAGGATCTACGGGGCCTCAGGGATGTTTTTGGAGCCCTCCAGGTTGTCCAGCCCCTTCTCTGGCCAAGCACAAGCTGCATTTGTGAGGACTGTGCAAAGACCTGAGCAAAACCTTCTGTACCCAATGCCCTGTTACATCCCCAGCTGATGGGGGACCCATCCTGATAGCACGGGCTGGCACCGGGTACGCTGCCCCAGGGACTTTGATTGCAGCAGATACTATCCAGATTTGTGGTGAGAAAAGCAGGATACACCAGCTCTAGATGGCGCGTTTTTCTAACCTTTTGAAATAAAAGGCTCTTCACAGAGTCTGTGGAGGCTCTAGAGATGCTTGAACAAAAGGACTTTTTTTCATCAGCTGCTCAGTAAAAGCTAAGAAGCCAGAAGCAACTGGTTCTTTCTCTGTATTTACAACAGCATTAATCACGTTAGATGGAAGGTGGAGACTGTACCATGAAAATACCAATGCAAATTTAGTCAGCTGCGAAAGGAGGCAAAATAACTTCGTTGCCATCAATCTGTCTGTCACTGTCATCTGCGGGCAGCCCAAAAATCGCTTGGTGTAGCCTTCCGCTGTGAAGCCATTTGGAAATATCCAAGAGTAAAATTTTAGGTGGCTAATTTGTGTTATGTAGGCTTAAGAAACAGCAGTGGAATTATACTTCATGTGAGCTAACACGAGAAATAGAGCTAACTCTTTTGACACATCCGAAGGGGAAATTGCTCCTTGGCCAACCTCAGCTCTTAGAGGACATGACAGTCGTGATCCCTTTCGTGTCCATTATTTTGAAATAGCGTTTTAATGAAACAGCTGCGTGACTCGGTTTACCTCCTCCATTCTGCTTCTGCTTCCCCCTGGGTGTGACTAACCGCGTTAGCACCAAGCTGAGCCGGAGCTGGGGTGAGCTGCTTCTCGGGAAGGCTTATTCCTTCAAACCGTGAATTGTGCAAAAGTATTTATGAACGCTCCGACACGCTCAGAGCCCGAGCAAAAGATGCAGGATGCTTGCAATGGCTGCTGTATGTTTCCAGGGTTGGCTGTGACTTGCCCATGCTAACCAAAGGACCTTCCTTGCTGACTTGTGCTTGATGAATAAATGCTGGCTTGCCTGGGGAAGCGCACTGCCTGATTGCATTGCTCCCAGAGGGGTGAAATCTCGGCAGGAGCCCGAATTCATTCCAGCTCACTGTAGGGCCCTGGTGAGACACAGCCGGGCTCTATCCTGAAGGGCTGTTTCCAGAGCCACGGGCTTTGCAAATAAGCAGCGCGTTTGCAGAGAGACGATTAGGAAGAAGGGGAGAGCACCAGCCGCTCTGCAAACCGCAGCGGTGCTGCAGCAGCGACGTCTGGGCGTTGCGAGCAGCCGGGTGCTGCTCTGGCTTGGTTTGCTTTCAGGCTGGTCTGAAGCAAGCTCTCTGGGTGCAAACTGCCATGCACCGGCGCACCTCAAGGGTGGGTGTTGCAACAGGGTCCCTGCCTGCCTCAGCCGGCCGTCACGGTCCCACGTGCTTCGCTTTTTTTCCACGTAGCGCAGCCATGCTCCCCGGCTTTGTTAGGATGAGGGTTAGTACCCTGTTCCCGATACTTTGCGGGGATCCCGCAAGGCTTTTCCTAGGCTAAGGACTTTCCCCTGCACTGGCGGCTGGAAGGTTTCTCGGTGCTGCCCGCGGCAGGAGGGATGCTGCGGGGCTCCCACCCTGGCCGTGCGGTTGGGGCTGTGCCGGTGCAGAGCTCAGCCCTGGCCGAGCATGGCAAGGGACCCATTTTGGGGTTTTAAAGGATAGTGGGGCTGGGTGTGCTGCAGAGAAGCACAACCTGCGGTTGCTGGTGAGCACCAGCACGGGCAGTGTAAGCAGCGTAGTGCAGGCAGAGACCTGCAGCTGATGGTCTGGGTCAGGGGGAGACTTTGGGGTTTGGTTAAAAACCATAAAAGGATGATTAGGAAGCAGGGTGGGATTCTTGCCTTTTAAAACACCCAGCGCTTTGCATGTGCTGGCATCACCTCTGCCATTCTGTGACTCTCTGCGCTCTTGTAGGGTCCTGCCCCTTACCTCTACGCTTGCAGGATCCGACCCTCCGGGCTTCTCCATCCACCCCATCTCCCTGGAGCATCTTGGTGCTGCTTGCCAGGCCCCTGCCCGCACTCGTCCGCGTTTCTTTGCTGCCACCGGGTGTGCAGGCTCCGTTCCTGCGATCTCGCTCCTCCACGGCTCCTCTCTGCCGGTGCCAGGGCTCGCCCTTGGATTACAGCCCCTCGCCTTGTGAATTGTTTCATTTATGGCTTGCGGCGTGGGGGGAACCCACTTTATTTGGCTTGTCAGGGGATGCGAGCGAAACGTGGTCCCGTGCCTGAGGAAGGTGGGGTCTTGCCGGTGGGGTTGGATCTTTGCTTTTGGTGCTCCTTCAGCTGGGCAGCATGCTTGAGCCTTTTTTTGGAAAGGTGATGTAGGTTTTACGGCAGTTTAGACAGGGCTTAGGACAACCTAATGTCTGCTCTCAGGGTGTTTCCCATGGGGGGCTGAGTCGGTGCTCGTCCTTGGGCAGGAGCATCCCTCCCTGCTGCGGAGCATCCCTCCCTGCTGCGGGACTGCGGTTCGCCTGCCCAATTCCTGGCAAGGATAAAATCATCGGAAAGTCCCATGGGCTGGAAATAGTGGCTCAAGGACAAAGCTGCTGCGATGACAGAAGAGGAGTGAGACCCAGAGCGAGTGTGTGTCCGGGGTGGAGGAGCGATACCCAGGAAGAGGAGCGGTGCCCGGTGTGGGGTGTGCAGCGAGCCCCCGGGAGGGGAAGGTCCCCTCCAGATGTGAGCAGGGAGGCAAGAGCTGCTCCTGGCTGCCTTCCAGGCAGGAAGGTAAAGAGAAGGGCAGCCATGTCTTAAAAAAGCTGTTTTACCTCCCCCTCTTTGCACACTACAGCACGGGGGGGGAGGAAACCCTCTCCACCTTGTGTGGCTGATTTAACAGGAACCAGATGGGGCTGGAGCTGCTGAGATCAAGACGGGCTGAATTTACACTTCCCTCGGCTGCTCTGGGGATGCGGAGTGGGCAGGAGTGCAGGCAGGGGTGCAGGCAGGGCTGTCTAACACTGGTGCACTTTGTCGGTGGTTTTCCTGGGGCTGGGTGTAGGAAGAGAGGGGCTGGGAGAGGTCCCCGCTGCTGGCCACGCTCCGCACGTTTCCATCCACCGGGGCTGTGGTGCAGGGGAGTTGCGTGTGTCGGGGTGGTCTCCTCTCTCCAAGTCCCTGCTGGGTCTTTTAGAGGACAAAAGCACCCACCAGTGAACCCTGGGGCAACCCTGAGCCCCTCATTCTGTGGGGGGGTTACACCAGCCACGCTGGGCAGATGCAAGGTGGGGTTTGGGGTAGGCAGGGAGGAGATCCTAAGTGCCCACTCCGCCGTCCTCTCTGGACCCAAATCCCTTCCTTCGAGACCCACCTCGACACTGCTGCGTTGGCACCCAGGAGCCCGCGGCATCTCCGATCCCTCATCCCCTGCCCACGTGGTGGGAGCTCGTGCCTTGGCTGGAAACACAAGAGCGGAGGGGGAGGTAGGGTCCCTGGGGACCTCTCTTTTTCTCTCCCCTCCCTGCCCCATCGGAGCTTCTTCCTTTGAGAATCAACACGAGGGGCTGGGTATCCCCCTCCCCATCCCACCCAGCATCGTGCCATTGCCTTGGTGTGATGACTGGATTTGGGGGGAGCCCGGTGGTGCAGGGGAGCGGAGAGGGATGTCCCCGGGGGGGGTTAGTGGGGATGTAGGAGGCTAGTTCTACTTGCCCCTTACAAATCCTCCCTGTGCTGTTTGCTTTCTGAAAGCAGGAGGCAGCTTGTAATTGTGTTGTATGCAAGCACACAAAAAGCCAAATCTGTTTTCTTATGGAGCGTGGCTTCTTCCTGCAATTTTTTTCTGTCAAAGAGGAATTCACCATGAAATTAATTTCCTTGGTCAGGATTGCAGGAACTTCTGAACATACCTGTGTTATACTGCAGAGTGAACAGAAAACTACTGTAAAAAGCCTGGGCCAGCAATTTTGCTTTCAACAGGAGAAAGATTTGGGAATGTCTTTAAGATATGGACCCAGTGCCCTGAGGAGGCGGATGGAGGGTGAGGGCTTCGCCTCTGGATGGCAGCGGTGGGGGGAGACGGGCGAGTGGTAAAAGCAGGACAGTTTCTGCAGCCGGTCTCATCTGTGCAGTGAGTGGGGGCTGGACTCGGATGGCTTCCTTGGCTGGCTAATTTGGGGGGGAAAAGGGAATCTGTTGCACAATTAACTTTGAACTGGCTGGATTTTCTCTGCCAGTCCCTCTCTGGCTGATCTGCTCCTCTGTAATCACGGCACTGTGTTTCCAGCAGTTAGGATATCCACTGCATCACTGGCTGGCACCACAGGCAACGGGCAATTCACCGGCTGGTACCCGCGGTTCTCCCGGCTGAGCTGTTTTCCATGTGGGATGTGAAGCCTGTGCACTTGGGATGCTCTTCCAGGGGAAATAATCTCCACGTGCCAGTTCCCCCTCGAGCACGGGTGCACAGGGGGTCTTCCTCCCAGTCTCTGTAGCATATGGTGGCTGCGTGGGTGTAACCTCCGAGTGTGTCATTTTGCAGCCTCAGTATTATTTTAATGTTGTTTGTGTGTGTAATTTAAAAAATAGGATAAAAGGTTATTATTAAGGCTGGAAAATCAAGCCCGAAGCTACTGGGAGATGCTGGCAACACGGTTGCCAGTGCGCTTTTTGCTAGGATCTTTGTAAGCACGCGTTGCAAACTGTGGTCTTTGCCCAGATGCCCTCTCTTTTCCCCGCTCCAGCTCCCCTGCCCTCACCGTCCATCTCTAGGTCCTTTGTGGTTTGGTTCAGGCTTCCTCCGAATCGTAGGACAGAGGGTACGTGAGCACCGCAGTGCCTGGCTGCAGCCCTGGGCGGTCTGCAGGGACAGAGCATCCTCTGAGGATCGGGGGGTCCTGGGGGGGGGACGGGTGTCCCCAGGGACCGGAGTTGCTGTCTGTTCTCATGCGACACAGCACGGGAGCTGCGGGGCCACGGTGCGCTGCAGCGTTAACTCTGTAAGAAAGCAGCCTTTGTCACGGCATGAGGCTAAGTCCGGTCACAAGGGACAGTATGTGCCAGAAAATAAAATTTAAAAAAAAAAAAAGATAGTTTCAACTGCGGCAGGGTTTTCAGGTCCTGGGTAATCAGTGAGGTCTAAGTTTGGCAGAGGGATCATTTAATTTTAATTTCGACCAGTGCTGCGAGCCATCCGCAGCCTGGGGCTGGGTGCTCCCGCAGCCTTTCAGCTTTGGCGTGATATGCGCTGCCGGGCTGCCGGGGCTAACCACGCTGAGATGACGGGCGACTTCTGCCTTGTCTGAAAAAGCATTCATCTCCTTTACTGTACGTTTGCTGGGCTTGTTTCACAAAATACCTCCCTGTGCAATGGTTTGAACAGCCAAGCCTGGTGCTCTATTCCCATGTATCTTATGTTATGTTCGTATATTCGATATACGTATCGTATGTTATGTTCTGCATTTTCATTGCTGGCTTGTGTCTGTGCTGCCTGCTCTGGGCACCTTCCCTGTCCTCCTGGCATGGATGGGGCAGAGCTGCTTCTCTACTTCTTCCATCAAAAATAGGAGGTGAGTTAGGACAGTGCGGACCTGACTGTTACAGCGAGTAACTTGGCTGGTCGCAGGCAAGAAGTATCTGCAAGTCCGACTCGAACTGAAACGACAGAATAAAACGCGGATGGGATTTTACTGCACTCCTCCTCTCCCAAAGCGCATCGTGCATTTTTATTTTTCAACGCACCCCTGTTCCGGGGTAGAAAGCTCATGTCCCTGCTGATGGGCAGGAAAGCAGAGGTGCCCGGGATGACCTGCAGGCTCTGGGCTCGCAGTCCGACGCTGGCAGTTTCTGCAGAGCAAGAGCTGCAGCCGAACCATCCCCATCCCTGGTTGCTGCTCCTCTCCCATCTGACACTAGGTGGTAACATCCATGTTCCTATCAGCCTGTTCTCCGCAGATTTGGGGCTGATTCATAGTTTTGCACCGCTGTAGGGCAAGCCCTGAAGCTAACGGGACTCCCAAATGTGGCTTTTTTGCTGGCAAAACGCCTAGCAGAGGGCTGCTCTTTCAGACGCGAGACAGCGTTCAAATAAGTGAAACCGATATCGAGTTAAATGCTATAAATTACTATGAGCAGATGAAATATATGAAGGACTATAAGTTTGAAAAATAAAGTGAAATGTTTTGTTAAGCCATGGGTGGTCTGGGCCCCGGGTCCTCTTAGGATACCACGGATGCAAATAATTTAGAGAGGTTAAAAATGGCGCAGGCAAATTTTTGGCAAACCTCTGCTTTAGGATGAAGCGGAGTACCTTTAGGGGTGGTGGGGCCGCGGGGTGTCAGTTGCTGCCTCTGGTTTAACGCAGGGGGAGTTGGGGGGGCTCTGTTTGTGGTGACGATGGCAGCTTTCCCTGCGTGGCTGGGGAGCGATTCTCGGGGTTCGCGTGGATCCCCTTTAGCAGCTGTAGCAGTCGGAGGGTGAGCCGGCGGCAGGGGAACCCCCCGGGTCTCGGGTGGGGGCAGAGGCATCTCCCTCCTGTGGGGGTCACCCCCTCAGCACCCTCTTTTCCTGGGCGAGGTGGACCTGCACCCAGCGAGCTTTTCTCACCTCAACCCGAAGCTCCTCGGGGCAAGGACGGATTCCTTCTCCCCTTCAGCAGCTCCCAAATCCAACCTTGTTGCATCCTCTTCTCCAAGCTGCAGGTAACGTTTTGTCCAGGGTCCGAGCCCTGCTCGCCGCGGATGCAAGGAAGTGGAAAAGTGCACGTTTCTATGGGTTTAATGTTTAACTTGGGCTTGCCCTTCCCCAGCACAGCTCGGCTTGCAAAGTGCTTTTGGTGCCGACAGACTATCGCGTCGTGGCACCGGAGCTCCCACCAGCATCCCACCTGCCCTGGCTATCTCCTGAATGAAAGCTCCTATTTAGGGCAGCTGGAGAGCGGGTGTGAGTGTGGAAGTGATGTAAACAGATATTTTTTTATTTTTTTTTTCCCCCTGATGATGATGGTGATGTTTCCTCCACTGCAGCACAATGGTTCCCATTCATCGGCCCTTTTGCTGGGAATGCTGGCCTTGTTTTGATCTGTTGTGCCCACAGATTGTTTCCTGTCCAGCTTTGGTAAAACAGACAGAAAAGAGGCTTCGAGTTGACAGGCAGACTTTGACTATGGCTTGGAAAATATTATTTCATGGGACAGCCTGTGCCTCCCACGCTGTGTCTCTCAGGCTGGAAGAAAAAAAAAATCGGCTTGATTAATGTACGGAGATTGAAACCAGGCAAAAATTTTATACTGTGTTTTCTCTGAATGAATGGAAATCATTGTGGTCTGAGAGACAGCAGAAGACACACTGGGTTTTTCTCTCGTTCGCACACACACAATCTCTGCCTCTTGCTTATGAATAGATCCACAGTGGAGCTAATAAAGAGGTTGCTCGGGTAGGATCAAAATGTGGGGTCGAATCACAACCTCTTTATCGGATGAAGGCCGTGCACAGAAACACCTAATGGAAGAAACCCACTTATTGATGGTAGGTGAGGTGGGGCTGCACGGGGATTTCCACGTTTCCCCGGGATCCCAGACAAATGCTGCTCCTGCAGCCAGGCTGCTCCTGCCCGAGGTGCAGAACAAAGCCCAGCGCTGCCGCTGGTTACAAAATAAAACTGTTGGAAGATGCTTATTAAGCACCTTTTAATTAGCCTCTCCTGAAGGTAGATGTTTATTACTAAGTGAGAGTTAATGAGCAGGGTAGGTTTCTCGAGGGTTTTTCTTTTGTGAACGGTGGGGATGGTACCCAGGTGTATTTTCACCATGGCTGGTGCTCTAGAGAAGAAAGTGGCTTGGAAGGGTTTGGCAAGCCATAAACCAGGACCGTGGCTCCTCAGCTGCTGCGTTTCTCATCGTGGCTTAATGAACCTCAGCAGCGATGGCTGAAGAGATGGAGAGGAGAGGGAGGCTGCTGCCGGCGGCGATGGCTTCTTCCCACCAGAAGCCTCAGAAGCAGATGTCCCAGCCCCTGTGTGCAAACGTGCAGATTGGCTTTAAGAGAAGAAATGCACAATTTAGGGCAGAAGAACAGGTCTCAGCTCCGGATGAAATCAGGCTGCGTGGATGTTGGGAAAGCGATCTGCTCCATCACTTGCCGGGAGAGCCGGGGCTTCGGTTTGGCAGTGAGGGGACAGACGTCCCATGCTCGCCCTGCTGGAGCAGCAGAGCTGATGCACGTGCGCTCCATCTGCCAAAGTTTTGTATTTCTCTCTTTGCCCATCGGAAAACAGTTATTGTAAATGGGTATTACACCTCTTCTAGGTCCTTAGGAAAAGGAAGTGGGTGCCTGGGAAGCAACGTGAGGTGGGCTCGTACAGCTTTCCCCCCACAGAGACGTTTGCAGGGTTGTGCAGTATCTCTGTCATCTTGGGTGGAGTTCCCCAGTTCTTGTTTGAAGCCTTAGCAGATGCTGCAGGACCGCTCCGATGTGCTTGGTTTGTGGTGTAGGGGAGATCTCACGAAGCAGCCCCTGGTGCAAGGCTGAATGGAGGATGGCCGTGGTCCGTGGAGTGGCAGAGCCTCCCTTCCCGCTCCTTATCCTCGATAAACAAACTTACACCACTGACAGACAGGAGCCAGACTGACCACGATGTCTTGGCTTCCTCCTGTATCCAAGAAAAATTATTACTGCGTGAATAATGAAATCAGCATGACACCAAACACAACAGCGCGTTCAGCATCTCCCGGAGCAGCTCCGGAGCTGCCGACGGCTCCTGTCATCTTGCATGGCCAGGTCTGCGGGACGGGCAAAAAAAATGCGGTGGGAAGCGGTGTGGCCTGCAGTGTTTTTATTGAGCTGCCTTCAAAGCTACTAGATGTTTTCCTCACCAGGAAAACATTTGTTCTCCTGCAGTGCCTGGATAGTCTATCGTCCTGCAGACGGACCTGCTTCCCATTTTGGTGCAATGCTGGAGGGTTAAATCTGGGGTCTTATGGCGCTTTGCCACTCAGTCCCTGATGTGGAGAGATGCAGGCAAGGAGCAGAGACCTTGTTTTCCAATCTTTGGATCAGGAGCAGAGCGTAAACATTTTCCTGGTCCTCAAAAAACGCAGTAGCTTGGTTTGGTCAAAGTAATCGGGGTTGCTGGAGACTGGTTCAGGGTGAATTTAAATTTGTGGGGGAGACTTCCCTGATGCAAACCAGGTCTCTGGACCCCAGCAAGGACCCTCGCCTGCCTAGAGCACCGCGGGTCCTCTGGGCGATGGATGGGCGGTGGGAAGGTGCTTATGTCCCACCATCAAGCAGAGGCGGGGGGAGCCGTGCCGAGCCCCCCCGGCAAAGGGAACCCATTTCGGATCGGCAGCTGCTGTCAGGCAAGGCTCCAGCCGGGAGAGCAGCAGTACTTGGCAGCGAACCGCGTCTCGAATGGTTTACCTTGGCCTTGTGGTGCTGGTCCTGCCTCCTGCCAGGCTGGGGAGGTCGGGGTAGGTCCGTTCCCTCCATCCCCGTGCACCAGTGCCGGGGGGGGGGGATGCTTTTCGGAGGGTGCTTTTTTTGCTTTTTGAGTCTTGCAAGCGGGTGCTTGGCTGGCCGGGGGTGGTTTTCCATTGCACGGACAACTGCTCTTTCTGAGGCAGCCGGCTGTCAGAGGTCGTTCTCGGCTGGCGATGCTGCTGGGGAGCCCGTGGAGATGCCGAAGAGGGAATTTTGGAGCAGAGCTGTGTGCTGCCTGCTGGGTCCTGTAGAGGTGCTGGGCAGGGGGTGAGGGAGATGAGAAGCATCTTCCAAAAGCAGCCAAACTGCAGGCTGCTAGAGAAAACGGGTGCTTTGTGCTTTCCTGAAATTCAGAAACCAAAATTCAAGGCGCTTGAAGTCAGGGTCTCGGGGAAACCTCCCCGAAGTGGTGCAGCCCATGGCGGAGCCAGGCTGAGCAGAATCCCTCGGGCTCTGTGCTTTGCATCCGCATGTCGGAGGCTCCTTTGCCACATTGGTGCTGGCAGGTTTGGTGGCAACACTCGTTCTTCTTCACTTGCCTGTCCCTTGTCCAAGATGATTGGGTCGAAAGCCCGTAGCAGCCCAGCCTCCGCTGGGCCCCAGCTCCTGGGGCTGGATGGGTGCTGCAGCCTTTATTTATTGCCCCGGGCTGGAGGAGGAGAAGACCTCCCAAGTCAGCAGGGAGGTCTCCAGAGCCTGGCTGGGAGCCGGGCTGCTGGCTACGAATCCCTCACTGGCCATTCGCATTTACATCACTGTTTGTATAAATAGCCTCCCCTCCTCTCTCACTTCTTCCTTATCCCTTACTCAAGTGTCTGGACCAAGGAGGGGTTTTGGTTGATTTGTAATACTTATGAGAGAGAGCTGGCCTCCCAAACAACATCTGGCTCCGTGGAAAGTCTGTGTAACGGTTGCTTTCTTCTCTTTCTGTGGTGGTCACTGCGTCTGCAGATACAACCTGAAGGGCAGGGGATGCCAGGAGCAGCTCCCGCGTGGAGCGCTTTGGCTTCTCGCCTCCCTGCGAGAGGGCTTTGCGGGTTGCTGGCCGACCCTTTCCCCAGGTGTGCTGTTGGCCGACTGAACGGTTTCTGGCCAAGCTATGGCTGGGTGATGCAATGGCTTAGCAGCCTGTGGTGGCCCTGCAAGAGAAGAAGGCTTCAGCTCTGTGTTCGCAAGAAGCCCTGAGCAGCAGCTGCTGAATGCACTGTAGTGCTTCCCCAGGGCTCCGGCTCACCCTGCGCCCCGTGTTGGAGGTGAGGCACTTGTGGTTTTCATTGCAACCGTGTTGGGTGTCTGCATCATCCTCGTGTGTTTTAGAGGAGAGCGGCTGGGGAGGCTGCCCAGAGCTGGGGAGGACCACGGAGGGGTCCCGGGGCCGGCTCTCCGTGGCAGTGTGTGATGCTCTGGCCGGAGGACCGATAACGATGCAGTCCCAGCGGGTGCTGCAGAGGATGGGTTAGTCAGGAGGTGAGCTGGGGCTGCTCCCTCCCCGGCCCCGAAAGCTAAAACCTGGCAATCACAAGTTCTCCAGGACCTTACCGCAAAGGTCTGTCCTGCCCAGCTTTGATCTGCAAAGTGTACCCGTTCAGTTCCTGTTCACCTTAAAATAAATGAAGAGGGCAAAGAAAAAATCAGAGAAAGAAAAAGCCATTATCCCTGTTTATCTTATCAAGATAATGCCAAACAAAGCTCACTTTGAACACCAGGTTTGTCTTTGCAGCCCCCGTGGTTTGTTCCTCTCTTTAGCAGCCTGGTTTAAAAATAAACCCTCCAAGGAGGGGAAGCAATTTGAATGAAGACATTGTTACTGTACATGATGTGATAATAGGGCCTTTTATAGCTACAGCTGTTAGTAAATTGTTTAGTTCCAGGTTTTCGGGCTGCATAAAGGAGTCGCTCTGGTGCTTTCACTCTCTCCCCTGGCGTGTTTGAACAGTGATGCTGCAGGAGAGGGAAGAGGAGAAACCGTTTCAGTACTTTTAATTTTGCTCTTAGCTAATGATCCCCATCAGGATGCAAACGGGGACGCGGGGGAATCATCCGTGAGCCCCTTGATGCAACCCTGCCGCGGTGGTGGGAGCAAGTGGGATGCTGAGCTCCATCCTGATGTTACTGCAGGCACCTGAGAGAGGATGAGTGAAATACATATGTATATGGATCTATACGTATAGCTGGGCTTTTGATTCCCTTCAGGTTCTTTTCAGCCCCTAGCAGGGAGGAAGAATAATGTCCTTATTAACTACACTCATCCTTCTTCCCTTGCCTTGCTCGAGGCTTTTGTTTTCTGTAAGCGATGGGGGCCGTGTGTGCCGATGGCTGCCTGGATCTGGAGGACAAAGCAAAAAAAAAAAACCCTAAAAAATACCCCCTAAACCTTTCCTCTGCCCCAGCATGCTATTTGCAGTGAGATTTCCATGGCATGTAAAATCATTTTCTATGTGAAACGTGCTTATAATTAAAAGATTCATACAAAAAGGAGAGGCTTGGTATTTTTGCATGAAGCTATAAACATTAATTGGCAGGTATTATTGGGAATTTTTATAGGTGGGCCATAATCCCAGCCCTGCTTTTAGACCACCCAGCTTCTGTGTGTGTTTAATTTTTTAAAAAATATTTTAATAACCTTTATAAGGTTCTGTATCTCCCTCCAGCTCTAGCCCCACCCAAGATCAATGCAGCCACATCGTTAAATCCTGCTTTATTTATGGGCGTGCCTATATGAATATGTAAAAATTTAAATTGTCTGCAGTCTGATGCTGTTTAAAATAGAGTTAACGAGGTCTCACATGAGGGTCTTCTTAAAGTATTTAAAAATAGGTGCTTCTGACTTGTAGGGTCTTAACCGAAACCTCCTGGTGATGGTTAGAGTTGGAAGGTGCTGCCTGTGGCTCCTCAGTGGCTGCCAGGGAAGGATGTTCTTGGTTTCTGCTCGAAAATGGAGAAATTTCTGTCCAAGCCATCACTTTCGGGAGCCGGCTCTGACAAGGTGTGAGCTCTTGCTGTCCCCACAGACTCTTCTTTTTATGGCCTTTGCCATTCTGCTTGTAACAGTTTGGGGAGATTTACAGGGTGCCTCGGGGCTGGGTGTCTGCAGGGCTTGGGGTGGCCCCTACTGATGCTGAGCGTTTTCTCTTTTCCCATCAATATGCTTCTGAAAAAGGAAAGATGCTGTGAATAACAGCGATGGCGGAAGCCCTGCAACTCTGCGTGCTGCTTTTTAATGCTGCCTTCCTATCCTTATCTTACAAACAGGGAAACTGAGGCAGGTCCCCGCTGCATGGGCAGAGCTCAGCAGGGGCTGAGCCTCTCCGGGGACTCACCCACCCGTCATCCCACCTCGGGCCGGGTCCCCACCTCCCCACCGGGCTGGGCAGAGCTGGGGACCACCCGCCGGCTGCCGGGACCCCGTTTGTGCGCGGGCGATGTCACCGGCGTCAGACCTGGGAATAGTTGGGTTTTGGGCTGGTCCCTTTCCTTGAGCATGAATTTAACCCCAGTAAATACGATGGGGAAGCGATGCTGAGAATAGGAAGCGATGTCTTAATCTGTTTATCAGTATCTGTTAACTTTTTAGCTAGGGGGACCATAACCGTCCAAATAGAAATTTCGCTGTGTGATGGATCCTGCTTTTCATTACGTGCCGTGAGAGCAAGCGGGAGGGCAAGGGCGATTCCTCCTGACTTACATCTCCTGCAAAGGGGGTTTTGCAGGGAGTGACTCCAGGGCTTGGGTCACGTCTCCTGCTCGTTTTGCAGATACCAGCCCTGGAGAGCCGGAGCTGGGTGAGGCTCGGCCGACGCTGGCCGGATCCTGCGCTCGCAGGTCGCGTTCACGCTCTTATCTGGCAGCAGGAAAAAGCACCGAGGCTCCCCGAGCCTTTCCTGCTGCGTAGCCGAGGTCAAAACATGGCGAGAGAGAAGAGAGCAGGAACACACGGAGCTCATGAAACGTGTCTTTGTGCTTTCCAGATCGGGGGAGATGTGAACTTTTACCCTGTGCGTGAGTCTGACTCATAAATCAAACAGTTACATGAATAACCGGGCAGATAAGAATAAAGATTTTAAAACCCCAGAGGAATAAATAGTCCCTAGACAATGGGACCCCTCCGTGCGATCCGGCGGTAGATACACGCCTGCCATAACAGAACAATGACCACTGGCCGGCCGTGCACAGCCCCGGTTTCTATCACTTATCGCTCGCCCCAGCCGACATTGAGGTTTTGAACTTGCTCTTGCTGGCAGCTGCTCGCATCAGGGCACGGCTGGAGGAGAGTGTCCGGATTCGTGTCCTTTCGGCTGAGCCCCCCTGGCTTCGCTGGGATGGGGAGGAGATGCCGCAGCCCCGCAGGGCATCCGAGCCCGGGCTGGCAGTGCCTGGTACCCGATGTGACAACCCTCACGTGTACTGCGTATCTCGTGGGGTGGTCTTGCACCCTTAGCCAGCTGCCTCGGAGGGCTTGCCTACCTTCGCGTGCCAGTCCCCAGTTTCCTCAGCCAGTTAAACCATAAGGATAACAACTTGGTGGTTCATGTGGGAAGGGTTTGGGGGGGCGGGGGGGGTCAGTGTCAGTCTTTTCGGGGGAGTGCAAGGGGATGCACTGACCGTGAGATGGGTCAGGGAGCTGAGCTTTGTGTTAGATGTTGGTTGAATTGGGATTCGGGAGCGGAGGAAGGACAGGTCCTCGGTGCTTGTGCAAGTCTAGCAAAAACACGTGTGCCGTGGGTAGGACGCAGAGCACACCAACACGCGGCAGGGTTGGGGAAAGGAAAGTAGAAAAAAAAGTCCTGCGTGTTTTAGCCGAGTGATGTAACTTGAAGATGGAACCAGCTCAGGCACGTGAATGTGTTTGGATGCTTCATGCACAGACCCATCCCCATCCCCATCACCTTGGTGTGCAGGATGCAGCCGGCCGGCTGGTGCTTCCCCATCCCGCCGGCCCGAGCCGTGCTGGAACGGAGGTTTGCCGGAGAGGGGAGGTGGGTGGCAGCCCCATCCCAAGCTGGCCTGGCCCTGGTGGGGATTTGTGTTGGGAAAGCTGGAGAATTTCTTGCTCTTCAGCTAAAGTTCATGTCCCGGCTGCCGCAGTCAGAGGGGAGAGCAGGTTTTACGACTTTGAACTTAGCTTGCACACCTTTGGGATAAATTAAGGGTAAAATTTCCTGAAATTGTAAATGTTTACTGCGTGCGGATCCAGAGCGGTGTATATTTAAGGCTGGCAGAGGGCCAGGCAAGCAGATGTGACACAGACCAGGCGGTACGCTGCTTAGGAGCCCAAGCCATTGGATGGGAAGAGGGAGGGAAGGGGTAGGAAGAGGTATGGAAGTGGCTACTGAGGAGCAGTGCCGTAACAGCCAAGTACCGGGGGAGCAGGCATTGCTTCCATTGGGATGTGCCTCCCACGCACAGCTCTCGCAGAGACCCTACAGGAACTTTTCTATTCCCGGGAGCAGGCTGGCGGAGCGGCTTGTGCACAGGCTATGTAACTGCTCAAACCCGTGCCACTTTCGTCTTGTGTTTTTGCGGTTCTTATTGGAGATGGGTGTCCCTGCGACCGTCCAGCCCATTCCTGCCTCCTGATCTCTGCAGCTCTTCCTCTGGTTGGTGCCCCAGATTCTTTCCTGCCGCTTTTCCTCTTCTCGTTGTTTCCTTTCAGACGTGCTGGCTGTCTTTGGTGCCGTTTGGAAAGCACCTTGCTCGTGGCACGGTTTGGGTGGAGGCTCTGCTGCCGACTTCCAAATGAAACCAAGGTGCCTATTTTTGTCGGATTTCATTGAGATGTAATTTCCACTCTGTTTTTATGTCTGAATAACTGGGAAATCGTGCAGTGGCTACCAGCCTGGTTGTTTCTTTGTTGGTGAGGAGGAGAACTGAGGGCTCTCAGGCTCAAGGCGTCGTGCGATGGGCAGCACATGCTGCATCCCCTGCCTGGGATGGGGCTCCATGCTGCATCCCCTGCCTGGGATAGGTTCCCATGTTGTTCCATGCATTTCTATGTCCCGTGGGTAATGGGGCTGGTGGCTGCACTCAGGAGGAGGAGGCACAGTAGGTTTGTATCCCCCCTTTTTTTTTTTTAATGGTTTTGAGTGTTTGAGATGAAAGATACTGCATTATCAAAGGGCAAATCTGCGGGAGTAACATCCTCCCACCTGCTTTTGCAGGTTTGGCCTTTGAAACGCCGAGCACGTAAAGCGACGGCCTCCCCGGGAGCCCTGTGCACCCCTGGATGGCTCAGCCTGCTGCCCAGGGTGGGAGCGCGGTCCAGCGGCCGTCGGGGCTGGCGAAGGCGACCGCTGCCGCCCTTCTCCCCCCCGGGGCAGCTCCCCGTCCGCCTCCTCGCGTGAGAGCCTCCCGTAATGCCAGGGCAGAGCGTGCCGGCAGCCGTGTTGAACAGGTAGGGCAGGTATGGGGAAACGCTCAGGGCCCTGCGCTCGCCGCAGAGCTCCTTCCCACCTGCGAGCCCTGATCAAACACCTCGACGGGCGGCCCGAGTGGGAGCCATGATGTAATCTTGGGAACCCAAAACAATCGGCCCTTTCATGGCAAGACGATAACAATCAAAACAGTATGTAAGGGCCTGCCATGCAAGAATACACATGCACATTATACACTGGAGGGAATTGAAAGCCGTAGTGAAAAGGGGCTTGTTAAGAATATGTAGCCTGCTTTCATAATCAGTTTGTAAAAGAATAGGCCCTTGAAAACAAGGGTTTAGGCTTATAGAAGGCTTTCTGTGCCTTGACCTTGCAAATATGCAGAGATGCCAACTTTTTTTTGAAAGTGAACTTGGAGTCTCCCAGCGTGGTGCCACAGCAGTTGGCAGGCGAGCTGGGGGTAGGAGGTCCAGCCCCGGTACGTTCCCGGGGGCCATGGAGTCTTTCCCTCTCGCCACGAGGAGCTGGTCCTTGGTGGAGCTCCACCAGGATGCCACGGTTTTACCTTTTCTTCCTTAAAACTGCAGCACTGGGCTCTGCTGCAGAAAAGGACCAGCCAACGCAAGGGCAGACCCATCCCAGCGTCGCTGGCTGCCTGCAGAGCTCGTGTGTAGATGGCATGTGTCCTAGTGACATTTCTATTCCCAGATCGAGAAGGTTACGGAGGATGTCACTGCCATCACCACCATTTTACAGATGGGGAAGCTGAGGCAGAGAGCTGGGAAAGGTAACATGTCCAATGCATGTTGGCTCCTTGATCCTGGATGCTTCCAAGGACACCTGAGTCCGTTGTGCCCAAACAGAAGAGACACCCAAGTGACATTCCCATTCCCATGTTGGCCAGTGTGCTGGTGGCAGAGCTGCTAACGGGGCACGCGCATCCCCAGGCAAAGTTCGGTGCGGTTTCCCTTGGGCTGCTCTTTCTTTAGACTAATGCATGTTTGTAGGTTGGGGATGAGCCGCAGGTTATCGTCCCTGTCTGCGAAATGTCTTCTAGCTGGGTTCGGGTGACCCGTCAGACCAGATGGGATCTGCTTCTAACACCCCTCTATCAGTTATTCCCCACCTTCCTTGCTTTAGAGACCCCAATGTCTCTAAGTGTTTCATCCTGATGATTGCCCCTCTTGGCTACGATGGCTCATCTCCCCGTTGTCATCTCCTCCGTGTCCCGTAGCTCGCCGTGGGCACCCGGAGTTTCGGCTCCCCTGGGCCAGGCTGCTCCAGTCTGTCTTTGTGCATCTGTTTTACAATGTATTTCTTTGCAGTCGGGGGAAGCCTTCCAAGAATCCCCACCTATTTCCGTAATAAGGACGTCTTTGTTTTCCCCGTACACAATGCAGCTTTGATTCGGTTACTTTCTCACCGACCGTGTTGCCGTCAGCTCGACACGGGAGCTATGGAGAAGGTGTGAGGTGTGCGCAGCTCGGCGGCAAAGCGGGGGAGGAATGTCCCTTGGGATGGTTTTATTTCACAGTTGGGGCATCGGAGGTAAATCTTTGCCTTAGCACCCGGACATCTCCCGAGACGCTGTGCTGGGCAAACAGAGGTGGCCCCTGAGCAGCGAGTGGAGGTACCCTTCGTGCAGTGAACCAAGGCAAAGCAAATAGGAAGGCTTACGTGTTCCTGGCCTCCGTGCTGTCATGGAGTTATCCTCATCCTGATAAGATTAGTGCCCCTGGGAAAGGCTCAAAAGGCCCCAAAGTCCAAGAAATGTTTAGGCAGAGCTGCGGTGGGAGGAAGCGTCGAAGGAACGAGTGGTCCTAGGGATGGGGGAGTCTGGTCCGGGTGAGCAAAAGACATTTGCGGGGACATGGAGGGACTGGAGGCCAGGAGATGACGTGGGGACCTTCTCAGCCTGATGCTGAGCCCAGAAGGTCCTTTCTGCCCGGCGGGTGTCCCAAGGCAGGAGCAAGAAACCCCACGCGCAGGGATGTCTGTGACCAGGCGCTGGGTCTCCGGTGGCCTTTGCCTCTTGCCCTGCCGCACGCCGAAGCTTTGCGTACCTGCGCCCGATGCCTGCCCCGACGGCAGCGTGATGCCAACACCCACGTTTCTTGGGGAAAAAAAACAGTTAAAATCTTGACCTGGGAGGAGGCACACCTTGCTGCCTCCCTGCCGAGGGCTGGGGGAACTGGATGGCTGTTGGCGTTGAGCACGCCGTCACCCATTTCACACCGGCGCACGTTGCTCGCCGCGGCGTTTGCGTGCCGTGGCACGGTGGCACGTTGCTCGCCGCAGCCTGTTGCTTGCTGTACTCGCCGAGACGGCTGCAGCCCCGTCCCCGGCACGTGCCAGACCCACTGGGCATCTGGTGCTGCCGTGGAGGTGGCCCAAGCTGTGGGGCCGGGGCCGGTTCTTGCTTTCAGGGAGCCCTGATGGGTTTTGCGAGGGTTGTGAGTGGGACAGAGAAGAGGAGAGCAGGGGCAAACCCACCTTCTCCTGCTGGTTCTTTCACTGGGTTAAAATCCCCTTCCTCCTGCCCCTCGGGGCTTGCTTTCCCCCCGGGGCTGGCGCGGGGCAAGGGGTCAGCGTGGAGTTCCCTCCTCCCGGCGGGACCGGGGGCGAGGGGGGGGTCTCACCACCCTTTCCGTACAGACCCCTCCATTCACACCTCCTTCTCCCACCCCATTAATTTGTTGTGGTCGGGGCCAGTAATAGCTGCTTTGTGCGAAGGCGAGGGAAGGAGGAAAAAAAAACCCAGCGCACAGACAGCGGCTCCAGTGTTTTCTAAAAGGGATGTTTTTCCCCCTCCGTTCTCTCTCTCTTTCCCTTGAATAATGTTTTTGATTGTAATAGCCTGTCCTGGTTAGGGAAACCCACAGCCTCTCCCCCTTCCCCTCCCCTCTTCTGTAAACCCTTGTAGAAGTTTAAACAACCCAGAGAGATTTTTCTCACCAGTCTTATTTTACTAATAGGAAACAAGTGTTTAAAGCAGCAAAGGGAGCTTTCAGCTGCTGGCAAAGGAATAACTGACCTTGCAGAGAGGCACTGGGGTCCTGCCTGGAGCCGTGGGCTGGGGCAGGTCGCAGCCCAGCATCTCGCTGCTGGAGCTTTGAGACTCCTGGGACGGTCGTGCTCTCGGTGTTCCCCCCAGGGATGGGCCATGGCCAGCTCCACCGGCACACACCGGTGAAGCCGTGATGGGAGAAATGCTCCAGCTGTGCGACAAGTTACCGTTCGCTCTCGTGGAGCCGCTCAGCCTAAGGAGCCCATGCCATAAAAAACGAGCCCTGTTTGGTTCGGTGCTTGCAACATTTTTGTTCCTTGAGTGAAGGAGAAAACTCCATATCCCAATTTTCTGGTTTTCACCAAAAAGGCCAAACTCCTGCCGAGCTGGAAGGGACCGTGGAGCAGAGGGGAAGGGTTGGTCCCAAGGCTGGAGCAAATCCCAACTGAGGATAGGTGACGGCGTTGTGGGGGGGTGCTGGTGCACGGAGCTGGGGTGCAGCTGCCTCCCGCATAGAAGATCCAACAAACCCTCCCACTGCAAATCCAGCTTTCGTGACCGCCAGCTGTTTGCAGAGCTGTTGCCATTTTGGATAAGCTCCGAATGACGTGGTGTTCCCACCATGGGGTCACTGCGCGGGAGAAGCTCCCGGCTTGGGGAGCGCAGCGGCGGGCGCTGGGTGCTCTGGAGGTGGATGCTGAAATAGGTATTGGGTCTAAGTATCGAAGGGGAGAGGGCAAGCGAGGAGAAACCTCACCTAATTCTCTGCCCTTGAGCATCCCTTCAAACCTCTCCTGTCCGCCCTTCAGTTGTCAGCTCCCAAGAGCTATGTTTTCTGCCACTGGGGACATGGGGCTTTACTTGGAGCAGTTCAAGTTCACCGTGTCTGCCTGCCTAACGCCCTTTATCAGGCTTTTTATCTCTTGTGCCTGGAGGAACGGTCCTCACAGCAGCCTGCCTCCTCCTGTACTGCTTTACCGATGGACAGACCAGCTCTGGAAGTCCAAGTGCCGCCTTTCCATAGGATGCAAGAGGGGGAAAAAAGAGAGAAAGCAAGCGAAATCCTGTGGCTAAAATATACTTCTCCTCTGACAAGCCCCACGGCTGTAAGGCTCACGCAGGGGTGGTTGTGGTTAAGGACGGTGCCGGTGAGAGCTGGGGCAGGTTATGGGAGAGGGTCTGGCCGCCCCCGGGGCTGTGTTGGGGCCCCTCTGTCAAAGCCCCCCTGGGATGGAGGAGCCACGACCCTCTGGGGGACCTGCGAGCCCGAGGCCACCCCAAACACCAGGATCCAGGGATGCTGCGGCTCCCAAGAAGCCTCGGGTTGGAAATGCCTCGTGGGGCCTCCCTGGACAGGTCTCTTCTCCTCCATCTGGTCTCTGTCGCTCCCAGGGCTGGTGCTGAAGCTGATTAAATGCTGCAGAGCTCTTTGAAGATGAGGTTTTCTGTGTTCACGTTAAATATTAACATGACTAGCCCCAGGGCTAGCTGTGCTTCCATTCAAAAGGCATATCTTTAATAATGTCTTTTTTTTTTCCGAGCTCGCCAACTCCAGGCTGTGCTTTCCACCTCATATATATATATATATATATATATATATATATATATATATATATATATAAAAAATACATATATATATTTGTGCTTTTTTTGTGTGGATAGGAACTTAGCAATCGGGATTGGGATTCAGAATTTCCCGGAGGGCCTGGCCGTCAGCCTGCCTTTGCGTGGTGCTGGATTTTCAACATGGAAAGCGTTCTGGTAAGCTGAGCTCCTCTTCGCCCGTGGAAATGAGAGCCCTCCGCCAGCAGCTCCTGACGAGCGGGTGCCTATAGATTTCTTCCCTGTATCCGTTTGCATTGCTCTGTCATTGAGCTGCCCTTGGGATGGGTTTGTTCCAGACCTGCCGGGTCGCCTCCTGGCATCACGGAGAGCTGCTGTTGGGAGTGCTGCTGGTTTCCAGCTTTGAGGAAGGGCGGTGAGCGCTGCCCTGCTCCCTCCGCAGCGCCCAAGCTCAGCTCCGAGCCCCCAGCTCCCAAGGGATGCATCGGTGATCCCGCTGGATCACCCCATCCTGCTTCAGCTGCCTGCTGAGTGCCTGTGGTGAGCTCCCAGATCCTGCCCTAAACATTTTGGGGGGGGGATTTTTTTTTAAAAGGGTTTTTTTTTTTCATTTTTATTTTGTTTCATTTTTTTCTCTCACTTCACTCTGGGCTGGATTTCAAACCCACTTTTTATTTTTTCTTTTCCCTGAGGTGAAAAAGCCAAGGGCATGAACCCTGCGAGCGCAGGGCTGCGTTCCTGCCCGTGCACGTGTGCTCGGCCGGGTGATGGATGGGAGGGCAGGGGGACGGCTTGGAAACGGCTCCCGCCAAAGCTTTGTTTTCTTTTCCTCCCACCCACCTCCAATTCAGTAAGCGCAGCCGGTGCTGGGACTTGCACCGGGATTGCTGCTGCCGGGAAGGGAGTTCCCATGGTCCGGAGAGTTAAAGCAGGCCTAGAGGGAAAGAAAATGAGAGCGAAGAACACAATTTCATCTTGGTTGAGGCTGTGGCCAGATGTCCTCTTTGCGATTGAGCTGTGCTGGTTGGAAATGTTTCCCCTCTGACCCATCCCTGCCTGTGAGCTGGATCCCCAAATCCCGCAGAGCTCTTGGGGGAAGGAACTGGATCGTGCCTTAATTCCTTTCCTGGAAAAATCAGCTAGGTTAGGTCAGATGACCTTCGTTGCCCGTTTAAAATGATACAGGTGGCTTGGCTTGGCGTGGCCAGCTGGCTGACCTTCTCCCGGACACGCTGACATTAGGGAAGACGGTGGGATGGGGAACTGCAGACCCTCAGCAGCCCCGCGGGAGGGCTGTGCCGTCCCTCACGCCGGGTCCCTGGTGGCTTTTAGTCTCGGTCTTTTGCAGGTATGGGCAGCTGAGCGGCATGGTGGAGCCCTTAGCCGGCGTTTTCGGTGCCTTCGCCGTGGTGGTGGCAGAGCCTCTCCTCCCCTACGCCTTGGGCTTTGCTGCCGGAGCCATGGTCTACGTGGTGATGGATGATATCATCCCCGAGGCACAGACCAGGTGAGACCCTGTTGGTGCCCGCCACTAAAGGCAGATAGACACGGAGGGAAGCGCAGAGGACTCTGGAAGAATCCTTTCCCTTGCCCGGATGAGCTATAAAGCAGCGCTTCCCTCATCCGAAAAGCTGGTCCCGGCTCCCAGGAGCTCACACCCTCCCCTTTTCTCCCTGCAGTGGCAACGGGAAGCTGGCTTCCTGGACCTCGATATTAGGATTTGTGGTGATGATGTCCCTGGACGTTGGGCTCGGGTAGGGCAACGCGCCGCTCCCCGGGAGAAGACTTCAGAGCCATTTGTGCGGTGGCGTTTGGAACCGGACACACGTTATCCTCTAGACTTTTTTTGTACATATATTTTTTTGGATCTGGTTTGGTGTTGATTTCCTATAATTTTATATCTCTTCCTCCCCTCCAACGTCATATCGATGGTTTTCAAAGCACAAATACAGGTGGTTCCTTGCAGGTCCTGGTTTCCTTTTGCCACCAGATTTTCTTTTCCTCTCGGGAGGGTTGTTGGACGACGCGTCGGCTGGGCTGCAGGTCACCCTGTCCTTTCCCTTCCGCGCTGGGCTGGTTTCTGAGTCAGGTCACTCTGGGTTTTGATCATCTTTGTTCTGTAGAAGATTAGAAATTCACTGTTGCGTGTTTAAGCTGGTCTGTGGTTAAGTACCAAGGCATTTGAATGGAGTAAACTCCTTACAGAGTCTGAATTTCCACACTTTTTTCGAAAGGCAGGTGGAAGGCATTATAGGGCTAAGATAACACATACAGCACTCTGTGGGATTGCAGGTCTCGTGTAACCTGCGGGTCCTTGGGAATGTTCTAGGGTATTTGTTTTGATAGATGCATATAGTCCAGGCAAATAAAAAATGAATCTTCTTGGGATCTCTGTAAGAGGGAAATGTCATTTTTTCCTAAATTTATCTCCTAAGTGGGCATTGATCCAATGCACTGTGTCCAATACCCTGAGATTTTCTCTGAAAAAAAAACAGGAAAGAAGAATTTTTGTGTTTTCTAGCATATACTCTTTGAAAAGGCAAGGTATGGTCGTCCATGTGGTTGTTGATGTGCTGCCTGACTGGAGTACAGCAGGACACGTTTCCACATGGGCCCGTGACTGTGTCTGGCCTTCCCGAGCAATTGCTGGTTTACGGCTGCTGGTTCCAGTGGTTCATAACTCCCCGAAGAGCCAAGGCAGGTTTTTCCCGGCGGTGGCCCTGGTCACACTTCATCCCTCAGAAGACCTCGGAGCTGAGTTAGGACCTGAGCGTGCCGGGAGCCCTCATCTTCCTGAGCAGCACCAGGATGAAATAATTCATCAGAGTGAATTAATTATCCTACCTGAAGAGCCAGAAACATGCACCATATATACTTGCCTCTTCACCCTCTGCTTTTCAAGCACCTCTTGTTTAAGAGCCGTTCCGGAGCAGGCAGGATTAGTCCCTTCCAGGCTGAGGAGCGAGCCCTGCCCGTCCCTCCCTCTGCTTGGTGCACGCTCCAGCGAGGAGCAAAACGCCGAAGTTGGAAGGATGCTGTAAACCATGCCTCCCTCTTCGCTAAGGATGCTTCTGTCTTCAGTAAAAAGAGATTGATTAGACCTTTCCACAGGAATAACTGGATCGCCTGGCTGCTGCCTGCATCTCAGTCCCTCTGCAGCCGCAGGGCTCTTGGGGGTGCAGGGCTGCGAGTGTGGGGGGGTCCTGGACCACTGCTCGGTCCTGCCGGAGAAGCTGCAGGAAGGGCAGCCAAAGGGAACAGGCTTGGATAAACTAAGCTAGAGCCATGCGTTTTTGTTTGGTTCATTTTTATTTTTTTGGGTTGGATTTCATTTGTACTTCATTTGTGTGTCACTATAGATGATACAAAACTACTGTTCGCCAATGGATTTGACCTTTTAACTGTGATTGGTTTCAATAAATGGGAAGTTCAGAGTTTGCACTGATCTATTTTCATGCCTTAAAGCCATACCTTTGCTTCTCCTCCCTCCATTCTGCTATGTTTCTTTTCTCCAGCTTAATTGTTCCTGGCTTGTGAAAGGTCCTGCCTCTCAACCAGGAAGGCAGCCTCTTTGGGGAAGAAAAAAAAAGGGAAAAAAAAGCCGAAGAAAGGCAGCTTCGCAGTGCCTCATCCAGGCAAGCGTGAGTGTGTTTTAGTGTTCACTGCGTTGCTGCAGCTGGCCAGCTCACCCCCAGCTCCAACGCCTGACACTGGTTTCATGCCTTATGACTCAGAAAAAAACAACGGCAAGAAATCCCTGGGGTAAAAAAGCAGCTTTGCCTGCACCGACCTGGGGGTACAGCTACTGCGGGGGTGTACACACTTGCACACACGTGTAAGGGCCGTCCCTGGTTTGGCTCAGCCCCGGCAGGGGTGATGCTTGTTTGGGGCAGCCCGGAGGGCTGCAGTCCCGGGGTACGGGGATGGGAAGGGGGACACGACCTTCCCCGGGACCCCGAGATGAGCCGGGTCTCTCCAGGCACAGGGGAAATTTGGGGTTATGACTCTCAGTGGGGAAAATAAGGGATGTCAGGACCCTCTTTTTCAAACCAGGTGAGAGCTGTCCCTGCCCCGGGGAGGGAGAGGGAAGCGAGCAGCCCACGGCTGGGAACAAGAGCCCTTTGCCCCTGTGGCTGGTGTCTCCGTCCCAGTTCCACCAGTGGAAAGGCTGGGCAATCTCCCACCACTCTTCACCTCGTTTCTAGATGCACTAAAAGTGTCAGCCCTCTGTTTTCTGCCGAAAGCCTTTCAGCCCTCTGTTTTCCACTGAAAGCCTTTGTGTGAAATTTAAAAACTTCAGGGGTGTCCACAGGTCGGGATTTCTCGCAGGCTGCTGGTGATATTTTCTTATTCGATTTCTGGCTTGTGGTGTAAGTTGGTAAAAAAAACCCACATTATACATTTAAAGGCAGTCTTGTAATCAGATTGCTGTGAGCTAATATCACGTAAAGCATTTAATCCCGCTTAGATGTAGCCAGCTGAGATAATTATGTACATTGGACCTGTAGGAAGCGAGTGGGAAGGGTGATGCAGAAAGCGCATGCGAAAATCCTTCTTTTCTGTTTGTACCCTGGAGGTGAATGAAATTATATATCTATTCCTTGGTATGATTGAAAAGCTGGCCGGGGGCCAGGCCTGAAATTACCCGTGGAAACAACAGCTGTCAATGAAAAGGTGGAGTTCAGAGCAAAGGCAACATAAACACACAGCCGAGCCCCGCAAAATGGAGACGGGCTCTGCTCATCGGCCGGGAGGAGCTGGTTCTCATGCAGAGACTGAGCTGGAGGGAAAAGAGAGAAAGGTTATCCCGTGGTTGGAACTGGATTTTGGGAGACTGGGGTGTGCTTGGCCCCAAATCCTTGCCTGGATGTGCGTGCTGGGATGCAGCTGGGGCTTTGTCCTCCTGGGGGGGGCTCTGGCAGTGCTGTGGTCCCTCCACATCACAGGCAGCGGCCGCTGAGCCCCCTTGGAAAAGCTGTCCTGTGGTTCTGCTGCTCTGAAATGGGGAGAAACCCCTGGACTGCAGCACACGGGGCTGTACGCCCGTGGTGAGCACAGAGCGGGGGGGGGTCTGTCTTTCCATCCTTTTGATGGGCGGTGGTCAGCCTTTGGAGGGGCACAGCGGTGCCTGGACCGGTTTGAAATATCCTTTGAGCCCCGTACAAGTGTAGTATTAAATTGTAGCATCAATGCTGGTGATTTCTCCCCCCCTACTAATTTTTCAGTAAAGCCTCACATATACAAAAACTTTAGATTCTTGGGTTTTTTCTTAAAATGTAATAACTTTTTGCATTGGCTGGAGGAAAACTTAAACTGTGACTCCTCTCCATCCAAAAGCCTCAAGCCCCAAAGGTAAAGATCTTTTCCTAAACAGTGCACATATGTGCTTTTGTGATGGGGTTTGTGGCCTGCTTGCTGATGCTTTTGTGGATGTTTTGGGGTTTTGCAAGCCCTGCTAATGAAGGCGGGCGACCCGAGCATTTAGCTGAGACTGGGAAAATCCCCCAATTCTTCAAGCCCCGGAGGTGGCTGCGTTTGGCAGCGGGCGAAGCTTGGCGGTGGATTGGCGCTGCGTGTGCAAGCACGTGTGCCCCGGGTGCGAAGCTGGTGCTTGAAGAGCTTTGCCAAGCAAAATTGTCGCAAAAAAGCCCGGCGATGCAGCGCTGGGTGTATTTTGCTGCTTTTCTTGTGTTTTTTTTTTTTCTTTCAGAGGCTGAACCACCGAGATGCTGTCCTGCGGGACGGCCATGGGCACGGTACCCAGTCGGGCAGTTAATGGCTGGCAAGAAGACGATGGAGGAATCCACGGGGAAACTCCTCCGCAGACAGGAGAGCTGCCCGGGACGAGTGTCGGGTTGTGCTTATGACTAAGCGGTGGATGGAGAGGCTGCTGATAGCTCGGGCGCATGACACTGTACGCGTGTTTGCCGGGGGATTAGAGCTTTGAAGAGGGGATTATTTGGGGCTATGAGTGTGTAATGCAACGCGTTGGGTTTCTCCCTTCAGGGACGCGGCCAATCCATTCTGCCCGGAGCTGCGGGGCAAGGAGAAAGCACTGTCCCCTTTGCTTCTGGGCGAATCCCACCGTGCTCCCTGCCTCCGTGCAATGCCAGGCAGCTCCCGGTGGGCACCGGGCGGCAAGTGGCAGGCATGGAATTTGGCACGGCGGCACGACGCCTGCTCGCCTGCTGCTCTTCCCTCACCGGCAGCTCCTTCTGCCTGCCCAGCTCTCGGTTCGCTGCCGGCCGGGGAGAACGCGGCGACGGGCCGTGGTTACCGTTGTGCAACCGGGGCAGGGAAAGCGCACCTTTCCCCGTGCCGGCGTGACACGGCTCACATCGCCCCGCGCACGGTGCCGTGAGTCAGGGAGCAGGAATGGGCGCGTGGGCTCCGCGCGCGGGTGCCGGGCGTTCGCCGGCCCGCGCCGGGATGCCGGGGAAGGCGAAGGCGGCTGCGGTTTGCAGGGCTGGGCGGGGACAGAAAAACCCCAAGCGAGGGCTTTGCACGCAACCGAACAATAATCCCATTATTAGGACCCACGCCGTTCAAACAAAACACGGCACAAAACATTACTCGGGCTTGCAAGATGCGCGCCCAGGGTAGATCGTAGCACCTGAGTCATTGCTTATAAAGGAACGGCTTTCACCTCCCTCCCCTCCCCTTAGGAAAGAAACAATTCAAATCTGAAGACAAAATGACTTCTATTCTTTGTACGCGGACTTTGTTGTACTTGGCAACGAGGCTGCAATTAAAATTGAGACGCTCGCTCTCGTGCGCACACACGCAGGCTCCGAGCTCGAGAACAAATGTGTGGCTCCTCTTCCTCCTCGGAGCTTGCTCGGGTGCCCCAAGCCCATCGCGCTGGCCCCGGCCGTGCCACATTGCCTGGCTTCATCCCCAACGTGGATCCCCCAACCTCAGGAACGAGCCTGGTTCTGCGGGACTGGAGGGAAGAAGAGAAATTATGGCTCTGGGCACCCTATCCTAGGGCAGATATGACAGGGTTGTTGAGTTGCTAGGGGGGATTTAGTGCCAGTCTCTCTTTTTAGGTATATATTGGCACTCTCTAAGTACATGGGTTGAGTCTTGCATGGCCAACCAGCCCTCAAAAAGCTATGTGCTCGTGTCCGTGCTGGGTTGGTGGGAGTGTAGCTCATGGATGATCTGCTGGTTGCCTTTCTCCTGGTTGCTTTACTTAAATAAACTTCATTTCAGCTGACCGATAAAAGGGTGGTGACTGCAGAAAGGTTCCTCTCTGCCGTCTCAGAGGGACGTTCTACACGTGGTTTCTTACGAGTTGTGTGAGGTGGGAAAGGTCAACACGAGGGTGAAATGCCATCGGTCCAGGAATGGCTCCGCTCCAAATTCTTTGATCTGGAGGGTTGTTCCTCATGGGAAAAGGGGGAAAATTACACACTGTGGGATCTGCACATTGCACAGCTCCGATCTTAGTGCCTCTTGTCTTGTTTTAAGGCTTTTACAGTGGGGAGGGCAGTTGTTAGTACAAGAACAGGGAGAAAATATTCTTAGTATGTCCTTGGTTGAGATCTCTGGGATATGTTTCTGTGCCTTATAATCCTACGAGGGGGTTCTTGAGAGCAGGAAACCGAGCCTGAAGGTTTATTTTAATATAATCTTACAAAATGCTGATGATAACTAAAAAGCTTTTGTGTCCAGAGCTGGTTTGCACGGGGAATTGTTTAAATCTCTCTCTCGCTGTTGCCTTGCTGTGTTCTTACAGGACCAACAAAAGCATTACAGACCCGACACACGCTCGCTCCCCATCTCGTCTCGTACAATCCTTCTGCTGTGCCTGAAGCAGAAAACAAAACCGTCGCTCCAAAACCCATATGAAAACAGGAGGGAAGAGAATGGCCTGGATCTGCTTTCCTTTTACTGCAAAATAATTTCCCTGCCATAAAATTACCAGCAAGAGCCAAGGGAAGATTAGGTCATAGGGAAAAACGCTGGTTGGGAAACAATGGAGGGAGGTGCTGGTAACGGCTGGGGTGCGGGACTCCCCACCGCCCTGGGCTTCCCCCAGGGACCCCCACCTCTGCCAGGACCCCCACCTCCGCCACCCCAAGCCCCAGCTCTTCTCCCCCAGCCCCACACAGGACAGGCGTCAGCACTCCCACCCCTTTTTATTTCCCTTTCTTTCCCAAGGTTAAAACGACAGCAAAGGCTGGAGCATCCCAGTTTCTCCCAACCTGGGCTGGCAGCAGCGGCAGGCGTGAGGTTGCACTTAGAGCACGAAGCAGCATCTCACAACGTGCTTTGTTTTTGCCTTTCCTTTCCAGACGGTAATTTGTCCCAGAGCTGATCTGCCTCCAGCCCTACCGAGCGGTTTGGCTCTGCCGGTGGATGGACAAACCCTCCGGAGGGGTTTGTGGGTCTTTTCCCCTGAATCCAGAGTTGCTGGTGTGTCCGTGGAGGTCAGAGAGCCCCAGCAATTGGGGGGGGTGAGGTCTTAAAACTTGTCTTGGTGCAGGTTTCACAAAAGCCCTCCAGTGCCCTCCAGTTCTGGGTGGTGGCTGCCTGCACCACGGAGAAAAACCTTTTGGAGACCAGGGAAACAAATCCAGACAACAAAGGGGCCCCGGGGCCTCCCAAGTCATTAAACAAATTAAGTTGTTTAGAACAAGGAGGCCCAGGTGACTGGGTGTGAAAGCCCCCGAGGCCTCGGTAATTGCTGTGTAAAGGCAGCACTGGTGGGTGGAAAGGAGACAAAGAGATTTTGGGGGATTTTTCCTCCTGCCCCGTTCCCCGGGCGCAGCCGGCAGCAGCTCCAGCCCCCTTTGGCTTCATGGGGTGCTGGGGGACTTGGCCACGCTGGTACTGGGAGCCTGAAGTGATGCTCTGGTCCAGCGAGGTGCCCTCCTGTCCCTGTCCCTGTCCCCTGGAGTGGGGTGGAGGGAGAACTCCCAGCCCTCCCAAGCGTGCTTAATTTCTTTAAATGGACCTTGGCTCCAAATCCCCTGAAGTTTGGTTGCCTCTGAGACCCGTCCTTGCTCTTGCTGCTTCCCCAGGCTCAGAAGAGGTGGGTGAGCAAAAGGGATATTTTTTTTTTTCTCCTTGTGCAAATGTTTTTCCCTTCTGCTTTGTGCAAAGGCGAGAAGAGTCCCCCTCCACGCCAAAATACGTGGCGTATCTAAACCTCTCATAGCTCCAGAAGGAAATAGAGGAGGTGCTGCCTTGCCTTTCCTTTCAGCCAAGGAAAGATGCAAAATTCCCGAACTCGGCTGCCTCTTCATTTCGAGGGCTAGACACACGCTGTGCTCAGACAAGATGACAAGCTGATGAGGTGGAGCATTGCAATCTCCCTTGGTGAGCGGGAGCGGGATGCTGCGGCTCGGGAGCTGCGGGAGGGAGCGGGAGCCTCCGCCGGACCTCGGGACCCCCAGCTCCAGCTTCCCCAAGCCCCACGGGCTCGGCGCTGGCCGTGTAGCATGGGCTGGGCATTTGTTTCGTAAGGACATCAACCTTTCAGGTCCCTTTTAATTATGATTTGATCAGCACGTTTCAAATCAAGAAATCTGAAAATACCAGCGGGAAACGCTACCTTCTGCTAAAAAGCTGTGAGCCGGGAGGGGACGATGTCCCTTCCAGAGCCAAATGCTGAGTATTTAATCACAACTATTTAATACGGCCAGGACCAGCTCCACGGGGCTGCTTAGCACCGCGTGCCTCGGCTCGGGCACGGCCGGGCTGAGAGACCCCATTTGCAAAGGTTTTAGGTGCAGTCAGCACAGAGGGGGCTCTGCAGGGTCTCGGGCTGCTGTTAACGTGGCCAGCTGCCCACTCACCCCACACAGCGTGGAAAAAGCAGAGGTCTGAGTTCCTCTCCGGTGGGGGTGGCTTCTCTCTCATCTTTTTTTTTTTTCTTTTTTTTCCCTCCCCCTCTTCTTGAAGCTCTCCGAAACAAGTGCTGTTTTACTGCAGATAATTTACCAGCTGCACAAAGGCTGCCTTGTACCGCTGAGCTCCAGATGTTTAACATTTCACAAAAAAACCCTAATCATAAGGTACCTGTTTCACTGGAGCACCAGCTGAACTGGATGGGGAGAGAGCTGCCTTCCAGGCTTCGCCCTTCCCTTTCACAGGCAGCTGCCGGCAGATCCCAGCCTTCGAGAGAGCACATAATATCTGGTGCATCGTAGGTGCCTCAGAGTCACTGCTCGCGCTGCCCTTGTTTTGGGGCGCAGGGGCTGCGGAGCGGGGCCAGCCCAGCTTTGCCCAAAATGGGCTTGACAGGAGCGGCTGCAGGGGCTGATCCCTTTCCCTAATCCCATTTGCAGGGGGTCTCTGCAGCGGCTCAGCCTCCGACAGCTCTGCCGGAGGGTGCCTACAGGTAGGGCCAGGGGTAGGAATATCGGCTTCCCACCTGTGACCCCTCCTCGTGGGAAATGGGCATCTCCGGGATGGGAGATGCTGCCCCAGCAAGAGCAACACACGCTGCAAGGGGCTCCTGGGAGGAGAGCTGGAAGGGTTCGTACGGGGGATTTTTTGGGGGGCTCTGGGGACAGCAATCTGCAGGTCTGGGTTGTCCTCAAGGGCTCTGGCACAGCCCCGGGTGTCCGGCTGCTCCATGGCTCTGCCCTTGCTGTAGCGCCGGAGGTGCTGGGCTCCTCTGGGAGAAGGTGGCCTCGGGATGGATCCTGCAAAGTCCTGAGGGCTGTGGTCCTGCAGAAGAGTGGTTGCCTGGCTCTGGTCCATCCCCACCCCATTCCTCTGACTGCAATCCCTTAATTGTTTCAAAAAAAGCACATGACAAAAGGCAGGGAGATAATTACAGTCCCTTGCTCCCCCCTTATCTCCGGGGAGAGCGTGTTGGGCAAATAGCAAACAGAGAATTAATTCTGGCGGTGGCCGAGGCTCCGTGGACCAGGCTCTGAATGGCAGGCAGGGCTGATTTACTGCCGTTGTTCACAGCTATATTCAGCATTTTATTGCACCTATAATTATTGTTTTCCGTCGGGATCTCGTGGAGATGTCAGGCCGGCACCAGCCATTTCCCACTCCCGGCACGTCCCACCTTGGCGGAGGAGGACAGGCGATGCAGCCCAGTGTCCCCCAGTTTTGGGGACCCGCTGGCTCCCAGCAGGCAGTGACCCCCTGCCTTGCCATCGAGCCGCCGTGCAGATGAGCGCGTGTTTCTGGGACGCCTTCCTCCCCAAAACCCGTGGCCGGGGGCTGCGAAAAATGAAGGCGCAACCTGCAGGTCCCCTGTGCCCTGGGGAAGTATTTTCTGCGAAGGGTGATAGTGGGAACACGCGAAGGAGGTGGTGATGGCCATCTGGTCTCATGCGGACAGGGCAGAATCCGACCCACCCTTCGGCTGGATGAGGCATCTCATCTTTGAGGTCCAGCGTGAGAACGAGCCATCACGCTGTGGGTGGTGGAGGTGGAAACCCAAGCGCACGCGTTTGCTGGGGAGGCAGGAGGAGAGCTGCCCATCCTTCTCTCCTGCCAGAAGGGACGCTTCGCCGCAGGACGGCCGAGCGGCTGACCGGCTCTCCTGGCAGCTGAGAGGCCTCGGGAGTGGACTGACCCACTGGCAAGTGCTCCCCAGCCAAAGCAGCCCCTCATTCTCATGCAAAATGTGCAAGGGGGGAGGGAATGAATCCCTCCATTGGGGAGCAGAGCCCGGCGACTTTGCCGCAATGAAGTAATCCTCCCCCGGCACCCTGAGCATATAAAGCACCGCAGAGCACAAGTGCCTCTCTGTCCCGTCTCTTTCTTCTCTTTCCCTTTAATAATCTTACTCTTTTGTCCCCATACGTTTACCCTCCGTGTCATTGTCCCCTTCCACTCCGGTAGCTGGCTGCCCATCGCAGCCGGACCCTCTGCCTTGGAGGTGCTCACGGTGCCACCTGTTTTTTCTACTTTATTTTCCAGGACACCTGATGTATTTATTTTCTTTTATTTTTTTTGCCTCTGGTTTAGGGTCTATTAAGTTTACTCCTTCTTCCCCTGCCCTGGGAGACCCGGTTAATGAGTAACCATAGCGTGCTTGGAGGCAGCTGTCTCAGACAAACTGACGGAGACTTTTTTGGAGCTGCATAAGGGAACGTTTGTTCTGCAGCTTCTCAATAGATCCTTGTGCAGGAGGCAAGAAGTGTGGGGAGAGAAAGAAAGAGACACTAAATCACTGGACTCCTTGAAAATCTCGCTGCGTGTGTGTGTGGTTTTATTCCTTTTTATAATACATGTTAGATGAGTCACCTTTTCAAGTTTAAAGAATGAATTTATCTTCACAACGGAGCACACAATGTACTTTTTAACAGCGTTTCAGCTTTAAAGTTCTTTTTAAGTAACTTAAGTATAAAACACACAGCCTATATATACACTGGCATGGGGTTAGCGTCACATGAGTGTGGTTTTTCTTTGTCCCAGTCCCAGCGTAGAGCAGATTTTGCTCTCACGGTTCATAATTTTACCTGTTCCCTTCCTTTGCTTTTGTTACACGGAGACATTTTGGGGGTTTTTATCAGATCTTTGCCATCTGGGTTAAAGGCTGTTTTGTTTTCCCTAGGATGCCTGGCTGACGGGCCAGGTAGGAGATGGAAGCCCGTGTGCCGTGGAGGAGAGCAGACTGGGCGAGTGGGTCCCGTGCCCCAGCTCTCCTGCATGACCTTGGCAATGGCATTTAAACCTCTCTTCCCTGCTTTGCTTTTGTCACTATGCAAACAGGTGATGGATGTGCCTTTTCTCCTACTTGCGGTGGTTTTATCCTTCCTAGCGTACTGGGAAGGTTGTGGAGGGTGGATGGGATGTTGTGAGCAGGCAGAAAGCCGTGGGAGCAGGGTACCAAATTGCTCCTGGTTGTCTTGAAATGTCTCGCCCTCTCTCTGTGGCTCTATAATTTTTTGGTTCCCGTCAACCTTCGAGTTTCTCGTGGCCAGCTGTGCACCTCGGAGGGCCTGTTGTGTGCCTGCAGGGCTTGCTTGTGTGCTATGGAAGCATCACACCCACCAGCCCGTGTCCGCACGTGGCTCAGGTCACAGTCCCTGCTCCTGGTCCCTGCAGCCAGACTGGGACATCGTTGCTTTGCAGCTCAGCGCCGTGCTCTCACTCTTGCCCTGGGGTCCTGGGCATCCCCCATTGCCCTCCCCACCGGCATGCCGTGGGATGCAGGATGGGGCAGCCTGGCCCTGCATCTCCTGTTGGTGCCAGCGCTCCAGTTCCCATCACCCAGCCGGCTGCAGCACCTTTTACGTATCAGGACCAGTGATGGTAGCGAGATCCTTCACGTGTTCTTGCTCTACGCTTGCTTGGGACAAGCAAAGCACGCTCACGCCGTCGGCAGCAGGACGGAGGGAAAAGGAGCGTTTCCCGAGGTGTAGCCGTCCTTCCTTCGCGGCTCCCCGCAGCCTCTTGGCTGCATTCAGGGACAGCTTTGCTCCAGCTCTCTCCAAAGAGGTTTCCCACCGCTCTCGCAGTCGGATGAGGCAGCGGGAACGTGCGGAGCGGTGTCCGTGCGGGAGCAGCCCGTCCTTCCCAGGGACCCGCCGGTGCGCGCTTGTGGTCCAGGCTGCGATCCAGCACCGGGGAGAAAACTGAAAACATGTAACCACACTTTTCCTCCTCTTTTACAAAACCTCAGGGTTTGGGGTTTTTTTTGGTTTTTTTTTGAACTTTGGGGTTGGTTCAAGTTTTGGGTAAAGATTCAGGTTGTTTGTGTTTTACCTGAAACGCAGCTCCCCGTTCCCTGGAGCAACAGGTCTTTATTGGCTCTTGCAGACACTTGGCACTCTCAGTGCGTAAAATAAAAAGCTTTTTGTTTCCATACTTCAATATATTTATATATATTTAACTGGTTTGGGGAGGGTATTTGAAGGTCAGAGGACTTTCAGAGGTTATAGTGCTGGCCAGGCCCTGGGAACAGCCGTCCTGTGGGAACTCATTCCTAGCTCACCCTTCCCAAATCTCTTTTATTTTGCCAATGTTGATGCCCATCACTAAATGCCTTTTTTTTTTTTTTTTGGTAAAAATCAGCAGCAAAGTCCACAGTGAACTTTATAGATGTGCCATTCACAAACTGGTGTGGTAAAAGTAACACGACCTCAGGCTGTGAACCCAACCGTGCTACCGAGAAGGTGTTTGTACTAACAAAACTTTTACAAGAATAAGCAGTTTTTCTGGCTCCACCCTCCCACCAAAGGCTGGTGCAGCTGCAGGTTGGGGCAGACGGGCTCCAATCGCCTCGTGGTGCTTTCCCCGTTTGTCTGGAGGAATCAGCATCCCAGTTCTTTCTCCCTGCCAAATACTGACCATCAGCAATTTGGTATCCCAAGGATATTTTCAGCTGGAGAAGAATCAGGGCCCAACCATCCTCCTGGTGGTATTTCAGCCCCGTTCGGCAGCGTAGCTGTGGCACAGAGACTCCAACCCCAAAGCCAGCCCTGGAGCAAGGCGCAGAACCTGCGTCTCCAGCAAAACCCTCTTCCCTTTCCGTTTGCTGTTGCGCTGAGGTTTTCCTCTGCTTAAAAGCTGTCACAAAGCAACTCGGAGCCAGCGGCCGCAGGAAGTTTTGCCCCGTGTTCCGCAGCCCTTGGACCAAACCGCCCCGTCCTCCTCGCCAAGGAGTGCCCCGAGTCCCTGCCCTCGCGGGATAAAGGATGCTTTCAGCTGCTCTGAGCGGATCTGCTGGGAAACTACTGATTTTCCATGACTTGGAAACATCTGGTTGACATTCTTACATCCACAGGCTCTTGTGTAATTATCCTTATTACCTGATCCACATGCACTGTATCTTGCTTTATGGGTAACCCTGCTCTCCCTCCCCGCCCGCACCACCCGCCACCATCACACAAGCATACGGGCCACTTTCTTAATTAAAACTTTGAGCTTTCTTCCTCTGGCTCAGGTCTCCCCTCCCCATCTCAGCAGTGGCTGAGGAATGCGAGACAGGAATGCTGTCCTCTTGCAAGGAGCCAGGGAAGGGGGGGCAGCTATCACTTAAAAACAATGTCTTTGTGTTTCCAGCCCGCTGTAGTCACGCAAGGCCGTGCCCGGGTGTGCACGGCCGCCCGCCCCGCGCCTGCTGCCTCACCTGGCACCGACACGGCAGAGTTCAGCATCTTCCAAACCCTTTTTACCATCACGTCATACTCTTGCAAAACCAGACCTGGGAGCATCCCATAAATCAATGCCAAGCTCCTCTGTGAGTACGTAGCTCACCTTTCCATTTCAGTTCCTTCCTCAGACTGTCCTCGGGGGCCGGCTGGGGGTCTCTGTGCAGAGCAGAGGTACCTCGCTGGCACCCAGGTACTTTGCACGGTCCTTTTTTCCAGTTGGAAGTTGCCAGCAAAAGCCCATGGAGCTGCAGCAGAGCCTTACAGCACTGCGAGTCGCTTCGGGTGATGTCTAACAGTCCCTTGGCCTGTGTGTGCGTGGCTCTGAAGGAAATGCCACTAGAAAAGGCAGCAAAGCTTCTTAATTAAGTTATAAAAACAGTAATTTGCCTTCCGAAATCCCGGGCCATCTGACCACGCAGCTCTGTGCTTCCACGTGCTCCAGCCCATAGCCCTTTCGAGACCCAGTTCAGGTCTTGCTGGGTCAGCAAGAGCCTTCCCATTGACTCCAGCGAGCTTTGGGTCTCATCCTGCCCGTGAGCATCACAAGGCCAAGCGCTCCCATCCCACCCAGCACGATGAGTCTTTGCTGCAGAGCAGCTGGGCCAGTTCTGCATCCCTGCATCTGTCTGTCTGTCTGTCTGCAACCCAGTCCTGGGTTTATGGTCTGAGCCGCTTTCGGGAGGGGTTCCTGGCTGAGACAGGTGAAGGACAGCACACTGGACCCCAGTACCTCCAGCATCTCCCTCCCCGCTATAAATACCAGATTAGCATCTGCCCTTTTTGGTGCTGATGCTATGATTTTCCACCCTCGTTAGCCGCTCCTGAGCTTTCTCGCCTGGTGCCCAGGGCAGGCTGCCTGCCTGTGTTTCTCATTTGCTGGTTCAAGTCCTGCCACATTTGGGAAGGTGCAACCTCTTAGGGGTGAAGTATTCCTAAAAGCAAAGGGAAGCTGGAGCCAAGCGGGGCTCTGGAGGGGAGGAAAAAGGAGCAGGCAGCTCTTCTCCGCCGGTGACTCAGAGGCAGAGCGGCGAACATCTGCTCGCACGCAGCCAGCCGGAGGAAAATAAGCTCCATCATTTTACTGAACGGCGAGAAAAGGGAGAAAAAAAGGAGCAGCCAAATTTCCATGCTTGACTAAAAGCAGCGGAGCTCTCAGAGGCTGGAATCAGGATTTTCCTTGCCACTTCCCGACGGTGAAGAATCGTCAGACAGACAGTGCTGCACCTTTCTCGGGCCCTGAAGCTGCAGAGACTTGCAGAGGCGCAGCGCCGGGCTGGCACAGGCAGCCCCCGTGGGACGGCGAACCCCATGGGAGCGGGGCCCGGAGCCCCTCTGCTCCGCACGGGCATCGTCCCGCCGGCCGAGGGACGGGGATGGGACCGGGTGGCTCAGGGGGACACGCGGGGGCTGCGGCAGAGCCCCGCATCAGCGCGTTTTCCCAGCTCTGCTCTTCGCTGCGAGTCGCGTTCTGGCGCTTGCCAAACAGGTTTTAATTTCCAGAATGTGGGTATGAAAAAGCAACAGAGCCCCCTCCTCCACAGCGCTAAAATATTATTTTTTTTCTTTTTAATATACCATAAACGATGACCTTTTACCTCCTTAAGAAGGCAGCCAACACAAGCACAACAATGTGATTTGTGCAGCATTTCAGTTGCGGTTTCTTCAAGAAATTCATCTGGTCTCGAAGCAATTAAGGGAAGGGAAGCATTTCCACTCCGGCTTTGGGCCCTGAAAACCTGCCAGGAGGGTTTTTTTCCTTCCCCTTCGCTCTCCCTCTTTCTCCCCCAGCTCCCCTTGCTCACTTGTCCTAGAAAACTTGTGGGGTTTCACTTTGGCAGCTCTCCTGAGCGTGTGAGGATAAATCCTGACCCGGTGCAGGTGGGAAGACACTGGATCCAGGTCCCTGCCCCTGCGCGGCTGATGGGATGGGACGTTGCCCACCCGGAGCTGATCCCGGTGGCCAGCGGGACGAGGGGATGTGCAGGATCGTTCCCCCCTGGCCGGCACCTTCTGCACCCTCCACCCTCTCCCCTGCCCAAAATTCAGTCGTCCCTCTGGCAGAGGAGCTGTGCCTGGAGGGGGCACAGGGCGCGGTGGCATTGGCCCTGCCGTTGTCCCCTGCCTTGTGCCTGGTGTCCCCTTTACAAATTTTCCCCGTACAAACTCCTGGACGGAGTCAAAAGCATGTGGGGTTCGTAAAGCAGCAGGGAAGCGTGTGGGACAAGGCCCCGTCCTTCGAAGATGTACGGGTGACTTTGCCTGGACTGAGCACGCTTGCAAGAATGGGCCTTAAATTAGCCCCTAAGTCAACAGCACAGTTAATTGCTCATTTATTCCACAGATGGGTTAATAATTAAGTTAAATTAATAATTGGGACAATAATTAAACTCAACAATAACCAATACACGGGACCATTGAAGTAATCGGTTTTTGTGCGAAGTATTTGGTGAGGTTACTCATTTACCCAGCAGTTTACGGGACGGATCCTGCGCTCGCCCGGTTTGACACCGGGGCCACCCGTGTCATACCCCGCCGGCAGGGATGCGACTTCTGGAGTCCCGTGAACCGCCGAGCTTTTCCAGGCAAAAAAAACCCCACCGGTTCCCAGCCCACCCCCCTTCGGGGACCACAGAGAGCAGCAGGGTCCCCGTGAGAAACAACCCTGTCCCCTCCATCCCCCGGGGGGGGTCTCCCCCACCGCCTAGCACCGTCCCCTCCCCGCGGCGGGTCAGACGGAGGGAGGGACGGACGGACCGAGGGAGGGACGGACAGGCGGAGGGAGGGACGGACAGACCGAGGGAGGGACGGACAGACCGAGGGAGGCGGCTCCCAGCCCCGGGGGGGGGAGGAACTACAAGTCCCGTGAAGCCGCGCCGCCCGCCCGCCGCCACCGGGGCTATATAAGGGGGGAATGGCCCGGCCGCCCCAGTCGGAGCATCCCTGGCCCCAGCGGCGACTGGTCCGTCCTGGGTGTCCCCCCCCCCCCCCCCAAGCCACCTGTACCGGCAGCCGCCTGCCTCGGTGGAGTGTTTGCGGGGGGTCCTCCGCACCGGGGGGGGGGTATGGGAACGGAGCCGTGCGCCGACCCCCGGAGGGAGATGTGGCTGTGGAGGAAGAGGAGGAAGAGGATGCTGCAGCCCGGGGGGGGGGCGGAGTGTTTTGGGGATGGGGGAGCGGCTCGGAGGCGGCAGCGGCGCGGCTCGCCGGAGGTAGGTGCCCCGCTCGGCCCCGGGGGGGGGACGCAAGGGGGTCGAGGAGGGAGAAGGGGGTACGGGGGGGGGTCGGGGGCCGCGGAGCTTCTCCGTCCCGTTACTCGGTGCGGCCCCCCCCGGGGGGGTGAGGGGGGTTTGCGGGTGCGCCGCCGGGGGTGCCGGCACGGGGAAGGGTGGGGGTAGGGGGTGAGGGTGTGTCCCCCCCCCGGTACCGCGTCCCTCCTCGTACCATCCGCCTTTGTGTCCCGCCGGGTCCCGGCCGTTCTCCACCCCCCCCGGGGATGCTCCTCGGTCGGAGGGTGAGCGCCCGGTCCCGGCTAGCGGAGAGAGGGAAGGATTCCTCTTCTCCCTAAGAAAAACCGCGTGGATATTATTTTTCTTCGGATTTTTTTTTTGTTTCGTTTTTTTGGGGGGGGGGGGGGGGCACGACACGACATGACACGACATGCCTTTTCCTTTCTCCTCCCGTGGGAAAACCTTGTTAGAAAGGCTCGTAACAGCTCCGTGTGCCCCGGGCAGGTGCCCGGTCGAGGTGATGGGCAAGGTATGGCTCGGCAGCCCCTCTGCAGCCCCTTCCCCTGCTCTGCTGGGGGGGCCGAGGGGTCTCCCCAGCCTTCGGTGCTGTCTGGCACGAGTCTGGGAGCGAGGAACACTTGATCGGGGTTGGTGATGCAAGGTATCTGTGATGCACAAGAGCACTTTTGTGTGAATTCTGGAAAAATATGAATGACTCCCTTATTTTGCTCGCTACAACAAAAAGACCACACCAGTCTAGACCTGCAACCAATAACACACACAAAAATTAGTGCTGTCTGCTCCGAGGGACCCAGCGTGTTGAGGAGAACACCAGCCCTTCCAGTGTGCGAGCCCGCTGATCCGTATGGAGGGCGAGGGATGCTTGTTTGGGGAAAGGATGTTTGAGGTTACTTTGATATAAACAAGAGAAGCTTTTATTGCCCAGACATTGTTAGTGTTGCTCTTTGCTGGCTTGGAATGTGTTTCCTCTGAAGGGTTTCGAGACTAGAGGAATTGCTCGGCTCTCTTGCTAATTGAGACATCTTTTTATAATCACGGTCACAGCTGGTGGGATGAAAGCAGGGGGAGAGTCTGGTGTGCAGTGACTCAGGCCTTGGGCAGAAGCTGCATCTCGCTTTGCCTGGCATTGTGAAGGGGAGATTCCAGCTTGGAGGCTGGAGCAGGGTATGCAAGGATGCCTTTCTTCCCTGCTGTCAGGCAGGTGATGTTTTCAGGACATCAGCTTTCTCGTTTCCCTGTAAAATTAGGGATGGGTGGAAAAATCTTCCCAGGTCTCCCCAGTTCACCTCAGTCCTTCCCACAGGTGTGGGATCCAACATGTGCGGTGAGTTTGAGACCCCTGACAGGGAGACGTCATGGGGCGGAAGGGTGTTGCAATAATTTTCTGCTCTCCTTTTGAGAAAGGCTTTGCTGCAAAAAGAGCCGGTACTGCTTGGACTTGCTCTTTCCATAAAGCTGCTTGTTTACCAGTTGCTTTGCATGTTCAGGTGTCTCAAAAGGTAGTCTGAGATGTGGCACCCCTCAAGCTTCATCTGATGTGTTGGCGGTAATCTTTCTTGGGGTGCTGTTGAATGGCAGCGGGGTGACTCTCTGCAGCCCCTCTGACAGCAGGGGATATAAAGTTTTCTGATGGGAAGGGGGTCCCGAACTGAAGCGTGAAGGTGCTTTGCAAGCACAACGTGTGTGAAGAGAAACACTATCCATTTCTTGCACTGGCAGGAGGAGGTAAACTTGCTCTTATGGCCAGCAGTGTTCCCTTCATGGTGTCTCCCAAGCTGCGGGGTAGGAGGGCTGTGCAAGTTTCATCCCTATTTGCACGGCGGAAACCTTCTGCGTGGCTGTGGAGCATGGGGAAGCCTGAAGCTGGTGGGGTGAGACGCTGGCTGCCGTGGGCAGCCGTCACAGCCGCTTTCTCTGCAGGGCTCAGGTGCTGTGCTCTGGTGGGTTCAATTACAGCGGCTGGAGACGCTGGTGCTGCAGCCGCTTCTCCTGCCCAACAGGCTCCGTGCAGGACTGTGCGTCCCTGCCCAGCCACCTCTGCTGAACCAGTAAATCAGTGCCAGCGCAGTCCAGAACAGATCCTCCCGCTGTGGCGATGGGGCTGTAAGAGCCATGGGGGAAACAACCCAAATAGTCTCAACCCCACAGCTCTTGGACTTTGTCAGGACCCCGTTCAGAGGCACTGAATTGGGGCTGCTCCTGGCAAAGGACCCTGGCAGAGCCCTCTGCCACAGCTGTGCTGGAGCTGTGACCTGGGGAAGGTGGATTTGCCCCTTCTGGGCTGGAAGAGGAGGGATGCCCTAAAACAGACTGGGAGAACTGGTGGTCACAGTCACTTGCAGTGGACATCGTGAGCTGTTTGAGGACCAACTATAAATTAAACTACATATTACTTTAATTAGGGGGTTCCGGTAGTCTTTATCCCAGGCTCAGGTGCCATCTCGTCTACACTTGCCTGACTCTGGGCTCAGTGTGCTGCAGGGTGCAGAGCAGAGAGGGCTTAGGGGATGTTGGGACCTGAATCTTTCCTAAGCGAATGCTTTTGTCTGCAGCAAAGCACAGCTGTGAAATCTGGAAGCCCTGGGCTCTGACCTGGCTCTTCTGAGGGCTGGATTTTGGTGTGCATTCCTCTTGTGCTTGGCTTTAAATATATTTGATACAGTAGCATCACTCCTTGGTGATGAGTGGTTTTTTAGTAGCAACTGGCTCAGATCTGGACTGTTTTGGACTCGAGCTCTTCTGTCTGGGGGTTCTTCTGGATGAGAAATGATCAGAGCGCCTTAAATTTTAGGAGATCAAATGTATTGGGCCACACCCGCTCCCCCTCCCTCTGGCGCTCTGAGCCCCAGACAATGGGGGGATAATGCCAGGAGCACAATGCAGCTTGCTGGGGGGTTTTTTGTTTGTTTGAACTTTGAACAGAAAAGCAAAGCAACAAAAGAGAGGGCAAGAAAGGCACAGTGTTTTGCCAGTTACCAAGGCTGTCCAGAAAGTTATAACTGCATTACAAAGGGTGGCCTTGTTCAGAATGGCTTATTTCATCAGAAAGATGTATTTAAAACAAAAATGAAGGGGCAAATGCTAGCATAAAGTCCCCCATGTTAGCATAAACACTGCATGAAAACACTTTTATTACCTCCTGTAACTCCCTAATAAATACTGTTCCTTTTTGATGAAAGCTCTTAACACAGGATTAGGGTTTACAGTGCGTTGCCTTACTAGTCCCTGGAGACAGAGCCCATGTTCAGTGTGGCTTCGTGTCCTGCTCTGCAGCATGGTTTCAGAGCTTCAAGCCTTCCCCCTTTCTTAATTTTTTGTGTTTTTTTCCCCCCTGTGGCAGCATCTGAATTGCAGGCAGCATTTTCCTGGACCAGCACCCAGGAGGAAGACTGGAATGAGTGTGGTTAGGGAGGTTGTTCTTGCTTCTAGTTCATCGGTAAGTGTGTCTTCCCCCAAACAGAGCTGATGAGGTGCGAAGACCTTGGCCCCAGGGTTGTGCTGCACTCATGCCCTAAGAAGGTAACATTTTTCCTTCAATTGGCTGGCGCTGTCTGCCAAGCCACAGATGTTTTTTGAGGGCTAAAACCTAAGCCTTTAAATAAATGTGTTTGATCCCTGGGTGGTTGTGCAGCTTTCCTTAAAAAAAGAAAAAAAAAAAACCCCAAACCCAAAAACCCTAGAATGGGTTTTGTATCTGGAGCAAATATTATCTAGTTAGGCTTTTCTTAAAGCTTATTCCTCTGGAGTTTTATTCTTGCCTCTTCTCCCTGGGAGGGGATCAGAGCTGTCATCTGTCTGGTACACCTGCAGTAAAACCTTCTGTAGTCTCGTGAAGGAGAAAAGGAACAGCGATGGCTCTGTTCTAAGTAAAGCTCAGCCTAAGACAACCTTGAACCTCTCAAGCAACTTGATTTGGTCACAAGGACCAAAGGGTTTTTGCATGGTACTGTACAGGAGCTTTAGACTGCCATGGACTGCTTGAATGTGTCCTGTACTGGGTCAGATGGAGGCAGGATGTTTTGGGACCTCAGTGTTGCATCCTCTCCAGCCTGGGAGGGATGGGGGCTTCACTGCTGTCATTCAGGTTTGCTTCAGCACCTGCTGGTGGTCCTTTACACTGCACTTTCAAGCCAGCATGTTTCAGGAGTGGCTTCTGAATTTGGGAAGTTTTTTCCTAAGTTGGTATGAGATTTAATTTCTGGTGTGTGGGCTCACGCTGGCAGCCAGAAGGTGTAGAGAAGGTCCCTTTAGGATTTATAGGCTGAATGACCATGGTGTTTCTCTGTCAGGTGGTGTTCTCCTCTGCCCATTATTGTTCTCTGCAGGTAAGCTCAGTGCCAGGACTGGCATACGTCCAGGTAGGCTGTACCGCTGTTGGAGGGACTGGAATCTGCTGCCAGCATCTGGGACCTGGGGTGCCAGTGACACCAAGAGGCAGTCGGACTCGTTCTGTAGCCAGATGGCCGAATGCCTATCTCTGACGCAATGAACTCGGAAGTAAACTTTAGGAATTAAAGCTGGCAGGAGCTTCTCTACAATTCCAAGACTATGGAGAACAGGTCCCCTTGTCTGCTGGGGAAGGGTTGTGCATGAGCTCTAGCAGCTTGCTTTGTGCCCAGCTAGGGCTCTGCCATGTACTTGATTTTTTGCATATGTGGTGTTCTCGATTTCTGCATAGATAGTTCTAGCATCTCCTCAGCAAATTGGCGGTGAGGGAGCCTGGTGGGGTGAGGTCCCGGTGAGATCCTTGCGCACCTCTGGGGTGATAATGGGATGAGCAGGGCTCAGTTTAGGGCTGGGGAAATGTCAGCATCTGGGCTGTGGTTGCTGCTGCGCGAGATGCCAGAAATGCTGCGATGCACCCCCCAGGAGCTGAAATAAGTCACTCTGGAAGCGGTTGGGATCTGTTGGTGCTAACGTGGAGCTGAAGCTCACCAGCCAAACTGCTGGGGCTCTGGCTCCTCTTTCTGGGCTGTGTAAGGCTGAGTGCGTCTGCAGAAAACTCTCCATCGCAAAGTTAGGGAGGAGCTGCTCCCTTAGAGTTGGCTGGCAGGTCTCTCTGTCTGAGTGGTGGGCAAGGCTGCGTGTTAGCCGTGGAAGTGCCATCCCCTCGTCTGTGTGAGTATTGTGCAGGCTTGCATCTCCGAGGGGATGGAGGTGCACGCAGTGGCTGCTCCTGTATTGCGGGAGGGATGGTGGCATCCGGCTCCACCTGGTCCATCAGTGGACATCGGAGTCAAACATTGTTCCTGGGAGATTCCCTTTGCAGCTTGCTTACTGCTTCTGAGGCAGGAGGACCTGGAGGCAGCAGAGCAGCGGGTCCTGGGGAGGAGAAGGTGGCTCACGTAACTGGTACCTGTCTGTGGGAGAGAGGAGGACATCTGCTCGCGGGGTCTGGGCAGCTCCCTCGGCAAAGGGAAACTGGACGGTGACCATCGTCCTACCTCTTAGGTTTGTCCAAATGGTATATGTCAAATCTTCCCAGCCGAGGACTCGGGAGGGGGAGGGCAGGCTTCCCAGCCCAGCAGACTGGATGGGAAATAATGATCCCCTTTTTATAGCTTCTTCAATTGTTCCTGAAAATCCTTTTTAAAAGGAGGAAAGTTCCTTCCTTCCTTTCAGCTCCCGGTATCTTTAAGAATTCGCTCTATTGTGAACCCAGGACAGAGACCCTTCTATGAGGGCTGCATAGGCGCTCTTCGGAGGCCCCCTCCCCGCGCCCCCTCCCACCCCATCCCAACAAGCCCCCATTCTCCTCTGAAGAGGGTCCCTCTGTCTAACGCCAAGTAACTCTTAAGGGTAGCATTTATCCTCGGGCACTCAGCTCACAAAGAGTGCTGGAGTGTCAAATAAACTCACTCCAGCCTGCAAAGAGAAGAGGAAGAAAATACAAAACCCCCTTTATTTCCACCCCTGCAGGGAAACAAATACGGACTTTGTGCTGGAGAGCAGCAGCGCCCTAACGAAGCAGGGTAGTGCGTGTACTAATGTATCTCTAATAAAATTGTGTGTGCACGCACACGTGATAGTGTGTGTGTGGACCTGGCAGACAAGCAATAAATCAAAATCCCTCCAAACAAGTGTGGGCCATCCTGCGTGCCTGCTGCTTTCTAGGCACAGACGGTCACTGCTAACTCTGACAGCATGTCCGTGATTGCTGTGGGTTTGCTTTTGGAGATGGGCGCGGGGAGGAAGATACTGGTTCTCTCCTGGGCCCTCTGCTGAGGTTGTGACCAAAGGTAAGGGACAACGGAGGGGGGTCTGTGCTCTGCCACATCTTCAGCAGACCCTGTAAGCTCTGACCAGACCTTTGGAAGGGCTCAGCAGCGCTGAGCTCTGCTGCAGGTGCTGATTTCATCAGCAGACTGTTGCAGGAGGGAAATTCAGCTCCTTGCCCTGCTGTGGGGGACTTCACCATGGGAGACGACCGTGCTGCACACCCTTGCAACTGCTGTCGGTGCGAATCGTTGCATTTTTGCGAGCCCTGTGGCTGCGTTTGCTGCATTCCCCGCTGCTGCTGTGCAGAGGAGACGCGCTGCCCTGCGAAGAAATACTGTCTCTTTTCTGTGGATGGATTTAAACTGTAGTCCTACACGTCAGAAACCAGTGTGACCAGTACTGACCAAGCAACTGGGACAGTAACATCTAAGCAAGGAATTGGCCAGTACTGCCTGCTCCCTGGGATCTGTCCACCAGTATGGCCAGTACCTCTGCTCAGCAACAGCAAGAAAAATCCTGCTTTGCGATCCTTCATCTCTGCACAGTCCTGGCTTCTTAATGCTGACTTTGGGAATATCTTGCAGCTGCGCTACATGGGATGTGCTCAGATGCCCTCAGATGTTCCTGCAGCTGACAGCAGACCTGGAGAACAAGGTGCAACTCTGGCTGTGCTGTAGTGGCCAAGGGTCACTGCTGTTCCCTCGTCCTGACGCTTGTTTCTCTACAGGTTTTGGTAGCTGGTCATTACTGAAAGGGGCAGAAGCCTCCAGCCGCAATAGCTGTTGGACTATCCTTGTACCTAGAAGTGAGGAGACAAGAGTCTGACTGTGTGCGGTCTTGGGACTTCTCCCCCTGCACCAAGCAAATGGTCCTGAGCCAAGAGGATTTGTCTCTGGATGGTTTCTCTCTACTGGGATCTCTGGAGTGATAAGCCCTCATGGACTGGTGTGGGTTTTGGACGCTCCCTTCTGTCTGTAGCTGGGAATGTTGTGGCCAGAAGGCTGCAGACACCTGCTTCTCTCAAAATCTGGTGGATTACTTCTTTTGGCGTTATTCTGCTAGTGCTGTGGTGTTTTTACTAACCTGGTGGAACTGGCTTCATGACATGAAGTCTCCCAACTGACAAATGTGGAAAAGCAGCAGTTACAGCCCAATGCTACAGTCTTCTCTTTTTCTGGGCTACTTACTCTGAGCATCGTGGCTCTGGAGGAGGAAGGAGTCCAAGCGCATGTGTAGGACAAATCCTGCTGGTCTTAGGTGAGTCAAGAATACGTACTTTTCTTCCCGTTTTTTAAAAAACAAAACAAAAACCAAACCAAAAAACCACCTTCCTGTGGGGCTGGCTTCTTAGAAAATTTTCCCCCACTTGAGGAAAAAATGCCAAATCTAGTGACTTGCTGCTCCAGGGAGAATAGGAGAATAGATAGGGTTGTTTCTGAAAGCTGAAGGGGCTTTCCCCTCCTGTTTTAATCAAAGCACTAACTTTTTAGTATCATTTGAGCCTGAAATCCCTAATAAGAGTTTTCTTCCTGGAGTTATATTGCTGAGTAATGGACAAAGGAGTTGGAGCAAGGCAGTTCTCAAGCAGGTTTTTCTTTCTTTCCCTGGCAAGGGGGAACCCTGCTGGCTTTCCGCACTTGAAAGCGTGTCGAAGCAAGTGGTGGTGGCGGCACGGAGGAGCCTGCCGCTAGTTAGGCTTACTGGGAACAATGTGTGGTTTGTCTCGAGGGTACCGCGGGGCTCCCAGTGCCTGGGTGGATGCAGGGGATGAGCTGAAAGGCTCCCTTTGGAGGGGAGGGCGGTGTAAGCCTCCTTGCAATGGAAAATCTACTTTCCTGGGGAAGGCGGGGGACTGCTAGAAAATGATGCCAAGGCTACAGATTTTGAGGGGACTCGTATCAGCGTTGACACCTTGGGGTGTGGTGCTGGGAGATGCGCCCAAGGGGCTTTACAGGAGCCGCTGTGGATGTGTGAGGGTGTGTGGCCTGGGAGAACAAGGATTAAACGTGGGGATTTCTGCTTGGGTGGAGAAGGAGCTGGTGATTCTTGTGGTGGTGAAGATGGGTTTTGCCCTCACCAGCCCTGTGTGCTGTCTCTTCTCCAGAGGTAAATGCAATGGTCTTGGCTTGGCTTTCCTCTGGGACTGGCCTGCTAGTGACACCTGGCTTTTGTGGTCTCTGTGGGTTTTGGTGAAGATGTTCCCCTTCAGTCCCTGTCCCCTGTGCGGGCTCTAAGCCTGCAGCTGCTGGGGCCCTTTGCTCTGAACCGGGGTGGGTCCAGCTCGGTTTTGGGGCACGGAGCGGAACTGACTCTCTCGCTTGGGGAGGTGTTGTGGTTTGCCCTGCCCCAACTGCTTTCTCATGTGTGGTGTTTTTTTTGTTTTTTTTTTTTTTTAGTGAACTTTCCTCTGGGAGAACAGGGCTGAGAAATGTGGTGAATAAAGGGAAAACTGCTGCTGGGCAAGACTTGGGTTTTTTGAAGTACATTTCTGGTTTTGGTTAGAGCTCATCTGTTCTTGTTTGCTGGTGATCAGTCAGTCCAAGAAGTCTGATGCAGGCTGGCAGGAATGCGAGGTCTACACTAGTGTCCGTTTGGGAGCAGTATGGCTGTGGACATGTTCTGCAGCAGCTGAGCTGTGGACTGTGCCAGTATGGTTAAAGGGAAACTGAGAAGAGCTGTAAAGCTGCTGTTCTTCCCTTTTACTGAATGCAGATCCAGGAGGATGTGGTGTGTGCTCTCCCCAGAGAGACAGCTCTGCCAGCTGGGTGCTCTTCAGGATGGACAGAGATGGCAAATGCAAACCTGAAGGGCCAAGTGGCCGAAGCTCGCTTGGTTTCTGTTCTTCTACACTGCAAACTTCCAACTATTTGAACAGAGCTGGGAAGTTTTAATTTCCTTCCCTTGTCGGTGTCTGACTGGTGTTGTCATAGCTCAGCCTCTTCCCAGACCCTCGGGATTGTGGTTTTTCCTTGAGGAGCAGCTGAATGTACCAAGCACTTGACTTCATCCTTTTGCAACACGAGTCTCTTTGCTTCCTTTCCTGTCGCTGCCTCTGAAATGCAGGGAGGAGGAGGAGGGATGAGATTGTACACATGTTCTTGCTGGTAGGACAGCAGATGCTTGAGTACTGAGCTCCTTGGGCTAAGGCAATGCAGAGGCTTTCCTGCTTGGCTCTGCACCAGCTTCTGTGATAAAGGGCCAGGCTGGTATTGGAGTTTGGTTTTATTTTTCGCATCTTCAGCTTTTTCCAAGAGATGCCCTGTGAATGGATGCTTTCGCTGTCTGCTTGGTTGCTCTCTGTGTAATGAGGGATGTACCGAGCCCTGCTTGCTCTGGGGACCTTGCTGGGAGCCTGGGTCCCTGGTGCGGATCTCAGCCCTCCTGGGGGGCTGCTCGTGGTGGCTGCGTGGCAAGACAGGCTCGGGTGGCTGAGACAGTCCTGTTCTGGACCCTGCAGGAAGGATAAACTGCAATCTAGCTGCAGAGATCCTTGCCTCTAGTTGCAGGCAGCAAAAGCTCTTTAGTATGATCTTAAGTAGCAGTCCCTTGCTGTGCACTCTGGCCTGTGAACTATTCCTTGTCAGAGATGCTTTCTCACCTTTAATTGCTCAGTGGAGAGCAACCTCAGAGTGGAATCTGTCCCCTGCCAGAAGCTCTGCTGTACCATCCCTGGTATAACTGGCCTGACGGATGCTCCAGGGGAGGATGCTCCAGGGGAGGATGCTCCAGGGGAGGATGCTCCAGGGAAGCCCAGCACTGCTGGGTGTTGGGTAAGGTTTGGGGCAAGGGACCCTGCTGCCGCCCCATAAATTGCCAAAAACCCGTTAGGGACTAACTGACCCCTCTCAGCCACTCGCCCTACGTGCATCTCCACCTCGGCTGGGCAGTTGCCCATCCTCAGCCTCTCCGTGGGGGGGTTTCACCCTCCCCGAGGACAGCCTGCAGGGCTGGGCAGGGGGATGCTGGATGGCAGCCGGGGATGGGGGGGAGCCGGTGGGAGCGCTCCTGGGTGCGCGCTGACACCTGCCGGCAGCGGCAGGCAGGGAACAGGCAGGGAACGGGCAGCAGCAGGCAGGGGGCGGGCGAGGGCAGGCAGAGTCTGGCAGCGCTGCCTGCATCCCGGGGACCGCCGTGCGGTGAGCTCGGGAGAGCATCTCTTGTTGGAAGCCTGGGAAAAGGGCAAATTCTGCCCCGCTCCGCCGGGTGAAGAGCCCCAAATTCTGCGTCCGTGTGTGTGTGTGTGTCCCTCGTCCTTCACAGCCGTGCCTCCAGGGTGTGAGGTGCTGGGGGGGCCGGGGAGGGGTGGTCCCCCCCGTGTGCTGCAGGCTGTGGTGTGGCTCCTCGGAGGGACTGGGAGGAGAGTAGAGAAGAGGAGGCGATGATTGCTGATGGGGGATATTTATCCGAGGGGCTCTTAGCGGGCTTAGGCTGAAAGTCCCTTTGAGGCAGTTCAGGGAGTAGGAGAGCAGAGAAGGTGGCTGTGCTTGCAAACCACAAAGGTGGTCAGTGTGAGGGAGTGGCAGAACAGATTTTTTTTTTTTTAGCCAGTGGATTTCTAAACTGGATCTCTGCTCAAAAAAATGAGGCTGAGAGAAGGTATGAACAGCATGCTTTTGTTTCTGATGCTTATTGGTGCTTTGACAGGTGGGACAAATTCTCCCCATGTTCCTTTCCTCTTGCTACCTCCTTCCCACAGCCCTGAGTGCTGCCTGGGAAGCTTGGTTCTGCTACCAAATGGTTGCTTGTTTTCCAAAAAGTCAGCAGGCAAAGGGCTGTTCCTGCTGCTGCCAGCTTCAGGTGGTGAACGGCACCAATTCTGGGGAGGGGCTAGAGGCTGCGACCACAGCCTGGGCAGCCTTTGCACTGTGCCCAGGAGTCTGGAGAACATCTCGGGAGCCCTCCTGATCCTCCCTCTTCTGCTTCTCAGCCCCTTCTGTGTATCTGCGGGGGCTCCCGGGGGTCCTTGTTCTGGATGCATGTGAGGAGCCCATGGCCAGGCTGCTTCTCGCACAGAGAAGCTAATCCCACCTGCAGGTACATACACTGAGGGCCTGAAGCTTTAGAAGGAGTCCGAACTCTTCTTAGGTTGTTCTCAGTGACAAGTAGGAGGCAAACTGGAAGGTGGGGAATTATGAGGAAAAGAAATCAATGCGAACCTCCTGCTGTGTCTATGCATATCCCCACCGCGAATGCCCCATGCTGTCCTTGTTCCCCTCTGTCCTTCTCCGAGCTGAAAAACCTGGGTGTGCAGAAAGCCCCGGAGCATCCAGCTTCGTGGAGAGCCGAAGCGAAACAGGGCAGGGCTGCTCCATCACCAGACAGCTGAAGTGGGATATGGGGGGTGTGTGTGTGACCAAATTAGTGTCTGCTAGGGAAAAAGTCGCAGGGAGGGTGTGGAAAAATGATAGTCCCATCCCAGCGTACCTGCAGGCAGAGGCTGCCCGGAGCCCCGGCCCCGCGGCCGCTGGATGGCAGCGCCGTTCCGCGGCATCCCCCGCCCGCCGCCCCGCTCCCTCCTGCGCTCGGCTTCGCCGGTGGCTTTTATCGCCTGCCCCTTCCCAACCAGCCCGCACAAAATGGCTGGTCTGCTGGGATGGGGGGAGAGGGTTCCGATCCCTCTTTGGGGGGAGGAGATGGGGGGGAGCGGGCGCCGCTGTGGGGTTTAAACTCAGGCTGGAGTTGTGCAGAGCAAGGGGGGGGCAAGTGGCATCTTTCCGTCCCGCTCCCCAAAATGCTGCCCAGGCGCACTCGTGGTGACATCCCTGCAAAGGCTAGGTGGAAGGGGGTAGGTGGGAAAGCTGTGCTTTGGGATTGGTTTCCCCCTTTTGGATGCGGCTGCGGAGGGAGATGGAGGATGGCTTTTTGAGGACGGGAGAAGGGGAAGGTAATTCTGGATTAGGAATGTCCCTGTGCTGGCTGGAGCGGAGGATATAGCATGGTAGCTCCCAGGGTGTGCTTGGCAGGTGGCTGACCTGCTGCTGAGGGTGCTCGCTGGTGCTTCGAGACCTGAATTAAACCCCTCACAAGGGCATCCTCTGTGACCACGGGCACCCGAGTAGGTCACTCCAGCGCTGTGTCTCTATGCGCCATTTCTTCAAGCTTCTGGGGCTACCAGCAGTTCCTAACGTCCCAGGATGCTTGTGGAGGTACATACCCAAAAGCAAGTATGCTGGAACCAGAGTGTCAAGGCATTAAGGGATGAGGCTGGGGAGGGAGCAGATCTGGGGCTGTAAACATGACGTCTGTGGATCTGGTTTTAGCTAAAAGCATTTGACACTTAGCAAAACTGCTAAGCTGTATCTAAAAAGCTGTTGATCCATGAGCATGACCTGGAAATGTGGGTGCTGAGGGCAGGGCTTGTCCTGAGGACACCTTGCACGGTAACTCCGGGCCATACCTGGGGCATCGCTGCCTTGGGAATCGGAGCTGGTGTGCGCAGGGGCAGGAGGACACTGGGAGAGCAAGAGGCTGATGCTTGGGTGATGATTGCCTTAGGGGTGGGATGCAGAGGCATCTCCTGTCCCTGCCTGTCTCCAGCATGCTCCGAGCAGGCCACCTACACGGCATTCCTGGAGATGTGTGGCTGACACAGGGACAGTTCAACATTCTGCCTTCCCTCAAAGAAAAGGCATTGGAAACCTCCTGCTCTGCCTCTCCCTTTCTCATCGTCCTTCCCCTCCCTTCTCTGACTCCCCCAGGAAAAAAGAGGTTGGGAGAGCTGTCTGGCTCTGCTTCCACATCGCTCCGTCTGGAAGCGGGTGAATTATTGCTGGATAAACCAGCGTGCTTGGCTGCCTTGAAAAGCACTTCCAGAGCAGTTACAGACTACTTGGTCGGCACCATTCACGTTGAAAGGTTTCACTGTCCAGACTGCCTCCTCCATAGCTGGAGCCAATTGCAAATTCCACCAGCGCTACCAGCCCCAGAGCTGGGTTTCCATGGTGAATGCATTTTGGTTCTGCACCTAAAAGCCTGGAGCTTTTGGGAAGTTTTCTGCCGTAAGTGTCACGGTTTGCCCATCGTTCTGTCCTGCTGCGCCGGAGGAGGTCCTGTGGCTTTCCCCAGCCGGCCGCTCCCTTTGCGGGGAGAGCTGCCTGCCCAGCAGAGATGCTTTAAAAGCCTCTGACAGCTGATGCCTTGGGGACAGGCTCATGAGCTTTGTTCTCACACTGCTGTGGACTCCAACACACCCCTCTGCCTCTGGGGTGCTGTGTGAGGCTGAGGTATGGGTCTGTCCCGGGACCTGTTTTTTCTCACGCCAGGACCTGTTCCTGCCAGTGCCTTTGCCTGCTGCCCCGCACTCCTTCCGTGCATGCCTTGTGCCTTCCACTTGCTGTTACAAACCGCAATAAACCTGGTTTAATTTGCCAAGGTGCTAGTTCAAGCCCTCCTGACACGACTTGCATTAAAACTAAATGAACTGTTTATACAGGGACTTTGCATTGAATGAGCTGCAAGTTGTACCTTCAAGGCGATGGGTGTGAGCGTGTGCGCCCACCCCACCGCTCTGCACAGCCCTGGCCGGAGCCTCGGGCTGCATCGCTGTCCTGATGCCCTCCCAGCCTTGCATGTATCTGCTGCAAGGCAAAAAACTTGTTTAAAAACTTTATTTAGGCTTCCCGTGTGTTGCCTCGCATGCCTTTATAATGCGAAGGAGGTTTTGAGTTTATATATTTGCCCTTCCTCAGGGGTGCATCTGCCCAGCTGCTCTGCAAGGACATCTTCTGTGCCCTGGGAGCTGTGCTGCGCCCTTGGCCTCTGGAATGCTCTTTTCAGTGATATTTTCTGAGAACAAAAATGCCTGCTTTGTATCCACTGCCCCTTTCTTTCCCTACGCAGAAGGGGAGGGAGAAAATGACTAAAATATTTTCTTGTAACAAAAGGCTGAGGGTGAATCTAGATCAGCCATTCTGATCCATTTAAGGCAAAATCTCCAGGGTTTTCAGCAGAGAAATTAAAACACTGGAGCTTTCTCTTTTCTTCAGAAGAACAAACAGGAGCGGTTACCACTTCCTCTAGCTCATAAACAAAACCAGCCCGACGTCTCCAGGAGAAACCCTGCCAAGAGACTTTCCTTCCTAATTGTTTGATATTTTTTCAGTTCTGATTAGTATTCGGGAGTGCCTGGCACACAAGCGGGAAGTTTCAGGAACAGGCTGTAGATCTTGCTTCAAGCAGATCCTTCCCTCTTTTTCCATCCCTTGCCCTCCTTGTCTGTCCCACTCACCCTCTCCCTCCCTCCCTGTTCTTCCTGCTTTGTTTTCCTTCATCTGCCGTACTTGGCTTCTCCCAGGGCTTGTGGTGGCGATGTCTTTTGGCCACCAAACTCTGGTGCTTGCTTTTCCTTTTGAAGCTTCGCTGCATTCGCAGGAACTGTATCAAGGCTCTAAAGATGTTTATTGACCTGCTTTTCTGCAGTTCCTTTTCTTTGCTTTGAGGCTTTTCTCTGCTCTTGGGAAAGAGCTTTGGCTGGACCAGCTGCAGGGGCATTCACCTTTCCCTGGAGGAAAGGGCAGGTTGGCATTTGGACCAAACTTAGTAAATGCTGTAAAAGAATAGAGGGTGCAACTGCCTCAGTGTCCCACAGCGCAGGGATGGTGTCTGAGATGGAGTTTGCTGCGGACTTGCTCCCACCCGTCCACAGTGAGATGTCCTCTATCTGCCCCAGCATCCTCTTAACTTTGTCACCAGTAAAAATCCTTTCTGTGAAAGGGTGGAAACCTCCAGCTGGCCTCAGAGGACCCTGGCAGGGAGTCCTGCGTGGCCGCTCGCTCTGTCCCCTGTCATGGGACTGTGACTCATTTGAGATGGTCCTGGGGGAAGCAGGGAAAAGCAACTTGGGTTTTTTTACCTCTGACATCCTTCCCTAGGCAGCCAGTCTGGGGCTGTGCCTGCTGCCAGTGCTCCTGCCCAGGGAGACGAGCTGCTGCTCGGATCCTGCTTTTCCGAATTACTTTATTGTGCGGAGAAGAGCTTTCCCACATCTCTGTTTTGTGGCTGGATTTTAATGTGTAACATTGTTCTGAATTCTGTTCTTGCATCATGTGCTGGAGATTAGGAAATCAGTAGCGATAATAAATATCGCTGAATGAGTGGGTGTGGGCAGGAGGGAGGGAGAAGAGTGATTTAAAGGGCAAGGAAACCTGTGCGTTCCCCATGGGCAACACTCTTTTTGCGGGGAAGAGTCAAGCTTTTACGTCCTCTCTTGTGGGAAGCACCTGTGTGATAAAATAACACTCATTTTAAGTAAGTGGTTGGAAGTGCTCATCTTTGAAGCTGTCATGTGCATGGATGTGGTGTGCATCCCCCGAGCATCCCACCTCCTCTGCAAGCAATGGCCCAAAATCTCCCTCCAGCTGCCTCCAGCCCTGCTGGGGCCAGAGCTGTGCTGATGGGAACCTCGAGACGCAGGATCCCCGTTAGCCCTGTGCCGTTCTTCAGTCCCTTCTGGGACAAGGACTGAAATCCCTTCTTTGGAAACCAGTTTGTTGAGTGTCTGGTGTATGCTCCCGGCCTCTGGGAACACACGGCTTTGACTCCGTGACTCAGCCTGAATTTCTTAATCATAAAAACAACCATCATGTCTTGGGCTTTTCTCACGCTTTCCCTGCCATGGTTTCCAGGCATTTTGTAAACCACTGACGGACTCAGGCTGGTAACCCCTCTGGGCAGGCAGGTGAAGCAGCATTTGCTTCTGTTTTATTTTTCAAGAGGGGAAACTGAGGCTCTGAAAGATGAAGTAACTTAGCCAGAGTCATGTAGGGAAATGGTGGCAAAGCACAGAGCCCCATGGAGATTGCACCTTTGCTCTTGGCGTGGCTGAGCTGACGGCTTTGCTCCTCGCAGTCTGCCCTGCGCTGTGTTTAGGACAGAGGGGCAAAGCAGTGACCCTGGCTTGCTGATCCTGGTCTTGAGCAAGACACGCAGGTATCTCTGGATGCAATTTTCCTCTTCTGAAGAGCCGTGAACACAGTAGCTGCTGGGGCAGGGGACCCCCAAAGGAAAGGCACTGCTGAAGCTGCGTTTGGGGAGCAGTTCCTCGCGGAACTCCTATTGCTCCAGCGTCTGAGCAGCTCGAAAACGGCGTTAGCGATATTCCTCTGGGGTAGGAGGATATTATCCCTTTTTTACAGAAGGGATGGGTGGCTAATACAGTGCAGAAGGATTAGGGCTGGGATTTTCTAAAGCCTCCTGGTTAAGAAGACTGGGACTTGCAAGTCACTTAACTTACTCCAGAGCCCGTGTGTAAAATTTCTGGCTGGAGCAGAATATTGAACTCGGGTCTATGGCGGTCCAGTACATCTAAGCTCTTCAGCAGCAGAAGCAATAAGACACCACAATGACTGCAAATACCTTAAGACATTTTCAGAACACGTTTTCCTCATTGACTTTCACCTGGCAAGGTTTCCATTTTTTTTTTTTTTTTTTCTCCTGATATTTGCTCTGTGACTGAGCTGGGATGGGGTGGGAGAGGCTTGGCAGGAGGGGGAGGAGGTGCTGCAGGATGGGGGTGATAAGCAAATCTTTGAAAACAAAGTTCAAGCAAATATATGCCCAAGTGGAGAGCAGGTTCTGCTTGCTGGAGATACAGCCCATCTCAGTGCAACCTGCGCAGTGTGTGAAAGCAAAGGGAGCAGCTCTGATGCTCTGTGTGTGTGTGAGTTTTGGCATCCCAAATGGGGATGCGTGTGGCATCCTCCCTTGCCTGTGCAGGGCAGTCGCTTCTTTCTGTGTTGTAGCCGTTGCACTCCTGCTCGATTCTTCTCACGGAAGGCCAGCTTCTTGTAGGTGCTATTTTTGTATCACACTGCATTTTTTTTCATGTGAAAATACGACTTTTTACTTTCAGGGCTGTGCACGCTATTTTTTTACAGCTGGTTTGTGTTCAGACTGCCCCATTGAATTGAGGTATTAGAGCTGTGTATGCAACTTTATCATAAAGTAAACCTGAAATCAGTTTTTAGCGTGGGCTATTTTTCAGCTGGGATACGGGAATAGCTGGCCGTGGAGCCAGGCACCCTCAGCATGGGCAGGGCTGTGTGGCCATAGCTTCCCCTCGGTCCTGGGAAGTGCTTTGCCTTGGGGGCACTGAGGATGGGAATGGTCCAACTTGCCATTTCTGAGGTGGGAGGGTTTGGCTTTTTCTTTTGTAGTCTGTTGCTGGGACTGGGTGAGAGGAAACAGCTGTCCTTGGCAGTGATGAAGTTGGATACCTGGCAAATAACTCCAATTTATACAGTTAAAAAACCCAGGGGCGCAGGGGCAGAGCAGCCTCTAGATGGAAGGGCAAGAGACCGGTGCTGCCAATGCTGAGCAGCCGCATTGCCTGTTCCTGCCGGGACATCTCCTGGCCCAAAGCTCGGGTAAAGTTGTCTGCCTAAGAGCTCTATTTTGTTTCAATGTTTTTTTGGCATTCCTTCCAGCACTTGGAAGAGGGATGCTGTGATGTCAGTACAGGTAGAGCGAGCTCTGTGCTGACCTCCCCTTCTTGGCCAGGACTTAGCCGGATGCTCATAAAACCTGCTTTCTCCAACTCCCGAAACTTGTTCCAAGAGGCTTTGGCTGGTTTGGGGAGGCGTGAGCATTTGCAAGACAACGGGGAGCAGTGTCCGGAGGGTGGTAGCTGGAGGGCGGCTTCCCACCCTCCGCGTGAAGCCCTCGCCGTGCTCCCCAGCTGCAGTCCTGCCCGGCAGCTCGCTCAACCCTGTCCCCCTTCGCAGAAGGGACCTCAGCTGCGTGCGGCTTCCTTGGAGCCCAGAAGGAGGGCAGAGGGAGCTGTTTTGGGAATGCATCTAACAAGCAAGTCCTTACTCTTCTTAAAATGTGTTGAGGCCTGCTGAGAGTATCCTTGTTAGGGTGCTGGTGGAGAGGGGCTGCGTAGGTCTCCACACCGTCCCGAGGCTGGGAAGGAGCTGGGTGACCTCAGATGTGCCGTTCACGGAGCAGTGATGCTGGGAAGCTCAAGGTCAGGAGCATGAGCATCTGAAAAGGGATTTCACCAGGAAATCCCCTTAGAGCAGGACTGTGCTGTCGGTTCCTCCCTTGGACGTGGTCCATCTCCAGCCCCAAGTGGGAGCTACATGACAAACATCTGACCGCTGTGGTGGTTTGCCTTTTTTTTTTTTTTTTTTCCCCACTCCCCCCAATTACCTACGGTCTGACCTCAAACCGGCACATGGCCATTGAGCCCCATGGGGTGGTGGGAGAGGGAAGCCCCAGCGAGGCCAACGGGCTTCTGTGTGCTCCAGGGTTTCTTGCCCAAGTGCTTCTGCTTCTCTGCAGACCTGGCGGGTTCCCCTGCTGTGGGGAGTCCTCGCTCATAAAGAGCAGCGCTAACAGAGGATTAATGGTTAATCGGTTGTTCATGGAGGGTTATAAACAACCTGTCGGGCTCTTTAACACCTTTTGCTGATGTGCTTGTTGCCCTTCATAACGCATTCCTGTCTGTCTGATGCAGCCCTTGTAACCTCTATTAATCACTCGTTAGCTCCTGCTGCAGAACGCGGCTTGGATGGTGCTTAGCAGCCCGTGGACCTCACCTGCTGTGCCAGGATTTCCAAACTCCTTGGGGGACCCAGCGAGAGCTGGTGGAGGGCCCGATAGGGCTGATGAAGGACAGGGAGGTTCTGCAGCCCTCGTGCTCAGTGCTGCGCCCTCCTCATCCTCTGCTCTTCCCCGGGAGCTGGGGATGGAGGAGTTGCTGGGAGAGGTTTTAGGGTGTCAAAAACCAAACACCTCAAAGGGCAGGTCCAAGGAAGGTCTTCTGGGTTGGCCCCGCTGAGATGGAGATCCAGCACCGAAGGTTTCTGGATCCATCAGGTTGAGGTAGAAACGGACCCCACTCCACCCCAGGTCAGCTCCCACCTCCCAGGAGATGAGTCCTGGCCCCACGCAGCTCCCTGCCTGGCAGAGGAGAAATGTCCAGCTCTCCTGTGCTGGTTTTGGTGCTCTTTCCTCCTGGCATTTGGGATACAGCGTGCACCCTTCCTCTGGGCTGCGGGGGAGCTCGCCTGGTTAAGCAAACACTGCTGGGATATTACCTGTCTGTTAACCTGTCAGCGCTGTTTTGCAGCTCCGTTTAATCTCCGGTTGTGGAATTTCCCCTGCAGTTTCTGCCTCCCCCTTGCTGCCCCCTTCCCACGATCAGGGTAATTAAATATTGTCTGAGTCCCGTCACTTAATGGCCCAGTTGTTTGCCAAGAGGAGATAACTGCGTGTTTGCTCGCTGTAGACCAAGGACATGGGCAGCTGGTGCCCAGACAGGGCAAATCACCAGGCCATGGGGTGACGCTTGCATGTGACATCTGGCTGCGGTGGCAGAGCTCTTCCCATGGGACACAGCCAGCAGCTGCAGCCACTGCTTGAAAGGGATGTGGCTGGAGCAACCTCTGCTCTTTGGATATGCTTCTACTATGGCCTGATTAGTTAAATACCAACATTGCTGTGTCTTCTTCAGAAACTTTGGTCAAAGGAAAGGTCTAGCCATGATAGAAGGTTCTATTTCTTTTATATTTCCCACTTCTTATATTTTTTTCCCTTGCTGTTTGAATTTTTTTTTTTTTCTGAAGCTTGAGGCTGTTGGTAGATGCTCACCCAAGTCCAGGACAGGAGAGCTGACTAAGTGGCATCCCCACTGTCCCCCTGCCCACGGTAGGCTGGGAGTGGAGACAGGAGATGTTTCTGGATGGAGAAAGCAGAGACCAAATGTTCATCACGGGCAAGGTTGGGGGGTCCTGGGCTCTGCTGCATGTCCTATAGCTGTGTGCCAGGGTTGGAGCAGATGATCTGGAAGCTGCCGTTTCTGGTGAATGTGTGCTCCCTTGTGGAGGCTGGTCCCTCCCAACCGTATCTCTGCCGTGTGGTGGAGGTCGGTGGTTTCTCCACCTTTGTGAAATGGTGATGGGGTTCTTGCCACTGAGCGTGCCCTCGCCAGAGCCATCCTTAATCCCTTGGGATGGGGCAGGGGATACCCACCTTGTGCCCAACGGATGGGTGCTGGGGAGGAAAAGAATTCCCAAGGATCCCGTCAGCTTGAAAGCCCGTCCTGTTTTTTTTTTTTTAACTGTCACACGCAAGTCTTTGCCAGGGTTTAAGCTACACATGGTGCCTGGGGATGGAAGCGAGCTGCCCCATGTGGAGCACACCTGGGGAGACCAGCGGTGATGGACTACAGCTGTCACCTACCAGACATGCAAACCATGAGCTCTGGTTTATCGCTTGTTTGCTGTGCCACGGGGTGATAAGACTCGCCTTCAGGGAAGGTGGCACGACTGTTTTGCCCGTGCATCGTCCCTTCCCCCTGGCCAGGGGTGGCTGCCTTGCAGTGCTGGTTCAGGTGCCCGTGGCTCTGTTTTAAACACCTCAGTGCTGGAAAGCTTCATGCTTGGACAGCATGAAGAGGTTTATAGACCTGCTACTACTTCTAAGTGGAACAGGCAAGTCAGGTTTTAAATCCCAGGAGCTCTGAACTCAGTCCACATGGTCTGCCCAGGAGGTGGAGTTTCCCTTGCAGAGGGCTTTGGGACCCTCTGGGATGATGAGCCGTATGTCGATGTTGGATTTAATACTTACTTAAGGCTGTCTGTGAAAGCCAACTTTCTTAAGCCAGAAACAAAGTCCTCTAGTGGAAAGCTCAGAAGGAAGAAAACTCCCAAACTATGATTTCTGGATACTCTTTAATTTTAGGGATTAGGAGTCCAATTTCTGCATTTCTCCAAGGTTACCATGAGCGCAGTTATAAATTAAAATTGCTGCAGAACTGAACACTGCTGCCAGAGCTCTCGAAGTCTGGATGCTGCTTGGCTGCAGATGTCCTTGCTTCACCTTTCCACAGTCGAGGGAAAAAAACGTTTACACTTGGCTAGAGAAAAGAGTGTAAACAGTAAAATACTGAGCTGGTGCCCTGTGAAACCCATCACGTAGCCGGGCCCCCCAGCCTGGCCCCGCTCCGCTTGCTCGGGCTGGGCTCTGAATGGGATCAATGCAAGGAGCCGGGCTGGCCCCGGAGCCTTGTCTGTGCCAAGACTTTCTTCCAGTGTGGACCTGGCTATTGGCTGGTGCCTGACCTGGCCCAGCGTTTGGGACGGATCCTGGGACACGGCGATGCCGGATCTGCTGCGGAGGGGTTTGCCCCAGTCTGGAGCTGCCCGTGCTTGGCCGCTCCGGCAGTGCTGGGTGCTGGAGGCTGAAGAGCAAATTGACGGCAGCGCTGGATGGCCTCTATTTTCCTCCACCTTTAGCGAGACCACCCATCTCTCCCCAGCAATTAATTTTTTCCAGTTAAAGCCTCTTTCTATGCCACATTACCAAGGTCTGTCCTGCGATGCCAGAGCTGTGTCGATGGGGCTTTCCTTGACGCCTCTGACAGCAGGTTTTCTCTCCAGGATGGAAAGGAGCCACGCAGCAGATGGAGTGAAGCACGGACCCCGTGCTCCCTTAGCCCTTCTGCAGCTGCAAGGAATTCAGAGGTTAACCAGCCCTCCTCCTCCTCCCGTAAGATGATAAGCCCATAATTACGTGTATTGTGTTTTGGAGCCTGGGTAGCGGGGCTTTGCTCTCGCAGCTCTGCTCCTGGCAAGATTAATGCCCTGAGTAAGTGGGAGCGACAGCTCCGTGGGCGCTGGGGGGCGAAAGCCCGGCTCGGTGCCGTGTGTCCAGGACCACCTGGGAGGGGGCCAGCGGCTCCCCCAGCATCCCAGCCCTGTGGGCAGGAGCTCCGCTGACGGCTCTTCTATTTTCCCCAATTCCCCTGAACCGTTTGGTACCTGCAAAGGGCTCCGGCAGCGCCCCCCCCCCCCCCCCAGTTCCCCCTGCCCATACACTTGAAACGAAGTTGCTGACTGTATGGGCTCCCTTTTGTCTTTCCTTCCTGAAGCTTGTGTTACCTCTTGAGCTGGCTCAAAGGCTCTCCTTCAGGGAGGCTCAATAGATACTACAGAGAAATGAGAGGAGGAAATTAAACACGGTGGGTGTTGGGCCAGCACCCTGGAAGCTGCTCCGTGACCGGGCTGCCAAAGACCCCGAGCAGCTCCGTGGCTCAGAAGTCCCTCTGTGGGAGGAGGAAGGAGAGCGCAAAGAGAGAAGAGCTTTCGTTTAACCCCCAAGAGGCAGCAGAATTCTTCCCGGAGGGGATGTGAGATGCAACCAGACTCTGAGTCTGGGGGGGGACGGAGGTATCGCTGCCCCCGCGCTCGGGGACGATGCGGGTAGGGGCCAGCCTGGTCCGAGCTCTCGTGGCTGAAGTGCCTCGGGCAGGACCCGTCTCTGTCTCAGAAAATGCAGCTGTTGGCTCCTCTTTCATTTAGGACGAGGTCTCGGTGCTGGCATGCTTGGGGGTGATGGGGGCCAGGCCCCCGCTATCGTAGGTACCACGTCCTCCGGTGCTCATGAAACTTTATATTAACAATAGTTCAGTGTCGGCTTCATGTGGTGCTTCCTCCTCTCGCTCTGGCTTTCACAGAGACTTTGGTAACACAGGCAAGTTTTGGGGATGCTTCGGAACAGACGTTACTGCTTGGGGTGTCCTGCCCCGTACAGTCCGTGTACCCCACACCTCTCCGAGCCAGAGCAGCACGTGCTGCAGTGATGGCGATTTCTGGAACTTCATGTTTATTAAAGGTTTGGGAATAGTTGTTTCTTTCTTAAAATTTGAGATCTCGGTGTTGGGTGAGTGCACTATAATCTCATTTTTCTTTTTTATTAAGTAGCTTTATAGCTCTTCTCTTTGTAAAGTCGAGTTTGAAAACGCAACCCTGAAGTTTCAAAAGCCAGAAGACAAATAAAAAGGCATGTAAACAAAATTTTCTGTATGTTCAAATCTCAGGATTTTTTTTTAAACCTATCTCATGATTTTCAGAGAGCACGGAGCTTGAGGAGTGATGCAATTACCATACGCTGGTGCTGGTGATATCCTCTAGTGCCTGGGGAAGCCTGCTATTGATGTTGGGTTATCCTGGAGATACCGAATTAAGGTTAATTTAAACAAGAGCAGCTTCCACTGAAGTTGGCAGCACATGAACTTCCCTTTCCTATACCTCAAGCTTAAAACTTGTTTGGAAGTTCTTTTGAAGGATGCTTCTATGGCTGAGCCGTGTCATCGTGCCAAAGAGGCAAAACCCCAGCCTTGCTTAGGCTGGTGCGGCTGCAGCCCCTGAGCATCGCGGTAACCCCTGGGGGTGCCCAGGCTCAGCCCCCCCGCGTGCCCACCCCCCTGGCAGGGAGCGTGGCTGCAGCTCAGCTGGCGACCGCTTTTGTTGCTTTAATGCACCAGCTTGCACACCAGGCAAGCAAGGAGCAGAGGTGCTGCCTGTTTTGGGGTGAGGTGACAACTTGACATCAGAGGTGACAGCCTGACATCAGAGGTGGCCGTAACCTCTTCACCGTCCCAAGCAGGAGCTGTCGGAGCCTGGGTGCTTGCTTACCGTCGTGGTCAACATTGAGGCAGGCTGCAGGGCTGCACTGGTCTAATCGTGGTCTGGCCTTTCTCCCCAAATCTCTCTTAAGATTTTATTTTATCTTTTTTTTTTTTTAGTAGTAGATTCTGTCTGGCTCTCTTTTAGAGGATTAAGGTCCCCAAGTGCGTGTTGCTTTGCTGTGGTATGGGAAGGCGGCGTGCAAGGCTGGCTTACCTATAATGGCTCATTACTGGGGGCAGAGAGATTTTGGGTTTGCTCTCACCCTCAGCCACGTGAACAGCCTGGCTGGCACTGTATGATTAAATTAGTTTCGAGGAGAACAAATCCCGGATTAGCGTAGCCATTTGCCATGCTGAAAGTGGAGCCCTGCTAATTAGGTTTATGTAACGGGCTTGCACGGTGTTCCGTAATCGGCAAGGGGTGCCGGGGGAGAGCCGGGGTGGCTGTGCTGGTTAATTGGGAAGCACACTGGGGTCCCTGGTGGCCACTGGACTGCTGAAGTTGGGGCTGAGCTTCTGCAAATTAAAAAAAAAAAAAAAAACAAAACCCAAAACATTACAAAGCGTTGCTTCCAGCAGTAGCGAGAAATGTGTGCAGTGCAGTCGGACTACTGTTGTTCTCTGCTTGTTGCTGAGACCGGAGCTGTCTCCCACTTCTTGTCTTGTATCACCTTGTTTTCCTTGGGAACTTGGAAGAGCAGAGGCTGGTGCTGCTCCCCGGCCGTGCTAGCCCTCCTCGGCATCGCTGGAAGGTGAAGCAGTGTTGGGAGGCGGTTATCCCGCCGGCGTCTCCTCCTTTGGCAGAGTTAATTGAAGTGACCATGGCACTGCATCGACGGCGTGCTGCATTGCCTGTGGGTGCGTGCAGCAGCTGGGCATGGCGGGACCCCTCGTACGGCAGACTGCGGTTCAGCTCCCACCCAAGAGCCAGGTCTGGGCTTTTCCAGATGTGGGCAGATTCCTGCGGGAGATGCTGTTTCCCCAGGTCTGTTGGCACTGTTACAATTTCCCGGCTGGGGAGGCAGCGTGCAGCATCTGGATGGCCCAGCCAGCCCGCTCCCCTCCTGCTGAACAAACCCTAGTAAAAATTGCCCAGCGAACCTCAGTAAAAATTAATGGAGTAGTCAAAGGCTAATCCGTCCCAGGGAAATGTAGATTAAATCCCTGCAGCAATGGGAGACTTTCCTTCCAGCTGGGATGGAATTGTGAATTTTCCTTTTGCCTCCCCAGCTGCCGTTCCCCCTCCTCTGCCGGCGAGGGAAGGTGGCACAAAGGGATGCCATTGGCATCGCGGTGATGGGGGAAAGTAGCTGGCCCCATGACAGCTCAGTGGGATTTACAGCAAGAGGTTGAGCTGCCATTTCTGCAGATAGGTGCGACGGAGATTGCCGTCAGCTGTGGTCGAGGATTGCTCAGCAGGGGCATGTTTCTGGGGCCCCAGGGTGGGGGAGAAAAGCCTTTGTGCAGCTGGCAGTTTTTGCTAGACGCAGTTTTTGCTGGATGTAACGGGAAGATGGAGGTGGGGACGCAGCAAGGTGTGCCCTGCATGCCAAGCCTGCGACAGTGCGGTGCAGCGGGTGAGGGTCCGCAAGCATCAGCACATTGCAGAGCTGCAGCACAACCCCATGCCCCCCGACATCCTGCAACCTGGGATTGGGGTCGGGGGGGGCTTGGTGTGACCCTCAGGGATTTAAATTGGGACATGTCTAGAAATAGCAGGTCTGGTGGGAACGCTACAACTGCCCTCCAGGAAAACACCCCCCCTCTTGATGGATGCTTACATGGGGGTAAATGCTCCTGGAGCCTGGGCTTTCCACGCTCCCTGGAAGAGGTGAGATTCATCTGGGGGGTGGGTTTAATCATGGCAGCACCTGATCACCCCTGCGACGGCTTGTAGCCCCAGAGGAGCTCAATGGGCTTGAGCAGGAGCAGAAACAGTGGCTGTGGGTGATGTCCCTGTTAATGGCATGCTCTGGCCGTAGGTGGGAACAGCGGCCAGGCTGCAGAGTAGAGCATCGGTGGTGGCTTAGGAAGCAGGGGATGGTCTGAACCAGGACGTCCTCGCAGGGCTGGGTCAGTCAGGCTGGTGCTGCCAGTGCTGTGATGGCAGAATTGGGGTGCAGAAGTCTCCACAGCCCTGAGCCTTCACCGTTGGGAGCAGTGGTGGCTTGTCCTCCCTCTCCATTGGCATTTCGTTCCTTGAGACCAACCCCTAAGCCCTGCCAATGGCTTTGGGTCGCAGGCAGGGACTGCCCAGCTCCCCTTGGCACGTTGCATAGTAGAGATCTGGGATCCTGCAGAGATGATCCCCATGGGCAGGTGATGTCCCGGGAGCACGCTGGGGCTGTTGCATGTCGTACGGGCTTTTCCTGCTCCTCACACTCCATGCACATCCATCCTCTGCTTTATCCCTGTGTGTCCGGCCCACCACCAATAGTGCTGCGGAGCTTTGATCTGCTCCGAGTGATTAAATTCATATCATCCAGACTGACAGCTTAATATACCTCAGCGAGGCCACGCTAAATTAGTTGTGTCTGTCTTGCCAAAGCTGCAGCAATGCTTTCTGACAGCTACACGCACTTGATGCAATTCTTTTTTTTTTTTTTTTTCTTGGTATACAGTAAGGGTTGTCTTTGCTCTGTTCGGGGGATCCTTCCTCGAGTTTCATATAAACTGCTCCACTGCTGCTGGAGTCACTTTCTGTCTGTTGAGTGGAAACAGCTGCCCTGGAGCATGGCTGTGGGTGCAGAGTCTGGTGTCTGCGTGGGAGCGGGCTCGGCTCATCATATTTTTAGATTTATATGCATATATCTATGTGTTAGTTTGGGTTGAATTTTTATTTTGTGAAAACGATGTGCTGGCTGAGAGTGGAGCGGCGAGGTCAGTCCAAACTCTCCGGCACCCAGAGGTCTCCTTAGCATCAGGCTTGTCCTCGGGGCTAGTTGGCCACGGCTCACATCACGTAATGACCGTGGGTCTGCGGTAGTGGTGTTGCATCGGGGCTTCTAATTCAGCACCGGCAGCCCTTCAGCTGTGATATCATGCCCTGAAAACCACCCGTGAGAAGTGAGATTAGCTGTATATACCTATATGCGTCGCAAAAGGCGCGTTTCCCAGCTCGTCCCTGCATCCCCAGCGGTGAGGAGGTCACTACTTCTTCCTTCTAGGTGAAGCTCATGGTCACACAGCTCCAGCGGCAGCTCCCAAGATGGTCAAGCCCAAGGAGTAGGAACTAGCATCAGTTGGCAGCGGGCATCCCGCATCCGAGCTCCTGGGCAGAGGTGGGAGAGGGGACGGCTGTCCCCAGGGACCGGCTCGGCAGGGCCAGTCCCTTCTGGTGTTGGCAGAGGTAACCGAATGCCTTGGGTTTTTGGGATTCCCTGGAGCAGCTGATGCCCTTCATCTCCCCGTGGATGCTCCAGGCCTGGCTTTCTCCACCAGGGAGCTGCAGCCATTTTGGGGTGAAACACGGCACTTTGCTGGTTCCTGAGCTCGGCGGAGGAGGAGCAATTAAAATGCCTTTGATGAAGATCTGCTGGCAGTGCATCTTTTCTACGGGGTTAGATTTGTGTACCAAATTTTCTCACAGGACTGGGACAGCTTCTCTCTTCCTCTTTCAAAAATGGACCGTAGCTTCCGATTTCCACATGCGCGATGACAGACTGGGGTTGGGAGGCAAGGGGCATCCCCTTGTGCAAGAGGCTCCCGTGGGTTTGATCAGAGAGGGAAAATAAGACTTGAGATTCACTTTTAACTAACCCTTTTCAGCCAACTTGGAGAAAGAGTTCTCCTTGCCAAGAGCTTAAAGAGGGGAAAAAAAAAATACCACCCTTCATAATTGCCACATTTAGAGGAAGGAATTCTAAATAAAAAGTTAATCTCCTCCAAGGATTAGCAAAGCATGCGGCGTCTTGTCAGATGTGGAAGCAAAGCGGAGGCCTTAATTTTTTAAGACAAGAGAGATGTTTCTGTTCGAGCCTGTCTTCGCCACGTGCTGGCCAAGCGACCCGTTGCAGGGCCGGCGGGCTGGAAGGGGCCGAGGTCCCTCGTCCTGTCAGAGGAGGACGAGTTGTTGTTCTTGGGCTGTGCGTGGCCGTGGTGAAAGGCAGCCTTGCAGGTGGCTGACCTGGCTCCTCCAGCTCCGGCTCTTCTGTGTAAAGAACTTATTTTGGCAGAGAATTCCTCGTACGACAGCGTGCAAGAGGTTGGGATGCTGCTTTTTGTACCAGGGTCTTCTATCTCCCTGAAAAAAGAGATTGCTGCAGCATCTTTTCAGCCCCAGGAAAGAAGAGCTTAACGCATCAGCTGCAAACTGGAAGAGGTGGCCACTGCCTTTGGGAGTTGCTGTTTTTGGCACTTGAGCTGCCGAAGACACCCGTACGGTTTGGCTTTCACAGGGCCTGAGCGCACGGAGTTATTAGTTGCTGTTAATTGCGGTAGGAGGTTTGGGAGTTGAGCACATTTGGTGCCTGGACATGGATGCATGGAATGAAAACCTGCTGTTTCCAAATGTGGGAGCCCTGGTGAAACTCCTGTGTTTCCCGGGCTGGTGGGGAAGCTTTCGGGAGCTGCCATGTGTCCCTCTGCATCCTGAAAAAAAGCAGCAACGTGTAGGTTTGGCTCCTTCCCTCCCTGTATTTGTTTGTAGGCTATTTGTTTGTAGTTTATCGATTATCTGCTCCATCTTTGCTTCACCACTGATAAAGGCATATGCAAACCCCAGGCTTGGCTTTTGAAACACAGATGCAAATCAGATGTGGTTAACTTGAAGATATCGTCTCCACCGTGCAGGAGGTCAGGTCCACCCGCAGCCTGGTGTCCCGGATTCTCCGGCCCCGCCGTGGTGAGCACAGGGCTGGTGGCGGTGACACCGGCAGCCGTGGGAATCACCCGTCCTCTCCTCTGCAGCGGGGCATGGATGACCTGGTGCTGAACGGAAAGAAAACGGTTGAGCGAGAGTTTCCTTTGCTGTCCCCAAATCCCTGCAGCTTGCCCAGCATCACTGGGAGTCAGCAATGCCCCAGCCACTTGCTGAGCTCTGGTTTTAGTATCTTCCTGAGAAGTGCTCTCTGTTCTGGGAGAGCCTGGGTGAGCTGAGTTTCTCCATTCTGGATGCTGGCACGGGAACACCACAGCGGGACTCAGTGGGAAACGCTCATCTCCACCGCTCATCCCCATGTTTTCCATCGCTCGCCACCTCTCCAGCATTGCATGCCAGCTGGGACAGGCAGCTCTTTCCTATTACTTTATTTATATTTATTTACTGTATTTATTTACTCTTATTTACTGATTACTGTTGGTTGGTGCATCAGCTGAAAACGCTTGAAGAGGCTGGCGTGTGCTGGATGGTCGGGTTGATGCTCCAACGCCGACCTACCTTGTCCCTGCTAAGGGCTCGCAGAGATTCGTGCCCGGGGGGGTGCAGGGAGGACCTGGAGGAAGATGCTTTTGCTGCTGGTCATTTACACCTGAGCCTGACTCGGCGGGGGAGAGGCTCTGCGACTGCAAGAGGTTAAAACTTTGCCCCTGTGTTTACTTTAGTTGGCTGCCACACTGCATAATAACCTGTCAGCACTTCAGGTGGGGATTTATTTGTGCATTAAAAATTGCCTGGGGCGGGCGGATGCAGACACTCTGCAGCATGCTGGAAAATGTGCCTCCAGCGTAAAAACAGCCTCTCCAAATATTTCACCCTTTTAATAAGTGCATTTAATTAAAGTCATATAACTTTTTTTATTATTATTAAAAAGGAGGGAGGGGAGGAAAAAAAAGAAGTGGGGCCTGCTGAGGCTGCAAGCAAAGGTTGGAATACAAAGAGGGGGTTTAAATGTGCGTATTTAATGGAAAAGTCATCAACAACATGTTGTGTTTCTCTTTATTTCCCAGCCTTGCTTTTGATTGTGGATAGAAAGTTGAAGGGAGTTTCTGGGTTTCCAGACTGCCTTTTCTCTCTCTCCCTCCATCCACTTCCCTTCTCTTGAAATGTTGCAGAATTATTAATTTTTCCAAACAAAGTTGCCAAATGATGTTGCTCTTGGATAGACTCGCAATTGCTTTCTCTTTGCTCGTTTAACCTTCTATTTCTTTAAGTTGGATCCTGGTGAATCTTTAAGTCACTGCTTTTATTGTGAGCACCTCGAGGACTCTGCAGACCAGGTCCATTTTCCAGTCCCTGCAGAGGAGGAGGAATAGGAATAGGAGGAGCTCTGGGAAGGGGGGCAGCGAGGTGGGTGATGATATGTTGAGATCCTTTGGTGGGAAGATGCTTATCTGCGTGAGGCTGTGTGCTCATCCCCAGCTGCGCTGCGGAGAAAAGGGGGATCGGGGGGAGCCCGGTGCACACCAGCCCTGCGGAATGGGACCCAAAAGCCCACCGCGGCCCCGAGCGTGCCCACCCTGAGCTGAGATCCTGGTTTTTTTCTGCAACATTGCCTTGCCCCTAAGCAAGAGCTTAAGCTGGGCTTAATCTTTCACGCAGGAGCATCGCTCGCCTCCTGCGGCTGGGCCGGCGATGCCGGGGCTGCCGGTGTGCCAACCTGCCTTTAATGTCACAGCCGACATCTGCGGTTGTGTCAGGAGCAGAGGGGGGGGGATTTGAAAGCTCTGCTGAGATAAGTCTAATTTGGTCAAATTCCATATGGGAATGTGTTGAGAGATGCGTGTTACACAAAGCGCCTTTATCCCTGTGCAGATGGCATTAAGACGAGATGCGCTTCGGTGGGGTACGGCCAAGGGTAGGGCAAGGCTCTGCCGCGGGGGCTGACTTCCCTCTGCTGTAGGCACGCGGTGCCCTGAGATGCAGTCGGGCAATAGCAATTTTTAAGGATGATTCTGCACTTTTTGCCAGAGCTGAGGAGAGGAGCGAAGGAAGGGAGACGGGAGGGACCACTTTTCATAGCAAAAGTTGCCATTAGTCTTGAAATAACGTTGCTGTTACACCTCCAAGCGTAGAACAAGCTCAGTATTCTCCAGTGAAAAGCCCTCAATGCTGCTGGGTCGTTAGCGGGAGTTTGAAGCCACTCAGAAAATTGCTCTGAAATGTGATTTTGCTCCTGTTCCCCACGAGCATCACTGAAACAAGTGAATGGGATCAGTGAGGGGGGGAGATCAGCTACGTCCTGAGCGGTGACATCTGTGTACACAGTACTGGTGGGGATGGGATGTTGTGACATGCGCTTTCTTCTCCCTCCAAGGAGGATAAGACTTGCAAAAAACCAGAAAAAAGTCTGTTTTCACCGCAGGACAGCCAGTCTCTGCAAGTGCCAAATGCTTGTGGGCTTTTCTGTAATGCAGGATTGTTATGCATTGCGTTTCCAAACCCAGCACTCAAAGAGCTTTCCCCATGCCTTTCTCCGAAATGCAGTTTTGCAAGATTTTGGTGCCGCTGTTTCTTCATGCGCTCTCGCATGCTGCTCCCTCTCTCTCTGAACATTGTTTTTTCTGAAGGAAAAAACCACTTGGTTTGAACTCTGAGGAGGGGCAGAAGGGTTGTGGATAATAATGGATGCTGTCCTTGGCGCTGGAGCCTTGCTGGTGATGAGGTCTGTGGGAAGGGGAAGCTTTGCGGACCTGTTGGTACAAAACAAAATGGTTTTTTAATAGCACAGAGGGCAGGTAAAGGGTGGGAAAATGCAGTCCCTCAGCACGCTTCCCCTCCCTGCTCCAAGGCATCACCCCGGCCCCCTGAACGTGTCTCTGCAGGCAGCTTTGCTGGCCCTGCCCGGTTCAGGGGTGGGATGTCGAGGACCAAAAGGTATATGCAGAAGTGCAAATACACGGTGTGATTTGGTGCAAATCCCGAATCACGCTGGAGTGCGGTGGTGTGGGGCTTGGGACTGCCAGGATGGATGCTGCTGCAGTGCTGCCCTCCCCGCCAGAGCACAGAAAATGGCCTTCTTGTGCCTGCTGAGTCCGGGCCAGAATAATAGTCCCTCCAGCCAAGATCCACAGAAGGATTTGGGCTCTTTGCAGCTCGCTGATTTCCTTGGGAGCTCAAGCACTGAAGTTGGAGCTAAGAGCCTTTCTGGTTTTGGGGATCCGGCTCATGGGTGCGAGGTTGGTGTTGGCAGGCGTTAAGTAGCCATTTCTTCCAAAGATGCTGTGTGCCCTGTCCGTGCCGAGGATGAATTTTCCCCCACGGGAGTAAACCAGCAGAGATTAGATGGATGCAGGAATAAGCGAGTGCCTCCTGGGCTATTGGAGCACCCCGTAGAGCTGCAGGATGGTTGAGGGCTCTCAGCTTTCTGACTGGGAAGAGACCTGGGTAAAACTGCCTGGAAGCCGGGGAAGCCGGTGCTTTTTGCCTTCCCTTTGTAACGGAATAGGCACAGACATGTGTCCCTTTGCAGCTGGAGCTGGCTTGGGGTGGGCTGGCTCCTTCCAGTTGGTGACTGTCCGGATTTACGGGCCAGGGAGAAACTAGATGGCTTTCTTCTGGGTGGCTGGGAGGTCCCTGCGGGTTGGCTACTGCAGGCGCAGGGGGAGTGTTAATAACGTTTCCTTCTGGGGCCACAAGGAGCTCGGTGCTCCCGACCGAGCAGGTTTCGTGGCCAGGGTCGAGGTTTTTGGAGGAAGACACCAAATGGGGCTGCAATGGGGCAGGAGCGTGCAACCACTCTCTGGTCCTCGGGCAGTCACCAGATCTCATCCCAACCCTAAATCCAGGTCATATGAATCTTTATTTTTCTTTTCCTCTCCCGCCCGGAGTCTGCTCTATTCATTTTTGTTTCAAGCGAATGAACCCGCTGTAAAGGAGACTTGCATTCCTCTGTATAATCTTAGGCAAGCATGGCCTGGCTGCAGTTTCTCAATTAAGCGGAGTTTCTCTTGCCTTTCATTCCCTGTCCCCTGGCATCCTAATTGGAAGCACTGCGCCCTGCCCCACCGCTCTGTGGTCTGGGGGGGACACGGGTGCCTTTGGCGTGGTGCACAGGGTCAGCGCCAGCTGCATCGGCAGAAGGAGTCGATTTGCTATCGGGGTGCTGCAGGCAGCCGTGCCGTGCCGAGCCGAGCCGCTCCTTTGCGCCGCTTGCTCCATTTTGTTTTCTTTCTGGCAGAGGGAACAAATTTCCTTTTGCATGAAGCTGAATTAATTTAGCCTCTTCACAAAGCGTCCCTTTTGTCTTTCTCTTTCCATCTCATTCCTGACGCGCAGGAGCGTGCGTCGCCTCTCCCTGAGCCGCGGCGGTGGCCGGGGTGGAGCAGGGGTGCAGGGCTGCCCGTCCCTTCGCCTCCCTCTTATCTCCCCGTTCCCCTTCATTTCCCTACAGCAGCCAAACGAGCTCTGAAATGAGAAGCCTCGTTCCTCGTGGCAGGCGTGCCACGTGCCGAACCCTCCTTTCCTGCTTGGGAACCAAACCCAGGTTTCCGTGCCCGTCCCTGGTAGTGGTCCATGTCGATGGGATGAGGATGGGGAGCCTGCGGGCAGCCCCGATGCTCCTCTGCCTCTGCAGAGCGTCGTTCATCCCCGCCGGTGGGTGATGGAAGCCAAGAAGCGTGAAACTGTAAAAACAGGGTTGGGAGGGAGCTCGGAGACATTTAACCTGTGCCCTGCCCCAGTCCAGTTGTTGTACTTGCGTCAGCCCTGGTGGGTTCATCCAGCTTCTCCAAGGAGGCTGTAGGCACTGTCCTGGCAGTCTGTCCCGTTGCTGCTGCAGCTCAGGCCAGTGTCACCACCTCCTGCCCCTGCCGCGTTGTTTCTTTCCTCTTTGTAGCAGCTTTTTGCTTATTTGATGCTCATGAACCCATCTCCCTTCAGCCCGCTCCTCTCCCGAGCGGTTGGGCAGAGGGCACCCGTGCCTGTCCGTGCGTGTATGGACGACAACGATGCGACTGCTCCAGCCCTCGCGATTTGGAGGAGAGCTTGTGAGCGGGGCTGTTTGCAGGGTCCGGCCATGCCTAATAATAACGGGGTCTGTTTGCTCCCTTGGTAGCCTCGGCTGCTCCAGTGGGGGCGTGGGGCTGCAGGGGATGTTCTACAGGACTCAGCAAAGTTTACGGGACTTCTAAAATTTCACCCAAACCTTTTTCTTCCCCTTCTTGCCTTATTTTCCGCCCCCCCCCCCTTTCTTTTCTGTTAAACAAAATTTCAAATCAGAGCCACCAAAAACAATCCTTCCTTTTAAAACTGAACTTTGCTACAGCGCTAAAATAAACACAGGGTAACTGCTGCTCACATGAAACCACGCTCAGCTGCCGTGTAAAGAGAATAGAAAATGTGGCGTCAGATTTTTTGGGCAAGCGTGTGCCTGAGAGGTATGAAAGTGTGTCTGCAGAGGGGCATCTGTCCAGGCACAGGGGTGGCGAGTCGGTACGTACCCGCAGGTGTTTGCTTTGCAGGCAGCTGCTCACAGCCCGTCGCCGATATCCTGGCTCACAGCTTTTCCCCCACAGAATTTGGGTAGTTACTTTTTTTTTTTAAATAATGTATTTTTTCACACCAGCGGTTTTAGCCCCATTCAAACCAGGTCCAGGTCGTGGGCCTCGGTGCCAAAGCGCGCCCTTCGCTTGCCGCAGCTGCGGTGAACTGCTACCGGCCCCGGCGCGCAGTGCCAGCAGTCTTGAGCTATGGGGAAGGGGCAAGTCTTATGGCTGCTTTGTGCTGGGGAGGGGACAATAAATTCATGTTTTGGCTTTCAGAAGAGATGGGGCTACTTGTGCAGTCTGCAAAATCTCAAATGGACATTTTCCTTCCTAATGTACTCCCAAGGGGACTCCAGATTCCCCCCAGAGCTTCTCTTTGCCCTCTAATTCTGGGGAGGGAGGGATGTACTGGTCCATGTCAACAAACTGGATGTGGCCTTGGAGTACAAATCCTTGGGGAGGGTGTGGGGGGAGAGGGCAGCCTCTGCAATTTGGGCTGTTCGTGCTGAAAGCGGAGACAGAGCAATGCGTGTGCATGATCGGAGCGGGGGCTCGGTGGGAATCCCCCAGGCGCGTCGGTGCGGGGCCAGCAGGCAAGCTGGGGAAGATGCATCAACCAAGGAAGGACAAAGGGGTTGGAGAAGTTTAATGCTGTGCATGGGCCAGGACACCAGGAACGGAGGATGGCAAACTGGCGGAGTGTTTGGGATAAAGTTTTCCCTAATTATGTGAAGGATGGAGAACCTCTATAGAGAAGAAGGGTGTTGGGATGCCCATGGGGAAGATGAAGGAGCACGGCTTACAGCTGTGGGGTCAAACCTTCCTGTCCTCCCAGCTGGGCACCAGTTGGAGCTGTGTGGGTCTAACTGGGCTGGGTCAGAGGGAAGACTGGGAGAGTCCAGCCCTGAGGTTTGAACAGGACCAGGGTGGGAGGCTGAACCCCACCGTGGGGTGGCCACTGCCCTGCGGTCCCGGTGGTGTCTGCAGCACAGCGGCCGTGATGCTGCTTGGCTGGGTGTAAATCACTTGGGTGTGCGGGTTTGGGATCTGCCTCCCCCCCGTCCCACACACCCAGCCTGCTGCTAAAAGGGTTTATTATTCAGCCTGCAGATGCCAGGTAAGCTCCGGTCCTCCATAAAACTCAGGCAGGCGCTACAAAAACACGGACCTGCCAGGTCCATCTGTTCTGGGCGAGGGGAGGGCGAGTGTTGGGGAGGGGGAGAGCTGTTACTTCTCCTTTGCCCCAGCCAGATCCCTTTTCCATCAGTGCCGCCACGGGGAGCTTTTTCCCACCTAGCAAGATGAGCAGGACGGGAGGGCAGGAGCTGTCACTTCCCGGTGAGGGGAGCAGAGTATTTCCAAGGTTTCCCTGGTGTGCCGGTGGCTGGCTTGCAGAGCCCTCCTGCTCTACCTGCTATGCCATGAAGCGCTTGGGGCAGGATTGGTGGTGTTTTACAAGCTCCCTTTCAAAAATCGCTGATGTGATTTGAGCGAGCGCTGCGAGCATCCCATGCACCCAGGCAGGGTGGCTCGCACGGGTGCACTACATCCCCAGCCGCATCATCTCTGCCCCTTCCTTGCTAGTGATTGGGGGTGATGCTCATATTTTTGCTAATTATTCTCCTGGTGAGGACAAGATCCGTTTGGGTGATGGGAAGACACTGCCTGCGTGGCCGTGTGTGCTGCGAGTGACCCCAACGCGCGGGGGCTCCTCTCCTGCCTCTCCAGATGTTCCACCGTGTTTTACGAGGAGCGATGGCTTCAGCTTAGCTGATTTCTTTATTTACCCAAGGGGACTGGCCAGGGACAAAACATTTTGGCTCCCGGGGGAGTTGGCGTGATGCTTGGAAAGGCTCGCTGCTTTTTCCACCCCTGGCGAGCAGGAAGGGCTGGCGGGGCATGGGGGGGTGCCTGCTGCAGGCGTGGGTGGGCACCGTGGGGCCAGCGCCGTGCCGGTGGGATGGGAGCGCAGCCCGCGCTGCAGGTACGGACACGCAGATGTGCGGTTGGGCGAGGGAGGCGTGCAGATGTTCCTGGAATTCCCAAGCCGGATACGAAGCGGTGAACAGGATGCATTGGGGGGGGGGAGCTTGCCAAGAGCTTGACATAACGAGAGGATCGTTTTCTGCCCTTCCGACGGCTGTGTGGGGCTGTGGTGCTCTCTGGCGTGCTGAGGGCATGCAGGGTCTAGGAGAAGGTTGCAGGCATTGCTGCGAGGTGCAGGATGCGTCCTGAGCCCTGGGTAGCAGCTGGTCCGGCGGCTCAGCCCCCGGCCAGGGCTCACAGGCATCGCACCGGGCTCATTCCTCTCCCCAGCCCAGCCATCCCTCCATACCTCCGCTCTTTTATTCGTGTGCAGCTTCTCTTGGTTTCCATGCTGATTTTTCAGGAAAATAAGCTGTGCTCATGCAAACTAAGTCGACCTGCTAAGCAGGTTGCCTTACTGCAGAGCCCTTCTCCTCTTATGTTTCCTGCGGTTTCTGAATCGCAGTGGGGAGCGTTGCGAGCCGGAGCCACCCTGCAGCGGGGAAGGAGTGTGCATGGACGTGTGTGCCTGCCTCTGGGTGTTTCTGATGGTTTCTGCTCGGGTTGTCTGTGCCGTCGAGGCGTGTGACAAATTTCAGCCAGCCACCTGGGTCCCTGGAGGTGATGCTCGGGCTCTGTATCATCCCTGCTCATGTGGGGCCAGGACCAAATTAATTAGCAGGCATACACCTTTGGGAAGCAAAGTGTAGCAAGATGGAAATCCCATGGGTGGCAAGAATTTGCTCTGCTTCACTCCTGGGTGTTGCTCCCGTGGACGGTGTTGCTTGCATGGACCACTGTACAAGCCCAGCGTGTGGGTACAGGGCTTCAGAAATGTGTTCAGCCAAAGCTTGTGCTCAAGAGAATTTTCCTTAGTACCTCAGGGAGCACATTCGAGGTCCCTGCCAAGAATTTAACATCTGCACAATTGATACTTGGCAGGAAATTTTAAAATTCATGCGTGTTCCCTGAGGTGAGGAGGGAAAGTGCCTGGATCTGCAGATCCGTCTCCGCTCTGTCCCCAGGCCAGGAAGGAGCAAGACCGAAATCCATAAGCCCTAGGGACATGGGACAGAGTGGGATCCCAGGGTGATTTGGCTTTTGGGTGTCCTTCTGCCTTGCAGGCTGGAATTTCTTCTCAGTTTCAAGTGGTGACAGTGTATTCCAGTGTCTGAAGGGTGGCAACGGTGCTGAACATCACCAGCTCAGGGCACGGGAGACTCTTTGCTCCAGCAGTGATGGAGAGAAGGCTTTGACTTGGCGAGACAGCCCGGACACATTACCAGGACTTGCTGCGTGGGCCGATCCGTGGTACCCTGCTGCCTGCAGGCTCCTGACCTGAATCCTCGGAGGTTCCCCGGGCAGGGACAGGGTGGTCTCTGCCTGCTTTACCCCAGCCCAGGGCTGCTGCACAGTCAGTAGGATCAGGTGCTGAGATGAAACTGTTACCTGCCATCACTTTTCTGCATGTAAACGGAGGCAAGAAAAGCCAACCTGGCTTTCAGGCTAGGTAACCTGGGGTAGGGAACTAATTGCGATGGCATCTTGGGCTCCTTGTGCAGATTTGCCGTGGTTGATGGCTGGGGACCCCCGAGGTGGTACGGGATGCCAGGAGCCCGGCCAGGCTCTCCCCAGCAGCTGCAGCGCCTTTAAGACCCCCTGTGCTCCGATCGTGAGGCTGTCGGCCAAAACGGGCTCCTGGGTGTTCCAAACCAGATGTTTAAAGACCGCAAAGCTGTCCCCTCTGTCCAGTGTAGAAACTCTTCCTTCCCGGATCATCGGTTCCCGAGACTTCAAATGAAAAAAGCAGCTTGGTCTGTTGTTATCTTGGCCTTAAAAAAGCCTCCGGCTCAAGCGCAGCTGGTAAATGCCCTCCGTTCGCAAGAGGCGATTTTGTTCCTCGGTTGATCCCACGCGGAACCCGGGACAACCGCCCCATTCCTGCTCCTGGCCATGCTTGCCCTGGGTGGCAGGTGGGTTTTCTGCCGCCGTCAGCTGGAGATCGCTGGGGCGATAATCCTCCCTGAAACAAAAATAAAGAGCAGAACCGGTTGGACAGAAAGTGCAGCGGTGGAGGGGGAGCGCAGAGGGCACCCAGGGCGTGTGCGGAGCCGGCACCGCTCTTGGGCGAACTAACAAAGTAACAGGGAAGCACTGCAGCATCTAATTAATAGGTTAATATTATTATTGCTGTCATACATGGGATGAGGTGAAGCTGTTTGCTTTAGGAGAGCTCTCCTGGCCTGCCTGTGGGAGTTGGGGTGAAACAAGTCCATCACGCTGGCAGCGTTTCCACTGGCAATGTGTGTGGCTGTGAGCTGCGGAGGGGTGAGCTGGTAGCCCTGCAGCCCCAGGGAAGCCTTTCTGGGTCTAAAGCAAATGGTCTGGAGTCGACCACCTCCCCGTGCCTCAGTTTCCCCATTTGTGTGACACGGACAGTGATGCCACTACTTCGTAAAGCAGTGAGAGGAGCTGGAGTTTTATCCCTTGCCCAAGTGGGGAATTCGGTGACAGTAAAGGAAGGTGCAAAAAAAAAAAAAAAAAAAGCTGGATTCAGTGTTTTGGAAGGAAACAAACCCGTGGGTGAGAGAGAAGGATTTTTGTTGTACCACCTCTTAAAGCATGACAGCTGCTGGGCTGGTATTCAATTATTTCTGAAAGACCACCACCAACTGACAGCTCAGGGAGCCTCAACCCGCTCTCGCTTGCGTGCTCTCCCCATCCGAAGGTGTGGAGGGCGAAATTCCGTCCTGAGACGTGTTCTCCACTCGTGGGGTGGAGGCAAGAGCGGACTCTTCTCCATGCTCTCCCCAGCACAGAGATGGAGGTTGCTGCAGGGTTTCTGTGCTCCTCGTGCCGCTCGCGTGAGCGGAGGCTGCAGTACGGCGCGGTGGCCCCGGCTGCTGCAGCCCAGGGTGACCCCCGTGCCAGGATAAACAGAGGCAAACGACTTGCAGGGTCTGCTGATGACTTTTCCAGGAGTAATTAACTGGGACACAGTAAAAGCCTGAGGGCTTTTGCCATTTCTGGGCTGTACAGCAGTTTCCACGCTCTCTCCCTCATCCTGACTGGTGGTACCCCTGCGCCAACCTGATGCAAGGACACCTCAGCACATCCGCGGTGGTTGCTTATTATCACTGTGGCTGCAGGAGACAAAATTGCTTTCGCTTCCCCAAGTCCATCCCTCCTGGAGCCTGTGGACGTGGGTAGCTCCGTCCCAGAGAAGATGAGAAAACACACAGGAGCTTCTTGGTCCGTGAAGCCACAGCTCCCTGAACGGGGGACCCCCCATCCCCAGGACACCCTGCCTGCTGTGGGGTGTCAGAAGTGTTTGGTCTGTCCCCCCTTTCCTGGAGAGGTGGGAGTGAAGGGACACTGTCGTCTTTGTCCGCCTCCTTGGGCTCGAGAGGAGATGTGAGCAGGGAATCGTACCATCCAGGAAAAATCCTCTTCCCCTTGAGCGAACCACAGGGAACTCGCCGGCCTCGTGACTTGGATGGAGCGACAGGGCTTGTGGGTTTTCCTTCTCTCCCTCTCGCTTGCCTTTCCAGCGTCTGTCTGTCCTGCCTGGCTCGTATTTTGGGTAAACCCCAAGAACACTGAGTTTACTTTGAGAAATGTCCCCCTGGGTGGACCCGGCTGGAGAAGGATGGTGGCTGGGAGGGAACTGTGCCTCCCCTGTTCAGAGGGCTTGTTTGAAGGTTTCTGTGGTCTGCACGAAGGCTGCCCACAAGGACCCGAGGATGTTTGGTGTGAGATCATCTGGCTGCTTATTTAGGGACCACCAGCGAGTTGCCGAGCACCTCAGGAATCGGGCTGTGGCCACCTTTTGATATCGCAAAGGCAAATATTGAGAAACCCTTTTGGGTGGGGGGGAGCTGGGCTGGGCGTTTCTCGGGTGCTGGTAGCCACTGCGCGCAGGCTGCAGCCGGGGCAAAATGCTTGATGTATTTCAGTGGGGTGGCACATAAAAAGTGCGGAGAGGTCATTAAACCGGGGACCTGGAGCCCCTGGCTGGCTTTGGGAGACCACCAGAGCTCTGTGGGGTGTTTGGTGTTTGGACAGAGCAGCACGTAGTCCTCCTCCTCCCTTCATCTTTAAATACCACGCCGCAGATTTCAAGGAAAAAATAAATACACTTAAAATGGCATCATTTTGTGGTGCCGTGAGGACTATTTATATTTTTATTGCTCCCACAATTTTTATATAATAGCCTTTTTCATGAAAACATCAGTGCGTGTGTGTGTGTAATTAATCTGTGCAGCATCTTCAGAAAGCAGTTTTATAGCTGGATTTCGGGCAGTGGCACACGGTGCTTGGGATCCCGACTGCCATCGGGCCCTTTACTGTGCTCTCCCGTGCCAGCTCCGGACTGATCTTGAGCTTTTCACCCCATTTGGAGCTAATTCGAGCTCCTGTTTTCCAGGCTGTGGTGAGGCTGTAAGCTTGGTTGGGTGAGTTATTCTCTCCTGGAAGTCCCACAATGTCACATGAAAATACATTTCTCAGTGGTGAAATAAGTTAAAAGGTCCAGAAAGCTGGTGCACGGAGTGAACCAGACTGACTTCACGCAAACCAGTTTTTTTGCCTGGAGGTTTTAAGGACAGAAGGTGGCTTTTGGTATTGCCTAGCCTGCCCTTTCTATAGCACAGCACTGGGGCTGAGCCCAGCAGCTCCGCTCTCTGCTGGCAGACTCGCCTCTCCCATTCCCCCTGGAAAATGAACCAAATCTCTCAACTTCCGACTGAAACGTAAGATGTGAGATAAGTGTTTACTGGAAGGCTCCCATTGCCAAATAGCCTGGAGACCCTTTCCTTCCTCCTCCTCCTAACAGGACTGTCCAGTTGTTAACAGCATCTCTGTGAGATGTGGTACTCGGCACGTTCTGGTCTGACATAAGATTTTCACCTTCATCACAATAATAACTACCTTGAACAAAGTACAAACCACTGGCTTGTATCAAGTGTCTTCTAGCAGCTTCCATACCTCCTCCTCCTGATGTTTGCTGGAGGGGAGCTGATGTTTCTGGGTACCGCACTGGGAGAAAAGGAAAGAAAACAGTGACTTCTCTGAGATGAAGCACTTCGTCAGGGCCTGGATTCTGCAAGAACCAGAAGTGTGGCCCTCACTGGACCAGCACCTTGAGCCGTACCGGCCATCCCATTTGATGTTTCGGTGCTGTTCTTCCACTCTTTCCTGCATCCGTCTGGCCATGCCGGTGGCTCGGGCCGGGCAGAGGGGACCCTGTGCAAGCTCCAGCTGCTCACCTTCCATAAAGACCCACCCAGAGACACAGTGGCCCTTGTGGTGGGGATTTCTTCACTCCCAGCTACAAACCATCCCTCATAGCTTCATTGCAAAGCTGATGACAATTCACTGACGCCATGTGCGTGGAAGAAATGAGGGGGGGGGATGTAACGGTGCTGCAGGGTGAGGTGGGCAGAGCCGTGAGCCTGGCTGCTGCTGTTTAATATCTGTGGTCTAAGTGCAAATGGAGCAGGCTCCAGCTACAGTATGTTTGTCTTGGAGATTAAATCTGGAGAGCCTCCGGTCTCCAAGTCCATGCCGGGAAGAGGGGCACGGAGGGGAGGGGAACCCAGCCCTGCGGGTGCACACACCTTTTTAACCCTCCGAAAGCTGCCGGCTGGCTTGAAAATGAAGGGTTAGAGGGCAAGCGCAGGTAGAGGGAGAAAGGCTGGGGGACCGTGGGTCTTCGAAATAGTTTTGAAAAGATTGGCGCAGCCCGAATTGTTGCACCTGCTTGTGAAGTTTTTGCGGGCGGGAATCTTGCCATGCTCTTTCTGCGAGATGAAGCGTTACTGTGGGGACCAGTGATGCTGAAGCCAGGAGCGTTCGTTCTGTAAGTGCAGATGCAGACCAGCTGCACCTCGTGCAGGGCCAGCGCGCTTGAGACCTCAGTCCTGGGTTCCCTATAGCTTGTGGCTTTTTCTGCAGCTCTTTTTGTGCCCATCCAGAGAGTTGGGTCTGACTCTGCCTGCTCCACAGCCCCTTGCTGTGCTGGCTGCCCAGCATCACTTGTACCTTCCCCAGCAGGCGTAAGCAGTGTGAGGGCTTCTCCTGCATGTTCCAGACCTCTGGGCAGCTGAGAGCATCTTAGGCTGCAGCACACCATCCTCCTCCTCCGACCGAGCCTCGTGCTTGGGGTTGCCTTTAAGGCTGATGCGTGGGGCAGGCAGGAGGGAGGGAAAGCATCTCCTCCCGGGATCCGTTGCAGTAATGTTCCCAAACACTTCATCTCATGTACAGTGCGTACTACAAGTGTTCCTACAGTGCTCAGGGCTGTTTTTGCAGTGCTGTTTATATAAGAGAGTGTGCATGGTGCCTACATGCTTCTGGCACTTATAAACCCAGGTAGGCTGTGTTTATCCTGGGGATTGGCCCCAGTTGCAGTCATCTGGGGCTCAGCCAGCAGCGTAGCTAGACTGATATATATATTATTTAAAAAAGCTCTGGTTGTCGAGAGGCCAAGCCCGCTTGCTGCACCGATGAAAAACGTGGCTTCGAGCAGTTTTACCCGGTCTGAACTGGTGGAGCTGTGCCAGTGGGCAGGCGGGAGCTGGGGGACGCACCCGCTCCTCTGCGGGGTGCAGGAGCAGGTTTAGCATCACCATCTTCAGTGAGATGCTTTAAGGAGCCTTGAATGGCAGGAGGCTGGAGCTGGTGGGTCTCCCCCCTGTCACAGGGGCTGGCGAAGGGGCGCAGGTAGGGGTAGTTTTCCAGTTTTCCCCCTTACTCTTGTTGCTTGAGGTCTCACAGGTTGCAGGGTGCTTTCTAGCTTCTCTTAATGGGGTAAGGATTTGTGACTGCCTGGTCCAGGTCTGGAATTGGGGACAATCTGCAGAAGAGAGGCCATAAAGCTGGCGAAAAGCTGGAAAACCACATGACTCGTTTCATCGAGTCCTTCCCTGCCCTCAGCCACCCAACGCGTGGGACAGGTTAGCTGGGTTGCGTGTGGATCGCCATCAGTAAAGGATGCGTTTTCACCCATCCTCCCTAGCCACATATCCAAAGGTCTCCAGCTCCTCTGAGCACCATCCTAGATGCTGGGTCAACCTCTCCTCCAGCTTCTGCATCCAACCTGGGAGGGAAAACCCAGCGGGCTCGGGGCTTGGTGGCTGGCCGGCTCTACTCCTCCAGCCCTTGGCTGGGCAGAGTCCTCTTATTTGATCTAAAAGGAAAAATTTAATTAAATGAGATGTAGATCTCATCCGCTGGGAATTCTCCTTGTGGGCACCGTGCCCTGGATCATGCCCAAGGCAACAAAAGGAGCCAGGGGAGGAGGAGGGTGGTGGAAGGAAGGCTGGGCAGTGCTGGGCTCCTCTCACCTTCCTCTGGCACTGGCCAGGTTTCTCTCCTCCCTTGCCCTAAAGATGGGGCTGAGATGAAGCTGTTCTGTCCTTGAGATTCCCTTCCCAAACCCCAACTCGGTGCCTTCAACCATAAAACCGCACCCAAGAGGAAGGGACTAACCTCACGGGTGTGAGAGGTTCACCCGCATCCCGCACCGGGCTGTCGGGGAGATGCTTGCTCATCCCGGTCCCGGCTCTCCCCGGGGGAGCGATCCTCGTGGCCATGTCTAGGGGAAGACGAGCTCTGTGCTGGAGCACTGTCGTGACATATTTAGTGCTGCTCTGGTTTTCCGAGGTGTTTAAAAGAGGGTGGTTATGTGCGGGAGAGCGAGCTACCTCTGAAAACTCAACCCTCTTAATTTTCTGTATTATATACAGAAGTGCATATTCATATTCCAAAATCAAGTGAATCCAAGGAAGTTCAAACACATATAAAAATTCAAAGCATCTCTTGCAAACTTTCCAGGTGCCTCAGCTTTACTCAGCTGCCTTGGACGTTCAGGTGTCATCACCCCGATGCGTGACGCCGTGGGGTTTGTCAGCGTGATGCTTGTGAGCGTGGGGTGAGGATCACCCATTTTCTGCAGGACGAGCGAGCAGGTTTCTTGGAGCACTGGGAGTATTTTGTCTCTGAGGAAAGAGGATGGATGTTAAAGCAACATAGAAGTGGGTGTAGCTTTGAAAAAATCCTATTTTGTGCCTGCAATCCTTTCGTTATCACATGAAAATATCTTTCTTGGAAGCTTGCTTTGCTGTAGACTTGCTTTCGTTCTCTGAGTGCTGGCAACTGGGAGCAGAGACCTGAAAGGTGCTGGCAAGGGGGGAGACCTGCCTCTGGGGACGAGCAGGGCTGGACCACAACCTGCTTGGGATGGAGGGATGGAGGTTGCAGCAGCATCCAGAAGGGATGCAGCTGCACCCAACTTTTTCCTCCTCAAATCAAAGTGCTGATGCTGGGGACCAGGTCTCATTGCTGGGGGCAGAAGAGGCCCTAACTGGGGCCGCACATGGCAGGACCCCCTTGAGCCGCAGTGCGTGCAGTCTTCCCGCAGGAAACACCCTGGCTCCGGCGGGGAGAGCCTATTAAAAGGGAATAGGCCAATGAATAAATCAAGGCACCTGAAAAATGAAACCCAGGGGTTGGGAGAGCGTTGGGTTTTTTTTTTCCCTATTTTTTTTTTCCCCTTTCTCAATTAAAGCAAACAAAAATCAAATTGCAGGAGGCGGCTGTCGCGGCGTGCTGCGGAGGGCTGAGCTCAGTGGCTGGCGCGGGTGCTGTGCGGCCGGCGCGGAACGCAGGCATGGCTGCGTGTGGTTAAATTAGCTCTGTAAATTACAGCTGCGATACGTGGAAGTGTTGAAAAGGGATCAGCTATTCCTCGGCTCAGGAGGGGAGAGGTCTGGGGGTGCCCCCCGATTGCTGGGGCAATCATCCATTTCTTCTGGAAGGTGGATTTTCTCTGAAAATCTGTCTCTGCACGGATCTTATGTTGGACATCAATGGGGGGATGAAGGTGCTTGTGAGGCTGCGTAGATTGAGCTGAAGAGGTTTATCCCAGAGGTCAGCGCGGCATCGCTGCTGTCATCGCTGCTGACAAATACTTGGGTGCGTGTCTGTCCCAAGCAAACGCTGTTTGGCTCTGGGGTGCTTTTGGACTCTTTAATGGGGCACATGACACTCACCGCCTTTTTATCACAGCTAGCAGGTTTTGGGGATCAAACGTCAGGATGCTGTTTGAGGGGTGGTAGCACTGCCTTGGTTGCATTTAAAATTGTGTTGGGAAATCGCTGCCTTTTGGCTTCCCCCACCCTGCTTTGCCCCAGTTGAAAATGCCAGGCTGATTTTGTCCCGGTGATGGGAGCAGGCGTTTACTACTCTGCTGCAATCTGTGCTTTAAATGGAATAGCAGAGTACCTGGAATAACTGGGAGAGATGTACAAATTGTACAAAATCCGTGTCTGCCCTGTGGCTGAGGGCAAGCCGGGGCGGGCTGAGCGTGCCCTGGCAGCAGGAGCCCCACCGCGGCGGCACCGCCGATGTCCTCCAACCACAGGCACCGCAGAAACGGCTGCTCTGCCCTGTAAAAACCCTGAGGTTTGAGACATTTTCCAGGTGCACATCGCATCGAGCCCTCCCCAAGCCTTTCGCCTGGGGACGGCACCGCAGGGCCGGTCGGACGAGGCGTCGCGCTGAGGAACAAGGAGCTTTTCACTTGGATGCTTTTTTTCCTGACCTACATTTTTATATTCCTGCATCAAGTTTAAGTTTCAACCAATTGGCATTTCTCAGCCAGTAACAGTTTCAAAAAATTCCTGACTAATTCTAGGAAACGCTCGGCTGAAAGTACATTTCTGCATGCCCTCTGCCGAGGTCACCCGAACGGCTGGCCCTGCCGTTGCTTTCCTGCAGGCTGGGAATGGTCCCAAGAGATTTTTGGGGGTCACCAACCCCTCACCTTGAACCTTCCCCATCCCAGAACTGAATTTCGGAGCCCTCCTGCCCAGCACGGCAGTGCAGAAATCCCACGTTGTCTCTCTGCTGAGGGCCAGCGGATGGATGTTACCACTTGGGACTTACAAGAAATGCGACACGGCATCCCCAGGCGATGCCAAGCCCAAATAGTCCCAAACGTGGCCACACATGGTTAAGTTTCACTTGCAGAATGATCAGCAATAGATTTGTGTTAGTGGGGGTGTAATAAAAAACTTTTTTTTTTTTTAAGTCCATTAAAATTATTTTTTAAAAACTTGCTTTTCCCCCAGAGCATTCCCCACTTTTCAACAAATTTGAATTAAAACAAAGACCTTTTTCTTCTGCTTTTTCCCTCTCACTTCAAGCCCCGGAGGGCAGGAGGTGGGCGATTTGTTTCTGTATCTCTGTTCACCGTCAGTTTTACTCTGAGATCAGCAGGCGATGAGGAGAGCCCACGGCAGGGCACGGGACGGTGGCAGGGCTCCGTCACACACCAAGGGGGACGTGGGGCTCTGCCCCGCACCTCTCCGATGAGGATAGTTTTTAAGTTCTGTGTTTGTTTGAAGGGGGGTTATTTTGTTCTTTTGGCTCTGTGTCCTTCAGTTGGGCTGGACCAACTGTGAGACTTGGTTGTTTTCTGCATCTTTTTTGTTCCACTTTAAGGGAAGTTATTTAAATGTAGGAATTTAAAAAAAAGATCCCCAATTTTTATGCCTTACTGTTGGAAAACAAAAGACCAGTGAATCTATGGTTGAGACTTCTGCCTTGACTTATGCACATAAAGGTTTTTTGTTGTTGCTCTCCTGTTTCAAGCATCCAGATGGGACAAACAGCCCAACTTTGCCTCTCCAAAGGCCAAATTTTGGGTGAGGGCAGTCGCTGAAGCTTCCCACCCTGCCTCAGCAATAAGCCCTAATCCTGACCTGGGGGCCCATCTCACTGCAAGTGAGGTAATTTTACCTCTTGATCCGGTGTTGAGGTCCATTGTGAGAATTAAGCAGTGTTTTGCTGTGCTAATTTACCGCCGCAGATTGTATAATTATCTTTTTATAGCTATGGGTGTGTTGCGGGCTTTCCTGCCGTACGGCAGAGCCGGCTGTGCCTGTGTCTGCATGTGAGAGATGTTCTGGCAAACCTGGCTTCTGCTCTGGGTTTGCTCTGTGATTTTAGGCAATTACCTGGGGTTTATTTTCTGTTACAGCTCTCCATCCGTGGCGCAGGGGTGCCGGGGCTCGATGGAGCCGGGGATGCTGTGGATGTGGTACCGCGGGAAGAGGAGCGGTGGATGGATCAATGTTTGGTGGCTCCCATGGGAAGGCATCCGGATTTGAGGGGTGTGGAAGCGTGTCAGTGGCTGCAGAGCTGCCCTAAAAATGGCAAAGGGTTACTGTGGCTCGGTGAGCTGGGTGCGATGGGTCAGCTCCGGGGGTGAAAGCTGGCCTTAGCCCAGGATTTTGGGGAGAGGGATGAGCGGAGCTGCCTCCCGTTAGGGACCAGGCTCTCCCATGCAGAGACATTGCAAACCAAATCGCTTTTCCATGGCTGCTAGAGCCAAATGGGTGAGGAACCCCTTTGGAGTCGTGGTGCTGGCGGGCGACGGGATGTGGCTTGTCCCATCGGAGCCTGTCCCCGAGCTCCCGTGTCACCTCAGCAGAGACGTGCCCTGAAGCCACCACCCTGGAGGCTCCCCAAAAGTTGCAGGTTTTGCATCCCCCCTGCCCCCCCAATTCCTTTCTTTAAGAGCAGCAAACCCCGGCGTGTCGTGGGGCTCGCCGGCGTGCTGGGCTACGTGCCTCTGCGAGCGACGGCACTTGGAAGAGGAGGCTCCCGCGCTCGGAAAGCGGCAGCCGGATCGTGCCGGGGCAAGTTTCACCGCTCTTGGATGAGTCCCCGCCAGCGTCTCTGGTACAAGCCAGTTGTTTCCATTGCACCGGGAGAGCGATGCTGGTGCCGATAGGCCTCACCCTGACCGCCTGGGATCAGCAGATGGGGAGGTTTCTCCCCTCCCTGGGAGATATCGGTTCCTTTGCGCGAAGAAGATAAAGATCGTAGAGCTGTGGTTTGAACCTGGCTGCGCAGCCAGTGCAAGAGAGCTGATGGTTTTGGAGGGGAGGCAGGATCTGACCCGCCGTGGGCTGGGGGAGCATCTTCCCTTTGCTCGGCTGGTGCTGGGCAGCTGCGGTCCGGCTCTCCCTGCCTGGCTCTGCCTTGGCACGCTTTGCCGGCATTTCATATCCTCATTTTTTCATGCAAACGGAAGGGGGAGAAGGGGGGCACAGAGAATTAATCAGCTTAGGGTCAGAACAGGAAAAAACACTGCTTAAATTGGTAATCCCCGGGGACAGAAATCAGCTCAAAGCTGCAAAATAAATGTGCAGCCGGATGGTTTTTCCTCCCTGCCTCCCCTCCCTGGTGGGGCTGGTCTCAGAGGGCAGGGGGTGACGGCAGGGATCCTGCCTCCAGCAAGGGCAGGACTCCAGCGTGGGGGCTTTTGCACCCTTGTCCGGGTTCACTCCCTGATATAAAGCTTTCCAGAAAACATCTTAACCCAGATGTGAGGACTTTGAATATCTCCAGGCAACGGGGAGCAGAGCTCCTCCTCAGGATGGGACCCTGCCGGTTGCGTGGCCAAACCCATCACCTCCCTGGAGCCAAACAAGGAGGTTTTGCAGCGCTTTTCCCATCCTGTGAGCCAGTGCATCGCTGCACCAGGATGGGAGCAGAGAGAGATGTGTGAGAATAAGGATGGTACCCCCCTGTAATCCCTTTTCTCCTGGGGATCCATCCCTGCTTGCCTCTGTGTCCTGGTTTCGGTGTGCCAGCCCAGGGAACGGGAAGGTCGAGCCTGGGGGATGGAAAGGACGGCTCTGCTGTGGTTGGGGGCTGTTGTGGGAAGGTGACAGCACCCAGCCCCTCACCCCGGGCTCTGCTGGTCTGCAGGGGGGCGATTCCTGGCAGATCTGCCCGTCCCCTGCCTGCAAAGCCAACCGCAGCCTTGCCCGGCAGGTATCAAAGTGCCCAAATCGGGTGAGGATGTGGGGAGGCAGCCGAGGAGGTGGGTTACACCTGCAATGGGGAAGAGCTTGCTACAGGATTGAGTGAGATCCTAAGGCATTTGTGGGTTAAGGCTGAATTAGTCTGGTCCTAATAAATGAGGATTTAGCTGGTGGGGGAGCAGCGCTGGGCACGTGGGGCTGCTCAGGGCTGCGGGAAGCCCTTGTGCCTGCGATGGAGATTGCCCCGTGGTCGGTCAGGACGTGGCCTCTTTCCCTGGAGGGTTTCAGGGTTTGCTCTCCCTTTCTGTGAGAAGAGGAGGGGGAAAAGCCCTCCAGCTGATTTGGAAGAGCCCAGGGATCAGATGGATCATCAGGGGCTCCCGCTGATGGCAGAAACCAAGGGTAGCCGCTCGGCTCCCATCGGCCCGCAGTGGGGGACTGCTGGAGTTCTGGCAGGAGAAGCAAAAATGCTGCGAGGTAATCAGAGTTCATCCTCAGGGAACATCGTTTTGCTGCTTAGCCCCACGGATCAGTCTGTCAGAGGGTTATCGCTTTGGGGATGCTTTTAATAAAGGAACCAGAACTGTCATCGGGTGCCAGAGCCTGCCCAAAACCTGCCTGCCGCCTCTCCTGGGAGCGTGTGTTGTCCAAAACCTGACATCGTTCTGTGCTTATCACCTTGTTGCAAAAATGAAGGAGAATGGGACTTTCTTCATTCTTTCATCAGCCTGTCAGTCTCAATGTGACACATTGCTGTAGAGTGGCCTTTTCTTGCGGGGAAGGAGGGGGAAAAATTGCTAGAAAGAGCCAGAGAAGGAGACAGCCTTGTTCCACATGCAGAACAGGTTGCAGTATGTGAGCAAGAAGAAAGTCATCAGAGGTGTTTCTGTTGGGGGGAGTTAAAAGTTATATTTTTAGTCTCACTTATTCTAGGGTGAGTGCCTGTGTTTAGGTCTCAGCGGGTCGATCAGGGCTGGTATTTGAGGAGGACACCTGCACCTGGTGCCAGGAGCGATGTTTTGGGCTGCAGCAGATGCTGTGCTCCGAGCGCATCCCGGTGGGGCTGAGCCGCTGCCAGCCCTCGCTCGCGGGGCAGCCCCGTCCCCGGCTGGCAAACAGCAGCATCTCTCCCGGACCCTCATCCTCCGGGATGCAGCTGCGGTGTGTTGGCAATCCCAGCCGTTCCCTTTCATTTCTCTGGAGAGCAGGAGGCTGGTGTGATGCTGGGAGCAGACACAGGACCCTTTCTGCAAATTTTACCCGCTGCATTCCAACCTTGGGAGTTTTTCCGGGGTGTTGCATCTTAGAGCGAGCTCTCAACGAAGACCCTTTGCTATCTTTGGGTTAAATAGCCAGGATTGAAGCGGGAGGGGTGTGTCTCATACAGTCTGACCCCTTGATGGTCCAGCACTGAGCATCCCTGCTCACCCCTTGGGGCTCTGCGAGTGCGTGGACATGCATTTGGTTAAAGGGACCGTCCCTCCATGACTCACGGCGGTTTGCACCCTGGAAGGTCGGTGACTCACGGCAGCTCCGCCGCGAAGCTGACAGCACCTGTCTGGGCCACGGTTATTTATTAACACGTTACCAGAAAGGGCGGCATGGGAACAAAACACTTGCTTCGCTTCCTCTAGCTGAAGGAGTTTTAATGACATCTCTTCTGAGGCTGTCTGGGATTTTGGCAAGGCTTTTTGTATCGCATGCTTAGGTTAGTAAACGAAGATAATCTCTTTGGACTGAAACTCCGGGAATTAGGTTGGCTCTTGCAACAGAGTCTGGTGGTTTAAGGAGAAGGCTCATTTGTGTTGCAGCAGTATTGAAGGGTTCCACTGAGCCTGGAGGCTCCTTTGTAGCCAGTTTAAAGCCACATTGAGTGAGACACCACTCCGAAGACATGTCTGAGGAGGCAGGACGGGGAAAGGGGAGAAGCCGTTTGCTGGGGGGGCACGAAGCCGGGCAGAGATGGGGACAGGCTGGGCTCCCCCCTCCCGCCCTGCTGTTTTTTCCTCTGGATCGCTCAGCTTCCTCGTGGGAATGATCCCTTCCGAGCGTGGTTTTCACACAGCTCTGGATGCTGAAATCTCGTACCTTCGTTCAGAGGGTGGGGACAGCGTGGGACAGGGTCGCATGGGGTGGTCGCTGCCGGGCTCCTTTCCTCCACCAACCTGAGGGTCTCTGTGGGACCCCAGGCTGGGGTTCGGTGCTTGTGCTGAGACGTGGCCAACTTGGCTACTCGCTGGAGGAAGGGGCTCGTGGGTTATTGCCATGCCTGCCCACCCACCCATGCTGGGGTGGTCTTCACCCACCCCGTGGCAGGGGTGCCTGGTGGGCCGTGGCCGGAGCGTGCCGTTTCCACCAGATGGAGCTGTGAGATGCTGTCGGGGGCCGAGGGGTCCCCAGGATCAGCCTGAGCCCCCCAGGGAGCCCAGCGGCTGCCCTGCCACTGTGTGGGAGCAGATAGCTGGAGGCAGCGGTTTCAGATGCGGGGGTATGGGATGTCCCGCCAGGGATGTGGCACATCTCGCAGCGCTGCTGATGGAGCGGGCAGCACGGCAAGAATTTTTTTCCCCATGGTTCCCAGGGTCCCATCCCAGGTCACCTCCTGGGGTTGTCACCTCCGCTGTGCCACGGTGGTGGAGTTGGAGGGACCCCGATGGGGTTTGTGCCCGTGGCGTAAAACTGGGAGTCGTTCCGCAGCGGTGCTGAGCCAGCACCCCCAGGCAGCGGCTGCACCGGGAGGGTCTCATCCTGCCAGGGTGTGAGGGAGGCACCCTGCAAAGTCGCAATCTCTGGTGCAGAGCTGGCTGTGGGCAAACCCCGCTGTGTTTCAAGCATGGCCTGTGCACGGTTTAGTTAACAGCCCTGCCAAGCTGGGTCTTTTGCTGAAAATAGGTGTTGGCGTGTGGACGTGAGATGGGTCTTTTGCTGAAAATAGGTGTTGGCGTGTGGACGTGAGATGGCCTGTCGTGGGGGGTTCTGCCTGCTGCGGAGCTGCAAGCAAGCAGAGAGCGATGGACCTGCCTTGGGGGGCTGCTTACACGGGGGGGACATTGGTGGCAGGGGTCCCTTCGCAGGAGGTCTGGCTGTCCCCCGTGCAGGAGGCTGCTGAGGCTCGGGAGGACACCGCGCGTTGGCAGGCGCAGGCTGTGACTCAACGGGTCTGTTTCATCTCTCTCAGATCTTTTGCCTTTTTTTTTTTTCTTTAATCCACTTGCCTCATTGACTTTATTTTACAATCCATCGCTGGGTTCACTGAAGAGCACTTTGGTCATTAAGCACGTTGGGGCATGTGAATAAACCTGCATCTCTCAACTGTAAATCGCTTTAAAGCTGCTATCAAATCACTGGCTGGGATGTGAAGGGCACAGCAACACCCCATGTATCCCTCCTGCTGCCCCTCACCTCCATCCTCCTCCGTGTCCATGTGCTGGAGGTTTGGAAGGGGTAAAGCCAACCAGGGTGTGCAGGTCTGACGCTCCATCCCTTTCCAGGTCCCTTCACGTGTCCAGGTCTGCATTCCCCTCCGCAGACCTGGACACGTCAGGGCTCCCCTTTCCCTTTGCAGGGATTTGGGGCCAGGCTGAGCCCTGCCTGGGTGTGTGTGCGGGGACAACGCAACGAGGTGGCCGTGCTGGGACCGGTTCCTGCAAACAGGCTTTAGCTCTCCAGCTGCATTTTTCTAAATCCAGCCCTTCAGATGGGAAGCGTTTCGACAGTAAAAGTGGAATCGGGGCATGTCTGAGCAGGGCGAGGGGTCTGAGGGAGGGACACCCAGGAGAGGGAGCAGCAGGGAGGTATGAGTGCTGAGCGAGCCATAACGTGAGCGCTGCCAGAATCGTTTCCCTGCCTGTTGGTTTCCTTTCCTGTTTGGCTTTGCTGCCCACACAGTTTGTGCTCAAGCTGTCCGTAGATTCGACGCTCCCATCCTCCATCGCCAAAAGTCCCGCTTCTATTCCTGCGCTTTGCTCCGCTCCTCGCAAACATGTGTCCGGGGGCGGATGGGGCAGGAGGCAGATGCCCATCTCCAAATGCACAGACGATCATCATTCCTGCTGCAACCTCAGTGCTTCCTCCTCTGTTTGCTCTGGATGGATGCGCTCTTCTTCCCAGGCTGCTGCTGAGCTCGTGCCCTTGATCCAGTGCCTGCTGTGTCCCCCTTGCTCTCCTGGAGCGTTGCGGTGGGCTTGCGGAGAGAATAATAACAGCTCGGGGGCTGGTGTCCAGGAGGCACCGGTGGCCTCGGGGCTCACGGTGTGTGGCCTGGCTGTGCTGCTGCTGCTCGTCCTCCCAGGGCCGGAGCGGTCCAGGGCGCGGGGAAGCAGATGACGCCTCGCTGGGGAGCGTGGGGTTTGTGGGAGGCAACCGGTCCGGGGAAAAAATAAATTGCACCTGGGATATTAGTTTCTGTGTAGGTTTTAGTGCTGGGGGGTGTGCAGATGGTGGAGAAGGAGGGAGGTTTGTCCTGAGTGGGGTTTGTTCAGGTCACGAGGGTCCGAGGAGGATGGTTCTTCGTGGGGGGTGTCTCTGGGACAAAACGAAGTACTCTTGTATGGCGTGTGGTTAAACTGGGGCACCCCCATAGCATTGAACCTGCCTGGGCTCCATTTCCCTGCTTGAAGAATTGACAACGAACAACATACCTCATCCACACAGCAAGGACGTGCTAACATCCCCGACGTGGGCAGGAGGAACATCATCCTGCACCAGCCACCCGGGTCGGACGCATCGCCTCCGTTCCCGGCGCTTCCATCTTCGCGGCCGCAGCAAACGCAGGGCTGCGTGGCGGTTCCCGCGCCGGCGGCGTGCTCCCGCCGTGCTCCGGCTTCATCCCGAGGAGGGATCGCGCTGGCCGAAAGGTTTCGCTGGGGTGGAGCGCATCAGGAAGCGCCTTTGATCTCCGGGTGCTAACACGTTTTCAAGTGAGCCGCAGAAATGACTGCCCTCCTCCCCCGCCGGGGAGGGGAGATAACACATCAGAGCCCGCGCGCATAGCTGCGATATCGCTCCTTTATGGAGCTTTGATTGCTACCAACCATGCAGCTCACTCAAGGGAACTTCAAAAGCAGCGCGCTGGACCTGCAACGCCCTGTGCAAAGAGTCCCGAGCCGGGCTTTCTGCACACACACGTACCTGTGTGCGGCTACACCCAGGGCTCTTTGACGAGGTTTTTTTTGCCCTGTCACACCTTCACGCCAGCGGCAGGTAGTTTTTGGTAGACCTTCGGGGGCCCATTCAGGTGGATGTGAAGTTGGGTGCGGTGGGGTTGGACCCTCTGGACCCTCTCCGTGGGCACTGGGTGCCTTTGGGGTGCCACCACCGCTGTGTTAGCTCCCTGCCCTGTCCCAGTCCCGGCTGTGCAGTGGTCCCCAGAGGCTGGGCATTTGGGGTTAGTGCCTTGCAAACCCCAGTGATGCTCGGTGAGGCAGGGAGATGTGGGAGGGGAGGATTTGCAGTCGCTCTTGGCATGTTCGCCAGCAGCGTGGGAGTTAACAGGCAAAGTTGGGGGAAAGAGGAGGAAAAGGGTTCGGACCTCCTCCACTCCCCCCTGCCGTCCCCCTTGGCTGCTTCGATTTCATTGAGGCTGTGTATTGGCCTCCGGAGGATGGAGCTGGGTAACACCACAACATAAACAGAACATCTGGAAGCTCTTAAAGGGTTTTATTTTTTAACACATTTACAAGAGCCAGGGACACTTGCGCACAGCGTTTTGCAAACTCGGAGACGCTGCGCTCTTTCTTTCCCAAAAAGCCCAGAGCTGATTGTCAGGCTCTCCCCTGAGGAAGGGGCGCGGGGGCTGGTTTATACCTCCACACCGTATTGCTGAGGGTGCGATATCTTGGCCAGGAGGTGCCAATCTTGCCTGCATATTCCTTGCGAAGTCCAAAGCAAACAGATGATAAGTGTTGCATGATAAATTAGTATAAACCTCTACCCTTCTTTCTGTGTCCCCCTGGTTAATGCTGGAGCATGACGGGGAGTTGGGCAGGGTTTGCTTGTGAGAAGAGCTGTTTAATGATCTTATGGAGTGAACAGGGTGAGAATCAAAGAGGAGAGCAAATGAGTAATCTCCCCAAATGGGCCAAGAGCTTGTCTAAGCCAAACGGGAGCTGGTTGTGCCATGCTTACCGGTGGAGTTTGGATCCTCCAGTACGTTGCAGCTCATTTGAGAGCTTGTAGGTGGGGAGCCCACAGGCAGAGAGGGATAAGTGAGATCCATTCCCACGCTGGTGACAGTGTTTGCTGTCAGACTGTGTTTTGCTCTCCCCATCTCCTTCCAAACGTTTGTGGCAGCTTGGGAAAAGAAGCCCCTTTCTTCTGGCTCTTCTAGAGCAGCCCAGCACAGCAGTGAGGGCACGGGGATGGGCATGGGGTGGCTGCAGCCTCCCTGGTAGGTAGAGGAGGTAGAGCTCAGGCAGAGCTAACTGAGCTGCCCGAGCCTCTGATGGGGAGCTCTCCTCCCCACGCAGTCCTCGGTGCTAGCACAGCGGTCACCCTGCGTCCTGGCTCGGCACTGGGATGTTTAATCAGTGACTTGCCCGTCCCTTGGGCTGTGTAATGCAGCCCGCGTCCACATAAGCAAGATGAGCTGCTTTCCCTTCCTCTGCATTCCCAGATGCCGTTGTTTTGTCTGCCGCACGGAAAGGGCCATTGGATTTTCTTCCCTCAGCCCCCCGGCTACGTCTCTTATCCACCCTCGCGCTACCCTGCGCCCTGACCTGATGTCTCCTGATCCCGTGGGAGCCCAGCCTTGGGGCTGCTGCTGCTTTTGGGCTCTCTGGAACGATGTGGCTGAGTAATGCCGGTTTTCCCGTGGATGTTGTCAGCGCATCCTCAGCTCTCACCATCCAAACAGCAGCGCTGGCGGCTCAGCTGTCCCCGAGAGTCGCTGTGGATGGCGAGCTCTTCCCAGCCTGCCTGGGCACGGACTCTGTAGCTGCAAAAGATTCCTACCAGTCCCAAGGGCCAGGGCTCGGGAAGGGCTCCAGCCTCCAAAGCATGGGGCTCTCGGCACTGCTGAGTGTAGGGTGAGCTTGAAGGCACCAGTGCTGAAGGTGCTTTTAGGTGAGGCGTGGGGGCTGCTGGTGCATCTCCTCTTTTACACGTTGCTCCAAACATCTAGTGTGGTGACAAAGAGGAGTCACATTTTGCTTCATCAAAGCCAGCTGCCTACCTGCCTGGACCTTCCATTAACGCCGTGTTTTTCCTTCGCAGGGTCCGTGGTGAAGGCTCAGGGTGCGGGGACCTAAGAGGAGACAACCAAGGTGCTGCAGCACTGATCGTGGCCAAAACACCCAGGAGCACCCTCCCGAGGACGGGCGCTTCAGCTGCGAGCACGGAGATGGGACAGCAGGGACCAGCAGCTCGCCCTGAGCTCGCTGGGGAGCGATGGAGCATCAGGGGCTGCCGTGAGCTCCTTCACCAAACGCCCACCGCCGAAAACAGCTTCCCCACCAGCTGCCCCCTGTACACTTGCTGAGTTCCACGTCCCAGCCCGGCGAGGGGGGTTTCTTCCCGGTGCTGACCTCGGTCCCAACTCCCCCGTGGAGCTGAAAGGACTTAATTAGCTGCTCTCTGCTGGGATTTGGAAATTATCCTCTTGGCTGGGAAGTGCTGGTGATGGATGGCGAAGTGCTATTGGGTCAAACAGTAGCTTGATGCTTTTCCCTGTGAAGGACCAAGTGCTTGCCTGGTTCCAAGGAACCAGCTGTGGATTTTTTTTTTTTCTTTTTTTACCCCTCTGTTCTTCTTTTTGATGCCTTTCGGGTTTTCGGTCTTTTCGTGAGGATGGCTGGACCCAGCCTGAAGCGTGTGGTGTTCACAAAGTGCCGATGCCTGCGGTGGGAGCCGGAGGGGCGAAAGTCTTCGGAAGAGCCACGGGGCAGAAGCTGAGTTGGCGATCGCGGTGCCCCAGGGTTTAAAACTCTCCGGCAGAGTCTCATCTTGTGCCATGGGTGTTGGGTGGCCTTGGGGGGGTCCTTCTGCGGTTGGCTGAGCACCCTCGTCCCCAGCACATCCCATGGGGAGCCAAGACCAGGTGGGGCTGGGGAGTGGGCGCAGGAGCGGGGAACGCCAAACCGCAGCGAGGGGAAATGTCAAGACGGGGGAAAATGTCACCGTCAGAAACAATTAAACTTCTTAATAAAACCCGTTGCCTCTGTGAGTGCTCGATGTTCTTTTCCGTTTGCCTTGGCTCAGCCACACTTACATCATGGCCCTATCACGGGGCTGCCGAGGGGATGCGTTTGATTGTACAGGAAACCAGCGCTTTGGCAAACTTCTCTGCCCTAACAAAGCCAGGCCAAGAGTTTAATGCCTTTGCTTTGCAGAAAAATTCTCCCCTGTCCTTTCCCCCTTCCCTTTCTGCAACCCTTTAACCATCACTGTCCGACCGCATGGCCAGGCAAGCTGCCCCTAGCATGCCTCCTGCTCCAAAAGTGACTGAAATGCAAATTAATTCCCCTTAAATCATTTTGTTTCATGTTCCTGGACTGTGTGTTCCCTCCCACCCTGTAGACTTGATGTGAAGCACCGGAAGGTGCTGTGTGGAAATACAACATAAAAGGATATTTATGTAATGGAAATATCCTTTTATTATTTTTTAAAAAGATTTAGACCAATATAAAAAAAAAAGGTGTCCTTTCATCTAAAAAGCACAGTAGCCTCATAAGTGTGGATTCAATATAACTGTGTTTGGTGTGCAGCCATGATGCCTTGATGTCAAACTCACTGGTGTAACTGGTAGGATCTCTGCATAGTCCTGACTTCATATGTCTGCACAGTGAGTGCCCACGGGGACAAACTTGCAGAAACTTGCAGAAATGCAGAATTTTGGGTTCTTTCCTTTGAAACCCATTACTCAGCTCAGAAGCACCTCGGAGAGTTCAAGAACCATGTTATGCCCTTGGGCAAAACTATGAGAGAACAGCAAAGCCCAGAAGTGCATGAAACTTCACTTGATTTTTGGTTTGGTAGTGATGGGTTTTGGGAGACCCTAACAAAAGCCAATATCAAGCTCTTTTGCATCAATTGAATGACCCTGGAGGTGCAAGGGAGCAGCCGGCAGCCAAGGCTGGGTCCTGCACGCCAGCGAAGCCCTGACGGTGCGCACGGACGCCCTGGAGCGCGGTGGGATGGAGGTGATGGTCTGCCCTTCGTCGCTGCTCACTTCGAGGTAGGTCCAAAGCAGAGGGTGACTCTGCTCTTCCTTTTCTCGGGGTACAAAGCGGATCCTGCGGGTCCGGGAGGAGATTCGGATGTGGTCACCGTGCTGCGGCAGTGCCGTACATATGGTGCCTTTGCTCCTTTGTGCACAGCGGACTCTTAGCAAGCAAACCAGTACAGGAGTGAGGCTGGTGTTACTGGGCGCCCTGAACTCCCCTGGACTCTCTCTGGTAGTTTCTCGTCCCGGGTCTGAGAGCTGCGGTGAAGCCGGGGCCATGCCCCAGACAGCAGCAGCGTGTAGGAGCAGTCCTCGGGCAAATTATAGGGTTCCCACCCATGAGTCAAACCTGGATTTTCAGGCTAGGGGCGAGACCCATTGTCTCAGCTTGCTGGGGAGCTGCATAGCTCTCCTGCTGAAAATACGGACTAGGGCTATGGGGAGACACCTCAAGTGATGGTCCCGTGGTTCCCCCTCCCAGGGAGTGTGTAAGAAGCGATGCCAGCTGGCGTGATGCTGTCACGTATGGTATTCCCTGCGTCTGGCCTCGCCACGGGCCAAACTCTGTTTTCAGCGATGCGTGTGAATCACCACGGTGTCCATATAGGAAAGCGGAGGTGTAGGGAGGTTGAATTCCCACGGGGAAGGCAGAGGCTTTGGGTCATTCATACCTGCCACCCCCAAGTGCACACTGGCGATGCCAGTGCCGATGCTCACACTGTGGCATCCTTTTTCAAAGAAATTCCCTGCCTGGGAGCTGCTCCTCCGTTAATCCCAGCCTGCGTGGACCTGCCGATGGGTGCCGGTGCTGCCCCTCCGCTGGCTCCGTGGCTGCAGATCCTGCTCTGGAGTTGGATGGGGGAAGGTTAACGCTCAAATAGGGACCTTTTGGAGTTCATAACTAACATTTACTTCAAAGGCTGGTTGCCTTTAGTGTCGGGCGGTTGTATAGTCCCGGCTTGTTTAGAGACGGCAAGCAAACAGAAAACCAGGCCGTTAAAAAGGGGAAGGGTGTGGGAGCTGTATTGCTATTTACCTGTGTAACCAGGAGGAAAAACTGCCTGTCATTCCTCCTAATAAATACAAACTGGAAGCACGGATAAACTCATGGGGGTTTATTAGTTTGCTTTACCAAATGCAAATATTAAGACTAGTTGGCTTGGCCCAAGGTCTGCTTTTTGCCTTTTGTGTGCACTGCAGCGTCTGGCGCCTATGGGTGCTGATAAGGGTGTGCTCTGTGCTTAGCCAGTTTTGCTCAAGGAGTTTCTTTTGAACTGTTTCTGTCTCCCTTTTGCTCAGGCCTGATCCTGCGAGGGGCTGAGCGCCTGGCAGGGATTCGGGGTGTAGTGCTGGATGGGTTTGTCCTGCTCCAGCATCCCCAGCCCTGACCTGCAGCATCTCCCCGTACCCTGACCCACCGTGTGCCCCAGGACAGTTTTCAGCTGGTGTTTGGATTTGTAGGGCCAACCTGGAGCAGGCAAAAGCTCCCTGGGCTTATTTTCACTGTAAAGGGTAACACACGATCGTGCCCTATTGATGATGGCCCTTTTTACCCCTGCACTGAGAGCAGCAAGAAGAGCTCCTGGTCCAGCTTGGCTTGTACCTGCAGCCACACAAGTCCAGCTTTAAAGACCCCCTTTTTGCTACCCAAATGCCAGATTACTGCTGCTTTCACCTCCCCATCTGTCCCCTTCCTAGCGCCTGCTTCACTTTTGCTCATCCTGAGCATTGCTCAGAGCACTTTTACAGCCGCCTCCATCCCTGGGTGCACCAGAGGCAGGGGGGGCTTTGCAGCTGGCTTCTTCACCAGCAAAACCCCAACCTGCAGTTCAGTAATTCCCTGAGCCCAAGCCAGCTCCGTCTCCAGAGAAGAGCATCCATGACCACACCAGGCGTGGAGCGAGGTGCAGATGCTGTTAGGAGCAGGGGTGGCTCAGGGCAGGGCTATCGAGGCTGGCAGCAATACTGCTGGGGACAAACGGACGTGAGCGATGGCCTGGGGAAGCCAGATTTGTTTTTCCTCAGGTTGTTAACATGGGGATCCTATTCCGGAGAAGGGTCAGCGGGCGGAAGGCCCCTTGCTTGCTTTTATCCGACTGCTTGGGAAAAAGGGGGAGCAGAGTCTAGCTGGGATGGGGAAGGCTCAGGGACAGTGGGCAGTTAATTTTGTTTACTTCATGTTGAATAAATACAAAGTTAGAAGCCAGGAGCCATTGCAGGGAGGAGGAGGAGGAGGAGGAAGCCAGGTGAGCAGCCAGGGGAGGGGGGGCACAAACCTTCCCCAGTCATTCCCCCCCACTTGCAGTTTTCCATTCTCATCTCTATCTCTGCCCCATTTCATCTGTCCCTGCAGCATCTGGTGTGTATTTACAGGCAGTTGGAGATGCTCATCTAGATGTATTTTTCCTCCGGGGCTCGTAAAACCCATCTGCTGGAGTTGCCGGCCAGCTCGGGGGGAATTTCCAGGCCCTGCTTGGGTCCCAGAGCCGACGGTGCGCGGATTTGGAGGTTGTGTGCGCTTCGTTCCCGTGTTTGTTTTGACAGCTTAGCGGTGTCAGGCCGCGGCTGCAGGTGTGCGCAGGATGCATCCCGCCCGGGATGCTGCAGGGGCATGCAGACAGGGACCCAGCGCCACTCCGAGCAAAGTGCTCGGAGGCTTCTAGCAAACGCCGTCATGGCTGGGGTGTGGGTGGTTGGGCTTTTCTGAAGATGCAGGGTTTTTTCCCATTTCTCAATTTTTTTCACATTTTCTTGCTCGCCTTCCTGTGAAATAGCGAAACACTCAGAAAACATCAGAAATCTGCGCAACAGCGGCTGGAAATAATAGTTTTCATTTCCCACATAATTCTCCGAGTGTGCTTCTGTGTGTCAGACATGCACCCTTCGCTCGAGCGGTTCACCCGGGGAGCTCAAGGCTTCTCTGCAAACAGGGAACCAAGGACGCAGCCCTGTGGCATCCTCCGGCTTTCAGCCTCGAGGCGCTGGCCCCAAGTGCCGCAGAGAGGTGACCCAGCGCTCCTCCTTTCCAGTTCCACCATTTGCTGGAGGTCCCGGACCAGTGATCCTCCCTGACAATACACCATCTGGGAGAACCTCCAGCACAACTCCCTGGGGGAAATGAAAGCATTTAAACCTCTCAGCTGTTCAGCTAGGACCACGATGGTTATGGTTAGAGCTGGAGAACCCAATGCCACCTCTGCTCCTCTCGGTCACAGCTAGAGCAATGCTGATATTGAGCTGCACAGAGCCATTTGAATGCTGCTTTTGGGCAGGACTGGGGTGCTGGCTGGACCCACCGTGCCCCTGGGCTGCTGCTGAGGCTGAGCCAGGTTATTGCTCCATGGAAGTCTTTCAGCACATCCACTTGTAGGTGGTTTCTGGAGCTCTAACAATCCTGTTATTGCTTGGTTTTTGTTTTGTTTGTGTGTTTTTTTCAAAGAAAAATAGGGATAGAAGGGGCTGGGAGTGCTCACCCCAATCCTACCTTAATTGTCCCCTCTCTGTCCCCAAGAGACTCCTGGTCTAACAGGTTGTGCCTTCAGCAACCTCCAGAGCTCTTTAAGGGGTTGTTGGTTCTCAGCCATTTCCCATCATTCACCATCTATAAAACTAATTTTTTTAGTTTGTGAAAGAGGGTGTAGGTGTTACCTCCCCATCAGAAAATTAGGATTTAAAAGCCAGACCCTATTCAAGTGAAGGGGAATGTCTCCATTAACTCATTTGGGGCCAGGCCAGAACTTCTGTCTTTCCTCCCGTGTGTCTTTTCCTCCCCATATCTGCCTTCATGCAGACCCCATCGCTCTCTGGCAGTGGGGTCCCAGCAGAACTTTTCCCTTCTGTATATTTTACAGCCCCTTGAACCACCACCCCCGCCTTTCCCTGAAGTCACTGCCCTGCTCAGGTGCCCCTCTTTAGCAGCCAGGGAAGGTGGGGGGGTCACCCTTTAAATGGAACTGGGAGGAGACACCCCCCCATACCCTGTGGGGCTTGTCTGGGTGAGGGGCTGCTCCTGGGGCTCTGCTGGCTGGTGAGTTGTTTTAATGTGTTATCTATTTTATTATTTTTTTCCCCCTAAAATGCCAAGTTTCACCATTAGGTTAGCTGCAAGCAGAAGGGGAAAATGTCTGGCTTTGTCTCCTTCCTGGGAGAAAGGGTGCTGGTGTAAACTGGGGTTAAACTTAGCCTGAAGCCCCCAGAAAGAAAGGTGAGCCTTGGGCTCTCTGTGCTGGACTTCTCTCACCTCCTTGGAAGAAAAGCTCTGTCCCATTTGGCAGGCTGAGCTGGGATGGGGAGTTGGGTCCCCTTACCACTGCTGTGTAAAGGCTCAAAAAAATGGTTTTTAGCTTATAATCAGAAGTTTCTTTATTTAAAGTGAAAAAACAAACATGGAGGGGGACTGTAACTGAATGATGCATCGTACTTTTCATGGTCTGTGGAAAAAGTCTCTTGCTTTGTGTTTTGTTTAGTTTTTTTTAAGCTCTTTGGCTTTGCTAGAATAGCTGGGAGTATTGTGGGGAGGTACAAAAGCTTTTTAGGCTGGAGGTACAAAAGGCTTTTTAGGTATTGCCTATGCTTGCTTACTACCAGATAAATTAGATACCTACAGAGCTCCCTGCAGTCATGCCATGCAAATGGTAGTGATTAATAAGAATATTTGTGATTAATAACAACATTTGTGATCGCCATATGAGTTTGAAACAAGCTCTAGTTGCAAGGACTATCTACGGAACAGCAAGATGCACTTTTGGGTTGCACACAGCTTTGCTCACTTATTTAATTCCTGCTTGCAGCAAGCCACACCTTTGAGCAAGGTTGAGCACCTGGGGGCAATTTTTGACCCCCAGCAGTTTCCCAGCTTTCTTAGCAACTCTCCAAGCCCACCCAGGTGTCCCTAATTCTGGTATCAGTTACAAGCTCCCCGCAGAGGCTGAGCCCTGTTTATGTGATGGGGCTTTGCAGGAGAAGGAGCAGCAGCAGCTTGATGTGGGCAGCCTGAGCAGTTCTCTTTGCACTAGAAGAGGGTGTTGGAGGAGGTAGGTGAGGTAGAACCTCTTCTCCTGGTTTTTGCATGTTGCATCGGGCTCCTGGACTTGGCTGAGGTCTGTGTAAGCTGCAGATAAATGGGGTTGGGCGTTACGTGCCTCGGCTATCGTGTCGGTGTGATGTTGCCAAGGGATTTAGTGCGCGAAGAGGGCCGAACCCAGGAATGAAATAGCTGATTATTGTTTTTCGTTCTTCAGACAACACAGCTGAGCAAATCCAAGCCTGCTATCTGTTCATTAAGGGACTAATCCTTTGTTTTCCCCTGGAAAAATCCTTTCTAGGAATCCCAAGATTTTCTAAGTAGGGCCAAGCTTAGAAAATGGAGGAAAATATGCCCCTTTCCCATTATATCAGGTATTTCTCAGCTATTTCTTCAATTATTTCCCCCTCTTGCTTGTCCACGTGTGCTTCCCTCCTCTTTTCTGCCTTCTGCACAGAAACTCCTCTGGAGAGGTCTGGTGTCCTACAAGGGATGAGCTGATGTTTCAGCTGCCCCTTGGGCCGGTCTCTCGCTTCTATCTTACTAGAAGACTTGAAACCCATAACAGTATCTTTGTCAAATTAGAAGGAGGTGTGGGACTGGGAACTGGGCTGATAAAAGATCCCAACCAAGGCTTCCCCAAAATGTTAAGGGCTGTGAAGGGGAAGGGTGGTCCATTCCTGCTCGCCTCCTGATGCAATTTGATGGCACTTGGAACACGCTCTCTCCCATCACCTCTGAAAATAATCACAGAGTATGAGCAGGCAGCCATGTTGCCATGGGGATGCCTCTCATTTATTTTAATCCTAATATGCCTTCCTAGGGAGATGCTCCCCAGTCGTGTTTTTAATTGTAGTAACTCCTGGGTTTTAAAGCCCTAAGTACCACGTGTACAGTGCAGAGCTGGTCCCGCTCCATCCCCTGGGCTGCCCTGGCTGATGTGTCCCTGCCTGGTTCACAGGTCTGCTGGGACGGCTGGGGGCAAGGGGAGGTAAATACGGGGGCAATGTGTGAACTGAGCAGGAATATGGGGTGGAGAGTTCCCTGCGGTGTTTTACTTGTTTTTTCCTTTGCTGGCCAATGGGAAATGTTGTTCCAACTGGAGACTTGATGTGGAGAGGAGCAGTGTGTGCTCAGCTCTTACACCACTGGAGAGGAGAGGGAAGGCAGCTACTGGTGGCTTCTACCCCTTTCTGGGTGATGCTTTGTGTCCTGCTCCCACTGAGCTGGTGGCTCTGTAGTCGGCTGCAAACTGGGACACAGAGCTGAGGCTGCGATCCCATCCATACCCCCCTTCCTCTGGGATGCTGGGGGACCAGGTGGGCTGCAGCCCAGCCCTTCCCTCCTGTTCCTCCTCTGGTACCTTCTGTGGCCAAGGATTCAGCCTGGCTTATCACCGCGAGCTCCCTCTGGTTTGGGTGAATGTGTTTTGGGACCCTGTTTTGCACAGTTCCCACCGGGTCTCGGTGTGCCGTGCATCTCGACAAACCCCCTCCGTTGGAAGGAGCAGCAGCGTTGGGGTACCTCCAGACCCAATCCCGCAGGAATGCCGATTAGTCCAAAAGCTGCTTGGTAGCAAATGTTCAAAGCTAAGCTCGTTTTCCCTTCTAAGCCTTTATGTTTTGGTTGCCTTCAAGGAAAGGAAATTCTGCTGCTGGAGATATCACTGTTCCCTTCTAGCAGGGCAGTTTTCTGGTGCACAGAAGTCAAACCTTCCTGTTGTGAGCAGGATGCATTAGCCCCAGCTCCAGCAGTTTGTTACTGCGCTCTGGGGGGGCTGGCCCCGCTCCCCACTGCTCGCGCGGTGCCTGGTGACATTAGCTGGGTGCTTGTAATGGCAAAACCTTCCCAGAGCGAGGTCTGATGTTCTCCCCCCCTCCTCTTTAAATTAACGTGCCAGCCGTGTCTCACCCTAATTAAAACCAGCAAAGAGGACTGGTCCAGGACATAGCTTTGGAGGCTGTAAAATTCTAGGACAGTTTTATGTAGTGCAATTAAAAGGAAGGTAAAAAAAATTGTTAAGAAATTAAACACTAATTACTTTTTTTCTGCCAGCTGAACTGTTTTGGCAGTGGGGCTGCAAGTGGGATGCAAAGACCTGGGATTGTTGGTTCTCTGCTGCCATAAATCAAATTGATCAAATGTTCCCTTGCTTTTTAGCAGCGTAACTCATCTGCTGTCAATTAGCCTAAATCACATTTTTTCAATTAAACAGGCTTAGAGGCCTGATAGTGAAGTCTGGTGGGGAGGGGGAGGGAAAGGCAAAGCCTGGTTGTAGGCAGTGAGGTGGAAATATCTTTTTAAAAGGTGTGATCCCATTTTAGTGTTTTCCATATAAAATGCGATATTATCGTCTGTGCTCTGGGGAGCAATAAGAGCTGGAAGCCCAGCTGAGGAGGGAGCCTGTGAAGTGGAGGGGACCGGTGCGGGCGGCCCCATGGTGGTGGCAGGTCCGCGGTGGCCCGGGGGATTAGATGGGGAATCCTAACCGGGATGCTTGCAGGTGTGATGGCGAGTTACCGACTGCAAAAAAACCCCTCCTTTGGGATGAATTTCAGATGTTCCCTTAAAGTCCTGCCCTAATTCCCCTCGGTGGGATAGAGGTTTGCAGACTTGCACAGTCTTTGCTGGGCTGGGTGAAGAGAGTGAGGGCTCACTTGTGCTCCAGGGAAGGTGAAATTACCCTGTTGTTTGCATGCAACCGGCAATGGGAATGGGTGGCTTGCATAATAGGTGGCATAATTTGCCTTGGATGATGAAGTAAACCCCTGTTTCCTCTCCCTGTGTCTAGTCTTGCTTGCTAAACCTTTTTGTTCTTGATTGGAAAAGGAAAAGAAGCTGTGAAGTATTCAGAAAGGGATGAAGAAGGGCAGGGCTTGGAGTAAATGGCTCCTTTTTTTTATACCTGTATCCACCCTGTGCCTTTAAAAAAAAAAAAGTAGACAAAACCTTCCCAGACTGGAAAGAAGGAAGAGGCTGGAGTGGGAAGAGGAGCTGGTCCTGGCCCAAGGAGGAGGGAGAAAGAGGCATGTGTGGTCTGCTGATTAGTTTTTAGTTATTACAAATATTACCTGTATCCCTCCTCCTGGTGCTTGGTCCCTGCTGGAGCCAGGTTGTGCTGGGACCATGTGGGGCAGCTGGGGATTGGGGTGGCCTCTGGCTTGGCTGGGGAGTGCTGGGTGCAGGGGCGATGCAAGCGTGGGGGCTATGGGGGCTTCGAAAGTCCCTGCAGATATCTGCCTGTTGGAAATGGAGCTTCATCTCCCTGCATTGCTTCTCCAAAGCTTTGCAAGAGCTGATGCTTTGTGGATGCTCTGGGACAGGGCAGGACACCCGTGGTCCCTTCCACATCTCCCTGTACCAGGGCAGGATGTGCTCCCAGGACCTCCGGAGCCCCCCATGGTCTCATCCTGCAATGCCAAAAATTCACCCGCTCGTTGCAAAAAGGGCTCAGGCCTCCCAGTTCTGCCAACAAGCCCCTGCAGGTTATCCTGTTGGGAAAACCAGACTCATTTATTAATATACATAATGTTAATTGCTGTAATTTGAAGGCTGGCTTCCCACTCCCGGGGATGTGGGTGTGTGCTGCCGGTGTGGAAACGTGCAGAGGAATGTTTCCCTGCTGAGCCCCTGCGGTGAGGGGAGGATGCTCCTGTGGTTATAATGGTGATGACCGGTTTGTATTGTGGGTTTGGGTTCACGTGCTAAAAGAACAATGCGAAAACCAAACATATCTCCCTGTTGTAGGCTAAAAATACAGCCAAATGGATATTTAAATGTTAATTAGTATAATTCCCCACTACCACCTCCCCAGGCAAATCTGGCATTTCAGAACACGCTTCATTCTTCCTCAGTCAATGGCCCTCAGTCTCCAAAAAGGGCTTTGCTGACCACCTTGGAAGAGCTTGAGCTGGGGAGAGCCCCACAGCCTGCAGGAGGGCAGCGATGCCACCTTGTCATCGGTGCCAAAGCAGCAGGAGGTGTGGGACTAAGATGACCCTTGAGGCTTTGAGTCTGGTCTGCCCTTGGGCTTTGCCAGCACAGTTGTGTTGGTGAGGAGCAGAGGAAAGGAAAAAACTTGGCTCTTAGTTCTCAGCAGGGCTGGGTTTTTCTGACCCATCAATGAGGTTTTGGGATGGGGCATGACTGCTCCTGCAACGCTTATGCCTCTGGTATCCATCTTGCAGTAGCTGTTGGCCTCAGCTCTGTCCACATCTGAGTCGTTGTAGCAAGAGCGAGTCCAGAGCTCTTCTGGAGATAAATTAGGCAGCAGGACCTTGGCTCCTGAGGTCTTGGAGGACTCCTGGCTTTGTGTTTCTCATCCCAGGAAAGAAAAAGAAACCCACCGTCTTTACGGTCATCTGGCAATGCCAGCAGAAAGCCTGGCTCGGGGCCTCTGTTCCTGCAAAAGTAATGAAGCGAGGTCCCTCTGTGCACAGAGGTGTTTTGGGCTGCGCTTGGGAAATGGCTCCTTTGCCAGGAGCACGTGTGTCCTCACAAGCCAGATCTGCTGTTCCAGCTCTCCTGCCCTATACCAACGTTTGCTTTGGAAAAGTAGCGCTGGTGGTTTCTGGAACGTGATCCATCTAACCCACCATCAGAAAACAACAAAACCAAACCTGTAATTGCCTTTGGTCTTGAGCAATTTGAGCTGGGTGTGAATTGGCCACGAAGGCTTGAGAAGCGCTGCGTGCCGCTGGGCTGCAGAGCCGTGCGGAGACAGGAGAGCTGCTGTCGGTGGCAGGAGCGAGCGGATGGTGTACGTGAGCCAGGAGCAACCCCCCTTTTGCTTTGCAGCCTTCCTTCGCTAGTCTGCCTTTGTATCCCAAAGTAAACCCACTGATGTTCCGGGCTCCGCCGGCATCAAACCTAGCATGAAACCCCAACTTGGCAATAGCCACCGCTGCCTGAATTGGTGGGTGAACGGTGCCACGAGTCCTGGACCCAGCTGGGTGTTTTTAGCTCCTGTGGAGGATTACTAGAAGTGGCGAATTAAGCATTGCGTTTCCTGATTTCTCTCCTTTCAGCAGGCTGGTGCGATGCTAGCCGCCCTTCCCCCTGCCTAGCCTTGCACAGTCATTAGAATTCCTTTTGGGAAAGGGGAGAGGGTGAGGGGGGAGTAAATCTGATTTAATTACAATGACACAACCTGCATGGCCCCAGTGGCTCGGTGGGTTTAATCTGATTTGGAGAGGGGAGGCGGTGCAGCGGCTGCCGCTGGCATGAGCGCCTGCCGCACGTGATGGGCTTAGGGCAGCGCCAGGCGCGGGCCGTCCCGGCGTCCGACAGCGGCATGGGGAGACCTGGGCTGCCCACCCAGGGTGGTGGGTCCTGGGGATGGGAGAGGGATGGGGTCCTCAGCCTTTCACCGCAGAGAGCTGCCTGGAGGCGCTCTGCTTTCTGTTGTGTGTGCTGTTCTGGAGATGGTGGGATCCAGGTGAAGAGATGGTTCGGTTGGAAGTGGCCAAGGAGGCCAGAGAGCTCCAGGCTGGTCAGAAGCAGCTGCACGGTGTGGAGGTGATTAAACATTATTAAGCCCAAATGAATGAGCTGCTTCTAGCAAATAACCTGGGGGGGGGGGGGAAAGTAGCTCCAGACATCCTAAAAAGTTGAGGCATAAATGGGTCCTGGCTCCTGCAGCTTGCTCTGTGTCTGTCGAGGAAAGGACCTCTCCGGGTGCTGTGGCGGCTTGAACTGTGTGCTCTGGTGCATCTCCGGTTGCAAAACTGCTCTTTGCAAACATGCCCTTTGGGATTCTTTGTCCTGGAGCTTAGCAGATTGCCTTGGGCTTTTAGTGCAACTGTCACCCAGCTTCCTCCTTCGCAAGTGTCCTCTCACCACTGAGAAAGGTGGTGGTTTCGGGGAAGGAACTGTCCCATATGCTGGCACGTGCCAGTGAGATGTTGCCTTCTAGAGGCTCCTGTCATCCAAGGGGTGGTTGACATCAGCCAGTGTGGTCGCATGGAGAGCTACCTTGCCTGCAGGTCTCCTTTCCCTCTGCTGTGTGACTGTAGATGTCTTTGGGTGGTTAAAGGTGTTTCAGTGGCAAAAGGGGACAGGTTTTAGATGAAGTTGAAGGCACAGGTAGTTGGGAGAGTAGTGGTTGCCTCTACTTTGGGGAGGGAGAGATGTGCCTTAGGTTCACCTGGTATGGTCTGTGGGCTACCCATACAGGGTGTGGAGTCCCAGCTTTCTATGTAAAGTAGGATGTTCTGGTCTGGCACAGAGAATAAAAGATCCCAAGGATGCAGTAATTAATTGTAACCTTCTTATCAGTGCCTTGTGATGACCTGTTGGCTGTCCAGCTGATGGATTTCAGCCTGTGTCTACCCAAATTGGGCTTCCCTTCCTGCCAGTGCACAAGGACGTTGTTCTTGGTGGCACTGGTGTCGTTCAGGATGTCGGGGGTTAATGGTCCACTGACCATGCTGCCCTTCCCCAGTATTCCCACACCTACTCCCCTCCAGGAGCCTACTGGTCTGCAGCTCCTGGGGCTGCAGGGAAGATGGGAGCAGCGGGACCCCGTGGCAATGTCACCTCCCACCCTGTCTGAGGTTTTGGCAAGGGGGAGAACACACCCAGCCGGGGGTGGAGGAGAGGCCAAGGCCAGATCCTGCAAAGGCTGGCAAAAAAGATCTTGGATAAGGGCAGGAGTGCGTGGGAGGCGACTGTAAATCCTGCAGAAGGTGATGGGTTGACAGCTCGGGAGCCCCGTCTCTGCTTGGCCCATGTGGTGCTGGCAGGGGCAGCGCATTCTTCGCTGGCCACTGGTGTGTTTTGCTACCAATGCACGTTTTTCTTGAAATTGCTCAGTTTAGGGTACTTTTCCCCTCTCCGTGCAATCACATTCCTTTCCTGGAGTGGCTCAGGTGTGCAGCACGGAGCAGTGTCACAGGCTCTGTCCTGGGAATGCAGGGGATACCTCTAATCTAATTTGCTTGGATTTTTTTGGTCCTTAAAGGCTTATTTCCTCAGGACTGGAACAGCTATTTTCCTTAGTGGTTGAAAAATAAGCTTGCCTTCCTACAACTGCCGGATCCTGATGGAGAAACCTCTTTCTTCCTCCTCCTCTCCTGAGAAACATCCATCTCTTGCATCCTGGTTTCCTTGCAGTATGTGGCTTTTCTCTGAACTTTTGCCTCTGTGTTTTCCATGTGCTCCAGTGACTTCCCACGCTGGACTGTCACCCTTTGGGGACAGGCTGGAGCATGCGATAGAGAGGGGTTTTCTGGGCAGCCCTTGAGCTGCATCCCCATGTGCTTAAAAAGTCTGTCCTGGTGTGGCTGAAGGAGTGCTGCCAGGCTTGGGTATGTGCAAATCGCAGACCAGGCACTCCAAACCACGGAGTTTTAAAGAAAAAAAAACCCAAATAACCCAATAATATATTTTGAGGTTCTTTCTGTTTAACTTCTGGGTTTTAAGCTTAAATTTGAGCTGCTTTGTTTTCTGTGCAGTCAGGAGGTCTGGGAGCCTTTCTGCAGAAGGAAAAAGTAAAATACCCGCCTATTTGTGCGAGTCCTGCAGTGGCAGTTTGAGCAATGCTGGGGTAAGGGCAGTGCTGCCAGGGCTCTGGCGAGTGACTCCAGGGAAGGAAAAGTGAGAAACCAGCTTTCTCATCGTCTTTTTAGTTGAGCCACATCTTGTTTGGAAAGCGCTGTGGTGGAGCAACTGCCATGCCCCAGTGCAAGCCTGACTTCCCAGACCACTGAGGTTTTGCATTTCTGCTTTAAAAATGCTCATTTTAATGTCCTCCTAAGGGGTAGCACCCTTATCCCACCCCTTTCCCTTGAGTGCCAGAAGGTGGGAAATGTCCTCCCCTCTTGGTGGGACGGTAGCTGGTGCTGGAGCATCCCTGGGGTGCAGGTTGGGTCTGGAAAGCTGCTCTGTGCCAGTGCCTGGGGAGATGTACGTGGGACCTAACCCAGTTTCAAGCAAGGTGTTTCTGCTGATGCAGCCACCATGTGCTTTAATTGTGGGTTATTAAGAAGCGCTTTTATTTTAAGAAACTGGCCCCTCATTACAGTACAAGTCCCCAAACCCTTTTCCCTACAAAAGGGGCGTTGTGCCTCTTACCTTTCGGCAGCATGCACTTTAATTTCAGCTCGCAGCCCTCGCTGTGTAATCTAGAGGCGGGGGGAGCTTTCAGAGCGCTCTCACTCAATAACTCAGCCCAGCCTACAGCACTAGTGAGGTATTTTACACTCTGCCAAGGCAGATAATTAATCATTCCTGAAGAATGAAGAAATGTTTCTGGACTTCCCCCCCCCCCTCCTTTTTAAAGAAAAACAGGGATTTTGAAAACTTGATGCCCCTCTGATAGGATGGAGGAAGGGGTTTGGGATGGGAAGTGCAAAGGTTGGCTGGTTCGTTGGGGAAAGCAATAGCGGGGTGCGATGGGCCAAGCTGGGGGACGGGTGCTTCTTGGTGTCCATCTGATGGTTGCTGTGGTGTGTGCACAAGGTGAAGGTGCTGCTGAGTCCTGAAGCTGGGATGTGTGGTCCCCCCCCATCGCTGCTGGCTGACAGAGGAGCCCACAGGACTGCTTGGTTTCCTTCATTGCTGTGTTGATGCTTTTGGTGGCTTCCAACCTGGTTGCCCAGGGAGCATCTCTTTCACCTGCAGATGCCTTCCTTATAGTTCTGTGGCTAATTGTTTACTTTTTTTTTTGGCAGTCATTAAATTAAGGAAGGGTGAGTTAAAAACAGAGCAACCAACCTGAAAAGAATCTTAAACATGGTGCAGAGCTCACCAGTTGGATGGGGGAGTTGCTTTTAAAGCAAACTATTCAGCAAGGTGCATCATCAAGTAAAGATTTCTTTTTACCATTCCCTTCAGCCCCTCTTTCTTCCATTTCTAGTTCTGGTCTGGACTTCAGAGAAAAGGAAGCTGTTGTCTCCTGTCTTTTGGGAGGGCTGATTGGATTTACACTTAGGTCTTGTAGGCAGGGGACTGTTGGGTCAGGACACAGGTACTTGCTGAAATAGTACAACTGGGTCTTAATGTCCCTTGTCTCCTCTTTCCACAGACCATAGCAATGGGAAAACCATCAGACGGTTCTGCTGAACAGTATCTGAAATGTATGGTCTATAATAAGAGTAAAAAAAGACTTGGCTATCAATGTTGTGTGGGGGCGCTTTTCCACTCTGTAGGGAAAATAAAGGGAGTGTTAGCACCAGGCTGGACAGGCCATGGCAGACCCTGAGCACAAGGGCATGGGTACGTATGTGGCTGTGGGAGCTGGCATGTGCTGCCTTGAGTAGGCTGTTGCTCATGACCTTCCCCACCAGGTCGTCCTTGGGAAAGGAGCCTGGGAGGTGCAATGGATATGGGGCAGGAAAGGCAATGGTGTGACACACAGCACTGACTGGGCTTTGCATTACCATTTAATGTAGATATGTCTTTGGCTCTTGGCCTCGTAGTAAGTCTCTGCAGTCTGTGAGTAGTACTGAAGATCACTTCTCCTTTGAGCAGCCAATTATACAAAGTACCTTAAATTGCTGATCAAAAGATATGTAGGCGCAGGAAAAAGTATGCATAGTAGAGCAATTTCTGTAGGAAGTAGCTCTGGATGGAGCTGTGAATCAGACCTTGTTGCTCCAAGCCCCTGTGGATCCCATGGCCTTTTGATAATGAAGTGTGAGAGACTGAAAGAGTTAATGTCTCAAACATTGTGGTGGGGCAAATTCTGCTTAACGACTAACTCTGCATAACAAGGAACTCTGCCTAGGAAGGAACCCCAGGTGAAAAGCAGCCCATCAGCACCAGGAGGGGGAGGATGTGCCGGAGGGTGCACAGCTCCCTGCTCTGATGTGCTGAGCCGGGCAACTCACCCTGCAGGGAAGGGGAAGTTACTCCCCAAACGACCCCCAAGTCCCAAAGGCTCACAAACCACTCCTGACACTTAATTAGCCTAACGCCTGCCCGAAGGAGGAGAGGGGATGATAAAAGGACACAAACTGAAGCCCCAGGTGCCCAAACCCACTGGAACCGGACCCCTTGGCTGACTGGACCAACCCTGGACCCAGGACTGGTGAAATCTTTCTCTTCTCTCTCTCTTTCCCTTTTCCATAATCCCTACACCTCATCCCTTTAGGCATAAACCATTGACCAAGTCTGGGACTAAGAGTGGATCCAGCTGCCCCTGGGCTCCTCTCTGAGAAAGAGTCTAGAAAGTAAGGGGGTCTGCTCTGAACCTTGGGACTCAACGGGAGGGCTTGCCTTACTGTCTTCCCTCAACTGATTCCTAGATAAGCAAGGCCTGTAGTAGATGTTTGGCGATGCATGGTTAGCACGTTACACAGTTTACTGACATAGTTTCATGCCAACTTTTGTGGTGAGCATACCAATTTTTGTGGTGAGCGTGCCAATTCTTGTTGTGAGCGAATAAAAGTTGGGTTTTGTGAGTTAAAGGATCCCTGGTGTCGTTTCACCTTAATCCTGACCTGGGAAACAGCAAACCCAAGTTGTCCTGAGAGATTGGGATGTGACATGGAGTATGTGTTAGCTTGCAGCAGGCTGTATCACACTCAGTTGTGTTTTTTCTCCTGCTTTTCCATGGCAGCTTGAGAGGGACATGGCATTCTTCACCTGCTTTCCTCTACTGCTGCTGCTGCTGCTAGGGCCACCTAGTAGAGATGTGGCTGCTTTTCAGGCTCTTTGTAAAAACTGATGTGAAGCTTTATTAGCAAAGCTTGGTGAAGTGTCTCCAGCTCCAGGAGTTTTCAAGGCATGATACAGAAAAAAACCCAAACCAGATGGGAATCAGCTGGCAAAGGGAAGCCCCAGGCAGGCAAGGAAACCAGTATGTGCAGTTCTTCCCCGCTGCTGTCCAAATGGGAGCAGGATGGAAAAGGGGATGGTGGTATTTGCCACCAGTGCTCTCAGGTTGCCCATCTCAGGGATTTAGAGATGTTGTGGGTCGGAGTCTTCCAGTGGCCCTCTTGTCTCTTGTGTGCTGTGCCTGGCAATGTGTCTTGGAGCTCACTGCAGTAACACAAGGTGATGCTGATGGCCCTTGTCAAAGGGATTGCTCTCGGCTTTCCAAGGTTGATTCAGAGGAACTTGCAGGCTGGAGTACGCGGGCAATGAGGGAAAGCCCCCTTGGAAAAGCTACCTGCCAGGTTGTCAGCAATTTGTGTCTCCAGCATTGCCATCCAACTGGGAGCTGGAAACACACGTCAGCTCCGCTGAGAGCAAGCCAGCCCTTTGTTCATGCGTCTCCTTGAAATGATATTGTGGTTTACTTAATTAAAAACACAGAGCATTATTGTGGGAATGACAATGAATTAAAAAGATTAAATCTGGGAAAAGGCCTATCTGGCCATCTAATCCAGCCCAAGTCTGCTGTTCTCTGAGGTATCCTTCTTCCGTACAGTTTGAGGCGCCTCAGGTGATGTGTTTGCTCCTTGTTCCCCAAGGAGATCTTTCTGTGGTCTATTAGAGAGCTGTTTGTAGAAATGAGCAGGCTGTTTTCATCTGCAGCCTGCTGCTTGATTATTCTCCCAGCTGTGTTTCCACCCAGCACTGGGTTTACTGTGAAGCCTGGCCAGCCCTGGCAGAGAAGGCTCAGCTCCTCCTTTGCTTAGACCTTGCTGTTGAGTTGATGTGGGCAAGGAAGATGCCCTTGGTTAATCTGAAAGTGGGGTGCTTCCTCCTCCCTTCACAGCTGCTTTTTTTCTGAAGCTTCATACTAGCAGGTTCTTGGGTTGAACTGGATAGTGTTTGCTGGCAAGCCAAGCAGCTCTTCCTGCGTACAAAGTTGGGCTGCAGGATGCCTCTGCTTCCTGCTGGGCAGTTAAAATTTGCATTTTGGGACATCCTGCTTTAGCTTTTTGACTATTGCCTACTTCAGAGGTTCTGGAGCAGAAAACGTGGCTTTGGGCTTGGTGGCATTCTGGTGGAGCATCTGAAAACTGAGAAGTAGCAGGAGAAAATCCTCAAAACAGTCTTTCCCCACTATGCCTGAGATAGAGCTTCCCAATGTGCATCTGCCTAAACTAACACTGAGTCAGTCTGTGTTCTTTTTGCGGCTGTCACTACAGGCTCCCTTCTCCGCCTTCTTCCCATCATGATCCCTTTGGAAACAGCTCCATCCCCAGCTGCAGGGCTCTGCGCTGCAGTGAGCTTGGCCAGGGAGGACCTTGCATAGTTGTGCTACCAGGACTCTGCTCCCAGCAGGGCCCTTTCCACTCTGGTTTTGGAGGGAATGTTAGTCTCTTCAATATCTTGGGCTGACTGGAATGCTTTTGGGGAAAACCTGCCTCTTCCTCCTCTGTGCATCAGTATGGAAAAGTGAACTTTCGAGTGCTGAGGGTGGTGGAAAAGGGAGCTCAGCTGTTTCTGGGAAAGAGAGAAGCATCTAATTAATTCAGAGGACAGAAGCTCTGCTGTGGTGTCCCTGCCCCCCTATAACCTAGGGCTAAATCAAGTCAAGGAGCCATAAACCTCAAGGAGGAGGATGTTGGTGGGGTGGATGGGGGTTTTGGAGAATGATGCAGGTGCTGGTGGGAAAATGCTTCACCTCCGCATCCTGGATCAGAGTTGGTGGGATATGCAATGGCCACCGTGGCAACAGAGCGGTGGGAAGGGTCCCACCACACTCCACGAAGCCAAATGACCCCAGGTCTGCAGCAGGAATTTTGCCCGCAGCTAATGCTGGGGATGTGCAAATAGGAGCAGCTGCTGCTGAGGGCAAAGCTGCCCGAGGGAGGTCCTGTGCTGTGACAAAGAAAACACCAGCATCGATATTTCCACTGCCCCAGGCTCCTGTTTGATCTTGGGCAAGCTGCATTGTCTCTCTGGCCGCATCCTGGAAGGCTGCGTGTTGAGGTGGGTCCTGCCAGGATGTCTGGGTGTGGGAAATGTGCCTCCCCATGCTCCGCATGCCAATGCTGCAGCCTGTTAATGCGTTGTTAAATATGGACTATTTGCTGTGCCTTGTCCCTCTGTGACCTGGGGTAGGAGGGGGCTGGCTGCTTTGCCAGGTGGTCTTAGCAAAAATTAGGATTTTTTTTCCCTTTTGGAAGAGCCTTTCTCCCTGCCTGTGTCTCTTTGGTGGGTGTCTGCGTGTTGCCCCATGTCGGGAACTGGCAAAACACAAATCATTACCTGGATTACAAACAGAGCTTTGCACTTTGAAACATGACACAAATCCCGTGGTGGTTTTCTGCACACCAGGGAGTGAACATTAGCTCTGATGTAGGAAATCAAAACCTTGGGAGCTTCCTACTGAAAATGTGCCCTTTGCAAATAACATGGCTGCTTGTGCTCGAGGGGTGCTTGCTTGGCTGCAGGAGCAAACACGGCTTCCCCACAAAGTTCTCCAACTCCATGTGCTTTAATTTATATATGATGGGTATATAAAAATGATGCAATTTCTTTCTAAAGGAGATCTCTTGGAGTCTTTGATTTACCTTTGAATGTCAGCCCTTTGGGGTGTGTTCTAGTCACCCAGAAAAAAAATCGTCCTGGTAGCCTGTTGCTACAGAAATGTCATTTTTTAAAAAAAAAAAAACAAACAACTAAAGTTGAGGTTATTGTTTATTCCCATGGCTCCAGGAGCTGAGGCTTTAAGAAGAGCTGCTAGTTTTCGACAACCTTCTATTAGTCATGGGAACTGGCAGTTCTGAAATTAATATTTGCAGGCCCTCCCCTCCCTACCCCTGCTCTCTTGTTAATGCAAAGAAAACTCTCACCTCCAGCCTGACTTCCAAGTATGTGATTGAGAACATGTGAATCCACAATGATTGAACTGTGAGTGACCTCCGGGGAGTAAGTGGGTTAATCAAAGCTGGGCTCTTCCCCACACTTCAGTCGCTAAAGCTCCTGCATTTCCTCCTGATGGCTGATAAGGAGGGATTGAATTTATGAAAGAGGTGAAGATGTTTGGATAAGCTACAGTACCAAAGCAACCCTGCCTGACAAGTCAGGGCCTGAAGGAAGCCCATGGAGTTGGAAGGGGTTTGGTGGGTTGTTTTTTTTCCCAGGCCCCTTCCCCCAGCTGGGACTGTGTCTGTGGGGATCCATCCGGAGATGCGGCTGCAGCTCTGCAGTTGCAAACCCTGGTACCCTGGCTGAAAAGATGTGCTCCGAGTCGGGGCTGCGGACAGTAAATGGCATTTGTTGTCGTCCCGGCAAAGCCGGTGTCGCTGCTAAATGTGTTGCTCCTATAGCAGAGGTGCTGCTGTACTGGTGTGATGGGGACTCGTGCCGTGAGACCCAGGGGATTTCTATGGGGACACCGGCACACAGTGGCCTCACAGAAATGTGTCCTAGCTCTTCTTCATCCCCAGCTCCAAGAGGTGCAGGGCTTTGAGACAGGCTTGGCCAGCTTGGTACTGTCCTGTTGGCTGCAGGCAGCCCCTAGGCAGAGAGCACTGGGGCATCTGTGACTTTCTTTCTATACCCAGGTCCTAAATCAAAAATGTGGGTTCACATTATTGAGCACAACATTTGGTTATTTCACTGTTCTTTTGCTGTGCCATAAAGGCCAACACCTGTGTCTTGGAGATTGTTATCTCTGTGTATTTTTAGACATGCCTTATCAATGCTGAAAGAAGGTGAATCATGTTTGGGAAAGGGAGCTGCTTCCCTTCCAAATGTGTTTTGGAAAACAGACCTGAGCTCCAGGGGGAGGAGAAGAAAAGCAGCAGTGGGGAATGACCCATCACGGGAACGTGGCATCTCTCTGGCTGCCTGCGGGGTGTTGTGGGGAGGACGGCCTGTCCCCCTTGGTTCATGGCTCTTTGCTGGGACACGGTGGCTTCTCATGGGGCACCGAGCCACCTGGTTCCTGCTGTGGGAAAGGAGGTGACAGCTCGAAGGGTTTTCCCAAAGTTTAAACCAGTGGTTTCCCTCCCCAGTCCTAGACCAGTGGCCGGTATGATGGTGGACCCACCATCCTGTGATGGTGGAGTGCTCAGGGAGGCACCAGCACGTTGTGTCTCTGCGGCTGGGCTCCCGTCTGCGGTGCTGTGTGCCGGAGGCTGGCCAGGATCTGCTGAGCCCCTCCTGTAGCCTTGTTCATGGTCACAGTGCCTTGGTTGTCCTCCTGGAGCCCCCTGAAGATGAATTCTCCACTTGGGTGTGGAGCCATGGAGTGATGAAGCCACCAGTATTCCTCTTCTGGGAGGACTTGGCTTTTTTGCTGCTCTTGGGGCTGCCCTTCTTCCTCCTGAAGGGCACTGCTACAGCTGGAGACCCCGGGTGCTGCTGCCCGTGACCCCAACCAGGCAGCTCTGTGAGTCGCCATGAAGGCTTTTTGCCTTCAGGAGGCTTGCAGGTGGGGTGGGGAAGGTTAAACCTTCGGAGCTCTGGGCATGAGCGTTGTCCCCTCCTTTGATATCCCCCACCTCCGCAGGAAAAGAAAGTAATTCGGGTTGATGTCTCCATTAAAAAGCTGCAGCAGTAAAGCGGTTGTTTGTGCTGAGAGGGGAATGCCCACAGGTAATTTATCTTGACATTTATAGAAAGCATAAGGGTTTACTCATTCATAAAATGAAGGAACAGGGTGTTTTTCTGCATTGGCTGGGCTCTGGAGCTGCTCGAACATTATTGTAGCTGATCGTAATCGTTTCCGGACGTGCCCCAATATGCCTACGGGGGGTTGCATGGGAACAGTAACAATGTGGGACGGGAGAGCAAACCTGTTGGACAGGAATGGGCCCGACTGGAGCTAACAAATCCTCTTCCTCCCCGGGCTTTTCTGAATGGCAGGCGAGGGTGAGAGCCAAGGGGAGGACCTGCTGGTGGCTGGCACTCGGGAGCTGGCGTGCACCGGGCTCTCGGCTTGTTTTAACTGGAGGGAGTCCTCGTGCTGGGGCTCTCTGTGCTCTGTAGCTCTGAGGGATGGTGAGGAACGCTTTGCTTTCAGAACAAGCTGGTTTTTTGGAAATGATTTTTTTTTTTTTGTTGCTCAAGCATGGATAGAGAAAGCTGCTCTGTGCAGGATGGAGCAGAAGTGGAGGGTCTGGCTCCAGCCTTGGAGCAGAGAGAGCAACTAGGTGCATCTCGAGATTTCTTCTTGCGGTGATAGTTGTCTGTTTGGGGAAGCTCTGTAGCTTCCTGCGGTGTGGACAGCAAACCTGTGTGTGTGGCTGGGTTGTGCAGGAGCAGCCAGGCTGGCTCTGTCAGTGCTTTGGAGGGGGGCAGGGGTTTGCGTGCAAACACGCTGGTTTGCAGAACTTTTTCTCTTCCCAACGGTGCATACACGGGCTGCACTGGCAAGCCTTATTTAGCAGGTCAGAAGATTGCAGAGGTGCTCTGGCCCATCTGTCTTTGCTGTTGAGATGCTCATATCTCTTCTTGGCAGAAAACCAGGTATGTTAGGTTATCATAAAGTCCGTGCTGACATTCTGGCTTTTTATGGCTGACCTTGTGGCTCAGGGCCGCTGGACAGCCATGGTATCAGAAAAGTTACCATTGTTAATCCCCCTTTAATCCAACTTGCTGACAAGCCCCAGTCTCCCTCTTGCTAAATTAGCACTTGTGGCAAAACCATCTGTGAAGGATCAGTGGGGGAGATTCATGGGAGAAGACCTGTGAGTCCCGCTTTGGGGAGCAGGAGCGCTGGAGTTCCCAGGCTGCCATGCTCAGGAGCCGGCCCTTGGGTGACCATCCCTAGGACATAAAGCAGTGGGCTATGACAGGGAGAGCAAGATGTTCCCTGAAGATACCTCCTGGTGTTTCTCAGCGCTGCAGAATGTTAAACAAATGCACCAAGCTGCGGTAACTGTGACTCGTGTCTCGGCTGACAGGGAGAGCCCAGTGCTGCATTGCAAGCAGCGCATCACCCGACCTATGCTGCTGCAGCAGGGAGGTGCTGAGGACTGTGGAGCTTGGGGCATTGGCTGCCTGGCTCCCAAAACTGTATTCTTGGCTCTAAATGGGTTTTTCCCTTTCTGGTTGCTGCCAACAGTAAGTGCCCAACTTGGGACTGAACCTCAGTGTTGGGCATCTGGTGCTTATCGATCCATGGTAGCCACTAGCCTGGAAATTGTAGAGCTTGGGAAAATGTGGTAATGCTCGCCTTGGACAAGAAGCTGAGGGAGAAGCTTTAGCTGCAGGACAGCCGTGTTTCAGCCAGGTGCTGCTGGCATCTTGCAGCGGGGCAGACAAAAACGGATCACCCAAACCTGCCCCGTGAACCGGAGGAGAGCGGACTTGCCTGTGCCTTGCTGGCCAGGCAGGGCTGGCCTGCCCGTGTATTTAATAAACAGTGGGACTAAGGAGGAGAAACCTGCCTGGAGTTGTCTTAAGGTGATAAAATTCCTGTGCTGCTTGAGCGTGCCGATTAGCGCGGCTCTGTGTGAGATGACGCTGGCTTTGGCTCTGGGTCTCTCCCTCCCCTCAGCGTGTCTCCTCTGAGCACCCCAGCAGCTTTCTGGCCACGCACCCCATCTATCTGCCTTCATTGCCGTCGGGATGCGCCACATCCTCCCGTGGGAAAAGCCTCCAAGTGCCACCTTTCTGTCCCCCCAGGGTGGGTGAAGAGGGGGAGCGAAGGGGTTGGGTGGTGTGAGCAGGGCTGGCTTGCCCCCCCCTGCACCCGTCCTCTGCGCCTGGCCAGGTTTTCCTCCCGTCTCTTGGGAGCGGCCGAGCCCCAGTTTTGGCAACAGCGTCTTGCGGGGAATGACGTGCCCGAGTGTTTGAGCAGGTGAGCCTGAGCAAGCGTGGGCCGTGACTCAGATGCACCCGGCTGCTGCCGGCACCGTGCCAGGGCCACCCCGGGGCTGCGGGAGGGGGGTGATCCCGGGCTGCGGGGGGACGCAATGGGGTCCTGAGCCCGGTGCGGGGTACGGTGCTTCTCATTGCATGGCTTTTTTAGGAGTTTGGCTTAATCTAGATCTTGATTGAATGACGTGCTTCATCACTGGCTTCGTTTGAGGTGGGTGAGTCACCCGTTGAGTCACGCTGTTCCCGTGCCAGATGGGGGACTGGAGAGGGGACGTTGCTTGCCCCCAGATATGACCGAGCTGCTGGTCCTGAGCTTTCCTGACGCTGCTCTTGTGCAAATAATCTCCTTCCCGATGCGCTCCTAGCACTGACATCCATGCTGACTAGAACTGCAGTCTCTGCCCCCCCTCCCTCCTTTTTTCCCTCCTTGATCTACTTTTTCAGCACTGACTTAGCCAGCAATAAATCCGAGCCCCAAAGTCTTGGTGCAGACCCTGCCCGCAGCCCCACGGTGGCTGCTCTCGCCCTGTCGCTCGACTTTTTGTCCCAGCTTTGACAAAGTTGCAGCTTGCGGGACTCGCTGCGGTGGCTGAGCCATCTCTGCTTGTGTCGGGTGTCCAGCCTGGAAGGCTGACTGGGGATGCTCAAACCCTCAATCCCAGCTCAGGGTAAAAAAATCTGAAAACGGTAAAAAAAAAAAACAAACCCAAAACAAAAAAACCCACAAAAACAAAACAAAAAAACCCCAAAATTTGACATTAACCCCTTGCCCCAAATCTCAAGAGGCTGAAGCTCCTGTGCTGCAGGCGCACAGTAGGACCGTGCTGTTTGGGTGGGTTTCCCCCCCCCCCCCCCCCCAAGGCTGCCCAGTCCCGCGGGGGCCCCTTTCGTTGGGTGACTGCAGGGAGGAAAGACCCCCTAACACCCCCCCCAGGGGGCCGGGCCGTGGGACCAGTCCCGGGTGGGTGCCATCCCCGTGGATGCCTCCGGGTGAAGGATGTTGCTGGGGCGGTGTGGGGGGTCTCTCCCCACCGGGGTCACCCCTCGGTCTCGGTGAGGCTGGGGGGGGGTGTGTGGGTGTGATGCCATGACATCATCGCCTCAGCTGCCTATTGGCTGCCCGGCTGATGACGTCACCGCCGCCCCTCCTTTCGCTTTTTCCCGCCCCGCCGGGATGCAGCGTTCCCACGGCGACGCGCTGCGCGCTCCCTGCCCACGGCCACGCGTCCGCGCCCAGCGGGGCAGGGCGGGGGGAGACCAAACGGGGGAGCGACTCGTGTGCCATGGGTTGTGACGCTTAAGAAGGGTTTACTTGTTTTAATTAAAAAAAAAAAAAAAATTCGCGATGTGTTGACAACCAGCGCGGGATGGGAGGGAGGGATGCTCGCCTGGAAACTAAAACTCCCAGCCGATGCCTTAAGCAGCCTTTGAGGTCGGTGGGTGCTCAGTGTCTTCAGGGAGTCGAAAAAAGCTGCAGTCTCGTTTAGCAAGACTTAATCTTTTACCAGCCCAGAAAGAATACTTAAGGACCTGGCTGCTGTCTTGCTGGAAGGAAAAAGTTAAAAAGAAACTTTAAAACATGACTAAAGAAACATTTTAAAAAAGAAAACGCAGACTGGAGGTTTCAAGGGTGAGGCGGTTGGAAGTGTCTTTTTAAACAAGTGAGTTAAAAGCAGCTGGTCCCTCGGAAGCGGCGCTCTGGGAGCGGGGGCTGTGCCGCTGCCCTCCTCCAGCCCAGTGTCACCATCCCAGCATCGTCTGCTGCTGGCTGCACGCTATTTCCAAGGACAAAACAAAGCCCGTTACCCCAGAGTTCAACTTTGACCTTGCTGTGGCAGGATTAAAATCTCATGAAGACGGACAACTCGATTGCAAAGAGTTAATTCCCCCCCCCCTTCTCCTCCCCTCTGTTTTTTTACTCCTTTTCTTTCCAACTGGCCTGGTTTGCTGCTGAGAAATTGGGAAAACAAACAGAAAATAGACCTCGGCCTTGTGGGTGCTGCTGTCTGGAGGATGACGCAGAGGCGACCCAGCGCCGCTGCGGCCCGGGGAAGGATGCACAATTGGGGCTTTATCTTCTCCCTCTCGTGTCTGTGGCTCTGTGCTTTGCTGTCGGGGTTCGTTTCTTGTTTTTGCAGCATGTCTCAAGAGGCTGGTTGTAGGGAGTCCCGTGGGCTGCAGAGGAGCCGTTTGCGAGTGCAGGGAAGAAATGCATCGCTCGTGTGCTGCCGCGGCCTCTGAATCCTGTGGCTAGCTGGCATCACCAGCCGGTGGCCTTGAACTCCGGTTTTGCCCATGTGCTGGGGCACCTTGGTGTGCTCCAAAAAGGGCTGCACGTTCAGCACCAACCGCTTCAGCGGGGACACCTCCCTGTGCCCGCCCTGGCTCTGTTTCCATCCCCGGTTGCAATTTCTGCTTGTTTCTTGTAGCAGGAGAGATGTTTTACCCATGTACAGGCAGCAGGGAGAGGGGTGGGGGTCCCTGTCCTGCGGTCAGTTGCGGGGACTGCTGTGGAAGCACCATTAATGCTCATTTTCTCAGGGGAGAGAGGTTTTTTCCTAATATAATCTAATACAGCTTTGTTCTCTTACTATCTTTTGTACTGAAATCTGGGTTTGGAAACAGTTTTGGTGAAAAGTTGAGTTTTGTAAGAGTTAGGGTTGCTTTGCCCTTTTTATGAAAAAACCCCACCTCCCAAAACTTCAAGCGACTTTAATGTTAGCTTTTTATGCATCCTCTGGTCTCTTTTCAAACTACAACTTTGTTCACAGTTTCCTCGGCTAATTTCCAGCCAAGTGCTGGTGCAGCTCGTGGAGTCGGAGTACCGATGAAATGCTAACGTCCTGGTGAGCTCAGACTTCTGCTCGGTATTGCAGCTCCCATTTCTGCTCCAGCTGCCCGCTGCGTTGCTGCTGGGCTGGTGGGACCAGCGGAGGGAGGAAGGTCGGAACAGAGGATGCTTTGAACACCTTTGCAAAGAAGCTGAGCGCCGGCTGGCTTTGGAGAGAAAGATGTCTCCTTACCCTAGGCAAAGTAACACCTAGTCAAATTTTTAAACGGAGTTTTAAGAGGCTGAAATAAGTGAAAGCCCGCTTTGATCTCCTAAAATCTTGTCCGTGCTATGAGGCAGTCACCTGTTAGCTAATAGATGGGGGGGAGAAAAAAACGTACCTTTGCTGCTGGTGTGGTCTTGCCCTTAAGCGAGAAGCTGAGGGTGCAGGTTTGCTTCTCGCGAGCCCTGGCTGCTGGCAGTACCCTCTTTTTGCCACCCAGGCAAATGCATTTTTCATTTATTATATAATGGCTGAGTGTGACTGACATAGCTAGTCAGGAGTCGGAGCAAACCTTTAACTGAAAGGCTCTTCCAAGCCTGAAAGGGAGGGCGATGCAGCTGAACAGCTTCCCATCTCTTTGCCAGGCTCGGGCTGGTCCTTGCCAAGAAGCAGCGATTTGGGGCTCGGGAGAGCGGGCGGGTGCCCGGGATGCCGTTTGCAGGGCTCGGGCGTAAATGAAAGCAGATGTCCGATCTCCAGGCAGGCTGGGAGCATCACCGGAGCCGCTCAGACTGGGCGTCTCGGAGGATGCTGTGAAGTTGGGGCCAGATGTACTTAGACGCCTAACTCCTATTGAAGTCAGTGGGATCTGGGCTTTGGAAGCAGAGGCTGTGCCAGACCGTGGACTGAAAGGCTCCTGACCCGTTTCAGGCCAAGCTAAGGATTATTGTTTGCCTACAAGCAGGCTGCCAGGAGCCGTTTCGGACACGGTGCCTGTGCTAGCCCTCTCCTCGCGGGTGCTGCTGGGAGCCCGAGAGGCCTCTCGTTTGTGGTACCCGGGCCAAGAGCGTTGATGTGTCCTCCTGGGCTCTGAGCACAGCTGAAACAGTCCCTGAGATTTAAGTAGGGCAGGCAGAGGGAGTATTTTACTTGCTGTTTGTACCAACTGGGAAAGCAAGGCTTGTGCAAACCTGTGTTCACGGATGGTTGCACTGGAGCCGTGCATCGTGGCGCGGTGCCCTTGGTGACCCTCTCGCCCGTGTTTTTTTTGCTTTCTTGCAGTGAATGTGGAGGATGCTCAGGGACACGGGGGGGATGGCTCCAGCACTTCCATCTTGTGCGTGTCCTTCGTCTCCCACCCTGGCCTGGTGCCCTAGCTTGTCCTCCCTGATGCAATGTGGAGGATGCTCGGAGGAGGAGCTGCTTCGTGGGAAGGGGAAGAGTTGAGCCCTGTTGTTGTTTCATGGCTGGCACGATTTGGAGCATGTGGCTTTCAGGGGAGGGGTAACTGCTGGGCGCCAACATGGGTGTGGAGGGTGTCGAGATGGTGCAACTGACCTTGGGGAAAGTAGAGGTCATGGAAATATAGGCAGTGAGGGCAGAGACAGCCCAGGGATTTCACGCAGGCATCACTCCTGCAGCTGGGCAGGGAGGTGGGCATGGGGGCGAAGATGCCTCCAACCCCTGGGTGAGCGAGAGCAGACGTGTGGGCAGGGTCCGGAGCGGTACCCTGGGGCAGCCTTTGCTTCGGCAGGGGATGTGGAGCCTGGGTTTTGGGTGCACAGCATCCTCGAGAGCAAGGGGAGATGGGCAGAGCCGGCTCCTGGGGATGGATGGGGAGAGCATCTCCGTTGCATGCAAATCCAAATTATTGGGAGCAAAACTCCAGGCAGGAGTAATTGCGGTGTAAATCAGCGCTGTCCTGCCTCTGGATTTCAAAAGCCTTTTTAATTTTTTTAATAAACCCTGTGCTATCCTCCGAGGAGTGGGGAGGGTGAAGGGGGAGGACAAACCTCCTGGTTTTCAGCCCGGTATTACTAAGCAACCATGTCCTGAAATTCACAGCCCAATGGAGAGAACTTTGTTTACCAGGAAGAAAACACTTGAAAAGGGGAATCTTTGGCGGAAGCATGACGGGATTAACGCTGGGGTTTCTTTAGGCAGTTTTGTTGTTTTTCAGGGCCTGACCTTAGTGCTCTGATTCGCTTTTGCCAAGCGACTCTTTCCCTGCCTAATTTAGAGTGCGGTATTGTGCTGGGGTGGGAAGGGGGAGGCGGGAGAGCCAGGTTTGGCAGCGCAAATAGGAGCCTGAGATTATCTGGTTCAGAGCAGAGGGAGTCGATCATTAGATGCTGTGCTTCTGAAAATCCCCCTGTAATTAATTTTCTCCTGAATTAATTAGAGGAATTGTGAAGGAAGGCTGGGCCAGGAAGGTGCAGGGCAAGTTTTTCAGGGTGATATATAGGTTGTTGGCAGAGCAGGAATTAAATCGCTTTCCTCCTGCCTCCTGGACTGCTTGCTAGAGCTGCTCTCAGCCGTGGCCAGTGTGTGTGCAAGGGCGCGAGGTGCTGCGTGCAATGTGTCACTGGTTACACCGTGCCGAGTGCCAATTCGGGGCATTTACCCCTTTTTTTTTTTTTTTTTTTTTTGGTGTGCTGCTGGCACAACCAGCATTGAAGTGGGATGGATGGGATAGACAGTTCTTTGGAGCTGGCGTGGTGAGGCTGAACAGTGCTGGGCTGTGCAAGGGACCATCATCTCCAGGTGCTGCCCAGGACGTGCCCTTCACCAAAGGGGCCAAACAGGAGGAGGAAATTCCTTCTTAATCTCTGGCTTCAGCAGGGGAGAGGGTTTAGATGTTGGTTTGTTCTCAGCTTTGCTGTGTCTTTGCTGTGTAACACGGGTGGAACCACTGTCTTGATTTTGCTCAGAACCAGGGGAGCAGTTAGTGACGCCACGAGCCTTTAGTGCACGATGGCTTGCACGCGGAAGGATGTGGGAATTTGGGGTCCCTGTGCTCAGCAGAAAGGTCTCCAGCGTCATCCCCAGCTTTCCTTCCTGCATCCAACCCTCCGTTGGTGTCGAGCAGCAGAAATTCCTGGGCTAGCGGGTGTGCATCATCCTCTGGGAGCTCACCTACTCGTGCCGGGCAGGGGTGAAGGTCCTGCCTGCCCCGTGGCCCCCAGCTCGGGCTGCTTTGTGGTCAGCGGTGGCTAATCCTTCCTTCCCCGCTCGGGGCTGGCGGAGGCGGGTGGGAAGGGAGGGCAGGCTGACGAGCATGGGAATCTGGAAGGCTATTCAGCGGTAATTATCAGCCTCAATACTGAGTGAGGGGGAGAAAGGCGGGGGGAACTGGGAGAGAGGGGAAGACCCATGGGGAAAAGCAGCGTGGGGAAGAGATTCCTCCCCCTCTGTCGCTGCGGAAAGGGAGCAGGCTGGGGGCAAGGGGAGGGATGGAAGGGGTGACATCTTCAGGCAAATCCTCCCTCCCCCGTGCTGAGGATGAGGCGGGTGCTGTGGCTCTGCGAGCACCGTGCCGGCCAGCTGGTCCCTGCGGGATGCAAGTGCCAAGTCTGTGCTTTGGTGTCAGGGTCCCTCAGCCAGCTCCTGACAAGCTGGTCGTCATGGCATGGTGCAATGTGCTATTGCACCTGCTTAATTAACCCCAATTAGTCCAAGTGCTATTGTCTCTTCAGGCAGTGGTACCTCCTGGGTGCACAGGCTGAAGGGAGGTGGGGGAGAGCCCTTGCCAGCAGCTGGTGGGACCTGGGCAAGGAGCTCCTGAAGGCTCCTGTGGTGACATATCCAATGTGCCTGACCTGAAAATGGGTTTGGCATATCCAAACCCGCAGGTGAAAGTGGGGTTGGGGTGTCTACGTTTGGAAGGCACCTCGTATCTTTCTATCAGCCATGTATGCAGACCTAGGAGGTTTTGTGACATGGGAATTAGAAGAAATCAGTGATCTGCAGGTCCTCCAACCATTTGGGAGCCCCTGTCCTGAGGGGGTTTGTTTAACACTAGCTTTTCCAGTTTAGGATGCTTTTGAAGTAGGCGCTAAGGACGCTGGATCCAATGTCTTCTAGGAGGAATGATCTGTGGTGCTGGAAACGGAGACTGAGCTGCTCCATGCTCCAGGAGCTCACTGCTTATCACCTGGCAAAGGATTTGCTCTCCTAGCCTAGCTTCACCTTCCCAAATGACTATCAAATGTCTTTTCCCCTTAAATTTCAGCAGAGCTTTTATTTATCAGCAGTTTGGTATATCCTTCCCGCCAGATTATCAGTAGAAGGTACCCTTCAAGGTTTAATCCCAGCTCTAACAAGCTGTGGCACATCATTTGGCTCTGGCATTATCCTTTACAGCATCCAAACTGGTTGCCACTACGGGGACCAGAGCTGGTTTCTCCAGCAGTTTTCACCCCAGGCAAACCAGGTCTGACAGACAGCACTCTGTGTGCACTCAGGGGTCCCTGCTCCCCTCTTAAAAAAAAAAAAAAAAAAAAATTTTAAATTAAAAAAAAAAATTTTTTTTTTTTTTTTTGGTCCCCAAATCTGGAAGGCTTGCAAGGCTGTATTGAGTAGGGTCTCAGGTTGCACTTCCCAGGGCCAGGCTGCCACCGAGCCTCTCTCCTCCAGCGGTGCCGGTCCCGGTGGCCTGGCCGTGCCGTCCTGCCGCAGGTGCGCTGCCCTCGGCACCGCCGGGAAAGCAGGACCCGCTTCTCTCCCTGCCGCTGTGTCTTCGGGGCTACAATGCTGAGGGTAATAAAATCCCTGAGGTCCCTCTGCCCTGCTCTGAATGGGAGCTTTGTCTCTGCAAAGAAATGACTTGAAACTGATCTGGGGAAAGGCGATTGTTATCTGAAGGCTCCTGAACTGTTTGGATCCTGACTTTGTTAGAGATCTTGTAATTTAAACTTCAACCTGCTTATTAGAAATTTGAGATAATAGTTTAATAATAAAAAGCAGATTTTTTTTTTTCCCCTTGGTTCCTGTGTTCCTGTCCTACTCTTTCTCTCAGCTGCTGTGGATATTTAATCATCTGATATGTGCGCCCCCCCCCCGCCTTTGCTTTTATTTTTTTAAATAGTGGGATGAAATGGCAAGATGTTTCTTTGAGGTCTGCCAAGGAAAGATCATGCAGGCCTGTCCCTGCGGTCCCCGTGCGTGCATTTCAGAGCGTGCCCACGGAAAGCTGAAAGGAGCTGGAAGGAATGCCAACTTGTGAGTTGTCTCCAGTTCGTGTGGGTCTGCTCCCCTGTGAGGGTCTGGAAATCCCTCCAGGTAAAGGGAGTCCCCTTCTTCATGGGGGTCCCCTTCTTCATGGGGGTCCCCTTCTTCATGGGGGTCCCCTTCTTCATGGGGGTCCCCTCTGCGGAGTGCCTTGGACCCCCCCAGCTGCCCGGTGCCTGTGCTCAGCCCCTTGCCCTGCCCTGCTGGCTGCAGCCCCGCGGAGGGAGTTGGAGTGGGATTTGGGAGCTCTTCCCAAGAACGATCCTCATCCAAATTCCCCCAGCTGGGCAGCAGCTCCCTGGCCCCGAAAGAGCCCGGAGGAAACGTGTTTGGACATGTGAGGGGTGTATTAGCATTCCTGCCGCCCTTGTTTCCCCCTCGCCCTCCCCGTGCTGGAGGTGGCCACTTGCCATGGGGCTGGAGGGGTTGATCTGGGGTCCCCGCCGGGGCTGGGGTGCCGTTGGGAGAGGCTGGCACCCCGTGGGTCTCCCCGTGGGGCTCGTCCGTGACGTGGGTGGGCAGCAGCCGTGGTTTTGTTCGGCGACAGGCGGTTGCGCTCCGTCCCCGGTTCCCTGCTGCTCGCCCCGATTAACGGATTCCGTCGTGCAGGCAGGGCTTGCTGCTGGGAGCGCGGTGCCAGAGCCTGTGTCTGGCTGGACCGAGGCGGCTCCCGGGGCGCAGGAATGCGGAGGGCTGGGTGGGAGCCCACACGGGTGACCCCAGTGGGTGTGGGACCGGCCACGGCGGAAGCCACCCCGGCAGACCAGCGTTGCTTTCTGTACTCTGTACCTTCAGTTCATCCCCTCGGCTGCTCCCAGGGTTTGTTTTTTGTTTTTGCTTCTGTGGCTGCCTCCTGTGGGAGTAAAAGCTAATTGAGCTGAGTGGCCCTGGGCGAGATGCTATGGCTCTGTCATGGTTTGGAGGTGGCCACCGGGCTGTTAATCACCCGTATGTGGCTCGGACCCCTGCTGCCACCCCCCCAACCCCCCCTGCTCACAGGCTGCCTTGTTGTGGTGCTCATTCACGTGTTTGAATCAGTGGGTTTAGCCGGGGCTTTGCCCTCAGAAATTGGAGGGGTGGGTTAAGACGCAAGACAGGGATGCGGGTATCGGAAACCTGCTGCTGCCCGGGTTGCATTTTGGCCGTGCTCGCTGCTGAGTGCCTCGGGCTGTGAGGATGCTCTCGGTGGTCCTCGTGGGGAGTGAGGAGCCTCCCAAGGGCATCCTGGGGGGCTTGCCACTGTTGCAGCATAAGTCTTTCTAGTTGTGCATGGTGAGGAGAAAATGTCCTTACAGACAGGCAGGGTTTGACAGTCCCACCCGGAGCAAAAAAAGGCTGGGACTTGGCCAGGAGGAATCTGGCAATTTTAGCTTTTACAGAGGCTGTTGGATACTAATGGCTCCCATGGCTCTCACTGGCTAAGAGGAATTAAAGGGAGACAGAGCTCAGCCGGAGCCATGACTAGTTTTCAAATTTGGCAAACTTGCTGTTTAACGACTGTAGTTGGGCTCGTTTGAAGGCAAAGGACCAAACTCACAAAGCTACCTGTGTGCAGTTGTGTTTGTGAGCTCTGGACTTGCTCAGGCACTCGTGTGGTGGCACTTCAGCCCTGGGCTCCTTTCCAGGCTGGGGCTGTTTGGGGTGGGCGAGGGGACGTGCTCCCCTTCTGCGCCCCTGTTCTGGCGATGGGCAGCCCCGGGGGAGAAAGGGAATTGTATTTGACGGGTCTGTAGGTGCTCCTGAGCGATTTTTCTCCTGGGCCCAGGTTATGTTGGTTCATATTGGCTCCTGCTCTGGATGCCGCTTCCATGACATCATTTGGCTCTTGAAGAGTGGAGGAGGTGAGACACTTCTGAGCGATTATCTAGTGCAAATAGCCCATGGTAAATAGACTCGGCGAAGTATTGACACTGAGACTGTTTCTCTTCCTAATTTCCTGCTCTGGGTGAGTTTGCCAAGTAGCCAAAAATAGAGAGGGGGGAGACCCAAACCCTTCAATCCCAACCTCAAACCAAGACTTCAAATTTCAAGTCAGGGCATATAGCTACTGTCATCCAGGTAATTGTATTAGCAGTTAATGACATAACTTCCACGTGGGATCTTGGCCTAGCACTAATTTTAGGAAATGAGTCTCTATTTAGCCTGTTTGTATTAGCTGGGGATCTTCCTCCTGCACCGGTGCTCTGGTGTTCTCACCATTACACTGTCAAGCCAGTGGTCCCTGCCTTGAATGGAGCAATCCTGGGACAAATTGTCCTAAAGAGACATTAAAATTAGTGCCCGTTGACGTGCCCAGTGGTTGCCTCTTACCCCGGTGGCACCCAGGTTGGGTGCATTTCCAAGGTGAGGAGGGACGAACACAATCCTTGAGGACTGATGTCCCTGAACTGCGATAACCGGTAATTTTCCCATCGGAAGAGCGCTGCGTATGCTCCCCGTCCCCTGCCCAACCTCTCTGCCCCACGGAGCGGGCGCTGCCGGCGGTTTTGCCTTGCTCTCCTCCCACAGCACCCTCCTCGCTGGCTGTGCGCAGGATGAGACCCAGCTCAACGCAGGGGCTCCGGCTGCGTCCCAGGGCGCAGCAGATATTCTGCGTTCTCTGGCTGGCAAACTTTAACTAACAGAGCCCGTTTTTTATTAACCTGCATTTCCTTCTGGTTCCACTATTACCTCTGCAGAAAAGAATCTGACCCCTTGCTCTCAGCATCACCTTCACTTTCTTTTTTTTTCTTTTTTTTTTTTTTATTCCCCTCCTCCCCGCTGTTGCTTTGTGGTTTGGGTGAAACTGCAAAACCCTTCTGAGGCTCCCCATGCCGACCAAGTGATCCCTCAGCTGTGTCACCGCTCCCTCCTGCCTTTGTGCAAAACTCCTCAGAGAGCTTTCGGGCTGGCACAGCAGCAGCGTTAAGCCCGTCATAGGTCCCTCTTAATTAAATTTGAAAACTGCTTGGATAAGAGGGCTTTCTGAACGAGTCAGGTGCTGGGCCATGGGCCTGAACGACTGCCACAGACTAGCACTACCACCCACAGTCCTGATCCCCATGACATGTGTACAGATTATGGAGAAATCCCTCAGCAATGAGCCTGCTTTTAACTCCTTCGCGCTCTGGGGCTTTTGCACGGCGCTCCGAGCTGTCCCTGGAGCCTGACCCTGGCAAAGGGACGTGCTGGTGTCCCTGTGCCGCCTTCCCAGGGGCTGGATCGGCAAACGGTGTCGGTAGCAGTGGCATAGTCCCTCCGTCCCCCAGTGCTGGGGTGGAGGTGTGCTGTGGACCTCGCTGGGTATGTGCAACATGTCAGGGGAAAGTGCCATCGAAATGTTTTCTTTGGATGCGGCACGTAACGAAAGGAAGAAAGTCTCCCAGGCTGTGGCTGCGTGGCCAACGATAAGAGGGAGGTTTAGTGTCCCTATTTTGCCAAGAAGGGGTGGAAGTGGACAGAGTCCCACGGGGAAAGCTTTGTGCAATGCAAGGGGATGACCTGTTTTCTTCTGGGAAATGCTGTGCTCGCTTCACCCCAGCTCACCTGGGTCCAGCTTCGCAGGAAGCCTGCCTACCCAGCCTGCAAAAGAGGGCCACACTCCCTGGTAAATAATAAATAAGTAGCCCAGACCTGTGCTTTAATCTACCCTGCTTGAAGCAGACCCAGCCCCTGCCAGCTCTGAGTCGTGTTTTACGTTGCAGCTTTGAGCTCTCTTGAGTACCCCCTCTTGTGCACCCACCTGCATTAGGCATCTTGTCGCCATATACATCCAGTGCGGAGCTGACCACACGATTGCTGGAGGCCTTGGGGTTTCTTAAAAAAGAAAAAACTTTTTCCATCTCCACTCAGAGGGGAAAAAAAAAACCCCACAAACCCAACTCAAACTCCAGCAACCCAGTCCCCGTCCTTTAGGCACCTGGATTCTGCCTGGGAGGTTTTATAGGGAGGTTTTGCCAAATGGGTGTTCAGCGGTGTTGAAGCTGTACCTTGCCCCTGTTCCTGAGGTTTTCCCTGCATATGCATGCTGGTTTCCAAAACTCAGTGCTTGCCTGGGATGGGTGAGAGCTGGAAAAAGCCAGGCAGGGCTGCGCACACGCAGGGCGATGCGTGACTTCGCTAGCAGCAGCAATGGCTTTGCCTTTTATCGCAGCTCCCAGTTCTCGACTAGTGCTTTGGTCTAACGGCAGTGGGCGTTTGAAGCAGGAGGGAGAGGTGGTTTAGGAGGAACATTAAAAAGCAATAATGCAGCTTGTTGAAGTATATTGAAGCCTCTTTCCAGCCCGGAGTTTTGCTGGAGTCAGGGTTTTTTTTTTTGTCTCCTATTAAATCACACGTTCCCAAGGAGCCTTTGAGCCTGGCGCACTGGGCACGTTTCAGAGTCGGGCCAAAACCAACAATTATCTCCAGTTTCAGGAAATTTGAAGCTGTGGTTAACAGTGTCTTCTTGAGGACTGACAGATGACACAGGTGGCTTAGCGTGCAGCCAACGCTAACCCTGCGTGTCGATGACATTAATCAACTCGACAGGTTGCGGTGTGGCAAACTGCTCAAGGTGGGTCTCCCGGTTGGGAGGTCAGAGGTTCAGGTCTTGGAGGAGGCTTGCAGGAGCGCGGGCTCGCAGCCGGCCCTGCTCGTGGACGAACTTGCCGCGTTGGATCGACGTGACCCGCGGTACTCTGTTTCCTAGCATGGCTCACTGTCGTTATTTCCCCAGGCGGTGGGGAAATCGCTCTATTGCTTCCTGCAAAGAAATGGAGGTAGAAGTTTTTATAGGCTGTTACTAGGCCTTTACCATTAAGTAAGGGCTGAGGGAATACTTTATTTGCTGAAAAGTCGCCTTTTGCTTTTTCTGCAACTATTCTGATCAAATGCATTGAAAACTTGGGGTTCCAGATGCCCCTCTGGAGGCAGTCCTGCGTCTGTCCCCCCCTCGTTCTGACCCCAGCTCCTCTTTTGTTCAAGCTCGGATGGCTCTGGGTTCACGAGGCAAAAAGGGAATTGTCTCAGCTTGGTGAGTGAGCCAACAGCCAACAATTTTCCAAGTCCTATTGGTAGGTCCTGGGATCTGCCAGCCCGACGGGGTGTTCGGCATCTCTGTGTGACTGGAAAATCCCAGTCTCTTATTCTACGGGAACGGGGATCACAAGCTCACAGGAGCTACTACCCAAATGCCCGCAGTAGGGAGGAAGGATATGTTTTATCAAAGTGAGCCCCTGCTGTTTGAGTTCCTGGTTAGGAGCTTGATATCATCTAAAAACCAACATGGGGAAGTAAACAATGGCTCTGTTTTTATTTTAGTCCTCTTTTTCTTTCTCCTATTATTTAACCTTTTAATTACTTCAAGAGTAGCTGAAACCGTAAGTCCCAACAGATGTAATGATTTGTTTGTTGGGGAGCCTCTGCTGCTGGTCCCTTCCTGTAATCCTGTAAAAGCTGAAAAGAGGAAGAAATATTTTTCTAAGGCAGCTGAAATGAGTCCTCCTTTGGCTGTTCACTGTAATAATACTAGGTGTGAAAAACCCTCTGGTATTTATGAGCAGATGTGATTCAGCAATAATAAAGACCTGAGAACCTGTCATAAGATGATGTGGATCAATGAATCATCTGCCAGGTATGGCAATTTTGCGTATCAGGCTACATACCTGAAACTGATGCTATTTTTATGGTGGTGTCTGGTGCCATGGGGACTTATGGTCACTGAGCAAGCCCAAAGTGTTCCCAGAAAGGAGAGAGACCCGGCTGCTTTAGAGGGACTTCACCAGGAAAGAAACTTGAGTTGACAGGAACCACCACTTACTGCTGTCTGCAGCTTTGATGAGGAAATTTATATTTCTGTTGAGCCGTGCAGAGAAAACAAATATCACCCCCATCAGCTGCCCTCAAAGGAAAAAGCTTCCTACCCCTCGGTTTTGCCAAGAGCTGAGCGGTTAATGTGGCACCCACGTGCCCACGGGCTGCGACGGTGTCGTGGGAGCCTGGAGAAAACGTGTTCTTCGCACAGGTCTGCGGGAGGGACCTGGAGCAGGACGGCGATGTGCAACACCAGGCAGCAGTTCCGTGCAGAGCCACCCTGGGCCAGCATCCCTGGATCTCTTAGGCTGCAAATTAGCAAGATCAAGGGATTTGTGTTCCTTGGCCAGCACTGGTAGAGAGCCTCTGAAATGATCTTAACTGCTCTACCTTCTTTTTACATCAGCTAACGGCTGACCGGGGGCCTGAAAAGTTTGCTGTTGCTTTTACAAAAGCCTTTCCTTGCTGCTTGTCTTCCTTTCTGTGGTTTTCCTCCTGTGCTTTCTCCCCTTCCCTCTTCCGCTCTCCCTTGCTTGAAGTCCAGGGAAAGCATGTGCAGCCTTCCCAAGAGAATGTTTTGGCATAGTCATAACTTGTTAAGTACTGCAATTAAAATATTTTTCTCATTAACTTGGAAATAATGTTTCTTCCTAAATTATACCAGAGGATTTTTTTTTTTGCTAATTAAGTTGCCAGTTTCAACAAAACTGCTTCAGAAAATCTGGGAGTTGTGAGGCTGCCCTTGCTGGGTCCCTCAGTCTGCTTCCTCCAGCCAGTATCATCTGCAAAACAGGGGGAGGTTGTCAAAGGTGATTTAAAAAAAAAAAGGGTCTGCTCTGGTTGGGTGGTGGGGTGAGTCTCAGAGGTTCACTGCCAGTAGATGCATCAGGCTGCATTTGGTCTAGTAATGTCTTCTAGCGTTTCCTTGGTTTCTCAAAATGATGGGGTCTCGGTCTGGTTTTGTGTTGGGAAGCTAAGACTTGTGAGTTCGCTGCTGTCGGGGTGCTGCTGGAGCCCTCATCCCTATGGGCTGCACAGGCTGACGGAGTGAACCAGCACAGCGGGCAAAAACCCCAGTCTGCAGAGGACTTGCTCCCTGCCCTGCCCTGCGCGGCACTTTCTCTCCTGTATTAAGCTAAAGCAGCAGCAGGACCCAAGTGTTCACAACTGCTGGGACTTGCCTGCAAAACAAGGAACAGTTTCCAGGGGCCTTGGGTGATTTTTCTGCATGTTTGTGGATTTCCCTCTAGGGATGCAGAGTGCTGTGGAGGAGGTTACCCATCAGACTCCTGTAAAGGGCTGCAGGAGCTGAATCCTGGAAGTGTAATTTTCTGCAAGGAAGCTCTTGAGGAGTTTTTGCATTAAGCACAGTACTGGTCTGGTTCTGTCCTGGTGGCTTTCCAAGCCTATTTCTTTAGACTTCTTGTCCTTGCTCAGGTGCTGAGGTGTAAGAAGGCTTGTGCGATGGTCCAGGGAGCTCAGGGTGGTGGAGTCCGCAGGCTGGGTTAATGCTGTTCACTTGAGCATCTTCTAAACTTGGCTGTGGTCCTTGAGGCTCCTTTTGAGCATTGCCCTAAATTCGTCCCATTCATGTGAAAGGGTCTGTTGCTCCTTTAGCAGCTGGTGGAGGCTTGTTCTCTGTGGGTGTAAATCCACCCCACAAATGTCTCTTCTAGCAGAGGGCTCAGTCCCACCTCTCGCTTGCTGCAGTTAAGGTCCCTGCCAGTAACACCTGGGGGGGGCTCCTGCGGAGATTCCTCACCTCCTAAAAGAGTTTGTTGTTTGATGTTGTGAATCATGTTTTAAGAAAGTCTCCTTTTAAAAAAACACAAATGTCTTCCCTGCACTTGCCCACTCCCACGCACTCCTAGTGCCGGTCTCCTCCTCCCGAACGTGGATGGGTTTGGGTCTGTGCAAGGCTGGGTGGTGTCAGCCCAGCTCTCCCACGGGCTCTTTCTTCCAGTGGTCTCCAGCATCCCCCGTGGGATGGGGGGAATGGGAGCTGTCAGGTGCTCCGAGGGCTCCCTGCAGCCGGTGGGATCTCTCAGGTTACAATCCCAACAAAACACCTCGTTCTGCTCCTCCGACAAATACCTGTCCACGGATCCCAGTTGGGTGTTTTCTGTCAAGCTGGTGATTGCGGTTCAGAGCAAGGACAGACTTATGTACACATCGCCCTGGCAACGTTTAGGTAAAAGCCTCTGAGAAGCACCGGGGTGCATATTATGGGCTATTGCCTTTTTTTCTGCTTGTGCACATATGGGCTTTTTTCCCCGACACTAGCCCGAGGTGCAGGGAACACCCGAGCTAGTTTAACTACCTTTGCTGCCTCGTGCTTTTGAAAATTTCTACCTTGTGTGCCTCTTTATTTTATTTTATTTTATTTTTTAATTTTTTCTTTTTTTTTCCCCCCTTCTTTTTTTTCCTTTTTCGACTTATGTCTGTTCCAAACCCCGTTGTGGACTTGTGCCCGGGAGTCTCGCAGGGACAGCGCAGCACGCGTGAACTAACCCCAGGGCAGGGTGCGAGCACAGTGGACCTGGCTTGGGCTGCCTGATGCAAACTGCCCGAGGGCTTTGTAACGAGAATGGGTGGCCCTTGGATTTACTGAGTGTATCACTGAAGTTAATGCAGCAGCATCTGGAAAGCTTTCTGCATGAGGCTGCTTGAATGGAACTCGGGCCAAACTTGTCACAACTAATTTAGTCATCTAGAAACGAAGAGGCTGATCTAACCGGATAAGTCAACCCACCGGCCTTGGACCTTTATTTTAGGATGGGATGTGGGCTCCTGGCTCTCTCCTTCAACTCCCAAGGGAAGCAAGGCAGTAGCCGGAGGGGTGACTCCCTGCCTAGCGAGAGATGCTCCTCTCCAAGGAGCTGACAGCATTTGGGACACTGGGGTGAAGGGGTTGCATTTATTGCTCATTTTTGTTGAGGGCTTTCTGAATATTCAGGGAGCTTTTTAAAGAGCAAAGGATGATAGCAAACCTAGTAAATGTTGGGTATAAGAAGACTGAGCTTATGAGCCACTTCAGTTGGGCTAGACAAGGTGTTTTACTGACCTGCTGTTATTTGAGAATTCTTAAATAATCTTAAACTTTAATCTGAGTGTGCCAATGGGATCATTGACCTCAAGGATGTCCCTGTGTGCTGCTTTCTGAAGCTAATCTAAGTTTTGAAACGTTCTTGGGCTTCCGTCTTAAAAATATGATGCTATGCTAGACTTCAGCAGTACACTGGAATGCAGAGGCTCCTGATTTTCACTTTGCTACCAGTGGTCTTCAGAAACCCTGGGCTGATCACTTTGCCTCTCTCTGTATCCCTGTTTCCCCTTGTGTAGAACAGGAACATAGCCTCCCTCCTGCCAGCACATGTTGCAAAATATATTTAATGTTACTTCTCCACTTGGGAAACGAGAAAACCTTTCTGTGCATTTGCATTATTGTTGTCTTGGGCAGTTTGAATAAAGGCATTCTCCAAAGAAGTGCTTTTTGGCGTCCTAACGCGTCGCAAAGAGGAAACAACATGTTCGGTCTTGTCTCGTGCGTGGTGTTTGCTCGCTGCAACCAGTTGATGGAAGAGAGCGTAGCCAGTGCCAGCGGGCACCCGGAGGGCTTGCGGCCAGGGCGTGCAAAGGTCCTTGAGACTGAGAATGGACCAAACGGTGCTTGCTGGGGCGTTGTCATTCATGGTGAGATCCCTGACTCTCAAGGGGCAGATTGCGTTAAAATCGGTGTTTGGTTTTCCTCATTGCAAAGATGCGGAATTTTGGAGAATATCAGTTAAATCGGCTCCCCGCCCCTGTTGCCACTGATGCTGCATCTTGGGGCTTGTACATCTGTATCCATGAGCAATAAGTTTTGTGGGTGGCAACGTCAGATTAGCTGATGGAATTTATTAGCTCTGGTGGAACCATTTTTAGGCAAGATGTTTTTGCAAACAGTATTTCATCATAAAACACTGCTGTCAATCACCTGTAGGCGAATGACTCTCAAAAACCCAACCCTAGATTAAAGGAAATGATAAGTAGTTCTGCTTGTCCTAAAAGCTTTTTTTTTTGTCTCTTTATTTAATGTATTGCTGGGTAAATAATTATTGGCCTCCTGTACTGCAGAATGGGTGTGGAGGGTCAGCAAACGTCTTGAAAATGGTTTCAGTTCTGCATTTGCTAGCAAAGCCAGCCCTTTCCATGAGCAAACAGGACTGACCACGCTGCATTCCTCCAGCCTGGCTGGCGGGTGGGTAGTCAAAGGCAAAAATGCACCTGAGCTGCTGTAGGAGCTCTCCCCAGGGTGGAGAGGTGAGCTGGGGGAGGCAGAGCCCTGGCCATGGTTGGGTCAAACCTTCAGCGTTACGGCGATGGCCGGACCCCAGCTGAGGCTGCCGTCCTTCAGGGCCAGACCGAAATGCAGAAAGCTGGGATTTCCCCGTGGCTGCGTGTAGGGAGTAGCTCGAATTTTCAGTAGGAATTATTGAAAGAAGGTGACTTTTTCTGTAGCAGGGACCAACCGTGAACTGTAGTCTGGGAACAGCTCCTCCTTGGCAGCGTTGTCTTGGCTGTGCAGCTGGACATTAAGTCATTAATCGGGTGCAGGGCATCAGAACTTAAATACTAATTTACATACCTGACATAGATGGCAAATATTTTAAGGATTGACTCAGTATAGAAGCAGCACCTAAACTGGGTGAGTGGTAAGAGATGAGGTGATGCATCTTTCCAAGAAGGTGTTTGATACATGAACACTCCCAACACCAGGAAACACAGAGAGACTCCCAGGGGTGGAAACAGCCATCAGCCAATTTCACACTGGAAAATAGCATGTGTGGCGTTTTTTTAATTTGAAATTTAATTAAATGCTGGACCAGCTTGTGAGGAAGGGGAGAGTACATTCTCCATCCCTTGGAGTCTTTAATGAGAGCAAGCAGCTTTCTGAAAGACCCGCTGTCATTGCAGCGCGAGCTGCTGATCCACGCGCAGGAACTCACCGTGTGAGCTCCCAGCCTTTGCTGCTGACCCAAACCCTCCTGGCCATCGCAGCTATTGGAAAACCGTCTCCCAGGGAGGCTGTGGGTCCATCCTGGGGTGCAAATCACCCCCCCGTACCCGTGGCAGGGCTGCAGCGACCGCGCGATGGACCGTTAGCTGGGGCTGCTGTTCTCCAGGAACAGGGCTGGTTATGGCACACAGCCCTTCCCAGCCTCCTGACAGCATCGCCTCGTCTCCAGCTACTTTCACCACCTCCGCTGTTTAACTGCACTGTCACTTTCCTCGCCCGCTTGTTTTCAGCGTTTTCTCCGACAGTTGCTTTTTATAATTGTGAATTTTTTTTTTTCCCCCCTCCCTGTTGCTACCTGTTCTAGCCCTTAGGCGCTGAGCTCGGAAATGCATTCGCTGGGGTTTGCCCTGGCCTGTCGCATACATCATCCCGCGGAGGATGGTGTGCATCTGTTTGGCATTTATTAATCGTTGCAGCTTGACAGACTTTCTTCTGCTTCTCGCGTTTTCTTTTCCAAAATTATCTGCTTAAAATAACAGAGCAGCCATAGGAGGGGTGGGAAATGATGCTCTTCATGCCTTTGCGTGGGCTTCTTGGGTGCACGTACTAAACACGTTGTTTGGAAACTTTCTGTCTTCAGAAATTTGCAGGGATACGGGCGGTGCCCACCCCCTGCCCCCTCGCAAAACAAGAAAGGAGCGGGCTGCGTGTAGGATTCATATGATGATGCCTTTTTGTCTTTGCTTATGAGTTGAAAAAGAAGTTAAGATTAATAGGAACCAAGACTTGTTACTGCTCCATAGCTCCCTGTCCATACTACCCCTCCCTGTTACCATTAATAGAAAATCACCTTTTGCCACTGACTGCCTTCAGGTGACCGTTTGGGATGCCCCAGTGCCTAATGTGTGAAGGTTTAGAGAAAATGATGCTCTGATCTGACATGGGTCTGCTCCCCAGGGCTGGCACACCGGAGGACTGCGGGTTTAATTCCAAGAGTCCTCGGCTCATCTCTGCTGACTTCCCTGAGCCCTGCCTGCCTGTAACGTCATGGCGAGAGTGTAAATACAAACCGGAGTCTCAGAGGTCTCCTGGTTCAGGTGGTGTTTTGGCTGAGAGATGTGTTTGATCCCAGCTGCCTCTTCCAGAGGTAGAAGTGTTGCACAACAGCATGCTCACTGGTTAAATGGAGACTTCCCACCTTTCCTCTTCTCTGGAAATATTTAGCTATCAGCCAGCTAAGGGCAGAACAAACTTGTTTCCAGTACGATGTTTTTTTTCCATCTACACATAATAACGTCTTTAGCTGTATGTAATTAACTCAGAAGTGATAGGCTTGTAATTACCCAGCAGAAGCCTGTGAAAAGGATTGCGTTAGTCTTTATCTCGGGAACTTTATTAACAAAGATGTTCTGGGCCGTTTTGGGATAAGCCAAAATATCTGAAGCGGTGCTGGAGCCATGCGGAGCCCTGGGTGCAGGAAAAGGCTGTCGGAGGGCTCTGGCTTGGCCCTGGGGCGTCCCCGGCAGCAGGACTCGTGGCAGATGGCTCCGGTCGTTGGTTTGCTGATGTCCTCCGTTTCGGAGGTTCGTTTGGGATGACAGAAGTCTACCCTTCTGGTCTTCGGTTGAAACCGCTGGTTTCTCTTGTTTCTGTTTGTTCATGGGTGTCATTGGAGGGGCGGGAAGGAGGAAGCCTGTGGTTAACTTGTGGAGGCTATGCCGTGTAGGAGAGACTCATAAAATAACCACATGATGTGAAATGACTGTATAGCTCTGGAAATTAATACTTAAGGCTTCTCCTCTTTGAATGCGATGAAACCATTGCAAACTCAGTATATGGATATTGAACATACTGAAAGAATGCTATTAAAGAAATGTGGGTTTTAGCCTATAGTTCCCTCAATGGGGGAATAAGCTTAGTGGCTCTATTTTTTTGGTGTGCAACTTGCATCAGTTTGTCTTTGTTACCCTCCTGACTGGGCAAGTCTAGTTGAGTTGGTCAAATGGAGATGATTCAGAGGTGAACTCATATGTCGGAGCCTTCTTCAGAAGTTTTGAGAAATATAAAATCATACAACGTGCCCCTGGGGGTTAGACCCTGAATTGATGTTATTTGAGGGAAATCTGCCCTGATTTTGCTCTCTGCAGCCTGGGATTTGTGAGTGAGCAGTGTTTCCCCTCGAGTTTGTAGCCCCTGCAAGATGGACATCACGCTGGGAGGCGAGGCACACCCTGGATGCTGTAACGTTACTCATGAGCAACACCCTGCAGGGGAAAAACAGGATTATTTAATTTTGCATCTTGGCTGCTTGGGATTTGCTAGAGGTAGTTCTTGGTCATCTTCTACAATTATTCTTGTCGTTTGAACTTATAAGTCTTGGGCATTTAATGGATGTTGTTTCCCACCACATCCTTGCCTGCCTTTGAGTCCATGACTGGCTGGAGACTCCTCAGTGTTCCACCACCACCGCCTGCTCTGCAGGGCTCATGGGCAAGTTGTGCTGCCTGCTCCAGAAGACAGATGTGAGATGAGATGAGAATTGCCTTTTAGGTCCAGCTAACGACCCCCATGTGTCATCTGACAGTGTTGGTGACTTCAGGCAGTGCACAGTGCTGTGCTAGAAATGGCTGTCTTGTCAACACCTGGGGATTCTTGTGGCTTGGAATAACAAGGTGGTGGGTAACCAGGTTAATAAATGTAAAGGTAATTGGTGAACAAGAAAAAAAAGCCAAGCTGGTTAAATAATTTATTTGGTAATTATTTTTTCCCCTGTCACCTGAGGGATTCATAGAGGAAGAATGGTTCATTGATTAGGGCACTAGTCTACTTCTTTGGAAAAGGAGTTTGTGTTGTTCCCTGCCATGGCTGTCTTGTATAAATTTGGGCAAGTCATTTCATCTCTTTATGTTCCTTGTGTTTTAAGGCTAATTGTAATAAATTCAGTAACCTTTGTATCTCACGGGGGAGGAGGGGATATATGTTGTTACGCTCAAAGTTGAATACTGTTCCTATTGAGAGTCAATATACAGCAGGAGTAGTGCTAACTACAGTGAGAGGACTCAGTGTAAATAAGTGTTTCAAATAACGATACTTAAGCCGCTTCAAGCATATATTAATGAATTTGTATGATGCTCCTGTGCAGGTGGTGTGGGGACAGGCAGCATTGTTTTCAGTTTGTGATAGAGAAAGTGAATGCAAGCTCTCTTGTGCTATCACAAAAGATTGTAATGAGCATTAATAGCTCTAATTTACAAACAGATATAACAAGTTCAACACATGCTTTTACCCGAATGATTACCCTTCGGAATGGGCTTTTCGTCTTCTCCATTTCTTGATATCTCCCAATCAAGCCTGGGACTGTCTTCCCGTATATGTTGTCCAGTCCTAGTTGTTGGACTTGGTGCAGGCACTGCAGGATGCTGACACATAAAGAAATTAGAAGAAAGGCTGAGACAGGACTGACATACTCCCTGGTTGAGGGAACACCATGTTAAAAGGAAATTTGTACTGCTGAAACCACAAGACTCACCTAATGATTTGAAGTCCATGGCCACAGCAGTCCCTTGTAAGGTCCCAGACCTTTCCAAATACCAGGACTCTGCATCCTCACAAATTGGCCGTATGCTGCAAGGGTATGCCAAGGGTTATACTGACGGGATTTCTGGCTCTGCAGGAGCCTTGCAGGCAGCCATGGAACCGAGAAGGGAAAATGCAGTTCTGAATTGCAGGGAAAATTAAGCCCTTTAGGAGAAAATTCTAGCAGGACACTTTTTGATATTTTTACTCCCTTTGTTGCTTGCATGGGTTGGGTAAAATTCTTTGCTTCTGCACCCTTTAAATTTAACCCATCTGGTTCTTTGTTTTAGGTCCTGGAATCGTGAGAACTTCCAATGACTTGGCAGATCTCTCTGAATCACTGACGTTTTGCTGCCACCTCCACCCATGCCTGTCCCTTGCTTGCTCCCTTGCCGGGTGTCAGTTCGCCAGCCTACGTGCTGAGAAGAAAAGTTAAAAAGGTAAAAGTCTGTAATCTGATTCCGCAGTGACCTGTCTAATCCTGTTCTCTGGTACAGTGAGAGCTGAAATACTTGTACTGCAAAACAATGACTTGAGGAGACTAGAGAAGGAAGATGAGAATCTTCAGGGATTTATTTTTATTTTTTTGTCCCCTCCATCTTTTGTCTTTTTCTGACCGAAAGCTGTCAGCTGGAAAGGAGGGGTGGCAAGGAAGAGCTTGGGGCTGGGTGCATTGGTAGCAATGCATTGGGTCCCTCTTTGTGGGAGAGTAGGGGTATGGTTTCAGGCAGCACGGACTAAATCTGCGTGGCAGTGGCTGCTCTCAGTTGTCCCGGAGGTGAAGGGCTCAAATACGATGAGTAAAGCACTGCAGCTCCACAAAGAGCCGCTGACTATGTCGTGCTCCTACCTGTGGAGCTCCCAACAGCTCCAAAATGTTTCTGGGCTGAAAATGAGTTTTTTTGATATGTGGTTGGACTGTCGGGAGTGGCTGAGCTTTCTGAGCTCCTTGGGGACAGCAGTTCGGACCTTTGCTCTGACCCTCGCTGGTTCACACCTGGAGTCCTAGGCTGTGGCTTTTCTTGTAAGACCAGGGCTGGTCTGCTGGTGTCTCCTTCCCCTTGACCTTGTGTTGGATTGGGGAGCTGAGCCCAGGCTTCCAGGTCTGGGGCAAGGACTGTGGCCATGGGACTTTCCCATTGTTCCTTGTGTTGTGCATGTGTGTTAGTGCAAAATCCTTCATGGACATTTTTGGGCATATGTTTTTTTTTTCCTCTAGCTTGTTGTTGAGAAAAAACTTCCCTGTACTGATCCTTGATGCAGGTTCCACTGAACCTACCTGACTCTGCAAAAGGGTATTTTGGGAAAGCAGTCTCTTCAGATGAGAAACAGGTTTGTCTCAGTGGGTTCTGCTCTGTTGAAAATATGACACGTTGTGTGAGCTGTGTGAGGTCTGGATTACAGAGGTTATGTTTTGAGTTTGCTGTCATATCAGAGTTGTGTTCTCCTAAGCTGCTTTGTCCTCTCTCCTAGAGAGCTTCCTCCTGTTGGGGCTCTGTTTTTCCCTTTACCAAAACCTCCAGTTTGCTGCTACATGGAATTGAACCATGCTTTCAGAGCAATTTCCAGCTGCGAACCCGAGTGCGCAGTTCCTCGAACTTCATTTTTCTTAAGTCTTTTGGCTGGGTTGCATTATTTCCTTCCTTATTTTTTTAGGCATAGTCCCCTCCAATCCATCTGATATTGCCAACACTGTTGATGCAAGTGCCATAGGGTTGTAGGAAGGGAAGGCTTGGAGAGGTATGAAATCAGTCCAAGGTCAGCTGTAGCAGTGCCGGTGGTGTGTGTATTGAGGTGACTCGGTGTGATCCCGCAGAAGGAGCCCCTCTGTGGAAGGCTGTTACGGTTTGGAGGGGTGGTTTGGGGTTAGAAAGCGTAGGCTGGAGCGTGGCTGCCTTCTGTCAAAGCTGCATCCGCAGAAAACACTTCTCATGGAATTCATGCAACCAGGGCTCTGTAATGGAAAATCTGCCCCGCCTTAAATGCTATCATATTACTCATGAACGCAATACTGGTAATTAACTGAGTTAAAAACCAGATTTATTGCATGTCAATTATCACCTAACAAGTTGGCGTATCTGAGAGATGCATCAGAGGCCGGATGTGCTGGTTTCCCACCTCAGGTAAGAGAGGTCACTTGCCTTGCCACCGGTGGAGGTTCAGTGGATCTTGCCATGTTTAAATATAATCTTGCTCATGTACAAGGATGTGTTTAACACCACTGGGCTGCAAGGTTACGAAGTGAAGTCCTCCATTGTAACGAGATGCTAAATACCTGGTAGTTTCATCACGATTTTTTGTGTCTCTGGAAGCTTCTCACATCTCCTGATTGCTTCTGACATCAGAAATGTTCTCAGGCTTCACCCCTCCACCCTGATCCAGAACAGCACTGTGTAAATGCTGTGCTGGATTTGAGCTCTTCGCTGCTAACCTGCAGTGAAGGCTGTGGGAACCGATGTGGTTTGCTGATTCAGCTGCTTAAAAAGGAAATCTAAAGGCACCCTATGCATGCAAAGTAGCCAGGTGACAGGATTACAACACCTGCAAACTTGCAAATCATCTATAGCTTCAAGTTGCTGTGCAAAGCTTATTCTTCATTTTAGTCTTTGCCCTTAAATCTCCTATTCCAGGACATGCGTTATTTCCTTCTTGTTTTGGAGGCTGTTTCAGAGCTGAGGTGCCTGCGTGCTGCTGAAGAACCACATCTCATCTATGTTCAAACATTGAAAGAATTCCACAATGTGTGAACCTAGTATGTCTGCAAACTTCATTATTTGAAAAGTTAACAAAAATTAAGTATTTGGAATCTTAAAGGGAACATAGCTTTGACTTTCGTGCTGCATACTAGGAAAATCTTGGCTTCTAAAGTTCAGGTTTGTCTAGGTACCTACATGCAGCAAAGTACGACATGTTCAGTTTTGCATTATTCCCCGCCTGACACCTTTGCTCTGAGACCTCCAAATGGCAGAAGACCCTGAGCGCGAGGGAGAAGGCTTAGGAACGTGGTGTGGATAGGCTGCTTTTGAGGGTTGAAGAGCATGATGGCTGGAGGGAGCACTGCAGCCTGGAACAGCTTCTCAGCCAGTTCTTTGAAAAACCCAGGGCTTCTCAAGCAGGGGCTGCTTGACAGAAAGTGTGTGATGAGACCAAGTGCATGGTCTGAACTCCAGTCTTGCCTTTTGAATAAATAGTGGGCTGCTGCGCTTAAGCGTTCACTGATGATGCGGTAATCTCGGGAGGCTTGTCTGTCTTACTTAGAAGTGGCTTTAGCTCACAGATGACATTTGTGGTGGGAGGCACTGGAAATGAGCAGGCACTGAGCTTAGAAGGAATCAGAAGTTCAGCTGGTTGCTGGCCTCACCTTTCTGACCAGGAAGTCTGCTCATCTGTAAGATAATCTCCCGATTGCACAGACCTGGCAAGGAGACATGCCAGCGGAGGTGGGACAGGTCAATGTTTGAGCCAGCTCAGCCTCTGCTCTGGTGTCTCTGGAGCTGCTTTTCTATTTCACAACATCGTGCTGATCTTCCCCGATGGCAATCCCAGGCTGAAGGGCCAGCTGGGAAGGAAAGTCCCTTTCCTTTCTTTTAAGTCGATAACTGGTTTTCAGTTTGGGGCGTCTTTTGCAGTCAGTGCTGTGGTGGATCATTCCCGCGTGGAGAGTGGATCCCACACCTTCATTTCCCACTCATTAGTGGGAGAGAGTGCAGAGCCTTCAGAGCAGTGTCTCCTGGAAGTCAGGGAGAGGTTTCCTATTGTCTGCAGTGGGAAGGACCGATGCCCTCGGGCCCTGCAGACTCTTGTTTCACCCTTCCAGAGCAAGGCTGGAAACCCAGCTGGGAGCTGAGCAAGCGAGGAGCGCTCCCCCCTGCTGCCCATCCATCCTGCCTGTCCTCATCCCGCAGCTGGGACCTCCTTTTCCTCCAAGTCACTCTTGTTCCCGTAAGCCAAACTTAGAAGAAAGAGCTCTCTGTCTCGGTTCTTCTCCCTGATGGGCTGTTGGCCGGGCAATGCCCTGGGAGAGGCAGCTTGTAGCCCGGCGCTGTGCCCTGGCCCCTCTGTGTGATGGGGCTCTGTCAGTAGGAACTGGTTCTGCATCTGGCTTTTTCTCGCTTACCCGCTCTGCCGAGGTCCCCAGAATTTACCATAGATATTGCCCACAAGGAAGTGCTTGAGGTCCTAGATGTTCTGGATTTTTAGGTGTAATGCTAAAATACTTTGGGAATACTCAAAAGTTTTTCTGCTTGAAAACAGCTGAAAGCTGCTGCAGGTGGTGGGTTGCATCGGTGTTCATTTCTGTTGTGTTATCTCTGAAGCACTGTGTGACTCTTCGCACTGTGGTGTACAGGCGTACAAAGCTGTCCTCTGAGAAGCTTATGATCAGAGTACTGTGTTTTCTTGGGGTGCAGTAACGAGCACTTTTTGCAGAAAGAGGCAAAAACCCTGCTGCAATTGGGGAATTTGGTGTTTTAGTAGGGATCGGCTGTGCCAACTTGAAGCCTGAAGCTTGAGCAGTGGTCAGCTGCCTTTGCTATGTGCTATGGAGGGGAAACCGCCATTTCCATCAGAGATTTCAGCTGAGGACACTGTCTCATTTCCCTGAATTTTGTACCTAATTAAATTCCAAGTCTTGAGCCATCAGATTCCTCTGAAGACTACACTTTTCCCCTTGGTACATTCCACTCAAGGTACCTTCTTTTCTGCTCCCCAGATGTTTGATCTGCTGTGCGGCTGCTTTGCCTCATTCTTTCCACTTTTTTTTTTTTGTCAGCCAATAAATCATGTTTTGCTTTCTTCAAACATGTGGGGGAGATCCCAACAAGATTGATGACAGAGAAGGGTAGCTAATATTTCCCTGTACAGAAAACAGTTTTGTGCAGTGCAAAGCACGGAAGCGATGCGGCTACTTTCTTGCAGGATTATATGGGACAGTAAATCAGAGAGCTTGTTCTCATCTCACCACAACCTGTGAGGCTGCAGCGTGGGAGGAAGATCACATCTGCCTTTGGAGCAGGGTGCTGGAGGAAAGGGAGATGCTGTTGGTGCTGATCCTGATGCTACTGTCAAGGCAGGCATTCTCCCCAAATCATGCCATACTTTTGTCACCCGTGCTAGCTCCCCTGGGTGTAGCCCAGCGGCTGGGACAGTGCTTTGGTAGAGCTACAACAAGGTGCTGTTAAGGATGGGGTTGCCAGATGTGTTTTGGGGAGGGGGTACGTTGCGCTGTGCGGGATGCTGGCAGATGCTGATTGCAGGTGAGAAGGCAGGGAGGGAGGGTCTGAAAGGGTGGATGATGATTTAAAGCAATGCAAAAAAGGAAATGTTGTTTTTTGGTTTTTTTTAAACAAGCTGTATTTGTGTCCATCTCAGTGCTGAGTCTGTGCTCAGACTGCTGCAGCTGGAAGCAGCCAGCGAGGTGTCCTGCCACGCAGGTAGCGCTTGGACCTGTGCTGACACAGAAATACCAGTTATATTCCATTCCCCTCCGCTCTGGCAGGCAAGTGTGGGCACTTCCCAGCTGCCTATGATTTTCCTCAAACAGGCTCTGGTGGTCCCTGCATGGAAGGAAGGAAAGAAAGAATAAATTCGTGTGAAGCCCACGTTGCTCTTGCTCTCCGGCCAGCGAGCCTGTCCGGCTGGAAGCGGGACAGTAGGCGATTCCCATCCCCCTGGTCCTGCCGGCCCCGCTCCCCCTTCTCCCCCGCAGCCCTGCCTTGCCCTTTTGTGGAGATTTATAGAGCCAAGTGGGCTGAGAACAAATGAGCAGACATTAAGGCGATGTGTTCTGCATACTAATGACAAGATACTGCTTCTGCACCTCGGGGCAATACTGGGTCAGGCTAGTTTAGCTGTAAACTTTATTTATGTGCTTATTACATCGCAGCTGCAGTTTGCCAACCCGGGCCGAGGGTTTAGGGATGTGTCCGGCAATAAATTTTGTTTGTTTATTTGAAATAAGATGCCCCTTCCCCCCAACCCTTCCTCTCTTTCCTTCTGGGGGGGGAATCCCTTTGCCATCCCAGATTTGTGAGCGGTGTGGGGAAGGTAGGACGAAGAGCGAGGCAGGAGAGATGGCAAATGAGCTTTGTGGGGAGCAGTTCAATTTATTCAAGCCTTGCTGGTATACGGAGGATTTTTACCCTCCTCGGCAGATAGCAGTGGGCAGAGGAGAGGAAAGGTCTTTTCATCAAAGCTTTGGGAGACCAGGACTCCATCCCTGGCTCTGCCACTGAACTCAAGTCCCTTTTCCTCCTGCCCCATCTGGTACCCAGGGCTCAGACAGCCTTTTTTTTGCCCATCTCATTTGCACTGGGGATGGGTTTTGCTGTGCTGCTCTGGTGGGAGCTGGGTTTGGTTTCGAAGACTTGCTCTGTACTCCTGAGATCAGTGGAGAGATGGGCGGTGATTTATGCCCACAGCAAAGACGTTCTAAAACATCCTATTTTTATGGTATCCCCTCCAGCCTCCAGCCTGTTTCCTCCTCGTGTTACATCTTGTCTTTTGGGTTTATAAGTGCTCTGGGGGCAGGGATTGTCGTTCTCTCTTGTCCTGGCTCTGAGCTGCTTTCCGCCTTGCTCCATTATTCAAAGCAGTAAAACACATGGAAGACACGATGAGTTTGGAGCGGGAGCTTTGCCCGCTCCTGCTCTCGTGCAGAGAAGGTAGGAAAGGCTGAGCAGAGCAGAATGAGTTCCTGCGTGTTTTTCAGAGCCTCCTTTGAGATCCCCAGCCTGGCCAAGTCTTGCTGGTGTGGCTGTGATATAAATGAAGGATGCCCTCTCTGGGCTGGCGCTGGGACTTTTAAGTGGCGAGCCTTCGTGAGGATAAGGCGTTATTTCACTCTTCAGCCCCGATGGCCTCTGATTCCTGGGGCTGGGCAGGTCTGGATGCGGTCACCTGGATCTGGGGAACGGCTGCATCGGGGCTGGTAATGAACTGAGTCAAAGCACAACTGCTGGCAGGGCTAACTGGGGAGGTGGGCTGGAAGAGGCTTTGTAGACCCCATCACCTCTCTGGTGATTCCACCTCCAACACCTCCTGTTGGTGCCCAGCTCTAGGATGTGGTTCCATGATGTGATCTGCTGTCAGATAAGCCTGGCTGGGCAAAAATTCAAGCCCAGCAAGCAGGCAAAGACTGTCTGTACCTCTACGATGGCAGAGATTTCAACAATAACCTTGTTAAGTATCCAGCCCCGGCTCATTTCTCGTCTATGAGGGTCAGAGAGAGTTTAGGTTGTGATGGGGTACTGTGTGCCTTGTAGGGGACCAACAGCCACTGCCTGAAAAAGAGAGGAGGAAAAAAAAAAAGGCAAAAAACCACCACCACTAAAAAGGCCACCTAAACTCCTCCAACCCTTCTCCTTTTTGTTCCCTGGACAGAAACCTCCATCCCTACCAAGTCTTCCCGGGGGGAAGCTGTTCCAGCGCCGTCGCTCCCCGTTGCCATGCAGTAGACTTGAGCTCTAATTGGGGTGGACTTGATTTCCCAGGCCCTCTCGCCTGGCAGGGGCTCCAGATGTCCCCGAGGTGACGGACCAGGGCTGGGGTGAGGTAGGACGGAGGCAGCGGGAGGAGAGCCTGGCTGCCGTGGGATGTGTCCGGGGGCCCTGGCAGGAGCGCTGCTGGAGCGGGCTCTCCTGGCTTGCAGCCTGCTCTCTCAGCCGGCGGTAACAGGCCAGCCACAAATGCCGAAGAGGAGATCAACGGGGGGTGGAGGAGGGATGAAAGAAAACAACCTTCAAAAGAACATGCCCTCGTTTTTTTTTTTTTTATTTTATTTTTTTTTTTTTATTGAGGGGAAAGGTACTGGGCTGGTGAGGACTTCTAATGAGCCTTCCTCTAGGAAAGCCCTTCTTTTGCGTTGAATACAGAAATGCCCTTGCTTTATAAAAATACATATGTGTGCATGTTTGTATGATGTTACATATTGCTTTGTCGTTCCTGCCGATTCCAACACCAGAGAACTTTGCAGCTCATCAGCATGTTGTCTGTCTTCCAAGCCAGTCTCTGGAGGGTTGTCTCCCCTCTTCATTCCCAGCTTGCTCCTGCCCACCAGTTCTCTAACAGAAAATAATTTTGCAGCTAAAGTTGAGGTTCTACCCATAGAAATAGGAAGGAACCCTTCTGTGCTAGGAGTTTTCTTCATGCATCGTTTTAAGAGGTTGCCTATTTTGGAAAGTGTTATTGCTTCTGTTATCCCATGGCTGGGCTTTGGGAGGGAGAGGAGGGTGTAAGGAGGCATCACCCTACCAGTGCAGTGTCCTGGAGCGAAGGTTGGCGGCATGACTATTGACTTAACTCAAAGATGAACCCTGTGCCACTTCTGCCATGAAATCTGAGATCTGATACCTTTTTGAAATGGGCTGTTGAGTGCTTTCATGCATTTCATCTTGACTGCTGCTCTGCAATACTTAAAACTAGGAGGCTGGGTGTCCAGGGTCACTGTCCCGTACCTGACTACCTTCTGAAGTACAAAGAGCTCCATTTCTCCTGTGGCCTGCCATTGACAAGTCTTCCCCACTGACTTAAATAGAAATTGGGTAGGATTTGTGTGTAACAAGCCCTGGATGTGCCCCTTGTTTTTATATCCCCTATTTGCTCTTAGATGCCCGATGAATCAGTTACTTCTCTAGGTGCTCCCAGAGCTCAGGGTGTTTTGGGAGGTCTCTGAAGGACTGTTTTACCCTCCGTGAACTCTAGGCATGGCCTCAAGCCCTGTGCAAGAAATGGCCTGATGGCTTTATCAGCAAGATACCTCATCCCTATAGTGCTGTTGAGACTGGCTGGCTTCCCAGTTAAACCCATGGGTGACTCCGCGTGCAGGGGAGAGGAATGGAGAAGAGGAGGAGCACAGACGGGTCAGTTCAGGGCAGGATTTACAGTATCAAGGACCCATGGTGTGCTGATGGATGAGATTGGGATGGGGAAACGGGGGTGGGACGGACTCCTGATTTCTGCAGACAGTCCCCAAGGAGAGCCCTGCTTTCTAGCTGCTCCTCATTAGAAGTTTAGAAAGCTCTGACTGGGGTTTTCAGTTTGCCTCTCCCAGCGCTCAGCCCAGGGCTTTGGCTCAGCTTCCCGGCAGCTCATGTTTGGAGCATGAAGCTGTGTTTTCAGGTGAAACCCTAGCCCCGGAGGAGGCTCTCCTGTTCCCCTCCCTCCTTGGCCAGCTGAAGGGTTGCGCTTTCGCAGCGGATGTAGGAGTTTCCTCCTCATGGCCTTCAGGTAACTTGCCCACCTGCAGCCTCTGGATCAAACTCAAACCTGTTTTTGCAACAGCAATTGCGGAACTAGGCTGGGTTTGCAGGAACGCTGCTTTCCAGCAAATCCGCCCCGTTCAACGAAACCTCCCGGCACCCCCCCCTCCCCACGAAGCCCCAGGGGCTGTGCTTCGATGGGGATGACTGAGCACAGATTAACCCTTCCAGCTTTGCTTGTCCAGCAAGTTTAGACATCCGTCTAGGTCCACGTCTGAGACAACTGGTGGAGGGGTGCTGTGGCTGTGCCCGTTACCAGCTCTGCACCCTGTTGGTCTTTGGGGTGCAAAGCGGGAGGGGGACATGACACGGGGCTTAATGTATCTTCGGAGAGGGAAGTTCTCTGCTTTGTTGTTGGATACAGCCTCTCAGCCCCACTGAAGGGAGCTTTTAGCATGCAAATGCACTTTGCCTCATGCTTTTTAATGTTTTACTTCTCGTAATTGCCGAGACCAGTTGTAATTTTTGGACGTGGGCAGGTTTCCGAAAGCAGCTTCCCCTCGAAAGCGGTTCCCGTTGCGATTTGCTTTCTGCCCCTTTCCCTTTTTTGGTCTATCAGGTTGAAGGAAGCAAATGAGTCGCCCTGGCTGATGTTAGTGCTGGAAAGTCCTGAGGTGCAATAGTGAAAAATAACACGTGTTAACCTTTGAGTGTTGTTGTATTATATTTTGTTGTGCTTCTAGTACAACTTTGCTGGGAAACAATAAACACTTTGGGCCAGAACAGATCATCAGCTGCGTAAGCCGCTGGAGCGGGTCCAGCGGAGCTGCACGGCTTTGCTCTCGGCGGAGGCTCCTGCCCCTCCAGCCGCCTGGGCGCCCGTTGGACGTGATGCCTCTCCATGACGCTCCTCATAGAGATGAGCTTTCCAGAGCTCCAGCTCTTAACCCTGAGCCTGGATTGCAACATCACAGCTCTCCCCAAAACCAGAAAAAATATCGGTGCAAGCTGTCAAGATGTTATCGTGGTTGTTGCACAATACGCTATTCCACAGAGGGCTTTCCCGGGGAAGTGGGGTTTGAGATGTGCTGTCCATCTATCCATCTGTCTCACTGTCAAGAACTAAGTCTTTCTGGGTAGCATCAACAAAATTTGCTGGTGTGTCAGAGGTATAAAATACATCAAATTCCAGCAGGTTTTGTGTAGATACAGGAAGGCAGAAGAGAAGGTCCTGTTTGAACTCTTGCTGAAGGGAAGGGTGCAACCTTATTTCAGCTCAAGCCTGCTGACACCAGGACTCCAGAGAATCTAAGTGTGCCAGAGAATCTAATCTGCCATACTGCAGAAAGCCGATCTTCATGGGTTCCCCTGCTCTCGCTTTCTGCTTTCTCCCTGAAAGCTTTGGCTCCAGAGCATCAAGAATCTCAGCTTTCATAAAAACTCAAGCTCTGACTCTCAAGGTTACAGAGGGAAGCATGAAAATGCGACTCTCCGAGGACTTGAAGCTTGCAAAACTCAGCAACGCTTGCAGGAAATTTGGCTCAAATTTGGTCTCTGGCAGTCAGGCGAGATAGACGTGGTGTTGGAGTTTGTTAGGAAATTTGCACTTGAGTGTTAATGCAGATGGATAATTTTTCTGTCCTTGGTCTATATGAGCTTGTGACAGGACAGGCGCTGTGCAAAGCGGGTCGCACCCGGCAAGTGGCTTCTGACGGCGTTGTACAGGGCGAGTGAAATAATTCTCTGTTAATTGAAATGTGCCCTTTCCCACTTGTTCCTCTGAGTGGGGTTTCGAGCTCCTGGTGGAGAGGCTGAGGGTCTTCCAGCCCCTTCCCCAAGATGCATTTTGCAAACCGAGAAAAGACAGTGGTGCCTGCCCCAAGGAATATGTGGTCCGTGTGGATGGGGAGGGGAAAGAGGCACAGGGAGGTGAAGGGACACGCTCACGGTCATGGATGGTCTCCAGGGCTCCGAGTGCTGAGTTCCCCAGGATGCCGTGCTGGCTGGTGGGGGGGCCGGGGCTGTAGGTGCCTGTACTCTTGACTGTATTGCCAATTTCCTCCTCTTTACAGTTATTGGCTGCGCCATCTCGATGCTGACCTTGTTCTTGTTTAACTTGGCTTTTGCTGCGGCTGCTGCGTGTTCCCGAGCGATGGATTTTTACCTTCGTGCCAGTTGGTTTGGGGGAAAGGACATAGCTTCACTGACTTGTATGGGTTGTGGGTCTCTCTTCTAAGGCCCTGAAAAAAGAAAAATCCCAGAGTGCTCTCACCCTATAAAATATACCCCAGCAGATATTTTCTGTCCGTATTGTGTTAGTGAGCCAGCAGTAAGTAAGCTGGGATTCTGTACAAGGGCAACACAGGACCTGGCTTCTCTTTCTTAGTGCGGGCACCCAAATGTGTGGCTTGCTTCTGTTTCTGGTGGGTACTTCCAAGGCAGGGCAGTCCTGAGTGGTCTGGGATCCCTTTGGAGCTGCTGGTCTCTGAGGGATGACACACCTTCAGCTAAGACCCCATCCTTAAGTGCCTGAAGCTACGAGGGATGGTAGGGGTTGGTCTTCTAGCAAGCTGAAGGTTTGGAAGACTGTGACCCTATGGGTGCTGGTGCTTGTATGGGGCTCCCAAAGGGATGACACCAGTTGCACCGACCACAGGACCAGCCCTTTGCTTGCTCCAGAGACAGCCCCAGCACATGCGTGCACCAAAGCCAGGCACCCTACCTGCGCAAGTGCCGGTCGGAGCCCGGTCCTTTGATGCAACCTGTGACAGGAGGGGGATGAAGGGAGAAGAATAGCTCTATCTGCTGGGCAAGCCGCTGGGGATGGCGTGGAGAACATGAAAGGGGAGAGCTGCCATGGCGGCGGTGATCACAGGCAGCCCGAGCGGCTGCGTGGGCAGCCGGGTCATGCGGGCAGCGACTCGGACCCGCAGGGTGCTTCCCACTGCTCCGGGTCCTTTTGAATCTGGAGTTTCCAGCTCAGTGGAAGTGGGGGCAGAGAAAGCCCCCAGCGAGGCTGAGCTGGCTGCAAACAAAGTGCTTAAAAAGATAAAGGGCAAAACCGTGTCCAAATTCACGGTGAGTGCGTGGCGGACGAGTGGTGCAGCTCACTACGGCCCCGTAGTGGGGACTGGTCCCGTGCGCCCCGAGTCCCAAATGAAGGGGGGATGGGGCATCCTCCCAGTGCCCGGGCAGTGGGGACTGTGCTGATTATTCCAGATCTAATGGCTTATGGCCACCGAGTTCATTGCGTGGCAAGTGACCACGTAAAACCAGCATCGCTCCGTGCCGGAGTGGTCGTGCTTTGCAGGAGAAGCCCAGGTGCCTCCCCACCACCTCCGCCCCTCCCCGGGCGTTTTAACTTGTTTCCTTTCGGCGGAGGAAACATGACTTTTCCCATTGATGGAATTCAGCTCCGACAATGCCGAGTGACACAATTTCCCACTCCGAGCATGCCATCGTGCTGCAGCCGATGCTGCGATGCTGGGTAGCCCTTTTTGGATCCATCTGCATGACAATGCGGCGGTCTGTGCTACCATTAGCTGCCCTTTTGCTATTAGTACCTAATGAAAATGTAACCATATTTAACCCCCCACAGTCCGAGATTAGCGAGAAAGGGGCCTAAGTGGATTTAATTCTTTTGTATGGTGAGCATCAAACTCTCCATTTTGATTGCTCTGTCCCCTCTTCCCCTCTCCAGCGGGAGAGGGAGGCAGGAAAGCTGTGTAAGGCTAACTCTATCCTCTCAGCTGTCCCCGGCACAATGGGCAAAGTATCTTTTGTGGCATTAACGGCTTTGGCTGGGGGCTGGGGGGAGCCGGGGTGGAGAACAATGTGTGAGAAGCTGAGACTGTGGGTTTCCCACACGGCCCAATATGTCTCCCCGCACCCCCCTCTGGGACAAGCAGACCTGCAGCAGCCCAGCCTACAGCTGATCCCGGCTTGATTGGCTTTTTTTTTTCTATTTTTTTTTTTTTTTCCTCCTTCCTTCCCCCCTCATTGTGCTCTTGAGAGATGAAAATCCTTTCCTGGCGTGAAAGGAGAGGCGTGCCTTAAATCCCCTCCCTCGGACGGACCGGGCATGTCATATGACGGCCAAATCCACCGGATTAGTGTGTGTGTGTCTGCGTGCGTGTCCTGCCGGGGGCTGGAGGCGGGGGGCGGGATGCCCGATATCTATATTCCTTCCCTTCCCCCTCTCTCCATATTGATTTCTGCCGGGATATTTATTCATTGCACCTGCTGGCTGCTGGCCTCCCGCTGCCCGCCGGCCTTTCGCTGCAGTTTTGAAGATCCAACCTTGAGGCAGGGGAGCACAGTAAATTCCCGAGCCTTTTGCCATCTCCTATCCCCCTGTGTTTTCCCAAATCCGAAGCTGGAGGTTGGGGGGTGGACGGGAATAAAGGAGCTGTAGCTTTGGCTCTGTGCAATGGAAGGATCTTTGTGTGATGGAGATGGGATGTCCCCGAGGAAGGGTGGTGTGGTTGGAGTCTGGGTTGATGGCACACCTACGGGCAGGCGTGGGTTTTGGGGTGGCCAGCTTGTCCTCCTCTGCCTGGAGGCTCCCCAGTCCCACCTTGGTGGAGACTCGCGGGTGCCCCGGCTGGTCACTGGTCCAGACAAGCCAGGCATGGTGGGAGGACAGTCCCATCATGTTTGTCATTACGTGTGGGAACCTTGATGTTAAGGATTTGTGTTTGTGGGAAGTAACCGCTTATAGGGTCACCTCCTCCTTCCGCATGGGAGGAACTGAGGCAAAGAGCTCTTAATCGACAAAGCCAATGTCATGAGCAAAGTCAAATTTGGAGCCAAGAATAGCATTTACTACCATTTAATTCCTGCCTCTGTGTTTTTAATGTCCCAAATTCACAACTGTCTTGGTTTTCCTTCAGATTTTTTTGACTTGTGCTGCGTCATTTTGTGCTGGAATTCCTGTTTTTTCCAAGAAAACAGTTTTTACAGACCCCACCAGCCAAACCAACATCTTCCTCCTGCCCGTGGCGTGAGAACTTGCGTGCTCGTGGAGGAATTCTGCCTCCGTTGAGATGAGTTTAGCAACCGGGTCTGCAGCCTGCAATCTGTTTCTGTGTACACAAAGTCTTTCTTAGTAGGAAAGAAAAACCTCTGTGGGCCAAGCACAAGGATGAGGGTGCAGGTGATGTGCCGGGTCAGTGCCGGGGGGAGCTGGCAAGCATCAGCACCCCTGTAACGAAGGGGCAGTGATGCAACAGCCCAGGGCTGAATGAGGTGACCGTGTCCTTGCAGGTAATTAAGTCCTGCTGCAGGTGAGGTTTGCTATACGCGTGCAGAAGTTTGCTATACGTGTGGAAAGCACCTTATTTCTAAAGAAAAATTGATCTGCTTCCAGCAGCCAGCCTGCTGGTCCACCCTGACCCTGGCGGGCAGCGCTGGGGCACGGTGTGCCTGGCTGTCCCTGGGGATGGTGAGCCAGCGGGGACGGATGCGGAGGCAGGTGGCCACGGTGGCCACCGCTACCATGGTCAGCGGCCGAGGGGAGGCCGGCGGGGACGGTGTCCGGCCATCTGCTCGGGAGGGATACCAGAAAGCGGCACTTTTTGGGATTGCCTCCTCCAGCGGCCTCGCTGCATTGCCCCAAGGTGGGCACCTTGGAGCACAGGTCTGACTTGCCCCCCTCCTGGGGCGAGAGGTCCCCGCGGAGGAGATGCTCCATCCTGGCGACTTAAAAGGTGCCCCAACTGGAGGGTGAGCAGGGATGGAGAGTCAGGCCCCGGAGCAGCAGGAGATGTGCCCACCGCCTCCGGACCGGGGAGGTTGTGGTCCTCAGCGGGACGTAGAGGTGAAGTGTTGCAGGGCTCGGGCGGGAGGAGAAGCGTGCAAGGGGGTGGGGGGAGGATGGCGGGGGACGGAGGGGGCCGCTGCTTGTGTGAATGTGCCCCCGCTCATTGTTCTGTGGCTTTATTCTCCGGGCCTCGATGGGACTGATTTAGAAATCCTAATCAGGGAGCAGTCTCCTCGCCTCCCGAGTGTGACACAACTCGAGCTGCTCCGGGGCGCCTTTGTTCCCTAATGACAGCTGACTTCATGCAGCAGTGGGAACAGTTTGAGCATAACTCTGCACCGCCGGGGCTGGCAGCTGCAGCCTTAACTCTTTCTTACCCACCTGCACGGCACAGCGGGATGGGGAGTGGGGGGGGACCTGGGAGGAGGCGTAGCCGAAACGCACGTAGCCCGTGCAAGGATGCTTGGCTTCACCTCTGGCACCTCTCCTGAGAGTCGCTGCAGTGAAGGGGGACTGCAGAGAATAAAACTGCAGACGTACAACTCTGTTGGAGGCAGTGGGGGGAAGAAGCAAAGTCATTTTCCAGGGGCTGTTGCTGCTGTGTGGCTATTCTGGGGGTCTGCTGCAGGTATTCAGTGGGAAACAACTCAAGCCCAACCCAGGGCAACGTTTGCCCCTGCCTTGGAGGAGGGAGGCGGAATATCAGAAACCACACGTCCAGTTTTGTTGATGCTTCGAGTGTTGGAGAATGTCTGCAGCCCTGGGTGAGCGTGAAGTGCTTCCACGCTGGCTGCGGGGCATTTACATCACTTGCATTGAAAGTAAAAGGCATTGAGTCACTCCAAGATGTTCCCGGAAGAGATTTCTGGCTCTGCCAGCAAAAAGCTTGAGAGCAAGCGTCGTTCTCCCTCTCTTGGCCTCGGTTTCTTCCCTGGCAAAGTGGGGCTGGGGATACAATGTCCAGCACAGAGCTGTGTTGTTTAGCATTGGAAATGTGCTTGGTGATGCTTGCTGGGCCAGTGCTAGCAACGGTTAAACCCTTTCCCCCTTTCTGTTTGTTGTCAAACCACTATTCTGACCTGGGAAAATACTTCTGGAAAATTACCCTTATTAAAGGGGGGACGACCTGGGAGAGGCAGAGCTGGCTTGGCCTGATGGGTTGCAGTCCTCTCTCCTGCGCCGGGGCTTGGTGCTCGCGCAGGCTGGGGCAGCCCGCAGTGGCTCTGCCCTCGTCGGCTCCGGCGGGTGCAATTAGCAGATGGGTCCATACCGGTTTCCCAGCACCTGTGTCCCCTCTGCCGTCCCCGAATCACGGCCGCCCATGCTTGGCCAGGGTCTCCCTGGTGACGGGGCCACGGGATGCTGTGCAGTCCATTTGTCACCAATTGTCACTGTTTTGTTCTGCCTTGTATGCGCACTCGATTGTGTCACGGGGGAGGTGAGGAGGAGCAATCAGGCCTTGTCTAATGGGCCTTGGTCTCCCGCTGCGGGGAAAAACCGAGGGCCTGCCTGCGGAGGGAAAGGGAAAGAGAAAGGCAGACGCTGCAGCCGTGCCTGCTGGGAGCATCCCAGGTACCAACGGGATGCGACGGCTGCAGGGCTGGCACCGGGAAAGCAAAGATCCTTGCATCGATTAGGGGAGAATTTAGGTTCCGGATGAATTTGGCTCGTTGCAGTGTGGCTGTATCCCTGCCGAGTGGGGGGGGTGGAGGGGGTGTCAGCTCTCCTTCTCCTTGTAGTGCTGGCAGGGCAGTCCAGTGCCCCCCATCATCTTCCACAGTGATGTTCACCCCCTGCCATGCTTCTGCGTGGCTGTGGGATGGGATTTGTTCTCCCTGGTCTCTCCTCATCCAAAGGGAGGTGGGTTTCCTGCAGGACAAACCCACCCCAGGGTACCCCTGACCGGTAAGGCTTGGGAGCTGCAATGCCCCCGGGGTGGTCTGGCTTCCCAGGTGAGACTGTGGTAGGCTTCAGGCTGAAGATGGATTAACGCCTCCTTCAGACCCCAGCTTCTGAGCAATTCTTATTTCCCCCAAGTGTGTTGCTGAAAGGCACTTGATGTATTATGGACTTCGGTATTCCTCTGTTAGCATATGTCAGTTTTTGGCTGAAGATGTGACCCCGTACTAAATTATATACTTTTTTTTTCTCTGCCCCATCATCCCCAACTTACCCAAAGTGGCATGATTCATCTCTCCCTACTTGGCTCCATCAGCCCCCCTTTTTTTTTTCTTTTTGGTCTTCCAACTTCAATAGCCACCAGGACTAGCTCAAAGTAGAGCTGCGGCCAATTCCAAGCCTCAGCACCCACACTCAGGTTTTTCTGTAAACCCTTAATTCAGACCAGGCTGGCCAAAACGTTTACGGGAATTCAGGGAAGCTGCTCAGCATAGCTGTGAGGAGGTTGGGAAAACTTGAGCAGTCAACCCTAAACCAGGCAAGCTGAGGCGGTTCCAGTTTGGCTTCCAGACCTGGAGCTCGGTGTGAAATACCGCAGAGGGAAGGGAAAAGAGGGTGTCCTTGGCAAAGCGTCAGTCGAGGCAACTGAAACTGCCGAGCTTTTCCAGCACGTGGTATTTGGCAGGTTTCTTTCCTTACTCCCTGGTGGTCATCGGTCCACGTCTCCAAACCACCATGTGGTTCAGCTCACTTGGCTGCGTGGGTCGGGGGGGACTCGGGGGGATGGCTGCACGATGGTACCATGGATCCCTGGGTTGATTTTGGTGTTTTTTTGGGGTGTTGTGCCACTCGCCCACCCAGACTTTGCCATCTCTGAGCCTGGCAGGAGGCTGCCGCTTGAACGGGCCCTTTGTGGTGGTTGGATCCAGCTGAAACATGGCCAGGAGAGCAGGTTCTGGCCTGGAAAATTGATGCCGGTGCTGTTGACAGAGGAGAAGATATGTGGGGAAGAGTGGGAGGCTAAGGTGAGGTCAGCTGAGGGATTGGGGGGAGGCTTGTGAGATTTTTCAGTGATCCTTCTAACCTCACCATCCACTGACACTGCGCTACCTCCTGGGGAAGACCAGGCAGCGTTTTGAGAGAGCACCACAGGGCAGCCCCTCATCTGCAGAGCTGGTGGGGTCCCTGTGTCAGGGAAGGGCACAAAGGTCCAGGAGCTCCTGAGAAAATGAGTATTTTATTTTTATGTTGTAACTGCATGACACAGCAGAGCAAGTAAGGGAAGGACTTCTAAGCAGGGAGTGTTGAAGAGGGTCCCAGGCAACTGGATTTCTTCAGTATGGGGCTTTTCCCTAAAGGAATGGGGATGAAATTGCTCCCCAGCCATGTGGCGGAGCAGTATCTGCTCGGCATTTATTTCTGACGAGGGAGGGCACAGGGAGCTGCTCCCTTCAATCTCGCGGCTGCTCGCCGTGGTGGAAGGAGAAAGAGCACGTAACTGCCCTGCCCTAGGGGGAGTTTTATCTCCCTTTTGGTCTGGGGTGAGCAAGGTGTGGGGCAGGAGAAAACCAGGCTCCGGCGCTCCTCGGTATCTAAGTCATCGCTGAATGTGAGCAGCTCTGAAAGTAGAAAGTCGAGCTGAGAGGTGTGACTTGTCATCAAGTGCTTTGGTGTCTCCAGGGTATCTGAATGGTAACCAGACCGCCAAGTTACACCACGTGTGTTCTATTAATTGCATGCTTCAGGGTGTCCTCTGGTTGCTCAGGATGGAAGGAGCCTCTCCTCCCCACCGCTTTGTCCTCTGACGTATTGCAAACGTGACTTGGGGCCTTTTTCCTTAATGTTTTGGACAGCCTGGGGACCCTGTGGGTTGGAGACACATCCACTGCCTGCATTTGGCCCTCAGTGGCTCGCTCTGCACCCTGGGGCTGGGTCAGGGGATCTCGGCATGGAGGGTGGTGGTGGGTCTGGGGGGGGCTGCAGCAGTGTGACTCTGCAGTGGGAGAAGGGAGAATGGAGTTTGGCTATGATCAAGTTCAAAAGGGAGGAAATAGGATTTATATGGGCTGGTTTTGTGTGTTTGTTTTTTTTTATTTTATTAAAGGAAACAATGCTGATGGTGAACAGTGCCAGCCTGACAACCCAGGCTGAAATTTATAGCAGGCAGCTCTTCCTTCGAGCCCTGTTTTCTACCAGGTGCAGTGCTGGGAAACTTGCTTTCTACCTGAGCCAAGCTACTCCCATCCCACTGCTGCCAACCCTGGTGTGGGCTGCCTGGGCTCATCGCTGCTTTTCAGGATCTCGGAAAGCCCTGGGTGATACCTGCCCCGTTGCTGTGATGGCTCTCCATCCCTTTGGGCTTTCTGTTTCTGCCAAAGACGGCTGTTTCTCAAATTCCTCCTCAAACCATGGGCGGATCTGTTCTCGCAATACCTCGTCTGCGAGAGGAAGTGTCAGAGATGATGCAAATGGTTTTTGTCAAAATATTTTTGGAGAGAATAAAAATAGCTCTTGGACCAAAATCTATTTCTGTTCCTGGGAAGGAGTGCTTGTTTCAACTGTTTTCTACAGGTGCTGTCAGAGCAGGGCTGGAAACTGGAAATGCTTGGTTACGCCTTGCTTTTCGGATGAAAATCAGTTGGTTTCCCACAATGGTAGAAAAAGTGTCGGGAAGAAGGGGCTGGTTTCTCTCTGCTAACGTGGCTCCCTTGGATGCAGCTGAGTCTCTGCCTCAGCTTCTGGCCAGCCTCCTCCCTCCATCCCAGGGCGGAAAACTTAAACTGGTTTGTTTTCAAAATTGCTTTTGCAAAGATCATGGAAAAACCTCCCTCTAATCATGCAGATAGAGGTGAAGTATGTGCACGCAGGACGTCTGTGCAGGCCAAGCACTGGCTGTCCAGCCCCAGGGCAGAGGATGCCCTTCCAGCACTGCAGGGGTGGTACTGCCAGCCTGGAGACTGAAAGTGCCTCCTTGTGCGAAGCCCTGGAGCTGTTGATAAAAATAAATTTCAGTGGGGTCTCTTTAGCCGTTTTTAATTTGTTTTTCCCAATATTTTGTCTGTTCCCCCCCCCCCCCCCCCCCCCTTCTTTTGAGGGTTGGGTTATGGGTTATTTTTTTTATTCTGGCTTAGTAATGTGTTCCCACAGGCAGGCTCTGCGTGCCTCCTCCAGCTCCCCGCTTGTGGGCAGAGGGGCAGCAGCTCCCAGCCTGGCTTGCTGGGACTGTGTGTACGGGGTGGTTGTGTTTTCCTGGGACAGGCATCAGGATATTGTCCCCTGGGAGATGTCAGGAGCCTTCCCAGCAGTCACCTGCGTGTCCAACTTTGTGACCACCCTCCGAGGGCCGTACCTGGAGTACCTGTCCGTATGGATGTACAGGCAGGCTGAGGGCAAAGAGTGTAACTCCAAAGAGCTGTCTGTATCTGAGGCTTCCCAATCCCAATTGCACATATTTTTTTTTTTTTTTTCCACCTCTTGCTTTTTATTTTGCCTGGGAATTTTGCTGTGCATCCTTAGCAGGCTCGCAGAAAGGGTTCTCGGTATGGACTGATTCAGGGGAAGTTGAAGCTCTGCGTGACCGTAGCCCCAGCTCTGCGACATCTGGGGATGGGCACTTGTCTGGTGAAGGCAAACACACTGCAATGTCTAGTTGGGAAGAGCTGGACGAGTGGCTTCCAGTGCAGGTAGCTCACTGGAGAAATGATGGGCAATGGCTGGCTTGGCCAGAGGTCTGAGGATGACTTTTATGCCACAAGTATCCCGAAATAGATTTATCTTTGGGGCAGGAGGCAGATGTGTCTTGCCCATTGCAGAGCACATTTGGATAGAAAGTGAAGGAGGTAATATTTGGGTTCGGGGAGCTCACAACAGATTGATGCTTAAAGTTACCCTGCGTTACAAGAACTAATATTTCCATCGATGCCATGGGGGCTTGCAGCTGGGGTGGAAGGAGGCTGTGGGGGGTTTGATGCTGGAGGAGCTGGATTTGCATTTCCAGCTGTGGGACCGCAACCCCGGCTGATGGGTTTATGTGCAAATAAGAACCCAGCTCCGGAGCACATGGATGCTGCTGGGAGAGCCTTCTGCGCACGTGGCCTACGGGGATGACGGCAAAGAGGGGGTCCCGAAGGATGTGGGCTGCCAGTTTTGTGCAGCTGCTCTCCCGAGAGTCGGCTCCAGGAATCTGTGTTTGCTTTGGCTGCACGCTTCGTGCAGAAATGGTAGTAATACAATGCTCCAGGAGGAAGGAGGGGAGAGAGAGGAGAGGTCTTGCGTATTTCCAAACACGATAATGTGCCTCATGCACGTGGAGCCGGAGGTTTCGGGCTGCCCTCTCGTAGGGCTGCAGCTCGGGTGTGGGATGTGGACCTTTGGGACCATCCCTGAGCAAAAGGCTCGCAGGTTATTTTAATTAGCCTGGTTGGAATTTTTCAACCAAAGCTTGATCCTTTCTTTCCTGAAACCTCTCTAATTCCTTTTTGTGGAGAAAAGATTGGATTTGAGTTTTCTGATATTTCAGCGGCTTCTCCTCAATCCTTCCCCCTTTCTTGTGGTTTCCCTTTTACTTCTTCACTCCTTCTTTCCTTCTGTTGCCTCAGTAAAGGAAAAAGGGGAAAGATAATCCCAAGAACTGCAAAAGCAAAAATCAAGAAGCTGGAAAGCTTTGAAAATTTTCATTTGCTTTCTTATTGAAAATGAGAAATATTCCTTCATTTGAAGAGCTGGCAGGGTTTGACTCCTGTCCAGAACAACACTAACCTGTTGCTTCTTCTGTTTTTGCTCAACAGTCTTGAATACTGAGCAGGGTTAAGTCATCCCTTTTAACAGGGATGGCTGGAAGTAGTCTTGGAAAAAAAAGCCGTTCTTGGAAGTGGCTGTCTCTGCTGTTTCAGCTCCCCTGGAGAGCTCTGGAGAGAAAAGCACGTGATGTGGAGAAACCCCCTGGGACCCGGACCTCCACAGCCCTCAGCCGTGCTGACCTCTCTCCACTGATGATTCAGGGAAAGTGGGTGCAGCTAGGCTGAAGCAACGCAGGCCTGAGATAAGTCTGGTCCAGGGAGTCTGCACATTGCAAAAGTCTTAAAACTGGGAATTGAACCCAGTTTGTCCTGATTTCCAATCTCCTGACTCCTCTGTGGTGTCATTCTTCCCTTGGAGACACTTTGGCCTTAGGCGGTTGCTGACCACTCCGGCCACTTTCCTTGTTCAGTGCCAGTCTCCAGGAGCTAGAAAGGAGCAGAAATGGTAAATGAAAAAGGGAAAGCTTTTACTCCTCATTTTTCAGTGGTATTTTTATGTCTGGTGCTCTGTATGAGCAAAGAAAACGGTGGCCCATCTGTTTCTAGCACCATTAAAGGCATTTGACTGCATGTGGCCCTCAAAAATAAAATAAAAATAGGACCCTTTGGTCTGAAAATGTCAAATGCTCTTTCATCTTAGACGACCCCCAACTGGGACCATATCCTCCCAAAGCTGAGAAGCAGGAGTGGGTTCCCACCAGTGTTCATCCCGGCAAAGGCATCTGCCCCTTTCCCCTCCCCACTTTTTTTTTTTTTTTTTTTTTTTTTTTTTTTTTTTTTTGCTAAAGAAGGAAGTTAGGCACTTGAGGTTCACGCTGGCTGGTGACCTCTGAGTCCTGCTCCCCTGGACCTCTTCTCCAGCTTCTTTCCTCCGATGCAGCAGACTTCTTTGGGACTCAGGAGTGAAGAGGTTAAAGCCTCTTTAACAAGTGTTCGGAGGAGGGAAGTGTGTTTGACATGTTTTAGGACCAGATTTTGAGAGGGCTGTGCCAGCAGGATGCAATTAATGACTGGGAAGAGAAGATTGCTACAATATGGGGTTGCTTTCTCCTCATCCCTGTCTTTCTTGCCATTTGAAGCCATAGTCTGCATTACGTCCTGCTGGGAGCCCATGTAGACTTACGGAGACTCACCTCCTCTGGGATGTACTGTAAAAAATCGGCATGGTGCCACCTCTGCTAATTTGGCAACAGTGCACCTTCATGAAGAAAGTTTTGGTGTAACTTCAGGCTTTGGAAACTTCTGCTAATTAAAAGAACATTTTAAAGGTTGCTCGAGATACCTACATAAATACATAGCCTTTTTGACATGAAAGCTCTTTTTATTTATCAGACTTGGAGATAGTGTAAGTCCTGCTGTGTTGGAAAAGGGAAGAAAAGGATTTTAATTTAGGATAAAAGGCTCATTATTTTCTTCATAAAATCTTTGAAGTTTTTTGTACATTTTTTTTTTGTTTTGCCATTACATGGGGGTTAATGTTGATACGAGGTACTTTGGCGCATGCTGTCTTCAGAGCGAGTATAAGAACGTGGGGCTGGATTGCTGCGTTGTGTCTGTGCAACGGTGCTGGCTTCTGGGAAAGAAGCGGGGCCAGATGTGCAAACCTGCCCAAGTCCTGAAGGATGAGCAAGGGCTGCATGTGGTGACCTGCGGACAGGCTTCCCTGGCCAGCTGAGGCAGCTCTAGCCTTTCTCGGCAGATGATCCGGGGACGAGCAGAGGAAGGAAGGTCTCGGGTATGACTGTGTTAGTGGAAGTGCTTGAGAGAGTGTGTTTCCAGTGTCTCTGTGTCTGATCCACAGAGGATGTGGTCTCTTCCCAGGGCAGAGCCATTTGGTAGCTCACTGTGTTCGCTCTGGAGGTATTTGGTCCCTTATTTGGTTTATTGACTAAGGTGCCAACTGTGACATTACTGTGACACGATGCTCTTGCAGAAGAGTGGGGATACTTGTCGTGCCGTCCCCTCTTGCCACAGCGGAAACCTGTAAATCCAGAGACCCGTTTCTGATACTTTTCCTATCCAAAAAGGTGCCGATCTATTGGGTGAAAAGGCTTCTGGGACCGGTGTTGGCTTGGTGGGTCTGTGGGGCATGAAGACCTTTGGAAGACAGGTAGGTAAGCAGCTGTGTTTCTCCAACCTAATTTTTAAGTAGGAAGGGCATGTCGACAGCTTTAAATGTAAGAAAAAGTCATTATAACTAGGATCTTCCTCCCAATATTTGAGACAGAACATTTTAAGGACTTGTGAAGTTCAAAGGAACTTTGCCTGTCCCTTCGTACAACTTGTGTGTGCATTTTCCCTGCTTCTGGGTACCTTCCAGGTCTCAAATGAGTCAAACCAGCTCTTGGACTACGGGGCTGGTTTCAGCTGAGGACTCGTGCAAGATGCACACGTGGTCCAAGTGTCTGTGCTGCTATTCCTAGGCTCGTTGGGCTCCTTACCTCATTCCTTGGTTTGGCCCCAATGGCTTCCTGCACCGCTGGATGGATGGGTCCGGGAAGCGTGACCGCAACTGGGGAGGTGCAGGCAGCCGCTCCCCCTGGATGCTCATTTTTATTGGAAACAGCCCTGTGAGCTGGGGAAGTGCTTTCTCCTCCTTTGGGCACTCAGACCTTGGAAATTGAAGTCCAGCTGAGCCACGGCCACCCGTTATGGCAGTGGGTGACTTCTTTGGCTACTCTGTGCTGCACGTCCCAGCGTGGGGAGGACAGTCCTTCCTTCTCCTCGCTCCTTGCCTCGCAGTCTACGTTCCCGTGGGGTTGGGTGGCTCCTCTCCCTCCATGTAGGGCTGGTATGTCAAGGGCCTGATCTTGGTAAGAATCCCTTGGTGCTACTGGTGGTGTATAAATAAGTGGAAAAACCACTTGGTATCCCTGGAGATGTGCTTAGGGTAGGGTATTATTATTTTTTTTTTTTTGGCTAACCAGGCCTACACAACAGCTGTTGAGCAATCGTTCCTCCTCTAAAAACAAATAAGGAGCAAGTCTGGTGGCCAAATGTTGCAGGCACGTTGTAATGACTGTTAGCAAATTGCATTTGCAGCGTGGGGCTGCTTAACAAAACAGCTGCTAGGTTTGCCTCTCCTTCTCCTGTGTAACATTAGTTGGTCGCTGGTGTTGCTGAGTGAGGAGAGGGGGACTATTGCAGAGCAGGCTGGAGTCCCCATAGGATGACGCTTGCGGTACAAAGACATCGTATTGGCCATAAAGTTCTTTAATACGAAAGGTTTGAGGTTTTGTATCCCATGAGCGGAGGCTGCTTTTCTCCCACCTCATCTTCACACAGCTTGACGGCTCCTGGGGTTTCTGCATCTGGCTGGAAGAGGGGGCTGCGGCGAGTGGCAGCAGAATGTGTGCGTCCTGTCCCCGTCCTCGTGCTGGAGGTGGCACAGGGACAGCGTGTGCTGCGTCTCATCTCCTCCTCTCCTGCCTGAGCACGGCTCTGAGCTTCAGCTTCCCGCTCACCTGAAGTGCTTCCCAGGTGAAAATTAGCCGAAGATTGGGTGTTGCTTAGCACTGCTAGGAAACAATAAGTCTATTGCTCGTTCACTCAAAAAAAGACCTTGAAAATTGAGCCTGGGTCTGGTAAGGATTCTTGGTGTAACACCTGACATCTGGGTTGAGATGGAAAGTCTTTCCCAAGATAACTCTCCTACATATGGTTATGAAAAAGTCCTTAGCCATTTTCCCCTGGTTATTTTCATTATTGTTATTATTTACTGGCATTTTTTCAGCCTGGATAATGGAAAAAAGCTGAGCTGATTTCACTGTTGTAATTTCTAGCCCACTGTGTTTCTTCAGTCCAGCATACTAACAAGATGCTTCACAGGTTTGCAGATCTGCAGGAGATCTAGGATTGGTAGTGGAAACAGTTTCTGCAGTTTAGATCTGCTGGAAGCATTTTTCAGTTGTGAAAACTGCTCGGTTACAGTGTTTACAAACAGTTTTGCTTTTCAGTAAAAAAAAAAAAAAGTAAATAATGAGGGGAATAAATGCAAGAGCCCCATGGGTAAGGTTGAGCTCCAAAAGTCCGTTCCTCAGGAACGGACTTCTGTGTCCCAGCAGCATTTCTTCCAGGATCTCAACACCTTCAGCTGCTGCAATCCCTGTTCCTCCCCGGGGTGAGCAGCGGGTTTGCAGTGCTCCCACATAGCATCTGTACTGATATTTGGTTTGGTGCTTGCAAGCAGGTCGATTAGAATTGCAGTCGGATTTGACTTTGTGGAGGAATGGTTCCCTACAGCCGGGGCAGTGGTGCATGAAGGGGTTTGGGATCAAACTGGTCCGGGATCCAGAAATCCAGCTTTCAGTCCCCACTCGGTGGCTGGGGTAAATCCCTTAAGCTCTCTAAGTCTGCGCTTTCCGCCTGTCACATTGTCTCACACCCTTTATCCATTTTGCTTATTTAGACTGGAAAATATTTAAGTTAAAACCTGTTTGTTGCTTCCCATTTGTGCAGAGCAGAGCCCAGATTTCAGCCTGCTCATGCTAAATGTGCTGCTTGTTAGCAGCACCCAGCAGCAGAGGCTACGTGCAAAACTCCCACAGATCCCATTAGTTTCAAAACTCCCACAGATCCCATTAGTTTGGGTCCATCGAAGCTGTTCCCTGTGCCGGGGTGTTGGAGCTCATTGCACTGTCCTTCTGCGATATTGAGGACTCAACGTTTTAGCTCTGCACTGGGCTTGGCTGAAAAATGATTGTAGTTTCTTTATGCTTTCTTGCACCGGGCAGTCCCAAAAACACATGCAGGACCTGACCCAAAGCTTGGGAAAACCGTGTGGTGGCAGAGCAGAATTTTTATCATTTCCCTTCTTTTGTGGTAGTTCTTGACACAGATTCGGGCTAAAACTTCAGAGGAGCTGATCAACAAACTCCTCTCCAGCTTTGGAGATATGTGGAAACAGCATATGTTTCCGGGAGGGGATTTTTATTATAGTTACTTGGCTCAAAGCCTTAAGCTGGGATGGGACCCAGTATGCAAGGCGCACAGAGATAGCGTGGGGAAGGTGCCAATCTGTCCCTGCGTATGGCCAAGAGCACATCACCACGTGTGGTCTGGGGTGGTGGAGATAACCTTCTCCTCGTCTGCTCCAGAGACCATGGGAATCTGTGTAAACGTCACTAAAATAATTCAAACCCTTCGTGCCACTAAAAAGAGTCTCCAGCCTTGTATCTGAAAGATGGTAATCTGATGTTCAGCGAGTTCCTCTCCCTCGCCTAATGGGCTGGTCTTTCTCCAGCACTGTGACACTCGGAGACCACTGAACCTCTCCCCCTCGAGGAAGAGCAGCGTCCCGAGGAACCAGCCTCGGTCTCCTGGTAGATATTCCTCTTCTGGATTGCAGCTAATTTCCCTCATAATAATGCTTTGCATGAGCCTCCCACGTGACGCGAATTAGTGCCAAGCCTGTCTCCATATAAGCAGCATTATAGGTAATGATGATTGCAGCCGCTCGCTCTCCCGGCATAATTATTCAGCCCCCAGCAGCAATCCATTTCAGAGTGATTTGCAGGCAGGACCTTGTGCAGGAGCAAGCTGTCTTGCTTCTCAAAGGAGACGAGAGCAATTGTAAAAGCCTGGTCTGATGTTGGGTGTTTGACTTGAGCGGTGGCCGGTCACCTCCAGAGACCATGTGGAAGTGATTCCACTTTGCAGTCACCCACCGATAAATGGGGGGAATGGCGTTGCTGGTGGTACCCAGCGCCCAGGGCTTGCTGGAGGAGAAGGTGGTGGCTCTTTGGTCCCAGCCTGAGCACTGGGTACCTGGAATGGGACATCCACCGCTCAGAGGTGTTGTCCTGAGCTCGGGTCTGTCCGCTCAGACGTTTCCCTTCGAGTCTTGTGGCTCGTGTTCAAACAACTGATGCGGTCGCGTGTTTACACTGTCAAAGAACACATCTCCGTCTCCAAACGCTCCTCTTGCGCAATCAGCGCTCTCCGCGATTCCGCCCCGAGCAGGAGCGGCTCTGCCAAGCCGTGACCTAACTGCACCCAGGTCCTGGCGATGGGGGAAGCTGCAGCCTGTCCGTGAAGTGGAGCTGGGGCTGTTTAACGCTTTCGGTGCTGCTTTCACCTGGGCACGGGTCCTGTGGCACGGGGCCATGGCACGGAGCTTGCTGGCTGCCTTGCTCTGGAGGGGTGGGTGGGAGGTGCAATGCTTTAAGCTAAGGAGAGTACCACAGCAGCAATTTATTCAGGGTTGTGGTACTAATCTTAATATTTAGGTTTTTTTTTTCTCCTTTAAAAAGTTGCTTTGCCTGTTGCGTGGATTCTTGCAAACGAATTAAAAGCTCAGTGTTGCCCTGTTGTTTGTCCAACTTTTGGCAAGCCTTCAGCATGCTGTGATGAGAAGACCCTTAGCCAGGTGCCTATCAATTCTAGGCTGGTAAGATTTTTTTTTTTTTAAGCTCAACGTGAGGCTTGCATAAGGCTCTTAAAATTAGTGTTGCCTTTCAAGCCAAAGGGCCGGAATAAGGTTTACAAGCCATAAAAGCCTCTTATCAAAGTTGATTTCCTCCAACGCACCTTTCATCTTTTATAGTATTTACTTTTCAAATCCTTGAACTTAAAAGGATTAAACAGGTTAAAAGAAAAAAAGGAGGGGGAAAGAGAAAACAAATAAGAAGGAAGATGGATTGACTATGGATTATGAGAGGCCCGTATAAAATATGAATTAGGAGAAAGTCTAAACAAAGACTTGTCATTTTCTGAACTGCTGAAAGTTAAAGTGTGCTGGAGGTTTAACTTTAGGGAATATTTAATTTCTTTGGGTTATTTTTTCACTTTCCAAAATGAATGGGGAAGAGAGCGGCTGACTAGGGGTATATGGGGAATTTGCATTTTTCTACTCTATCTTCCAACCTCTTTCTGTTCTGTGATGGGACGACCATGTGTGATCTACCCCAGTGAGCTCTTGTCCTGCTGCAAAACCATTTCCCAGGCAAGAAACCTTGCAGGAAGAAAAACAAAGATCTCGCTGGCAAAGAACTGCTAAAAATAGCAAGAGTTGTGAAAGGGATCAGCGATCTCTTCTCCTGTCAGGGAACTGGAAAAGCATCCTGGTGAACCAGAGGCATTTCCAGGACGCTTCCCCGGCCACCACCTCCCCTGCAGCGGTGGTCCGGTGAAGGGTATCGGCAGGAGCAGGTATGGGCAGCAAACCTGGATTTGTTCTGCGGCTGTGCCGCCGGCTTGCCTTCAGTGGCTGTCCCTGGAGAGGTCCAATCCGAGCTGAATTTCACGCCTAGAAAGCGCTCCGAAATTTGCACCCGGACGCTGTGCCCTGCTTCCCTCCGCTCTGCCGTTCCTCGCCCGCCTTCGCAGGAGGCTCTTGTCAACCGACCCATCCAAACCTGGAGGGGAAGGGCTGCTGGCAGCTCTTTTTGGCATGCTCCCCATCCGAGAGGAGCGCATTAAACCTGCTGTCCCCTCCAGAAGGTTGCAATCAGGGGCTCGGCCGGGCTGGTTAGGGGTCACTGGCCGGGTCAGCCCCAGCTGCCGGCTCTGCCTGCCTTGCTGTGGCAGGGTCTGGGGGCAAGCAAAGCAAACATGCCGGGGAGCTCCAGCCAGGAGCGATGCCTGACCTCCCCTGGCCCCGAGCATCCACGGAGGTGGGGGTTTCCTCCGGCCCGCTGGCATGGTGGACATTTCGGTGGCTTGCCTGCATGCGGGGAGCAGAGCAGAGAGCCCCCGGAGATGGCTGAGCAAAATGATGCCACCTTCAAAGAGGATCTGTCTCTTTTTTTTTTTTTTTTTTTTTTTTTTTTTGGTGGCTTGTGGCTGAAGCGGTCTCCCCGCTGCTGCTCTAGCACCGTGTCCAATGCGTGCACCCACCAGGCAGCTCCACCGTCAGCCGTGGCGTTCACCAGTCCATCGGTATTAGGTTGGTCACGGTGTCCCCTCGGCTGAGCTCTCGTCGTTTCAGGGTGGGTGGGAGCAGGAGAGGACGCAGGGAGGGACACGTGGGTGTTTGTACCACCCTCGGCTCCTTCACCGCAGATTTTTTTCCTCTATTCCCCTTCAGGGAAGGGTCATGCGGGGGGGGGCTGGGGGGGGGAGGTTACACAGGCACACACAGCCCTGTGGGACTGTTAATGAGTACCAGAGCCTTTAACGACTCACTGAGATACAGGGTGGCCCTCAGCTGTGTTTTTGGCTGAAATCACTCGTTTTTGTGACTGGTGTAGCTCTGCGGGGTCGGTCAGCTGGAGATACGGGGTGTTGGCATCCTCCGGGGATGCGGTCGGGAGACATCCCCGTCCTCCTCTCGCTGACTCACGCCCGCTCGCTTCGGCAGCCGCATTTTAAATGCAGCTGCTTCGGGCTCTGCTTTGAGGGAGGGCAAATTCCCAGGGTGAAACCAAAAGAGCGGCGCTCGGAGGTTAACAGTTAAACCCAGGGTGCCTCAGAAACCTCCCAGATACCTCCTCTGAGACCACAACTGCTGTGAGTCAACCCGCCGCAGTGTGAGCCTGAGTCGGGGCGATGCCTGTGGTCCGAAGGGTGGAAAGCTCTGGGTTGCTCAGGTAGAGCGAGGTCCCGTCTCCTGCGCGTCGGGAAGCTTCCCGTGGTGTTATGTGCATGGTGCTTGCAACCCTGTCCTTCGCTGAGCAGGAAATGGTGTGAGGGAGGGCAAAGAATGGCAAAAATAATAACCAGAAGTGGTTCAAAGCAGATGCTGTCCTTCCCCGCAGCCCCCGTTTCCCACAGGTTTTCTCTGAAATTTCTCTATCAAAAGCGTTCTTGTTACTGTTAGAGAAAAAGTTGGCAAAGCACATCAAGGGATATGAAAAGACGTTGAGACCTCGGTGCCAAAATCCACTTCAGCTGGTGGAGGAGCAGAGGGGTTAGTGTTTGGGGAGGAAAGTGCTTGCAGGGTGCTGCTTTGAGGAAGGATTAGACCTGCCAGGTGTGTTAATCTCGGCCCTTCCCAGAAGCATCCCAAATTGTTTCAGCACATTTCAATCACCCGCCTGCGCTGCCCAGAACCGCTCTGAACTCGGCCGCTTCTTCACCTTTTGGTGGCTATTTCTGGGGGCTTCTTATTAGATCTTAAGGAAGCGGGTGGACACCCAACCTGGGATGCCTCTCCACCTCTGATCAGCCCCTGCTGCGACACCGTCCCCCCCCCCCCCCCAAGCCCCGCTGTGAGCTGCAGTGCTTGCTGGAGCTACGGCAGCGCTCCGGGATGAATTACTGATGTTTCAGGAGTGGCTGCGGAGGCAGGATTTTGGGTTTGCTTTGTTCTGTTTGATGGTTCTGGAGGAAAACCCTCTGGCCTCTGCCGCTTCGGTGGCTGTCGATCTCGCAGGGATGCAAATTTGGGACCCCAGGCAGCGAGCTGGCAGGAGAGAGGCTGCTTGCCTGCCCGTGCTGCTGTTTGAGAAGGGGCAGCTGCGTTTTGCAAGAGATGTGCGTAAAGTTACCTGCCAAAACTGTGCTGGAGAGGCAGGAATGATGCAGGTGCCGCTTGATGTAGGCAGAGCGAGGTTGCCTGTGCCTTTGCTTAACGACGTGCAGGGCCGGGAGGACTCTTGGCTCTGTTGTCCAAGGGGGGTTCCGATGCTGCTCGGCCATGGGGCAAAGCCCCTTCCAGCTGAAAACAAACCTGGAGGTGGTGAAAGTTAAAAACTCAGTGGCCACAGGCAGCTCGGGTTTGCCTGCAAAGTGCTGGAAAGCGACGCTTTCCAGCCAGGTGTGGGGCAGGAGGGAGTAGACATGGCGTATTTTTGCAGTGAATGTTTTGGGGGGTGATAAAATGCTTCTAAATGTTCTCCCTCAGAGCAAAATCCTTCAACTGGAGGCTCTTAAATTCTTTGCAGAAGTGACTGCTGCACATGGCATGAAAATCCCACCACAAGTGAATGGGAGTTTGCCCATTAGGAAGTTAAATTCCTTCTGAAAATGAGGCTTGGGTATTTCTTAGAGCCTGCTTATAGTTTTACCTTTATTCTCCCTTTATGAGCTGATCTTTTGCTCTGCTATACAGTGAATGTGGCTGTTCTCAGAGGGGTAGGCAGATAGGGATGTTTACCCCTGGTTCTGCTGAAGGTATTTGAAAATCTGCTCCTCCTAATTTGTAGTATTTATGGCCCTTGGGAAAATGTGCCTTCTCTGTCCTCGTGCCTTTTACGTGCACCCACCAGCTCACATCTGCTGCCCAAGGAATGGGGACATGGTAGCTGAGAAGGGGAAGGTTTCAGGAGAGGGTGGGTTTGGCTGAGCAGGGCTCAGCATCGAGTCTACCTTCTCCATTGAGTTGTCCTGGGCCAGGTCCCTCATCTTTCCCCCAACCATCATTACGCTGCGTGAACTCTCCCAAGGGATGCTACCAGTATCCGTCTAGAGCAACCTAGACCCACTGAGCCAGAAGATGACCCCTGAAGACGTTGACCTGGGAGCAGAAAAAGCTTTTTGAGTCTTTTTGGCTGCATGCGAGCTGTTAGGGAGAGCAGTGAGGACAGAGCCCATCGGAGACACGTTGCTGTGATGGAGAGGCTGATGGAGCCCTGTTGTCCCTTGTGGCTGGTGGGAAATGATTCTGTAGCTGCCTGGGGTAGGGTTTTTAATTTATTTTAATGAGCTAAAGGTATTACACAGAAATGTGAAGCCCAAGGTTGGATGGGTGCCGTGGAGCCCAGAGGTGGCTGGGGCTCTTTCCTCGTGCAGTGGTGGGGCTGCGAAGGGAGCCCAGCACCCATCGATTAATTAAAATCTCAAACCCGTGCACAGTCCAGTTTGCCTTGGCTAAAACCAGTGTGAGAAACTTCCTCGCAGCATTTCTGCGTCGTCCAGGCTGAAGTGTTGTCATCCGAGGCTGCTTTGCATGACAATGCCTTGGGCTCTAATTATGCACAAGGATGCTAATAGGCACAGAGCAGGCTGGATCTCCATGGGAAAACTATCTGTTAGCGAGGGGCGGGGGAGAAAAGAAAAAGAAAATCCACCCAAACAAAACAAACCATGACAGTTTGGGAAGGGAGGAGGACTGGGGGTGAGGAAAGGGGACGGGAGGCAGCAGAGGGGTTGAGGAAGGCAAGTATGAAGCTAATAAGGTTCAGTGTTGGCTTTTTCTTGGGGTCTTTTCTCAGTGGTAAGAGGCGTGCCTGTGCTGGGCCTCACCAGCTCCTGCTGCCCGCAGGACTAAGGCGACTGAAATAACTTCTGCAGTGCTGGTATCTGCAATCATCTTGTGCAAAATTGGGTGTCTCTGATTTCCAGGTGTCACATGAGAGTTGTTCTTGCAGTGCTGTGCAGCTGGATCTTGGGTGGGCAAGCAGTAGGGGGAAACTGAGGCACAGAAGAGCTCAGATTTGCCTGAATGCCAGAAGTGTGCGTGGGAAGGCTTGGGGGATCCAGTCTTGCTTTTCTTATGTTCCCAGTGCTTTGCACTCCAGAACTCACTTGTCCTCCTCGTTTTATTTCTCTAGCCTAGCTACAGGGAGCAATCTCTATTTTACCACTGAAGAAAAGGCAGCTGGAAATGAAGGTTTTTGCCCACAGCTGCATTCAGAGGCTGATCTTCCCAAGGGCAGTTGGGTTTTTCTCCAGGATGCCCTGTTGGCTTTTCCTTCCTATGTTTGGCATTTTGCGAAGAGCGGGATATGGGAGGAAGACGGCATCCTCCGCTGTCTCCTCCTGAGTCTTCTCGGCATCGTTTTCCCTTTTTTCTCTCCTACTTTGAGAAGGTTGAGGTGGCTCTGGAATGGGCAATGTTTGAAACTGGTCATGGATGGAGCTGTCTGAGCTTGGTTTCCAGGACCATAAAGCGACAGAGATGGTAACTGCCCATCCAAGGGGAGGGGGAGCGGGACATAGAAACCCCACATGTTACACGAGGGTCTGTCACAGGCTCATGGTATGACAAACTGGGTCTTGAGGCCTTAAGTTTGGCATCTTCAGAAAAGCAGACAAAATTCCTGGCTCTCTCTGAAGAGCTGCAGAAGGTGCCTGATGACCACGCACCTGACACCTGGTCTGGGTTGTGAGAAAATCCACGACAGGCGCATGGATGGGGGCTGCTAAGTGTGTAGTGTTGTTATTAGCCCTCACTGAAATGCTCTCTCACTTAGTGAAAACGAAGAGCATTAAAGAGCCAGGTGCAAGAGTCTAAGCAGCTTAAACCTTTCACTCTCTGTTGGTGTTGATGTAGTCATCTGGCTTTAATGATATTGGCATTACCTGCTCTCTCGGCTTTTAAAAGGTGGGATGTATTTTTAATGTCCAGTTTACAGGGATTACTTCTGCGTTGTTTCTTTCTAACCTCCTCGTGTACCGTGCAAGTCCTGGGTGAGGACAGTCCCCACCTAGCCACCACCAGCAGTTGCCACCAAAGAAAACACAGCTGAAAACACCTGGGCTGCTTTTTCCCTGATCAGACCCCAAGCTAAGCAACATTCTGCTGAGAGCGGCAGGGATGAACCACACTTACTCTACCAGGGTAGGACTCCTTGGGCTTTTCTGCATGCCGAAGGGCTTATCGTGCCGATGGCTAAGGCGAAGGCAAGGTGGGGACCACAGCAAGTGCTGGGTCTGGAGGCTTTCCCCTGCTTTGGTGTGAAGGTATCCCACCCTGTCGTTCCAGACACACGAGGTTTGACTTCTCTGTCAGTGTGAAGCGTGGTCTCCAAATGCTGTCAACACCGATGCTGCTTGTTCCCGTGAGACACCTCACCGGGGAAGGGCTGGAGTGATGGGATTGCCCAGGTGCTGGGGCAGGCAGCTCCCACAGGGATGACATGCATGTGCCCACCCTCACCCAGTTGAGACCAGTAGGGTCTGCTGGGCTGGGAGTGACTCCGGGCCCTGGAGTCTTCCTTGTGCCATCGTAGGGATGCTGGGCTGAGAGGAGCCACCTGCTTCCTCGGAATCACCCTCCTGCTATCTCAGTACCACTGCATAATCTTTTCCCCCTAAACTGAGGGATATGCCAGCCCAATGCTAATGAGCTTGATTGCTTCTCCTTGTTTCACGCCGCATCACCGAGAGGAAAATCCAAGGCTGGTTTGCCCCAAATCGTTGGGGTTTGGGGGAGGGAGAGGAGGACGTAAACATCCAGGGTGGAAAAATAATCATCTGCGAATGAAAAACTCTGGGTTTTACCCTGAGAAAAGGGGGATAGGCAGACTGACAGACCTGATGACAGACCAGGCTCGAAAGCACCCTGGCCCCACAGTGCGGAGAGATGCCTTATTGTTTGATCTGGCTGTGAGACAGATTAGCAGCCCCAGGTGGAAAGTCATAATCTGCATTTAAATGGGCCGGTTATAAAAGGTAGGGAGCCCAGGAGCCCGCAGCATTATGCTGTGTCTTTAGGACTCCGTAATCTCTCTTTATTTTCTCCGCAGTCTGACCTGGGGGCACAGTTTCTAATTACCAGGTCACCCTGCTAATATTGTCATTTCCAGCCAGTGGGTGTGAAACCATAGCAACGCCACATTTGCTTCCAAGTTTCTAGAGGAATAAAATTTGCCTTTTAATCACAGAAAATGACTGGGTGTCTCCCCCCCACCCCAACTTAGTCCTCACTAATGCAATTCACTATTGGGATTTTTAAAAGATATTTCAGATGGGACCTTTTTGAAGCTTCACCTTGTGGCTGTGACCAAAGACAAGGGGCCGAAGTCTCGGTCTGTGCGGTTGTAGGCTCCGAGTAGGCTGGTTTGGATGCCAAAGCTTCCCTAAATGCACATGCTGCTCACTAAAGAAACTCCATACTTTCTTTGTAGTCTGTTTTTTATCTTTAGAGAGTTGTGAGTGAGCTGGTAAAAGAGGGAGAAGAGGGTATCAGACACAACTGAGTTATAGTGATGTAAGCTGTCGTGGCACTGTAGGGACGTCCATGTGTACCTGCTTGGCTTGGCTCAGTTGGGACGTGACCACAGGGATGGTGGCTCCAGCTCATGGATTTCACCTCCCAGTTTGGACAGCTCGGAAAAAGCCCATGGAGAGTCAGGAGGCAACAGGGCTGGTGTGGTGGGCACGTCCTATGCTCTGCGGCGTGATAGCATTGGGTTATCATCCCCTGTGCATCTCTGGTAGCTTGGGGCTTCAAAATGTGCATCTTCCTCTTCCTCTCTTGCATTGCAAGTGCTAAATCAAAGGTGTGTTGAGGCGGGTTTTTGTCCCTTTGGAGCAGACGATTAAAAACTTGAGTGGGATGAGTCCAAAGAGCTTCAAAACTTGGGGAGGCTGGTTTCCAGCTCCCAAGGGCTGTGCTGGCAGACGCCTGGCAAAAATTTGCCCCAATGTAGGAGAAAGTCAGGTCAGGTTTGGGCTGAAACTCTGCCCCTCGGGCCTTCCTCCTGGTTCTGCACGATACGTTTACTGGGTTTCAAAAGCAGTTTCTAACTCAAAGTGAGTCAGACGTGAACTGGAATCACATTGTAAGGTGATTTTCCAGCTGACAGGAGTAGGTTAATTGTAAACTGTCTACTGAAGCTTTAAAACTCCTGTCCAGCCTTATTATTAGCAGTTTAAAATTTATGGAGTGAGACTTTGCTTGGTGATAGTTGGTTTGTGCCCAGACAACGTGTGTAATTAATCCCCGCATCGGGGGAAGGAAAATCAAATGTAAAGCTTCCCCCCCCCCCATCCTTTCCCTCTGACACATCTCAGGGCGTGCAGGGGACCTGGGAGGGCTGCTGGGCAGAAACACTGTCCTACCCGCGCTGAGCTGGAGGACCACATCGGAGCTGTCGCCTTGAGCACCGAGGGTTAAATCCTTTCCAGTAGTGAGAAACTTCACTTTGTATTGAAGGGAACTCCAGGCTGGGGACTAAAACAGTCCCCTGAAACACTGGGAAATTGGACCTTGTGGGGTGCAGATCCCAATGGGATTTGTAAGGAGGATAATGGAGATGATGCCAGATCCAGGGGTTGGAGCTGACCTGCTGCAGGGCAGGGGATGGGACCGGGTTGCCACCATGCAGGTTGCTCACACCGGTACCTCTGCAGCTCTGACTCCGCGTGGGTGTTTTCTGCACGTGGCCGTCTCAGGACGGCCACACGTTGTTCAGCCTGTGGGTTTCCTCAAGTTGGAGCTACGACCTTGTTAAAATTTTTACTTATTTCCAGGCTGAATAGCTGCATCTGTCTGGCTTGGGCAGCCCTTGGACCCGGTTACACCTCTCTCTGTCGGGCCGAAGAGCCGTGTTATTGCGTCTCCGCTCCCGGAGCGCTGCGGTTACAGCGCTCGTAAGCTGCACAGACCGAGCTCTCAGACTTTCTCCCTGTAAAATGTTTTAGTCACTGAAAACTGAGAGCAGCTCCCAGGCAGGTAATTAATTAGAAATGTGAATTTGGAGGCTTGTTTCCCTTCCCTTCATATAGTTGCTGTTATTTCTTATTTCAAACGATTTTTATTGAGCCTCTTATAAACATGACTTTGTTTTAATGAAGAAATAGCTCCCCTCCCCACGCCAGCTCTACAAACAACGTGTCTCAAAGCCCAAGCTGCTCGCCATTGACGGTCTCAGCCTCTACGCGCACGCATGTACACACACACAGAAGCATGCACGCACACACATACATGCAGAATTAAACTGGAATTTCACAGCCGCAGGGTTGGCTGAGCAGCTCTGATCCAGCTCCCCGCGCGTGGGCCAAGCTCCTGTTGACTTCAATAGAGTCTTGCCCGGTTTATGAGCCTTCGGAGCGCAGCCCTGAGCAGGGGCTGCTTGTATAATGGCTATTGCATGATTAGTATTTGTATTACAATAGCACTTCAGGACCCCAATTGCGGCTCAGCGCCCCATTAGAGTAGTCCTTGTACAAACACGTAGTAAAGAGGTGGGCTCTGACCCAAGGAGCTAACAATTGAGGTCTTTATGGCCCCCGAGGCACCTTAGGATCAATTATTTATATTACAGTAGCACTTACGGCATGTCTGTGCCCATGCCGATGTGAGCGGCTGTGGTGTCTGTGGCCCATTCCCGGGAATTTTGGGGTCTGCCGGACGACACTGGGCTTTGCTGCTTGAGCCGTGAACGGCCAAGCAATAACGACCCATTCCCGCTCCAGAGGGGTTAATTCTGCAACGGAGATGGCTTTGCCTTCCCTTCCAGGAGACAGATTGCCGGGGGAGCAGAGGGGTCTGCGGGACCCTTTTCCTCCCCTCCCTCGCACCCTGTTAGCGTGGTCCCGGGTGTGCGACGGGTGCTGCGCAACCCTTTGCCCTGGCCGCATCCAGCCGTCCACCCTCGTAACGTTGGAGCTGGTGCTGCAAACCCAGGGCACGTGGGTGCAGCCCGAGGCTGGGGGTGGCAGAAGGGACAGCAGCGGCTCGGCAGCTTGCAGCGTTGCCCGCAAGCTGCTCCGATCCTGCCCGCGCTGTCGTCTGCATGTGCATCCCCAGCCACTGCCGTTCTGATTGTGCAAATAGCCTGGAAAGCAGGAGGCTTGTGCTACAGATGTTTAAGGCTTTTTTTTCAGTATCCTCTCTGATTCCTTGGACCCATTTGTGTTTAAGGCTTTTTTTCACTATCCTCTCCAACTCCTTGGACCCGTTCGTGCCTTGCGTGTCTAAGCTCTCCTCTCTCCCCACCTTTTCCAGATGGGTTTATCTTTACGGCATCGCATCCAAGCATCTTAGTCAAATTTTGCTGGTGTCAGCAGAGAAAGGGGGGCTTGTGTTCGTCCCCCCTTCCTAAGACACCTCTCCTGGGGTGTGACAGCAATTCCCTGCCGGGGGCTGGGGAGTCCCAGCTGCTGAGCGTGGTCCGGGGGGGGACCCTAACGCTGAGATGCGGGGGGAAACCCAGCTTGCTCTTCTCACTTTGACACATAAATCTCCATCTCATTTAACCACCTAACTCCTGGAGTTGGGCCCTGAAAAAGGAAAAGAGAAACCCTAGCAAATCTCGGTTGACGCTCTGCTGTGATATATCGCTGTTACGTGTCCCAAATGCTACAGCTGGGCAGGAGCCGCAGCCGATCCCAGGATCCCGGCACACAGCTGGCTGTGATCTTGCCTTCTCTCTTGGAGAAAGCCCCGGCTTTTAGTACGATGTCAACATGAACAGCTGGCTGAGGAAATGCAAATTGAAGCTACATTTCTGAGCAGCTGACACCGCTGCAGGCGGCCGGCACGCAGAGCTGTGTGTGGCTGTAACTGGCCGGGCGTAGAGTCCGGCACAACGGGGCATTACAGGGACCTGGGCAGAGAAGAAGGGGTGTGCCAGGGCTGCTTTGAAACTTTCTCCCCATTTTTTTTTTTTTTTTAAATTTAAAAAAAAAAAAGGCTTATTTTTTTCTGCCAAAAAAAGCAAACTCATCACTAAACCAAAACACGATACTGCAAAAGGGAAAGCAGCCAGGCGCATGGCTCAGCTTTGCTTTGCCTGTCATTCTGGCCCTGTGGCTTTCTGCAGGAGCTGGGGGGGCTCCACCGGTGTCCCCCCCACCCTGCCTTGCCTGCAGCGCTGCCGGCGCTCCCCGACCCGCCGTGCAGCATTGCAGCAGCCCCGGTGCACATCTGTCCCTGCGCCCGCTCTTATCTGCTGCGGCTCAAACCTGCCCTGCAGCATTGTGAGAGTTCCCTTCAATTCATTAAATTTTTTTTTTTTTCTTTCCTCCCCACCCCTCCTGCTCTGCTTTCTAGCACAAAGTGCCCTGAAGCTTTGCAGCTTTTTCCAGCATTTTTCTCTCTCTCGGTGTCCCCCTCTGGTTCTCCCCCCATGCAGATTGCAGCCCCCCGGAGCGGGGCAGAGCCCCGGCGGTGGGTGGGCAGGAAGCTCGGAGCTGCCCTGGGACCAGTGTCCAGCTTGGCTTTCCCAAATGCAGGCCAAGAGCATTAAAGCCCACACCATAAGTAAACAGTGGAGAAATTATAGGTCCAGGGTTGGGTCATGAGCTTTGCTCTTTTGGTTTCTTGCAAGGAAGATATCCCCGGGATGCTTCCAGCTGGAAGGTGGAGAGGGAGGGAGAGGGGGGAGCTGAGCACGGCTGTTTCGGGACAGAAATGCCACCACAGACCCCCGAGAGCAGCTGGGGCTTTGCTGCGGCTCATTGTGGTGCTGGTTGCTTGGGATTGTCTCGGCTCTGTCCCGCTCCCACCCTCTGGTTCTCGCTGCGCCCAGTGCAAACTGGGGCCGGGGGGGGATGCGAAGGGTCCCTCCAGGTCCAGACCCCCGGAGAAGCGGGCAGGCAAAGGCTGTCCCGTTTTTGGGACGTTTTCCAGCTTGTCGCTGGGTAACAGCCCAACCCACCCACACGAGCATCAGAAAGACATTAACCGGTTTATTGAATTGTTAGTCTGCAGCCGGCTGCCGCTCTCGGCAATGCCGGTGACGGGCCTGCCAAACTCTCCCCGGGGCTCCCGGGCTCTTCCTCGCCATAACGCCGGTAGCTGCGTTTGTTCTCCTTTCCAAAGGAGCACCAAATCCAAAAGTTGCAGCGGGCAAAGTCCGAGCGGGGCAGGGGAAACCCGCCACGTGCTGCAGAAAAAATGGCTGGGACCAAAGTGTTCCCACCAGCCGCGGTGGCTGATTGCACAGGTAAATAGTGACACTGACCCTAACTAATGCACAAAGTAAATGAATCCCTTTCAGTTAATTGGCTTAAGTGTTACTTGTAGCAAGAGTAAATATTTTACAACTGTGCGGAGGCTTTGCATTGCAGTCCTGAGCTCTTTGTGCTCTGTACCGAGCAGCGTCCCTGCCCCGAGGTGCCCGCGATAAGCCCGGCTGCTCCGGGGAGCGGGTCTCGCTGCTGGGGTCGGGGGTGGGCTTTTCGGCCAGGGAAAGAGGCTGGAGAGAAGAAACTGTTGGCAAAGTAACATTTGATCATTGGTCTGGTAGGGTTTATTAACCCCGAGGTGTCCTGCAATGTGCTCGGCTCGCGGCGCGGGGCTGCCCCGTGCTAAATGCTGCTTCTGTGAAGAGCCCGGGTCAAGTTATGACCTTTTTGCAGAAGTTTTCCTATGTGGATAACTGTGCCCATGGAGGGGAGGGGACCCTCGTGCCGTCACCAGTGACCTTTGCAATGATGCCGGCAGCGGGTGCGTGCTTCTCAGTGTTGGGAACCAGCGGGGCAGAGGACTGGCGAAACTCAGCACAGCTGTGCCCCAGGGCAGGGGTAGGGCAAGCGATGCTGCAGGTTGAGGTGGTAAAGCTGTGGGCTGGATTGCCCGGAGCGCCGAGAGCTGCTTCTGCGTACCAGCGGGGTTACAGACCCCTGAATTTGGAGCCGGGATTTATTTGGGATGGGGTTGATCGGAAAAGCAATGCCTGGCCAAGTTGGGGTGCCTGCGGGAGAGCAGGGCTCAGGGACGAGCAGTGACATTGATCTTTGAGGATGATAACGTGTCCCGCTTGGCTGTTCAGGGGATTTCCAGCTTTTTTGGGGGAGAATTTCAGCAGTTTTGTAAGAATGACCTGAAAGCCCAAACCCCCATGGCAGCTCCTCTCCCCCCCCGGCTAGTGCTCAGCATCCTCCCAAACCGGAGCAGAAACCCCCCCGGCCGCGGTTTGGGGACAGCTGGAGCTCGGTTGTCACCTTTGGAGTTCACACCCCGAATTGTCGCCCTGGCCGAGTCCGGTTTTGCCCGTCTCCGAATCCCATTGCTTCCCCAGCATCTGCCAGGGCTTCCCTCGCTCTGACGGCTGGGCTCCGGACCTGCCCTGATAAAGGAGGGGGGACACCCCACGCCCCATCAGTGAAGCCAAAACCATCCTGGGGCTTCAGCGTGGCCCTGGCGTTGCTTAATAAATCAGACACTGGTGGGGTGTTTAACTTTTAATACAATGTATATTTATTGCAAACAATAATATACAAAAAAAAAAAAGGTAAGTTTCATAAAGAGAAGGATCTTGCAAACAAAACAAAACAAACTTACCTAAAGCCAAAATATGATTTAAATGACAGGTCTTTTAAGTTACAGAAATACTTTAAAAAGATCTGCTTTTATACAGAAATAGAAAGATGCCATATTATAAGAGTGCTTTAAGATTTTTTTTCTTCTACTGAATCCCTAAAAAAAAAAAAGTTAACAAATATATCATTTTTTTAAATAAAAAAAGTTTGCTGTCTTTTTTAAAAAGCAATCCTTAACTGTTCAGCCACAGCTTCACCAAAGTCAGTGTCCCCACCTCAAGCCAGTTTTGGGGGTGGAAGGCTAAAACGGTGCCGCCCCTGCGGCACGGCCGGGGCGTTGGGTCTCGTCCTCGCACGAGCTCGTGTGTCCCAGAGAGCTGAGGCAGAAAACAAGGCAAATGATTCAGTGATACGCTACATTTGCAATCTTTAGTTTGTACAAAATTTTTTTTTTCCAGTTTATCCTTAAGACAAAAGAAAAAAGGAAGAGCACAAGTTTGTACAAACCCAGGACACAGATTCCAAAAAGAATAATAATAATAATAATAAAAAAGAATTAAAGAGATAAATAAAGGACTGGTTACAGTTTAGACCATAATTTAACAGGCACGGTTACCTTCCAAATAATGCTCCGACAAATACAATCGCTTTTGAAAGGACTTAAAAATAGGAGGGAGATTTAAAAAAAAAAAAAAAAAAAATTGTGATTAAAAACTGCTCTTCTCACAAAATAAATAATTTAAAGTATCTGTGATGTCCCGTAAGCAGAGAGGAGCCCCTGGATGGGTTTTGCATCAGGCCTAGGGTGGACTGGAGGTGGTGGAGGGGGTCGAGCTCTGCCCCCCCAGCCCCAGGGATGGGCAGAGCTGGGGACAAGTGATTATCACAGGGCTGCTTTTAAGGCTTCTCAACAGCACTTTTTGCTGTTTTGGTTTGTTTTTTGTTTTTTTTAAATCTTTTTTGTTTTTCTTTCTTAAGGCTCAAGGTTATTAAAAAATAAAGTTAAAAATCTCCTCCTGGCTGGTTTTGCTATTAGTTAGAAAAATAAAGCCTCTCCCATGCTCGTCCCCACGCAATCTCAGCTCGCATCTCCCGCGCCGCAGAGCTGACCATTGCTCAGCCTGACGCTGGCCACTTAACAGAGCTTTGTTCTGAGTTAAAAGCACGCCGTTTTGCTTTTTTATTTTTATTTTTAGAGAGAAAGACACTTATCTATACAAAAATACCTCTGACTGCAAGAAAACCTAGGACTGCTCCACTAAGTGTTGTTTTTTTAGCTGTTGGAAAAATAAGAGCATTTAAAAAAATCTCTAAAAAATATGTATAAATCCCCTCAAATTGGTAACGAATCATACACAGTACATACTAAAAAATATTTAAAATAGAGAATATTCCTCACAGAGGACTCTGAGTTTTCTCTTTTTTTTTTCCCCCCCTTTTTTTTCTTTTTCTTTTTTTTTTTTAATTACTGCTAAAAAAAAAAAAATCATTACAAAAGTCCAGAGAACAGACAGCTGAGCTGGTTGGTTAGAAATCTCATCTCCATGCCGCGCCCTGGAAGCTGAGTTAAAGTCCAGTCCTTGGAAAGTCTGTCCCGAGTTTTGCCGGTTCTCGGAGCGGTCTGGCCACTTCCTGGAGGATGCTGTAGTGCAGAAGGCTCGAGGCGCTCTCTCCTCCCCGCCAGCTTTAACTTTAGCGTCTTTTTTTTTTTTAATTATTATTTTCATTTCGAAGAAGGAGAAAGTCTGAGGAAGTTCTCCGTTCTTCTTGTTGCTTCTTTCGTGCTTTTTTGAATATTTTTTTTTTAGTTTTTTTCTTTTTTTTTTTTCTTGGGAAAAACAAAAAAATGGCTTTAGGGTCTGGTGAGCTGTGTGTAGACGGGCTGTTCCCAGTGCTGCGGGCTGTGGGTCTGGGGGATGGAGGGGACCCCCGAAGTGTCTGCGATGGGGGTGTACATGGGGCGCTGCGTGGGGTTCATGTAGGTGAAGGTGGAGTAGAGGCTGCTGCTCTGGCCGGCGGCGTGGCTGTAGTAGGAGCTGGAGTTCTGGTGGTCGGTGTAGTCGTACTGGGAGCGGGTGATGGTGGGGTAGGAGGAGCCGTAGTGCTGGAGGTTGAAGGAGCTGTAGTTGAGCTGCTGCGGGGAGTGCTGCTGCTGCTCGCTGTAGTGGCTGGGGCTGAGCTGCTCCGTCTTGATGTGCGTCCTCTGCTGCGCCTGACCCTGCTCCCCGCTCAGCGCCGGCAACCCGTGCTGCGGCGGCGGCTGCGGCGGCGGCTGCGGCGGCGGCTGCGGCTGCTGCTTGGACATCCAGACGTGGCCGGCCCCGGTTTGCGAACCCGCCGTGCTGCTGATGCCGTAGCTGCCGGTGTAGGTGACCTGACCGGTTTGCCCGTGGGTAACCGGGACCCCCGGGTGACCGTTCGGGGGAAGGTACTGATCGAACTCGTTGACGTCGAAGGTCTCGATGTTGGAGATGACGTCGCTGCTGAGCTCGCCGATGTCCACGTCTCGGAAATCGATGTGGGGCGGCTGCCGGCCGCCTTCTTGCAGAGGGCGACCCTCCCGCTTCAGGTCCTGCTTGCCGGGCTGCGCGTCCGTCTTGGGGGTGGTGGGGGGCGTGGGGGGGCCCTGCGATTGCCCTGCGGGAGGAAGAGAAAAAAAAAAAGGCCACGGGCGTCAAGGAGGGGTGTCACCCCCGCGGGTCCCCGATAACGCCGTTAATAGTTAACCCGCGGCCGGGCGGATAACAGCGCGTCGCTTCTGCCAGCGGTTGCGGCGGGGAACGCAAACATCTCCAGGTGCGAGGAACGCAGACGCGAGCCCTATCAGCGCCGATCTGTTGCGCCGGGTAAAGTTGCCGAGCCTTCAGATGTGAGCCGCCAGAGCGGGGCCATCTTTTGGTTTATTTATTTATTTATTTATTTTTTTTCTCCAAAAAGGATGGGTTCATGTTTCTGCTGGCAGAGGGGTTGGAAGCGGCCGCAGGGGCTGGCACACCGGGGTGAGAGTTGCTACGGGCAAGGCTCGTGGGCAGCTCTGCCCCTGTCGTCCCCTTCTCACTACATTTCTGGGTCTCCCTCCTCCCCCCCCCCGCCACTTACCCAATCCCAATTTCAGCCTGGTTTGGAACACAACTTTTTGTAGGTAGCCGTGACTTACCACCCACCCCCCAAACACCCTGCCAAAAAACTTTCTGGTACCCACCCGAGTGCTCCCCGGGGGAGTGCACCTCGCTGATGCTGGAGGACGACTGCGGGGAGTCTGCCTGCAGCGCCTTGAAGATGGCGTTGGGGGAGATGTGGGTTTGCTCGGAGCCTTCCTCCTGCTCCGACTGCCCGTTCTTCACCGACTTTCGCCGCCGCGGCTGGTACTTGTAGTCGGGATGGTCCTTCTTGTGCTGCACCCGCAGCCGCTCGGCCTCTTCCACGAAGGGACGCTTCTCGCTCTCGTTCAGCAGCCTGGAGGGGGGGGGACATGGCGGGCGAAGGGTCAGCTGCAGCTCACGAGGGGGGGGCATGAGGGACTCCCCCCAGCCTAAATCTCTCCCAGGGATCCCCCCCGAATGACAGTGCAAAGCCCCCCACGACACCGAACGCCCTGGCTGGGGCACACACTGGCTGTCACCCCCGCTTCTTGCTCCCCCCGGATTGTTTTGGTGGCTGAACAAGAGGTGCAAGAGTCACAGCAGGGTCTGGCCCTCGCCCTCCCCGTCCCGTCCCTGGGGTGCTTTAGGTGACGACCCCATCGCTGCCTGCCAGGGCCAGGTTTGCTCACTCCTTTCTCCTCCCTGCCTCAAGAGCAGCTGCAAATTTAGGATTTCCCCCCCCCCTCCCCCGCCCTCCGCCCCTTCTGCAGTCACAGAGTAAGAGGCGGCCAGGTGACTCACTTTCCTTCTGTTTTTCTCCCCTCCCTGCCTTATTTTGGAAGTCGGAGGGCACCCAGCCATGCGCCACTCATCGCACCCACCCACCCACCCGGGGCTTGGCACAGCATCGCGGGCGCTCGCCCTGCGCCCGGCTTCTGCCCCCCAAACCACCCCCCCCTTCCTTGCCCCGCATCGCTTCTCCTCCCGGGGCCAAGCTGATGCAATCCAGAAAACCATCATTTCCTCTGGACAAGAGTACAAACAAACAAACGCCAAGGCAGGCCCCGCTCGCCCGGCCGTGGGGGCTCTGTTAGCCCCCCTCCTGCCCCGTGGGGTCAGCTTCCACCCGGGACATTGCTCAAGGGAAAGAAACCACTTGCAAGCCCAGAAGGCAGCCAGAGGGAACTACTTTTCCTGCTTTCCCCTTACTATTCTTGGCTTCTCCTACGCCAACCAAGTTTGCCGGCACATGCAAAAGTTTCCGGCGACTTTTCTGGGCTTTAAACCATCCATCCTCTCCCTCCTCTGACTGCTGGTAGAGGTTAGAGCAAACTTTGCAGGCTCCAGCCTCCCTCCCCAGCATCCCCAGTTTCCCCCCTTTTGCTGACCCGACTCGGCCTCCCCGCTCACCTCCAGAGCTTGCCCAGGGTTTTGCTGAGCTCGGCGTTGTGCAGATGCGGGTACTGGTCGGCCAGCTTCCTTCGGGCCGCCTGTGCCCACACCATGAAGGCGTTCATGGGTCTCTTCACGTGGGGCTTGTTTTTGCTGGATCCGTTCACCCGGACCGGCATAGGGACCAGGGTCCAGTCGTAACCCTTGAGCACTTGGCTCACCGCCTCTCGGATGCACACCGGGAACTTGTCCTCGTCGCTCTCCTTCTTCAGGTCCGGGTCACCCTTGGGGAAGGTGTTTTCTTGGGGTCTGGTGTTCTCCGTGTCCGAGCCGGATCCAGAGGGGCAGGGAGACCCGGCGGAGTCATCCGACATGGTGGGGCTGGGGGCGTCGGAGATACATTTGTCCTGTTCTTCTGTCATTTTCATGAAGGGGTCTAGGAGATTCATGCGAGAAAGTGGCAGAGGGGGGAACGGGGGGTGAAAAAATGAAAAGTAAAAAAAAAATCAGGTGGCTAAGGGGCAGGGAAGGGTTAAAAAAAGTAAAACTAGGAGAGGCGAAGTCTCCACCAGCTTGAAGCCGGGCTGGGGAAGAAGAGGGGGAGAGCTGGAAAAAGTTTGCAAAAGTTTGTTTTTTATTATTGTTATTTCTCCCTACCCCTCTTAAGTCAAAAAAACACCACCAAAAGAAAAAATATCAACGACCCAAAGCCACAAGGCAGGGGGGGAAGAAACTTTTGCAAGTTGCAGGAGAGAAAGGACGGCAGGAGGAGGGTCGGGGGGGGGGGAAAAAACCCAAAAACCCCCAAAAACCCCGGAGCGGCGGTGGCGGGAGGCCGGGGTCGGTCGGGCAGAGCGGGACCGTGGGGGGGAGTGGGTGGGTGGCCGTCGGGTGGGCAGCGCGAAGCCGGGCGCGCCCCGCCGGTCTCCAGCGCGGCTCTGCGGCCCGCGCCGCGGCGCGGGAATAAATACTCTCCGCGGCGATTTCGGTTCGGGAGCTTTCCGCCAATGGGAGGCCGGCCCCCGGGGGCTGGCGCGAACGCTATTGGTTAAAGCCCGGGCGGAGGGGCGGGGTCTTGGCGGGGCGCGTAGAGGCGCTCAGCGCCGCGCAGGGGAGGAGGAAAAGTTAAGATTTTTTTTTCGGTTTTTTTTTTTTTTTTGGGGGGGGGGGGCAAGCGGCCGCGGAGCAGCGAACGCCTTTTGCGCGGGTGCGGAGCGGCGGCGGACCCCAGCCGCCCCATTTTATTTTATTTATTTTATTTTTTTTTTTTTTTTTTTTTGGGCGGGGGGGATTCCCGGAACGAGCATTGGGGGGGGGGGGGGGCGAGCTCTCCGCGGGCGCGGAGGGGGTGGGTGGGTTTGGGTTTTGGGTTGGGGGGGCGGTGCGCGCAGCCGTCCAGAGGGGGCGCCAAAAGCCCAGGAACGGCGCGGCGGGGGCGGGGAGCGCTGCGCGCCCGGGCGGGGGGGGGATGTCCGCGCCCCTCCGCGGGGGGGGGGGCGTGAAACCTAAAATACCCCAACCCCACTTTATTATTTTTTTCTTTTTTTGGGGGGGGGGGGGGTGTCTCCCCGCGCCCCTCGCATCCCGCGATATCATACCCCCCTTTTTTTTTTTTTTAAATTTAATTTTTTTTTTTTTTTTTTTTATTTCATTAAGCCCGGTGGCCCCCACGCTGTCCCGCGGGGGGGGTGGCGGACCAGGCTCCGCTCTGCGGCTTGGTGTCACCCGTGCTGGAGCTCTGGAAGGGGAAAGGGGGTTGCGCCCCCCCCCCCCCCCCAAAAAAAAAAGTTTTGCCGAGTTGACCCACTATTGTCATCAAAACAAAAAGCAAACAAACGGGCGCTGGGAGCTTTCCAGGGTTATCTCTAGATAAATGCAACTATTTCTCTTTATAGCGAATCGTGTTTTATTAGCAAACTGCTTTTCCATGCGCGTAAGAATTAAACCTCAGGGATGCTGGCAGGAGAGAAGTCATTACCTAGGCAGACAATAAAGCAGATCTCGTCTTTTAAGGTTTAAAGGAGAGGGGGGGGGTTCGGTGAGAACTGAATTTCAGCCCAGATTACAAGGCAAGCTGCCCTCCGGCCCCCGCGTCCCTCCCTGCGCGCTCGGCTCCACGAGCGTGTTTCGGGGGGGAGAGACCTTCAACCCGTTCTCCCTTTACAAAATGCGCAGTACATAATTTTTCATTTCAACTCGAGCGTTAAAGTTGGTGCTTTATCGAAGCCGCTTCAATTTGCTGCTTTGATTTGCAGCCTTTGTCCTGTTGGACAGTCCTCGGGGCAGTGGCCGGCTCGGTAGCCGCAGCCTGGTGTGGAACCTTTATCGCAATTATTACCGTTCCGTTAATAAGTGCGTTTTAAAGGTATTGGAAATGGCACATAAAAAAAAGTCAAAAAAAAAAAAAAAAGAAAAAGGCAGCGGGGGAAGGAGCTCTGAATAAATGCATTTGAAAGCAATCTCCCTGGTAGACCCTGCTTGTCTTTTGCTATCTTTCCCTGAGATTTTTTTTTTTTTTTTTTGGCTTGCAAACTTTTGGAAAGTAGTTTTCTTTGGGTGAGTTTAAAGGTAAGTGTCTGTCCTGTTTCCAGAGCCTTTGTCTGAAAGAGCAGGGGGACTGTGAGCAGAGGGTGGTTTTTCTTCCTGAGCATTTGGGGTTTCTTACGCCTGCGACAGCAAAGACGGTTTTCACAGCGTTATGCATCCTTACTTTGCTAAACGCGCAGTAGTCCGGGAGAAGATATGCTGAATTTTGTATTGTTATTTGCAGGGGAAAAGGTAAACACAGTAAACGTTAAAGGAGATAATTTTGAAATATTTTCCCTTGGCAATTTCAGCTCTAGGCTAGTGCATGAGTGGAATTCAGCTCAACAAATCTCTTTTAATATATGTATTTGCTATAGGAACATCAAAGAAAACTCAGGCAGTAGATTGTTCTTATCTCAGCTGGAGCTGCTGTAGCAAAAATCTGAACAAATGTACCTGGAGGAGAAAAATATGGTGACAACAGATTGTTCCATGGCTTTACTGCTGATTGGCAGAGATAAACACAAAAACAATTTGGGAGGATAATTGATTTAATGAAAAGTGTAATAATTAGAACATTTTTCATTCTGAAAGTCCATCTGCTGAAAGGGACTCTGCCTTTTCATTACAAAAGAATCTGTTTTAACAAAAGAAAGTGGTTTGACAAGTTTGAACAATAAACAAAAGAGAAATGGAAAAGAGCTTTCCAGTTATGTTATCACATGTAATTTTATAATTTCTGAATTATTATTTTTAATTTCTGTTCCATGGACTATTTAGACGATATGGACAAGTTGATTAATCACAGTCATTTTTGCAAGGTTAGAAGTTTCCTTTAAAGCGACAAGCTGTTGCTGCTTTTATGTCAGGATGGAAGTTTTCTTTTCTTTTTAAAGAATTAACGTTGTTTTATCGTAAGTGGCAAGCTCAGATATCAGGAAAGATTTTTAGCAAGAAGCGCGCGGATAGCCCTCGTTTGATGTTTTCTTTCTGCCTTGTGCTAAATCAAATCACCGGTTTTTAGGAAACAAGCTTTCCAAGCCTCTGAGCAGAGAGCGAAGGAGTTTCGGTAGCGAAGGGAATAGCACCCGTGTGGGGTGTTTGGGGAGGGTTTTCCCTCCAACCTTACAAATACAATACCGATGCGCGGCAGATCCCTCGTGCCAAAATAAGTTATGTTTTACCGATGTTTTGTGGGAGCTGGGGGGGGGGGGTGATCCGTCTCCCCCTTTTGCACCTGATGAAGTTTGCTCCTTCCTAAAGCCTGCGTGCCTCTCCTCCCCGCTGCAGGCGGGCCGACCCCCCCGGCCAAGGGCTGGCGGTTTGACGGGCGCTGTGATGTCACCCCGTCCCCTCTGACCTCACGCCGGGCCGGCGGCGTCTCCGTGCCCTGGCACAAAGCGGTTCCCCCCCCACCGGGTCGGTGAGAAACCCAAGTTGAAGCTGGCGCTGTCTCCCCGTCCAGAGAAACGCTCTCCCTGCTCGCCCTTGCCACGGTGCGACATGGGGGCAAAACTGCGGGATTTGGGTTCTAGCGGAATTCTCGGAAAACACAGGTGTTCCCGCACCAGATCTCTTAATTTTGACAGCAAACCCGTATCGATCGTTGATCGATGGCACAAAACACGAACGTCAGATACGATCGTGCCTTTGAAGTGAGCCTGCTCCGGCGTTTTTGGCAAGTCCCGGGGGTGGTGCAGCGCAGTTAATTGCAGTGTAATTATCGCTCCCTCCTATAAAAATCGCTCCCTCCTAAACAATGATATTTTATTAAAAACGAGAGTTGTGCTGCATCCCACCAAGCACAAAATAAGCCGAACAGCTTCTGTGCGCTCTGGGTTTTTCCTCTCTAACGAAGGAGGGCTGCGAGCCGGGAAGGGTCAAGCCGTCCCCTTGGTCGCCGCCAAACGTTTTCACGCGCAGTGCAAGATGTTAGCGTTTTAGTTAATTTTTCTCCATCACCTTTTTCCAGGCGCGGTCGGGTCTCCAGGGCAAGGTATCTTAACATCTTTCCCGTTTGGGCGTTACTGCATTAAGCGACACGTATTTCTTTCCCATCTCAAAAGCGTTACCGATGCAGGAATGGGGCTCGCGCTTTGGTTTATAGGGTGACCTGCCCAAAAGCCGTGGGACCAGCCGACCCTCGATGATCCTGACCCTCGATGTCGCGACAGATTCCGCCCGATGCGGAGATGACCTCGCGCCAGGGCTGTTGGACGTGTCTGCCACGGCCTCCGGGGCAGGGTTTGCAGCCTCTGCCTTGCGCAGAGCTGCGGTCCTGTCCCCTTTTGTACTATATCTATTTATTTTTCAAAAGCCCCAGCGTTTCTCAGGCATGTTCTGACATGTCCTTATCGGAAGGTCATTGTACAGTTAAAAAAAAAAAAAGAGAGAAAGAGCAGTAGCTGATTGGTGATATACTGGGGGCAGAACTGTCATTCATTTTGTAAATGTAGCTGAGAATTCCTTGATGTTGTATATTTACGTCATTGTATTAATTTTAAAAAAATCTATTTCTCTGGCCTGTCATGATAATATACCACCCTCGAAAGCTGCTATGGCTTGAGCTGGAGACAACGCAGTGTGTTGATTTAAGCTTGGCAAATGCTGACCTGGGAATGGGCGAGAAAGCTGAAGGACGAGCATTTTTTCCCCCCTTTTTCAGCATGTAAGGTAACAGGGAGCCTGAAGACTCCAAGGCAAGTGCCTGAAGGATATTTGCTTTTACGGCGTTTTAATTCCTGCCTAAAAACACTGTCTTGATGGACTCACTGTGTAGAATAAAGTGAAAGAAATTCAGAAGTTTCAGAAGAATAACCTCAGCGCTGCAGTAAAATGATTCTGATTATTTACAAGGGCTGAGCTGGGTGGCAGTGTTAATTTGACCACGTCTGTCTGTTTTAGCTATTAAATAACTGCACACTCATTGTGGCTGGTGAAATAGCATCACTTTAAATAGCGTCGAGATTTACCACTTAAAAAATAATCCTGGGAACACGAAGCTGCCGGGGGCCGGATCCTGCCGGGGGTGATCAGTGTTAGGCTGAGTCTCAGAGATGATGGTAAAGGCGTTGTGGTCTTTTGGATCAGAGAAAGGCTTTTTCCCCCTGGAAAAAAGTTTTGAAAATGCTGAAAATATGAGGGTCTGAGAAGAGGATGGGGGAAAGACAGGGATTTTTAACTCGCTAATAAGAAATCCCGGTGCTGATCAGCAGCTCCCCGGTTTGCTGAGCTGCTCCCCCGCAGGAAAATCCAGTGACGGATTTATTCTCACTCACATTTTGGAGTCCAGATCTCCGAGCTGAGCAGCGCCGGAGGAGTTTTAACACTCCCTGGCTCCCGCGCAGGCTCCGCCATAGTAAATAGACATAACCTCGCCGTTCTTCTCTGCTCTTTCTCCCACAGCTGGAAACCGCTGCGTACAACCTTGTACTTCACAAACGCTCTTTTCTGGAGATTAAAGTGATACGTTTTGGGGCTGTTTATTTATTTATTTATTTGCTTGCAGAGTTTGGCTCGAAGCTCTGCAAACTTGGGTAAATGGAAAATTTATCAGGCTCAGTTAAAGTGGAATGGAAATACCCTCCTAAAAGTGCCGGATTTTTCTCCTAGGAGAAAAAGAGGAGAATTTTTTTTTTTTTTCCCCTAAGGTGCACCTTTAACTCGTGTGACTACTTTTGGCCTGATCAGAGGTGTCTGTTGCTCTGCTGTTGGCTGTGGCTTTGCCTTGTTTGCCAGCCACAGCATCCCCTGGCCGTCCCCTCAGAGCGGATGTCAGCCAGAGCTGGAAGCGGTTCTCCATCGGATGCTAAGATAAATCAATCTGGTTCGAATCACTCAGGGTAAACTGATCAAAGCCAAAAGTAAAGCTCCGGTAATGAGGACAAAAGACATAGTTTTCATTCATAACAATACTGAGCTCTCTAGAAAAGGAGAAATGCCTTAGAGCGAATGCTGGCAACAAGTGGTCAGCATCAGCTTCTACCTATTTTTTTTCATTTTTTCTTATAAATGGATGAGCGCCGCACCGTCGGTATCGCTGCCTGCATTCACGGTGGCTTCAGCCACCACCGCTCACCTCCCTGTGCTCGTGCAGGGATGTGCGTGGCATCGCGAAGGCTCGCTCTCTTAGCGAGGTTAGAGAGAAGTGTGATTGCTTTGCAAGGTATAAAACCTGCTTATAAATTAAAAAAAAAAATCTCAACCCAATTATAAGTCCTGGTGGATTCTAGTTTTTATATATATATATTTTTTTTAGTTTTATTTTGATCCATTTGTTCCGTACAGCACACTCCTAGAAGCGGCAGTTCGGGTAAAGCGTGGAAGCGAGCTAACATGCTGTGCAAATTGTACATGATGTTTCATAGTCACATACAGATAAATAAATGGCCGTAATTTTAAACCGGTCCTATTATGTTTTCCAAGCAATAGTTCAAATTACACAGCCCAGCGACAGCTTACAAGAAATCCATCAGAATTGGAAAGGGGAATAAAACTGCCATTCTCTCTACCTGTTTGTGCAGCTCCTTGCTAATGCAGGGAGAGCCCGACTGTTTATTTGGAGAAGTAAAGTTGTGGAAATATACTTGGAGGGTGTAATGTGGACAGCACGTGTTTCTGGGAGCTACCTGAAGTCTGTGTCCTAATGGCTTGCAGATGTCCCTGGGTCACCGATTTCCTATGGGCCAACGAACGCGGCAGCGCCCACCCCTCCCGCTCTTCAAATTAAAAAAAGAAATTAAAAAAAAAAAGGGGATGGTGGATATGGGCAGGGGGGAGTTCGACTTCTGGAACTTGTAAAATTGTTTGTTTGGGTTGTTTCCAGCTCCCATCCCACTGCTGCTCCTGAGTGATTTGGAAATTCTAGCTGCCAGGTCCATGTTCGGGTGGAATGATGATTTATTTGAAAAATAGAGAAATCTGCTATGGGATCACTTTTAGTTTGCTCAGGGTGGGGAGTTTATTTACACTGGGATTATTTATGTAAAAAACCTGCAGTTTTCTCTACTGAGTAATAAACAGGGATTTGTTTTAGTTTTTTATATATATATCTAAAGACAGACTCACGTATGCATGCGCTCATATATACTGAAAATATGGATATCTGTGTCTTGCTGTTCCTCTTCTATGCCAAGTGCATAGCTATGTGCCCGAGCGCTATATAAATATTTTATTTTACATATAACATAAATCTTCAGACGTGTCTAAGAATTTAGAGAGCAAGTTTTTTGCGTTTTGTGTTGTATTTCTTCCTCGGGGCTGCTGGATGGGGAAAGCGAAGGGTGTGCTCAGGGCCACCCTGTTCCCTCGCTTTTCGGTGTCTGGTTTTGTGTAAGTCCCGACGGGCACCCACCGCGGGGGATGCTGAAACCGCCGCAGTCCGGGTTTGTTTTTCTTAAATTTGGGCACTTTTTTGCCCTGGTCTCTCTGCCGTTGGATGTGGCCGTGTCTCCCCATCAGTTAGGGGCAGGATGTGACCAGGAGCGAGCGCTGAGCATTTTCCTGCCCCCAAGGATGCTGCTCAGTGTGGGATGTCGTTTTCCCACTCCCCATGGATGCTGAAGGTGTTCTGTGCTGGGAAGCAAGGCACACAACACCGAGCAGCTCCCAGGCTCCTTTTCCCATGGCAAAAGCATTTCAAGGCATTTTTAAAGTGCCCATTTTTGATAGTGGTGCCTGGCTGGCATTGCTGGGCACCCGGGGACTCGGGGCTGGCGGGATGCTCATGGCAGAGCAGCATCCCTGAGAAGTTCATGGTGGCTTCACCCATTTCCTCCCTTTTTTGCCCCATACTGATAATTAAAGGAGTTTCCCGGGGTGGGTGGCCAAAGGGGCCGGGGTAAGGACTGTGAGCCTTGTTCAAAAGGTGCTGAAATTAAAGGCTTATTTGAAATACCTGCCTTGGGGCTGGACTGAGGTCCAGGTCTCCGTACGGACCTGTCCCGACCCGGAGCCTCTGACGGGCTGGACAGCCCAGCAGCCGCTCCGGCGCTGGACAACCAAGCCAGAGGTGCTGTTTTAATTTCTCCCTAAATCACTGTTTACTCTGTAAACGGAATTACTTTTTTTTTTTTAATTTAACAATGAAACTTTGCAGGGGTGTATCATTTATTCCATTTTCCTTCTATTTTCATTTGCCTTATTTATGTACCAAAAAAAAAAAAAGGAATGGCTGTCACAGGAACAGCATGCTCATGGTTAAAAGAAAAAATAGCCTAACGCTCATCGCGTTAAAATTAATATAGCAAAGCGGAGTATGATAGAAAAACAGAAATTGGGAGGGCAGGGAGTACTGGTTTTTCTGTGTCTGCCTGTCTACCTGCCTCTCCTATCTGTGACAGATTAGAAATATGCACTGGCCATTTAGGTTGGCAAAAATCATACTTTTTTTGCACGAACACAAGAAAAAAAATCATCCTGCTGCTAAGTGGGAAAAGCTTATTCTGAGAATAACACCATCCAGCTCCCAGTTTTTTACCTAGAAATGTTTGCTATGTCTTAATAATAACACAGAACGTCTCGGACTCCATGACAGAATATCATTATATTTTCTGGTTTTAGGAAAAAACCTATTATAAATATGTCTCCGAATGGTGTATATATACCTTGGCTCACAGTTTAACTTGCTGTCAGTCTGAAACCACTCTTTATCGTAATCCTGGGTTCCTACTCATAACATACAAAACGATTTTTGACTTTGAAGAAGAGGATGAAAACAGGTGCTGCCTTCAGAAAAGAGAGACAAACCGCCGCTCTCCCATAGTCTGGGTGAGGGAGCGATAGCCCGCAGCTTTCTGGGAAATCCCGGCAAAAGAAGACATCCCCAATTTTATTTTAATTTTTATTTTTTTTTAACATTTAATTCTGAAACCTGCACTTGAGAATCTAGGGCTACAAATTCTACTTGCTGCACTTATCCAAAATAAACTCTGGCTGAAGAATAATATTTTAGTGGAGTAAATGAAACGGCCGCAAAAGAAGCATCATGAAAACATACCTTCGCGTGGAGCATGACTGGTGACTTAGTCCCGACTGGCTAAGCGCTGTCTTTTACAGCCACTTACACTGGAGAGACTTTACTGGGAATTCAGGGGGATCCGGGGAGGGAGATGACTTTTAATGTGGTGTTTTTAAACATAGCCCAGGTGCTCGCAACTGACTGTTGTGATCCCCCACCCAGTCTGTCCTCAGGTAGTTAACATTCACCAAAATATTGATGGCAGTTACCTTTCCTGCCAGCTCTTATCTGAGTGGGCTTGAGTAGGACTTTGGCAGTGCCTGAAAGGAGGTATTGTTACCTTACAAAAAAAAAAAAAAAAACAACAGAAAAAAAGAAAAGAAAAGGGGAAAAAAAAAAAAGGCAAAGAAAACTCAAAGAGCCAAGTTGAGAAACAAAGGAAGATCTTGGGACAGCGTTGCTCTGCCAGTCCTGCGACGGGACCGTCCTTGCACCACCAGCCCCAGGGCCTGGCAGTGGGGAATGTTTTCTTTTTATAAAACAGTTGGTTGTGGTTTTTTTTCCCCGTCTGCTATTAACAAGGCTTCTTAGCGTCCCTTTTGTGTGCCTGAACTCAAACCGAACAGAGTACAAGTATGTATATGTGTGTCTCCTCCTCCCTCAGCAGTGCCCTGCGTCCTCCTTTTGAACTCCTGCTCCAACTTCAGCCAAATTCGACAAAGAGGATGTTGAAGAGATCAGGGAATTTTTTTTTGTAATTTGTGAAGATGTAGTAAAACGCTGCTGAGAAAAAGAATGGCGACGTGAGCTTCCCCTATACTAGACCTCAGAGAATCCACAGATGCTGAGGACTATCTGTAGGGAGGCAGGCTCCCATCTTCTGCTGCCCATACAACTCCTCGTGGGCTTTATTTAGTTATTTGCTTGTTCAACACCTTATCATTTGTCCTAAGTTGGGTCAAAGTCTGATTTTCAGGTCCAGAATCAGATCCTAAATCTTTTGGCGTCTAACGGTCCAGGTTTGGTGTCCAAACCAAATCATTTCCAAGAGGGCTGTTTCTCTGAGACAGTTCTTGAGAAGGTGACAAATCTGAGGTCTCCAAAATTACCTGAAACTACACAGATAACGCCCACATTTTTTCTGTATTACTGGGGTAGGAGGGATGTATTTTGGGATAAGAAAAAAAAAACCAACCCCCCAAAGAAAATCAAATCCTGTCTTACTGGTCTGGCAGCATTTGTGAAAGAAAAAGCCAGGAGTACAACTGGGTGACTGTGGAGCGTGTCCCTGTGTGAGAGGAGACCTCTCTGCCTGGGTAAGGCTCTTAAGGCAAATATCAGAAATTATTGGACTATTTTAGGGGAATCTGGTGGATTGGGCTAACGAAGCTAGCGCTCTGAGCCATTAACTGCCCGCCTGGTGCTGCCACCCTCAATAGGAGCTCTCCGGGGGGAATCGGTGCTTCCCTCCCGCAAAGGCTAAGTCCTGGCAATCAGCAGGATTAGCCTCGTACAGCAATCAGCACTTGGAGTTTGACCTTGCAGGATGCTGAGTGCTTTCAGCTGACTCCGTGGTGGGGTTGTGACTGCTCGGTGCTTTATGAGAGCTTTCTTCTGCAGCGGCTCCTGATGGCCCCAGGAAGGCTTTTTAGCAGAGCATTAGGGGTCCTCGCTTCAGCTGAGAAAATGAGGCTGTTTGCTCCCACCACATGCCATTTCTCCAATCAAGCAGTTCCCCGTCAGCCCCAGATGCTGATTAATTTTCAACATCTTGTGCCTGACTTGCCTGATCTAAGCCGGTTGACTCAGAAAACAGGAAAGGTCAGTTTAACTAACATCTAACCCAACGCACCAGGCTTCGCATCCAAAACAAACAGCCGTCGCGCGGGATGCAGGCTCGCCGGAGATGATTCCCAGGTCCGTGGGCTTTCTTCCCGTCCTGACATCCCAGGGCTGTCCTCCCCTCCGAGAGCGGGAGGGGGAAGGTGTGGAAACCCTCGCGGGTTGAAAAACCAGGAACATTTTTTGCGGAGGGATTGTTTCAATCAATTAAAAAAGGGAGGGAGAGCAATGATCTGCTGAAATCTAGGAGAAGGAATGCATCGTTGTTTGTAGTGTTAAGATCCTGGTTTCTAATCTCCTTTGCACAAGGTGGGACAACACCCTATGGCTATGGGCTTGGGGAGTGTTTTCCGTCCCGGCACACCAGGACTGGTGATGGGCTCTGCAGAAAAGAGAGGATGAAATTCTCAGCACAGTATCAGCTTTCCACCGCGTTTTTCTGGCATGCAAAGAGCTTGGCCAAGGAGATTTACAGTGCTGTGCTAAGTGACCGTGCCCTTGCCGTGCCACGGGGTGGCTTGTTTAGTGGAAAGATATTAGGGATAAGGAAGACCGGAGTGATGGAGGGATGCGGTGGTCGGTTTCAGCTGTGTAGTAAGTCATTTTTGAGAGCTACCTCCTCTGCTGAGGTCCCAGCTATGGTCACCTCAGGGGTTTGCGTTTTGAGAAGCCACTGATAGTTCCCTGAGGCCAAATCAACTAGATGGTTCCTTGCAGACTCCAACTCATCAAAACAGGACCCCAGCTATTAATATAGCCCATCTACAAGATAGTGCACTTATAAAATACTCTATAAATGAAGCATGGGGTTTGGTTTGTACTGAATTTTAAAGAAACAGTTCTGTTATGGGATCTCTGAACGTAGTCACAGTAATCCACCACTGTAAATGGTTTTACAAAATCCACAGAGTTGGTAATCTGTGATAAAGAAATCTCCAAATGGTACCGTGTTCTTCTTCTCTTGTGCTTAGAGCTGCACCAGTTGAACAGCTTTGGTCTGGCTATGTGCGTGCAGGTAGACTGGGTCTGTGTTATAGCAGTGTAGGAGTAGGAAACGGGTATTTGTGTTTTGTGATTTAGGGGAGGCAGAGATACCCAACTGACCCTGAAGTTTTTTCCCTGATCCAACTGCTAATGCAGTACCCTGGAAAGGATCGAAGTATTGCACAGTCACATTTGACCCGGTGCAGAGAAGGGCTAGAGGAAAAAATACATCCACGTTCCTTAGTTTGGGAACCTGGCCTTGGCCTGATGAATAAGGAGGTAACTGAGTCGCTGCCGTAATTGTGCAGTGTTTAGACGTGGAAAGGAATACTGCATTTCCACAGTAATTCCAGTTAGTGCTCCCCTGTTCCTCCCACCACCTCCAGATTATATTTCTAAATGATCTAGGACATTAGAGCAAAATCAGTAGCTGATTAGCCAGCCTGCTCAGCTGCAATCACACCTTTCAATATTAATTACCCACTCCTTGAATCTGATGACGTTGAACGTCTGTAGCGAGGGGCTGCTCGGTGTTTGGTATCGTTGGCCAAAGACAAGGATTTAAAGGGACAAAGTGCCCGCATTCGCCCGGCCAGCGGGAAATGAGTGCTCGTTTGCAAACGTGATTGAGGAACATGATCAGCTCTTCCAGTGGTCTTAGCCTGAAGGCAGCCAGTCTGATAGCACGGGCTGTGCGTGTCGATCGCGGGGGAGGCTTTGCATCGCAAGGCAAGACAGAGGAGAAGCAAAACTGTCTGCTGAGGGGTCGGGGCCACGTTCTGAGCTGGTGGGAGCTGGTGGAGCAGTTGGCATCAGCAGAAACGCTGCTTGTCTGGGTCCTTTTCTAGGGAACACAGAGGGTTTTGCTGGCTCGGTTTGGCTTGGTCTGAAGATGGTCAGCAGCTCAGGCTGGGCTCTTGGAAAACTGTTGGAAGTCACATTGGAAAAAGATGCTCCAGTGGGTCCTTGCCAGGCTCCAGCCCTCCCTCCTTCTTTTGTAGGTTGAAGCGACATCTTTATTTTGCAATTTTGGTTCGTCTTTTACTAAACAAACTCCAAAACCAGGGCAGTACAAGAAGAAGAACTAGACAACCATATTCACAAAGTTTTTCCCTGAAAGCCCAACAAGATTGCCATACGCAGACTTGAGCTAGCGTCGGTTGTGCCAAACTGGTTCGGTATCTCACCTTGCCCTGCTTCTGGCTGGTGAAATTCCTTCCCTGGCAGAAGACCAAGAGCCAGCCCTGGGCTTGTGGCCACCGCAGGGGACAAGCCCGGCCGGTGGTGAGCAGGGTGAAGGTGCAGGAAGCTGAGCTGCTGCTTTTGTGCAGCCGGGAGCGGGGATTCGAGGTGAATGCCTTCAGCCTCGGGCCGGGGACTGGCGTGGAGCTCAGGTGGTGCCGAGACCCGCACGTGGCATGTTCCCATCACGGAGTTCAGGCAGAGTTCGGCCCCGGCACTGGGAGCCGCTGGAGACAATGCAAATCCCACCTGCTCCTGCCAGCTGCGCATTTTGCCCCTGGTCTAACCGCTTGTCTGCATATCACAATGAACCTCAAAGCTCCTGCATAAAATAACACTTTATTATTATTAATAATAATAAGTAGAGGTAATTTGTGATTCTTGAAACTGGCCCAAGCCACCAAATTCAGATCGAGATCTGACTTCAACCTCCTGAATGTGGGGGTTTGGGCTAGTCCCTATGCATGCATGGGACCAGTTGTGAAATTTGGAGCTCAGATCCTAAGTCCCTTCCTCCTGCCCCTGAGCTTTCAGAGCTGTGGTCTGGCTCCAGGCCAATGTTTAACCATTATGAAAACCTCTCTATTTAAGGGTGTGCCACCTGTCTCCCTCTCTTTTTTTTTTTTTTTTATTTAATTATGATCTTCAGGAGGGTGAATTGCATTAATGAGATCTGCTGGTAACTGCAGGGTGATCAGTAAGGTGTTTGCTTGCAGTGGCAGGGTTTGCTACGGTGGAGAACACCGTCGGGGCTGGTGACCCTTGCGAATGGCACGGTGTGACCTTCTCGGTCTTTATGGCCATTTTTGCATGCTTTGCCTGCTGGAGAGTCCCAGCCTTTGCAGTGGCATGGGCACAGGCTGCAGGAACGTGGTAAATGGCAAGTGTAAGAGGTTACGACTGGGCTTTTTGAAAGAGCTGGGTGCGGCGTGAGACCATGCTCTGGTGCTGGTGGGCACCTATTGCACATCTGGCTCAAGAGGGCTAGAAATAAATTGCTAAAAAATAAATTGCAAGAAATAAATTGCTATAAATCTTGTTCCGAAGATGAGGTGGAGGTGGGAGAAACTCTTATTCTGTTAGCAGGGCAGACAGGTGAAAGCTTTTCCCATTACTGGCACGTTGACAAAAGCTTTCTCTGGGTAAATTCTCTTATGTCCAATGCATCTATGTGATGTGTGTCCACAGGGCAGTCCTTTCTCAGTCACCACATCCATAGGCTTCTCTTCCTCCCCCTGACCACGTTCTGCCACAAAGCTTCATCCTTTAGGAGCTCCATCCTTTCCCAAACAGGCTTGAAACTGGCCAAAAGGTCAGTTTATCTAAATAACTTTTGAAGTTACGAGACTGACAGATCCACGGACACACAGAGGAAAACTACATAACTGTCCTTTAGAAAAAGAAGTAAAAATAAGAGAGGCTGAGGTTGCTTTTTTTTTTTTTTGCGTGGCAGCTTTCAGATTGGGTATGCAGCACACTTCTTGGCTCATCTTGGTTTTTTTTAAGATCCAGCAAACAGAGTGAGGGTGTTCCGTGTTCAAGAGCTGCTGCAGAGCGGCCGTGTGTGAGCAGGAACATGGTGCAGAATCTGCCCCTGCCTGTTTGCTGCACTTCGAACTCCCCGTGTGTACCGGGGTGTCACTGCCAGCAACCCCCAGGAACCAGTTTGGTGGCAACGGTGCAGCCATCGAGCGTGAATCTCCCCTGCCTTCAACAGCAGAAACAAGCTACCACGGGGGAGAGCCAAAACGAGCTCTTGAGGTCATGCAGCAGGTCTGTCCCGGAGGCAGCCCGGTGAGTTCTCTGACCTCCATCCTCACCCAAAAGCCGGGCAGACCACAGATCAGTCCTCTGCAGAAAGCAAACTCCGCTGTTTGTAAAACTGACCTGTGGTAGATGAGTTTTTGCAATACAGGAGGGTTAGTGTCATTCAAAACCAAATTTTTTTTTTTAAAAAAAAAAGGTCTGACCAACCGATTGGCATTTTTATTAATAATTTTTCAAAGCTGCAAGCGTACAGCCTCTCCCTTGTTCCAACAAGCATGGGTGGGAGAGGGTTTGCAGCCCAGCCTGCACGCCTGGGCGCGAAGGTGGGCGAGCGATCGCAGGCTGGCTCTGGCTGAGCGTTGGCTGTGATGCAGCTCTGCTTCCAGGGCTAAGGAGAAGCCAAGCTGGCGGGAATGTACTCCGGCATCGTTTTCTGCCATTCACAGTAATTTTTATTTATATGTTTGCTTTTTCACATGCAGATGGCCAGCATCAATGGCTCAGAGCTGTGGTTTGCGTCCCAGAGCCAAGCAAGTCGTCTTGTCCTGGCTCAGCCTTCAAGCGAGCTGGCTTGCCCATGTCTACCTGGGCTGTTGCTATCTCTGCAAAGTGGGTAGTTCGTTCCACAAGCTTCCAGCAGTAGCTTGCTGGCTGTTTGCATCATAAACTAGTGTTTAAAGTGTGGTTACGGTCAGCAAAGAGCCAGAGAGCAACTGTAAAATTGACATCCTAGGGTTTTTTAAATATTTATCCCTTGTCAATGGCTGTCCGTATCAAATTTGCTCCATTTATGAGTCGCAATGAGATTTCTCCCTCCCAAACTCAGCGTGGCAGCTGGAAGCTGCTTTCGCTCTTTGCTTTGCATGGCAAATGGAAAGCACCGGAAAGCAAAGGGACAGCAGCCACCGTTGCTTCGAGTCACGCAGGCTTCCAGGGCATGTGCTGGACCCGGCGTAGACCAACACATGCTCATCCGTGCCTAGTGCCAGTTTATGTGGGCTGAGTGACTGGGAGGACGTTGTCTGCGTGTGGACTCCCTCTTCCACTGAGCGTGGGTTTGGGCAGCTTTTGAGAGGGCTACGAGCTAGGTGGTAGGTGCCCCGAAAGAAGACTTAAGCCCGCATTGAGCTGGCAGCAGAGGTCTGCCCATCATGCTTCCAGAGAGAAGTGGCTTTTCCCCAGGAGGAATCCAGCCGGGAGGCTGGTGACCATCCCACAGCAGGGATGGCTCAGATCAAGAGGGCTCTGCTGTAGGAGCTCTGTCTCGGAGCAACGGAGACTTGGACTCTGCTCCACCGTCAATGGATTTTATTGTCCTGCGGGGTTTTGCTCCAACACTTAATTCAGCAGCTCCATTCATTTTGATCGGTACGTACATATATACCTTGGCACTTGGCTGCCAGGACAGGCCAAACGGTATTACGCAGCCCCAGCCAAAAAGCACAGGGCGAGGTAGGGAGGTTGCAGAAAAATTCCTCCCTTGCTTGGGTGAAGTTCCTAGAATCTGCGGGGAGGTACAGGGCGAGGGTTGGCACCGGCGTGGCGGCCCCGCCGGCTTGGACAAGGGCTTGAGAAACTTCTCAGCTTGACTTCGAACTGCTCCGTAAAAAATTCAGGACAAACGTTGGAGGTAAACTGCTAAATCATGTCTTAAATCCCTTCCTCCGGAGTCAGATTCCACTCCCGGGCGCTTACCCGGCACATCTGGAGAGGGGATGCGAAAGTCTGAAATTCACTCTAAACACTCCTTCTTTCCCTTCCCACCTCCTCCCCGCTGACCTAAGACCTCCTTGAACGCGGGCAGAGCTGGGGGGGGGACACGCGGCGCTAATTACTGTCCGAAATGTGGGTGAGTTACGGCCGCTGAGCACACAGGGCTGGTTTTGTGTGCCGAGTTGGGTGTGGGCATTGCTCTTTCCTCACAAAGGTGAGACCTCCAGGTTTTGAAGTCGGAAAAAGGCCCAGTCCAGCTCCTGAGATCCTTCCTTCGCTTTTCCCCCTAAGATTTGTATTTTCTTAATTGGAAGGACTTGTACAGAGAAAATCCCTAGGTGGGCGTTGGGTGGTGATGGGACTCTGCGGCTGAATTTGGTGTCTGCTTGGGAACAGTGGGTCCAAAAAAGCTACCGTAAAGAAATGAGTTTGGCATTTGGTGATGATCAGAGCAAAAACAGTGGTAGAGACAACAAATCTGGGGAAAACGTGTCCGTGGTGCAAGGTTGGATAGTTTTGGTGGGTTTTATTTATGTAGTACTGCTGGATGTTTGGAAGTGAGGGACACCCAACTGTCTTGTTTTCAGTTTGCTTTTCAGCTGGTACCTAATCTTTAGAAACTGGAATTTTTCAGTGCTGTTGCCCGTACTGCGTCACGCACATAACGATGCAAAGAGATTCCCAAGGACCTGTCATCTAGTCTCTAGACAGAAAAAAAGAATTACAGATACTGCATTGCTCTGAGGGGAAGGAGCAGATGGGCAAAGCATTTTCTGCAGGTTTCTGTCTGTGACTGTGAAGAGAAAGTGGCTCATTATTGTAGGTCTGCAAAAAATTAAATCTGTCATATTTCCTAGTCTGCCTGAAGTTCTAAAGTCACAAATTAATTTTTCTTTGGCATAGGGCGAATTGTTGGCCTCGTGGGGCTCCCTTTGGTCAGGCTACTGATGGGGACAGTAACCAAATATGACAGGGCTGCATGTTGCATTTCCATTTTCTTTACAGAGCCCCACTTCCTTAAAATTAGGTAAGATTTATGATTGCTTCTTTGATACGCCAGCCAATAAGGAAAAGTATCTTTAGCCCAACTTAAAAAACACGGAAAATATTTTTTTAGTAGAGAAGTTCCACTCTATATAGTATGTCTGTCCCAAAGAGTGCACTGAGGGTGGAATGGCCCGACCTCTGGGTCCCGGGGAGTGAAGAAAAGGTTTTTCTTGAAAACCTGCAGGCTGCTGATCCTACTCTTTCTCCCTTCGATGGATTATTTTTATGCCAAAGGTGGATGCCTCATTTTTGAACAGGTAGGAACAAGGCATGCTCCAAATAACCACAGCCCCGTTTTCCAAAGGGCGCCTGGTCTGGGTTGCATCGGTGGCTTGACATTTCAGCTGGTGGATCCCACTGCAAAGCAATGTTGCTCTGGAGCGACCTCAGGCTCCAACAGCTTTATTGCCCGTGTCTGATCACAGAGTCCCAGTTTGAAAATGGCTTCTGAAGTCTGAACTTTTATCCAAATCGTGAACAATATTTATATATATATATATATATTTAATTAAAAAACCAGAGATAATCTGATGTTTCCCATCAGTTTGGCCCCGGGTTGTTCGGCAGTGGAAGAGGATGGGCCAAAATATCCAGAGAAGGACAATTCTCACAGCACCAGCTTTCCGGCCTGAGCACAGGGAGGAAGTGATGGAAATCTCCTGGGAAATCCTGTTCTCTTCTCATAGGATTCCTGGCCCAACTTTCCACTTAGTCCAAAGTTCTGTGGGAAAAATTATATATATAAATATATATATATGTAAAAAGAAAAATATATACACACACTTGTACATTGCCTTTATTGTGTTAATGGAACTGGCCAGTTTTCAAGAGCTATAGGCAATATCTCAGTTCAGTACTGATTGCCTTTTGCTCCAGTAGTGCTTTAAGATAAATGTTGCAACTATTTTTACGCAGTTCCTTACGTTTTTTGTTTTGCCTTTGTTTTCTGTATATCTTAATTTTAGAGCTGCAATAGGAAAAAATCTTTCTTTCTATCCTCCCTGTCCTGCCTATGTCTCAGGTCTTTAACTGGCAGGGATAAAGAGCAGGCTTTTGGAAGTAGGTGCATGAACAACGGTGAATATTGTGCGTGTACTGGTTGGTCTGTGGGGGGAACTGGCAGGGAAGAAGGGCAGCGATGGGCATATGGCTCTCCAAGCAAATAACCCCCCGTTCCTTCAAGAAGTGCCCTCCCCTTAAACGCTCACCATCCTCTTGCCCCTGCCCAGCATTTAGTTTTGACTTGTGAAATGACAAAACACCTTTTCCGACCAAACATCTTTTCCTTCAAAACCTGCCCCAGAAAGCTGAAAATCCAACTAGAAATGAGTGGGGAGAGGGAGCGCAGCCGCTGCTCCCAGGATATTGTGTTAAACAAACCGATAGTGATCCTGGCCTTTCCAAAAGTTTTTCCCTAAAGCAGGTGCCAGTGCAGGTATTCGGACACTTTGCAGGGGCTCCTCCCTGGGGCTGTACCCTTACGGCCCTGGGGTTCTGAGCCCATTTTAATGTCCAGCCAGGTTTTGCTGGCTCTTTCCCCTCCTATTACTGCCGCTCACCCCCTCCCTATTTGCAGGACCTTTTTCTCTGCCCTGGGGGTGTTTTGCAGGATTCTGTGCCAGCTTGGATGATAACGGGGTGCTGCCGGCTCTGGGGCTTTTTTGCAGTATTTTGTTCCTGAGGATGGCACCGAGGTGTTCCCGTGTGTTGGGTCCCAGAGCTGTCCTGGGTCCGGCTGCCGTGTTGAGGAGGGACTCACCGTAGGAAGGCAAAGTCTCCCATGAGGCCAGAGAGGCACCTTTGGCATCATTAGAAAGTCCTTGACATCTCTTGTCACTACACCGATAAAAAGGGATCACGGGAAGCGTGGGAAAGTCGGCAGGGCTGGTCGATCCTGCCCGTCCTCCCCTGGGCACTTGCTGCCCACCCTGCCCGGCAGCTCTGCTCCCGTGTTTGGTTTGAGCGGTGAAAGTCCACGTGAGGAATGAGAGGAATCCTGCTGGCTCAGCCCACCGGGATCAGCCGGGACCGGGAAGCTGGGGGTCCTCCCGCACTGCCCAGGGCAGGAGCTGGCAGGAGCACCCAGGGCAGGGGGGGCTGATGGCTGGTTTTGGGTCATATCTTCAAAAGATCTGGTTTTCACCACTCCCCTGAAGGGCTATAGGGCTGGTTGCTTGAAAATGGAAGTACCCTTTATCAAGTGCTACTGAAAAATATCTGTATTGATAAGCCTCCGGTGAGTTCCTGGTCCAGAAGTGTTTGTCCGTCTCATCAGGGTCTTAAAAATGTTAGGCAGGAGTCCCAAATGGATGGCAAAAAGCTGTGAAGTCCAGGTGCAAGGCATCTTATTTTGGGGCTATATGTTTTTAAATCAAAGTTCTTTCAATATCCGTATCTGCCTGCGGTTAATGGGTTACAGATGCAAATTGGCACTTCCAGCTCCTGACCCGAGGTGCCCCGGCCAGGTCTCATGACTGAATCGAACGGGGCCAAGAAATATCGACAGGCTGGAAAAGCACTGAGCTCTCCGCTCTGAGGATATTTTCCTTAAAGCTCCAGCTCCCGGAACCGTGTGAATCCTGACTTTTCCTACCTGAAAGCTAAATTTCGGTGGAGGAGAGCCACTTCCCTGAGCGAATATGAACAATGTGAAAGTCAGATGCCCTTTTCATTTCATTATTTCTTTCTTTCCATTTAATGAGGGATTTAATTATATTTTAAAGCGACTGTTTGATGCAGTCTGGGGACACTTCTTGCTTGTAACATGGTCTCCAGCCCTGCAGCACCAGCCTGAGCCCAAATCCCTGGGGCTGTTTGTGCATCCGCACCCTGCGATGGGGCTCGAGGGGATGCTAAGTGTGTTGAATCACCCAGAGCTGTGTCTCGCTGCGGGGTACAAGGCAAAATTCCTTCCCAAAACACATGCGGTGAATCTCATGTATTTTGAAGGTATTATCCCCAGCAGACAGACCGGGGGGCAGGGGTCAGGCTTCGTTGACGTAGAACTGGTTCACGAGCGCCGAAACGTGCTGGTGGGTGGTGGGGAGCACTTGGCTACATGAGCTAATTCTCATCGTACCCTGCAAGACTCGGCTGTTTTCTCAGGCTCCTCTGGGAGTGGTGGATTAAGGGCCAGGGTGTGTTTGATTTGGAGGGTGTAACTGTTTATGGACCTGTATTAGAATGGGATATTTGGAGATGCCGAAGTGAGCATAAGTCCTCTAAAAATCAGCTGGAGGCCTGTGCACCTAAGTCACTTTGTCCCTGGAAGAATCCCATATTTAATGCGGATATGGCTGCTTGGGGATCAGGTTGCTCTTGGGAGGTAATTTTTATTTATTTATTTTTGTCAGAGAGATGCTGCTTTAAATACCATCCCCGCTGTCGCATTCCCCTTTTTTTGTGAATGTGTTGGCAGCACAGCTGGGTACTGCTAATAAATCTATAATAAATGAATTACATTATTAAGAAAAAACACTTCATGTTAGACAGTTCCTGATGCGCTTTTGGGCATTTCCCTTTGGCTGGGGCTTTGCTGCCTTTCTCAGGACAGAGCCCAAAGTGGCTGCTGTTTAACAGCAGTTTTACAGCGAAGGAAGCGAGGAGGGGCAGGGGATGCTGGGCAGGGCAGTGGGCACAGGGCACGGTTCAGGCGTCCCATCTCCTTGTTTCATCGTCTCCGTGAAGCGTGGCTTTGCAGAAGATAGGTTATGGGGGAGCTAAAGGTCATCCCTGGGGTTTAGCAGGAAGCAACGTGAAAACACAAGATTTTTTTCCTCCTGATTTTACCAAAGTCATTCCAGGATGGAGTCTGTTAGCTTTACAGCAGACCAAAGCAAGCCTGCATCCCTGTGCAAACTCACTCTTGTTTAATTAAGGTGGCCAAATGGGCATAAACTCCTGAGCCACTTGTTCTTTATGAGCAGCTTATTTCAGTTTAGCTTAAGCCCGTTCCTAACCGGTCGATGCCAAGGAGTGTCCCCAGAGCCAGTGGCACCAGGGAACCTGGCACGGATCAAAGTCACAGGTGAATTTAGAGAGCTTTTAACACTTCTGTGTTTAGACTGGCTGTGACCCGTCGGGTTTTGGGGCATCGCTTCAGGGACCATGACTAGCTGGAGCACTCGGTACCTGGCTGGTGATGGCAGCAGTCCCCCCATCTGCCCCTTGCCTTGGTCTCCCTTTGAGGAGTATTTGGGCTCCCCTGTGCAAGCCTTTGCCTGCTCCTCTTGTAACTGCGCTCGCAAAGAAATCTTCAAAGGCTCAGTCCTATCATTTTTCCCCACCATATGTTCTCATTAAAAAATTTATTGTGCACTTTATCTTAGGATTATTTGCCATCAATTAATAAAACATGTTGCAAGCTTCAAATGAACATTCTCCCCTCCCCACTTCCCTTTAACAAGGGAAAGGACAGAGAAATATGAAAAAAAATTACCATGACAGATGGTGTTTTTTAACCTTTCTTTTGCCCAATCTGGAAAAAAAAAAGTTCTCAGAATATTGACATGGGTTTTTAATTATGAGTTACATCACTTGAAGGCCTAATCCGAAGCTTAGTGAGCTCAGGGGACAGACTGCCAGCCCGAAATACATTCACGTGTTAAGGTATATGGATGCTGACACACGGGCACGCGCCGGAGCAGGGCAACGGGGACGGGGGGCTGTGGGGTGACGGTGGGGTTGGCTGTGGGAGCGGGTCCCCCCTCTTCTCCAGGCACCAGGATAGGCAGGGAAAACTGCAAAATCCACTCCTGGAAGCAAGCGGTTGGCGAGTGCCGCGGCCAACAGCTCCCAAAGGCATGTGTAGTTGGCAGCCAAAATGTCGTGTCGTCCTTGGCAGTAGATGTCCAGTCTTGTAGGTAACGGTGAGCTCTGATGGAGGTTCAAGAAAGTGGCATTTGGGGGTTTTTAAAGAGTTCCCGAAAGGAGAAGCACCTCCCTGCCATGCCCCTTCGCAGGAATATAATCCCTGATTTAGGAAGGGTGACGTGGAGGGAGGCCGATGACCCTTGAGCTAACGCGTGACCCTCTCTCTCCTTTCCCACTGGATGAGATCAGGAACGTGGTTTTTCCCTCCTGTTATTTGCAATTTTGGGCCGGCCAACAGAAGCCGATTCCTGGGGCCAGCAGGGTTGGTGGTGGGGAGATGGGGCGGGAGGAAAAGCAAATACATCTACCAGCAGTCCCCGTGGATGCTGCAGGGCTGGTACACCGTGTACCCTGCGGAGCATTTGCTTTGTGTCTGTGCCTACCAGGGGAAAATAAATACAAAAATAATGCATACAGCCGGGTTTCTTATATAAATAAATGTCTGGGGAGAGACCTGGCTGTGGGTAACCTGCTGGGAAAGTCCTGGTCAGATGGGAATTGTAGAGTTAAACACTCCAGTCTCACTTGGATGTGTCTCGGCTTTGATTTATACTTCTGATTGGATGTTTGCCTGGCCTGATCAGAGAGCTTGGGCAGCGGCTCATGTTGACACTTGGTGTTTAGCTCTGGGTAAAGTTTAAACAGGACTTATCATGCCTCTGACACCTCGTGAAGGCTTCCCTGGTTTAACAGCATGCTTCATGCCATCTCTTGCATAGATTTTTACTCCCTTGCTGTCCTAGATATTCAAAAAGAAAAAGGTAAACTTGCAAAGTAAATTCATGGAGTAGCTTATTTGAAGGCTCCTCTAATTTTAAAATAACCCCGTTGCCCTCGAATCATGTGGCCATTTCTCTACTCGCTTACGCTGGTAGAATATAAAGCTGGAAGAAGTGATCTGAGGTCAATGAGGCCGATCCAGCCTTTCAGAAACTGTTAACTGCATTGCCCATATTGCTCACGTTTGCCCCAGAAGCAGCGTTGGGCTCTGCTGGGACTAAAGCAGCCTCATGTGGGAGGAAAGGCTTGTTTTTAGGGTCTAGCATTGCAACAAGACTTCAGCTGGAGTGGCTCAAAATGGTAACTCTAATTTGTGACTATCTCCTATTTTTTCCCCCCAAATTGTAATGGCTTCTTCCTCTTTTGCTTTTACCAGAAATAGCTCAAATTAACAGCTGTCAGGTTTGTTCCCCCATTTTTCTCTCTTCTCTAGAAGGGGAGCGTTGAGATACCTGCTCCCGGTGCAGCTTTGGGGGCTCAGACGGCCAAGGGCTGCCCCCAGCTCTGCTTGCACCCTCTCACGCAGGTTGGGTGACAATATTTAGAAGGGAGTGGGTGACAGTATTTATCCCACTCACCCCAGCTGCTGTCCACCTAATTTCAAACATAAAGACCAGCAGAGAGGTGCATTGGAAGTGGAGTTTAGCACAGCCATTCCCGGCCTGATGCGGGCTCTGGCTTTGGACAAAGCTCATGCTAAATAACATTGTAGTAATTTAATTTTATGCTTTGGTTTTTATGAGTAACAATTAAGAAAAAAAGTGGAACGTAATTACAGCACCTTGAAGTGTAGCGTTACTGGGCCAAAGACTGAAATGAGGTTACAATATGACAGCCTTTTATCGTGGATCTGATAGGAGTGTTATTCATTGTATTAAAAATTTGCCAAGAGAGGCTTCGCTGAAAATTAACCCACGTTATCACAGTGAGTAATATCCTGGTTTTATCATGTGGAATAAATAAATAATACAGACTTATGCTTTTGCTTAATGAGGTTACACTGAGTGCAGAGTGAGGAAACAGTGTTAACTCCAATGCAAGAAAACAGTGATTAAGGTGAGATGAAGCTGGAACAGAAAGTGTCCCCAATTTTCTTGCATAACGGCAGAGCTTGTATTACTATTAATTGTATTATGCAACAGGAATAGGATGGAATTTGGCTCTATCTAGCAACAGACCGGGGTGAAAACCTCTTTGCAAACACCTCTGTGATTTCTCAGGAAAATTCCACTTTTGTGATGCTCCTGACGCCATTTTCTTGCCTTGACTGGTTGTAGTTGTTTGGCTTCAAGCCACCCTGCTGAAACAACCCATTTGGCCCAGCTCGGGGAGCCTTTTCCACTTGATCTCGCTGGTGCTTTTCCCACCTGGATCCCCAACCTGCTGCTCTGCACTGTGGGACTGACAAATCCAGGCTCAAAGTGATGTGGACTATTGGCATGACTGATGGGGAAAACTCCCAAATTAGAATCACAGAATATCTCAGATTGGAAAGGACCCATAAGGATCACCGAGTCCAACTCCCAGCTTGTGAGAGCTGAGGTCTGCTTGGCGGTGGAACGTGGACCTGGCTTGCTTGAGCCTGTGTGATGGGCCAGACGTGCTGGACAGGCACTTTCCCCAAGTGACTGGTGGTATTTCTTTAGGTGAATAGTTAAACCCCACAGAACGTGTCTGTGCTACCGGTGGGAGCGGGGCTGGCAAAGCATCTGAAGCCAAAGGAAGGAGAGGGCTGGGGTCTGCCCGGCCACCGTGACGTGGTGCTTGGGGACATCCCATCCTACAGCGTGTGCTGGCAGGGATGGAGGGGATGCTCGCTCGTGCCTGGGTTTGGGAATCAATTGGCCTGATTAAGAGCGTGTTGTTATGGGCAGAAAGATGAATAGCCTGTTTCTGGACTTCATTAGCCGAGAGCCTGAAATTGTTTCACGTGAACAAAAAGATCGTCCGGGACGTTAATCCCTCGCACCTGTTTAGCTTTGTTCAACCTCGCTCTGCCCCAGCCGGGGTTGCGTCAGCAGGCGTGACACTGCAGGCAAGAAGAAACCGGCCGCAGCAGAGGAATTAACCGTGCTTTTCAGTCAACGCGATCGCGGGACAGAGCGCCGAGCTGTGCCTGATGGGTTTGAACTCCCGAGCTGGCACGGGGGAGCCTCGACGTCTCCCTGGCACACCGAGCCCCTGGGTCGGAGTGGTCCGGAGGAAGGGGACGAGGTGGCCGTACCCCCTGGGGCTGCCCGTCCCATCACTGCAGTTCTGCACACAGAAAGGCTCCGCCTGCACCCAGGTTTCTCTTCCAAAAAACGAACTTTTTCCTCCCCCTCTAAAATAACTATGCTGAAGGGCTTGAAAAAAGCAAACAAACCGCTTGTCCCTTCGTGCCAGTGGATGTTAATAATACCAGGAATACTATTATCCTCTGGGCTATCATCATCTATAATACCTCCAGAAATCTCTTGGGTAGTTTTAATTATGTTTGTGCCTTTTCTTTCAGCCCTTGTTATCTCTTGGGTTCCTCTGGGTTGGGGGAAGGGTCGCGGCACCAAAGTCGCTTCTCTAAAGCGCCTTTGTTTTCCCTGCGCAGGTATTAAGTTGATGGCACAACAATCCCCCGAGTACATTAGATTGGCTTTCCTGCCCTCCCCTGCCTGAATGCAGACCTTGTGCGTCCCCCGTGCGCGGAGCGAGCCCGGCGCGGGCAGCCTGAGGAGCGGGCCCGCAGGAATGCAGGTGAACAGAGCCAAATTGTTCCAGCTGCGAGAAGAAGGGAAGAGAGAGGGAGAAGGAGAGAAAGGAAAAGCAAAGGAGAGAAGGAAGAGCTGGGAGGGGAGGGAAAAAAAAAAAATCCTGGTCTGTGCCTGGTGGAATTTCTCTGGAGATGTTTGCAGGGTAGTGCGGTTAAAAAAACAATAATGCTTAGAAAAATAATAAAGAGTCCTGCCTTCCACGTGTGCCTGTAAGGGGAGGTTTTTGTCAGTGCCCTCCATGGGAAGGTGACGTTTGAGAGAACAATTGCTGGGCTGTTGTACCGTGCCTGCCGCTATGAATGAAGCTTAAGAAAAGGTGTCCTTGGACTCTTGCTAAAACCCATCATCTTCTCCATTCCCTGCGTGTGCCTGCTCACTGCCGCTGCCTCCCAAAATGGGTCGAGAGCTTATAAACAAAGCAGTATAAAAGATGAGATTGGAGTGTGCTCCAGCCTCATTTTCTTGCCGGCGGCAGCAGCCGGCTCGCTGCTCGTCCCTGCTGCAGCGCGGTGGGATGCCGGGGCTGCGGCTCGGTGGTCCCTGCTCTCTGGGAAGCTCTGGCATCGCAGAAAACAAGGTCGAGGACAGAGACGGGGGAGGGAAGCTGGTCCTGAGCGGGGGCTTTGGGGCAACTTGTCCTTCGAGCTGGGCCACGTGGTCCCTGTGAGCGGCACGGGTGCTTGCTCGCTGAGGAGTGGGCAAGTACTGGCCATGCACCTGCCTGGTGTGTTGCCTGGCTCGTTGCAGTGTTCTCCGGGCTGTGAATTCACCCGTGAGCGCGAGGGTTTCTGTAGAACCACAGAGACGTGGTCCAGGTGATGGCACCGTGTTGTTCTGGGGAGGTTGGACGTCCGTGGTCTGCAGAGGTGCCCTGGGATCCCCACCAGAGATGAACAGGATGGAAAATGAAGAGCATGACCTTGGAATGGCTTCGCATAAACCCTGGGATGTGTAGGTATGTATATGCCTATGTGTGTGTGTGTATGTATACGTACAGTATATGTGCCCTCCCTCTGTTCCTGTCCCAGCAATACTATGTTCAGCCCATGCGAAAACTCTTAACATCTTCTTTCCCCAACCTGAAATGGGAAGTAAATCCAGTTTTTTGTTGCTGAGAGTTGTTCAAAGGTCAGGAGACTATATAGCTGTACAGGGTCTTAGCAGCATTGCCGTAGGATCTTCTCTTTGAACGTGCCTTCTCCTGGAGCAGGGCTGAGGAACGGAGCTGCAGTGGTGCAGGGAGAGGAATGGCAGTGGCTGAATGTCATCTGGCACCTTCCCGTCTTCACTGAGCTTTCCTCTCTGGCATGCTCTGTTTTATTAAAAGGTTTGGACTCCTTTCTTGAAGTTTAGCAGGCATTCACAAAAGATATGAGTAAAATAGTAACTGTATTAATAATGTAAAATAGAGATCTGTTGTCCATATACGGGTACACAGCAGAGCATACTATATGCTGTGCAAGTACAGAGCTTTTACATAATATCAAGCACAAAATTTATGGTGATTGTAGTTTTGAGCTGTGCATATGTTTTCAGCTAAGAACATGGTAAGTGGCAATGAACATTTAGGCCATCAGAAATTTTTAAAAATCTCCTTGTACATTTAGAATATTTTTTTTCTTTTCTTCTGATGTGTTACTTGGCATTTACCCAGTGATGATGCCTCTCAGTGCTGCACTTTATTGTGTTATCTGTTTCAGCAAAATGGAGTGAGGTTAAGGTGGTTAGAAACCTGTGTCCTCATTAGCAGGATGGAGGGATGACTATGGACACCCAGGAAAGCCTTGCCTGGGGGTTAAACAGAGGCTCAGGTTCAAAAGAAACATTTTTCCCTTTCTGCTTATGCTTTTTGCCTGTGGCAAATTACTTAATGTGTCTCCCTGCCTTAGTTTCCCATCTATTCAACAAGAATGATGCTAATTATGAACACTCCCAGTAATGGTGAGATAGGGAAGGAGGGCACAGTCTTTGTGGTAAGTGTCGATGTATTCACGTAGGCGGTAGCAATGAAACTGCAGTTACTGAAGTGTCCCAGGGAATCACACTGGAACTGCACCGCACTAAATATCAAGGGTCTGTTCTGAACACTGAAGTGAACAGAAATTCATAGTGAATGAATCAGAGGTGGAGGGAAAAACAGATTTGCCATGAGTTTGTCATTGGTAGATGTTAGAGGAAAGTCTTCTATTGGTTTTATTAAAAAAAGAGAAAGAAGCAGATGCAAAGGACGCCTCTGACACTGTGATAAAATATTGCATGCAGCACTAAGCTGAGAAATCATCTGTCATCACGCTCCCACACTTAAAATCTACTCAGGCCATAAGCTCTTTGGAGCAGGAATATGCTGTCTATTTGGTGCTACTTCCCGAGTGCAATGCGTCACACCTAGGAGAAATAGTAATGCAGTCTCAGAGCAGGATCGCTGGATAACGCGCTTTCCACTTGTATTCAGGGGAAGCGGTTGCGGGGGGTGTGCGTGTGATAATGCCTCCCCACCGGGGAGCAGACATCGGCAGGAGTTTATTTTTCCCTGTGTACAACAGTGGCCATCCCTCACCTGATACTTTGCAAGTGGGTTTCATTCTCACAACGCTCAGTAAAGTTAAACCAATCTTTTTTTCCGTTTTACAGGGAAGAAACAGAGTCAGAGGAGCAGCTGTGGGACTTGCTCAAAGCCCTGTGGAAAACGGGAGAGACCACGGCAGGGAGAAAACCCACCAGACTCCACTCCAGTCCCTTTATTTTTCCCCTTTATAGCCCGAGGGACGAAGAACAGGCACAAATCCTGCAGATAACCAGCCGAGAGCCCTGCTGTCCTTCTGATCAGCACCCCGGCAGCTCCGCTGGGTGAAGCAGGTTGTACCCACGTCTCATGTGTGGGGTGGGCGCAGCGCGGACCTGAGGACTCATGCTGGCTCGTTGCCTTTTTCTGTTGGCTGATAACTCCAACGTTCTTCTTCTGTAGCATATTTATTTACTTTTCTTTTTTTTTTTTTCCATTGGAGAACAGGCAGCACTGTGAGAGAGTTGGAGTTGCTGTGGAGTGGGTTGGGTGATGAGGGGAACCTGGCTGGCAGTAGCCCGAGGCTATCATAAAAGAAACTGAAACAGGAGTGTTAATGCTTTAGCCGAGTTATGGAGAAATGGTAACACTGTTCGAAAAGAAATTCGAGAGTAATACATCTGGGAGCACACTGCGCCCCTGCAGAGGCTTGGGAGCAAGTGCAGGCTGGAAGGACGCTTGGGGGCACTGGCAGGGGTGTGTGTGCGGAAAGATGCAGAACTGCAAAGAATTTCAGCTGGAAAGGACGTCTGCAGGTCTCCAGTCCAACCCCACTCAAAGCAGGGCCAACTGCATTGGGTTGCTTGGTGCACGTCCTGTCAAGGTCTGAATATCTCCAAGGATGGAGATCCCACAACCTCTTCGTGTCCCTGTTCCAGTGTCTGACCACCCTGATGGTGAAAACAGTTTCTCCTAATGCCCCGTGTCCCTGCTTGTGACCATTATCTCTTGTCCTGTGCCCCTCCAAGAACAGCGTGGCTCTATCTTCTCTGTGCCCTCAAATTAGGGAATTGAAGACAATGGTAAGATCCATCCTCTTCCCTTCTAAGGCTGATCAAACCCAGTTCTCTCAGCCTGTCCCCAGCTCTCCACCATCTCAGTGTCTTCTGCTGGACTCAAGCCGGTATGTCCATGTCCATCTTGTACAAGGGGGAACCAAGTCTGGACACGGTACTGCAGATGTGGTCTTGCAGGTGGTGAACCCCCTTGGGTAGATTGCACGGGGCTCTGCCCTCCTCTCTGTTTCATTTCTGGTTCTTTCAGAAATTAAATGATGTGCTGGCAATGGCAGCCCTTGTGTGTACTTGTATCTATGATGCTTGACAGCATTGCATCATGTCACGTGGAGGAGGAAAGGAGATGTCCTCTAGTTGACGTTTCTCAATCCACATGATCATTCGGCCGGTGCCTACCTGCACAATATGGATTTGGGGTGTTTGTTTTTGGTGTTCTGGTCCCGTCCTGTTCCTGATGTCTTTAGGACAACATCTTCAGCCAGCAGAGTCCTTTGCTGGCAAGAGTCAGATTAACTCCACTGAAGTCAAAAGCTGCTAGAACAACAATCTGCTGGGAATTATGAATAAATGCAAATAGTATTTGTTTGATTTACTTTTCAGGTCTGGCCAGGAAACCTTCAAGTAGCAGCACTTTCCCTTTTAAGCAGGTAAGTACTTTTTTAAAACATACACGGGAATGTCTGTGCTCCTCTGTTTATTGCTATAAATCTTTCTGTGCCTGAGCTTTTAAATAGCGATTCGCATGGTAGCTTCATGCTTGTGAAATTCATGAATGTGAGGAGCTGATGAACGGAGCGGCCGTAGCACGTGGTGGGACACCTACTCCAAACTGGAAAGGGGAGAGAAATCACGGGTGCCTGGGGAATGGGGTGATGGGGAGAAGAGGAGAATGGGGTTGGAGGAGACCTGGAGAAGCAGTAGGTGATGGTCAAATCTCTGGTCCAGGCTGGGGGACGGCGATCTGCGGCACTGGCACAAGGGAGGTGGGGCTGTTGGTTCACGGGAGATTTATTTCATCTGGGGAATCTGATCTGTTGGGGTGAACGGGAACATAAGGAAATTCTTTGAGAAGAGGTGGTAAATGATCAAATCAGCTGAGATTTTTGGCTTAAATATTTTGTTTTTAAATTCTATAATAAAAAAAATGTTTTTTTAGTTTTAATATTCATTTTTTCAACATTTTTCCACAAAAAGCAGAAACTTTGTCAGGGGAGGGGGAAGTGTAACCTAACCTCCAATTTTCTGTCCCAAACCAGTTTTGACCAGCCATACCAACAATGTAATCATCAGAGGGTTGGTTTTTTTTTTCCCTCCTTAGCAAACAGCAGGCCAAGTATCATTTAAAAAAAAAAATCACCAATAAAAAAAAATCACAGCCTCTTGCCATACATGGCTGGTGTATTTTTCCTTTGGAAGTTGGCCACCCCAAGCACACACAGGGCTCTCTGTGAGCCTACCTCACCCTCCAAGAAAGAGCAGAAGAGAAAAACTCCCTGTGACTTGGATGGGTTCCTTACGGGGGGGAGGTGGGCTGGCGGGAAGGGGGGCGAGCGCAAGGCAGCGTTTTGAACTAAGTTCCTTTTTCTATTTTATTTAGATTAGGTTCTGCTCAGCAGGGTGATTTCTTAATTAGAGCAGCCCAGTCTTGCAGGCCTGTCGCTCCAGACCCCTGCTCTGCCTTCTTAAGTTTCACGAGGGAAGTTGTCGTGCCTTATTTCCTGAGCTCTAATATTCGAGCAGTGTGCGGTGATTTCAATGGGAGGAAAAGACATGTAATTTAATCATCTTTATTAGATTTTGGGCGAAGGAGGGGGCAAAGCAGTAGGAACCATGTCCTCTGCTTGTCTCTTGACTTTCTCTTCTGCTTCTAGTGGCCAGAGATGAGATTTCATGGGAGAAGGAGCAGAAAAGCAATGATCCTAAAAGACCATGTAGCGATGGACTTTTTGTCCTACAGGCATGACGTTTTCCTGAGCAGTAGCTGTTATCTCAGTCTCGCGCAGATCCATGACCCTAAATTTTGATTTTTAATCCATTTGCCTACGTGAAAGGGAATCCCATCCCTCCAAAGGGTATTACTGGAGTGGGGCGAGAGGCTGGTGGTGCCAGTTCAAGCAGAGTGAATGGGGAAGCAAAATGTGGAAATTTGGAAGTTTCAGGTGTTTTCTGGGAATCCGAGGAGGGCGGGCAGCGTGCTGCAGCCGTCCTCTGCCGGGACTGCGGCATTGCCACCACGTCACGGGCACGGCTCTGCTCAGCTCCCACTTACAGGGAGCAGATGAGAGCTTCTCCCAGCCCCTCTGGGCCACGTGGGGGAAGAGTTATACGAACAAAAATTGGGGAATTTTTTTGAAACTGGAGACGGTGAGGAAAAAAGGCTTTGTTTCACGGTAGCGGCTCAAAAGTTTGATTCTTCCTATTACCCTTACTGCGCAGAGCTGATGTGAAATGTCAGCAGAAGGGATGCAGTCCGTGCGCCGAGGGGCACCGGGACCTCTGCATTTCGGTGGATGGTGGAGGAGGAAATCTGCCCGTGGCAAGACCTGTTCGCGCTGACTCGCTGCCTGCACATACGCGCCATATGCCTCATCTTAATACTTAATGTAAATCAATTCTAATCCATTGACGCCAACGAAGCCGGGCTATTTTAGCCGTCGAGAGCCTAGCATTCTGTATCGTACACGCTCAGCTGTGACTTCATGGTTTAAAAAATATTAAGCAACGCTCAGTAGGGAGCAAAGGGGCACATTCACATTTAATTCAAATTAAATCAGATTCTGGATTTTTTTAATAAATCCATTTTATGGCTGGAACAATAGCGAAAGAAGCAAATGCTTGTTACCTGGAGACACCGTATTCTCTCCCTCTCACCACATGGGTTTGAGTTATTATTTTTTCTAGCTGGCCCTATGAAAGCCTCCTGCGGAGGATGGGAGAGGTTTATAACTCAGTAATAGGCTTCTCGCCTCAAAGTGGTTCCAGTTGCTCTCAGCTGGGTTTGGATGTGATGGTTTCGATTACGTGCCGTCAGTGGGCGAGAGCCGGTCGTGATTATGTGCAGTGCCTTTGCAGTGGGCAGCAATTGGGTGCGGGGTGCTGGGGGGGCAAACGGGGTGATGCTGAGCCAGGGAGGAGCTGAAGCACAGGTGGCTGCTCACACCCTCCTGGTACAGGTGATGGTCGGGGAGAAAAACATCTCCTGCATTATCTGAGTTTGGCAGTAACTTTAAAAAATGACCTTTTTTTTTTTTTCCCTCCTCAGGGCGTCACTTTGCATTTGAGGAAGGAACTGCATCACTGCAGTTGTGACTGTATCCGGATGATATGTTTAAAGTGTTGCGTTTAGTGGGTTGCACGATCCCGATCATGGGTTTTAGCAGCTATTTTTCTGCATTTGCTGTATCTCCCCATGTGCAGCTGCTCCGTGGGCAGCAGTGCTGGGGTGGAGGTGGCTCCCTCATTTATCCTGCTGGTGACAGGAGGAAAAATAATCTGGAAAGCTTCCTCTTTGGGGACAGTGACATGAGTCAGTAAACCACTGTAGTGTCACCTGCGGCACGGCAGGACCGCGGCTCTGCGGAGCGGGGAATTGCGAGCAGTGGAGGAGGAGGGATGCTCTGACGGTGGTGCACCGGGAGAGGCACTTGCCAGATTTGGCGATTATTGTCAGGGCTGTGAAGAAGACCTTGTGTAAATGCTGAGTGGGATGTGCTTGTCCCAGGATATATCCGTGGTCCTTCCCATCCTTCCCGCCTGTGTGGGAGCCAGCACAAAGCTGCCCTGTGGAGCAGGGATGCTTTCGTAGAAGGTGTTGCTTGAAAAGCCCACGATACACCGTCCCCAGGCAGACGGGCTGCGAAAGCTGCTGCAGGTGCCAGGGAAAACTTCTGCTAGTACATCCTACCTGTGTGTTTGCATCACGGAGGGACCGAACCCGCCCCCCCCGCTACGGCTGGCAAAATAAGTTGCTTCGGCTGTAAGCTGTGTTTTGGGGGGAAGCTGCGGCAGCTTGGAGCTTGGTTTCTGGAAAGCAGCATGCCTCGTGAGAGAGGGAGAAAGAAATTACAAATTAAAACCAGAAAGCCCTTTTTCCCTCCATCTCCTGATGTCTTGATTCAAGGTATGCATAATTATAATCGTTATTTTTAAGGGCAGCCCCCCTCCACCTCCCAGGGTCTGTGTTGTCTCTAGAACCACCCTCTGACTTTTGATTGCAAAAAAGACACTGGAGAGAAACTCTATCTGCTGAGAGTGAGGCACCTTCAACCCCTCCTCCTCCTCCCTGAGACCATCCGAGCTGCAGGGGTAGGAAAGGAAGAGGAGGGAGCGATGAAGGTCACCTTCCGCTGCCCCGGGAAGGTAACGAACCCCACGCAAAGGGCCAGGTCGAGCTCTCCAGAGTCATTATCGCAACAGGCTGCGAAAGGTTAGGGAGGAAAGAGCTTTTCGGAAGTCTTTGCCCACTAATTGATTGCGAAGAGCGGAAGGAAGGATGTATCGAAAAAATGAAAAAAGCCCCCGTGCTGTTCGTAACCCCCCTCCTCCCCTTCCCGAAACGCGCACGGCCAGGAGGCAGCAGGTTGTAGTTTTCACTGTAACAGAGCAGAAGGGAAATCAGATTCAACAGGAGCAGGGTCTCCTTTCAGTCTGATGGCAGATGTGGAAAATGTTTTCTAGCATCATTAGAAAGGATGAAAAGCACTAAAGGCTGGGTTGTGCCCTGTCCCTGCCCCGCGAGGAGTGCAGGAGGGATTGCTTTTGCCCTGTCTGCTGTATGCAGCTCTTGGCACGTAGCATGGCATGCCTCCTGCTCGCCTCGCCTGCTGGCATCCCTGCCAGCGTGCTCCAGCCCCTCTAAGGCACACGTGGTGGCCCTTTAGGGTGAAAATTGCCCCACCGTCAGGAGATGCTGCACCCTATGTAATGCATGGACCAGAGGACTGCTCCGATAAAACCCTGTTTTTAACATGAACGGGTAGAAGTCGTGCCCCCAGCATTTGCAGCCAGGTTTGCAGCTAGCCCAGAGCCAGAACAAAGCACTGAAAAACCAGTTTGACTCGCCCTCAGCCCATGCAGAGACAAAATGCACTGCAGCCACGGCACAGGGGTTGAGCCCAAACCAGCTCCAGCCATTAATGATACCCATCTATGGGCTGAAATATGAGGGGATTAGCACAGAGCTTTTCTACAAATTCTCCTTGCATACGGTGCGTCAGCCCATATGTTTCTGTAGCCTTGAGAACGGGCTATGGCCAAGGTCTCTTGGGGAAAACCAAAGTACCAGGTGCTCCACAGGGTCCCCAGGGGTGGGCTGCATTGCACAGACGGGGCGGAGGCTGGAGAGGAGATTTCTCCTTCTGATTCAGCCTTAGAGAAGCAGCTCAGCAACGTACACTAGAAGGGACTGTTTGAGAAGGAAGTCCTCGTGATGATCAGGGCTTTCTGACCCCAGGTGAGATGGTGCCCAGAAATGAAAGGCAGCTGCAGAATTTGCCTCCTCCCAAGACTGGATGAAACCAGAGCACTTCAAGATGACACAGGGCAAGAATTAATCTGCTCAAGTGGCACCAAAGGATTGTCTAAGTATGTTGAGTATCTCCTGGAACAACATTGTGTCAGTATCTACACCAGGCAGTCTAATTTCATAATTCCTAATCAAGTCTTTGGAAAGAAAACAGACAATTCATGCCATCCTCTAGCAGCTACCTCTCCTTAACCTTTCAGTCTGGCTTCCAGACCCAGGAGAAAATGCAGTGGAAGAGATGAGCTGCTCTTCTGGGGAGCAACTTCTTTCTCAACGTTAATGAGTGAATCCTGGTGCAACCTCAGGACTGTAACTATCATCATTGTTATATTGGTAAGGAAGGAAAAAAAAAAGGATTTTTAGAGCTGACAGGATTTGCCCAAGTCACCTGGATAAAATTGGGAACACTCCCTGACCGATCAGGAACAGACTGAGACTGGAAACCAGTTGCCTTGATGCCTTGCTCTAACCACTAGACGACCCACCCTGTATGAGCAAACGGAATAAAATTTGAAAGAAAACAAAAATCTGACTTGAAAAATGTGTTCCGCATAGAACCAGAATGTTCAGCAGAGAAAAAAGGATGCAGTCCAAAGTTTTACTTCCAGGCAAACATTTCAAAATGGACTTATAATGTACCCTTTCATTTAGATTTTATATGAAGGTTTTACTTGAACTTGTAATGAAGATGGAAAAATCCGAGGTTACCATGGCTACTGGCACTTTGCCTAATACACTCAAATCTTTTTCCCCTAATAAAATAGATTTCAGAAACCCCCCTATAAAAAGGGAAGAGTTAAAGACCCTATAAACAACTGTAGGACGAAGAATATTATTCTGTGTAAAGCAGGTTCTGAACATCATGGTGAGGTAATTATGTTCATTCTTTTTTTTCTCCTCACCAATTAGGTCCCCCAAACCCAGAGTCCTGCTCTAGATGGTTCTCCTGCTAATAACTAGGAAAATGCCAGGAGTGAGAAAATTGGGCGGTGGTGAGCAAAGTGGCTGGTACTCTTTCTGGAATGTTCTCCTGTTGGTTGGAAATGCAGCTACCTTGTCATGTAGGAAGAAACTCGGTTATTTTGGATGCTCTGGCAGTCTGCAGCTCCATCCCAGCTGTGATGGACCCTCGTGGGCCGGCATTTCAGCCATGCCAGGTTCTGTGAGCACTCACGCCGACAAAATTCGAGATAGCTCAGGGTCCCCAGTGCTGTACAGCAGTTGCTGCTGGTGAGATGATGCATATTTGACCTAAATTAAGGACTGGACTTGAGATCTTGTTTGGTTAGCATGTATGTCTTTATGGCCTGGGTCTTTGCTGGGAGACGAGCTAGTTGGAACCTTGATTGTAGGGAGAAAGCAGCTGGGAAGAGGTGGAAGAGGCAGCTTGTAGCCATCTCCTCCTGACTGCAGCTACCTGGCAGGGCCAGGAGACTTGGGTCCAGCAATGCTCTTCTTCAGTTTTGGCTACTTCTTCTTCCTGACATCCCTGCAGGGATGTGTTTTTTGTTCATGGGAGCAGAGAGGGCTCTGGCCATTCCCTTGTCCTTTGCAGGGTGGTCGTCTTGTTTGCCTGATGAATTCAGGTGAGACTGGGGCTTTTGTAGCTTTTGTCCTTGCAATTTCCCCTTGAGATCTTGGCGGGAGCTGATTTGGGCCATGCAGGAAAGAGGTTGGGCTTTGAGGTCTTCTCAGAGGAGACTGAGCATGCTGAAGTTTTGGGGATGGATGGACAGAGTGTGTGCACACAGATATCGCTAGGGCTGGTTGAAAAACGGTGTGACGTTCGTGTGGGTAGGAGACAGCACAGACCATGGAGATCCACGATAAAACCCCGTGGAGCTGTCCTGGCCCTGGCTCTGCCGGTGGGGTGGAGGGAACCGCTGATGCTCTTGTTCTCTTCAGGCTTTCGGGGGATCCTTTTAATGCAACAGCTCTTTGGCTTTTAAAAGTCGTGGCTGACTGCCAGCCCGATTTATTTTAAACATGTGTTTCTGATTTGAAAATGTCCAGATCCCAAAATCTTTAATCTTCTCACACCTAGGGATTTTTTGTTTTGTTTTGTTTTGTAAAAGGCTGAACCACGTGCACAGGATAATGGTTAGAAAGCAATACAGTCTGTTTAAAAAAAAAAAGAAGAAAGAGAAACAGAGAAAAAATAATCCAGCTGGCACTCTTCTATTATCAAAGCAAGATGCAGGATGGAAATTCATGGATGCCAACAAATAAGGCTTTTGTTTGTCTCACCACTGCAATCACTGGTGAAACTCCCTGAACTTCGTGCTGAAAAAGATCCTAATAGATCCCTCCCAGATGAAAAAACCCCACGGAGTATTTGTAAGGCTGAAAACAGGTTGTCTTCCCGTGCAGTTAAATCCAGTCCGGTTCTGGTGTAAAACTGGAAGAATTGGGTCCCCTCGCTGCCAAAGGCTCAGCAGGGCAGGAAGGCTTTCCTCCTCGACCTGGGATTTGGGAAGGTCACTTGATCTTCCCTGCGTCTGCCACGGAGTCGGAGAGGAGAGGAGGTCAGGGCAGCCTGGGGAAACCTCTCCTGGGGAGGGGACGGGAAGGACTCGGGCATGAATCACCGGGAGGACTTCAAAGGACGTTCCTTCCCTCCCAGCGCAGGAGGAACAGCACGGGATGAGCCCTGCTCCACGCCGAGAGAGTCCCCAGGACGTTTCGCATTAGTAGCATGTGATGGAAATCAAAACTGACAGATTTAAAATGTGCAAGGGGAAAAAACTTTTTTATAGCAACCTACAATTAACGTGCGGCTCAAAGGGGCTATATATACAAACGTCTAACCGAAGACACTTGCTGTAGAAAGATGTTTTTTTCAGGCATGTGGCTTATTTAAGATCTAAACAAGCGATTAAACTTTCAGCTCTGCAGAAACGCTCATCACTTGCCAAACTGCTCTGGGAGTGCTACTGCCGGCTTCGGCCGGACCAGTGTTAGCAACTGCAAAGCGAGTTGACCGAGCGCCTTCACAGGCTCCCTCCTGCTGCATTTTCATGCTCGTTTGCTGCTCCTTGTGCTGCAATAGCCTCTGGTGCGAAGGTCTGGGCAGAAGAGAGATTAATTCAAAGCATGTCTGATAGACGGTGTCTTCTGTTCCCTGCTCCTCCACCCAGAAGCATCCTAGTGGTCCCCGCGGGTCCTGCCACCACCGACGGTCGGTATAGAGAGATGCTGAGAGAGGACGAACACGAGGTGCTGCTGTACCTTCGGTGGTGCAGCCCACGTGAACACGGCAGCCAGCATGTTCCCGTACATCTCCCGGGGGTGCTGTGCCAGCAGAATTGGGGGTGGGAGGAGAGAGCCGTGTCCCCGTTCCCCCCACGATACACGTGTGGGTTGGGGCTGCTTGCCTCTTTCTTCTCCCCATTTCACTGTGGCTCTCCTCAGAGCAGGAGGGCTTTTAAATGTCTCCCTGTGCATTAAGAGTTAAGGGGACTGTGCAGCTCTGAAGATAAGAAACAGATGATAAAGGTTAGAGGAGGGATCGCGTTTCCATTATGCAGCCTGTAAATGCAAACTAATTAGAATGCAGCCTTGTTTCCGAGAAAATGCAAAGAAAGAAAAAGAGCAAAAAAATCCTCCTTTCCTCCCCAGGAAAGAAGCCGAGTGAGCACTAAAGGCCTGAGAATATGGAATAACTCAGCTTTGCTACTTCGACATGCTTAGAGCTGGAAAATACACATCAGCCAAGGTGTGCGAGCACGTGCAAGGTTGCTTCTTAGTGCTTGACTGGGAGTGCTGGGAGGCGGCTGAGGAGGTGCTGGGATGTCCTGGCCCTCTCCTGGGAAAAAACACTGCGGTATTGACCCTACCCCAGGACTGGAGGCAGCTGATCCCTGCCTAAGTCGGACCCGATTGTTCGTTGTGTTGGTCTAACGCTCAGCTGCAGGACAGGAATTAAAGCAAACCCAGTGGTTTTTGGTATGTTATGAGATTTTAAAGCACCAAATGAAAGAGTCTAGCACAACTTCAACACAGTTATTGCCTTTTAAGAAGAAAGCACTTAAGCGTGTGCTAAAGTTAGGCATGTTTATTGCTATTTACACCGACACAGATACCCGCTGGGCTCTCATCTTACTAAGGCAGAAGGGAAGCATGCCCTTAAAATTTTTGCTGACCTGGTGCCTAGGGATGTATTAGCAAAAAGGGTCTAAATGCTGGTTATTTCTGGGACTTTAACGCCTCCTATCCTTAACCATTCCCCAAGAGTGGAGGGTAGGTCCTTATTTAGTGACTTAGAGATGCTGCAGTTTCCCTCTACGGATCAGCTGGATGTGAATGTATGAACAACATTAGTGTTTAATTTTTTTTCTTTTGTTTTCATTTTCTTTTAAACTTTATTTTTCTCTCCTCTGCAGTTCATTAGCATCTTCCCTTTCCTTGCTTGCTTTCCCCCCCCCCCCCCCCTTGCTTTCTTCTGGAACCTAGAAGTATTTCACTGTGGCTTGCCAAATGATTTCTATCTCAGTGAAAAAGAACTTGCTATTTCCTGAAAACCTACCACTGTTTTCTCTCTCTCTCTCTCCCCCTCTCTCTAATACATTCTGAGTATTGAAACAAATCCAGGTAACTTGATAAGAAGTTAATGAAAACAAATGAATTCTGTTTTGCAAAGGTGCATTGAGGAGAAGGGCAGCAGTGTTTGGAAGGGAGGGAATTGTCTCTGCTGAAAAGAGATTTCAAGGGACATCTGGCTTTAAAATCCCCCCGGTGCCAAATTTTGCAGGGGAGAAATGGCAAAAGAAGAGGCTCTGTAGTTTTCCACTTCTGTGTTTTTTTTGTTATTTTAGACGTTGTTTGTGAGAAAGCGCTGGGATGACATGGTTTGGTCAATACAATGCGATGTGGTTTCGCTGCCAGCTGTTTCGCACCGGGGGGGCGAGAGGGGCCGCGCGTTCGGCCCGATGAACCCCGACCTCCCGAGGAGCCCCCGCTCCCGGCGTCGGTCCCAGCAGCCACCCATCGCACCCACCTGCCCACCCTTCCCACAGCCCAACCCACCCCGGCACCCCGTAACACCACGAGGAGAACCATGGCCATCGCTGCTCATGCCAATAAAATTCCCAATTTAGCTATTGTCCTATGGGCAGTTGAAGAGCTGAGTCCCCCAAGGACCTGGGGGACGTGGCATCCAGCCGTGCTCTGGCTATGGCTCTCGGGCCAAAGCATTTCCAGCGCGATGGAGATGTCACTGTCTCAAGGAGCGTTTCGGCAAGCTTTTATATTTTGTTTTCCATGGAGCTATTTTATGAACTGCACTGGAGCACACTGGGGAAAAAAAAAGAAAAAGTCTTCGTTTAACGAGCTGATTCTTTTATTAGGCTGATTTTCAACTGCATTTTACCTTTCAGCACACGGGAAGTTTAGCTTTTAAGAAGTTTATTTCTTTATCGTGCATTCATTTCCGAAGGCTTCGCTGTACTTCAGGGTAGATTTCTGTTTGGTTTGGGACTTGGAGAAATGAGCCTTTGAACCGATCAGTTGTGGGATAAGGTACTCTGTTAGTTAGGTGGGTTTCTGTGTTCTATAACTCACAAATATCACCCAGCATTTAAGAAAATGGATGATCTTTATTTTTTTCTTCACCCCCTCCCCCTCTTTGGCCCTCCCCATCTTCTATGTGATTTTTTATGGTCCGTGATTGGAAGCAAAAGGTCTAAAAGAGAGAGGAAATCAAGCCCGTCAATAAATGCTAAAAATATTTAGTGTGGCAGCCTCTGTATTTTCTTTTTTGTGAAACACTGATTAATATTCAGTGGTTGAAGGTTAATACCCCATTCATTTTATTCCCTTTACATCCTCTGCACAGCAGTTGCTGCTCCAATTTCGACTTCTAATTCATGCAAATCTGGTTCCAATCAGGATATTAGTAACTCACTGCATAAGCAGGAGGGGAGTTAAAAAAAAAAAAATAGAAAAAAATCACACGATTGTTAAACTTATCTTTCAGTACAAGCCCATACACACATATGGACACCCCAAATCCACAAGGCTGCTGTAATGAAAGGGTGTTCATTATGCATTTTTCTCCTTTAAAATACAGAGAGAACATCCACATAGAAGTAGTTTGGCAGGCTTACCCAGAAGTTATTGTTTTGATACAGCAGCGAAAGTCTCTGGCCTGGGTTACAAAGGAGATGGATGATAATAATAGCTCATGCTGAGCTTAAAATCTAAGATGCAGTGCAGGGATAGGAGTGATCCGTGCTCAGGTGAGGTTATCAACCCCAGCTTGGTGCATGAAATGTCTAGGTGCATGAATAATGCAGAAAAAAATTATATTTTGTTTCCTCTCCCCCCAGGTTTTTTTTTTTTTTTTTAAATGTGAGTGCAAAGCAGTTTCCGTGAGTGAAGTGGCTGTTTCCAGCCATCCAGTGTTGTCCATGGATGCCTGTGCCTGGTTTTTCCATCCTCTTTGGAGGGCGATGGGGTTCTGCATCGCTGCGGCACTGTGCTCTCTGAAGAACAGGCTCCGCTGAGGACTGCAGGGGCTGGATGTGGGACCTCAGGTCTTGCAAGGCGAACCCCAGTGATTCCAACCGCATGGGCCGGATCCTGCCACGGGGAGGGTGCTGGTGTGGACCCAGCCCTCAGGGAGGACCACGCTTCTAAGGCTGATGCGCTGCTCGTTCCCGGCAGGTTGGCGCATTGTGCCTCAGCGCTTCCAGCATCTGGTCAGAGCAGACGGGCCACAGCAAAAGGCCCCCATAGAGTAAACTGCCTAAAGCCCAGCGTATTTATCTTGGAAAACACGCAGGGTTCAGCCTTCCCTACCAGGAACCCCAGGCGAGGCTGGGAGCCAGGGCGGGTATGTCAAAACTTGCTGCCTGTGCCTCTGGGGGTGAGGATCGGGGTCGCTCGGATCCTGCACGCGCAGGGATGGGGATAGCTTTGCTGCTGAGTGATGCAACCCAAACTCAGGGTGCTGGGAGAGCTACGGCATGTGGCCGTGCATCCCCATCCCAGCATGCATGTGTGTCGGTCCCTGTGGCGGCGTGGCTGATCTGTGGCTCTCCGTGCTGGAGAGGGGACCCTCTGCCTGCCACTGCCCGCCTGTGAGCGGTTCTGATGTCCTCGAGTACCGCTCCAAAGTGGGAGTGGGGAGAGGAGTGTGGTTATGATTTGATTTAGATGGGTTATAAGGAAGAAATTTTTCACAAGGGTGCTGAGACACTGGAACAGGTTGCCCAGAGAAGTTGTGGATGCCCCATCATTGGAAATGCTCAAGGTCGGGGCTTTGAGCAACCTGGTCTAGTGAAAGATGTCCCTTCCCAGGGGGGGTTAGACTAGAAGATCTTTGAAGGTCCCTTCCAACCCAAACCATCCTGTGATCTACGGCAGGCCTTAGGCAGCGAGCGGGAGGTGGTGGCAGTCCAAGGTCTGGTCTTCACCCATGCGCTGTTGGACCGGGAGGCACGCGTGAGTGTGACGGCCCCCTCGGACCCCCCAGGAGTGGCTGTGCTCCCTTCCTCTGGAAGATGCTGCTTCTACAGCATCTTCCTCAAAGGCAAAAGCATTTTCTCCCTCCATGGATCACTGGTGACTTCAACTTTTAAAAATAAGCAAAGGCTCCAGCACAGCCCTGCACATGATGTCTAGCCAAAATGCAAAACTTTACCACAGTGCACAAGTGGGCTGTGTTTTTCCGACCAGGGAACAACGTTAGGGCCCTTTCATCACCTTTCTTTTGCACTTCTTTTAAAAATGATTTAAATTGGAGGCAATAGTATTGAACCTCTGACACTCAGACAAGACTTTCTGAATCACACTCTTAAACTGCATACATTTTCTATAACCACTTTGCTTGCAGCTCTTGTGGTTTGTTTTATTTTTTTCTCCTAAGCATTTGTTCTTTCCACTTGGTTTGCTGTTTGTGCCATCTCTGTGAGATTTCATTTAATTTTTTGCCTCGATATAGGAGAGAGCGCTGGTGACCGCCAGGGGTTCATTTCCCAATCCTACTGCTGATGCACTCCAAAACCCAAGGCTTGCTTCCAGCCCTTCTTGAGCAGCAGCATTAAAAACGTTGTGCCGAACCCTCAGTCCCCACGTCTACCGCTGAGGAAAACGCACAGCAGAGGAAAGTCAAATTCCAGATTGCTCAGCAGAAAGGAAAAACCAGCTTGGAAGCCCCTCTGGAAAGGGGCCAAGCAATAATCTCATGCTGTGTGGGTGAGAATGGCAGCATCTCCCTTGGACTTAGATGGAGCAAGAGCTGCTCGCACCCACTCAGCATCCAGCCTGCTACATTTACAGCCCTGATTTTGAACCAGCTGAATGAAAATACTTGTGGGCAGCAAAAATAGCCGGTGCTGAAAACCTGTGTCTACTGAGGGTGGAAATTGCTGGGAGTTCCTCCGTGGCTGCAGCCGATCATGAGAACCTGTCTCATAAATAAGACGCGGTTGCGCGGCGTGCCGCGGCTGCGGTCCCCTCCGCTGCGGCGGCACGGTGCCCGTGCACCCCGGTTGCAGCCCCGGTGCACTCATGGGCCCTCGACCACAGCACCACAGCCTGGTGGCTTGGAGGGTGCTGGTGAATGGGTCAGTGAGAAACAGGCCTTTTTTTGGGGAAAAAACCAGTGCATCATGCATTTTTCCATTGCATCAGCACACTATGCAGTGGGATGGAGGAGTTTGTCACCCCAAACTTTAATGTACTTTCTGCTCCCTCCCTTAGTCTCGTGATGCTAGAGTAGGAGTGGGATTATATGGAGCCACTGGGGTTACTGCATCATCTATGGTGCGTTCGCAAAGTGGAATTTAGCCCTCTGGGTATGTAAACATGCCGTGAAATGCATGCAAACCCAAATTTTCTATCAGCTGGCAAGATATAGTTAAACAATCTAATCTGGAGCCCCAAAGGGAAACGTTAATGCTATGCAAACCTCCTGCTCTGGCAGAGGGGAAGGCAGTGCTGGCAGAGTGAGTGCCAGGCTCCTGGAGCCCCTTCCCGTGGGAAGGACGAGCGGGCTCGTCCCCCGGCACGATGCCCTTCGGAGATCAAGGAGGGGAGAGCTGCCGTACATTGCTGCGGGGACGCTTTTGCATTTGAAGACCCCAGAGCAGGACCGATGGAGCAGACCCATCCTCGTGCTCACGTGGGCCAGCAGCTGGTTATCGGCCGCATGCGGTGCACGGGAAAGCGGCTCTGCTGTCGCGGGGGTCCCGGGAGAGAGGGGTGGGCAGTGGCCACAGTCCAGCAGCCAGCAGAGGGAGAGTCGGAGCGTGAAGCGCAGCTATTCCCAGGGTTTATTTCCCAGGAGCGTGGGTTTTGAAAGCTACAGGTTGCCGTTGGATTTTAGTGACTGTAAGGAAGCCCTTTGGCTCTCAGCAGCAAGAGATGGGGATGCCATCACCGGCGTTTTGGTCGGCAGAGCCCAGTGCCAGTTAACTGGGTGATCTGGGACATGTCCCAGTCTCATCTCCTCGCGCCTCCTGTGCTGGGAGGACAGGGAGGAGGGACTGGGGTACCAGCCTTGTGCACGCAGCAGCTGGGGTTGCTGCCAGCGCTGCTTTGCCATAGCAATACAAAGAAGCAGGATGAGCCTGGCTTTAGCCTGAAGGTCTCTGGGGTCCTTTGATGGAGAGTGCTGGGGAGGCACAGGATGGCACGGCCACACCAGTAGCTGCATCGGTCGCAGGGGCTGCCTCGGCTCCCCCCTGCCCCGGCTTTGCCTCTGCTGCAGCGCAGCAGGAGCACTGGCCATCAGCTGTTGGTACCTCTGTACTGACTCACTCATTTATTTTTTTGGTGCTTCCAGAGCTGGCTCTCAAAGCCCATGTGGAAATGCTTGAGCAGCCATTCTAACCTTTGGGCTGCAATAATTAGCCTCACATGGCATCTGATCTGCAACATGTGGCCCAGGCCATTACTTTGCTTTAGCTGCTTGTTAGGCCCTAATCTCTGTTTGATTTCAAGGTGAAACCGATTTGAGTTTCCTGAGGTTTCTCAAACGAGCTGCAGGGGTGCTGCCCCCTTCAATCCCGCTTGTCTCCTGCAGTCGAGCCTGCGTCTGGAAGGAGGAAGGAGTCAGAGATCACCTGCTGAACCCGCTCCTCCGGGTACCATCCCCATCACCGCGATGCTGCGGGGAAGTGAGGCGACATCTGATTATATTTGGTCCTTATTGATCTGAAGTTTCCGCAGGCTCGTTTAGGAGGAGGTGAGTCCCTGGTCACCTCGAGAGGAAGGTTTGCATCCTGCTTGCATGCTCCTAGGTGGGTACGTTGTAAATTAGCCACTTGTTGTTACAGATGTTTGAAGCTTTCCCTGTCAGCTTTGCATTTGGTTTCCCTTCTGCCCTAATTGAGACCAGAAATCCAATTAGACTATAATCCTGTCCTTTTTTGAAGTCCCTGGCTGCAGCGTCACATAATCTGAGACGGTGGATGTTGTGCTAGTGATGGGACCAACTGGCTGTGGTGAAATCCTTCCCTCGTGCAGATGATGAAATGCATTTTTAAGATCCATCCATCGCCATCCATGTCAGGAATCGGCGTGTGCTGTACTTTGCCGTTCCTATTAGGGACAGCAGATGTTTAAACAAGGGCCTGTGGCATGCACAGCCTTCTCACTGTTACTGATTAGGCACGAGCCCCTGCCTCATGCAGAAGGGACGGCCGTTGCTTGAAGTGGCTCCTATTTATTTGCACAGATGCGCTGGGTGAAGGGAGGTGGGGCAGATATTTCAGCAAGGCCCCCGAAGAAGCTTGTTTATAAGCGGCATTTCCTTGATTCAGAGATCTTGGGGGCATCTATGAGCTGCCCCTGCTTAATTCTGGCTGGACAATTGCTGTCGCTGACTCTGGTCCGAGCCTGTAATGTCTGTCTCAGGAGCTGGGCATGGCTGTGCAGCTCAGCACGGTGCCAAGTGAGTGTTACTGTTGATAAGTTGGATCCTGAAAATATAGCAGTGCCCTGCAAATTGTTATCCTTACAATGCATTCAACATATGTGTATGTTATGTATTTTTAATATATTATATATGTATGTAGCATGTGCGTATGTGCAGTGTGTACACGCATATTTACATGCATACACTCATGGTTTTGTGTGTGCTGTGCAGAGATTTGAGGAGTTTAGAGATGTATGTCACCATTGTACTTGGAGAATAATGGAGTTAATGCTCACCTATGAGGCTTAAGCATTGTAGACTCAGTGGTTTCTGAGCCTGGGGGATGTCAGCAATGATCCTTCGGAGCTGGAAGGGGCTTGTGCAAGCTCTGAGCTGGCTGGTCAGCCGTAGTCCATGCTGCAAACTGAAAGGGCTGCCAAGCCATCGAATCGCTTTCCATTGCGAGAGCCAGCTGGTAGTGTGTATCTGTTGCCTCACAGTAGGCAAGCTGCTTTGGGCTTGGTATTGACCGTGGGCTTGAGCTGGGGCTTTGAGCGCGCTGAACTGAGCTTTTCAGCCCAGGAGCACAAGAGCTGCAAGCTCAGGCAGCTCAGATTAGCTGCATCTCCCTTCTCTCCTTCTATCTGCTATAGAAAAACAGGAAACTGCACCAAATTAGCTCGGCAGCTGAGCCTCCCGAAAGCCACAACATGGCAATTGTAGGCACCACTCAGTTGCTTTTTTCCTACCCTAGAGCAGCCGTGCGTTAGGCCAGCAATTTGATTTGGTGTCTCAGCCTGCTATTGTGGAAGAAAGCAAGAAGGGAAAAAAAATTAAGGGGAGAGATTTTAAGCTCAGGGCCTCCCATTGCATTGTTTTTATCCTTTTCCCATCCCGGAAAAAGAATCAAAAATAGCTCAAAGCCCATTTTTCTGCACAATTAAATTAGGCTGAAGAGATGACAGAAACAGCACTGTCCGGCTCTTGATGCTTTTACGCCTCGTTGGGCAAGACAGAGTCATGTCGACTTTGGGAATTTAAGTGTTCTGGTGGAGCCAGGCTCTGGCCACAGCTCCCGAGGGCTCAAGGACGAGTTTTCTGCCAGCAGGTTTCCACAGGGAGTGCAGCTATGGCCGTATCGTACCTCCCATGGCCTGGCACATCCCGTGTTGGTGATGTGAGTAGTTGAGCATCACTGAAGTACTTTTAGATGGTTGTTGTGTGGCTGTGCTTTTGTCCGATTAAAAAAACCCAAACAAACCTCAAAACCTAATATAGTATCATGTAATACTTACAGCTGGGACTGTTTCAGTGATTAATTTCAAGTATGTTTTCTTGTGGTGGGCATCAACAGCGTCAGCAGTAGAAAGGACATTCTTGTACCTGGGAGGTCAATGTTTGCAGGATTGATTGCATGATGGGGTGAAGCCCAAATGGCTGCAGCGTGAGGTTGGGAAGGGTCCAAAATTTCTGAGAGTCTGGAAACCTGTGCAAAAGGAAAAGACAAAAAATGGGTGACTAATTCTGGGAAGGTTTATAAAAGACAATTAAATGCAACATCTAGAAACACGAGCTGCTCTATGCTGGTTTAGAAAGGAAGAGTTTGCCCCAGAGGGGCACCAGGAATTTCAAGGGAAAAGAAATTGAGCCTCCCCCAGCTGCACATGCCTGCATTGCTCACGCTTATCTGGCTCGTCCCGTCTTCAGTGTAAAGGTGTACCTGTTAAAAGTGTAATTGTCCTCAGTTTAATTTTACGTCATTTTGACAAGGCTGGTAGGGCAGACAAGGGTAACGTAGAGGGATTCAGCCTTTATTTTACCAAAATTTGCTTTTTTTCTCTCTCCTGCACTTCCATTGTTTCCCAGCCTGCCAATTCCTTCAGCTTTGCCTTAAAGCCCTGATTCTCAGCTGGCAAAATTCCCCTTACGCCTGTGATTTGACCCATTATTTGACTTGTTTACTTTTGGCTGTTCTCCAAATATGCCTTGCTCCCAGATGCCTCCATTTGTGGATGCTTTAGGTTGAAAGCTAACTTATGTGTATTGATGATTTAAATATAACCTCAACACTTATTTTTTGGGGAAAAAAGAAACTGCAGCCAGCGAAAGGGTAGGAAAAATGTTTATGCAGGGTATGGACCTTGGTGCGCTGCTGGTTTTGGCTAGTCGAGGCTCACGCAGCTTTACCCTCCGATGGGGACTCGCTGCTGGGGATGGCCACAGCCTCCAGCCCCACGGCAACAGGATCCTCAGCTGGAATGAGCGGCCGCAGATCTGGACAGGGATCCGAGCGCTGTCACCCGGGGCTGCCAACTTCTTATGCAGCTTTGGGCAAAGCGACTAACACAAAGCGGAAGCCCTCAGGAGGACCAAATTCTTCCTCAGCCTTTCAATTAGCTTCTAATCCCTTCGCTCCCATAAAATCTCAGCTGCAGGCTGCCCCTGTTTGTGTATTTCCACTGGCCACGAAAGCCACCTCCCTGAGCATCTGTCTATGCGGTTTAGGCTGAAACGTCTCTCCGTGCCAATGGCCACACCTCTCCGCAAAGAACATGTAATTGCAAACTCTTTTTTTTTTTTTTTTTCTTTTTTTCCTTTCCTCCTATTTAACGTAAAACAAGCAGACACCCGTCACCATCCTCTGCTTCGGCTCTGATGCAAGCTTTTTCCACTTGGCCGAGTTAGGCGTTCAAAAAATATAAATAAATGTGAAGAGAAAAGGGGGGAAAAAAAAAAAGGCCGTCAGTAGAGATATTTTTAAACACATGACACAGAGGAGTGTGACACACTTGGTGTTCTCAGTGGGTGGGTGCAGTGTTATTTCATGTTATTCTTGTTGCTGGGCCCAGCATTACAAGTGTACGCGTTATTAGTGGTGTCTGATAATAGCGTGTGGCACAACTGCCTGGTCCCAACCTGCCGCGAGGGGCTGGGAGGCTGCGGCGCTGGCTGGTGGGGAGGGTTTGGTGGGTGGGTGTCCAGCCGCAGCCCCGTGCCGATGGTGCCGGGCTTGTTTATGCCTCCGAGCATCGTTAGGATGGAGAGGCTCCAAATCAAGGGCATTTCATTGCCTCGCTCGTACCCCGTTTTGCTTGGGCACGTCCACCTGAGCTGGCGTTGCTGCAAGTCCATCTTTCCACGTCCGCTTGTCCGTCTGAGGGGTACTGGTCCTCAGGTGGTGGTTCTGGGGATGGATGTGGAGGGAGCAGGGACCACGTGTGTGCGGGAGCCGGGGAGGTGGTGATGAAGGTGGCAGAGGCTGGTGCCGGCCAACGTCTGACAGACTCGTACATGAACTTGTGGTTTTATAGCCCTATAAAAGGCAGCTGACAGAAGAGGTTCTGATTTTTGGAGGCTCCAGCTGAGCTGGGAGGAGCCGGCCTCGTCTCCCGGCGCCGGAGCCGCGTCTGCTGGTGCCGAGCCCCGGCCGTGACGTCGGGGAGGGAGAGCCAGGCTGGGATTCCCGGCGTGCCGGAGGGCAGGAGCCGGGCGCTCACCCCAGCTATCGCCGAGGTCCTGCCAGCAGCGCTGAGCTGCTGCTTTCCTGGCTCGCCTCTTGGAGACTCTGTGCAATGCTTGGAAGGGACTTCTTAGCACCTTGCTCCGCAGGTCGGGCACATCTCCCCCCCCTGCCCTGGGTATACTGTTGGCAGTTGCGTTGCAGGTACAGGAGTTTGCAGGGAAGGACGAGGCCAGCTGAGGTCCTAGGTCTCCGTTCGTCTCCAGCGCACGTACGCCAGGATGATGGGCAGAGCTGGTGTAAAGCAATACAGCTCCGCGATCTGGTCCGCAGCTGGCTTCCCTAACGTGGCCTCTTTCACTCGCGGGTTTGCTTTCCCTTCCCTGCCCGCTTCTCCCCATATCCCCTCGTACAGTTCGTTTCTGTTCGATACCTAAATACCTTGCTGGAGCCGGGCCAGGTGACTTGGCCCGGGTCCCTTCTGGCGCTGGCTGCTTTCTTGTGGATTGCTGCCGCCGTCTCTGGGGCTGAGCCCTCAGCAGGACCGCGCCAGTGATGGAGCAGGATGGGCACAAGGTAGGGCTACAGGAACAACACCTTAAGATCTGCTTCCTTTGAACCCTTGGAGGTTTCAAATCAGGGCAGGGGCAGGGCTGGGGATGCACCTTCTATTCCCGGTTGTAGCTGGGACTGTCACAGAAAGTTTGCTCTCGTCACAACATGTGCTGGTGTGAAGGTTTAATGTTGGACTCAGGGGTGCTCCATCTTAACCAGACTTAGCCTGGAGTTACCAGCTCAGAAACCAGGGAAGAGTCCTCCTCATCCCAAAGCAAAGCAAAGGCAGCAAGGAGAAGCTATGGACTCAGAAAAAGGAGAATTAACCTTTTAAAGAAGTTGAATTTCTGTTAAATCCTATAAGATGTGGATAAAAGGAGAAACTAACCCCTTGGAAATGTTTGGCTCGGATACGTTTGTTCTGTAAAGCTGGAAACTGGAGGAAATTTGTCTTTTGACCCATTCCTGTATGAAACATGGGAAAACTCGCTGTAAAACTCAGCGTGTGGGATGTGCTGTTTCATCGCCTGTTATCTGCGTGGAGATGCAGGGCCAGCTCGGAGGCTCCTGAGCCTCGGCTGGGTGCTACGTCACTGGAAACTGGGGAAAGAAAGTGAAAAGCGAAGCCCTGAGCTTTCCCTTTCTCCCACTCAGCTTGCTCAGAAATCTCCATGGTGCTCCTATGCCTTGATCCCCCACCACGACCAATGGATCCTGGCTCTTTTTTTATGGAGACTCCCCACCGAGGTAGACGCTAGTTAAAAGGTTACTACCCAGCTGTGAAATATGTAGACAGGGTAACAGCTAAATGGCGGAGTGACCTCATATCTCGTATTTATTGACTAAATGTGGCTTGAACTAGTCACCACTAGTAAAATAAACCACAGCCCCAAGTACTGCAGGAATATTCCATGGCAGACAGACTCCTGGTTCCTTGTCACACTCTTTCTTTCACTTGAAATATAAAAAAAAAAAGGCAAAAACTTTGTTACTAATCTCATTTCGTTTACAAGGTAGGTCCTGCAGAAACCCTTTCAGTGCAAGCTTACTTTTTCCTATGAGGAGAGCTGGGAATCAATCTGGTTTTGCACTGAAAGAGAAGGAGCGAATAAGCCCTCTGGATTATGTTTTTGCCAACATCCACCTCAAGAAAAATCTTGATCAGACTAGGCCAGACGTGTTAGGCTTTAACAGAGAGAGCTGGGTTCAGGCGGCTTTTTTGTGACATCTATGTCCACATCACACTTGCTACCTCAGGGATGAGAAATAGCTATGAAAAATCAGGAGGCTGCCTGAAGAAATGGATGTGGTATAAAGGTAAAGTGATTCATTTCTTGCTTCTGCAGTGAATTAAACCCATTCAGCATCAGAGATGTTTTCCTGAGCATCTCCAGCTAGTCTAACCCCTCTGAAGGCAGGAGCGGCTGTGTCACGGGTGTCAGGAGCCTGGTAAATATGCTGGAGGCTGCAGAGTGCCGAGGGGTGCACAACAGACGAGGTACATCGGTAATGTTCCCAGAATCAGGGAATCACCACTTCCACAGTGCTGCCGTCAGAAAGGGCCGTTCACCTCCAGCCTCCTTTGCACAGCACCCAGCAGAGACGGGGGAGAATTGGGAAAAGTCGCAAGAACTTGGTTTTTCAGCTTCACTGTCGCAACAGCGGTCGCTCACCTTCAGCGTAAAGAAATGGAAGAAAACAGTAACTGAAATGCTTGAAGTAGCACTGAGAGAGAGTTAGTGATTCTGGGTGCTGTTCCACCAGGAAGCAGAAATTCAGTTTGTCCCATGCCCTGGCACCCTGATTGCTCTTGGCATCTCTGTCTTGACACGGCACGTGCCTTTTCCACCAGCCCCCTGTGATGCGGAGCCTGGTTCAGGCTGTTGCACCCACGGCATCGCCTTCCCCGAGCCCCCGAAGTCGCTGGCCGGGTGACCCGTTTCTCATCGCCTCCTGACCCAAAAGCCTGTGGGGTGTTGTAAACCATCTGCGTTGCGGCTTATTAGCTCACGGCCGTCTGTGGGTCCCGGGGGGTGGTGGGTGGTGGAAGCCCTGTGCCACAATAACGGTAGTCTGGGCTGGAAAAGCCACAGTGCGTTGCAGGTGTTGCTATAACGTACCTCCCGGGATTACCTTTTTGGTCAAAATCCATGATGCAGTGTTTCCCTTTACATGCACATGGTGGTGGGGGGGGATGATGCCGAGTATTGGAAAAAAGATGAACTTGGCACCAGGACGGGATACAGATGTTACAGCCGTGAGCCCACGTCAACATGGGCTGTAAACTGCAGGCTCGGAGCCGAGCAGCAATTCGTGGCTGCCTTTCAATACGGTAACGATGCAGAAATCCCTTCCCTCACCCATCCTTCCCCTCCCCGCCCAGCAATTTCTCAGCTAAACTATTAAAGAGACTCAAAATTCAAGGGCCAAATGAGAATGATTATTTGGAGGTTACTAGTGAGATGCAGTGTTGATATCTAGACTGGTCAAAAGTCTTCTTGGTCATGTCACCTGGGATCTTATGCTAATTGTTATCGCGGTTAGTTTTTCCAGGCTAATATGTGGATAGATAACGAGGGTCAGAGAAAGGAGAGGAAATGGCCTCGTTAATGCTCTGTAGAGATAATCATTCCTGCTTCTGTCTGGAGGGAACTTTGCCAGCAGAGAACAACAGAAGAATCTTTCCCTGCTGATGTGACACCCATTCTTCCCTAGCAAATTGGGTCACTGAGACTGAAGCCCTCTCTCTTTCCTCTTTTTTTTAGGTAGGAAAAAATAATTGTGTCTCCTACTGTCTATGATAATATTTTGATAGGGGAATAAATATTAAAAAGCCATTATAAATGTCCCAAAATACCATAGCACTATTGCAGAGTTCTGCATTTAGGGAAGCGCTGTTCACAAATGGTGAAGCTGGTGAATTGCTATTTTTCAACCAGAAAAAATAACTTCATTGCTTTCTTGCCCTTATTATTCTTTGATTTGTTTAATTTCCTGTCTCTGACTTGAGCAGGACACTGGTTTGATTTGTGTGTCAGCTACGTTTACTCAACACACGATGAACAGGGTTTGAAGACTTTGTTGGGATGTATTTGTGCTGCTTAATTTTATCTGTGGTTCTGGCTGTCCCCAATTCTTCAGCACTGAACACAGCCAACTCTGGGCTGGGGTAGCCAACCATCCTCCAGTTTGGGGCTGAAGCCATCATGTTTCATGGTTTCCACCTGAGGTCATAAATCATGCCGGAGCTGGATTAAAGCTTAGGTTAGATTCACTGGCAGTTTTGCTATTTTCACTGAACCTTGCAGTGATTTGGACGTGAGCTGAAGATTTATGCGTATTTGCAGAGCCCACGGTTCCAGGTCAGAGCTTGGACTGAGGCATTACCAGGGAATCATTGCTTCCCTGAACGTCTTTGGTGGCCTCATCTGAAGCAAGAGACATTGCTAGGAAAACGCATCCAGCGCTTATCTCCCTGCTGAGTCTCCTTCTGAGAAGTGAGAGACTCGATAAAACAAGCCCCAAAATGCTGATATAAACATTGCTCAGGAAAAATGTGATCTGCCCTTGTTGTTCTTCACTCAGGCAATATCAGAGTCTGCATGTAACGATGCTGGGAAGAGCATATGGGCAGATCATGGGCAGAAAATTAAAAGCAGAGTGGAATACAGGTTTTATTTTCCTTTTGTAATTTCAGAACCGGCAAATGGGGGTCATAGATGGATGGAATATCTCAGGAAAACCCCAGCTCTGTGTCCCTGACTTCAAGATAAATGGGCTGATGTGATACCAGTGTTTGAACCAGGGTGATGTCCTCCAAAATGTCCTGTCCCAGGGCAATCCCTCTCTTGGGGAAAGGTAACTTGCCTGACCTGTTTATTACAGCTGTTCCTTCTGGATTGCTGAGTGGTTCCCTGACATGATGCACATTGTCTTGTACCTGTGGCCACAATTTTCCTTTCTGTATTCATATGGATATTGTTGGCAGAGCTTGGACCACAGGTGACACCTTGTTTCAACCTGTGGGCAGGGGGCTCAGGCTTTGCACAGTCCCTTGGGATGCTGTGAGCTGAGACACCTCACCACTTACCCACCTCACACGTGCCAACCCACGTGTGCATCCGTACACGCACATGCACACGCATTCCCTCGCCGGCCGATCTCCAAATCTGTTCTGGAGGAGTTGGAGCTATAACAATACGGCAGTAAAAAATAATGAAATGCCATCATAAAAAAGATGTGGGAAAGCAATTATTTATTTATACCTAGGGAACTAGGAATAATACACCTGTTTCGTAGGGATGGCTGGCACAAAGCTGGCATTGCATAGTGGTACTTAATAATTTTTTACCGCACTTTATAGGCTCTTTCCTGCAATTAATGCTAAATAAAATCAACATTTTTCCAACTTGCATTTCTGGCTCTCATTAACTCCCTTCTTGCCATTCACCATCTCCTTCCCTCTCAGTATCTTTTCTTCTTTTGTATTTTTTCTACATTTTTCTTCACTCTTCACTTCTCATAAGCTCCAGTGTGTGGCAGCTTCAAAGAACAGGACCTGCTCTCTAATGGAATTAACTGAGTTTTACCAGCCTGGTGCAGGATCGTTCCAAACCATAGGGCTTAGCAAGGGCTACTCCTCCAGATGGAGCACGGGCACATACCCAAGTGCAGGGATGAGCCCCAGAGCCCTGGCACGGGGCTGGGTGGCAGCACCCTCCCCCTCGATTCAAGCCCACAGCTGGGTTGGCAGCAAACCCACAGAAAACCTACAGAGGACCTGATTTACAGCCGACGGGTGGCAATGCAAAAGGAAAGTTGGAAATTTAGACCATCATCTGCTCAAGTGAATTGATAGATAAATGTGAAGCAAAATGCTATTGATGGTGCTGGGAAATGATCTCAGGACAAAACTGGTCCTGAGCTCTGCACTGAATTAGTCGTCTTTCTCTGTTTTTTAGGAAGGAGAAACTTCAAGGACTTGCAGTAACTGGTGAAAATGTCCCCAGTTTGGTTGATACTTTCTCTGTTACTTCACTTGATCAGGCAATTTTTCTTTCTACTGCATCCCACCCCCCTGCCCCAAATTTCTTCTATTAATTCCAATCCCCCCCCAAAAAGAGGGAGAATTTTTGCCTTCATTAATCCTCCCCCCCTTCTGATTTTAAAATTGCAGATTTTCTGGCTTTATTTTCTATTCTTTTAAACAAAAAACTCCTGATTTTTCACACTGAAAAAGATTTTGGATGAAACACTCTCAAAATCTCCTGCCCCAAAACGCATGCGTTTATTCCTAATGCCACTGAAATTATTTAATGCTTTTAATATTTGTTTAAGTAGATAAAGTGAGCTGGGAGAGTAATTAAAAGGCAGGGTTCTCCCTGTGCCAGTGAACCTCAGGTGAGAAACTGGCCCGTAACCTCAAAGGCAGGAGAGGTTCAGCTCCAAGAATATGCACCATGAAGCCTGAAACCGAAGTCACCCAGGGCACTTTGCGATGGCGTGGGGAGCCCTTCCGAGCCCTGCATTCATCGCATCCAGAGGTTTTTTTCTTTTTTAATCAAGAGCAGTTGCAAACATGCCTCAGATCGCAGGACGGCTTTATCTGCCATCTCGTTCAGATGTGGGGAGGGTGGGGGGAAATAGGACCCACATGTTATCAGCTGATATATGAAATAGAGAGAGGATTATTAAGGAGGATAAAGGCCACAAGGAAAGAGGAGCCATGCCTGCTGCTGAGACCCATCTCTCCCTCCAAGCCTACGCTCCCTCCTCTCCCTTTTCCTTATAAACTCCAGTTAAATGATGAAAAGGCTGGTGTCAGGGTTTCAGGATTTATGTGGATAACGGCGCAGTGAGGCCTGGCATTAGAGAATTAGATCCACGTGTTGCTCCTGCAGGATGATCTATGGACAGGTTTCTGGGGATCAGCAGAAAAGTGAAATATGACGGCGGCTCTCCGGCTGGCTCTAATCTCGCCCCACTCCCATGTCCCCAACCTGCCGGCGGTTCCTCCCAGCTGTCCGCCAGCCCACGTGCCCTGCACCACCTCAGTTACTTCTCTGTGGCTCGTGGGTGCTCCTCTGGAGTGGCCCATCCATGAAGAGCGGCTCAGGAGCACCAGCCAGGACCAGGCATCCCGGGATGCTGCAGCCCGGTGCGGGCTGGACCCGGTGGAGAGGTCAGGAGGCTGCGCAGCGCCCCGGGGTAAGGCTGTTTTGAGTTTTTGCAGGGGTTGCGGAGTTTCACCCAGCAGCTCTGACAAGGGCCGAATGTAATTCCACGATATTTCTGGAAGCAAATCGGCAGCTGTGCCCCGGCACAACCACAACCTCTCGTTTGTAGAAGCCTATCCAGCCAAGTGCATCAGGGAAAGGTTTGGTGTCAGCATCTCTGGTGCTGCCCAAATTTGGTAGCAAGTCTCCCCACCATCCATTCATCCTGGAGGAGAAAAGAAAGGAAGACAAGCTTGCGGTTGCACCGTCCACGCAGGAGGGTGGGAGGACAGCCTGGCTCAGCCCCCCGTGACTCCTGGTGGGACTGCAGGTGCTTTTTCGGCTCGCTGCCCAAGCAGCTCTTGCACAACTGCTGTTTTTCCCTGGTGGGCTGGATTCAGACCTGCGGTGCGAGGCAGCGTGTCTTGCCCCAGGACCTGTTTCCCTGCAGGCTGTGGTCCTCCTCGTGTGAGTCTGCTCATTAAATGCACACCTCCATACATCCATAGCTGAGGAGGCAGCAGGTGGTTATTATATCTCTGGAATCGGATTAATCTCAACCTAGACATAATATTAATAATTTAAGATTCCCCTGTATATAACATTTCTCTTGCCTCCCACATAGCCCAAGTAAAGGGTTAGAGATTTGCCTCAATATTATCTCGGTGTTTTTCTCCTCTGAGCTTTAACCTTTCCAGATTTTCCCATTAAAACACCTGGAGGGAAAAAAAGAAACAAGACGTTGTCAAAAAATAGGAACCTCTAAACCTTCATTAGAGTGGCTTCCCCCAGCACTGGATTTGGAATGTAAGTGGTTGCAGTGGCCTCTTTGAAGTCTGTCATTACTGAAACAGTCCTCTTCCTCCTTCTCTTCTTCAGGTTAAGGCACCCACGTGGGTCAATCCGTCCTTGCTACTGTCCCCTCGTCTGTCTATCCTGGGCCACTGCACTTCTACAAGGCGATGGGTGCCATGAGCTGGAGTGAGCGTCCCAGGGTTGGTGGCAGGAAAGTGCATCTTTTAAGGCCTTTGCATGCCATAATCCTATTTATACCTCCTGGTAGAGTGGTTGCCTTCCTCGTGAGGGCAGATGACTGGTGACTCCTGCTTGACTACAACATGAGCTGTGCCAGGCTTGCCCAGTGATTGACAGTCATTCTCCATGTCAGTCATCCCCCTTTCTGTGCGTGTGCACTCTGTTATTCCTTGCTGAATGAAATGCTTTGCATTTGTCTTTGCTGAACTGTCTTTGCGAGTTTTTTCAGGCTCTGGCTCCAGTTTTTTCAAGATCAAGCTAAAGGCCTGATTTTGGCATTGCTATTGTAGGAATTGTCTTGCTTGGACTCTGTGTGAGTTTCTCCATCTTCAAAATAGGGCTGACACTAATTGCCCATTTGCAATGCATTTCCAGACGCGTGGCTGTAAAGTGCTATATGAAAAAACAGGCATTGTTATTATGAAACCTTCAGGAAAAAAAATTAATAGATTCATATAACTCCAAGGTCATTAAAACAAACCTTATGTGGATGGAAGAGACCAGAACTGAATAAACCTTGAGCAAACACAGCCTTTCACAATGAAACACAAACTGGTTTTAATCAGCAGTGCCAAATAAGTTTTATTTTCCGAGGTTTCTTTTTCCCCCATCTCCTTCTTTCAATATTAGCAGTTGCAGAAGAGCACATTGGCCTGACGAAAAGAGAGGAACCTTGCCCGACTCCTGGTCTTAATGAATATCATTTTTAAAAAACAACAACAAAATACTCTGCTTGGGCTGGCCAGGTCTCAAGTTGCTTTCAGCTACACTAGGATCTCAGCCAGCCTTTCTGAGTGTGTTATCCTGTGGTTAGAGCACTGCTATTTGTCCACAGATTTTGGACAAAATTGGGTTTAAGCCCCATCAGAAGGTAAGAGATGGCTGACGATCACCTCCTTGCGTTCGCGTCCTTTAGGGAACCCCCGCAGCAATTTTTCATTCTGCCTCCCCAAAGCTTCTCCTATGTTTGTTTGGGAAACAGAAATAGCTTTCTGCTAAGAGGATGATGAGGTTACGCATCCTGAGCTGTCACGGTGAGTCAATAGCCTGGAGCGGTGGAGCTGCCTGCAAGGCAAGGAATGGGAAACACCCTCGGAGGGGAGCCCTGTGCTGTCCACCTCATCTCTGCCTGCACTGGGGAACCTCTCTCCAGCAGGACACCTTCCACGCAGGGATGTTCTCGTTGCTTTTTAAGTGCCCTGGCTCCTCTATGAGGTTGATGGCTTGATCCTGAAAAGGCCACCATCCCTACCTTTCACCAGCATGAGGCAGCCTCCAACTGGAAAAGGATGGGAGAGCTAACTTTCATTACGATAATGACATCTCTGTCTGTCTGTCCCTTTGCCTCTTTCCTCCATCCAGACTTTAGACTCTCCATGGACCTTGCCACCATCTGCCTAATGACTGGGATGCTGGAGGCTGGGGTTGTCAAATACTTAGAAATAGTTACCTCTGTACAAATTTGACCCTGTGCTGATCACTTGGCATCATAGACTTTCCATTTTCATATACACCAGATAACTTCAGCGTCCAGGGCAAAAAGCTATTGCAGAAGGTCATGTTGGCATCTCATTCTTGACATGAAAGGTGCTAGCTCTAAATCACCGGTGGTGGGATTCGTTGAGGAGAAGGAAAAGGGAACTTCTGTTCTCTCTTAATCTTCATTTCCTCACACTGAATCCAGGGTCATCTCTGGGGTGAAGAAGGTGGAGACTTAGCTTCTTGTGAGCTGTCAAGGCGGAAAAGCTGGGAGAAAATGGCCCAGATTAGCAGCCTTGCTAACACACACCTAATTTTTAGTAAAACCTGTGATGTCTACTTGCAGGTTCATTTGTAAGCACTAAATTTAGTGACATGTCTTACAGTGATGTATGTGGAAGAGGGCTTTTGGAGGATGCATGGGTCAGTCTAATTCCTGTGTGGGAAACATCCAGTCTATGCTACTTTCACTGTCTGGAATAAATAAGCACCCTCCTGGTGATGCCATCAGACCATGTGAGCACCAGCCAGACCTGGAATTGTGCAGATTCTTGGTAGCTGCAGGAGTGTAAGATTGTGTAACTCATTTGCAAAAGTGTGTAACTATTTGCAATCTATTGTTTCCTGCTAACAGATTTTGGTCCAGCTCAGTAATGGTATTTAATCACCTACCTCTTTGTAATTACATTGGTATGCAGGCATTTAATTGTATTTTGTCCTCAACTAAGCTAGGTCCATCATTTTTCATTTGTTGTTGGCAAAGACTGTGCACAAAGATGTGTAGTAGCTTTTAAGAAACTGCCAGTTCCTGGTGATGCCGAGACCTTCATTTTTCAGCTCAGCTGGCTGATGTATAGGTGCTAAAGCTGGTGATCTTGCATTCAAATCTAACCCAGCCTGAGGTTCATAAAAATGGCACAGTCATTGCACTGTCAACAAATACTTTCAAACAGTAATGACAGTGCCCTAAAGCAATTTCCTTCTAATGTTGCTTAAGATGATGACAATGACTTGTAAAAGATAGAAACCTCCAGATTCTTTGGCCAGGCGGGATCTCCTGCTGATGCTTTGAGGGTCTCGCACTTGGGTGAGACTTTGCGTCCCATCAACACAAAGGATGAGTGAGTGGGTTGTGTCTGGGCAAGGCTGAGGAAAAGAGACAAGGCCATCGCAGAGACCAGGTATAGAACTGATGGTATAGCAGTGGGATGAGTTCTGGATTTTGCAAGCAAACGGCATATTCCTCTATTCATCATTTCTGCACAGACCTTTTTTTTTAAAATTTCATTTTATGGCACTTCTGCAGACACCAGTGCAGGAACACACAGTCCTGTCACTGAGGAAAGGGTGGCAGGCTGCCATGTCCCCTCCCCAGTTGTCTACGATAGCACTGGGCAGATTCCCCAGCGATGAGAGAAGTACAGTGATGCACACGCGTCTGTTGGGTGGTTGAAGTTCTCAGTAGCTCTGCTGGAGCATGACTAACAGGTGAGCCAAAGAGAAAGACGCAAGAGAGGCACTGCACAAACGCTGAATAAAGGAGAGTCCCCTCGCCAAAAAATGTGCAGCCTGATGAGACGGGGACGGGGCAGGCAGCGTAGCCCAATCCCATACCCTTCCCACTGATTCTCTTCAAGGAGGTCCATCCAGTGCTCTTGAACCACTGTGGCTGGTAGTCTCACCTGCAGGCGTTTCTGCATATGAACTCGTGAACGCGAAGCACCAGCAGAACATCACCAGAGACAATTCCTTGAGGCAGCCAGTCGCATCAGCCAGTCTCTCCACTGCGTTTGTCGCAAATCAAGTTATTACCTGCCACGTCCAACGTGACTCTGGCGTTACTCACCATGTTTACTTTCCACCCAACTCCCTGCTGCTGCAGCGCAGAACCAGTCGTGCCAGCTAACGAATGCCATCTAAACAGCGTGGAATGGACTTCTTATGTGCTAGATATGTTAGGTCATGTAAGTCCTTCCCAAGGGGTATAATTAGAGATCGCCACACCCGCCTTACACATGTTGAGCTTGACAAGGCTTGTTGGGCTGCGAACCCCCCAGTAGCACAAGTAAACAGCTTGCAATGAAGTCTGCCCGGAGGGCTGGCTGTTCCATCGCTGCGGCGCATCGCCCGGTGCCAAATTCATGGGCTGGAGACGCCTGCCTGTGGGTTTGCACAAAACAGTCGTGACAGCCAGCTGGGCGATGCTCTCTGATCACAGCCCATTCCCATTTGCTTGCTGCTTACATGTTGCAACCAACATGGGCTTGGAGGTGACTTGTAGCACTCTGCTGTGAAATATTACCAGGGGTGGGGGAAATAATACCCTTCTCTTTGCACAATTAGTTTGGCCATGAATATTTTCTGTTAAAAAATCAGTCTCTCCAAACTGAAGGTATTTTGCTTTTTCCATTGCTGCAGCTTCCTCCCATTTTCCAGTAGCTTAAATGGAAATGGATTTTTTTTTTTTTTAACTTTAGATTCTTATTTTGTGAAAAGACAAAAAAAACCTCAAAGAGGTAAATGCATCTGGCAAAACCTTCACTTACTAAAAAAAAAAAGTAATCCAGCTTGGAAGGACATTTCCAAGAGAATATGAGAAAATGTAAGATCAGCTCTGTTTGAAAAGGAATTGCCTTCTTCCATTGACAAGTGACAGAGAGGAAACCGTTGTTCTTATTTAAACATGGCCCAAACCTGCAGTGTATAAACTTCAGTTGGTCTCAGGCTTGTGGTCCCTGTTTCTTTTCGCTTTTCATCTTCAAATCTGTTTGGTTTTTTTTTTTTCCTTTTAGTGTCATGCCTGACTCCTTTTCTTTCTCATGTAGGAGGTCAGCTTTTCAAAACTGATCTTATGTCATCTTACATCCAGAGTCAGCGTCCTTGCATCAAAATAGCCCAGCATCATTAGGATATTTCAGCGCAGAGAGGCTGCTGTCTATGAGCTGTTTATGCAACTTTCTCTGAAGTATCATCTCGTCCAGGCCACACAGATGCCTGGGCTGATGCAAGCTTGAATTACCCATGTTTCTAGGTCAAACATCTCAGAAGATCTCTCCAGACAAAAAGCCCACAGCCTTCAAAAAGTGAGGAGGATGCTTCCAGTTAAGCTATCAGAGGGGAAAAAAAATCCCATATTTCCTTTTAATTGATTTTTTCAAACTCTGCCCTTCCAAAAAAATAAAATAATACCCAAGGTGCATGTAGGTATGAAGCAGAGCAGGATGTTAAATAGGCAACCTACGTCAGCAAGGAGCTTGCTCGTAATCAGCCATCCACCTGAAATACCTGGGGGCAAGGAAGGAGGCTGTGGGAACATGTTGCAACAGGCTGAAGCCATCTCGGAGGAGAGCTGCCACACAAACGGCGAGGCGGAAGGGTGCCTTCGCCTTCAGAAGCCACTTGTTAAACGTCTCCTGTTTGATCCCCACGTAACAGCACGCCGGGAGCAGGATGAAAATGTTAATTCCAAGAGAAGTACCCCCTCTTCACTCCAGCAGGTTTATTATCCTAATTGACTTACGGCACTCGGGTCTAAATTAGCCTGCTTGGAAATGTGATCGGCACCAGTAATTTTCCACTTTATGACATACTTTATAATAAATAATTTAAAAAATCATAAATAGCAATAGTATTAGATCACTGGCTCTCATGAACTAGCCTTAGTTTAAAGTATGGTGTAGAAAAGAGGGTTTTTTTGATGATGCATCCTTAAAAACCGTGTCTGTGTTACTCTTTTGCCGTAATTAAATTATTGCTTATAAGAACTTTTGCTTGGTCGAAAAGAGAAAAAAACCCCAATTATAATAATTCCACTTCAGTGTTTTCCATAAGCTCCTAGCCAAGTTGGCCAATAACTAAGGCAAAGAACAGGGAAAAAAAAGGTATGTATTGTATACTCACTTAAAACTTGGCTAGAAATGACCTTTTATTGTCTAATTTTTTTTTCCATGCCCAGCTTGGCTACTTGAGGCAAACTCATTGCCAAGTTTCTATAATGTGTTATTTTCCTATGTGTTATATGTTCAAAAACATTTTTAAAAGCTGCCCTCCAAGTGTTGTACAAAGGTTTTGCATGGACAAGGCCAGAGGACCCTGGGTTTGATAGTGGTACCAATGAAGATGCTGGCGTTCAAAACCAAAATGTTTTGCTTGCTTTTTTTTTTTTTTTCCCCCTTTTTTCCCCCCCTGTCCTGTTCCCCATGCAGCCCAACATGGCAAGATCTCCAAATGGGCTGTGCTAACAAACGCAGCTGAAGACAGCCATGTGATGTTAATATAAACCTCCTCTGTCAGCTTGGAGAGGCACCAGGAAATCTCCCCCGGAATGCTTTTTGCAGCGCCTGTCTCTGCTCGGTGCCACGCGGTGGCATTTGTCAGGCACACTCAGCCGCGGCTCTCCGGAGGGCTTGGACCCTTTTCCCTCTGTCTGGGTCACTGTTACATGTGTTGTGTTGTGTCTGAGCACATCGGTGACTTTTTAATTTAAAAAAGAAAAAAAAAAAAGGAAGCAATTCTGGGTTACGAAAACCAACCCCCAAACCAGTTCCTGTCATTCTGGCTCATCCATAAGGATCTGGCCATGGCATAAGTGATACTTGAGTCACGATAAAATAAGAACTGAAACTCTCTTTACATTCAAGGGTAATTTCTCTTTGAGTCCCTCATTAAAAACACCACACTGGAATAAATATAAAGACCAGGGGCTCAGGCATATTCTTATTTGGGATCATTTCGTTTTAGAAAGGAAGAAAAATAATTTTAAAGTTTGATGCAATTTCTTTTGTGGTCGTGCAGTTTAAGTTTGCATTTCACTGCGTTTGCCTCAGAGACATGTTTAATTTCTTTCTTTTTTTATATTTAATTTCATTTTCTGGTTTTTATGAAGTCCCGCAATGGTTTTTTTGTGGTGAGCTGCCATGGTGTTACCAATGCATCTGAAATATTACAGGCAGAAAGACAGCCACTTGAAAGCAATAATGAAGGCAAGTCTGTCCGAGCTTTTATTTCCTATATGTATTTTGTCCTATATAAAGTTATACAAAGGGTAAAGCTTTCAGACATCCTGATCCTGCAACTGCTTATAAACATATTTAATTTTATTATGCAGTGGCACAAGTTGAATACATCTATAATACAGAGATGTAAGCTCTAGCTTTTGAACATAATTTAGAAATCCAGCTAAGGAAAAGCAAATAAAAGTGCAATTTTCAATGTCGTACAAGTTTCCTCTCTGCATTTTGTGTTACCAAACATCTTTTAAAACCCTACCCCAAGTGATTTAGGAGCAAAAGTCCCACTATCAGAGACAGGAGCCTAAATCAGTCAAATGTGGCAGAAGGTGATTATATTCCTGATGGGGCCTTTTCCATTTTATGGATCATCCTATTTTCACATGTTTATTTTCACTCTGATGTAGAGGGACTCACTCTTCATTAGCATGTTGGTAACCGAGCGCATATTTAACTCTGCTCTGTGCACTGCTGGCATTTGTTGGGTTACTTAAATGTAGGTCAAATCGGAGAGGGCTTGGAAGAAAAGCGGAGACAAAATTGAGAGAGGAAAGGTCGTGTGCAGCACGATGCACACAGATGGCTTATTATCACCAGGACCATGTGGCAGAATCCAAACTCATCTGACAGTCTGTTTTCGTGATACAAAACTCTTTCAGGGACTGCTGAATCTCTGAAAGTATCTGGGTGCATTCTGCATGATGTTCACACTTCGCTGACCTCACAGAAGCCTTGGAGAAGTTGCAGTTTCAAATCTAGTTTTGCAAACTAAGAGGTTTAGTGCAGTGCTTGTGGTGGGGTGGAGATCCCACCAAACATTTTGGTGTTTGCCAGGTCTCTCGAGCCACACTCACCAGGTTTCTATAGGTTTCCAGAAACCAGATGGACATTTTGTGGGTCCCACCTTGCCTGGCATCTCTGCAGGAGTGAAAGTAACTCAACAGAAGCTCTTCTCCGTGGATCAGTCCTTACCTTTCTCCTGCTCAAAGCCTACGCAGAAAGCAAGAATCAAACGACTGGAGGATTTACGTTGGAACTGGATCCCCATGGATCAGAACATGAATAACACCTCCATCCCCTCCCAAATCTTCCAGGCCTGACCTTTCACAATCTCCATTTCCTGACCAATGACTCCAAAGAAAATAGAGCTGCTAGTTGGTATTTAATGGAAATCTGCGCAAAACTTGTCAAAATACACCACCATGCCTGTCAGATGCCTGGGACAAGACCTCTACAGTAGTTTCCAGAAACCCAGTGCAATTACTTACATTTTAAATTATCTTTAATTGTCGCATGTGAGCTACAGAAACATTTTTCCCCACTCTGAAGCAAGACCTCGCTATTAAGAGTCACCCCATAATTGCGGCTTTAATAGGGGGACCGCAGCAGGTCAGCCGCGAAGGTTAGCGCAGGGCACAGCAAGGCGAGAGCGGCTGCTGAACGCCAGTAAGTGGAAGTGACACATCACAATAGTCCCATCAATTATGTAGGGGCAGTTTGGAGTGTAAACTTTTTAGTGAATCTAATTACCCCGCCAGATGTTTTAATCCAATCTCCTTGCCCCTTCTCTGCCGTCAAATACTACGCTGTTTTTTGAGTCCCTGATATGAAAAAGTCACCTTAACTATAGAATCTAGAATAAACTTGTTGCGTTTTTTTTGCAGGAACTGAGCATCCTTTTGCTATCCGAGAGATTATTCAGGTTCACGTGTGACTCAGTACTCGTGGGATTGCATTGAATCAGAATGAACACGCTCATGAATTGATAAGGGTGTCATGAAGGGTGCAAGACTGATGAAAAATAGATGAGATGGTGTAAATATGCTCAAGAGCTGAATGACAACTGTTAGCCCGGCAATGCCGAATTTAAGCAGGCCCTGTCAATAGCATTAGAGATGCTGCACCAGATTTTCCAAGGCTGCTTGCAAATTGACCTAATGTTCCTGTTGACACAAAACCTTGAAAGCGTAGCTAAAAGCAGCATTGCTGAACACTCCTGATTCGCTCACAGATTGCGGTCAGAAGTGAGCATGAAAGAAAATACTTGCCTACGCATCCAGGAGAGGGGAAAATAGTGAATTAACTGTGCACACAAATGCATGATATTACCTTCCAGAAGCGTAGAGCAGAGAAGGAACCTGCCAGCATTGGGAGGAGTTTCCTTGTGATTCAGTGAACTGTGGTTTTTGGTTTGGTGGGAAATCTGGGAGTGCACATGCAACATTGATCAGTCTTCAGCCTTGACTGCGGTGCATGGAAAAAATCTCTGTCTTTGGCAACTTAAATCCCTAACGTGAAAAAACCCAACTCAAATCAGAGGGGTCTCAAACTGTTCTTTGTTAGAACTCCAGTTGACCAAATTGATGGTCTTTATTTTTACCAGCTTATGACATTAATAGTTGCTTTTCTTCACTTCTTGCCCCATCTTGTTCCCCAGTGAGAGAACATTCAGACTTGCACCAGGCACAACGTTAGTCGCATGCTCTTGGAAGGAAACATGCAGAGCAAACAATGAAACAAGGCTGTTTATAAAGCCTTCAACACATTAGGCAGTGGAGAAGAGCCCAAGTTTCCACGTAAAGGCCTGAATGGACAAGAATGACGTGAAACACATGGAAAATATGGAAAATGTGGAGTAAGTAATAAAATTATAAATAAAACAAATACAATAAATTGGGAATGCAGTTTTACTCATAATGATTTGTGTTCCTAGTAACCCAAGACTCCCTTACCTTTGGAAAATTGCATGTTTTTCCAATGGGGGAGCTGACTGCAGGTAACAGGCCTGACGGGTTGTGCGGTGGCTTGGGCCATTGAATGGCTCAAGCGTTCAGCAGGGTCTGCTGCAGCCTTGCATAAGCCCCTTCCTCTGACAATGACTTGCATCATCATCTCAGGAAAAATCACTTAATCAAGCGGGGGTTAGTGTTAGTGCAGGAATTTTGGCCAGAAATGAATCTTGGCTTCTTCTGGGTAGAGAAGTTTGCCTGATGGAGTTACCTGGGTGCATTGCGCTAGGTTTGCTTTTTCCCCTGAGTTTTCTTGGTTATCAGTGCCTGCACTGCCCTCTGGGAGTGTGCTCTCCCAGTGCTACCCTGTGGATGTACTGGTGGGATGGGGACTCCAGTTTGTCATTGCCATGAAAGTTGGCAGGTACTTCTGGATCTCATACAGTGGGGTTGCCTGCAAAACCTCTGCTTTTGTAAAACACTCGTACAGAGGCTGTCTTTAACAACTTCAGTATCTTTTCAGCTCCAGAAAAGAATGCTCAAAAGCCAACTCTGAAAAAAAAAAAAAAAAAGTGCTTGTCTGCTTTAACCACTGGTGGTGCTTTATCGTTAGATTAATAGCTAGAGTTATAGAATAAGCTTATCAAATACATGAAATATGGCTTGTATTCGTAACTAGTCAAAGGGCTGTTGGAGCCCAGGAGCCAGCACGGTTAAGGGCACCTGTAGCAAAGGCCAATGGGACAGAAAAAGTGATGGAGCTGGACTCAGCTGCCTCTGACCCTTTGTCCCAATTAATTAGGTACCAATTTTGATGTAGTCTATTGGGAATGGCTTTGGCACAAGCCAAGAATAAGGCTTAAATTCATGATTTTCAGATGGAAGAATTTATATCCAAATGAACCATCTAAAAGGGCAGCAGAAGCCCAGAGGAGTGAAGCAACGTACCCAAAGTCATTATGAGAACCGAAGCGTGCGCACAAAGCACAGTGCCACAGTCTGAGACAATTAAATGCTGAGTTATATGAAACTGTGCCTTTGCTGTTGTCAACAGCTTGGAAAAGTTTCCTTTGATACCACTGTGATGATTTGTTTTGCTGCGCTAGCAATAAAAGAAAAAAAAGGGGAGAGGGGAGTACGAGTAGTGTATGAATTGCAGCTATTCTTCAAGGTGAAAGATCTGAATTTCCATTTCCCTGTGCCATTAGGACTGATACGGGTCTGACTGGCCAGTATATGGTGAAAAAGTCCCTCCATGTGCCAGTATTGAAAACTGTTTGTGCATTAGTTGGAGTCTTTGCCAGTGAAATAATATCGTCCCCTTTGTTTATTATATTGAAACTCGATAAAAGAAAGTGTCGGAGGGGGAAAAAAATAAGTTTGCGGTGTGAAATGAATGTTCTCGTCTGGGCTCCAGGATGCAGCCGTGAGTAACGTCTGTGGCATCGCTGGGCGTCCTACTGCAAAAAACAAGTTATTGTGCTGCAGCTGTAATCTGGGGGGTTGCTGGGAGAGGGACAGCCCGTGTTTTGCCAAGGGACCGCCACACTCCATCAGTTCTGGGGACTGTTCCCTTCCAGGGGCATTGCCTCCTGGGGTGCTGGAGGTGGCATAGACTCCGTAAGTAACTCAAGTCCAGATCTAGATGCTCCACACTGTTATTCCCGAAAAAGGCAGACCCTTGCAAGCTTGTTCTGAAGCCCAGCATTATCTCGGTGCCTCAGCATTCGGAATAGGTGCCACTCCCCCATTCTTTTTCTGAAGAAGTGACTACATGTCGGAGATATTTCTGGATCAAAAGCTAGCTTTGCTGCATTGAAAATTAGCAGAAAAGACCCCAACCAAATGAAGTGTCCTTTTCTAATGAGAAAGCTAGATGCTGTGTGTTATCAATGTGCTTGCAAGTTGATGGAACCCCTTTACAATACAGTGGCAAGGAATTCCTTTAAATTACAAAATCAAAGTAAAGCCAAAACAAAACCAAACAACCCCCTCCAAGCCCAAAAGGTCCCTGTACAAAAAAGGCTATAAAAATCTCACATGGCTGAAATGCTGCAAGATTCCAAAAGTATTAAGCAACATCAATTTGTAAGGGGGAGGAAAAGTATTAGTCAGATTATAGATGCTTTGGGCCAGTCCTCACAATTTTATTTCACATCTGTAAGTGTTAGCGCTGAGGGCTCTCACTCTATGACAGGGGACCTAGGTGTTAATTCAATAGGAACTGTAATAATAGCAACAACAACAGCAATAACACCAGTAGAAATATTGGCATCCACCTCACCCAGTTCAGCACACACGCCACTGGACTACCAGACTATATTGATTTTTACCTGGGCAGCTATAACGTGTGACTGCATGGATGAATACAATAAAGCAGAAAGGCAACGGTAGCACAATACGACGTGGCCGTATTGCACTTTCTGGAGCCTGAGCTGGCACAGCTCTGGGAGGGAACAGCTGGTCCCTGCGAAAGCTCTTGTATTTCTTTGGGTCGAGGACCAGTGCAGCACCTTCAATATTACCAGCACAGTCTTTCAAGAAATTGTTTTTGCAGAAGAAAGACATTGGCTAAATGAATGAAAATAATAAAGGTTTATTTGAAAATGACGATCCTTCATGTTTGGTTTTTAGTTTTTAAAACTTTAGAAGGTATTTCAGATCATGGTTTCTGCTGTCTGTGTAACAAGAGCATTAGAAGCAGCATGGGTTTAAGTAAGTGAAATTTGAGATTCACATGACTCCAAACCCGGAGTTTTACAAAAGAAGACAATGAACATCCCTCTGCCCCAGCTTACGTCATGGCAGTTTGGCATATAGAAATAATACTGCTTTACTGAAATGCTGCAGCTAGTCAACCAGTCCCTTCTCTCCTATACTGCTCTGTAGGATAGGTGTCTATCCTTTTCTTCTTGAGATGAAGGCTGTGATAAAAGGATACCCCATCAATTAATAGAAAAAATAAGAAGTACTAAAGAGAAAGAGCCCCTCCTGGCTTCAGATAGCTGCAGCTTGGTAAAGTTTGAGAGCAGGGCATCCTAAGAGTTAAAGGAAGAAATATTCTCCCCTTTTAAGTGTGTCTGTGTGCACAACAGCCCAACCTAACATTTTGTCTTCACTAGCAAGCAGCACGCACACACACACACACACACACACTCTCTCTCAGCATGATCCAGGTCACTCCGATTTCAGGAGACTTATTAGCTTTACAGTGTTAATGGAAACCAGTCTCCAATGCGGGGTGGAGCAGCAAGGTGAACCAGGAGGCTGGGAGAGGGGGATTTGCTTTCTGAGGTGTTGAGTACTAAAAGTGGCAGCAACTTCTGACAGTTCCTAAAAACCACCCTTATTGTGGCTTGTTTGGTTTCTGGGCAGAGATGCCTGTGAGCAGAGCTAGAGAGCAGCCCCTCAGGCTGCTGAAGGACCTTCCATCCCACAGCAGACGTCCTGGAGAGTAGCATTAAAAAGATCAGCTCACTGGCTTTTGCATGGAAAGGCAAGATAAATATACATGTTTCCACCCAGCCTTTGAAATGGGTTCACAGGGGTGTTCTCCTCCTCGTGTATAGCCCCTTAATGTACAGCCCGAGATGCCGTTCTGCGTGTTGGGGCAGCAACGGCTGCTGTGCAAAGAGAGCCCAGGAAAGACGGATTAAGAGCTGTCTCGCTTGCTCTGCCTCCTAACCCGGGCAACCCCTGTGATTTTCCATGTTGGCATGTGTGACCTGGGATTACTCCCCACCCTTTGCACCTGCGGCTGCTGCCAAGTCCCTCCGGGCAAACCCGCATCCCCGTTGTCTGCTTCCCTCCGCGGATTTGGGAGCTGCGGCAGAACTGCCCGAGCACGGCGAAAATGCGAGACTCGCCCCGGGGTGGTTGCTTAACGCGCTGTGCGTTAATTGGGGACGGTTATGGGGTAACGCACGTGGCAAAATGCTCATCTCCTATGCAGTGAGGTCTTTATGCTTTTAAGTCTCTTTCTTTGCTCTGACAGTCTCACAATTAATAGGACCTCTGCAGTGTTGCCAGTGCCATGTGCTGACTAGTGCTTGACCACCACTAAAAGCTAAACCTCCAGTAGTCACAAATAAATAGCCTTATAGTACTTATACATGTGAGACAATGAGGTGTGTGGCATGATAAACAAAATGGAGAAGAGCATCATCCCTGCTTGCAGCTCTCCTTGTAGCCTAAAACTGCCACTCCAGAGCTGAGCTCTGCAGACCCCCCCACTCCAGAAACATCTTCTCTCTCCTGTCACCATGTCCCCCTCCCTTGCCCAGCACCCTGGGGAGGATGGCTCCAGCTTCTGGTACGAGATCTCCAGCGGGGAATTAGCTGCCAGGGAATTGCCCTCCACCACAGCTGTGTGGGAGCTTGTGTAATATTCTAGCACTATCAGTCACATTGCTCATATTTACTTCTTTTGGCCCAATTCTCTGCCTGCCGAATAAATGTGCAGCTGCAGAAGCTGAGCTCTAGTAGAAAGCTGAAGGATTTACTTCCAGCTATTGAAAGGTTTATAGCTGAGAAATGTTAAGTTGCACAGATTCTGCTGCTGGAGATGCGTCCTCCTCCGCTTCCTCCCGCAGATGCTGCTGAGTTAAGGGGAGTGTTGCATCGTGGACCACGTTCAGCTGCTCCTCTCATCTGCGGAGACAAATTCCACCTTAAACATTGTTTGAAGGCAGTAATTCAGAGGCAGAACTTGCTGCTGGTGCTGGGAGCAGAGAGCGGTTCATCGCTGTGTGCAAGGCAGAGACACCTCATGGGCACTGTTTGAAGATGAGTCGGGATGAAAAATTCCTCTATGTGTTATTCCCAGCTGTCCCTGTCGTTTCTGCTCCATTAACTCTGGGACTGGCCCAAACATCGTTAGTATGTACGTGTGTGTCCAGGGGAAGGCTCGCCAGCGCCTGCTGCAGCGAGGCACTCTGGAGTGCTTTTATTTGACTAAAAAGGGTCATTCTGTACAACTTTGGAATTCACAAAAGGTGAATTATGAATGTGTTTGTGTTTGATTTATTATCAATAGGGAGAGACTGTGCTTTTGCGGGTAGCTGAATCAAACAGGACCAGGCCCTCGGATGAGACGCTGCCTTCCTTGTGCCATAGTATTTAGCTCTGGGTACTTGTAATACTGCAGCTGCTACAGCCCCTGGTTCATTGAATCGCCCTGTTCGACTCGATGCTACTCTAAAAAAAAAAGCAACCCACAAACCCCAGAGCAAGACAGTAGCATAGCATATAAACAGAATATAAAAAGCAGAGTGCTGCGGAGGGAAAGGGCATCTGAAGAGCAAAGCATTTGCCAAACAAGAGGAAGAAGATGTGGCTGAACACAACAGAGACCTTGGGTATCTTCACGAGATGTTAGGTAGGATGAAGGGTAGGTTTCTTACTCCTGAGTCTGTGTGCCTTCAGCTCTGTAGCGTTCCCGGTGTTGCTTTGTGCCTGGGAAACCGGGAGACACCTTCTAGCTTTAATCCCCATGGGTTGGTGACATGTGGCAGAGATTCACAATAACAGCAATGAAATCCCTGAACTGGCTTGTCCCAAAATGCCCTCTTCACTGTCCTCCCTGCTCTCCCCTCCCGGCTCTGGGACCCGGGGGTCTGGGGACACTTGAAGCAAGCAGGGTTTGGAGGGTAGCTGCTCCCTTGGTTTCCCTTAAGCCATGCTCAAGCCCAAGGGTGTTGGATGCTCTCTCCATCCTTCGGGACACCAGCCCTCGCTCAAGCTGTCTTTATTTAAGCAGTTGGTGCTTCACAGATTACTTTCAGGCCCCTCGAGGGTAGAAAGTCTTTTACCTCTTCTGGCCCTGAGACTGTTCCAACAGCTGTAACTATTTCATTTTTAATTTACTCGATACAACTTGTCTCTGCTTAATCCATCAGGACAAGTTTGAGAGTTCCTGACCCATAAATCCAGAGTGGGGAGGGTGGTGGGGTTTGGGCGGGAGGGAAGAGAAGGGGGAGAAAATAAAAGAAAAGAAAAAAATGCAAAGGATTTTGAAAAATTGTATCTAAATCGTAGCCAAATGTATTTTCCTAGCTTATGACAAAGTGCAAGACTAGACCCAGCAAAACAGCCAGGTCTCACCTCAGTGCTTGGGGGTGAGGCAAGACCATTGCTTTTTCATGATGACATACTCCACTACACTTAACTTTTCAACAGCGTAAACCTCCTAAATTTGTCTGGAATGGACCTTAACTTTTTTTTCCTGCTAACCAGTTCCTTTTGTTTAACACAAACACTAAAGAGGAAAAACTGCTTTGCATCTTCTTTACACAAATATACACAAATAGGGTTTACGTCACAAACTTTTAAAGGCAAAACCTCCTCTCCTTCGGGTGTCACTTTCCCTCTGTTGCCACTGTCAAAGGCCCTGTGCTCTTTTTCGGGTGGGTGGTAGGACTGCTCTAAATCAATCAGTTGACATTAGACTAATGTCTAATTAGCTCTGGGTGGGCATGTGCTTTGATTATAGGAAGAACCTCGGGCAAAGACTTGTGTTTTTAAGGCCCACTTCTACATGTATCAATCATCTTTTGACATGCAGAGCAGAAGGGAAGAAAAATAAGCTGCAATAAAAGAAAGAAAAAGAATTGAAAAGAAAGAATTCTGCAATATTAACGTGTACAGGAGTGTTTATAACCATATGGCAGCACTGCAGTTACGGCTGAAATGAAGAACACGCTCTTGTACATTGGCATTAATAACAAGAGTTTCTCTGGCTTAGGAAGAAGCCCAAAAAATAATTTTTTCCTTAGCCATCCTCCATGATTTTAAGCAAGGAGAGAGGTTTCCTTTTTAGGGACAGAAAGGTGAGATGCGTCATCCCAGGGAGACTTGATACTACTAAAGCTATTTTAAGCAGAGCTAAACAGACCTCTCCCATCAGGGCAACTCTTCCTTTGGGAGATGCAAAATCAGGCTGCATTACCTATGTCTGCTGCTGTGGTGTCTCATGGCCATGAGAGGCCATGGGTCTCTTTCTCCTGCTCTTTTCCAATAGCCTGACTGTCATGAGACTGAGTTTTCCCTTCCGCTGCTGGGCATTTTTTTTTTCCCCTCAAATCAGGTCTTATTTTGCCATTTCTCTGCTTTTTTCATTGCACATGACAATTTACCAAGGCTTTGCTGTGCGTGAGTGTACTCCATGTGTTTGTTGCTCTCTATAACTAGCTCCATCTCGCTTGCTTTGTAGTCACTCTCTGCCTCCAGAGGCTACCCAAGTGTGGACAGCAATGCTGTGAAGACAAAATTGATGCCAAGTGAGGACATTTCAAGCTGGAGAATTTTTCTGCCTCAAAAAAAAAAAAAAGAAAAGAAAAAAACCCCACCCTCTTCAAAACCAGCATCTCCATTTCTCACTTTAATTGTTTCACCTCAGTCTGTGTAACAATGCTTCAGTTTATTGGGAAAGACAAGAGGGATTTTTTTAGAATTACATGTAGATATAGAAACCGTATAGGAAAGGTTCTAATTATAACTATTAAACTCAGAGAATAAAGGGATACAGTATTCCTAGCTCGCTCGGCGGTTAGGAGTTATGCAATACTTTCTGTGCTTTAAAATGTGTGGCAAACGATGTGATTTTTTTAAAGGAAGAATTATTTTTATTTTATTAAACTCACCCTCAACATTGTTCTGCTTTGGGTGATTGACTTCTTTGCCTCTTTCCTGAAACTTTTTATGCAGAGCAGATGGGGAAGAGGTTTTTGTGAGATATGCCAGAGGTGTACTTTAAATAATAATAATAATGCTAGTAATGCTAATAGTACTGAAAGCCCTCTGGTGTACACACTCTGATTGCTTTATTCCTGACTCCTCCTATAATTCTCTGAGACCACATTATAAAATTGTTGGGTGATGATTATCCAGGGATTAGGGCTTAGCATGGTGGTTTGACTGCCTGTCAAAGCCTTAAAATAATACACAGATTAAAATAATTCAATTATCTCATCAATAATGAAGCAGATGATTTTGAAGCCCATGTAACATCTAATGGAAAAAACCTACAGTGGTTAATGAGAAGGGACATGATCTCATGATCTCTGTTTCAATCTTAGTTTGGTCTGATTTCTGCAGAAAGATTTAGTAATATCTATAGCACTCAATTAAATTTCAGAAGCTCATTAGGTTTGCAATCTCATTTAGTATGCACATGTATTGGGAACTTAGAGATAAATGTAATAACTAAACATAATAGAGCTAATCATTCAAAGCAAGCAGCTTGCTCCCCTTCCAAAAAAAAAACCCCCAAACCCAAACCTAACCACCTTTGAAAGGGAATGATTAAATAAACAAATGAAACAAATCAAAGTTTTCCACTGAAACTTACTCATCAAACCTTGAAGTCCTCCCTGCCTTGTGGCACTGAAAGCAGCCGGAGGCTGGGACTGGAGGAATAGGAGTAGCTGGGGAAGGCAGTGCTCAGCCCAGCTCTCTTCTGCGGAAACAACACATGTGTTTTTCCAAGGGGAAAAAAAACATGTCAGAAGAAGGAACCACCAGAGCCCTAAGTGCTCTTAGCATATAAAAAAAAAGGGGGGGGGGGGGAATAAAAAGGAAAAGATGCTGAAAACACAGTGAAATGGGTACCTGAATCATGTGCAGGACACGTGGACATCACTCTTTATTAACTCCTAGAAAATAATTCGGTAAAGAAGCACAAGTGAGCAGGGCTCACCCATATTCCCCTGTTCCAGGTGTGGCTTCCTGAGCTTTCCCTGGGGGCTTCGCTGTCTCAGACTCCAGAAATTACCCACTGATCTTGAGCAACTGCGTGTGTAAATCCCCGAAAGCCTGAGCCCACTAGTGTGGTACAAGCTGGGCTCCACGTGAGCTTGACCCACCTGAATTCAGCTGGTGCCTCTGAAAATCTTGCCCTAAGCTGAGAGTTAACCAGAGTGCCCTGTACCGGTAATAATGGCGTTGGAGAAGCGACATCTGTGCATGATGTGGGCTGGCTCAGAAGACCTTGGTTTCTTGAGGGACTAACTACACATTGAAGGCAGAGAGAATTAAAAACCACCAACAAAAAGAGCACTATATTTTCAGAGAAGCTACGACACAGGGAAAGGGTTCAAATTCTCTGTTAATATCCCTCAGTGTAACAGTAATATTACAGAGCATCAGTAACATTTATATTATTATATTATATGATATTAATCATATTATTTTATATCAATCATATATCATATCTAGAAGAATGCCAATAGAGTCTTAAGACTGAAGAAGAATCTGGTCAGGAATACCAGAGGAATGCTATTTCTTTTGATATGTTGCAAAGGAAGATTCTTTTTTAAGAAGTACCATCACGCTGCTTTAAGCAGTTACTTTGTCTTGCAGCTTGTCTGCAGGGAGAACTGCTGCCCAGCAGTTAGTGTCTGGAAACGAGAGCGAAGACACCTGGATTATGTTAATGGTACCGCCACTGACTTATGGCTGACAGCTCTAAAATGGGAGGAGAGCTCTTCTAAGTGCTCGTTGTCAAGAGGCTGAGTTACTATTAAAGAGGTTTTTCCAACAAGGGTTTAAAACAAACAGAGAACAGAGAGGCTTCATCGGATGACAATAAAATCCAGAGGGATGAGCTGGTGGTAGAGTCCAGCTCTCACGTGTTGTGCAAGTTCTCACTTACGGAGGAGGAGGAGGAGGTGATGACCACCCTGTGGTAACGACCACCCTACGGGCATCTGGGAGAGAGCGGAGGGTATTTTGTGGAGCCAGGACAGAGAAACCAGGGATACCCGTGAGTCCTCGCAGCCACGCGAGTGGCCCTGGATCTGTTTTGCGTGTTGATTCACAGCTTGGAAGAAGGTCCCAAACCACAAATCCTGCAGTGAACCGCTGTACCAAGCTCATTTACTCAGACTTCATGCAGGGAGTTAGGCTTTTTGTCCATTTTTCTATTTATTACCAGACGTGAAAATAATAACTCCTTCAGCTGAGGCTACACAACCAACCACAATCGGTCAATTCAGTCCACGGCGTAGACATTCTCCTGGACTCCCTTCTGACTTCAAACTCACACCGGACAGTTTCTGAGAATAAGTGTCTTTGCTCAGCTAGCAAACTCCATCCCAGCCTGGCAGACAACGCTCTGGATGCAATTTCTCACATTATAGGCCTGCTCTGTGAGACTACAGCAATAAATATGCCTGGGGATGCTGCTGTTAGCATGTACAGAGCTCCCGTTGGTGCAAAACATGATTTTTTTTCAGCTGTTCAGGTGTTGGGAGGCACCAGATGATAACTTCTGTGACTTCCCCATGAGATGCAAAGCCTCTTTGAGGACATTGTTCCCCACCTGCGAAGCATTTCACAGTAAGAGGGTGTCTGAAATGCCCATAAGCTTAAGCAACCTTGCAGAGCTCAATGCTGAAACCTCTGCTGCACCACACATGTCCCCTTGGCAAGGGGAGAGGAGAACCAGCAATAAGGTGGATATTATTTGTCGCAAAGCTCAGCATGGTCCTGGGAGACCTCTAGGCTCCATAGGTGACTAAATGTAAGAAAGGACATAGCTCTGAGCAGGGTAATAGCTCTCAGTGTGTCTGAGGCTTAGAAAGGTTTCTGCTGTGTGGCAATAAGAATAGACCAGACTAACCAACCTGGCTCGCTGGCTACTTATCTGCTAGATGGGGCTTTACTAAAGCCCTCTTGTCTCAGAAAGTATGCTGTCATGCCAATAGTTAATCTCCCAGGTACAAAGTTGGTATTCAAAAATGCTGGAAGCTCACTGGGTTGCAAAATCTCAAAAAGAAATGGTTGAGAAGCTTTGGTACAGGAGTGACTGGATATTTCAGAAATGACCACAGAGGCAGATTGTGGTATGGCTTTACACGGTGGGCTTGAGCTTCCAGATGCAGTTTAACGCATCCCCATCACCAAGAAAACCACTAATGCTGAAGTATTTAAAAAAAAAAAGAAGGCCCGTGTTTCACTGCTGCATAGATTTCCTCTCAAGTTGCTAATTATGAATCCTACAGAATCAAGCAAAATGCATTTATGGCTTTAAAATGTGTCATGACTTTGAATTGCGCTACAGAAAGCCCAGGTTACGGTTTTATTTCTCTTCCCAGATCTCATGTTTGCTCATTAATTAGTGCTAGTTTCAGGAGATAAGATGACTTTTTAATGTTTCCCACGTAAAAAGAACATAAAGTGAGTTTTTTTGTTTTTGTTTTTTTCCCTTTGCAAATGGAAAAGGAAAAGTAAAGAGACCTTTTTCATTTATACGCAGCTATTTTTTAATTTTCTTTTGAAAAATGTTGCCAGTACCCAGAAGTGTCAAATTCTAACACGCAGGGGGAATAATGTTGTTTTTTAGCTGGTAATAGTCTGTGTTTTTGTGGCTGACTATTGGGAAATTTTTAACATATTTCTTCATCCTGTATTTTCAGGAGATGAGATGCCATTTTAATGTTCCAGGGTAGAAAACCCATAAAGAAAGTGCATCTTTTTCTCAATAATTTTGAGGATATCTTTTACTTAGAAAGCAAAAGTAATCACATAATTGGGACTGTTTGTATATATATCTTTACGTTCAGTTAACAACCAGAAACCTGATGATACAGGTTTTTGTAAGGAATGCAACTACTTGCATACTTTGCTTAGGATTTCAGTGGTGCGTTGTCAATGCCTGGGACTTCCAGGTGTGCGAGGGGCCAGAGCAGCCCCATGGCAGACTGGCTCGGAGGCTGCCCCATGCACTGCACCTGCTATTTTCTATGATTTTCAGAGCATATACAGTGCTGGGTTATTTAGGAAGACCATTGGCTCTGCTGGAGGTTGGGGAGGTTTCATGACTGCCCAGCTGAACCTTCCCAGCAAAGGAAACTCAGACCATATCCATCCCTGTACCTTCATACGGAGCTGGAAAATAACCAGTGAATTAAAGAATATCTCAGGGCATAGCCTGAGGCAGGTTCTTTTTGGTAAAGGTGGTGTGCAAGGTAGATTTCCACTATAGCAGGCGGTAGGCAGCCAAAAGACACTACTGCACATTGCAGGGACCCTACCACTGACCTGGCTGCTCTGCTCAGGGCTTTTGGTGCCCGGCTGTGCCATAATAGCAACACCAGCTTTAGTTGTGACCGAAGGGCAAAAGCTTATTAGATCGTGCCCAGAGCTGCGCTGCTCTGAGATTTGGAGCTAGCTGGGGGTAGAGAGGGAGATCTGCTCTATGCTTTGAGAACTTGACTCCCAGACCACACGAGTTTGACTTTGTGCAACCAGGAATTCAGACTGAATTCCTAGAGCTTCGGAGCTCTTGTGCCGGTGCTTTCCATCAACACTGCAGCGTCTCATCCTGAGCTGTGATGTTTGGGTCTGATTCTGCTTACTCTTAACCCAGCAAAGCCCAGGAAAACCTCAATAACTCCATTGAGGTTTCTGCTTCGGGCACTGCTGTGAGAAGAGAATTAAATCATGGCAATGTGAGCTAGAGACAACCCTGAGAGCCAGGGATGCTCTTTCTAAGCACTGTTGCCAGCCCTTGCTTGCATCAGCACGCAGACTCGGATGCTTATGGCAATGCCCTCGTTCCTATGGCTTGTCTCGCCGAGCATCTCACGTGCGCATCTTTAGCCTGGTAAGTGCTGTACTGCAGCCTGTGAGATCCAAGGGGCTGAGGAAGCTGAAGATCCTGAACATTCTACAGGATTTCATCCCTTGTTTTCAGACCTCTGGGTCATTTTATCACAGCTGAGAGCACCATGAGAGCCCCAGGACACACAACACCCCTGTGTGCCATCCCCTCCGTCTCCACACCAGCAAGAACCCTTCCCAGCAAGACTGGGACGACCCACGCTGCGGCAGCTTTCGCCTGCTGCTCTGACATCTTTCAACGTTTACTTTATGTGACTAAGGACACAAGTCTGGGCCTATTTCTTGATCCCACTGTGCCTATGAAACAAGCCTCTCTGGGCAGTTTCCTTCTGGGAGTAAACTGTCATTTTTCACCACATAAAATTTTATAAGTTTCAAGCGAATGGAAAATGGATTTTATTATTTTATTTTATTTTTTTTATATCTTTTTTTTTTTTTTCCCCCTGAATGTTTTATGGCTGCAAAAACAGAATTTGTGGTTTGAACTGTTAAGGTTTGATGCAGAGGGCTATGGAACCTTTTATGTAACCCGCTGGCCTGAATAATTATCAAAATATTTTGCTTTCCACTCTTTCTAAGCCTCTGCATCAGAAAAAAATAGCGTATGCAACCTTTTGACCACAAAATAATACTACTAAGAAAGCCCCCTTCAGAAGCCGTGCTGGCGGAGCTGCCCCGGGGAAGGCCGGTAGCTCCCGGCAGCGGCCGCAGCGCCGGGGCTGGTGGGTCCTGGGATGGGGAGAAGGGACCCGGGGGGAGGTAGCGTGTGGGATGCGGGAAAGGACCTCACCTTGAGAAGGACTTTCACGCAAAGCGGCTGATTTCAGAGGAGGAGGAAACTGGTCTTTGCTGAGATGAGCGAGATGCACGGGAGAGCTGCGTCTGGCTCAGCCGAAGAGATGAACGCTGCTGACATCGGGGACAACTTTTGGTTTTTCAAACCATACCATCGCACACGATCCATGTCTCTGAGAAGCACCTCAGATCGAGTTTGTCTCCTCTGCCCTTCAGTCCAATACTATTTCTGTGATTATTGTTAGCCTGACAGGAGGATTTAAAATCCATCACGCAAGGCGTGGTAAAAGCCAGTATCTGCGGTTACAAAGCTCATACAGACAGATGGCTTTTGTGCACACTCGCACGGCGTCAGAGATGGGGACCGGCCCCAAATCCAGTGCCTGGTACAGACGGCAACTTTTGTAATCCAATTAACAAATATCAGTGGGGAGGAATTTGTCCCCGGGCTCCGGGGCAGGGTGGATGCTGAGAGCCCCATCCTGGCAGGGTGCAATGCTCTTTCTGCCCTGATCCTGCTGCTCCTCTGGGCCAAACTCACGCAGATCTACGTAGCAGGGAAATTGTAACGCTTTTCTAGCGGACGTAGCATGAAGTGTGAACAACTCCCCCATCTCCAGTGTTTGGCTGTTATTTTACTCCCAGAATGACTATAGTCTCTTAAAGAAAAGGCATTGCACTTCCACTGCTCCCTGCAACTCTGCTTTTTACTGTTTTATATTTACTTATACTTCTATATGTTTAAATATAGAATTTTAAATGCTTTTAGAGTGAAAGCGTGTCATGCATTTTTGCATAGCAAGTAGGGAATTGCTATTTCCAGTCTGACCCATTAATTTAATCTTTAAATGGAAAGGGAGGTGTTTGATAGCATTAATGTTTTTATTACATCTTTCCTTTCCTAGAAAATATGTTGTATTTTTTTCTTCCAGATTTCTTCAATCCTCTCAGCTTTTGGATAACATATTTCGATAGCTGAAAATCCAAATGAAATGTTAAAACAATTTTTTTTTTTTAAAGTAAAAACAGTCAGCAAGGACAATGACATTTTTTCTGATCAGCTCACACAGAGATACAGCGGTCACTTTTCTGAAAACTTAAAGATACCAAAGCCTCTTTAAAAAACCTCTGCCTGAGTTCAATTCTTTTTGATGCAGTTTCAACATTAAAAACCCAGGGATGCTCTGACTGTCCTGGTAAAGGTCTCTCAAAAGAGAGAGCCCAGCTGTGCTGGCAGCAGGAGGATGCCCCATCCTCAGCACAGCTGACGTGCTGCAAGTCTTTTGGTTCAATCCCACAAGCAACATGCGTGACATTTTGGACAAGAATTAATCAGGAATGGCTTCGTTATCACTGATTTTACCTTGGGGCAAGGGAAATGGGCCGGATGACCTCTGAGGGTCACTCCCCATCCTACAGTTCAGGATTTTTCCTGCCTCCACGGGGGTGGAGGATTTTAGCTCTGGCCCCTGCAGCCCTCCCTGCATCCTCTCGTCCTGGCTGCCTGCTGCACAGGGCAGGGAAATACAACCTCCGACATTCGCAGAATTACCTTTTTTTTTTTTTTTTTGAGGGGGTTAGGTGCTGGGACTCTTTGTTTCCATTTTTGCCTTCAAAGCAAAATAAACCCAAGGAAAGCAGTTTCTCTTTTTCTGTTGAGCAGTGAAAGGTGGGCTGAGGACAACCAAGACTGGAGGTTACCGAAACCTTTCTGCATGTGTTGAGCAGATGTCTGTTCTGCACTGAAGGTTTCTCCCGTGACATTATTTGCTCTCCCCGTTTGCTTAGTCCCACACACTCTGCCATGAGACATCTTCCACAGCAAGTTTTCGCAGCCCCTCAGTGCCACCCTCCTTCTCCATGTGCTGAAAGGGAGGAAATATGGGGGGATTTTGTGGTGGGCTGCCCTTAGTATGTTCCACCTGGAGTAGGTTGGGAAGAGATCAACTTTTCCTTGCTGTAAATCAGTGCAATCTGGTCAAATTCACGGGACTGCAGCAGCCTGGATGAGAAGACAGTTCAAGCTTACATTCCACTCTTGCTCCCAGGGTCAGACTTGGTCCTTCTGCATTACAACACTAATTAGACAGGGCTGTTAAGGAAAGGTGATGGTGGGGGAAGAACTGGAAATTTGTCACTGATCTCATTCTTGTGAGCACCCAGAGCAGGATAAGGATGGACAGAAATCCCAATTAGATGACTAATTTAGCTCCTTGAGCAGATTTTAGCCTTTGGCCCTGGAGCCAGAAGCAGAACTTATTGCTTCTAGGTTTGCCATGCTTGGCTGATTATTGGTTAATTGAGGCTTTTCACTGAAAGGCCTGGAAACGCTGGGTGACCTGGAAGAATGTGTCTTATGCCCTGGAGTCATCCTTGCTGGCTCTGCCTCCCTCCTGCCTCACCCAGCAGTTAAAACAAGCTGAAAAACAGCTGGGGGAAAGGCCTGAGGCCATGGCCAGGCAGAGGAGCAGGGATCCCAGGGGAGGCAGAGGGACTTCAAAAGGCTGTTGTCAGTGGGATGCTCCCTTCTGCTTGCTGTGCCTGAAACCATCCATCCGGGCACAGCCAGAAAGCCCTACTCAATTACCCAGAGTTTAATAAAAGCGCTAAATGAGGCCACCGATCCCCCCCAGCATAGGTCCATCCATGCAGGAACTGTGATGCCTGCCAGGGCGCAGGGGTTTGCAAAGCCCCGTGGTTCCAAAAACACACACAGGCAAGTGATGCTGCACGTGCAGGAAGGAGCTGGGAAGGTGGCTTTCCCGCTGTCCCAATTTGGGGTCTGGTGGGACCAGCTCCCACTTATTCACACAGCCCCTAAAACCACCTTCCAGATCACCGTGCAAAAACTTGTGTCTCTGCTCCCCCTCCTTTCTCTGCAGGTCAATAATACACAGTTGCTATCCTGAAGTGTTTTGTGAGGTTTTGCTGAATCCTATGGAAGAAAAAAAAAAAATCTCTTCCTCTCGTTTCTGTAGGAAATATTCTGTAGAAATGGCTGGTTACAATTTACTGGAGTTCAGGTACGAAACCCTGTGCCTTCCCTTCCTTTGCCTCCTAAAGGAGTCCAATGCTAAAAGTGTTTCTTGTTGCAATGGCAGAAGTGCATTACACCTTGGGCAATGTCCAGAATAAGAGCATTTTCCTCCTTTACAACACTAAATTGAGAGGTTTATAGGCATACAGAAAATATTCCATAGCTGCTAGGGCTTCCTATAGTGTTGCACACCTTGAAGGTCTATTTTCTGAAAACATTGAATCATGCTGTGACTCACTGCAAAACAGGGATTGGGGTGCGGAAGCAAGGGAAGAGGACAGGTCTCCTCTCCCAGATGAACTCACCCATGACTGAATGGGGCTTTGCCTTGAGGGGATCCAGCAAAGTTTTTTGTACTTCTCTACCAGACATGATGCAAGCCTTCACTTTGAGCCCCAGATGTGCTCAGTCCTCAGTATCCCCCAAATGAGGCTCCCTTGAACATCTGCACATGTGCCATATTCCTCTACACACATGACTACTGATTTCAAACAGTAGCTTGCCTCCCCCCCCCCCCCCCAAAAAAAAACCCCAAACCAACAAACCAACTCAGAAGTGGCCAGCTGTATTCATTGGTAATGTCAGCCTTGAGCAATGCTACACATTTGGAGGCAAGTTGAAAAATGCCAACTTTTATGAGAACACAAATGCAGTGTAAGTGGTTTTGTTCCCCCCCCCCAACAGAGCAATGAATCCTGAGCTTGCACACCTGATGCTCTTTGGTAGTCTGCACCTTTGTGAGCCTTGGACCTGGAATTCAGATTTTTGGACCATTATGAATAACCATGAAGACCAGAAATAAGTTTTATTTTTATGGGGAAAGCCAAAAATCTTTCTACTATTGCTTACCTTCAGAGCAGAGACTTCCAATCATAACATCACATGCTGGGAAGCTCACAATCAGTAACAAGTGCTGGAAATAAGGGTGCTCCTCCCTCCTCACTGTAGTTCAATGTGAATCCCTGTGTCTAACAGCTTTTAGCAGGTACCTTGTAACAAAGTAGTCTTACAAAAAAGCTCTGCTCCACAGGCTCACCATGTAATTTTTTTAGCCTGATTAGTGTATTTTTTTTTTCACCAGTGTAACTGGATTTCATCCCTACACAGCACTGCCCAGTTAGAAGTGGGTTGCAAAAATACCTGCTTTTGCCAAGATATCCTAAACACCATTTTTATAGGTAGAATATGCAATCCAGACCCTCAGCTGGTGGAATTTGGCACTGCTCCACCAGAGCCAGCGCAGGGACACTGATTTACACCAGTGCAGAAGCCAGCCCATGAATTTTCTCAGCCTATTTGGTTATCTCAATCTTACTCCATCATAGTGTTTGAGTTTGTTTCAACCCTACTGTAGAAACAGAGCTGGTTTGGAGCATTGAGAGCGATTAATCTGCCTCTTCATAGGACTCCGTCACCATTTCAGGGACTCTGAGGATACTTTCGATTCCTCTTTGCAAAGGGACAACACCAAAATGCTGGACCTGGAAATCCCATCCTTGTTCTTCTGCTTCTTTCCTGAACTTGCTGCTCTCTCCCCTCTGCAGGCAATAGCGGGAAGGATGAAGATGAGTAAAAAAAGCTTTCCTTTTTATGGAGAAACTTTACAGTATTTCAGGAAATAATGATCTCAGTAAAACCCAGACCTCACTGAATTGATGGACAGCCTCAGAAACAAGCAGGGAGGTGCCAGAGTCAGAGTCCTAGAGAGAATAAGGCCCTCAATTACTGCAGTGATATAATTAATTAATTTATGACTGTAGCCAGACAGCAGCGACAGCAATATTGACTGACTTCACTGCAATCTACATTGCTGACTAATGCTCATATCAACACCTACAGCAACCAACCAGCCACCAGCCCCTTCGCTGGCTGAGATTTAGCTTGATTTCTCCAGAGAGAACCTTTCCAGATCATTTGAACTAATTGAGGTAATGGAGAAATTGTTCTCATGCCAAAACACTTTTTTTCCCCCCTCCCCCTCTTCTTTTGGTAAGATGATAATATTTGGAAAGCTTCTGGCTACTACTTAAAGGAACAGGGCAGCGTCTTTAGGAACAGCTCAGAGCCTTGGTGCTACACCTCATCCTCCTCGGGGTGCCAGGAGCCAAATCTCCCCCCAACATCTGCTAAAGCCACCAGCAACTCGAAACACCCCTTTAGCAGGAGCACGTTGCGCACTAATTGCGGCGATTATCAGCAACCAGCATTTACAGCCTCTCTGGACACGGGGGCCGAAGGCGACAGCAATGTGGTTTCGATCAGGGCTGTCAGAGGAGGGGGTTTGTGCTGCCCTTTGCCTCCCACCTTGCACAGAGGCTCTGCTTGAGACGGGCTCACCCCTCCCCACGGGTTCTTGCGCTGCCTGGGCTAAGGGATGCTCTTCGGATGCATCTTCAGACACCTAAAACCCGCTTAATTCTTGTACTTCATCAGTGCCTCAGTTTACCAGGCTGGTTCCCCTTGGACTCAGCTGCTTACTACAACTCAGGGGCTGTGTTTGCTGGGGTATTGCTGACACGGCACATTTAACCAGGGCAGTCTGAAGTTCCCTGAGGCTTCCCACATTGCCCCAGTCTTTGTCACCAGTTGTGTAACAAAACAGCAAGAGTAGGTTTGTCTGGGACAGCACACTAAATGGAGGCTTAAAGATCCATCTGTGACTAGAATTGTGGCTGCACAAACACTACCCAGGTAGTTCCTACGCAAGTTTGGGATCTCGGTAGGACAGCGCTTTTGGAAAACATGTTGCCTCTTGCAAGTTGGGTAATACAGGATTCATTGCCAGGCAATCTGGATTGATCAAGATTAACAGGCAGTTTGCTCCCAGCAGCAACCTCAGCCCTTGGAGAAACACTCCATAAGCAAGCTTCCTGCGCGTCCATGCCAGACCGCTCATATGCTGAGGGAGGGACAAGGAAAATCTAGAAGAAAACCAGGGAGCGGACAACGCTGGGACAGCAATCTTCCCTTTGGAGCAGATCCCCCAGTCCAGCCAGGCAGCAGCGTGAAGGGCTTCCTAAAAAATACAGCTGGGAGTTCAAAGGAGAGAAATCTTTTCCTGTCTATAAGGGAATTCAGCCTGAAGTCTCCCGGAGAAATGCTGGGACGAAAAGCAAAGCCAGTGGTGGGGGATCTACCCCAGTCTGCTCTAGGCAGCACCATCCTTGAAGGCTTTGCCTTCAAGATGTGTGGGCTTGTAGAGTTAGAGGACAGAAATACAACACTGGGTGGGCCAGTCCAGGTTTTAATTTTTTGCTATAGCACAGATATAAAATGCTCATTTTCATGTTTCATAACTTTTTCTTAAAGCACATTTTTGATTTGTGTCCAAATACATAGCAACCCCCCAGATGAAACCTGCTGCCTGTGTGTGTTTGTACTTGCATGGACAGTTGAGAGAGAGATTAATCCTAATCTCTGCTGAGCCAGTTTCCCCCAGCCTATATTCTCCTGTAACCTGCCTGCTCACCAGGTACCTTATTAGAACTTGCACTGCCTGTAATGGACAGTATTTGGAGAAGAGAGAAAAAAAAAAATCAGCTGAACACCATCAGTTCTGCTCCTTTGCTCCAAGTGAATGTTAATTACACAGGACTGCCACAACTAGCATTAATCATACCAGAGTGTCTAGAGGCCTCTAGTGTCCAGAAGCTACAAGAACTAGGCCAGCACCTCCACATAGGCAGAGACACTCCTGTTCTAGAGCCATGCTGAAATAACCAGGACAAGGAGGATGGGGTGGGGGGGGCTGAGAGACACAGCACTGTCAGCAGGAGCCTGATTGAAACTCATTGCTTTGCTACAATAGATGGCTTACCCAGAAAAAAAAAAAACCCAAACATGGGTAGGTGCTTTTTCAGTACTTGCACAGAAAATAAATCATACGACACAGAACACTAACTCCACCATTACACGTACATGCCAACACAAGCCAGCTGTGCTCCATTCCTGCATGGGTGATCTGTGCAGCTCACTGGATCGAGCAATGACCAAAAGTACTTGCAACCAAACAGCATGTGCAGGGACAGTATATGCAAAACCCCACTGAAACAGCACGTTTGGCGTTATCTACTAACATACAAGGCAAGAGAAATCCTTACTTTGGTCATATAGGAGTCCCCAGACGCTTGGATTTCCCCCGATGAGGCCTTTGACACGAAAAAGAATTGGATGTCCACCGTTGGAGAGAACAGCACTGGAGGCAGAACCATTCCAGGACAGATGCTTCCACCTGAGAAATGAGATTATTATTTTTTTTTTTATTCCTCATGCAAATACCCCAGCTGTCAAAAATATCTGTTATAAAAGATAGGGACAGCAGAGGTCCCCTCTCCTCCCACCTGCCCATCCCAACAAATTGTGTTCCCCTTCTTCATTGGTCCCACATGGAAATGCAAATAATCAGAGGCCACTTTCTAAAGAGCAGAAAAGGCTCCTGCTTTGCCAGTAAGTCAGAATAACCTGAATTTAAAAGAGAAGGTGGAGGAGGGGGCTCTAACAACTTATTGTTTTCCAGAAGTGCTTCAATTAGCAAACATCCCATAAGAAGAGAGAGCGAGAGAAAGAAAGAAAAGAAATTTCATGCGCTGACACAGCCCCAGTCAGCGGCAAACGCTCCCAGCTCCTGCACGGAAAAAACTTTCATCTCCGCTCGCTCACTCTTGGCATTACATCACGCCAAGTGCATCCTGGGCAATATTGTTATGCTAATAAAGCAGCCCATGAGACTGGATTCTCCTGCACTGGGAGAGACATTCCCACCAGGACCTGGCACTCCAGCTTATTCAAACCAGGCTGAATTGCCTCCAGAGAATAAAAGATGCAGGCTTAATTAACTACTGCTCTCCGTTCCCAATCCCAGCTCGATTGTTGTGCTGGCTGTTCTGGTTGCTAAAGAGGCAGTGCCAGGACGCCCGATACTGGGGCTGGCCTCGGCACTGGGGCTGCTGGACCACAGAGGAGCTGAGGCTCTCCTCTTCTTGTTTTATTTATTGCTATTGTGGTGCTGCGGGTGTTGCTTTTCCGTGCCAGTGGCTTGCAATGCTCCAATCAGTCATGGAAAAATTCAGGATCCTTATGCCAGTTTTATTCCCCCTTCCTTGTTTTCACTATTAGGTGCCTGTCTTTTCCGGTTTGGATCTCTTTAAGAGCTTTTATGACTCTGGACAAAAAAGAGCCAGCTTTTACATCCAACAGCATCTTTAATAGATTTTACTCGCTGCCTATGCTACTGATTTTGGAAAAAAAGCTGCATGCTTTAAGGCAGAAAAAGCAGCGAAGTACCATCTGGCCTTCCCTGACCCTCTCCCCAGCCCTCCTGGAAAGGAAAAGCAAGCAGGAGCCTGGCAGGCGATGCAGACAAGCGACCGAACAGCCCAGCCAGGACAGCCCTGAGGTTTGGGAGGGAAGGAGGAATCCACACGCTTTCAAGACAGCAAGCTGGGCATGGGGAAAAGCCAGCCTGGGCTGAGACCCTCTGGGCAAAGCCTTTTCCAGCAGCTCAGGAAAGTAGCTGCAGTTCTGCAGGGTCCTCCTGGGGAACAGCCCTGGGGAAGGGAGCCTTGTCTGCATCTCCCCATTTCTTCTGGGAGGGAGGGAGTGGAGGGGGAGCAGCTGCTGAGTTTTGGTGCTTTTTCTGCTGTCAGGCAAGCGAGGGTTTAGTAGGAGGGAGCAAAGCAAGGTATAAATGGGAAGACCGCTTCCACCTCGAGCAGTCAGTCAAAGGAAGCACAACAGGGCAGACTTTTGAGATGCAGAACTGCAACTTCACTCCTGTTTGCTGACTGCATCCCCAAGCACTTCCACACTTTTTCCCAGTGGCTGATTCCACCCTGGGAGCAGAGGGAAAGTCCTCAGCCAGAGCCTGTCTGTGCTGGACATGAGGGAATCTCACCATTTGACATAACGCATAAGAAACTGAGCTGCTTGCAGAGATGACTTTGCCCACGCTGTGAGCCCAGCAGTCCTAGCAAAGAGGATTTCCTCACTGCAAAGCTGCGCAACACTCAACAGCAGCTTCTGTTTCAGAGCTGCTCAGCATCTGCCTGCAAACCCACGTGTAGACATCCCCTCAATTCAGAGGCTGCAAGTAAGAAAGGAGAATAGCAGGGATATTGGCTATGTGGGAGTAAAAGGAGTTCACAGCAGGGTGAGGGTCCTGGGTTTGGAAGTTGTCACATCCTGGGGGGATGAACCTCTTGCATCTGCACAAGCCAGGCCCTGTCCCTCCAGTTAATCAGCAATTAATGCTGGAAAGGGCACTAAATGGTGCTGTATATTAGCTTATCTCAAATGGCAGATCAAGAAGGAGACCACTTTAACCATGGAGCTGGTTTATCTCTTAGGGAGAAGTGGAGTATTTCTTTCTCTGTCCCCTACCCCTGTGATTTATACTGACCTGACATTTGCATTTACACCAGTAAACCAGGTTCTGACAAGAAACTCATTAAATGTTGCAATAAATCAGTTCTTCTGACAAGTATCTTTTTACTGCCTTTGGAAATGATAGATGTATACCTATTCTGGGACTTATGCACATGCATGTACACACACAGATGCACAAACACACACTTTTAAAAACATTTGGCTCAACATCCTGAGAGGCTTTCCAGGGATGAAATACTAGTCATGCTCAACAGCAGGGGGAAAATGCAAGTTAAGAGTTATAGACAAGGGAGAAGAGAGGCACTCAATATGAAATGAGATGGGTCACCTGCCAGAGGGATCCAGGGATCTCTTCCAGACCACAGAAGCTCCAGAGGCAGTGGGCTATTGCACCCACCGTGCTCAAATTGTGTGAAAGTTGGGACAGGGCAGGAGCCAGATAGTATATGGATATGTATATTTATAAGAAAAGCTAGAATTCAACCTTCTGGAGATTACATTCAGAAAGTACACAGATGTTAAAATGAGAAAGAAAAGCCAGTTAAAGTTGGTCAAAGTACAAAATTAAAAGAAAATAAACAGTTTAGAAGCAGCAGCTACAGCCCTCGCAGGAGAATAACTCCATTTTCAAATCCTTGCAGATGTTATTTGAAAGACCAAGCGCAAAAGAAGCTGATTAAGGGCAAATGATTATTACAGGTAAAAGAACAGAAACACACACAAAAAAACCCTCCTCACCACTTACCAACTGTTGTCTAATGCTAAGGACTTCTTCTAGTTCAAGTAGATACATGGTAGGTATTTGAAGTGAGCTGGATGGGCCCATAGCCCCAGTTCCTCAGGAGCACAGCAAATCAACATTTCTCTCCAAAAGCCTCTGTAAACCCACAGCTGCTACGCATGGCTTTATTTAGACACACTAGTGTTTCCTGCAAGGCACTGGCTTACCTGGATTTAGGTATTAAGTAAATAACTGCCACCTTTATCCCCTTGAGGAGAAAATTCTACAACATTAATTTCACCTGTGAAATTAAGCAGTTCAGCTGGAACAAGCATTTTCAAGGGCTCCTGACCCTGGTAATGAAGGCTCTAATCCCACTCTCAATTGTAAATTGCTACAGATTGAGCCTTTGCCTGATGTCAACATTTGGCTCATGGTTTCCCTTTACAAAAGCTGTTGGATGGTAAAAGAAAAGAACAGGCATTAATTCTGTCTATATATCAAGCCTGAAAGTCTTGGAGGGTGTAGGTTCTCCATCTAGAAGATTACCAAAGATAATGGGGACAAGAAACCTCCCTGCAGGACCTAAGACATGGACGGATCATGTCCCATATCTTTTCGCTTGCCAATCACATGACGCCTCCTGACTAAATGAAAAGGTCATTTCCCCATTTTGCCATAACAATGTGGTCTAAAAATAAACTCTTGCCTTAAAAAAAAGAGAGAGAGGGGAAAAAAGAGGAAAAAAATTGAGAGAAGGAGAGGAGAAAAAAAAAAAGAAAAGTCATAAGTTGTGCTGTTCTTCTTGCCAACATCCACAATCCCTCTTCCAAATAACCTCTCATTTACATGCATGTTTATTTAGTTTTCATGGCTGTCTGGAAGTCAGAACTTTTTTCCCCCCCTTCTTGTCTAAGACAAAGATGCGGAGACGTAGAGAAATGTAACCTCCATTAGTCAAACACATCACCATGACAAACCACCATGGTCAGTTTTCTGACTGACCAAACAACCAACTCACATGGGCTGAGGGTTTCTGGACTGGGAAGGTGTTTTAAAAATGAGCTGATAAAAAACAAAATAGAGGGATATGCATGAGAAACAGCCCTTCCAGGTGCCTCCTAACATCCGTAGCGATGTTTCTGAGCTTTTTTAACCTGGCCTTGCTTTGTGGAAGGTGGTATTCCCCCTGAGAAGCTCTGCATTGGTTTCATTAGATTTCTTTGAATACATTATTTTATTTGCCTTTATTAATTACATTGTGACTGTGCTAAATATCTCAGGGAGTCATTGGAGCTAGATCATATTTTACCATAGGGTCTGGAAGTGTTCTAAAGACACAGGCAAAACTCATGCTTCTTAATAGAAAAGGCTTCAGATAGTATTTAGAAGGACAAACTGCATTCTTTGAGGATCCAGAAAGTCTAAAACACAGAATATCATTTACTTTCAAGACCAACAAAATCTGCACCGGAGTGTGAAATGGAGTAGGTGTAATTAAATATTGAATAGCCTATTGATGTTCTTTCCTGGTATTTAAATCACACCCCATGTGGCTCTCATTATCCAAACACTCACACACATGCTTAACTTTGACCGTGCAAATACACCGAAGTGGAAGTAAGAGAAATATGCCCATGCATAGGAAAAGCTATAGTGCCATGTTTATGGGTTCAGATCATCTCTGTAACTTGCTGCACCCTATTTCCTTTTTCTGGAAGAAGGTGCTGATCTATGTGGTCTAAAAGATGATCTCCTAAAGCCTTTTATTAATTTTTTCCAGTGAAGGTGCAAAAATCTTCACAAGCACATAGGTGATGGGCTGGAAATGGTCATTGCTCGTAGGTGACACCTGTAGGATGGCTCAGTGTGCTCTGCAAAGCCTTAGTGGTCCTTCAGAGAGCACTTACCATGCTGAGCTACCAGGAAGAAAGAGTGGAATGATGTGTTTCTATCCATACTGGTTATTTTTAAGCTTTCATATTTCTTTTGGACCACCTGATGGACTGAAACCAGAAAGCACAGTCAGAACCTATCATTGTAAACCTGAGGTATCAAATCTGGGCCTTGATTTATCCTTTAACACTGGCCTAGACATAAAGAGGGCAGACTTGACTGTTTTGGGATGCTAAATACACAGACGATTTCTGGACTTTTTAGGAAACCTCTTCCTTCAATGTCTTTAAGCTCCATCTGGCTGTGTCAGCCTGGGCAGTCAAGAAGTATTTTGGTTATCACTACCTACCTCTTTAAGGCTTTTCTATGTAAAAGTTTATTTTTCTTTGGATGGCTAAAATTGTATAATTTCCCTGATGTGGGTGAAGCTCCACTAATATAAAACCACTTACATTCATAAGGCTTATTCCTCTATTAGAAAAGGGAATGAGCTTAGATGGTATAAGGCACCCTTATGCTGTCCACACTACAGGATATGCTGCTATAACTGTATGGGTAAAATATCACAGCCTTAGCCAACATAATTACACCAGTACAAAAGATACTGTGTGTAGACCAGAGCTACATGTGCCACTTCCTAATACTTTCATATGCCACTTTTGGCCACTGTTGTAAGTGAATTAAAACACTTCGTTCAGTCAGGTCCTTGTCAGATCCCAAGCAGCAGGGAAAAAACTGGCCAATTTACCTGGGTCAACAGATATTTCTGACATGGAAAGGCAGAGCCAGAGCAGTTGGCCCCAGGCAGTCCCTTCATCAGAGGAAAGCATCTCACTCTCATTTTGCTGGTTGATAAATTTCTGATCTCGGTCTCTGCTCAAGAGAGAGGTTGAGAGTAGAAAGGGAGAAGAGTCACAGGGCAAGAAAGCCAACCCATCTGAAAATCTGGATCATTTTTTATTGTTTCTGGGGCTAGTTTTTCTCTGCCTGACCTGTTGCATGTCAACCACCGTGTCAGCCATCATGGAAAAGAAGAATTTCTCTTTGAATAAACACTTGAGAGCCACTGCAATGAAAAGGCCATGAGAGGTGGGAAGATGAAGGAGACCTGCCTGCTCTGCTCTTCCACGGGTGGCAAATTCAGAATGGCTGGCACTGCTGAAGGGCTTTGTCTTTCTGGGAGAGGATGAAGGGCAACTTAGCATAAATCTCTGCAAACTCAGGAATGAAGCGGTTCCATCAGACTCCCCATGTGCTTTTGGGCTGTGCAGAATTTCTTGGGATGTCTCTCCCTGTGCCTCAGCTCAACTTCTTCAAAATGGAGACAGTAGTTAAGTGAATTGCTTGGATTTTGGCCAAACAGGACGGAATACACTGAACTCATCTAATCACGGAAGTTAAGTAGCCTTAGGCCCCTTCAGTGCTTGGATGAAAGGCCAGGCCAAGCCAAGGGGTCATGGTGGAACATTAAACCAAATAAATCAAACCAGCTGGGAGACTCCATTTGCTCTCAGCATTACAGTTGAGCTGACGGACAGGGAGAAAAAAGAAAGGAGGAGTTCATTCGCTTTCTCCCTGGAAATGACAGCTGCTCGCCCATCTGAGGGGGAGACACAGCATGAAGATCAACTGCTACTATCAATCAGTTGGGCCCAGGGTGGGGAGAAGGCTGGAAAAAACCATATTGAGTCCTGAGGGATGGAAGAAGAGGAGTTTAGGGAACGGTGTTGTCTTGTGTCCATAACCGCAGTGAGATGCGGAGGTTGGAGACTGCCCGACTGGTTTACATGGCTCATTGCTGAACTGCTTGGGGCATCCTGGAGCTGCCCGGCAGGGCAGGACTTCCCAGCTTGCCAACATCTTTCTCAGCCTTTCCCGTAGCACCAAGCATAATGTGATGCTACAAATAACGAGTGCTCGAGAGCTGTCAGCCCAGCTGTAGTGGAAGGTCCTGAAGGAGACTCTCTGAAGACAGCCTCTGGAAGTGTGTAAACCACTCAGGAAAGCATCAGAGAAGAAAAGGGCTAGCTTGGTATGCATCGGAGTGAAATAAAAGAGTCTGAGTGTCTGAGGGCAAGAGCAGAGCAGAAACAATTGCTAAACTGGATTTCATCCCCATGGTACTGTTCAGTTAATCTCTTGTATTAGCAGAGAAGCTGGTTCTGGTAACATGGTCCTGCTGTATGATGCTTTTATTCCCACAGAGACTTCCACACCATGTGTGTGAAGAAGGGCTTGAATACAACACTGAGTAAGACCCCATCCAGTAAGGACTCACGGAGGACAGTCGAATCGAATTGTTATAATTTCAGTAGGATAGGATATGGAATATGCTATATTTATGAATACCAAAAAAAGTGAAACCCTAGAAAAACAAGCCCGTTGGAAATGGTTCTGAAGAACCAGGTGATGCTTTCCTTGGGAGGGTCGGGTACTGTTTGCATCATAAAAAATAATCCTGAAAGCACTGTAGTGGAACTGAACCATGCGAGCTGGTAGAGCAGTAACAGCAGGAAATGTTGAGATAGTTCCTTTTCCCAGTCCCAGTTTGTCTCGTTATTTGTCTAGGAGCTGCTGAAATTATTCTTTGAAGATGTGCCTTAGGAACAGCTTATTATTGTTCAATCTGAATGAGACAAAGCCATCGAAATCATAGTGCAAAGAGGAGCCCTGTATTATCAGGGCAAAGGCATCAGTGCCTCTGAAAGACCTTCAGCTTAAAGTGCCTTGATGCATTTTGCCTTTAACTCCTCTAGATGATGGCAAGAGTAACTTGATGTTGAAAGACACCTGTGGCTGAGAGAGAAAGCCAGGGTGCTTCATGATGTCAGATTCATTGAGATTCAGTATTTTTTCACCATCACAGAGCTGTGGCCAAGTTACTCGAGTAGCTAGCCCTAAGGGCTGACCTAGTTTGGAAGCTCTTTATACATACAACCATCCCTGTTTCTTTTGTCATGGCCTTTTTGCTTTCTATTGAAGGTCTTTCCCTGTAAGTCCTACCTTCCTGTATGTTCCCTATATTCACCTCCACTGTGTATTTTTTATACTTCTTTGCATGATGCCCTTCAAATTTGGAACGGTCCCTCCGATTTCTGTTGCTTCTGCCTCCCGGCCTCCTGCATCTCTATCCACTTTCTCCTGTTGTGTCTCTTTTAAGCTGAGAAAAATAAAGGGTAGCCCATGTTTGTCTCTCTACAGGAGTGTCAGTGAGCTTGCACAGGGAACGGTAGCAGTGCCTTGCTTAAGCTTTGTAAACCCACTGGGGATATATGCACTTTGCAAGCGTCCATCAAACCCTGAACTAGCACATCCTGGCAATCACTGACTCCTGGCAGTACTTCTTTCGATCTCTCCTCAATTTTGCTGAGTGCATTCTTGGGGTTATATTATCACTATATGCATAAAAGAGAATCGCCACCATCATCAGGCTTCTTGCGTGCACTGCACAAAGCACCTCCAACAGTGTATGAAGGAGGGGGAAAAAAAGAATTTCTGTGTTAGCACACACTTTGAAACTTATGTTAGGCCCACCACAACAAGTGAGTCTAGTCTATGTGGAGGCATAGAAACAGAAAAGTAACCCAGACTTAGAATTTGTAAGTTATTCATGAGTCAGATTTGCAAATTATTTCTATTTCTATGTTAAGTACCTAATTATTTGATCACACATAGGAGCAGAGAAAAATACAAACGCAGCATTTGCCTTGCCTACTACTGTGAGGATCTTGAGTACAGAGTAATTAGACTTGGCCTCCCCAGGTGTGGAATTAACAGTGTGTTTGTGTTAAACTCTTAAGACAAATCATAGCTGGGACTTGTCTCAGCTTCCCTCTGCCCCCACAGTGTAACCAGCCCCCACATTTGAGAATATTTTGGTCTCCAGTTCTGTTATTCTATCACTTCTTATTATTAGAAGTTTTTCTCATATTCCGATTGGTAGAAAATGTCATCATCGATTGCCAAGAATAACCTAATATTGTTTAAAAACATTATTGCTGGGGCTGACCCAGGGCATGTCGTGCTGTGAGCGGAGTAGACTTGGAATCACAAACTCCTTTCAGCTTATGGAAGCAACAAGGGCCGAAGTGTTTCATGTGCTTTCGGAGGGCAAGCTGGAGAAGAAGGTTACACCCGCTTCACATTGGCACTTCCTGCCAGTCAGCAAAGCAGCAGTGTCCTGCGATCGCTGTGAATGCAGATGTTCGTCTTCCCCGAGGTGGGAACAGAAGGGTGGAAGAGAAAGTAACGAACCCGAGGGCAACGGAGGCATTCGCACTCCCGTTTCGCCTCATGTGTCGTTGTCTCCATCACGAGCGGCTCTTGCAGAGGGCTGGCAAACTCCTTTTCAAAGAAAATAAAAGCATCTCACAACATTTGCGTAAAACTGGAACCACATCTTCAGGGATTTTGAGAAGTCCTGGATCGTATTAGAAAAGTTTTGCCATTATATTTCCCCCTCATCTCCAGTTACTTCCCGCCTTTTGCATAGCTCTGGACCAGTCTTGTGCTTTCTAGGATAGGAAACATCAGAACGGTTATTGCTGCTTAACTTCAACAAGACTCGCACCAACTGTTTCTGATGGGGCCATCCGATGCTAGGTGCTAACCCCCATGAACTCAACCCCTTCCTGGTGGTTTTTCATTCTGACCAAGGATGACACAGGACAGGACAAAAGCGCGTGATTATTTGCATTTTACATGCCAAACTGAAGGCATAGAGAGAGACAGTGGTTTGCCCGAGTATCCAGTAAATCAGTAGCAGAGCCAGAAGTCTTAAGAATGAGCCTTGTGTTCGAACCAAAATACCCTCCTACTGCCAATTCAAGAGGGTAGCAAGATGTTTAAACCATTGGAGGGGAAGGGGGAGTACAATCACATCCATGCTTGGGCTAAAGGTGAAGTTGCTGTCTCCAAACTCCTGCGATTTGACCCTCTGGAGAGGCTGGTCTTCCTCTATGGGCTGGTGTGTGAGCCCAACACGATACTGCTCTTGGCTCTTTAGTTTACGTAACAGCAGCTCTGTCCTGCCCTTCCCTTGCTCCGTTAGAGCTATTGAAAATATTATGCGCAAACAAACTACCACGAGACAATTTATTTCACCATTTCCAGTAATCTCTTTTTTTTTTTCTTCTTCATATCTGTGGTCCAGTTATAAAAAATCCAACATGCATTTGGAAAGCTGAATATTCTGTGATTCATCCATGACTATTTCATGGCAGATTAATGTGCTGTTATAGTGAGAAGACATAAATAATTAGGTGCTTGTTGATTTATTTGTTGCTGTTAATATTTGTTCACAATTCAGGCTCTTTTTATTTTAGTGTCTGCAAATTGTTCATAACTGACTCTGGTTTTGTTAGAATAGTCATTTTTTAATGGATGTTTGACTGAGAAACTGGAAGAAACAGTTCCAGATTGCATGCAATCTGTACGATTTGATCATTTGCTGCTTCCTGTTCTCAGTGTGTGGTGATCACCTGATTCACAGGGCACTATTTCTGCTTCTGGTTTGGATGGTTAATACTTCTTGGAACAAAATTTTGTTATTATTGTTTTCATATGTCTTTGAAACGCGTTTATGGCCCTCGCAAAAGACCCAAATAAAGGCAAAAATTCTTAGTGTAATAAGGAAATAACGGCTATGAGGGGAAAGAAAAGGAAAATAAGACAATGTGGTTACTCAGTGTGTTGTCACCTCACCTTGACTTTGCCATTTCACCATTTGTCTAATTTAGTTTGCCTTCTAGGTTCAGTCTTTTCCATTAATCAGGTTGTAGTTAACCCCTTGCAACAGTGACTTTCTCCGCTCTGCTGGCTACAGGGCTGTTTTCACTGGACAAATGGCAAACCTCAGCGGTAAGTGGTGAGTCACGGAGGTGGATTTCACCACAGCTGAATAATGGGCACAATAGAAATCTGACTCTTGCATTTGAATAATCCTATATGTTGTGGGTCTCAGAATATTTTCGCGATTAAAACAAGTACTTGCAACAGGCTGTTGTGGTGTTAGTCAGCATAGTCATTGTTCTCTTCATTAGTTGGGTCGTGTAAATTATGTTGTAAGCTACCAAATTCACACCTGGTTTGCCATCTGAGTATAATAATCTTTTTAACTCTTACTGAAGTTTAATTTAACATATGGCAGGATACAAAGATTTTGGAGCCAGTGATTTTGCATCGTTTAAGAAAAGATGGCTGACGAAGAGAGCATTAACTCCTACAAATAAATTACAGGATAGTAATAGCTACAGCAAATCATTTGTCATCTGAGATGATGGTGAGACAGGAAAGAGCAAAAAAGAGAGTCAGGCCAAGGCTGGGAATTACAGAACATACGCTCATAGTAAGAGCAGTTTGGGGTAACAGGATAATGTCCCCCTGGGTACGCACAAGAATTCATCACTGCAGAGATCCAGCAAAAAGTGATTACACAGAGCATTACTGAGTCGCTCTGGAAAGCGCAGAGCTCAGACGGGATGGCCCACGGGACTTTTTTCTACTCTGCTGTTTACGATTCCATTAGCTGAGGTTGCCAATGCCAGCCTGCAGCGATTTTGTTCAAGATCTTGCCGTTTGCAAACTGAAACGTATATCAAAAAGGAACAAATTTGTATGCATGTGAAGTTTATAAAGAGGAATTCCCTGAGTTTGTTGCTTTCCTGAAGAAGCCTGAGATTTAGCACTGTGGTAGGCCACTCATGCAGCTTCCCATCTTTAGGGACTCACTGCCAAAGTTGCCACTGGAGAAGACATGTTTAACTGTCTGAAAGAGAGGATACAGCCACATCACTCTTCAAATTCCCCTTGCCAACTGTTCCATGGTCAAACGATGCTATGGAAAAAGAGTCCCTTGCCAGCCCTAGAGGGAAACTTTAATGTTCCTTGCCAGGTGGATGGAAAGAGAATCATGCAGCCGGCATGAACTTTATACTTCTGATAGCGATAGAACAAATTCTTGTATTTACTAGTTCTTTTGCATTACCTGTTGATCAAAGTTCCTTGCCCAAGTTCTCTCCCTTGATGTTGAACATGCCAGTCGGATGCTTGTTGCCAAAACCAATGCACTGACTCAAACAAAATAATTTTATGTTGTGCTCTTCATAGCAGCGGAAAGAGGGAGATCAGTGGGGAAAGCGCCTGGCTAAATTAAATATAGTTAAGTGAAAAGACAAATTGTGAAGAAAACTGGAAAAAAATGGAAAGACCTGCACTGTGTGGATAAAACCACTTGGAAGAGAGCTGCAGAGAGCAAAGGCTGGGGGTAGGCATCGTTTTTTGTTCAGGATCTGATCTCAACTGGAAGGGAACTAATCCCAAGTTACTCCATCAGCTTCAGTGGGTTTCAGCATGGTGTGACCGTGAACAGACTCAGCCGTAAACGCTGGGTGGATTAAACAAAAGCTGGAATTGAAGACGAAAGGCCACTAGTTGCTTAGATGCTACTCTGATTACCGACAGATAATGTCTCTCAGAAACTGTAGTCTCTGAAAACCAATTTTTAATGAGCTCGGTTGTAAGTTTGGATTATTCCAGGATATTTCTTGCGTTCAATGGATCAGCCCTAGTTACAAGGCTAATATTCTATCATATTCTCAATTTAGACTGCTGTGTGACAAATGCTGGACCATACATATGCTTAATCTTTTCCAGTGTCTGGAAAAAGTCTGACTTTCCTTATGTTCAACACAGTAACGTTAGTGTATGTGGCTTGTTTTTCTCTAGTGATGGACTGAGTGAAGCTAAAACTCCCCAGCTACGTGCTGTTCCTTTAGCAAAGGGCCTGGGGTTGATTGCGTCCAGGTTCAGGGGGACACAAGTCCTTGCTCAGCATAACTGCAGAACAGAGATCTCCGGTTTTCAGGCATGCCTAAGGGAGGGAAGGAGGGGAGGGGTAGATCCCAGTGCTGTAGGTGAAATAATCCTGGTTTTGCTCACTGTTGTCAATGTTTTGTCTTTGCCTTTGCAAGGAGTATAATTCCCATCATTTATACACAATGGCGGTCCCGGTTTGAATGATAATTAACTGGGCAGGCTGCTCGAGCTGTACTCAAGCCGTACAAATGGCTCCAGCTGATCCGTAGCTCTGTTTGGGCACCCTCGAGCTTCCTCGAGCTGCCCTGACCTTGTCCCCCCGAGCAGCCTAAGCAGGCAGATGTCTAACAACCACTGGCCTTGCACCAAACATGAATAATAGAGACTGGGCAGTTTTTATAAGAAAACCTTTCTGAAGCCATGGTAGTATCCTGGCAAGCCAAAAATGCAACACGACATAATCCACAAACAGGCTCCTTGAATCAAAAGAAAACAGGGGCAGATAACAGCATGGGGCTACTTCCTTCAGTGCAAATTGATAATGAAACATTCAAAATAATGCCACCGTCTCCCTTTAAGCTGATGGACTGCATTTGATTTCTGAAAATGCTGAGAGTAGCATTCTTTGAACAAAAATACCGGTGAATATTATTTTCTGTCCCAATGGGAAGAAAGTACCCCATCTATGTCTCAATCGGTGGCAGGGAAAGGAAATCACCCAATACTTTCCCAAGCTCTGTTTTTATTTTGTATTTGAAAACAGAAGTTTCAACCACCGTGCAATTCTCTTGCAGAGGTTTGGTTATTTTCAAGCGCTGCTTAATCACTTTGTGCTTTCAGTATTGCATAGCAAGTATCAGAGATGGTTGTTTATCCTGTAGCTTCAAGACTAAAGATTCATACAAGCCTGGAATCCTAAGTACTTGCATTGCATAGCTTCTAATCAGTACTGTAATTCTCAGAAATTCACCTCAATGCAGTTAAGGAGAAGTGAAGACACGGCTAAAAATATTTGCAAGCATTTAACACTTCTCAAGCAACTGATGCCATTAAACTCAACAGAATAAGTGTGTGAAATTCAGGACAACCTCTGTGCTAAGGAAACTGAAGCCAATATTTAAACAGGCCAAAATAGTCATCAGACAGATTCTTGAGAAGGTAAAAGGAGAAATATCTCCTATCAGCACTTTAATCCATTGCTTCCGGAGTGCTACTGTGCACTCTTGACCTGGGAAAGGAATGAATCTGAAGGGGAATAGCAATTATTGCAATGAAATTGTAGTTCACAACTGGAAGGTGCTAATTTTGTTTAATCTCACTCAACCCACTTAGAAAGTAACAAAATATTAAAAATAGCACTTTTATTTCATAAAAAAGTTTGGCAGCTCCAAAGCTGAGAGCCCCTGTGGCTCCGTTACCAGCACAAGAAAAAGTGTGCGGATCAGATAAGGGGATTAATCCAATTTGAAACTCCTGGGTGAGATCAAGAAATGGCTGAATTTTCCACATGCACCTTGTGGGTTTCCCATATGCCTAAAAACTGGAAAATCAATGTGAGTCCTGAAGAGCACGATGGTGTGAGAGTTTGCCTTTTGCAGACTCTCATTCACAGACAAGAGACTCAAGGTAAAGATAAAACCAGCTTGTGTGATTCAGGAAACTCGTCTCCTGTGTTGCTCTAATAAAAACATTGCTCCTTGGAGTAGTCCTTATCTCTTGCTTACTTAGATGGTATGTTCTTTAGGGCAGAGAGTGAGTATTTCCATAATGTAGGTTAGTGAAAGAACTTGGAACAAAACAAAGCGAAGTCATCAGTAGCTGATGATCCTCCTAATTTTTTGCTGATGTTGAATGTTAGAAAAACAAGACCATTTCCTCTTCCATTTTTCACTCGAAGCCTGAGGTTGCCCGCTGGCAGCCCGCAGTTGGGGGCTTTGAGTGAAAGCTGTAGGCTGAGTGTTAATTTTCATGCGAGTCAGTCCCTCCCGTGCCAGAGGATAAACAGTCTGTTTGACCATCCCGTTCATCACCCAGCTGCAAGGAGGGGAACACGCACCTGCACGGAGCAGCCCCGGCCACTCTCCAGCTCTGCAGGCAAATGGCTCTTGGCTGCTGCTTCCTCAGACAAGAGCGATGCCTCCAGCTTTTCCAGTTTTTCGCTCAGTCTCTATCCAGCTGCTCGTGTCTAGCCACAGATAAGCACTTAATAGGGAGAGGAAATGAACAGCGATGGAGCTGTCTTGGAATGAAGGCAGAAGCCAGTTGTTTAACAAAGAGCTTTCTGAAACACACCGGCTTAAGGGATCTGCCCGCCACTATCTTCTTCGTTGCCCTAACTGGAAAGCGATCTGATTACAGGGTAGCTGTCTGGCTGGGTTCCCTCCAGCTGACCACAAAGCAGCTGGCAGAGGAAAATGGCTTTAAACAACTCTTGTTGTCAGGCCACAAACAAGATGTTTGTTACGCAGGATGTAAACCTCAAACCCAATGAATTAAACAGCAACGACAATGCTGCTGCCACGCTGCTAAGGCATTCCCCTCTGCTCACAGTGAGCAACTGGGCACGGAAAGGCAAGGAAAGCACTGGTTTCCAGCTCAGCAGCAGTGTCATGCACAGTGAAACAATTTAACAGCGCTCTTAAGGGTATTAAACCTATACTGAACATCAACCAGTAACTCTTCAGCTGCTAATTCATTTCCTTTTTGGTGTCCTACAACTCAAAAAACGGTGGTGTGCAGACATCTTCATCCTTGATGCTTAGCCCCCCCCGCCCCCCTTAAAGATATTTCATCCTTACCAGCCAGATCTGCTTTATGCAGCTTTTACTCAAATAATATCTTTGATTTACAGACACACAAAAATCATATAAAAGAAGTCTACCTGGGGCAGTTCTTGAAAGACTTTTTACAACTGTGGCACAAGCAACAGTGATCATTTTTACTGCAGAGACAGATCTTAATAAAAATATCAAAATCTAGCTGTCAATATGTTCAGTAATTTTTAGTCTTGTTTTAACATCCATACTATAGTAATACATCTTTATTTTAAAGCTGGTCTTTGTTTAGGAGAAGTTAGCTCTAAAAGTTAGATCCAAAGGAAATGAAAAGCAAGCCCTTCTCTGGAAATCCACCCAGAAGGAGACAGTCCACTTTTGTTTAGCGGCGTGTCTAACACAGCTGCAGCTACATCTCAGTTTAAACCAGTTTGCTGTGACATCCTAACAATTACTTGTACATCCTGACCAGACTGTGGCAAGAGAAACAAGGTTGTCAGTGTGTGTGGTGCAAGGGTGTGCGTGTGTGCGGAGGTCTCCAAAGTGCCGGAGAGCGGAGCGGGCAGTACGTGTAGGCTCTGACCTGTCCAAGCCATGCCTCAGTCCGCTGCAAGCCTGATTCATTGCATACCATGAAGTGACCCATGGTATACCGCTTGCTTGCGTTGGCTTGGCTGAAGAAACCACAATGCCTGCCTTACCCAATACGCCTACAGGAGAGGCAAAAAACCTCGGTAAATCCTTCTTTCCACATATGCCCCCAAATCTTCTCCCTTTTGGACCTTTTTTAGGGGCCCCTGTAGCAGGGCAGACTCCTCTAGAGCAAACGAACAATGTCCTTTTAGAAAAAAAAAAAGATAGGAAAAATCTACATCGGGTCTGGAAACTTTACTGACACAAGCACCAGAGACGTGACCGGTTCCTTGGGTGGTTGGCTGAGTATCAGCTGGTTAATTCCAGTTCTGTAGTTCCCTATTCCCTTGCTTCAAAGCCATCCAAAATCCAGGCTGTCAGAACAGCTTCCACTATGGGGAGCTCAGAAGTTAGATGACAGCACGGAGCAAAGCAGAGCATCTGTCCGGAGGCACTTGCACACCTTACCCAGACCCATAATAAAAGGTTCTGAGGAGCTAAAGAACGGAAGACACCCCCCCTCCACAGATATGTAACTGCTTTTCTCCAGCTGAAGGACAGGTAACATGAGATTAACAATGGGTTACTGCAAGAACATCTCAGAGAAGACAATTATTGAGGGCATAAAGTCCCACAATTTGCACCTTTCATATCGGCGAGAGCAGCACGGAAGTCTAACAGGAAAAGTGTCTCTGGCTTAATTTGGTGTTCCCAATGCTGACTGTGCCAGTCATTAGGAGGCAAGTACCGAGGTTTACTAATAGATAAAAATTAAAAAAAACCTAGGCCAACTTAACTAATTAGTTTTCTCATCTGAGTTCTTCTTTGATGCAAAATGCTTTCAACTCTGAGACCTCCTTACCAACATTTCTAAGGAGGAGAGACCTCCATCTGCCTTCCCTGGCTAGTTCTAGGGCATTCGACCTCTCAGACGAACTGCTGTGTTTGCATGTTTCGCTTCTTTGATCCCAAAGTCCATGGCTGCCCAAATATGCACTTCCATGCGGAGGAACGGCATTCCCCGTCCAAGTCAGCCCAGTGGGAAAACAAACAGTGAGGGAGCAAAACAAACCTATAGTATCAAAAAACATCAATCACCAAAGGTGTCAACTGCAGAGGCATTTGTACTCACACCATCAAAGCCAAGCAATTGTTTTCCATCCAGCGAAGTTGGCAGGGTTATTTGTTTTACTATATAATTTAAGCAAATGTAGTGTGAGACAGGGCTACTATGACGTAGATTTGTCTTTCAAACATCTTGAGAATCCCACAACTTTGCTGCTAAATATTTACCAAAGATAAGAAAACAGGCCCAGAATATACAACTGCTTCTGGTGAGGGAGGTGGAGTCAGTTAACATCCCTGTGCTGGAGCACAAGAAAATTGCAGGTGCATACATAAGTTTAAAAAAAGCAGAGATGGGTCCCTTCAGTATTGTAACTGCACAGGGAGATGCTCTGATTCCGGAGGAATAACTCTCTGGTAACAAAGTTGATTCAGAGATTAGAATCTGCTTTTAAAGCACTGCTGCCACAGGGAAAGAAGCTAAACTCAAGCACACTCCTCAGCGGTGGGCTGAGACGCGGAGGTGGCAGTGGGAATTCACTGCTCTGCTATTTCAAAACACGAGGCTGTTGCTTTTGCCATCCAGGTGGTCAGAAAAGCTCGGAGGATCGGTTCAGACAGGCTGATTGTGCGGCTGGACCCGAGGGAACGCGACCCGAGCAGAGCAGCCCACCACAGCTGGGGCTCGAGAGGGACCCGTGGCTGCTGCACCGCTGGCAGACAGCTCAAGTGGCCACTATAAGACAGCAAGAAATCTTTAAGATAGTCATTTAAAAATCAGTGTGCTGAACTCCTGCTATCTGTCTCTTGAATGAGATGGTATCTGCCTTGCAACAATGCTTTCTTCAGGGGCTCGGATCTGGGGGTTGCTTCCATTGCAGGTCGTGCCACGGCTTTTAAAGACTTCTTGTCTGGGATACTGTTTGCTTAAATGCTGCTGCGGGATTTCAAATTGATAGCCTTGGAGAATAAAATGGAGAGAGAGAAAGCAAGTTCTTTTACACTGAGCAGCCAATAGGCCACAGGCTGGAGGGGATGCTGAAAGATGGGAAAGCAGTTTTAATGAGTGCTCAGTGGAGGGGACCCCCCCCCCCCCCCCCAAATCCCACCCCCATTTCCCTATCCTTACTGGGTTCTCTATTTCCCATCACTGCTGGGCCAGGTCCAATTTTCTTAGATTTATTTATGATTCCCTGAGGTAAAAACTGAAAATGGGAGATTAAGGCCATGCAGCCGTCTTCTGAAAGCAGCGGGGGGATTCAGAGACCTGCTGGAGGACACGTCCCCTGTCCCAGGTCACCTCCTCAGCCACCAAGATCCATGTTACTTCGGGTAAGGGACAGGATGAGGAAGGTTTCCTTTCACTGTGGTTGCATTTGAGATTGAAGAAATAATTTCTTCAGGAAAGTTTGGTTCTTCATTTTAGAGGAATGTCTAAAATGCAGTAGTTTCCAGTAGTTGGCTTCGGTTCATACCTTCTTCCCATTGCTTCAAATGGGAGACTGGGAGTTATCACCCTTCCAAACACTTTTGCTTTTGATCAACACAATTTCTCCTCTTGGAATTTCCTCACTTGTAAAATACTGTTTAAAGACTTAATCATGCTGTGAAAGTATCGCAAGACCATTAGGGTGGAAGGAGCATTGTCAATACAAAACCATATCAGTTCTATTATTCAGGAGATGATTGCCAAAGCTGTTGTTATCAGATCACATTATGGCAGACAACACTTTTCTTAGAAGCGCAACTCCTGCTGAGGATGGAAGTACTTCATATTCAAACCATCCTGCTCCATGCTGAGCTCCTGTGCCTGTGAGTGCTTTGCAGTCCCACAAGGACCTGCATCACCCTGGTTTGTGGAGCAAGGAGGGATGAGGAGCTCCCACCTGCACAACTGGGAACAAGGGGATGTCCCCTGCTATCGGCCAAGGCCCACGACAGAAACATTTCTAGATTACACTCAAGGGAGAGGCTAGGAAGGAAGGGATATTGTTTGTTTCTCTTACATCTCCCTCCTGCACTAGAAATTTTAAATTGGTTTATATGAGTTGCAGGCTAAGCTAAACATTTTAACTTGTCAATCAAGCTGTGTTTGTTGACCTAAGATTGGCAGATATGGGAGACAGTTATTAGGAAAAAAAATGAGCACAGTGGAAAAATCTTTTCTTGCGCTTTGTTTCAGCTATATCATCTTGGCATCAACTCTGAGTCTTTTTTTCTTACTCAGTTAAATAATGCTGTAAAAATAAACACACACAATCAATTCATCTCCTTAAAGAGACACGTGTGTGTTTAATAACGTTTAACTTGTTTACTGCAAGGAACTCACAACTCCTCACTTTATTTCACTGATTAAACCCTTCTTTGGAGCCAGTGAAAATTAAGGAGGTTTGACATCTGCATTTTGCTGTGCCTTTAGCATAATCCAGAGTAAAACGCTTTTTCTTTGGGGGAAGGGAGCAGGCAGCTACTGCTGGGGAGCTCTTTGCAATTGCTTTGCTGGAGTTTTGTGTAAATCTGCCCTTCCATTTTGCTCCAGCAAGGTTTAACATAAATTTCAGGAATAAGCAGGTTAAAGCAAGCAAGTGGAACGACAGTGTTTGCGTTCTTCTTTCCAGATCGGCTGCTGACTTGAAGTCCGTAGGATTTGCTGGTCCTCAGCATTAGTGAAAGACAACAAACCAGTCAGCTTCACATCAAGCATTGCCACGGATTCATCAGCCAGCCAGTGCATTTGCTGGCAACTCAACACATATTTCTCAAAGTTGCTCACAAACGTTTGCAAGGGTTGACTAAGCAAGCATGGGTGACCATGCATGATGGTCCACCGCAAATGCTGAGGCCACATTACAGAATGCAGAGAAGTTCCCCTCCCCCTGATTATTCTGCTTCCAGATGATGGCTTCTTGTGGTCCAACCTCATATTACCAAAGAGAATGGGAATAAAGCTCGGGGAAAGTGGTGGTAACCACAACAGGCTGACTGCGCTTGGGTGAGGGTGTGGAAAGACAGTGGTTCTCACCATTTTTTTTGGATTGCACAAAAATGCTGGGGAGCTCCTATTCCCTACAATGCAACATTGCTGGTCCTCATTTTTTGAAGCAAAAGGGTGGGACAGAACCCCCAAAGCAGTGTAAAATTGATGTAAATAAGAGCACGACATTGCCCTCTCCTCCTTAAAAATGAATTTAAGCTACCCTTTGCAGTTTATTTAAACCCTGGGCCACCAGCAAAGCTGGTGTAGACCAGTGTGGTTCCCTTGAAGTCAATAAGGTTTATATCAGCTGAAGATTCCCTCCCTCGATCCTTAATTTCCAAATATTATTTCTTCTTCTGGCAGGCATTAAACTTGCATCATAGCTGGATGAAAATTGACTTTAAGGTCTCAGACAGGCAATTCCCACAGGCCAGAGGTGTCATAAATGTGGTTGGATATTTAGCAAAGGGCCACCGCTGGCAGCAGGCTTAGAAACGCTTTTCATACTTGGACACATACTGTGCATAAGTAGAAGATGACTCTACAGTTCGTGGTAACCTACCTCCACTGCATTCCTTCCACAAGATTTAGCAGCAGGTCAGTTCTTAAAAGTCTAATAATACCGGTAAAGAGAACGGGCCTGATCCACCTCTGCCATCGAACCTCTGTCATAGATACCCGTGCAAAATATTTCCAGCTGAGAACGGCTGTGTATTAAAGATTACTGATGTTACTGTAAATGATTGCAGGGGGTATCAGGGAGTGGAGGGTCAGGCTCAAGGTTTTGGTATCAAGAAGAATGCCTGAAGGTCACCTCATAGGGACTGGTGATGTGCCAAAATAAAATAAAGAAAGCGTGATCAAGTCTGCTTCTTGCAAATGGGCGTTTCCAGCTTCCCAGCTGGCATCTAAGGCAGTGAGAAGACGTGAGTGTTCACTTGTTATCCCCAACCACTGTAGGAAGGGCAGGGTGTCAGCCTCTGCTACAGCAGAGAAGATGCCGTTTATGTGTGAGGATTTTAGCTCCAACATAATGGGCTGTGTGTTGCAGCAGCAAGGTCTCCTCCCTGGGAGGTTTATGTGAGCTAATTAGGGTCATAAACATTTAGGGTCTTATTGAGCTCCAGCCACTGGCTGAGGCAGGAGGCAGATGCCTTTTCTGCACCACTTTCCTCTTTTATAAGATGGGAACAACAGCACCCAGGGCAAACCTGTCCCACCGACCGTAGGAGATGCATCACCCCAGGGGATGGGAGACTTATTTGTATTTGCTGCATGTTGGAGCAGGGGAAGGGGTGTTCTCAGTTTGCTTCTGTACCACACGTGCATCCTGGAGTTGTATCTGGAGGCGGTGGGTAGAGACACCTCCTTGGCCACTGGAATTTGGCCAGAAATATGAAAGAGAACACCTCCTCCTCCAGGTATTTGTCCTGCTAAGGTTTAATTACTGGAACATGTTCACTATAGAGGCTGCTGAGATCCTCCAGCTAACAGAGGAAGACACTTATTCCTTTAAAGCTGCCCACAGTAAAGAACATATTCTTCCTATTATCCCAGTACTGCATGGGTTTCCAGTTGGTGTTCAGGTGTTTATGTGGATCTATAAAATCCCACATAGTGTGGCTTCTGAAATCTTAGGCATGTTCTGCAGACAACGTCGCATTCACATAACTCCAGCTATGCCTTTAAACTTGTGTAATTAACTACGGGATGCACACACACACACGCACACACTTGTATAGGAGCTTAAACCTGTATTTTGCTGGCTTGATCTGCACCAAAAGAGCTCTGTGGCACAGCTGAAATAGAGATACAACATGCTATTGGCCTCGCCAGTGTCTGTTGAAGTTGTTGCTCTTATTCCTCCCCAATTACAGTTAATGTTACTGAGCCTAGACTTCAGTGAAAGTGTAAACGAGCGAACACAGCTGAATATACTGCTCTTGAAGTAATATTTGTGCATGTGCCCAGAGGCTTAGGGACAAGCACGTTTTAGATATTGTAAAGATAAAATAATACAGGCCTTGAAAAAAACATTTGAAAAGTTTGTGGGAAGTATGTGATATTTCACATGGGCCATAATCCTGCTATCAGCAGTGAGATAAGATTTTAGACATACATCTTCCCTGACTTAAATATTCATCCAAGGTGCTGAAATTTTGGTCCAGAGAGACAAGAGCTGACTGATTTCATATCAGACAAATTATTTCTGTATAGGTCTGAGCTGAATTAGATGCAGGTAAAAATGTGGCTGAAATATCCAGCCAAGAAGACCTTTTGATGCACCGCCAGGAACCGGTTTTGATTCTTTCTTAATCAAAGTGCTACAATTTGCAAAGATCAGATAAGATATTTGCTTCATTTCAGGATGCTTCTTCCAAGACAGGGGAGGGGAGAAGGGAAAAGGCAAATTACAGTATAGACCCAGCAAGGAAAGGAGACGGAGGGAAAAGCATTTCAGTGGAACTACCTTAAGTTCTGATGAACTCCAACAAGCATCCCCCTTTCCGCTCAAATAGCCAAAGGACCAGAGGTGCTGTAATTACCCTGCAAACCCGTATGTCATTTGCTGGACCACAATATTTTTCTTGCTCACTGTGCTCTCTTTCTTAAAGACAAATTTGCTCTGTTGATGAAGACATGAATTATCCTGGCAGAGGCTTTCCAAAAAAACATTTTATTTTAAAATGGCTGGGGAAAAACCTAAATGATGCCAATGCAATCTATTTATTTTGTTTTAGAGAGGTGGTGTCCCTCCTCTTTATGCCAGTGACATTTAACTGCAATATATATATTAGGAGCCTGATGAAAGCCTCCATGTGTGAGGAGGAAGGTCACAAGGGAGATGAGTTTGCAGTCATTAGCCCTGGCCGCAATTGCAAATCTACCTCAGAGGTTAACACACCTTGTTACAGTGGGTTTTCAGAAGATGGACTGTAGGATTAAGTAACCCCTGGGTGGTCCTTCAGGGTCAGATGAAGGGATATTTCCACTAGCTATATGTCAGGAGGGCTGGTTTAAAAAGGGCTTCAGTTTCCACCGATTCCTCCGCCCTTTCCCACCGGCTGCCAGGGTGCCGGCACCGAGGCTGCTTGCTCTGCCGCCGGGTGACTGCGGAGCCAGGTTACAGCCCCGTGGGACTCAGCACCACTCGGAACAGCCCTCGAGGGGGGCTCAGTGCACGTCCCAACCCCACCGGTGCTCTGCAGCTCTGTGCCGAGCTGAGCGCAACCGGGATGGCAGTAGCCTTGGAGCTACCAGGAGCTGAGAGAGTGGGAGGAGAGGAGATGAATGGGGGCTGGAAAGCGTCCCAGTGAAGAGGGACGGCAGCCCTCTGGGTAGAAAGCAAGAGTATAAGAAAAGGAAGAGAGATAGAGACTGTGTTTGTCTGCGCACGTGTGAGAGAGTGGGGAGCGAGGGAGAAAGCCATGCGGCGTCTCCACCTTGGGTCAGCTCAGGCTGTCACTGCGGCAGCCCGAAAGCCTGCTCCCCCGCCAGATATGCACCACGGCCGCTGGGATTTAACCCTTACGAGAAAGCTCTCCTCCTCCTGGCATCTCCCACCACGGGGCGGGTTTGGGCCAGGGAACCAGCAGCAGGAGGGGAAACAAAGGGGGTGCCCATGGGCTCTGGTGTCCCCTCCAGCAATAAGAGACCTCTCTTGGCTTTGTGTCATGGAGGCGAGAGGTTTGAGGGTCTCTCCAGAGCCTTCCAAGCCGTCGCAGGGTGCTGCCTCTCGTCTCCTCCTCCCTCACTGGAGCTTTGCTCTTTCTTTTCTGGGAAGCAAAGCATCAGCGCAGCTCCCCGCTCAGCCTCCCCTGGGAAAACAAACAAATAAACACCCTGAGAAAGCATCCGCAGTGCACTCACGTGTGTGCACAGCAGACGTGCGCAGCTGAGTGCTGGCAAGGGCTGGATCTGCCTCCTCGCTCCCACGAGCCAGCGAGTCACCCAGCTGCGTCTGCGGCAGAAACCTCAAGCTCGCAGCAAGGAGGAGCCCTTCTTATCAAGGAGGATAAGAGAAATGGGAGAGGAACTCTGGAGTTGGGACATAATGTCCTGCAAAGGCAGGATGGTGAGTGTGGAACAGGACAGGGTCTGCCTGGCCGGGCTCTTCTTCCCACGGGTGAAATGCCACTGCTACCCCTAAGCTCTGGAAGTGCTATGAAAAAAACTGCAGCCACTGCTGTGTCCACGGGGAGCTAGATGGGTGCTCCATGGTTTGCTTCACTTTTAGCACTGCTTGCACAAGGGATTTGCTTTCCATCAGGGGAGGAGGAACCATCTCTGGAAGCGAGAAGAGTTAAGCCCTACCTGCGGCTGCTACCTCCATTCCAGAGGGAGCAGCTTTACCTCCAGCGCTTGTCACTGCAGGCTGCGCGCTTGTCCCACGCTGGCAAACGGTTGTGTGGCTTTTTGCAAAGGGTTGGAGTATGCTGACTTGGCAGCTCCCCTCAGTTCCCTGGAGGACTGGATCATCGAGCAGATCACAAGCAAATATTTAGACACCAGTGCACACAAACGGGCATTCTCTCAGGTCTTTCACACAGGGATACAATATTTAATCAAGCCCTGGGCAGAAAACAGCAGCTCTGAATTGAAGAATCATTATATAAAAGACTCTGCTGGCCTCTGGCTACAGAAAGGAAAGCGGGTGCTGTATTGTGCAAACATTTCCAGCCTACTTCTGGGTGTAGGTCTTCCAGGGCTTCCTTATTTTCTGTCTCCCCTAAAAATTCCCATGTCACCATTTTAGTTATGCAAAAACTCAGCCAAGACAACTGTAATGGTCTTCTCTTCTAGTCTTAAGAGCAAGACTCTTCTCCATTTTTTTTTTTAAAACCTCTATGAAGTCTGAAGGGTCCTGAAGGGTCCTGTTGACATGTTAGTCTTATTGAAGCGATGACTGTAATTGAGACAAAGTCTCCTGTAATAGTTCTTGCTCTGCAAATGTTATAGGCACAAAACAAATGAAAAAATGGGATTATTACTGCTGAGAGCCAAGCAGCGACATTCTTAGACTCAGTACAAATATTGGCTGATACAGTCAGTCCTAACTTCAGCCAAATGAGCAGTCAAGAACTGCAGACTGTTGAGAACTAAAACAAGAGTCGAAATAGAGGTAGAACATGCCACTATCCTTTACTCAAACAACATAAACAGTTTGTCATCAAGACTTGGGGTTTTTGGTAACACGTACACAGCTTGTCCTGATCAAGAATACAATGGCTCCAGGATTGCTACAGAGCCTGTTCCCTTGCCAGGTCTCTGCACTCCCAGCAGATGTTTTCATGTCACTGCTGGAAATGTAGCACGCAGCTTCAGCTGCCCCAGCCACTCAGTAAAAGTGTCTCCTCTGGGATACGGAGGAGAAGGTGAAAGGTTTGTGGGCCTGTAACTGTGCAAAACCAGTCTACTTTGGAGACGATAAGTCGTACAACTGCACTTTGGTTTGAAATGACCTGATCTACGCTCTGCATTGCATGTCACCAAAGGAGAGCCACCTCCAGGAGGTCCTGGGTCTGTCTTGGCTCAGTGATGTGACGTTTGCTTACACAGCAATCCGTTTCTACGTGGTGTATCCCCAGCTGGGCCACCTGACCAGAGTGCTTCATTGCTGAAGGTACAGGCTGAAAGCACCTTGATGCTCCACACCTATTCCAGAAGCATCCACTTCATCTCCTGCTACACATTACAGCTTTTTTGTCTTTTCTTTTCCTACAGCAGACAGGGTGAAGCCTAATGCTTAGCAAAACACTAGTGAAGCAGCTTGTTTACAGGCAGCACCAGCTCATGTGTGACCCGAAGAGCTGGTCTGATTCAGCCGTGCTTGGAAAAAACAAGCAGGGCAGACGTCAGGTGGGAGTGCGGTCCATCCGGACGCTCCCCTTCGGCAGCTGTGGATGAAGATCAAATAAACTTGGCACGGGATCAGGTGGAGAGGCCATAAATCTCCAGGGTTTCTTAGAAACTGCCCTTCTTTGTTTGCTTTCTTCGTTTGTCTTCTCGATCCCTCTTTCCTGATGTTTGATTTAAAGGAGCAGCTTGAAAAGTCCCACCTCAGCCTGGGTGCTCGACTGACACAAACAGGAAACTCAAGCTGCTGGCAGCAAAAAGCATTCCCAGCGATGAGCATATTTTCCAATCTACAGAGCAGTCTGCTTGTACCTGCCCATGCTTAAGGTCAGACAGCCTTGATTTACAGCAGCGGACTCTCCGATGAAGTTACCTTGGGAAACAACTGGTGGCTCAGGTCCCCTTCCCTCGAGCGAACAGACCCTTTGTGGTCTCTTGCATGAACGCCCCGACGCTGTGAGTTCACATGCGGGTCCACGAGCAGTGATGTCAGGGCTGAGGATCATGCTTAGGCTCGTCCTGGAGCTGGAGGGAGTTTGCGTGAGCCCGTTTGCATGACGTAGCCGGGAGGGTACATTCACGCTGCAGGGCATGTTCTCTGGGCTCCAGGACAGCACGGCCTGATATCAATTTTGCAAATGAATCTGTCAGTCGATGCCAAAATTACTCACCAATAGATAGACTCTATTGAGTAACATCAAGTTAATGCTAACTGGCATCTAATAACAGTGACTCATACAGCCTTTAGACTGCTTTTAAACTATACAGAACCAAGAGGTGTGGGGTTTTTTAACCCCCAAACTGATTTTTGCCACTGAAACTTGCATCATGAACAGATGTGTAATGTACTGAGGTCATGTTTTTCCTCTAAAATTAGTTATCAGCTGCTTGCTTTCAGTCCATGTTTTACGGGCACTCCAGGCTCCCCTCCACCTCCCCTGAATCACGGCAAGCCTATAGCATATACAGACACAACACAACTGGCCTGCCCAGATGTGCAGAAACCCATTACTCAGCAGCACACCTAGGGAGAAAACAGGGCTGTCACTTTTCAACAAATAGAAATTCTCCTTCCTAAAAGCTGAGCAGAAAGGCAAGAGTTGTACACAGTTTACTTCATGAGGGGGAAGGATAAAACTCGCTGATCCCAGATAATTGTCAGTGTGTGACAGCCTGAAGCAGAGATGGTGCGGAAGCAGCCGGAGCCAGTAAAACCTCTCTGAATGTGACAACTGACAGTGTGTTAAACTCCATGACCTAGGACTACCCAAACCAGGCTTTTTTTCTGTATACTTTCACAGACTGATTTTTGCCTGTGTTAATTTTGCAGAAGACAAAATCTGGCTGAGGGACACGGGGCAGAAATAGGAAAACCTATCATTATTCCCGCTGCCATTCCTGCCTGTTGTTTTGTCTTGACACAGGGAGGATCCCAGGTCATAAATTAAACGTCCAGACTTTCTGGACAAATGGTGTAAACAAGCTATTTTACTAAGAAATTACAACAGGATTTAACCTGACATTATTTTCTAAATGTACTGGCAATTTGTTAGTATAATTAAAAAACCTCCCTTGTTACAATAAGCACCGGTGGAAGCTCTGCACAAGATATGGAAATTTACTACCTGGTAAGGTGTTTGCTGTCTGTCTTACAGCAAATATAAGACCAGCCCTTTAAGAAGAGAAGGCATCTGTTTGAAAGAGCCCTCTTCTTAGTACACCATGTTCAGAAACTAGTTCTTTGAAAGGAAAACCCCAAATTGCTCTTAGATTTTATTTTTCGTCTTAGATAAAGATATGTCCAGGAAATTATTTCAGAAAGGCACTATTAAATAATAAAAATATTTGGGAAATTACACAGTGCAGCCTCTTATATCCTGAGCTGCAAAAAGCTGCTTCCAAGGACATTGCTCTTTCGCTGCTATCTCAAACCACCTGCAGTTTGCAATATACTTTCTATTTCCTTTCAAAGGCTTTGTTTAATACAAATGCTCATCGTATACACATCCACACAGCTCAGGGTTTCTCTGCCTCACTGCTTCTTGAGAAAGCACTTTGCCTCTGAAAATATTTCAGCTGAGATTTCATTCGGGATTGACTTCACAGCATGTTTCTGCTTATGAATCTGTAAAAAATTGGAATGAAATGAAATCCAGCCCTCATTTTCTTATCATTTATCATAGTCACTGATGTAACGTTGTGGTCAGTTATGTAGTATGATGTTTGTCTAGCTCACTTTTTCCTGCTCAGAGATCTGGGTAACTTGGTGCAGCGAGACCTGCTACTGTCAATGACTAATTACTGCTGTGTCCTCATCAGTCAGTATTGCTGTGAATACTCGATGTCTCGTGGCAGTGATGGCTGAGGTCTCCCAAGAGCCTGGGCAGTGCTGGGGTCTCTAGCCCTAAAGAAAGCCAGCTGAGATGGCCCCTGGGATCCAGAAAGAAGTCAGCCAAAAAAAAGAAAGAGCATCCGAAATGTAAAGGAACTTACATCTGAGAAGTGTCTTGAATGTCTGGGTATAAAACCACCATTAAGTGCAGAGCTGCAAAGGAAGAATAGTTAAAGACAATTTCTGGCAGTGGGACTCTCCCAAACACCTACTTCTCACCCTAACCAGAGCGAGGACTTCTAGTATCTTGCCCAGACAGATACTTATCTTTATCTCACTTCAATTTGAAACAAATCTGCCCACAGCATAGATACTTTTGGCTAAGAGAGGTGAGCTTTTTTAAGGTCAAACTATCCATATCCATTCCTCTGAATTTCCTACCCAAGCCTGCCATCTCACTAGACTTAACAAAAAAATACAACTTTATTTTGGCTGCAGAGCTTTCCTGCCCTTTGGGGACAGGGAGAGAAATTGTACTGTGTAGCCATTGTTTCTGACAGTTCATTTACTCGAATGAAACAATCCATTCATCACCGGGAGTCCATCAAACAGAAACTGTCTTCAGCTTTGGCTTGCATAATAAATATACAGTATTTCAGCACTATGGATTTACATTCAACAGCGTGTATCCAATACAACACGCATTTGCCTTAGATCCCTGGATAATATATTCATGGCATTGCTGGTTTTGCTACTGTACTAGCCTTTGAGTAGCTGTTCGTTCAGCTCAAAGCTGCCCTCTCTTAGCCTGTTAGTCATACAACATCCCTTTTATCAGAACCAATTGCACCCTCCTGTTCCATTAAAAAAAACTTAGAGAAAATTGACAGCATCATTTTTTTTCCCTCTCGAACAGAATTTCATCAGATATCATTTTAACTTCAGACTTCCTTGCACAGGTGGGACAGGCTCCATCTTATCTTCAGCTTGCTAAAAGTTAGGAGTCTAGTCTAAACCAGTTATCTATGGTTGTTCCATAGTCAGTGGGGAGAGCGAAGGATCTCCGGAGAGTAGCTTAGCCTGTCTGTGTTAAATGGCTGAAGTCAGCCAAGATGAAATACTGTTACATGAAAGGAATGAGGGAAAAGGAATTCAAACAGATAGGTGTTTATCTGGTTTTTCTAGGTTGGTTTGGTTTTTTTAACAATGAAAATTCATTCCTATTTGCAAGGTTAATCTGCCTAACATTTGAATATTTTGATGAGAGGAAGAATTAAATCCAGTATAATGAAATGAAAAAAATCAGGGAAGAGTCTCAGGATGCACTGCTGAAAAAGAAACCTATAAACAACTAAAGAAGTTGTTGAAGAGCAATAAGATCACAGTTTGAGCATTACAAGCTGATGGATCCATTAGACTGATGACCTGTTGTCAACGAACACTGATTTCAATGTTACATTTTTGTTGGAAGAACTAAAGTATTGTTTAGCTAACAGATTGTCAGTATCTACTCTAATAAGAAAAACACCTTTTTTATTTTCTGATGTAGGAAGTAGACAATATTTTTTTTTTTAATAATGGTATGTAAAATTTAAAATGAGACTTCAATGAAGGAAGAAGGCAAGACTAGAAGACAAATGAGATTTTTTTTTCTCTTTTTTTAGTCCTGGTTTATTCCATTCCACTTCTAAGTCAAATCAAGACAAAAGTACACAGTAACTTATTCCTTTTCCCTGGCAGGACAGCTACCTGGCAATTGAGAAAGATGTTAAATCCCAGAAACAACTGCAATCTCTCTCCTAGACTGCTTCCTTATAGCAGGAATGTTCCCTCGGGGCTGGGCTTCCAAATCACTCCCCTTCAGCTCATTTCTGAGGGCTCACTGCTGCCCTTACCCGAGATAAGTTATCTGCTTGTGTGTGTGGATTTGAAAAATGGGCATGCAGACTGAAAAAAATCCCAACACAACAACAAATGCTTCCCTCAAAAGTCTTACTGTGTTCGTCAAAGTCCTTTTTGATGTGCTTACATTTCAAAAATTATTACTGAGTGTGGAACCGGTTTCCTGAGAGACATGTCCTGCTGTGGTGGGTGGGTGGATGGTGGATTTGGAAGAGAAAAAACAAGAACAAAAAGGTCTTGAAATTGAAATTAAATTGCTTCTCAAGCCAAGATAAGAAGGCAAAACTGTGGAGGAAGTGTGGTGGGATCAAACTGTGATGAGGCTGGACATTTAATTAAGAAAGAACAAATTGATCATTATAGGAGGGGTTTTTATTTCTTTTCTTTCATCTTTTTGGGCTGTGCTCTTCTGTAGCATGAGAACACACTCAGCCAATAACATTTCTCAAGCCCTGAAGCAACAACATTCACCCAACACCCACACATTTGTGCTTAGTAGTACATCTCCTCCATTCAAGCCTCCAGTCAGCTGGTTAACTTTAATCCACATTTTAGCTCTGAGAGGACATATGAGCTTCAGTTATCTTGTTCCAGGCCAACTGTGTCCTCTTAACAATCAGCCACACACATGCACAGAAGCAACCTGAAACGGGCTTCAGGTTCCAGAAACAACACCAGGTAGAGGAGCACTCCAGCAGCAGACAGCAGGACGGGTGTCCCAGAAGAACACAAATAATCACTGTTGTTCTTGTGTTGCCTCCAACTCCTTCAAAACGCAGGCCATTAAGGGGATAGGCAGAGGTAGGGAAAAGCTGCCTCACAAATCACTCCAATGAGACCCTGGAGTGAAAATGGAGTCTGCTTACAATTGCTAACGAGGTGTCAAGCAATTTGTTTCTTCTTCTACTGTATGTTTTATTTTGGGAGGAGATAAGTTCTGACTAGAGACTATTTTGCTTGATTGAATTTAGTGAGCTTGAGCCTTGGGCACCAGGCTTGACCCTTGCCAACTTTTGCTTTTTTAAGTGGACGGTCTATTCTACTGAAAATGGGAGGTGGGGATTTCTAGACACTTGTCCCTGGTCTCCATGGGACTCCAAGAACCCATGCAGTGGAGCTGTAATGTCCATTCGTCCAGGGAAGCCTTCATCCCTGGGCTTCCTAGGCAGGAAAGACAGCTGGATGTGGTGCTGCTGGAAAACATCTCTGAATTCTTGAGGCTCCATGAATGGAGAGTAGAAAACGTTTTTGGTCTCAGCAGGTTCTCTTTACTGAGCCTGAAAAAAGAAACTTCAGCTCATTCTTAAAGAGTCCTCCTCAAGCCACAAGGAGTTTCAGTTCACTTCAGATAAGTTTGATGCTTATCCAAATGGTAAAAACCTCAGAGGTCTGAAAACTCAACTATATACCTCTTGTGAGATCAGGCCATCCAGTGCCTCCAGACAGAAAAAGCACAGGAGCAGCAAAATCTGATATACTTTGGCACTTTTGCTTCCAATTGCAGCAAAACAAGCAGACTACTGGGTGGATTTAGAGTCCATCAAAGTTGGGGGGAGCCTTTACTCAAATCTTCATATGGGGTGCTGTCATGGTTTAACCCCAGCCAGCAACCAGGCACCACAGAGCTGCTCGCTCACTCCTTCGCCCCCTGCCCCGCTCTAGTGGGATGGGGAGGAGAATTGAAAAAAAAAAAAGTAAAATTTGTGGGTTGAGATAAAAACAGTTTAATAATTGAAATAAAATAAAATAATATTAATAAATTGTAATGAAGAGGAAGAGAACAAAAAGAGATAAAAATAAAGCCCAAGAAAGACAAGGGATGCACAATACAGTTGCTCATCTCCTGCTGAAAGCTGCTTGGGCACTGGCTGGGCATCAATCTGCCCCCCCCGGCCAATTCCCCCCCCCTATTTACATACTGAGCATGATGTTCTATGGTATGGAACATCCCTTCAGCTAGTTTGGGTCAACTATCCTGGCCATGCTCCCTCCCAGCTTCTTGTACCCCTCCTTGCTGGCAGAGCATGGGAAACCAAAAAGTCCTTGACTTAGGATAAGCACAGCTTAGCAACAACTAAAATCTCAGTGTGTTATCAACATTATTCTCATGCTAAATCCAAAACAGAGCTCTGAACCAGCTACTGGGAAGAAAATGAGCTCTACGCCAGCCGAGACCAGGACAACATCCACCCCTTATTCTATACCATTTATACCATGCCCAGATCCCACACTGTCTAATACATCCCAATTAATCACCACCACCTCTCCTGTCTGTTGATATATATACACACAGATATCATTCCCTTAGTCTGTGGGCCATCCCTATAAAATGTCCATTGAGTTCATTTAGTCCTTGACTTTGGGCTCTATCTGTCATTCAGAGCAGGAAAGATGGTGTGTGGTATTGGATTGTTGCATGCTGAAGCCAGTTCTGGTTCCATCACCGGTGCACTTGTCCAGTTCTACCACTGCTGCCCTTTGCTCGGTTTCAAAGCTCATTCTTTATAAATCTGGGTGATTTTTACTGTAATACCCTTGATATGGCATACAGCCACCACAGAAGTGATGATATACAGTGTTATATAGCAATTTACATCATATAATTTAATTCATCAGCCATTCTCACCCAAAATCGAATCCCCTTGAGGCACACAGACTTCCCTGTCCTCTCGCATTGCCTGCCAAGTGCACCCAGGTCCTTGAGCAAAAGCAATCCCACAAATGGGTTTGCCTTTGCCTGAGGCAGGAATAACCCAGACTGTTTTCCCTAGCACATTTTTTAGGTGCACCACAGGGACTTTATCCCCTTCTACAGTACGGAAAAGTATTGATTGGGCAGGACAGGTGCAAAATATAACTTGAAGCCGTTGTAATGTCCATTTTACCAAGGTTTGCAAGACACATGGAAAAGCTTGCAGCCAGTCTTCTCAATTCCTGGTGATATTTACTATCTTAGTACATTCAGCTCCCTGTTTAGCTTTTAAATGCACACCCGCCAGCATTTGGCAGCACTGCCGAAGGGAGGGAGAGCAAAGGTGGACTGAGTTTTGCACCCACATCGGGACAGGGCGGGCGCTGGGAGGCACTGCAAGATTCACAAGGGAGGGAAGACCAAAAGAATGAAAATGATTTAGGGCTGAGCTTGAAAGTTGTTGACAAATAGGAAATGCGCCTTTGTGGGATGCTGCTTAACAGTAGCAGCCCTGCCTTCGATTGACAAAGACCCAGGGCACCCAATGAGCTTAGAAAAATGGGACAATGAATGGAAACATATAAGAAATTTGATTTTAAAAAAACTCATTTAAAAACACGTCCTTCTGGCATGTTCTTCCCTTTCAGCTGCATGGATTGAAATGGAACAAAGGGGAGGAAATGTCTTAATCCTGAATTGGGAATGAAAGATATGAGCTAGAATAACATCACCTTCATACAAAACCAAAATAACGGGTTTTAAACCTGAACACCCTGGCCAATCCAAGCATGAGACTTGCTCCAAGAGTCAAACATGCTTATGCTTTGGGGTATTTGGATCAAAGCCTTTGCTATCATTGATGATGGCAGAGGTCACGAATACAGGAGCCTGGTATAACTGTGCTGACATAAAGGGAAAACAGCCTTTGACCAGCTGCACTGTCACGTGAAAAGCCAGCTCTGGCAGGCTTCTGTAGCTCTTGGACATTCAAGCACTTGAGAGCATGATTAGGCCAAACCATGCTGCCCTTGTCACAAGCACAGTCAAGAAATGAGGTCCCATGCATCCTTCTCCTTCCAAATAGCCCGATCTGGATCTTGAGCGCTAGACAGAACAGGGAGACAGGGAAGGGGGGAAAAAGAGTGGGAGTGGTGGGAATTTAAAAATGCCAACTCTTTGCCATACAGCACACTAGGACATTTAAAAAAAAAGAAAAAGAAAAAAGAAAGATTTAAGAAGTGACACTTTTGAAATCTCGCCAAAGCCAAAGCATCAAAATGGGACACTGTCTCTTTAAGTGCAAGGCTGCACAAACGAAGGGAAATTAATTAAGTATGGGAGGCTGGTGTGGCGCCGCAGAGAGAATGCACAATCTGGGACCCGCATGCCAAAGCTGGGATGGAAAGGAAGGTGATCTGTCATTTTCTGCTGTTTTTTTAAGACAGAAAATATATTTTTGAGAATTGACTAAGCAATTACCCAAATTAAAGAAACTGGAAAAGCAAACAGTGGTAAAAACGCTCCAATTTTTTTTCTTTTTTGGAAAAGGGGGTGAAAGAGATGAGGATAAATTGGAGCTGTTGTTTCAAGGTACTCCTTATTAATATAATGCACAGGAAAATAAAACAGCAGCTCACAACAACAGCTATTAACACTTTCACAGCCCTGTCCTGCCAGGAAGAACTTCTCCATCCCCTTCCCTGCTGGAGGGCTCCCGTGTGATCTCCTCCTCGCTTTGGGAAGATGGAAACTGGAGAGACGCATCGCCGGGAGACACTTCCCTGCCGCCCCGCAGCACCTTTGCCACCCACTTCTCCCACACCAACCCCTGCCCCGATCAGCCGGTGTCAATCCGGAGGGCCCCCGCCGTGGGGTCCGTGCCAGGGCGTGACTTCGTATTTAGGCAGGGGAGAATCAGAGGGAGATTTGGCTCTCACCTTCCCGGCGCACGTCAGCTGCCAACTGGCCCCTCCACGCGTCGCCCTGAGCCGGGGCCAGGTCTCGGTGCCAGCGCCGGTTTCGGAGCGCCGGCTGAACGGCTGCAGCCGGGGGCACGCGTCGGCGCTGCGCGGGGAACCGAAGGCATTCCCGGCGGCAAGCGAATTGCTGCGGAAAGGGTGATTTTTCACGCCGGCGGGGCTTGCGGTTTTCCGCAGCCACCCCGCAGGGCACACGCGTACATGTGGTGGGTGTTGGATGGAGCCGTGGCTGGGAAGAGCTTAGAGCTTCTTCCCTCAGGGCTTCGCGCTAGTGTCCGGCACGGATCTCCCAGACATCAACTGGGAATACCATCATGCTGCAACCAGCAAGTCTGGGAAATTCCTAAAGTTTGTTGAAGAGGAAAAGCATATGAACGCTGGGGAGCCAGGGCTCTGCTTGGCTTTATCGCTGTGCAGTTTGAGCCCACTCTCCGAGCGGGATGCTCTCACTCCAGGGCTGCGGGTTACTGGTGCACGTCCTCCCCCATCTGCCCTGAAGGCGTTTTATCCCTTTCTGCTGCTACTGAAAATTTAAACTTAAGGCATCCAAGGTATTGGGTTGTCACTGAGGAGAGATTCTAGCTCTCACTAGATGGGAGAAAATAGAAGCACTGTTAATTTCTTTTTTTAATCTAACCCCATTTTACAAACTGGGTTTAAAAATACTCCCACAAAGACCAGTACACAGCCTTCCCAAATCCCGCTGCTTTTTTTTTTTTAAATTATTTTCTTCATTATGTGCACAACATTCTTCAAAAAAAGGCTTCAATGTTATAAACTGGGGCCTGCTTACACAAGGAGGGCAGCATTCAGCATTATAGTATTCAGACATTTGTTTAAAAACACACTCATCGTTTATAAACCTCCACAGCAGAAAAAAAGCCACTTTTTTTCTTCTATGGATGGGTGACTGCTTCCATAGATTAATTTTAATGCTGATTCCAGGACACATGTTTCAATGTTGCATTTAGTTTTGTTTTGCTTGTCTCAGATTTGTCATTCTCAAATGCTTTTTCCTCAATCGCTTTTCAGCCTCACTGATTGCTGCAATGGGTTTTTACACCTTTTCAAATAACCCACCCCATTGCTTTAAGAGAGGTTTATTTTTATTTCTATGAAATAAACCAGTTGATTCAAAGGTGCAAATAAGATTTTAGGCTATAAAATGTTTTTTAAGCTAGTCTCATAATCTCTCTGGACTTTCAGGGGTTTTCAGTAGAGTTTTTATTTTTCTTCCTGTGTTGACTTCACAGCCACCCAGGTTATAATTTCTCTTAAGAATTGTTTACAAGCACAGTGTTAACTTAAGATCTGAATCCTGTAGGACACAGAGCCCTTTGGAATCAGTGGGAACTGGGAGAACTTGGCCCTTGAGAGGATCAGAGGCAGAATTTTGTTTCAAAACTTGTTTCGAAGACACACAAGTCATCATAAACAGAGTTCAATAGTTTTGTATCCTTGACAAATAAAAAACACAGGTTACCCTAACAGGGATGTGAATTTATGACTCAAGGGATATCATGTGTTCTAATTATATTACCAAACCAGTAAAATATTTAGTCTCATTTTATACAATTAAATCCACTCTAATATTCAATGTTCAAGTAATGGTTTCTTGCAGTATACACAGAATCTAAGGAAAAACCTTCACTCAAAAATAGAATTATAAAGAAAACAAACTTTTATGAAAGTTTTGAAAAAATATCAGGACTATCTTTTTTCTGAATAGGGTTATAACAAATCAGGGTCTTGAGGCAGAATTAATACCATGGGAGCAGACTGAAAAAGGAGAAGAAAATGGTTTTTGACATATTTTTCTTGTGCCTATTTGACATGCTGGCCAAAAAGAAATGCTGGTGTTTTATGTGTGTCCACGTACAGGAAGACTCCATGGGCATGAGTTAGACAACGCTTGTCCTTCAGCCTGTACGATTTCGGCACACGGTCGAAAGCACTGCTCCCAGCCTTTGCCTTTTGTTAAGCTAACAGGAGCTGTACCAGCATGAATTTCTTGTTGGCTCATCCTTATGTCCGAGGCTGCATCTGTCATGGCAGGTCTTTCCCCATGCTAAAGTTATCCACTTTTTTTAACTGAAAGTATCTTAAAGCAGAATGTTTCTCCCACTCTGTAGCCTTGGCAGTAAGAAAAGTTTCTAATGAGTTACAGAACTGCATCTAGCAATAACCAGAAGTCCACGGGAGACAGAGCACCTGCAAACAGATAGGCAAGAGCAGAGCACCAGCAGAAAACCCTGCTGTGGTGCCAGATAAGGAAAGGACTTAATTCATCCAAAAGCAGCAGTGCTTTTTGCCTTGGAAAATCTGGCTTAGCGGTCTCTTGCCAATCTTGTATTTAATGATGGGCTAATCCAGGGAAAGCCAGATCGATACAGCTTGAGCACAGATGAGCTCAGGAAACGTGACTCATAACCCAGTGAGAATGAGAATACCTTACAGATCATGTATGCAAGGGAGGATAACACTTTGGACAAAATTAGCTGTCTGGCCTGTGGCTTTCCAGTTCAGTTCTCTGTCAATACGTGCACAGGAGCAGAGAGGATTTCCAGTCCTTCTGGAAGGAAAATGCTTGTGGGAGAGATCTAGCAGAGGAAAAAGCACTAAGGCTTCCCTCCTGGAGCTCCCTCCTCCTCCCCTCCAGCTGAAGGGCAATGGGATGGGAGAGTTGAGAGCTTAGACCACAGCCTGAAATCTCCAGGAGCTCAGAAGTTTTGGCCCTCGGGCACTTCAGAAGTGGGTGAAGATGCTGCCTTGGAAAAGTCTCCTTAGCCTGTTGCGCTCAGGGACTCCAAGCGACAAAATGCAGAAGATGGCAGTTGCCGTACGCAAGAGATTTCATGCGAGAAACATGTAGGGGGTTCCCCTTCACTGACTGCAGCCTTGTTATTAAAAAGAGAAAGGTGAGGAAAAAGAAAGCTGTGATTTGTCTTTGGCCCATTTGGCTGATCTAGAGAGTAGCACATGGGAGCAGCCTGATGGAGTGCAGCCTTGTAATACGCTTCTAGACCCGAGATCTCACCCTCCTATTGTAAAAGCCATATTTCTCCTGAGCTTGTCCAGCCAACACGAGAAACCCTAGGAGCAGGGTGACAAAGGCAGCTTTGCAGTGAAGCACCGTTTGCAGGCTTCAGGGGTGTTTTTAAGCTATGAGCTGAGCAGCAGGGGCTTTGCTTTTCCCTGTGATGCACTGGGGAGGAAAAGTTCAGGATAGAAACATGAAGAGAGTCCCCTTCGCACCCTGTCCGATCCTGCTGCCTCTACAAAAAAATTTAACTGCATTGTGCTGTAATGAGCCATGCCCAAACTACTGTTTTCTGACCCTGTGTTTATTTTATTTCCTTATTGTAATGAAACTCAGATGGCTGTTGTTTACACTAGCACAGCACAGCAAGAGCGTGCTTGACTCAGTCTAATTAGCTGCAAGTCAGTTTTGGAATTAGGGCAGAGGAAAGAACAAATTTTTAGTAACTACCTTCAATTGAAGCCCTCATTTGTTTTCATTACAGCTAGACAAAAGCAATATAATGTTTCCTAGCGCTTTTCACACACAGCCTTTGCTTTCCTGCACGGGGCTGCGTTTTGCTTGCGGAGCATCCGTCTCCCCGACTCTGCTCCACGGATGGGGAGGCTGCGCTTCTCCTGCGAGACAGCAAACAAGACAAGTTCAGGCAGCCGTGTGGGAGCAGGGAACAGAGGCTGAGCTGAGCTCAAAGCTTGCAGCCTTTGACCACACAAGTGAAACAGGATCAAAAACTGCTGCTGTAACCAGCTGCTCAAGTGCTTTGTCCATCGTGTAATACGGCTGGTGCTTCAGTCACCTCCGGTCCTGCTCGAGAAGCAAATTCTGTTTGCAAGACAAGCGCCTGGGAGCTATGAGGTTAGGTTCTGGTTTTAATTCACTGTTGGATGGATCCAACTCCTGATGAAATCCATGGAAAGTCTCCCATTGACTTCAAGCCCTGGACAACATTGGATAAGTCACAAAGTATCTGAACTCTATAGGCTGTGGATCATATCACATTTATTTGTAAGGAGCAAGCACGTTGGGGCTGACCGCAGCAGAACCCTCAGCTTGGGTTGGCAACTCTGTTCTCGATCCTTGCGTGTGGACTGCCCTGCAGCAATGGTGTCAAACCAAAATCAGTATCAGCACTAAGGTAGTGTGAAGCATTTGGATAATGATGAAATTAAACACATTTGTAGCTGTTAAAGACTTTTGAAGTAATTCTCTACAGTACAGCAACTGTTCATGTTGTTGCTTTGTTGTGCTGCCCATAGTTTGCTTAGGATAATGATCAAAATGCCATTCCCCCCCCGCCCCCTTCAAAATGAACAATACAGTATTTCCAGAGCAAGAAATATGTGGATGTGCCTGATGATAAAAAAAATCATGCTGCATTTAGAGCTTGACAAGGAATTGTTACAAACAACAGTAAGCACTGAGGCAGCAATGACAAACACCTTCACTGCACTTTTTGAAAAGCATCTTGTGATCCCCACCAGATAGGTGGATGGAATCGAAAAGGCAGTTTGCAGGGAAAGACCCTGTCCCAGCTCTTTCTGCTACAAAATCTTAACATCTAGGCGATTTTTAAACCAGTTTTTCAGCTACGAAATACCACTAGTCACAGAAGTGTGGAATATAGGATAACAGCAGTGGGTTTTCTGTATCAGATTCACTATAATTCAAGTATTACAACCCTTTATCAGATATAATAGAAATAAATTTTTACTATCTTGATAAAGTGTCACCTCAGCATGTACATAAACCTAAGCTACCTCAAATCCAAACTGCATGTAATAACACACACAGCTAAGTAGTCACATATGCACAAGTGATTTCTTTTTATATAAACCAGCTCCTGGTTGAAATGCAAATAACTACCACTGACTTTAAAAAAAGAAAAATCAAGATTCTCCATCTATATGGGACACTAGCACTAGATTATATATTTGAGTTACATGTTACTACAGCAGAAGATATATAAAATATTCAAAACGCTCTAACACCAGAAAAAGGTATCCTCAAAAGAGTTCTGTTGAAGAGCATTCAGAGGAGGTGGCTAATATTTTATTTTTTTAAATATAGCTTTTCAGATACTGAAATCATCTTTCCAGGTCAAATAGCTTTTTAAAAAATATATTAGGTAACACATTTGTTAAAACTACTTTGAGCTAAAGCATGCTCAGATTAAGCTGCAATATATATTATTTACAATAGATCTATTTTCCAAAAGGGTTCCTGTGTGTTGGATGCAGTGTTGCCAACTGTCAGTAAATTTACGAACAGCTTGTAAATTTAAGTGCTTTCCAGAGAGCTATTGGTATATGTGTAAAATACTCATTTTGTTCCTAAAACATGGCAAGACATTTTTTTTTCTATGCTTGAAAAATAAGGAAAAAACCCTCATAAATAATATCATTGAAGTGATGACGTATCAGTTTCTAAGAAGAAGAAACTGAAGTAACTCACTTGGTGAGCCAAAGTATCAGCTTTTTCTTGCCTTCAGTGACTCAGAAGATACTAATACCTTGATGCACTTTCAAGGCAAGAGTCTCCACAAAACCTAAGGGCTGCCTCATTCGTCCCATGAAGATATATGCCCTTGTGCTCTTAGAGTGAAGAAAATTTGATAATTGTAGTAAGGAAGACAGTAATTCACCGAGTCCCATCATTTAAGCTGACACTTGGATTTGGAAATACTTCAATCAAAACTGGTGGCTTGATGCAAAAATAGTTGAAAGAAATAGAGGTAAAGGCCAGAAAACAGAAGGTTTCCCATGTCCAAACCCAGAACCAAAAATAGTAATTTTCATTTAAAGAAAAAAAGATGCCATACCTGGATACTCTACTACAATGCTAATAAAGATGGTAGCCCTCTTTTAGCAGCTACCCAGCAAAATCAACTCAAGCTTGCTTTCCTAAGCCTGACTATTATAAAGTGTAACAGAAACAACCCCTCTTCCTAATGCAAGAACCACTGCAGTGTTTTCTAGAGACTTATATAGCCTAATAGCAGACTTTGGACCCACAGTCAACAGGAGTATCTCCTTTGTCCTATGGAGCACCTACAAAATTATTCTCAACTAACAGATTAAAGGTGTTTGCAGGTGTTCAAGGTTGAGAAGCCAAGATTATCGAGAAATAGTCCCTGTTCTGCTACCTTTGCAGGTCTTCTATCAAGTGGTTAGGGAAATAGACCTTTACACAGACTCAAGTGATGGTAAAGGACAAGATTTTACTAGCTTCTACTGCCAGGATACAAAGTCTGATCCCTGCTTTATTCCTGTAAAGCTGATAAGAGGGCTATTAACTCTTAAATCATTGCAAGCACCTTTAGATATCTGGAGTTTTATTAGCCATTTTAGTGGAAACTCAGAGGCTTGAACTCAGCATCTGCTGGTAGAACAAGTGGAAAATCATTTGCAGTGCTCACTTTAAAGCACATTTGTGTTTAAGTTTTTATTCTACACATCAGGCCAAATTCAGCCAAACGGAACTGGATTTGGGTATAAAAAGCATGGACTCAGGATGATCTGAGGAGTTAAGCTGATGCTAAACTTTTTCTTTAATAAAAAAAGAAAATGAGAGTAAAACACCAATCTGGGCTCCCTTTGAGGTCCTTTAAGGAGCGCGTGGTTATCTTTACAGACAGTGACCAAGAGAGGGGACAGAGGCAGGCTGAACCTGCTCGCAGTCACTCAGCAGCAGACTGGGGAGAGCAGCAACACTCTCCCGAGCAGCAGGGTCTCCAGCCCCCGGACCACACCGCCTGGGTTGGTTTTACAGCTGTTTGAAACCTCTGTTATGATTACCTAAACTATACATCCTGCTGCAACAGACACAGCACCTTGGCTCTATAGAGAGGCCCTATAATGCACTGTATAATACTAATAAACATGATTGTTATAAAAAGATAAGGTTACAGAACATTGCACTTTGCCAAACTCCAGTTGACTGTAACTTTAAGATTTGGCTGAGCAAAGAGCCAGAGAGATTTTAAAATTCAGCAGTAGTAGCTATTCAGAGGGTTGTTCTAGTACTCCTGCCAGGAAAAACTTCGAGTGAAAGGTCTAATTTATCACACATTGGGGTTGCAAACCTGTGCTCTGGGTACCAAGGCAGTTGCTTGTCAGGTTTCAGAAAAAGTCTGGAGGAATCCCTGGGTTCGGAAGTGGCAAGAATTCCAGTTCACTGTTCTGAGCAAGCAGCATTGCAGCAAGAGGAACATGCCCTGCCTGCGCATGCACACCCAAAAAGGACGGATTTGTCCCTGCGTTGCTTCGCCATCCTCCCCAACAAATCACTAAATAAAGAATAGCCCATTTTTGAGGCGAAACTTAGGTTATAACAATGTTTTTTTCATACAAAAATCTGGTACGGCAGCCTCCTGCGTTGACACGAAGGGAAAACGGGACTGGGGAGAACGCGACTCAAGAATCCTGTGAAGTTCGTATAGACTGAAATATTTAAATTGGAAGTTATTTTATTTTTCATCTATTTATTTACATTTCCTTTTCTCTCCCTGTAGTTCTCCTTTATTTACCACAGGGGGACTGATCCAAGTTGCTTCTGACAGTAGCTTTTCCCCTTATCATGTTTCTTTTAGGCTGTCTGTGAATATAAAGCTTTTATGAACTACTTCTGACATGACATTTTGATGGGAAAGTCAATACACACCTTACTCTCCAAATCTGTTGAGCTGTTGCAAAGCACACGGATATCAGTGAAAAAAGCTCTTCAATTTTAATGGGATTGAGATTAAGCACATAACACCTGTTTAATTTGAACATCATAAATATCCCATAGTGTGACAGAACTGCTTATCTCAGATGGAAAAAATACTTCCCCATAAAAGAGATCTAATCTGCTTGAGCAACGCAGTGCACTTACCACACATCGATTCCCACCACCCAGGAACTTTGTACATACTGATAAACAATAAAATCAGCCAGCCACTAAATCAGCCTGAAGAAGGGTTGACAGACCCCAAACTTATTTTTCATTTTTCTAGTCCCTTTTCCAATGACCTTATTATGAAGGATGCTACCTCCTATCCAAACCCTTCCCAACTTCATACAGGCAGGGATTGCTCTTCCCACTGACCCACAGCACTCCGCATCCCACCCAGCCGTGGTGGCCATCACCCATCTGCCTCCACCCTGGCCACCTTCCAGCAGTGGGTGAAGTGGTTGAGACACATAAACAACAACATGCAACACCACAAGGAGTTTGTAGCCTGGTTTGGGATGGAAGGTGCAACGTTGAAGTTATTACACTCCCGTTACCCATGCAACAGCACACGGTATCATTACAGCCAGACAACTCCAGTGAAACGCATGTCCAGTTTCTCACCTCCGTCTGGCTGGAGACAGCCGGGCAGACAATACCACATCAGTCCTTGGCTGGGTGTCCCCAAGGACACAGGTTTGCACACACGTGCGCACTTTCTTTTCCCTCTTCTCCAGCTGGAGAAGGAAGGTGTGTTTACAGAAGGCAGGCTAAACACCTAAGGCTTAAGCAAAGCTAGTGGAATGCAGGCTGTCCTTTTAATCTTCTTGAGATCATAAGACAAAAACATAATGGCGAGTCACACCCAGTTTCCAGGAAAGTAAAGTCTTCAGACTCAGCCAAAAAGGAATTAAAAAAAAAGAATTGCAGATATTTTCCCCCCATTTCTCACTGAAGTTTCAATTTAAAGAGAACAACCACCAGCATAGACCTAGGCAAACCTCTTCATAAAAATAACACAAGAAAACTTCCAACAAATAATCTGTTTCTGGATAGAATTAGAGAATTGTAGGGGCAAAATTGGGGAGAGAAAAAACCCAGTAAGTTATTGCAACCATGAATGAGACTTTTTTTAGCTTCAGAAGAGACAGGTTCTCTCCAAACTTGGGAGGACAGAAAATTCCACTGGGCAAGTAAAGCTCCCTCCACACTGCCCACTCCTCAACCCAGACCTGCTGGGAGCACTTTTAATGCCAACTGTCTCTGTAGTCCATTCGGCTCTGGGTCATTCATTTGAGATTGCCAACAGGGGTGCTAATTAGCACCAGTTACGACAGACAGCATTTTGCTGATGTGGGCAAGCATCCACTGGGAATGTGCTGGAGACCACCTACTCAATTCGCAGAGATATTTTTATTCTAATGTTTTTGCTATCCTGGATACCTTGAGCTGTTTAGTTAAAGGAATCCTCCTAGGAGTTGTGTGGGAATATATGCATACCTATAGAAAAACCCAGGCATTATGCACACCAAATGCATATCACAGGCTAATTATAATTTCTCTGCAGATGCCAATCAGAAGAACAAGTTAAAGCCATTGAGAGGGGGAGAAAAAAAAGCATTTGTGGTTTGCAAGGTAGGTGTACTTGACATGTCCTTTTATTAATTCTAATTATAGAGATTCCACAAATGGATGTCAAACATTTTCAGGGTGTTTTGCTAAAAAATTTCTGTGATGGAAAAAGGAAGAACTCCACCCCAGCAGATCATTTCTTCTTGTTTGTTTTACTATTTTCACTGTTTTCTTACTTTTAGGGCAACCAAGACAGACAGAAAGCAAAAAGAAAAAAAAGAATCCCTTCTGGCCTATGTTCAATTGCTGTATGCCCCTCAGCTGAAACAGAAAGCAAACATTCCCAGAATCTGTTGAATTCAAACAAATGAACTGGCCAGCACCAGCCTGAGAGTTAAACAGGAGCAGTAGGAATAATTCCAGTGGCTGGATAGACAAGTCCTTACATCTTCTCTGCAGCACAGCTTGCATCTTCTGTTTCTCACTCTGAATCTAAGGGCCATATTCCTACTCGTATTCTGCCCCACAAGTTTTTTCCTGACCAAAAGTTGCAGTTCATGATCCTCCAGGATTCCAGTGCAGCCAACTGCCCTTATTCAGCAGATGAAACATAAGCTTAAATATTTGCTCAGGTTCCCCTGGGTTTGATCAGACTGATGTAGGGTTGGAAGTTAATAGGGATGAAAAGCATCCGACTGTTCCATTTCTCCCTTTCAGAAAAGGAAGGCTTGCTTAATGTCCACTTGCAAAGAATCAGATGGAGCCATTGCCTTTCCACGTGACTACCTGGATTTACAGTAATAGACCTGAAATTGAAAAATCTCTGTTGTATTAAGTCTTGACATCTATTACAGTGGGACATCTCATTTAAATAACAGCACCTATTTGTGTTCACACCTAGGTCACTCCTACATGGTTACTCCTTTAAAGGCTGAACCCTCTTTTTTTTCCCTCCAGGATTTCTTAGCTCTTGCAGCTCCTGCAATGCATCATGATGTATTGCCACCAAAGTCCCAGCTTTCCCACAGCACTCTTCTTTTTAACCCTTGACATACAAATGGGTGTTTTCCTCCTAGGCTCAAACTCTTAGACCAGGGTTTGTTCCCACCCAACATACTCTCACAGTCCATTTTATTGATACAACAAGCCTGGGTGCCTTAAAGATGAGGACAAAGGCTGATGGCAGCCTGTTTATTTAGAAATTAAGAGTTTGATTTGCAGCAGGTATAAACAGACATCATTCCACTCAACTGTGCATGGCCTGCTAAGAACTGGTCCACATGTTAAACACAAAAAAAGGGGATATTTTAACTACAGAATCAAATGAATTAGAGATTCCTTATTAATTGCCCTTACACAGCTGTCAGCTACTACCAGAGGTTTAACTAGACCACATGAACAAACAATTCACTACACCCTTTGCCCTCTTTCTCTTGCCTCCCCATCACCCACTCACCACACAAATATGCTTCCTTACAGAGGGAATTCCACAGCCTTGTACAAATCTGGGTATGTTAGAACCCAAACTCATCCTCTTCCTTCAAAAAAGCATCTATAAATGGAATCGTCAGCTCCATCCATGACTCTGATCACATGCTCAAGTAAAAGGATCAAACTTCACCAAGAGCAACGCAGCTGCACACGCTTATGAGAATTTGGGCTGAGGCCCAGATCCTCAAAGGGACTGAATTGCCTAATTTCTATTGAAATAACTTGGGGTTAGACACCTAAATACTTTTGAAAAGCCAGGTCCAATGTTTTTTTTCTTTTTAAATTAACTAACATAAGTCCAGACAAAATTAGTATTAAAAAAATCTTAATGGGCTATTCTGAAGTAGTACACTTAAGGGTTATTGCTCTTGACTGGCTAATAAATTATATTTTTATTTGCCAATAAAACAATAAGAATAATTTCGGTTATTCTACTTTCAGAAGAAATTATTTCTTCCCTCATAAGTGTTGGCAAATGGTAAAATATGCTGCAAAATACCAGATGATTCATGTATCAATAGAGAAATAGTGGAAAAGTAGCCTAAGCAAACACAAGAAGCAAGAACAAGTTGTAATCTGCATCTCTGAAACCCATTATATTGCAGTTCTCCATCAGTGAATGGCCTGTTAGAGACCGTCTCAAAAAACGAGCATTTGCTGAGCTATGTGGTAGATGGGATTTACTGTATGAAGCCTGGAGGGAAGCAGCCGTAGGAGTGTAAGAGTTTTGTCTTTGTCATAGGTAGTTGAGAAATGTTTTTGCAAACTATATGAAACTTTGGAATAATAAATGATGCCTTTTGGTAAGGTCACCTAGACCAATCTGTCACCCATCTGCTTTTGCAAGCAACAGCACAATGAGAAAAAGCAATAAAACTGTAAAAACCTAGCCATTAATGCAAGATGGCACAAGCAACCTTTTCAAAACAGTACCAAAGTACCACTTCATGTACAATTGGCAGCACTGCCTACGGGTGAGCTCCCAGGGAAATCTCCTCTTAAAATTCATGTTTCCCCCATAGTGTGAATTAAAGGCAATAACCCTGAGTTCCCTAAGAGTAACACTCCCCTTCTGCAACAAGCAACGACAGAATGATCCTTTACCATCCAAGGCTGTTTTCAACAAAATGAGAATTTTCCAGACCAGGCATAGATGTAGATACTAATCTTTGGAAAAAATAAGAGTGAAGGAACAAAAGGACATAAATATTGCATCTGACCATAATGGGAAAGAGTAGGTGTCAGATGGCATACAATTTTTTTGTCACAACGTTACACTGCTATTCAGGATGACATTCCCTGACTTCTCAATTAATAATAATTATCAGCTGGGTCCAATGAAAATAATGTTTATACTGAGGTAGTGACTCTCCCCTCAATGTCCTCAAAACATTTTACCAAGAAGTCAGGTTCAGAAATAATTTACTGCAGGTATCAGTAAACTCATCTTTGCCCCACTGGATCCTAGAAATCAGCTAGGGAAATTTTAGCTTTTCTTGCATAGTCACTTCCCCACCTCCCCACTTCTCCAATATTGTCTGTTCAATCCAGATGGCGGGGATCTTCACATGGGAAGCTTTAAGTAGCTCCTGGGATAAAGACACCTCAAAAGCAATATGAACATTCACACCAAACAGGTTACTCTGAAACAGCCAGAGTGGTTATTTTTACTCAGATTGAGATGAGTTTGTAGAAGGGCTCTAAGCAAGCTGGAAGGAATGGCCAGGATCACATCACACATCTCAAAGCATCTGTTATATCCGTGGCTGTGAGCCAACACACACCAAAACTGAAAAACCATCTCTGTGTTAGCATCTCCAAGCAGGACAGATAATAACTGGTCTTTATCAGAGAGATGGAGCTGCAATGGGAAGACAGAATAGTACACAGAGCCTCTTACCTTCTGCCTATAGCACAAACTGGGGAGCTCCAGGGAGAAACATCCCCCTCCACCACCCAAACTCACCCCTGGGGTGCTGCTGCTGTTTGGAGCCTGACTTTTAGCACTGCACCATTTGCCTACCTTGGCCCATTTAATTTCCTGCAAACTCTGTTTAGTTTCAAACACCTGGCAGGAGGACCCAGCCCAGAGTAATACAGCTGTTGGCAATCACAGTATCTTTCATTCATTACCAGTTGGGATAGGGTTGGGTTATTGACACTAGAGTGCTGTTAGAATTAGGAAGTCTTTCTTTTTTTTCTTTTTTCCCTCTGCAAGCAATGACAATTTCTTGGATCTTCAGTCATGTCCAGAAAGCAGCATGTTATACCTAGGCAGGATAAAAAAACAAATAAAATATGTCTGGATAATTCCTGCTGGCATCACTTGCAAAATGAGCAATCCCAGACTGAGAAATTAGATTTAGCAGCTCCATTCTGGACAGGAGTGTTGGGGGTATCAGTATTTCAGCACTTTCCAATGGCGACAACCAACTAATCTGCTGAAAATAAGCTAATTATGTTCATCGTAATGAAGTTTGGTATTGAGAAACTGTGCTTTTCCTCTGAGTACACGAGCTAATCAGAACACCACATACAACTGCAAGTCTCCCTGACTCTCTACAGATTTTGTAGACGTGGATTTCCCATCACTTGGAGGTTGTGTTAGGGCTGAGGTTTCTCTCACAAATTTGCTTTCTTTTTCCTTCAGGGATTTTAAAGAGGGAGGAGGGAATATCTTTTTCCCCCTCTCATAGTGTGTTTTCTTGATGAATTTAGAGTCATACGTAGATTTAAGACCATAAGATTAAACTTTTCTCTACTGCATAACATAAATGTGTTTCTGATAATTACAACCATAAGCCTGATTGTTTGGGTCTTTGTGATCACGTTATCCAGTGAAAAACTATATGCTCACAAAGGTGTACTAAAATCCATATTTAAGTAACCACAGAATAAGTTACCCTGAAAAGAGTTCATGAGGTTGGTTCTCCATTACTCCTTCCCTTGCACAGTTATTTATACCAATAGAAAGCGAGTTCAGAGTGGTTACAAAATTGTACTGCTCTCTTTTAGCAGGATTTTGAGACCCATCTTTAAATCAAGAAGATGACAAGATGCAGTGCAAAAAACCAGAAAATGTCATGAGAGAGGTGATTTGATCATTTCCATATAGTATATTAATTAATCTTCTCCATGGACCTTGGCAGAGTTATTGTAGCATAGCAGTGGGAAATACCAGGTTCCCTATCTATGTTTTGTACCATCTTCATGACTCCAAGAACTGAAGCACATGAGCAAGACACCATGAAGGAATATGGCACTTGGGAGCAAACCCATGTACAGATTGTCACTCTGCATGAGTTGATGTGCAGTAATTTCTTACTCCACAATAAGTTAGGATGCCTAAGCTCTGTGTTGCCAAATACAACCAATGTTGAAAGCTCTGGAATTGCCCGGAGATCTGACTTTTTTGCTGCAGTGACTCATCTATTGGTCTGACCTTCCTCCCTTCATTCTTTCCTATTTTATGCTCAGTGCCTGAAGCAAAAGTGTACATTTACAGCTCTCTTGGAAACACGTTTAGAGAAAATGGTAGTAAATGATACTGGAGAAACTATAAATGATTCCAGAAAGACGGTAACACATGCCACAGAGTATTTTGGCTAAAAATATATGTGGAACCAGATTGTCATTCGGTGGACTGGCATGGTTCAAAGGATGTTGTTGAAATGGTGCCAATTCATGCCAACTGAGGAACCGATACCAGTATTTTTGTTGGTAACTAGGTAATATAGAGCCAAATGTGCTATTTTATGTCCTGGCATTTTTAATTTTATCTTGAGGTTCCTGGGACAGGAAAAATAAAAAAAGCACTTCCCTCATGAGGTTTATGTTTGTTCAAGAAATGCTTAATATAAAGAGAGACTCATATCATACACACAGAAACTCCCCAAGCTCTTTTGAATCTAGAAAGTACACATGCACAGTGTCGACTGAGCCAGACTGCAACACTTACGGACTTGTTCTATCAACCTTCTCTAATTAGCTGAATTTAACAAATATGTTGTCGCCAGAGCAAGGATAAGGATAAAGAAATTCGTCCTAACTTTTTGGCACTGATTTCTAACCCTGCTGTTCCCATGCTGGTACACACTGTTTCAGAACAGCTTGTTACCTGACACCTAATGAGGGAAAATAGGCACATATAGGTGGTTATCCAAAGCCACAAACCTAAAACTAGAACAGAACAGACTGGGATTATGAAATTGCATCCAGTTTAGAGAAAAAAACCAAGGATGTCAGCCACTTTTTCAAGCTCTCTTGGGAGTCTGTTGTCTGTCCCAAAATATGGGAGGTATTCTCAGTAGGTCCCTTGGAGTCATGAAAACTCTCATTTCCTTCTACAAATTTCAGGTTTCATTCTCGCATCTACAAGAGACCATCAAATCTGTGGATAGATGGATCAAAACATGCACTCAGCCTTCAGATTTAGGACTAAATTGGAGGCGGGAGGGCAGGGAACACTCCCATATATCATTTGGGATTAGAATACAGATTTCAGCCAGAATTTAAAAATAAATCTTGAATTCTAATTGGCTGAAGAAAATTTATCCTGTCACTGGTAAACCCCAAACCATAGGTGAATCTCAGCTGATGCTCTGACCGTATTGTCTCAAGCTCGGTATACTTTCTTGATCACTAGGTCTAGGATTTAAAACATAACATTCAAAGTGGCCCTTTTCTTTCTTCTTTAGTTTATTCCTACATTCCTGTACATTTCTAGTAGGACAGCCAACTGCATTGGCATCAGTGGCTTGGGATGGAGTCACTTGCCTCAGAGGTACCTGACAATGTTTTGTGGCCAGAATCCAGCAAAGAGCAGCCACTACCTTTCTGTGGTACCAAATACTACCTGTATTTGGGCTTCCTTTTCCAACACAACTTTTAATCTCTGGTTTCTCACTGCCCTCTACCAGCTGTCTGTGCCTACAGTATCATACACTGCAGAAGAGCTACAGGATGGATTTCGTTTGGCACAAAACAACAGTTGTCCTGGGCCAGAGCCTCAGTGTGGGCTCCTTTTCCGAAGACCAATGTAGGTGAGAGAATTTCACGGCAGATCAGGATTTCGCTGATCAAGAAAGCAAGGATCTTTCATGGGGAGGCTAGTTCATTCAAAAGCTACATGACTTGGCAGCCCAAGGAGCCTTTTTCTTGCATGCTTGTCAATTCTGCTGGCAGCACACGGGTAGTCCAAGCTTGTGCTTCGTGGATTTCAGAGCCCCTGGATGGCTTCGTACTGTGTGCCAAATGGGGAACAACAGCCTAAGAAAACAAAGCCTGTGCTATCATGCAACCTGGGAGGGATTTAGTCTCCATGTAAATGTTTCCAAGGAGCAATTGTGTGAAGGTCACAATTTACATTACAGTGATTGCCCACTGCAGGAGGCACCAGTGTGGTTAACCTTCTCCATGTGCATCATATCAGCAGAAGTGGGATGGATTAGTGTTACATTGTCACACTGCTCTTTGGGGATCCTGGTTTACATTTTAGTTCTGGCTGGCAAACAATATTCTTGCTTCTTCCATGTGAGAACAGGGTAGACCATTTCAAACCAGGCAAGGAACAAAGCACTTGCATTTCAAAGCATGGGGGAGACTATTTCTAGTGGATCCTCTCTATCCTTAGCAGCTCAGGGAATGGTTTTTGCTATGTATCTTTTGTTGAACCCCTTTCAAGTACCCCTAATGCAAAGTGTGGGAGTTCACCTTTGAGATTGACCTTTCTTGTCCACATTGAGAAAAGCGTGCCTCTCCTTTCCCACTCCACCATCATGTTCCTCAGGCTGTAGAGCAGCAGATTACAGAGGCAAAGTGCAGAATGCCACCTGGTGGTTTCTGACCTTTGAAGACCTTTTTGGAAACAAGTGTTTTTTTCAGTAGGTCAGTTTTAAGAAGCAGTTGCCCAGCAGAAGTGGTGCTACCAATCATACCAGCAGCTTGCAGCAGCCATGTTCTCCTTGTCGTTCTTTGCCTTTGCTTTCATAAATAACCTTTACATGCAGGAGCTGGCTGTATTGCAGAGATTTCCTTAGTTTTGAAACCTTTGGCTCTTTGAAGTGTTTTATTTTGTAGAAGCAGGCCTCTGGAAAGCAATTAGATAATTCCAGAGGAAAAACTGCATTAGGTCAGAAGGTTTATGCCTGGGAGCTTCTGCATTACCTTTCTTCCCAGCCATGCCATCCCTTTTCCTTCCCCTCTTTAAGGACCGTTTTGACAGGTGCTATATTTAGACCCATCATTTTTGCAGACTGGTAAACATGTCTTGCTACCAGTGGTGTGGTCTGACTTGACTTTTGAAGGAGATGGTGAAATGAGTTGTGTTTGGCTCAGCCTGGAGAGCTTCCTGGCAGTGACCTTTGCAGGGAGCAGTAAGGATACCTCCCCCAGGGAGCACGCAGACACCCAAACACTGCAGGAAAGGTGATGTTAGTCACATTTGTTGGTACTGGGTGTTGTGCAGGATGGGGCTCGTGTTGGAAGCTCTTTGAGAAAGGGACAACTTTTTTTGTTTGCTGTGTTTGTTAACAGCCTGGCATCATGACTGCTCATGAACAGGGCTCCTGGACCATAAACACACACAAATAGTAGTGGTCAGTTGAAGAATCAAGTAGCCAGTCAGTCCAGAAAATGAAATATTTGTGCAGTTGTTAATTCTCCTCATTCTGTCCCTCACGCTGCACTGGAGATTATGCAATTTCCCATTTGTCTCCAAAAATACAACTGGATTTCATTGCCGCTGTGTTATCATTACTCCATCAGCTGGTACTGGCTATGTATTAACTGGCAATACCACCAAAACCCTGGGGGACACCTTCATACACCCCTGAAGCAAAATGTACCTAACCAGGCAAGGCGGACAAAATGAGGCTTACTGACACGTGCGGGTATCCGAGGCAGATTGAGATTGACAGGGAAGTAGTGAGTGGCAAGGGCTGGAAGAGAGATCCAATGTAACTCTGCAATTGCTGAGGCTGACATTTAAATTGCAGGCAGCCATGGGCTCATTCCAGGAGCTGCTTGCGGTTGGATGCAGTTTTGATCATTTAGAGAAGAAGCAGGAAAAAAAGGGGGGAAAAAAAGAAAAATCAAATTGTTCTCGGAAATCATGTTTAATGTAGAAATCTGGTTAATATTAAATTGTAATCTGCAGTTTTCAAGTATACTATTCCTCGAGGAAAATGTTTCCTGTTTGAGGGCTGTGAGTATTAAGGGTTCCCTTATTACATCACTTCCTATGTCAGACCCAACAAGCCTTCAACATGCATTAGTGTATTGATAATTGTAATTTCAAAATGATTGTTTGAAAAAAAAAATATCTGGGCAATACTCCAATCATATGGATCAATTTAGCTTTAGAATACTGGGGCCAAGCTGGTATTTCTGACACTGTATCCAAATAGTACTTTCACAAGAGGTGTTCTCCACTGCAATTCACTTTCAGGAGCATGTAGTGTTTGGCCATCAATTACAGCACCAGGTCGATTTATTCACTGCTAAACTGACTTTGCAGGCAGAATTCCCCTTAATCCCACACAAATTGCAAATTGATAACTGTGCATGGAATGGAATGAACATTATGCACCCAAGTGTAATAATTTATAATAATAATAACAACCCACAAAATACCTGGACACTTTTACAAAAACACAGCAAAAACATATATTACAACCCCCCCGCCCCCCAACCACTAACAACCAATTCTGCCAGCAAATAGTCTACACACAACCCAGCAAGCCTCACAAATTATGAGGATGGAATTTTTGCAGGAAGACATCGCTTATGCTTTCTATAAAATACTGATGGAAAGAGCTTTCCAGAGCTGTTGACAAGAACAGAAGAAGGCCAGAACTCTACTTTTAACTCTACCAGGCTTAAAGATTGCCAGTGGTTTAACATTTTAGCTATCATAATGTGATCCACGAGTCTTCGGCAGAAACGTTCATAGGTCACTCATGGTGTCATGGTTATTTAAGGACTAACTGGTTCAGAAACTTTTCAGTCTAACATTGGTTGAAAGTATTCATGGGAAACATCAGCTAAATACATTTCTCATTGTGAAAAGAGAGAAATTATTGAAAATTTAAATTTTACTTTTCTTTAAAAGTCCAAAATAAGTTTTCATTTGGAAAAAAAACCCTAAACGATAGTACATGAAAGTGAAACTCTGAACAAAATGTTTCTAAAGCAATCTAAATGAAATGTTTCAGTTAACTGCACTATGTACTGACTTGAAAATGTTCTTATATTATCTGATGACAATGAATTCTTGGGTGGTGTATACACTGCTTTTCTTGGAATTACAATATTTGCTCCCAAGCATCATCTTTCAGCACAAGAAGTCACTGCTCGGTTCGATAAGGAAGTTGTCTCCTAAACCATGGCCCTAGTTCCAAATGCACTTCTGTGTAAACTAAATGACTGTAGTCAAACGACTTTTTTAATCTTTAAGTTTGTTCTCCTTAGAAAAGGTTAATGTCAGCTGTTCTGATCGTATTAGATGATTGTTCTTTTTGATAGGTAATTTAGTTCTCTATGAAACCCTCTAGACCTTAAAATATCTTTTAATAGGACTATTGTCTCTTTGAATGGACATTTGTATTACTTGATGAAAAATAATTTTATTTCAAAATTTAAATATAGCTCTATTTGCATCACCTGATCCTAAATTCTGCTATTTTTTTAAAACAGTAACCTGCTATTGGATCTGCCACTGCAAGCAGAATAACTATACTGATTTTTGCAGAGCACCAACGGCAGTGAGCTGCCTTCAGTAGGATTTCAGTGGGCACAAGCACAACCCCTGCCTTTCCTAAAGAATAATGCTGAATGTCAGATGTGCTGAGATACATGTTTATTATTGCTAAATCCAAACACTCTTAGTGAACTGGTATTTATTTAACATGTAAATATCACCTTAGTGAAATAAGTGATAAAATCAAGTAGAATACCTATAGTTCCAGGAAAAATGTAACATACCTTCTAAATTTGTAGTCAAATTTTTTCTTTTCTTAGCAAAGAACACAGTGTGTGTATTTCTAACATATTCAAAAGTGTCTAAACCATGTGTTACATATTAGAAAATTGATCAATTTTCATACTGTTCACGATATGTGGCACTACACATTATATTTGAATGTATCATCATCACATGTAATTCAAATGCAACGAAAATTGATCAGTTTTGTCATACTGTGAATATGCTGCACTTTACATATATTATCCTCTTTTATTTACCTGTATATGTAAAGAAACGGTATCAAAAATTTACACAGATTCTTTCCCCTCTACTAATATTGAAAAAAAATTAAAATCCTGTTTTCTTTGGAGGAGATAAGGAAAGAGGTAAAGCAGAAAAATTATCCTTTCTCTAAGTTTTGTCCCCTGATGTAATTCTTTTGAAATCAACCTCTGGCTACTCAGCTGATGAAAAAAATGCTGTTGTATGGAAAATGGGCCGAGAATGAAAATATCTTTTCCTCTCAATTATACCAGGTAAATACAGAAAATTAGTTCAGAGCAACGGGTCAATTTTTCTGCTGAGATAACTTCACTGGCTTCAGAAGTTGGGTCTGCAGGACCTGCCCCTCTTCCTCTCAAAGGTAAAACCTGCAGTTACTACACAGACAAAACCGGACTCAATTCCCCTGATGCTCATATCAACGCACGTGGCAAGATTTGTCCTGCCGAAGCCGAGAGAACCGGACCAGAGTAAAAACCCCTCACAGTGCGATCAGAGTCAGCCCTCTGCATTTCGTACAAACACTCCAGAGTTAGATGAGCCTGAAGTTAATTCGGGATCAGTGACTAAACCGGTGTGAGTCGAGGTACTTCCACTGAATTCTGCAGCTAGAGATCTGGCTCTTGGCCCAAGCGCGGAGATTTATACCGGCCTAACAGAAAGCAGACTTCATCCTTCCCGCCACCCTTCTGTTTGTCCGTCTCCCTCCCGCTAACACAGGACAGCTCTGCGGAGTAAATCACGCTGCAGGCCCAGCCTCCGGAGCTGCAGCTTGTAAAGAGGCTTTTGCAGACTAGCAGAGTCATACCCTACAACAACAAAATCCATTGGCAATAAGAGCAGAGAGAAAGCGGCTCATTTTTCAAGGGCTTTCCAGCCTGCTTTCTGCTTCGGCTCCATCCAGGAGCCAGCCTTACAGACTTACCAATATTTTCATAATTAACTGACCAGAATTTTCATAATTCGTAAACACAGTAAAATAGCTTTGAGACATAGGGTGTGCAGTCAGAGGGAGTGTGTGTGCGATGGGGGAACGGTGCCGGGGTGAGGGGCAGGAGGGGGACGTTTCCTCAGGCAATTTACATTTGACTCAGGAAATCTGGGAGGGTGCCCGCTGCAGTTAAGTGATCAGGCTCACGACTCAAAGCGATTTTTCTTGAAGTGTCACTGCACCACACAACCACCATGTGTTCTTTCTTGGCTCGGCTTTCTGTGCTGATGCTCCGAAACTTGGACGGGCTGCTCCAGCCTGCCCGGTTTTCATCCATTTGCTTCGGCAGGGAAGAGGACAAAACTGCGTTTTGATGCATGTGCGAGTGCTCCCCTAGCCCTCCTCCTCCTCGCACTTCCAAACGAAGGGGCCCTCCTGATTTTTGGGATTTGGACAAAACTGCTAGGAGTTAATGGACAACAACGTCTAGGATGTGTGTCTCTGTACAGGAGACAGAGGCTATGTGAGGAAAAGGAATAAAAAATTCAAGCAGCCATCCAAATTGCATTTGCCAGACTCAGCCACCTCCGCTGATCTGCCAGCTCCTAACTAAAAATGATAGGCCTGACCCTGTATTGTTCTGTACTTGGGTTTATCCCTTACACTGGTGTTGAACGGGTGCAAAATGCTTCAGCTCACAACTGGACCCACACTGGGACGCCTGGGCTTGTGAGAAGCGTCACGGGATTCCCCAGGGCTGGGAGCGATCAGAGCATGAGCGGACTATCATGTCTGAAGGCTGCAAGTAAATGTCAGTCCCATCATGCCAAAAGAGGACACGAATTCGGTGGTGTTTCACAGGGATGATTTAATCCTTACCACCATCTGGATTCTAGCTGGAGGCCACCCACCCAAGCACTGACCAACTCATATATCGCTTAGCTTGGATGATTTGATGCGATCATGACCTGAGGCTGTATAGCTGTCATAGGGGAAGAAATAAAAACCAGCTTCGTTTACAGAACTGAGTTCCGTTTCAACTCCCAGTGTAAAAACCAAAACCAAACCCCAAAAGAATTTAACATGTAGTAATTCTGAGAATTGCAAAATCTCCTGTGACTGACAGCAATTTCTATAGGGCACACAGCAGTGATTTACATCTTGAAAAGGCCTGGCTAAAATGAGAGCCACTGCTACCCTGACCGCTACAATCACAGCACCGCCAAGTCAGCATACCACTGACGCGCCGGGTCCCAACGCATCTATCACCTTCCTTTTCTCCATCTTGGGTTTCTCCTTTTGGCGGCTAGTAGCATGGCTGCAACACAGTATTATGGCAAAGATGGATGCTGGACATGCTTGGCAACAGCAAGTGATTGAACTGGCCATGGACATAGCTCAGCTCAGGCCATGGAGTGGAGGTGAGTAGAAAATGACACATGCTGACCTTACCGCCTGAGGAAATGCCTGTGAAGAGGCCAAGAGCCAGCAAGCACGTGCTTGTGGGTGGAAGGACCATGCAACACTGACTTTTCTGCTGTGAGGTTTTTTTTTTTAAAGGACATTGTTTTCCTAGGCATGATAAAGCAGGACTGCCGCAAGTCAGTGATATGGTAGACTCGTTCTGGTACATCTTAACCCCTCTGTTGCCAAACTCTAACGTTCCCCTGCTGCTATGTTTCTGGGGTCACCTGGGTTTCTCTTAGTCCATCCTAGTAAGAAAACTCCTTATTTCATATTTTGGGTCTCAACTAGATCTCACTAATGCACCTATCCGTGACTTGCAGAAGCTCTCTCCTTTTGCAGTGCAAAGATCTGCACAGCTTGGCTAATGTATGTACCTTAACCTACAGTGGTTTTGTTCACTCTCAGTCTGGTGTGCTGAGATCTTGGACTCCTGATCTGTGGCAGGCTTCATATCCCAACCCAAGATGCCATTAGCACCGACCCTCTGAGCTGCCCCACTGCTGGCTGTTGCTGGCTTTCACTTAAGCAGACCTGCAAAAACGAGATGCCTTGACTAAGCATGTCAGTATAGGGCTTTTCAGAGGACCACGTGTAAAGATACAGGAGAATGCAGTCTCCCACCCTGCTTCTGGATCACCCTGATGTGTTTGTTCCCGACAGCCCACTGACCTGCAATGACTAGTGTCCTAATCGAGCTGTCTAAATTAGGTGTATAATATTGCACGGTGTAAGTAAGCCTCAGACTTTATCAGCCTGGGTGGTAATAGATCTAACAATGTCAGAGTGAAAGGGCATGCCTACATGCTCTCCAAGCTGGCCGGATAGGAGCCAGCTCAGACGAGCAGCCTTCTAGCTGCCTTAACGTGGCACCTCGCCCAAACTAATAAGACCCATGGAGAGACGCCATGTTAACATGGCCATAAAGCTTCCAGATTGGAACAGCTTCACGGGTAGGACTGCTGAGAGCCCGGCTCTGTCAGCACGGAGAGAGGTAGACCTCTTTTTTGTTGCTGTTCTTCATTTTTGAATCCAGTTTCAGCTGAGGGAGAAGACCTCCTGGCTTAGGTATGCCCCTTAGCATGGGGCAAAGGTGCTGCTCTTGTAGCACTCTCCAGCACAAACTGTTCGATGTCGAGTGGTTTTAATTCCTTCCTCCCATGCACAACATAAAAAGTCCTGCATGTGCTCGTGTGCACAGGCACACATGGACACACATGAGTTTTGGTCTGATTTGTTCAGTTTTGAAAGCAACCTGGAATAATTTGGCCAAATTATAGACAGGAACACCATGTCCTGTTTTCTTGCGATTTTTTTGCCTTTCATTAAATGAAAGATAAATGGCAGATAATGACTCACTCATCTCGATCCACCTTATAAGCCCCACAATCAAATCTTATTGCAAAGGCATCTAAGGTATGTAGTGCTGAAGAAAAGTGCTTGTCAGGAGGGATAGAGAACAAAGGGTACCTGGAGGTTAGTAAATGTTTTTCATGGGTTCTGTAAGCTGTGGTTTCCTCTATTGGGGGTGTTATATACTTTCAGCTTTCTAGCTCCTCTGTCAGACACCCAGCCAAACAAGGGAGTGATTAGCAGAGCTCCCTTGTTGAGGCTATTGTTGTAGGTATGGTTTTAATACACCCACGGTTCTTGGCACTGACGTTCATTTTCTGACTCCAGGAAATCTTGAACTGTTTATTGATTCAAAGGCAAGAAATAGAACATTGAGATGGAGCTAATTGGCCGGAGACATAATCTGCAAGTCACCCAAATAAATATTTCCATTAATCGAGACCCAGTTTTGTGGGAGGAAAAAGTAGCCTGGTTTAATAGCGATAATTTCTTGCAAATCTACATTTTATTAGTTTGTTTTTCCATGGACAGACCCTTAAGTGCAGACTTAGTTGAAGATACACTGATGTCACAACACAAGATCCAGGTGCCCACAGTTTGCCTTCTCTGGCACCGACGAAGGCTGGCCTTGCTCTGAAGGAGGGTGGTTAGTCTGCCTGCAAAATTTCAGTGTTTGCACAGGAAAATGGCCTGCAGAGACCTCTGGCCCTGGCAACCGGGTTGCTTTTTTCTGCCTATGAATGCTCTTCAGTGATAGATGGGATAGGATGTGCCTCAAATACATAAACTGGGCGTTCACTGTCCCGATGAGAGAGTCGCGCAAGCCTGTGTCAATCCCTAAAGAACATTCTCTGCTATGTTGGACTTTTTTTGGCCTTTTAAAATTTTTCCCTTCCGTGCTTAGAAATGACCATGGGCTGCTGCTTTGCTTCGTCAAAATTTTACAAGAGGCAGACATGGTCTCAAGCTGATTTGGGGAAAAAAGAGCCCATGCTTTAAAAGGCTTGTTGTATGACACGGGAACACATGCTGCAAAAGATGTTAGTGGGAACTAACAGTCCCTCTGTCTTCTCTCTATATCCTCCAGTAACTGGCACCTGACAGAAGGAGAGGCTTTGGCCCTCTGTTCCTCTTTCCCTTCAGCGTTCACTTGACAGGTGATCAGGAGGACGGCAGTGATCCAAAGTACTCGGAAGAGAAATAGGGATAAAGACAGACCAGAGAGCAATATTTATAATGTTTCATTCTTTGGAACAGCAAGGGCTGGGTTATACGCATGAAAGCTCTTGCACTGGAGAGAAACACTGTGCTGGCTAAAGTATCTCAGCAACCCTTTTTCTAATTAAAACGGACTCCTCTCTTCCCTGCCTCTCATTTTACAGCAAATTAGATATGAAACCAGATCTGCTTTCTCTGCTTCTCTGAACTCTAATGACAGCTTACCATTGAGAAACATTTTGTTTGGGCCTAGGAGAGAAGGCAGAAGCCAAGAACAGTCTTCACAGTTTGAAATACACTAAGAAATGTTCAAGAAACTCCCTCGCTGCTGCAGCAACAAGACCAATGCATGCCACAGTCTGAGAGCAGAGCCTCACGCCAAGGAGGAGAGCAAAAGAGCTGGGGATTGAGAGGGGAACTGCTACTTCTGCAAGTGAATGATGATGCAGACTAAGGTGCACAGGGTACAGTGATTGGTACATTCAGGCAAGCAGAATTTACCTACTTCTAGTCTGGACAGCAACAGATTTACATCTTGCTGCTTATCATGGAATATCAAGCAGGTAGATAAAACTCTTCATACTTAACATCCCACTGGAAAGCAAAGAAAATTAAAATCTTCACTATCTGTGCAAAGAGACAGGTCTTCTAAGGGTATAAACTTCAGTCCTGCTCTAATGTCACTGGAGCAACCTCAAGTCCTCAACTTCTCTAGAGGAAAGGTTTGACTGACCCCAGAGTAAATGGAGCCTGGGAATTCTACAGAGAAACCTTGTCAGGATTAAAAAATGAGCCCATCTCAAGGTTTGTTATGAACAGGATAAAAAAACATTACTGCATCTTTTCAGAAGCCTTGGTAAAGTGCCAGTGCTGGAAAAAAATCTTGATTTCAATCAGTTCATGGAATAGAAGGATGAAAAAGCCCTTTCCTTCCTGCCTATACCGCTGCTGGCTGCAATGCAGTACACAGGCTTCTGCATCATGTCACAGCATGAGGACACCATGGCGGTGGGCTTCCCTGGACAGCAGATCAAAGTGACGGTTTCTATTAAGTACATTCCCTTACAGATCTGCTCCATCAACCGCACTCCTGAGTTCACTCACTCAATTCTACTGGAGAAATCCCTTAAGGTATATAGACCTATCTTCACTGTAAAGAATAAAAACAGCCCCGGAATGCAATGGCCTGTCTAATCCTGTTATTTTATTTTTTCCCAAGTGCGGAAGTCCTCTATTGTTTATCAATGTTTGATAAGTTCATACTGTAATTTTCCAATCACAAAGGACTGGCAGAAAGGGAAAGGATTTGACTGATTCTGAAAAACCAAGGAGTGCCTCTGTTAATCTCCCTGCCATTCTTCCGGCATCCCTGAAAGGCAAATACTGGTGGCTGGTGATGATTGATGGGCGGCTGGTGATGGCAAGATGCCCCTGAGCCAATCAGCGGGCCAAAGGCTCAGCTACACCTCTGAAAGTTAAGCAATCTCGCTAAACTGTGTGTGATAAAATTCTAATCTATCAGCTATAAAAACCTGGTCAAGGGAATGTTTTGGCACAGTTGTTGAATATAAGATAAACAAGATTGGAAGAGATGGGGAAGTTTCTTGTTCAGCTTCTAATCACTTTTTCCCCGCAAAGCTTCTTTAACTCCAAGTCCAGCCTGAGGAAAGACATTTCATTTGTCTGTTAAAGTCCCCCCCCTTGCATTGCTGTATATCAAATCAGAGAGCCTAGAACTAAGTGCAGGGATAAAAGAGTACATGCACAAGCACACACATGCACACACACACACGAGCTGGTCATTTCTTTTCAGCGGAGAGCTCTGCAGAGTCAGGTTTTCCCTGAGAAATGAAACATTCAGGTAGTTGCACCAAGACACCAGCAATTTCAACACACCCCAGCATCATTCTCTCCCTGGTTGTCTGTGCACCCACTCTGGTTAGTCCCCGACAACCAACTACATCTGGAGCTACTGAAACAGGAGAAAAGCTACAGCGCTTCTTGGGGAATACACATCATATCAAGGGAGCAGGCTGACGGGTGGGCTGGGAGAACTGTAGGGTAAGAGGGTAGAATCCTTTTGAGCCCTTCCAGTGCACTGTTACTACTGCTATCCACCTGAGAAAGTGCTTCAGAAATCAGGACATAATCCTGCAGGCTCGGGACCCTTTGAGTCCATACCTAATCATCATTGCTGCCAGGATGAGGGCCTTGATGTTACTATTCCTGCTGCAAACCTGTAGCCTTGCAAAGGGACAAAAATCATCCTCTTTTGCTGCTTCTTACCCCTGTGGTCTGCTGATCAACCAAGCTGGGTTGCAGCACGTCACATTGCAATCTCATAAGGGTACCGCTGAATCACAAAAACATGCCCAAATCAAATAACAGCAATAAAAGAAACAATAACAAACATTCATTTGTATGCTCTAGGGTAAGAGGTCCCCAAATGCCTTAACAGAAATAACTAAAAATCAAAATTACAATAAACAAAGGCAATATGCTTATAAAAAAAATATTCCACTTCGAGCACTCCTACCACTTAATCCCATCTGTCAATAACACAGCTGCACTGCAGGGACTGTTCAGCATCTTTCTTTATTTTTCTAGGCATCCTGGCTGCGTGTAGCACATTAAATGACTCAGAGTTCCAACTGGCGATTTTGAAAGTCACTCTCTGTGGCTGCTACATGTTTGCTTTTCTCTTGACCTCACCACTCATATCTTGCTGTTGTTGCAAAACTAATTCAGGGGTTGGATCAAAAAAAATGGAAACTGCACTCCCTTCAGATCCTTGCATTTCTGAAAAAGTCCTTCCTGCTTCCTGTTTGCACTCCCGGCAGTGTTTCCAAAACAAAATTTCCACTGCCTTTGAAAAACACAGAGCCACACTGAGCAGGAATGCAAGCTCCAAGTCAGTGGCACATCCAGAAGAACCCGAGAGAGAGTAATGTGCTCGTAGAAGAATCTGGAGGACAAAATCTTATTTTTATCCATAAAAAAGAGGCTTCAGGCTTCCAGGGTCTTCTGGATGCAGGCAAGGTAGATGGAGCTCACAAGGCTATGTCACCTATCTGACTTCTATACCAGGTTGAGTGCCATGAACATCTGCAATTTGCCTATACATGAGATAGACAGATATGGACCTTTCAACCTTTTTGTAGCGAGTGTTAGGACCAAAGTTAAATGACAGTGCAAGCTTTCCCCATAGCATGTACAATAGTAGGTTTTACCCAGAAGTTGAAGGATCAGCTAGTTTCTGCAACACGTTTAGAACCAGCCTTTGCTGAGATTGGCAGTATAGACTGATAGGGATTGCTGATAAACAAAAGGGATGATTCTGTGAATCCCAAAAGGAACCAGACTGAACCTAACAGAATAATCTTTAGAGGAATTTTCAGCAATATCGATAACCTTGGGCACTGAGGAGTTGCAAACCAGCTACAAGAGTCATGAGATGATCTAACTTAAATAATGAGAATCTTTTAGTTCTTTTTATATGGTGCCTGACTTATCTGTCACTGGGATAACACTTTCTCTTCAGCCTTTCAAGGTTCACTTGAAAATACTTTGAAACACCTCCTATTTTATTTTCAGTGAATGGTTGGACCCTTCTGTATGTAGTTGACTACAGCAGCTGGGGCGTGAGAAAACTGCTAAGTATCACAAAAGACTTCTACAACTTGTGTGAAAGCACCAATAGTCTGTCATGACTTCTGCTGATGAGGCTGGGGATAATTAAAACAGAACTGGGGGGAATCAGCTGGCAGCAACATCTGTGTAACTTCCTCATCCCAGTCTCCTACACATGGCAACAGATTCTATGGCCCCCAAAAAGCCCAAATCCCTGCTGAGATGAAGAGAGTTTACAATATAAGAAGATGAAGAAGTCTCTGTCCTGGCTGAGAATATTATTAATTTCTCCTTTTGTTCATTCAATGTTTACCCAAGACTACCCCATTCTTTGGGCTGTTTTCAGAGTCAGCATGTGAACTGTCCTCTGCAAATGGAAAAGTTTGTTTTCTGACAGTTGCTGCCCATCAAAACTGAAGAATATTGAGGCTAGTGCAGAAATAGGACTGTGACGGGATCAGCAGTGGTGTGTTGCTCCTGGACTGCCGCAAATCAGGCCAGTTTTCCTGTTCCTTTGCCAGTGCTGTGAGGAGTGCCGCCTGCTCCATCACGCTCCATCACCAGCTCTCGGCACAGACAAGGCAGGCAAATGCCGAGGACAGCAGACTACTTGGAAAGAAAATTAGCCATGGCTCCGCTATCTGTTTTACCCTTCCAGTAGTCCTGGAAAGCCCAGACAGCTCCTATGAACAGATGGGTTGAAGGAAATCATAGTGGGGAAAGAGACTATCACTGTCCCCATCTCTCTCATTCTTTTGGCAGTAAGAAGCTTGAGTTTTTGGAACTCTCCCCAGTTCATTGTCCTGATTCTTTTCTCCCACCTATCCTTTTCCTTTTGAAGGCTGGGACAATCTGGGCTTGTTTCTGGGGGAGCAAATTTTAAATCTCCTTGAGCTGTTGAGAAGCCTTCAGCTGGCTCTACGTTCCCCTCCTTGGTCCCTCTGTTTTCTTAATGATCTTTTATCATTCATTAGTTTTGTTCATTAGATGAGAAACTGGTGAGTCTTTAACTCAATTGGTACAAAGATGTTGAGATTATTAAACGGAATATCATTACCGCCATCTCTGCAGGTATGAAGCAAGTCAGTTGAAACCGGCTGGGGGTTTTGAGTGGATCAGTAAATGGAAATTGCAGACACCTGGGCTGTGCAAATTATGCATGAACTTGTTTTACAGCTTCCGTTGATGCCAGATGAAAGTTACTTGGATGCACTAGAGATTTGCAGGTGATGGTTTATAATGGCAATAGAGTTAAGTGTGGCTAGAAGAAAACATGATTACACTTCAAACGTCCAGTTAGGTCTTTGCTTTCTAAATATTGTGGCAGCTTATCTGGAACACCTTGTTCTGTAATTTCAGAAAGAAGGTGGCTAAATTTTAATGTTTTTCTGTTTTGTTTTCCTGGTATCGTTTTTTCTTTGTTAAAACTCAAATATCTCTTTCACAACTAGGGATCTTCTGCAATTACAGTGTCAGTCATCATTATCCATATTACCTAGATTTCGTAATTCGTGCCTGGCACCTGGACTATATTTGAAAAATGTCATTTTATATTTGCTCAAATACTCACAGAAATTTATTCTGTGATGGATACCAGTCGTACAGTGGCTACAAACAACTCTGTTCTAAAATACATATTTGTTTTTATGAAAAAATGTTGAAACAAAAACTTGCAATGTTTAAAGCATTTCTCCACATGTTAACTCTGTGATGAAGGGAACTGCTTTGCCTGTACTGTAGAGAGGATTAACTAAGAAACAGAGAGATTTAGTCACTTTACTCAAGTCACATGGAAACTGAGCAGAGGATGGAATTCAGACCTACCATGTCCAGTGCTGCTGCCCTTCCTGCACCAGTAACCTCCCTTCCTGGAAGAAGAGGGGTACCAAAAGTTTACCTTTCTTTCCTTGCCATTTAAAAATCTTTTTTCTACCTATATTATCATCAGCTTTCTGTGGGCAGCCAGTAAACCTGTTGCATGTGATGCATCATGGCTACCTGGTGAGAATAAGGTCTACATGGACAGTGCTGCTCACAGAGAACTGCCAGTCCAGCCAGGCTATGCAGAATGGTTGCGTTGTGTGAGTGAGAACTGCCCAAGACTTTGAGGATTTTTATATCTTTATAGCAGCTCTAGTGTGTATAGACATATTTTAGTGTAGTTGGCTTTCCTTTGCTTTAAAGAAACCACATCTCCATTATGCTTTTATCAAAGCCATGCACAAAACCAATGGATAATTCCTCCTCTGCCTTCACACCTTGAGATGTGTCCTCAAACTGGCGTGGCAGAACCGGGGAGTCAAGGACAGGAGAGCAGTGTGGGAAAAAGTCTTTGCACATGGAAGGCAGGACATCTGCAATAAACAAGGGGATCGCAGTTACCCATGGATTTTCTGGGCAAAGGGAGTTTTCAGGAAGCCATTCCCTAAGGCTATTTATAGCATTGCTGAGCCTTTTCTCCTCACAGTAGGCATGTGGTATTCAATTTGGCAATTCCTTGCCCATCTGTGATTTGAGATTAAGCATCATTACAGTAATTCATTATGTTCTGTGCAAGCAGTCGACTCTCTTTTTTTCCTCATTCTTTTGCGTCTACCTTGCTGCACCAAGTTCCACACAAAATCCTCATCACAGCCGGGTTATACGTCTTATCGGCGGGTTCAGGCTTTCCCTGGCTGTCACAGACTATGGCAATGTACTCAGGAGGTCGTTACCCTGTTAAATGTCTGCCCTTCATATGTTGGGCAACACCACAGAAAAATAGCTCAATAACACAGCACTGAGTGGCATCTAAATGCAAATAGACAGAAAGAAGATGCCGAGTCAGCATACAGGGAGTCTTCTGAGAGTTATATGACTGAGATGGGTAGTATAGATCAGTGATAAATCCATATCTTTTCTTTGAAGTTGAGCGTTAACTGTTGGCTTGATGCCAGATTCGGTATCAGGTCTCAGACATACTTCCCACAATCCCTAGGCTGTAACCTTCTGTGTCGTTAACCATTATTTCTGATAGATGTCACTGTGTGTTGTTGCACAACTCCATCAGGATCACTCACACCAATAAAGGAAAAGGAATTGGCTGTTAAATAACTGTTAGCCCTGTCCTCTTTTAACCTGGTGTAAATTTCTCACCATGCAACACTGAATTCATGCTTCTATGAAAATTAACATGAAACATGAAGATTAAGCTATTTCACTTCTCTTTCTTGCCCAGAGACTATCAAAGAATTACAATACACTTTCCAATGTCACTTTTCTTTTATCTGTGTGAGGTAAGTTATTATCTACCCTGATGACTTCATAGGTTTTCCCTTCCATTTTTGAAAGGCGATTATGAATGACCTAAGAATTTCACTTTCAATGGAGGTGTTTTATGTAGCAAAAAGAGGATCATTTTAATTTACACCTAGGAGCCGAAGTCATGCTGTGTGGGGTTATCTGCCTTGTCCTGTCTTCTACAGCTTGACTTATGCTGTGGTTGTTACCCACTGCGTTTCTGAACACAGCCTTTCTCTCATCACCAAATACTCTCATTTTTGAGCGTCTCCTGAGGCCGAAGGGAAAAACACCCTGGTTGTTCGTGGCACTGAAGACTCCACCTTGCTGCAAGCTGCAAGCTCTGGTAGTGATGTGCCTGCGACCCAGAGCTTCCTTGTGCCCATGTCTGAATTCAGATGAGAGCCTGTGCTGGAGTACCCCATGTCCTTAGTCATGTAGTCACTGTGTATATTAATGTTGAACGAAACAGCAAAGCAGAGATTCAATCTGTGTTTATTTTGAAATAATCTCTGGAAACATAACATGATAGCAACTCAAGTAACTCCTTTCCTTTTGGCAGTTGCAGCTCTTCTTGAAATAAACAGGTAAGTTACAAGCCTCAGGGGGATTTTAAAAACCACTTGTCCCTCAATCATTTTTCCACTTTCCAGCTACTACACAGTACAAAAAGACTTAAATGATATTTATGTTCCTGTAGAGTTGGCAGCATGGTTCTGTGTTCATAATGGGCTATGTTTTTGGGACTTGGGGAAGGGGGGAGAAATTTCCACTCATTTTGTATAATTATGATATAGAAAATATTTGTAGATCATGTTTTTGGACCGTAACTAATGTGCTGTTCAGTCCTGCCTCCTACGTGAGCCTGACACATTTGCCCTAATGGGGACTGCGGGGTGTGCAGAGTGGGATATTTACACCCTGATGGCTTTTTCAGTGACATCATTGAGCAGACTCAAGAAGTTGCAGCTTCAGGGCTGTTCTTCATCACCCGGTTTGTTTGGAATTCCCTCTGCCACAAACAAAACAAACTACCAAGGAAAGAAACACCCCTAAAAATCCTCAGCTAACCCACGTGCAACTCTTTTTTAATAGTGTCCTGGTTTCTGTTTTTGGTGTGTGGGGTAGTCAATGGTGAAAATCACCAGAGAAAAAGTATGCATGGCTACCTGGAGTGGCCATATTTAAGTAAAGTTTACATCTTGCTGAATGTGAAGCTTGGGTGTACAATTTTGGTGACTTTGCTGCTGCGTTTTCCTATGTCTTGGACCATATATGTAATCCTTAGTTGTCTGTCAGTGCAACGGGAAAAATTAGGTGTCCTGTGTTAGAGGGTTTAGGATTACGGGATTCATTATCCACCATTCAGAAGGAGTTTCAAATGGAAAGGCCAAGTCCTGGGAATTACTAAATGGTTCCCCTCCCCTCTCGGACACACTTTTGAAGGACTGCCCTAGGCCCTGAGATGCGCTGAGCATCATTCTGGAAGTACTGAACAGCTTCTACCACCAGGCCATTGCTAGCCCTTATTTACCACGGGGCAGGGTAAACAGATGCAGAACTGATTCAGATGGGCAGCTCAGTCCAGGACAGACTGAAGACTCCCCTCCAAAATGAAGCACCATTTTGCTTTTTATTTGTATATGTCTCTCAAGGCCTGTTAGCCCTCCCTAGCCTATGTGAGGTGATATAATTGCTTTTCTTCTGACTCCCAAACACAAAGAGAAAAGAAATGGAGAACTTCAAGGCAAAGTAGACAGCTTTCTCAGTTTTCTCCATTCAATTAGCAATGCCCACAAATCCCGTCCATCTGATTAAATCCATAAAAATAATATCTTCCCACCCCACCAGCTCACCATGCCCCCAAAAGCCCTAAATTAAAATAAACAGTTCCAGGCTTGACTTTTTTTGTTCATTGTAATCATCCTAAATCGGTGGCTCCAGCCTCTCTCACTGGCTTCTGTAAAAATAGTTCTCCTTTACTGCTAAACCAAGGCTTCTTTATACAGCCTCCGAGTGCACAAATGCTGCTCTTATTTACATAGAGAAATTACAAACAGGCTCTTGGTTCTTTGATCCTGTGTATTCAAACAGCCCCGGGCTTCTGCTGATTCTGGCTACAGGAATCAGGTGCGTGGTAGTGGGTTTTGCCCTTATTATGGTGCAAAGAGCTCCGAGTTTAACAGTCACAGTGCCTATTTGGGCATAAAACCTTGGGAAGGAGAAAAGCTCTCTGTCCCTCTCCTACTCCAGTGCTCTCAGGACACTGAACATTGTTCACTTTTTTTGGCATGCAAAAATGGATCTGTTCCTGTTGGCCTTCAGTCGCAGAACTGTGCCCGGTTCTTGGCTGATCTGGGAGGCAAACTAGTTTTTTGCAATGCATTTCACCTGTAACTGGTTTATTTAACTTAGGCATTGCTATGACCCCTACATTGAGCACTGAATGACAGTGTTCAATGGTTCACTGGCAGCTTAGGAATCCTGCAGGCACAATGCAGCATTAAAAGGAAGGCAGGCTTCACTGTTCATTAAATGTGTTGTGCAGATATGAGAAGTGGAATGGTTAATGGGCTCTAGAGGAGGCTGTGCACTGATGTGAGTACTTTGTTTCTGCTACAGCATTGGTATGACTGGATCATCACAAGCTGTCAGTAGAGCAGCAAAGGGAGCCCTGGGAAAGAGAACCATGAGAAAAAGTACCCTTCCGAAAGAGCTGAGAAGATGCTTTCACTTTTCTACAGAACTCTTAAAAAATTCATTTTGGTTTCCACTTGAAATATTTCTGGAAAACTTTAAACAAAACAAAACAAAAAACTACCTCCAAAATGGAAAAGAAAAAGGAGATGGGACTGCCATTCTTTGCTATTTTATCTCTACTTTTTACTGTTTCAAAATGTATTTTCAGTGTCAAAGACTGGAGGAGGAAACCAGGATAAGAAGAATTATTTTCTTAACTCCTTCCATTTTTTTTCCTAAACTTTACTCCAAGAAAAAGGAATTTAGGAAATGTTCCCCAATCTGAAAATGTAGAGGCATCTTTTTAAATTTCTAAATCCCAAGACAGATGCAAATACCTCAGCAAAATGAAATTCACAGTTGATGCATCAAAACAATTTTTTTTTCTGCTTAACCTCTGCCTCTACAAACCAGACACTTAATCAAGACCCAGTATTTTTCTTAAGAACAGGGAAAATTGTGATCACAAGGAAATTTTCTCCATGTTTGCCTGGACCTATTTCAACTGAACTGTTGCAGAGTTTTCATCCCAGCGCAGGAGTAGGGAGCAGTGCAGTTGGGGTGTGAGGCCGGACTGCTCAGCCTTGCTGGGGTCTCCTATCACAGAGGCACCTCTGACAGCATTGCTCAAGGTCAGTCTGTGCTCGAATACTAGAACCAGAATAACATCAAGATTTTCTGATTCTTAGCTGGGCTAGCTAAGCCCAGAAGAAAAGCTAAGATAAAGCTGCTAAGAAAAGTTGAGGCAGAGCAGTAAGTGATGAAAATATCAGTAACTTCCATAAAGTCCTTCCCTGCAGATTGTTCCCACCCTTGCTTTCTTGCTTTGCTGTCCTTTATGCTGGGAATTTTGTCCCTAGCAGCTGTCCCGTGAGTTTTGCCTGAGAGTGGGAGGATGGTCCAGCAAGCGGCGCTCTGTAAAAATGTTTCTTTGCAAGGTTTGGTTATGATCTTGCTGCATTATGCAGGCAGCGTGAGCTCTTATCACCTGGCCATGACATCTCCAACCTCTGCTTGGGTCAGGGTTAGAATTAGGGAACACGTTCTTTCAAATCCTTCCTGGACAGATTGCCAGGCAAGACTTGACTTTGTGCACAGTCTTGCAGGCTACTGGTTTTGCAAGTATTTAATGGGGCTTTTTATTGTTACTAATATTACTTAGCTGCATGTGAGATGTTGGGCCAAATCCTGTGTTAATGCTGGCCTTAGCCAGCAATAATCCCCATCAATTTTATGTGAGCTTGCTACTAAGTAAGGCCAGAGAAAAAGTGAGTGGGAAGCTTTGGGTTTTCTCCCTGAGCCTAAGTCACTGAAACCAAATGGAAAGACTTCCCTCAACAAGGGGAGCTTCAGATTTGGGTACTGAGCAGAGCCCAAGAGCTTCCTGATTTTGACATTCTTTAATTCTGTCTTTGGGAGCAATGTGTATATGTGCCTCCATGCAAGACAGATGAACAGATAAAATCCTTATTCCTCGTGAAGACTGTGACTAATTCATAATGCCCCAACCAGGATAAATAATTCTCTACTTTCTCCTGAGTCTCCTATCTGATAACCCTCATTCATCTCCCTTTACTCACACCCTGCCAAACCTCCTTGCTTTGGAGAACGGGAGGACCCTGCACAGCTAGATCACATTTTATCTTGGTTCATGGATCGCTCCTTATTTATTTAAACCTCCACTGCCTCCAGCTTCAGTAACGATGCTGCTGCCCTCAGCATCAATGCCTCTGCCAATAACAACAAGCTCCATTTAGTCTGCTACAGCTTCCTACGGAGAATTGTTTTCTCACTTTACTCCTGCTCCTCAACCCTTTAAAAATAGGCAAAGCCTAAAAATTATCCCCAATAGGCTTTTGCATTCGTCCACTTTGAAACAAAGCCTTTACACATGTTTGTTCTACGGGGTCCCACTGATTTTTCCCCTTACAAACTTTTCTCCCATTGCTTTTTCAAATCCAAGCCTTTTCCTTCAAGGGCTTTTATATATGAATGTGAAAGGCTGGAAGGAAAGAGGGAAAAAAAAGGGGAAAGAAAAAATTAAATGTATTTCTTTTATTGATTACTGGTTCCTTATTTATGCATTTACACACATACAAGGGCAGATGCTGTGTTTTAATCCTACAATAATTGGCTTTGGAAAAACAGTAGCTCATAATAATAATATTGTGAGTGGCTAGAATAAAAAGAGCTACTTGAATGATGGGGCAATTAATCATGCGTGCGTAGGCTAGTGTAACACTGCCAAGCAGCCACTGAGGGAAAAATCATCTCCCCTACGTCTCCTCCTGTCTTCAGACCCACCTAATTGGTAGTCAAAACAGACTATCTCACTTCTAAATTTATCTGCCCCTTACACACAGGCAGAGCTAAAGGTCCCATTAGGTCTGCGGTAGCGGGTGCTCTGGTGAACATGCAGTGTTTATACATAAACCATATATGAATAGCTAATTCCTGGCACTGCTGCTTTCCTTAACAGCAACCTGGCAACTGAGCAGCATCGAGGAGACGAAGGCCGTGGTTTCATGATGCAAAGTGCTCAGCAGTGAGGCTGGCCTCCCATGCTGCTTCTGCTGCCTGCTGTAATGGGGCTGTCCCTGGCCTGGAACAGGGAACTCAGAGCTGTCTAAAAAGCCCAAGCAACTTTTTGCCTGTTTGTTTTTGGTAGTCTTTCTTCCTAACCCTGGACCTGTTTCCTGATCCGACTCATGGTTCAACCTCCAAGTAAGGGAGCTGACAAGAGGGGAGGAGGGATCGGACAGCATGGCGTGCAGAGAGGTGGCAGGGATTTGTCAAGCTGATCTGGCCATTGAACCCTTTCTGCAAGGAAAGCGCAGCCTTAGAGGACTTTGCAGTGGCCTTGTGCTGTCCAGCCTCCTTCTCTCTCTCAAAACCAGAATGAAAATCAAAACAGTGTTGTTTTGGCTGTAGGTCACTGCTTCATAGGAAGGCTTGCAAGACAAAATCAGTGTCCTCCTGAACGTGCAACACTGGGAAGTGAGGAGAAGGCAAATACTCCTTCAGCTGCAGTTGCCTGGGGGACAGCCCCTGTGTCAGCAGCTCTAGATGAACTCACTGGAGCTCGTCCGTCCCCCTTAAGTGCAAAGGTCCCAGTGATTTTGGTGCTTGGTGACTCCAGCTACTCTGGAAGATGGTGAAACTTGAGCTCCTAAGTCACCTTGCGTACTTTGGAAACGTTACTTGTGCCTTTTGGGAAAATGTCCTTGCCACAAGTACATCTATTCAGTCATAGGATATGATTCCATGGTTGGGCTTAAGCTGATCTAAGTATACTGCTGCTGAAAGGGAAGATCCTGCCCTGCCTTCTGTCTCCAGCTGTGAAGTCCCACTGCCTCCTATCAGCTCAGCCACTCACAGGACCGTGGCCAGGTCTGTAGGCTGGTTGAGCTGAAAGCCAACCCTCTTCCTGGCTGGGTGGTGGGAAGCTGTAGCAGAGAAAGCAATTGACCTATTTGGGGTCCTCCAGATCTTAACAACATGATCTCTAGGCCATCCTTTTTTTCATTTTGAAGAACATTCTGGCTTGGTCTCTTCCTGCCTCTTGAATGCCATTATTATTTCTGTGCATCGTGTCTATGCTCTTTATGTTCTTAGGTAGAAGGGGAAAGTGTTTTCCCTCCTACATTCTTCCCCTTTCACACATCCTCCAAAATCTCAACATCTTGCTGGAGATATCAACAAGCCTCCCTTCTCCAAGTGGACAACTGAGGTCTTTCAGACTGGAACCAGCACATACACAACCTTGAACTCTCCCCAAACTCCAAATAGACAAGGTCAAATACATTTTACTCACAGCCCTTCCTTTTCACAAGCCTTGTTTATTAGCTTCTGTGGTGTGGACAATTTTCCTGATTACATGGTAACCTCTTTGAAAGAAAGAGAACACATGCTGTAGCTCATTCATTAGCTCCTGATAAACTATGTCAATAACCTAGATCAACACTCTTGTATCAACCATTCCTGGAAGCTGACCTTCAGAGCAGCATTCTGGCATTTTGGAGTATTATATAATTAGCAGTGAATGTTCAATCAGGCAGATGTCTTAGAAAGGGGAACTTGTACTGGAGAAAGCCCAATGGAGGGAGAACCGGCGAGTGAAAAAGGCATTTCCCAGCAGTTACAATGGCTCTTTCATTGTACGATCTCCAAATATGTTATAATTGGTGATGGGAACCTCCCCCTGTATCTTCTGTTTACTCCTTTTGGGGAGTTTTAAATTTGGCCCTCAGATGACAATTAAAAAAAAATGCCACCCAGGACAGGGTAGAGTCAGCTGCATTCTGAGCAGATCCAAGTCTGACAACAACATGGGTATGGCAGAACGAGCTTTTCCCCTCTCGCCACGAGTCACAGGAAGATGAAAAAGAAAGAAAAGCTCAGAGCAGTGAGCTCGCTCATCAATAACACTACTGAGAGTACCTAAGTACCTTAAGAGCAAGAAAAGAGAACCCAGGAGACCTGAGTCCAAATCCCCAATGCCAGCCATTAGACAAAATCCCTCTCCAGAAGATACACAGCTGTCTTCACAGCTGATTTTGTTCTCTGCTTAGTCCTGCTGTGAAGCCTCTGCTCTGCTCATGATACCACAGTGTACGACTATGTGAAATCACTGTTCCAGCAATGATAAGCTTTGTATTACTAAGCAGATCTAAGTACCTAAGGTAAGATGTTGGGCTGCATAAACCTTGCATGCCTGAGCCTCCTCTTCATATCCTCTGATCACTTCTCAGACATGAACCAGAACTCAGTGTCTTTGGCAGCACAACTTATATGAGCAGTTAGCTGTTGCAGGCATAAAACGTGAGCGAACCAAATCTGGGCTCTAGCCTTCATAAGGTGGTGTCCTGAACAGCTAAGCTGATATGGGGTGAGTTGTGATTCAGTTTTGATTTATAGGGGCTGGAAGGAACCTGTGCTTTTCCCATCTTGGGTATGTTGTACCCTTGAGGTGGTGCTACTAAGTCTATGAACCTAGTATTTCTTAAAGATATTTTAAAAAATCATTTCCAACCACAATTTCCCATTTCATATGAACAGTTGTCATCTGGATAAAAGAATCCATAAAGAGGGAAATCTCTTTGGAGAGTTCATTTGACAAAATGTTGTGGGACAGAACTTTCTCCTTGGTTATACTGTAGAAACAGTAAGGCTGAACTGGAGCAATTCAGAGGAGAATGGGTCTCTGGTCTTTATACATTGCATGTTGAAAAGTTTGCTCCAGTATGAAAGTCCTTTAAAAATACAGGCTGTATATCCGAAGTGAGCCCACCAGAAAAGAAAAATAATAAAGAAAGTAGCTTTGAAAGACTAGGCAAAGGTCTGGAGGAGCCACAGTTTTCCTTCCCTGCAGTAAAGCATGGCTAAAACAACACAAACTCCTATGGCTTACTAATTTTTCAACCCAATATTTTCATATAATTTGTGTGCTTTATAAGCCTTGGAAAACCCACAAGAGGCCACACATTTCTGATGTAATCGTCTTTGAATTCAACAAAGACCATTACCATGTCAATGAGGGGGATGGTTTCAAAGAGCAGAGGGTGGTTTGCAGAGCACCCAGAGGGGATTTTCACTGCAGCTACTGAAATAATAAACTCCTCTTTCCCCCTCCCTTCCAAATTTTGGCTCCAGCTGGAGACATTTCAATAGTTTAGTTCTAATCACAGATAATTCTTTTTTTATTGTGTCATTTTGGATGCTGTTATTACACATAACAAATGTTGCTATGTTACTAGACTATAAAGTCTAAGCTTTAGCTTAAGTCAGTTTGAGCACAAACTCTTTGCATTTTGGCCCTTAAAGACGTTGTATGTTTGGGGTGGAGGTTGCCTTTGTTTCGAGGGGCTACTTCACAGAAATGGCTTTTCTCTCCCTGAGTTTATCCCAGTTTTTATGCTGTCTGTGAGCTGTGCTGAAATTTTTTGCAAGCTTTAATTAAAAGAGGTTAATCACTTATGCTTCAAACTGTCAAACACTTCTGCATGTCAAACACTTCTGCATGAGAAGTCCCACTGGCTTACACTGAGCTATTCATGATGCAAAATATTTTATAGACATCCAGTCTTTGCAAGTTTAGGACCTCAAGTGTGCCCTTCTAGGAAGCTGAAGTAAAAGGAAAGGCAGGAGGTGGAATACCATGATCAGGCAAACTGCATCACAAACTCCTACAACTGTAGAAAAGAAAAAAGAGCAACAAAAGAAAAAAGTTTTGCTGCAAATTATCACTGTAAGTATAGCCCCTCACAAAATGCATTTTGATGAAATATTGAAAGACTACTTATTCCAGTGCAAAAGTTGCAAGTTGAAAATAATAGCTCAGGGTGAAACTGTTGAAGAGTTGGATTGCTAGCTTATCAAAATGAAGCCTAAAAATGAGCATCAAAAGTACCTTGGCACTATGATATATTCCTTGTGAAGAAAATAATCTATTTTAATATTTCCCCTGTTGCTCACAGAACACTGGTCTTTCTCTTCTGTATCTACTGGCCCATGAAGTGACCATGGTGATGAGAGTCTGAATTTTTTTGTGAGTGACCTCACCCTGTTCTCTCTGCAAGCGCTCCCTGAAGCTACAAACTCAGTGAAGTTCCAGATCACATGGAATTTCCAAACAGACGTCAAAATGCCTTGGAAAGAGGGGATAGATTATCAGCAGTCCTATCTCTTTCTATTGACTGTGGAAGGAGCCTAGTCACCCAACTTTGGATGCTGAGGGCAGGATTCTGTTGCCGAAACATAGATGTCTATTGCTCTTTGAGAGCTTTGTGGTAAGCCAGATATGTGTGTGGGATGGCAGATATGATTTAGGAGGTCATATGATCCCTATGATTTTACAGGAGATTCCAGACCTTTCCAAAGTGGCTGGAGAGCATGAGAGATACCCCAGCAAGGAAATCCCACCCCATCTTATAGACGGTTGAGCAGAAGTACTTGGGCCAGGACCAACAGTCACAGAGAGACAAAACTTTTGGGGGGCTTTAGGGGTGGGAAGAGCATTTTCCTCCCATTTTAAGAAGACGCCACTTGTAGGGTTGAAAAAATTGCAGCTCGCCAGAGCATAACCATTAAGGGTTTATTACAATTGAGTTTTATAACATGCGTTCTAATAAGTCCTTAAAGAATGTGGCTGTATGCAGTAATCATTTCATAAATATTAATACAGCATTTAGAAATGGGGCCTTAATTTAAAGTGTTACCTTTTTATTAGCAAGTGCACAGTTTAATTACTGCAGTAAAAATATAGATTAGTTAAGCTTTGCTGCTGTTCTATTACCTGGGAACCAGCACCAGCCCAGCTTTAATAAGCAGCTTCTGAGGAGGTGAAAGAAATTCCTCTGGCTAGAGAGACTGAGGGGGGAAGGTTTGCTGCTGGAAACTGACTGTATTCTTTAACAAGGCTAGACTGTGGAATGACTTCTTCTTGCTGTCTGCATTTTTGTGTGCGTGTGTGTTAATTCACACACGTCTCCAGTTATTTCCATTAGGGATTGACAGGCTGGCTCTGAACAAACAAACAAAAATAAAGCACTAGGACATGCAACCAGCATTAAAACTAAACTCAAAAGGGTTTGATTTCTTTTTGGTTTTGTTTTAAAAACAAATTCTGAAAAAATATTTACCCATTTTTCTATAAAACAGTTATTTTCATTTGCTTCTGCACTCTCGGGTTGGAAGCTCCTTTTTCTTCCGCTGTCATTTTTCGTTGAGCAGATAGAGTGGTGGGGAGGAGGCAGGACACCAAGTTTCCATCCTGAACTGTGCAACCATGTGCTCAGTTGGAGCGAACAAGTCAACCTTTGCATATCAGTTTCCCAATGTATTAGATAAAAATAACAATCCTGGAGTAATTTATCGTGGTATTGTTGTTTGGAATACGTGCCTCAGGAAGAGACAAAAGAGGCCTCAGCAGTAGCTGCATTTTGAGCCAGTACATTAGATGACCTGATTTAATTACTACCTACTTTGGAGCAGGGGAAGATACCCCACTGCCTAAAATCCCAGGAAACTGCAAGCACCAACTTACTGCTAAAATCAGGTACTGCTCAGAGGCACCAGATGCGTGGACACTTGCAAGACACCGCCTTTTTGCAAAGAAAGGATAATTCGAGCAGATAGGATAGAGAAGGGAAGGAGAGACCACATCCCTACTTTGTAGGAGCAGATTTCAAGAGCAGCCTGCTCAGTAACTTGTCTGAGATCATTCAAGAGGTCTGTGGCCATGCCAAAAGCTGAACTCATGTCCGTTTGGTCCCTGTCTAGTAAGATAAGACAAGTCGTTCTGTGAAAAAGTCCAATGGGTGAAGACAGCTATGTAAAAGCAAGGCATTTGTAGTTTCGCCTGTTATTTGCAACCCCCTTAGTCTTGTGATTTATTATGATTCTTGTTTTGCAGACCCAATGTCTTCTGGCCAATACAGATTTAAACATTTGGAGCCATATGCAAGTCACACCCTATTTCTGAAACATTTGTGATCACAAAGCCTAAGCTGTCTTCTTACATGCATGTGAGTGTGCGTGCTTTTGGCAAACGGAGAGCTGGGAAGACAACAACCACCTACAGCTGGAGACCCAAGGGAATTCTCAAACTTGGTTTCTGGAAACAAGGGCAAAAAAACCTTTGAATCATATGAATGTGGCAAAAAATCAGAGAAAAATTAAAGCTAATAGAGGAGAGAAAGTAGGACTGAAGGTAACTGGAAAAGTGAAATCCCAAGAGATGTGACTGATGGAGGATAGAGGAAGGCGATCTTCTAAGCTGTCTTGTGCATCCTTCTCCTACTGCAGGAACAGTTAGCTATTCCTGTGCTCTGCAAAGCCTTCTGTATGAGGGCCAGCACCCAATTACTACAGGTGTCTATATGGCTGCATTAATTTCCTCCAGTAGTACGCTAGTTTAGGACTGAATACCTGGTGGTGTGAAAGCCAGAGATGACTTGCAGGATGTGTCTGCTGATCTCCAACCCTTTTGAAGGTTTCCTTATGCACATGCCCAAATGTTTACTTCAACAAGCTGTTAACGGCACACCCCTGTGAGCCCAGCAAGCCGCACGGCTTGCCAGAAACGCGAGGGAATTGGTAAAGCCTTGTACTATCGTAGAATGTACAAGGTTTGGTTCCTTCTGGTGAGAAATTAGAAAGGGAAAAGGAGGACAAGTAGCAATACCAAGAGACTGGTGCTGGATCCAGGGCAAATACTAAGCATTCATGTTAGACTCCTCTGTTCGGATGCGAACGGGGAATCCGAGTGCTGTAACCTATCCAGCTCTTTTGCACCTTACTCGGCCAAGCTGAGCAGCATTCCCAGCTGTGACACATGGATCATTATGGTATGTTGCCATGGTTGATTTCACAATTAAAAACAAATACAGCTTATGCTGCAGCCGATGTTATAAAAATAAATGGAGCTACTTTGCATAACAGCATAATTTGGGCCTAATTGCCAGCTGGTCTGTTAAACCATAAATGAAAACAAACAGGGCTATAAATTAAATTATTAGAATGATATTATGGCTTGGGGAGGTATTACACCATGAGAACTTATTTTGAGGATCACATTGTAAACAGAGCAAACCCTATCAGAGCAGAGGCTAAGCAGCCCCCTGCTCCAATCATCTTTCTCATAACCCTGGGGATCATTCAAACAGTTCGTCATCATCTTCTTTCCACTTGAGATCATCAGTGCATCCTCTCTACAGGAGAACACCATGAAAGACAGACATTAGTTTTCAGTGTGAAGAGATGCAGCAAATGAAATCACATGGAAAGACACAGATACAGAAAAGGAAGATATATTTTTATATCTTTACTAATTTCTTAAAGAGGGACTTGGGGTTGGGAGTGGCACTGGACCCAGAGTTTTCCTGGAAACTTTACCTTATGCTAAAACATGATCCATCATTAAAGCCAATTTAAATTTTCAGCATTCTTATTTCTGCCTTGCTGTTTTCTGCTGGTATTGTTCACTTTTGGGTGAACAATTGGACTTACAGAGACAGTCAGAGTGTACCCATACAACATAGTGCTGGCAAACCAAAGAATGATGCTGAGCATCACCTCTATAGCACCTTGTCTATAAGTTATTTGCCTACACACACAGACACAGGACACACTGGAGTGCTATTAGGATGCGAGCTTAGCCTCTGCTATTAGTGTAAATTCAACTTTCTGTAAATATATCTTAAAGCTTGATATATGCCAAGCTTTTCCGTTTCTACCTGGCTCTTTCCCTCTTATTCTCCCTTCAGGATGAGCTTTCCTGAGTATTTCTATTAGAAGCAATAAAGCTAGTGAAGAAGAAAAGCCTGTCCTGTCAGGCAGCTGTTAAAAATGAACTTATTCGGGGCAATAACAAATTCAGGGCAAGAGCTGTTGAAAACAAAGCATAAAACATCTGTTGAAATGTAACAGTAGAGATAAAAGTTCATAGGCCACAGGTGTGCCCACAGATGTCCTACATACATCTCCCTGCTGATGTATTTTTACTTGCAAATGCTGTGATAAGAAGGACAGGGAAAAGCCAACCCAACGGAAAGTCAGCGGGTTAGAAATGCTCAGCAGCATGAGCTAAATCTTTAACAAACTCCCATCCTTCCAATGGCTCCACATTGGTTTTGACAAGATAGCTTACCCTCATTTGAGTATGTAATTCAAATATGTAACATGAACTGAAACAAGCAACAACCCAAGGGTCCTTAGGATCCTCAAGGGAGTTGGTAAACCTGAGGTAACGGCCGTTGTCGTACTGGAGAGGATTTTCCAGTTCTACAATTGAGGATAGTATTACAACGCAGTTGGCAGGGTATTGTTCTGCCAGGACACGTGTCATGAATAGACGTCTGAAGCGCCTATTAAACACATGTGTTGTATTAGCGGTAATAATCGAACTTCCCTTGATGACATTAGACACAAGGGCAGGTTCAGGATCTGGCTTTGCCATTTCCTGAAGTCTCTTTAACGGTTAGGGTAGCAATTGGATGGGGAAACAGATTTCAGCCAAAGGGATTCAGAGCAAAAGGGGAAAAAAATCACAAATATTTGATGCTGCTCTGATGGTATCAATCAGCAGTGAGCTGTCTTTCATTTCATGGCCATTGCATTTGCTCAGCCTGTTCACTTATATGATGTTTTGCATTTTTTGTACCGCCTTTCATTGGAAAATTTCAAATCCCTTCCAAACAGTAAGTCAAATGTTGTGTTATTTACATTAACAATAGCTGGGCCTTTGGCTGAACGTGGACCACAGGGTTTGGCCCACTGAGTCTCCCATAAGGCATATCTAGGGAGCTCTTTGCTAGTGCAGGTGAATTACCTCTGAGATGGAGTGCAATGGCAGTTCAGCAGTGCACAGGAACGTTAAATAATGTTTTGGAAGGAGACGTCGGTAATACCAGATTTAGCTCATAACGTTGAGGGGAGGTTTAGATAATTTAGGCCAAAGCTGGAATTTAGCCAGACTACCCTGCTCTTCGGCAGGCACAGATGCGCAGGGCTCCTGTTTCACGTGCACCTCCAGCAACACGATGCCCTAATCCTCAACCTGGGTGTTAACTCAGAAAACTACCTGGCAAATCACCCGCACCTTCTGCCCACATGCAATCTGCTGAGAGTGCTTCTCCGTGGCATTGCTCCCTTCTCCTTCCCCTCCCCTGGCCAGGCTCTCAGCCCGAGGCCGAAGATAAAATAAAAAGCTTCTCTAAACACAGAAGTAGCCCTCCCCTAACACCCCAAGCTCTTTATTTCCCTCTAGAAATTTCCACAAGTCTCAATGATTCCTGATTTTGGCTCCACCGAGGAGCAGGAATGTGAGGCTGCGATCACTGCCATTGTGGAAATGATAGCAGGCAAAGACCTGCTGGCTTTCAGAGCAGATTGTTATTGCAGTAAGTTACGCTGTGCTAACAGAACCCACTTTGTCAGGCAGCCACAGGGTTGGCAGCCTCTTCCCCCTGTTTGTCCTGTGCCAAGCCAAGGGGCAGCCTGCGGAGATAGGCCATTTGATTTACTTCACAGTTATTTCTTGCAGGATGAAGGAAAACTAGAGAAAGGAAATTAAAAGCAGACTTGGATCACTGAGTCAGCACAGACACACATGCTTGCTGCCTGCTGGGTCATTGGTTGGCACTGGCAGAGCTCCACTGGGTGGAAGTTTATAGACTGCATTATAAAGCCTTTTGCCTGGAGTGGTTATCACGAGAAATGCAGGAGCAAATGAATCCAGGCAGGATGGGAAGAATGCTGTGAGGATTAAGGAGCCCTTTGTGTCACCTTTTAACTACTGCTTGTTATTTATAACAAAGGAAAATATGTGGGGCCAGAACCTGGTGTAAATCAGCGTAACTTCCCTCGCCTTCCCCTGCTATCTGCAAGTGTTAAACAAGCAGCCCTGCTCACCCAGGCTGTTATTTTATGCACCGGCATCTTGTCAGCCTTGCATTTCACATCCCCTCTGCAGGGCGGGGGACCGGCTCCCCAAAGCCTGGGTGAGGAGCACGGTCCACGGGAGGGTGTCTCTCCCTGCCGAAAGAATGACAACTTTGTGGACGACGGATTCCACACGCAAACTGCTGTCTGGTGTCCAGTGTGCGGAGCCAGCTGAGCATCTTCCAGGGCAGCAAGGTTTAAGGACTGGGTTTTAAAGAACATTTTGTATGAGCAGAGTAGCAGGAGGAGGGAGGCGGTGGTAGTTTATTTAATGTATACCAAATGTATGCCTGACATAGCAATATCACCACTCCACGTCCTTTCCCCACAGTCCCCCCCACTGCTTTTTCCTTTTTCCCTTAAGCAACAGATCTTCCTGGAGTCGGTTAAACAGAGTATTGAACAACTGGTACTCGCTGTGTTTTCTCTTTGCTTAGAGCTACATCCATCTGCCTGGACATGATCTAATCTCCTTGTTTTCAGGACTTCCAGGCAACAAAGTTTTCCTGTGGATCAATACTATATGTATGTGAGTCTTTTTGAGACCTGTTTTACTTAGACCAGGAAGCGTTCCCACATTTGTACTAGGCACTTTCTTAAGAGACATATTGCCATTCACGTTTGTTTTCTGTTCTCTTTGGCTGCCTCTCATTGCTTTCCTCCAGAGCTGCGCGTCAGCGGTTCTGGCAGAAGTGGATAACTAATGACTTTAGAAGGTCCTATTTCATGTAAAGTTTATCTCCTTCTGACTGACAGATAAGTGGACCCTTTCCAAAAGCTTCAGGTTAGTCTCCCTGGTTCCTGGTGTCCTCTTATGTCAGACACAAGATTTATTCTCCTGCCAATACCCAGAAGGTTTGAATCACAGAATACGCCTGTCATGCTTTGCCTCTCCATCAGCTTTGATGGGCATATAGGATATTAAAGGGACACTTTCTTCCTTGGAAAAAAAAGGGACTTTATTTTAACATGTTTGCTCCTCACTTAAAGTGGCATCCGTGAGAGGGGAGCAAGAGAAATAAAGGTGGAAAGAAGTGAAAGAAAGATGCAGAAAGCTTGAGAAAAATTAAAGGCAAAGAAAATTAATAAAGGGTTAATAAATGTGACTAAAAAGAGGGAAAATAGTTGGAGATCTTGAAATATCCCATGGAAGAACTACAGATGTCAAACCCTGCTGATGAGAAGAGATTTAAAATTGTGACCATCCCGTGAAGGAAAGGAAACCCCTCAGCTCAGTGAGCTGCAGATGAGTTTGGGGAATATAGAAGAACATACAGAGTGGAGGTGACCTCAAAAGGATCTATGTGATATGAAACGTTTGTGCCTGTGGTGATCCTGCTGCTGATGTCAGCTGCCAGGCTCGGGTCTGCTCTCCTCAGACGGCTCAGGAAGGAGAGAGAACTCATGCAAGTCCCAGAAGACCGAAGTCTGCAAAATGTCAGCGTGTGGGGCTGCTCCCAGAGCGGGAGAGCAAATTGAAGAATAAGAAGTGTAAGTCCTCTCCTCGTCATTCAGCCACTGTGAGTTTCACAGACCAGCAGCTATAAACACAGAGAATAACCTAAAGACACCGAGTGCTCGCTTCAGTGTCGACTCAGAAGAAACCCAGAAAAATCTGCTGTTCCTAAAGCACCCCTTCTAAGGGTAACACAATAAAACAAGATAAAGGAGAGAGCCAAGACAAACAGAACATGCCTACTTTCAACATTTATTCATATATATTTTTTTAGAAAAAGAAAATACAGACTAAGCACATAAATGGACAAGACTTACTTAGCTAAGTCATTTTTTTCCCTCCCATGCACCACTTTGGAAAATAAATAGTTTTAAAAAATTTAGGTTTTTTTTTCTTTTTTAAATCCAAGGCCCGTATGTACAGTAACAGCAAACCTTTAAGAGCTACATTTTTTCCTTTTTTTCCTGCTGTAATTATGGTCTCATTAAGATTCCAATATAAAATAGTCAAGAAAACCTTTTTTTTCTTCTTTTTTTTTAGAGAAAACAGAAGTGCCCACAGTGTCTCTCTACATGTTACGCTTTTAAAATATTTGCATTTGAAATTCCTCACTGCAAATAATTCCAAGCCAAATGTAAATATAACACTTAGATTACTCCCAGAAGAACATTCTTTTGACCATTAATCCCCCCAATTCGGAATCAAATTTTTCCCTCTCTCTCCTCTTTTTTTTATTTTTTTCCCCAGGACTGTAATTTCACTGTATTGACTGGATCCTGCAATTTGACAGGCAATGTGTGCTAGAAAAAAAATATATATCTTAGAACCCACTGGAGCTCACTTTGTCTCCTCTGCTTGCTTTTTGTCAGCCTCCCTGTCAACTCTTGCTGCTCTTACACAGCCCATGGGGGAAGAGGTCTGTTTGTTATGACAGAATGACTGGGATGAGGTTCTTGGCAGGATGTTGAGTGGATTATGAGCTTCCAGGCATGAGAGACAAGGTGCATTAACATGCTGAGCTCTAGCAAGGAAGCAGAGCACAACTCTGAGCTATAAGCAGGTAGGAACATTATCACTCTTGCTTCTCACCTACGTTTTCCTAGAATAGAGATATAAAAGGCAAGAGGAACCATCCAAACCCTCTAGGCAAACCTCCTGCAGAATACAGGCCGAAGGATTTCACCCAAGAATTTCTGTTTGAGCAAATCTTTTAAAAGCAGACCAAATCCTGCAGTAAGAACACCATGTGTTGGAGCTTCCACCATCTTCCTAGTTAATTTGTGCCAACATTACTCCTCTTCACCTTTCAAAATGAATGTGTTGTGATAGGCTGCTCCCAGTGAACCTCCTGGAGATGATGGCAACTAGGCTCCTAGCTCAGGTGGGATGAATCCATGCCTGTGTGTTTCTCTGAGCAAGAATCAGTAAGAAAGGGTTTTGTCTCCTCCTTCTGCAGTCAGCTTCCAGCTTTGCATCCCCCTGGCCAGCACTCATGCAGGCTAAGAAGAAATGAAGCTAACCCCTAGTTCTTTTGTGGCTCTCTCTCTCAGGCGTGATGCACTTGCACGTTAAAATGTTGAATATGATCTTCTCTTCTACTCTTCTCCAGTGAATAAAACAAACAAAAAAGAGATAGAGTAGTGATGATGACAGCACCTAGCGCACTGCAGAGATACCTCGAGGCAAGGGTGAGCCATTGTTCAATGTATGTTATCAACCGTCTCAGCTGTCATGTCACTGCACTTTCTAAGGTGCAAGAAAAGTTTTCTCTGACATTTGAGATGAGAATCAATACAAAATTAGCTGTCTGGATCTTTTATTTGGGTTATTTTTCCCTTTTCCTTTTTTCCCCCAATTGTATTTCATCTTGTATGACCATTTCATAAGCACATAGAATGAATTGGTTTTCAGAGCCACCATATCCAGAAGCTCCATGAAAAGATCACCTTATAAAATCATAATACAGTCTGTGACTGAGCCAGGAGGTAACAGAGAGCTAGTAACTTTGCTATGGTACCCAAAGGCTGCCAATATGATAATTTACCTCAACGTTTTTGACAGTTTTCCTCCCCTTCCCTAAAACCATCCAAACTGCAGCTCCAGGACAAGCCCTGCCATTCCTCAGTGTGACTATGGTAGACATGCGTGTGCATGTGTCCACATCACTCTTCATAAAATCTTACTTTTTGGACTCATTGGCCACTTTGAACCTGATCTTTCAGAAGAGCGGTGGCTCCTATGGATATTATGAAAACAGTAATTGAGAGACACCCTGTTCTCGGTGAGAGAAAACACTGGTTTTAGCTTGGCTAATAGAGGCTTACAAAGCCGACAGACCGCAAGATATAAAAACGACTGTGCTGGATCCCATCACGGGCTCCTCTAAGCCACAAGCCATCATGGATGGAAGAAAGAATATAAGCAACATGGCAACTATAGAGCAACTATATCCACTTGTATATCCTTCTGGCACAGCAGATGGGGAACGAGCTTTTGTTTGCTCTACTCTTTTTTGCAAAAGAGTTGTTTGACCTGAGATCTGGAGCTGTCTCAGCCGTGCTAGGACAGGGTCGGTCAGAAAACTGGGACACACTCTCCCACTCAAATGATGGCGATGCCGAGGGGAGTTCGGTTGCTGAATTTGAAGCTGGGTCTGTTATTGGTGGAGAGAAATGAAAGACCTGATCCAGAGACTTCTACGCAACGTGTTTATTAGTATTTGCGTAGTGTTTTGGTCATAGCCCTGTCCAGCGGGGGATTTGAATATTTGAACAGAGCACTTACCCAAACAGCAGCTGGCTCCTATAGCCAGCAGCGTCAGAGACTTACAGACAATGCACTTCTATGCTACACTGCCATGCATTTGCAGGCCTTCCTCTTCCAGCCCCCCTCCCCTCCCACCCCTCAGGAAGATGGTTTATGAACTGTGTACAAATGTTTTCATTCAATGGGAGGAATGTTGTTTTCCTAAAATCAGGAATTAGGACTGGGGCTCATTTCAGGAATTAAGGTGTTAAGCCTCAGGAATCCAGCTGCAAAGACACAGCATCCAAGGTACAGAAATGCCAACCGGCAGGAATCTGGGTGCGGAGACTGTGCAATGTTAATTAGCTTGCTTTTTTTTTTTTAAAGATAGGTTTGTCCTGGTTAGTGGAAGGCATTTTGTGCACTCTTCTTGAAGCAGCACTTGGAAAAAGGCCCTGGGGGACTTCTTCCCCAACCTTGTATTCATTGGAAGCAATTCGGTTGTATCATCCTACTTTATCCATGGTTTTTTCCCTTGTGGGAATTGAGTGTGGTGGTGTTGGCACACAGCTGCCTCCCACCACTGTGCCTGGGGTGGAATGCAGGGAGCACAGACAGATCATCCCAGGAATGCAGTGGGTGTTTCCTTGGGTCTTGTTTCTATGTTTTAATTGCTTTAAAAATAATAGCAATCATGATTAAAAAAAAAAAAAAGAAAAGATAAAAAGTTGTGAAGTGAAGGGGAAATTAATTTGTAACACAATGGAGCAGATTGCATTGCCTTGAGCTAGGCAAAGTGAGTCCTGGAGTAGCTTTCTCCACCTCCCCTGCTTTGCATTTGGCCTGATGTGTATCTCCCAACTGAACCTACACATCTCTGCTGACAAACCTCAGTCTTAACCTGCATCTCCCACCCTTGCTCTGATTACGGACTACTTGATGACAGGCTGATGCATCTTCAGCCTGGACCTGTTGTTTCAGACTGACACGGCATTGCTAACGTGGTTCAGTCCTGAACTATGCACAGCTTCCTCTGTCACTGATTTCCATTAATAGAAGCTGTCAGTCAGGATTTTAATCTCTCCATCTATGACGCATTTTGCATAAAACAAATAAAAAGAGAATAAACATCTTTATGAGCATTCTTGTTTGTTTGTTTTTCTTTCAGGCCTCCACTGTACCACAAACTATTCATTAAAATGAATTCCAGCAGACAAATAATCAGCTAAACTCAGGAGCACAATCTAAACACATTTTAAAAAGCATCAAAGCCAGCACTGCTAAATCAGACAACCATTTCTCTGAAATACTGCTCAGTCAGGATTTTACACTGTTTGTTTTCTTTATGAAAAGGAAACATATCAGCCTTTGTCCTTGACATGAGGGGAGATAGCATCTCAGGAGACTCCCTGAACCAGAGAGAAATCAAAGCCATTTGATTGGGCTCTTGTTTGGAGACACTAATTTCTGCATTGCATTTCAGATACAATTGCAACATTTGCCATGGAAAGCCGCTTGGAAAAGATAAACTTCACAGTTTCCCCACCACTACAAAATGTATTTACTTATTGTCGGCAGCAAAGATTACCCCTGTACACAGAGTCCAAAACATTCTCTCCAGCTTTGACCTCCCACCCCCAGCTGGGGCTTTCCCTTTACCCCACCATCTGTGCAGCTGGGCTTTCTGCTCAACTGACCCTTTTCCTTTGCTTTGTATATTTTCTTCTGGATCCCTAGCAGTTGCACTGAGATGGAATCTAAGGGTGGCCCAGTCAAATTTGCTCTGTTGACTTCTTCAAGAGATCCGCAAAGGGTGAGAGGATTGGTCAGAATGAAATGAAATGAAGTGAAGAAAAGTAGAACTTAAGGCAACCACCAAGAAAAAAATTTTGTGAGCACTAGGATTTATGTAGCATAAAGAATAATTTGAAAGCAGAGACAGTAGATATCACTCAGAATTTACTGCAAGGCCAATTGTGGGATCACCTTATCCAACATCATGCTATGAGGACCACATGTCCCAGGCCAGCCCTACACTGAGCACAGCACATGTACTAAGCTTGAAGCACAACCAGAATCCCAGCAAAGCTGATAGGTCTTGTGGAAACGCTTGAAATAAAGCAGGTGTATGAACACTTTGCTGGAGCAAGGTCATCAGGTTGGTCCCTGAAGGCTTCATCAAAGCCCACTGCTCTCTAGGGAAGTTTGGCTCTAGATGTCAATTAGTGGAACAAGGATAAGCAACTACATAAATAAAACTCGTTGTGGTCAGACAACCTCCCTGTCCAGTGCAGTGCAGTTACCTCTGTAGTAAGAAAGCCTTCTGCATTTATGTCCTGTAGCCTTAGAGTTCATTGCCAAAATTTTCCTTTCCAAAATAATTTTGAAGCAGGAGGCTGTGAGTTATGGCAGGAGGGCAGCAGGTAAGCTGTCCCGGTACTCCCTAGCAGCTAAGCCTTGGCCAGACAGAGGAGGTGTTTTGCAGGTGGCAGCAGTGGGGAATATGGAGCTGGCTTTTGATGGACACGGAGAGCTGGAAACCTAAGCTGTCAATCAGACCTTCCAAAGTCTTGAAACATCTCTCCCCCAGCATGACCCTTTCCCCCTGCATCTTTAGCAGTGAGGAGAAGGCCATGAAACTTTAAGGCCCAGGATTCCCCTGGGAGAAAGGTGGGAGAGAGCTTGCTAGTTTTATCATCACCCCAAGCAAAGGCTGGTGGACAGAAGGAGGCTCCTCACTGGGGGAGCAGAGACTGTAAATCCAGTCCGTTTCCAGAGTTTACTCAACAGTGCAAACAAAAATAAACGGGTGTCAGCTCGCCTGCTTAAAGAGGCCATGAAAGGTGACACTGTGTCACTAATCCCTTGTTGCCATTCATTAAATACATCCTCTAGGCTGTTAATCTTCACACCTTCCTTTGGGGGCCACCAGGCAACAAGCTGGGAGGTCTTGACCATGGCAGAGGATGGCAGGAGATGCCTAAGGTCAGCCTGAATAAGCAAAAACAAGAGCACTGGAACTGTAATAAGATCATGTGTGAAGAATGCATGCTAAATATGATCAAATTAGCTGTGTTATGAGAAGCAACTAGCAGACCAGCAAAGTCGACAGAGGATATCCCAGAATGCCCAGAGAAACTTGATAAGCCCACATCGCCACTGTTTCCCAGATGTGGTACTTCTATCAAAGCATGATAACACATGTCCTTGGCCATGCTGGGGACAACAGCAAAGGTGGGGAAACTTTTGGGGCTAGTGAGAGGCACGTTCACAATGAGAGTGGACCTCTCTGGCCTGCCCACAACATAAAACATCCAAAGAAACAAATGTGGATTGACTTCCCACAAAAAGCAGACTAGCCGGAGGAAGGACTGACATTTCAAGGCTGTATCCCAGACAACCCTGCATCTACAGACCGGCCAGGCTGCCCCAGGATGACAGGACAAGAGTGGACACAGGGACCTCCTATGCCCTTCCAGGGCAGGACAAAGGCACTCTTCACCTTCCCTGAGGTTACATCTGGATCGGAATTACTCTCACGTGTATCGTTTTTTCCATAGCAAATCTGTTGGCAGACCTTTCTTATTTGTATCAAATCAGAAATGCAGTAGAGCGATCACATCCCATGGCAATAAAACAAGCAAGGGCTGCCTGCAACGCAACCTAGGATGGGATGAGTCAGTCAAACCCAGAAGCCTGGGCAGAGTGCCGACCTTTAGCGGCCAGACAGGATTAGAAAAGGTGATGGTGTGTGTTGCATACTGAGATACTGCACAAAACTGGTCTTAGCAGCTTTCCAGGTTGGGACCTCTATGGGCCGTGCCTTTTTGTAGATCCTTGGTGCCGTATGTGGCTGCATGTGCTATTTTTTTCCTCACTGGGCTGTTCATCCAAACAAACATGTTGCAGATATTCACTGCAAATGTGTGTTGTTCTGGACTAAGCTAATCTGGTTTATGTAAAGTCAACAAACAAGTAGAAAGTAGGATTTGGGAGCCTGGGTGCTGTGGTGGCCTGCCCATGGGATACTTGTGCCAAGCTCTCGGGAATGTAATGCATGTCAGGCAGGATGAAACGGCCTTTATTCACGCATCAGCTTATCAACCCCCTTCTCCCTCCTGACCTGCTCTAAATATAGGTCTCTGGGCCTTTCCTGGGCTTGTGCATGGAAAGGAGGTGAATATTTGGGACTACAAAGTTTCTTCCTTTAGTAGATAACTTTAGTAACATGTCTGCAGCGAGGTTCAAAAGGATGACAGCAAATCTGCAAGGCATGATACTCAGCTCAAATTCCTTTCAGTGTTGCATCACCATATAATTCTCTACAGGTGCTGTTGTTATTATTGTTTCATGATAAATAATCCAAACAAATAGACATTTTGTTATAAAAATATCTCATTGGCACATATATCTACTTATTATTCACTGGTTTTCTGCGCTACTGTTGAAATACAGCAGCTTTTTAGTATGCAATAACACTGCCCTTGTCTGGAAATGAGAGCTCAGGCTTCACTGCTGGATACACAGAAAATAAGAATGACACCTGGCAAGAAAGAAGTAATTCAGCCTGTCTTGTCAGCCAGCCATGAGTCTGTGCATATTTTCTCATTTTTCCTTAGATAGACTGAGGTGTCAGGGTGACTTTGTTGGGTGAGAGACAGATGAACAAACTCTTGACTCCCTGCCCCTTTGTGTCGTGTGGAATCACGCTCCTCTGAAAAAGCTGCCATAGTATCCTTGAACTAAAAGGAAATCTCTTGTTTGGCTCAAAATGATGACAGCCAAAAAAGAATTGGCACAGAAGAAAAACACACCTTTTTTTTGTCACATTAAATTGACAGGAAATAAGATGGTTAGAAGAATTAGCTTATAGAGACCAAGCTGCACAAGGGAGAGATGGACAGAGAGGCCACTGCAGCTGGCGGTGGCTCAGAGTGACCCTGTGATGAAAGATGGGGAACTTTGCCTGCAGTATTCAGCATCATTTCAACATGGGAATGAAAGAGCATCTCCTCCTCTCCTTTCTCCAAGTAGGAGGCAGAGCTGGGACACAGACCCCACAAGCCCTCCTTTAGAGGCAGAAGCTGCTTGGCCAGAGGGCAATGTAGCTGCTAGGTTTTGCACACCAGGGCGTGTTTGTCCATGTGCTTTGCCACCAAAATGTATTTGTGTTCATTTTAACAAAAAAACCCCAACACACAAGCCCCATCCTCAGAAACCAACGATCCTGTTGCATGCAGCCCTATTTACTATTTATCTTTGCTAAGAACATATGGTTCCACTTTCTTAGGCTGTTGGTCTCCAGGGTTAATGACATATGACCATATGGCCCAGAGCAAAGAGTGATGGGACCAACATGCAGGACAATTAATCTGGGGGAAAAAAAAAAGAAAAAAAGAAATACTGAAATGCTCCCCTTTACACATAAAATGTCAGATCCTTGGGCTGACATCTAGACAGATGTTGTTAACATCTGGGAAGATGTTAAGTGTAGGCTTTCTTTTTCCTTTTTACATTTAAATGTTCCAAATGTAAATATTATACATAAAAACATTTATAAATGATACTGTCTTTTTTACCCTGCTGAGGCCATGGTTGTCTCCACACCACTTACATCTCGGCTTTTAAAGGTTTTCCAGTGACATACTCTCAATGTGTCCAGTGACAAATGATGTAACGTGTTATTAGACCATTGGTGCTGTTTCAGTGGAGCCCTGGGTTTCATTAAAGTTAGCACGCAACATTTCTTTCTAACTAGCTCTGCAGAACAACAACACCTCCATACACACAAAGTGATGTGAAGTCACTTTTAGGTATTAACAAACTGATAAAAGCAAATAGCCAGAAGTGTCTTTCATACCATCCTTTTCTCATATGCCCTCTCTGGGGACTTCAGCCTTTCTGTTAGCAGGGGAATAGGCACCCCTGGGAGATATTTCACAAACGAGCACCAACCACAGGGTAGAGGCCAAGCTGGAAGCTCTGAGGGGCTTGAGGGAATCTGTCCAGGTCAGACCTAGAGCCCTGGACTTGCCCATTGCTCTGTGCTTCCAGGAACCCGGCTCATTAAACATCTTGGTGGATTTATATGAGCCATGAGCAAAATGGGCTCAAATACTGGTTCTGCGCAAGCTGCCTTGCTCTGTAAAATCAAGCCTTCATCCTGCAAATGCTTTGTTTGCTGTTCATTTTTAAGTATATAGGACCGACTCTGACAGAAACGGTTGTTCTACTGGTGTCACTTAAAGGAAAGATTTTCTTTAACAGTATATGGCCATATTTTTATACTCGTGACACTAAGGGCAGATACAGTTTTGCTGAAAGAAGAGTGCTTTTTTGAGGACTGCTTATTTTGTTTGGGGCACTAATATAAACTGTGCTGGCAAATCCTTTCTCCTGTAGGCAAAGGTTAAGTAGTCCATTGATTTAATTGGCTTAAAGTTAAGTAGGTGTCTACAAGATTAGAGCCCGAGAGCAGACCTTCATTTCAAGCTGGCTTCCTTCTTCCTCTGACATCACAAAAATGCTGTGTGATTTTTTTTCCCCAGCTTTGAAACGTCAACATTATCTTTTGTCAACATCTCAAATGTTGGCAGAAAGATGCAAAGCAATGGTTCAACAATATTTTCAGCTCACTATTGCTTCATTGCTCATACAGCTTCACCAACTCTTTGCAAACAGCAGAAGTCACATTTGTCCTGCACCAGGACCACATCTGAGTGAACAAACACAAGGAGAAGCTCAGCTCACTGGTTTAGTATTTTAAAGGCTGACATTCAAACTAAATTTTCAAACACATCATTTTTGTGCTGTTTGCACAGATCATATAGTATGAGTATACAGAGAACTCTGGGAAAATGTGAGACGTAAGATGGGCAGAGTGTCACTGGCTCTTTTGATATACTTCTTCCTGGAGGAACATCCACCATCCCCTGATTTTCAAGTGGCAAACACTGAAGGTTTGAGTAACCCTTTACTGTAAATAGCCTCCCAGCCCAGTGAGTTCCTTGGCATACTTATCATCTGTCTACCTGAATCAATTATGTTAGGAGTGTGACCACCACTGGGAGTCTCTGTAGCATGTGAGAAAAGACAGTACTTAAATGCTAGAAAGCACAAAAGGTCAAAACAGTAATCTGAATCCAAAAGATGAGGAAAAAAGACTTCAAAGTGTCTTCTGTGTAATTTCTACCAATTTGAGTCTGTGCCTCGCCACTGCCAGAATCAAAACCCTGCTGCTCACAGCATAGAGACAGTCATCTCAAGATACAGGGAACCAGTAATTTGAAGGTATCTGCTTCAAGTTGGAAGTAAATTCTTTTACAAAACCCCTCCTTCCTACTGTTTTTGGTAATTTTTTAATACTCTAGAAGCTTGTTGGATTATTTTATTACATATGTTTGTAATGCATACCTGGCTCTCTAGGGCATATATAATATTAATATGTTAGATTATATGATTAAATGTTTATTGAAGACATCTTAGTAACGTGTAATTTTCCACTGCAGCATGTTTGAAAGAGAAGGTTAGAATTACTTTACTGCTTCAAAGATCCACCCATGTTCTTCATCATCCTGTTCAGGATCAAAATACTGTATGAAGATACAGGTAGCTAGTAATCTCCTCCTTCCCTCCACAGTCAGTGCCCCTCTCTCCAAAGAGGAGGTCTCTTCATGGGGCTGAAAAACATGACATCAAAGCACACTACTGTTTCCCACTGAAAAGAGGGCACTTAAACACATCTACTTATGTTATAAACTCTTCAGAATGGGAAAAGAGTTTTCTCTGTTTTCCCAGCACCTGGCAGAAAGAAATTCCGGTTTTGGTTCTCCCTTAAGCGCTTTCAGTAAATATAACAAATAAAAAGATAAAATGGAGAGCTCTGGAAGAAAACATAGATTATGTTTTGATAGGTGTTTAGATGTTAAAAGTGCAGATAAATGCACATTTGTGTTTAGTCACAAATTGAAACAGGTTCCTAAGGATCTCCAGTGAATTTGTCCCTTAATTTCTGCTGCTATAATATAAATGTTATGAAATGTGCAAGAAAGCTTTGCATCAATGGGTAATTGCTGTGTACACACTTGAGAGTTTTTAACAACATTGCTCTTGATTCAGCTTGCTGAGTTATTATGAAAACCATTCTTCCCTGATGTGACTCAACACTCCTGCCATCTCTGGCTGGTTTTCGTGCCCTCAGCTGCAGCGCTGTGAGTTGATGTAAAGTGCAGAATGTGCTATGGGTACATTCGTGTTCGACAAAAATGGGCTTGGAACTGCCAGTGCTTTATGAGTGTAAAGTCACGTACATTGGGGTTTTAATGCCAAAAAGAATTAGAGCTTTAATTTAAAACTGCAGATCCCTTAATGTAGAAATTACCCATTAAACACGATAACACAACACAAAGCCCTGTTGGAATGAGTGTTGGATGTTTATGTAAACAGACTGAATCTGGGCAAGGGAACATCTGTAGGTTACGGCTGATGTCTGTGGGTGTGTGAAGGAGACGCACTTTTTTTCTTTCAGCTGGTACTTTGAGTGGTTCTGCTAATTGCTTATCTCATTTTCTAATCTGATTACCTCCGGCTTCAAACCCATCCACACTTTGCCTGTTGTGTATGTTTAGTAAAAGTGTTTTGAACTGTGAAAGGCCTGCAAAGTGCATACCCCTTACAGAAGACAGATTTATTTAAAAAAAAAGAATAAATAACTCCAGGGTTTGTCTTTTACCTGTTTCCTCAACTGATTATCTCAGAACAATCAGACTTCACAGCGCTTTCTTTGGAGCTGGCTTTGCCCTTACGGAGTTACAGGAGAATGCAAAATGAAAATGGTAGCATGTTGAAGCAGGCAGTGACTGCTCCAGACGGCTGAGGAGCTGTGCGCATGATTTCCCCACCTTCCCGGGCAAGGGAATTATAAATACGTGATTTAATAATAATATTAATAATATTAATAAATACATGGCCAACCATTTGACCAAATGGATCTCCCTGCAGAATGGAGAAAGCATTGGTGTTTTCTCATGACAGGACAGGAAAGTGATTTCTGAGCTGCCTGATCAGGGAAATGCCCTTTGCTAGTCACCTTCGTCTCCTTAATTAACACTGATGTGGGGGGTATGTGCTGGGTCAGTCGTGCTACACATGCTGGGTCCAAAGACACACTCTGGATCCTGAGTTTCATGTCAGAAGTAAAAAATACAACAACCCTTTAATATTTTATCAAAACAGTTATGAAGTGTTATTTTGAACAGAAATTGAAGTTTACTGTGAATATTTCAGAGGCATATAGTAGTCTGTGTGCATGGCACTGCAAAGGCAACTGAGAAGCTTAAAATCTAAATAGAAATGAAATGGGACTCTGCTTTACCCAAATAATAAATATTTAACTAAGACAGAAATAAACCGGTATCACAGTTCAGTGACTACAGCACTCTTGTGCATGGTAGACTCAAAAGCAAGTACTGCACAATTGAGGGGTTGCTGTCCTGACCATTACCAGGCTATTAGGCATTGCAGTCTTCTCCTGCACTTACTTTGTGATAACCCACTTCACAAATCTCAGTTTTTTCCTGATCTGAGATGAGACAATTCTTGGATCTCAAAATGGTTCACAGGTTGGGAAAAATCCAGCCAAAGTTATGACTGCTTGGTTACTCCAGGCTTAACACAAATGCCAGGACAGTTCCAGAATGGAATTTTATTTTGTCCTTTACCCACTGCATCTTCATTATTTTATCTCTAACATAACCAGCTGACCAGAAGAGAGCAGTCATTCTTCCATACTAGAGATTTAAGTTGGAATAAGTTTGGGTTCCTTTTGGAGCAGACATAAAAAGCTGAAGCACTGAGGGAGAAGTGAACTTAATGCTCTTCATGTTTATTTGACTTAAACAGGTCCACTTTGCCTGCATCAACTTAATGGTGCTTCAGAGGGGAAAAGAACGGGGAAGTCTATAGCAAAGAAAAGTCTGCCTTACTGAGCGATTTGTGTGACAGGCAGTTGTTGAATCAGACAAAATAAATTAACAAAAAATTAATTAGCTTGTATCATTTCTGTCAAAACTGACAACTCAAACATGGAGAAAAGATCATGTTTTTCCCTGGGGACCATTTTTTATTTTTTTTTACTCTCTGTCTGAGAGTGAACCTGAAGTCCGATAGCTATTTATAGGTTTTACATGGCCTATTGCTTCCTGTGCTGTGGGAGGGTTCAAGAGTGAAGCCATAAATGAATTCAATTTCCTTTTCTCCCTTTAGGACTGTGGATATGGACTCTCTGCTTATTTACATTCTGGCTGACAAGTTTTTCAACTGACTAAGCCATTTTTCTGTAATCCCCACTGGATCTTCGACATAGGTTTCCATCACAGAACGTCCTTTCAAAGCATTATGTCTTGGTTCTGGCCTAACTATATGTATGTGTGTGTGTGTGTATATATATATATTAGTACTTTCTCAAGAGAAGCATGAAATAACTCAGATGAATTTACTATGGCCATGAAGAATTCGTCTCAGAAAAAAAGCAAAATATCACTCAAAGCTAGAATTTATTAGCAAACACCAGAAAGAGTTCTACATATTTAAATCTTCTCCTTTAAAATCTATTTCCCACCTCCTGCCAAACTCAGATCAGACTGTAATTGTAGTGACAATAGTTATGTGGATGCCATAAATAGTGCAGTATCAACTTTATGTCCCGGAATCCAGTCCTACACTGCTATGGGTTGTCTTGCAGTGAAGATGTACCTTATGGTGTAGCTACTATAAACAGGGCTGGCACTGTCAAAGAGTAAAGGAAGGTATTATGGTTGGAGCAACTGCTCACTGGATGTTAGCTTAGTAATGATTTTGGGTTTTGAAAGCAGCTACTAATTGCTTTAATTAAGCAATTATCCATAAGATCAAATAAATAGCAAATAATAAATCTTGCAGCTTTGGAGTACTGTACATTTCAGATAAGCATCTACTGTGAAACATAATAGAGCTTCATTGTTATTATTAGTTTTAACTGATGACTTGGTGCGTACAAATCACAGCTACCTGAACTGTGCAAGACACAGGAGATGCAAGCTCCTTTCCCAGGTAAAGCAAGAAATAAAACTAAAGCCTCTTTTTATTTCTTGTTTTTACAAAGAAAACCTTGCCTTTGCTTAACATCTCTCAGGTGGGAGAAGCCTTTGTGTGGTGGGGGAAGGTCTGTCCCTTAGCCTCTGGGAGGTAGATGTTAGTGACTTCCCCTGTAACAGTGAACCAGTCAGCAGGGAAGACAAATTTCATTCATTATTTTTCCCTTTAGGGATTTTTGTGGTGTTGGGTACCTTTGGTAGCTCACATCCTCAGGCTAACATCTATTCACTCACATGTCTTGCAAGGAGTAATCAGGAAAGGATTCAACACTGGTTATGGAATGAGGGAGGAAGACAAAACACACGTGAGCGTTCCCTTGTAGAGCAAACTTCAGGAGCTTTAAGTAATGATATGCCCTGAAATGTTATAGTTATTATTTGTGGGTTGGTACAACTTCTGCATGCCTGCTGCAGTCCAGAGCCCCATGCTGAGCAAGTGCTGTGTGACAGAGGAGAGGGGAAAAAGGCACACTGCAGCTCACAGCCCTCACAGCCTAACTGTGAGCTGCAAGAAGGTCTAAAGAAGCTGAATTGCTCATCTCAGCAAGCTCTGCATAAACAGGACCCCATTTTGAAGCTCCTCATGCAGTATATGTGCAAATACCTGTTAGCCCGGCAATGGGTAGAAAGGCAGTGAAGTACCCACGCTGGCATGTGCCTTCCCCTTCATAAATGGAGATTTTCCTAAGACTCCCCTCAACATGTAGCTCAGAGAAAAGTGAAACCTGTTGCTTCTCTACCGCAGCAACAGAGGGAAGCTCTGCAGCCCAAAAGCGAGAAGGGAGCTCCTGCTGTCTCTCAGCAGTTAATGTCTGTGCTTGCCTTGAGCTAGTGCCCCACATCCTTTTTGGGGGACTCTGCCTGGCAGCACTGACCTCCTACCCACCCCTCCCCAGGTATGGAACTCACAGGGTCACAGAACAGGACTATCGCATTAAAGCTTAACTTAACTAATTCCACGCATCTTATTAAATAAACAAAAATCCATGAGCCCCGAGTGTTTCTTCTACCCCAGCATTGGATTCATTTCTGGATCTGAGCCACCAGCTTCCCAATCTGTTCAGGAGAGGCACAAAGGAGACTGTTTCCAAGTCAGTAACCAAGCAGTGATTTGTGACATGTCAGGAATATTTAGGGAAAAATGATGGTGCCAGCGACCCTAGAGAAGGGAAATTCATCTTTTGGTTGGGAAGCGGTAAATAACTCATGGAAACCTAACACAGTTTACCCTCCCGCCTTGGTTTCAGAGAGGTGCAGTCTACTCCAAGATGGAAGATTAGTAGCTTGCAACCGAAAGAATGTCACATAAAAAATAAAAGGAACAGACTACCAGGAGCAAAAATGATACTAAAACTAAGCACTGAACCACTTTCTCTCTGTCCTTCACTGAGAAATACTGAGTGAACATTTACTTAGCAATTAGGTTTTAATGGCAAAACTTTCAAGGCAGTGCTGGGCAGAAAGTCAAAATCTACATTTTAAGGAGATACTTTAAGTACCCTACAATGCGCAGGAGCCTGTATGGTTTTTCTTTCACCATAACACAGCACTTTGTCTTCCTACAAATGCACGTGGATGAAAAGAGATAAATGCAGAAGTCATTAGGTATCCCATATAGCTCATTTACTTAAACTTCTCAGTGGCCTTCTAGTATTACCCACCTGAACCCCAGATGGGTTTCAGAGAAGGATGGTGCAATGTAACTATAATAATGTTCAGCTCTAGAATTAAAAAAGGCCTTAAAAAGACTTTGAGATTAACTGTTTTCCTTAAGTGAAAGATTTGAGGGTAAACAAACAAGTAGACATTTTAAGAAAGAAAAAAAAAAGCAGCAATCAAAAGCACAGTTAATATTTGCATGTTTAAACCAATGTTTGAAAGATCCTCCTCTTGTGAAATTATTGCTTTTCCATAGTGATGATAATGTGCAATTTAGGAGGAGGTTAAATCTGCTTATTCTATGGCATGTTTTCTGGTAGAGCATCCAGACACCTGCAGCTGCTGCTGCTTTGCTCCTGATGTATTGTGCTTAGTTCACCTTCCTTCTGGGACTCTCCTGTGTGCCAAGAGCATCCATTTGCTCAAGAAGGGACTAACTCTCATCATTCGTTTGCAGAAAACCTTGCTCCTTGCAAGCTTAATGCAAATTTAAGAAGAACAAGGGCCAGTTCAGACTGGCTGGTCTCGTACTGCTCCCTGCATTGAGATAAGGACAAGACCTTGACCAGGGAAAGATGAGTTATTTCTAGAGAGATGAGTTGTGCAAAGAAAAGCAAGTAGTAAGAAGAACTGAGCATGAGCCAGAGAAGTCATTTTGTAATCCCATGTCTCAGTTACCCTTTGAAACAGGATTATTAACAAAAGACTAGCTTTGTACAGTGCTGAAATCTGGCAGTTTTAAGTGCTTAAAAGAACCACCTCTCACTACAAATAAATTGTTGATAAAAAAGAAAACAAGCTTTGAAGAGAGTGTGAAAAAAACCCCAGGATATAGAGACTGCATCACAAACTGCTCCACTGAACTCAAGCAGAGTGAGATGGCTGGAGGTTACCATTCTTGCCAATACAGCTTGTTTATTTTTGGTTTGCAGTAAATGCAGTATTAGAAAAGAAAGGGGGGGGGGAGGGAGAGGGAGGGTACGTTTCCATGAAAGCTTCCCCCATCCTTTTTTCTCCTTTCTCTAATGCTGCCCCTGATATATTAAGCTACATTCCAGCCAGCTTCAAGGACATGTTTCTGAATCCTATTCAAAATGCTGACAGCCACTGAATGTGTGAGAGGAAACATGCCCTCAGATGGACTGCATTTATTCGTCTCGTTATACCTTTAATCTGACATGTTTAGCAAAACCTCTGCAGTGACTGCTGAGAATGTTCCAAGAGAAGAAAGAAGGAGAAGCAAGATTCAGGTGTTGCCTCTGAAGGTCGTTGTAGAGTTGGTAGGGCAGACTCCAAACTCGACAAGAAGAAACTGGTTCAAACCAAGGAATGGGGCTCTCTGCTGATGCGGGGCTGGTGAGGCTGCCATGGTTTGGCTGCTGCCGACTTCAGGGAGTACTGCTGGTTTTGCTGATCTTTTACTGAAACGTTTTGCTATGTGGAACCACAAGGATGCCCATGTGTTCTTTCATATTCTTTAATGCAAACAATCATAGGTCTAAGCTTGTATCCATTCCACTGTTGAGGGTCACAGAGTCCAATTTACCTTGTGAATTGACCCAAATAGGACTTCAGTAGAACTACTTTGTGCAAATCATGAGCTAGACTCAAGGCAGATAAGACTTCAGGCAAATAAGGGCTTCTGCCCTTGTTCTGGACCGAAATTGCCCACTTATAAAAGAGATCTGCTGATTTACACCAGCAGAAGAAGGGCAATTTTCCAGTCCCAGTTTTAATACATCAGTGATCTCCTGCAAACAGCTGTATTTAATTTTTCTTTCCCTTTCCCTTTCCCTTTCTTTTCTTTTTCTTTTTCTTTTTCTCTTATTTCCTCCCCCCCCCCCCCCCCCCCCCCCTTCTTTCACTAGTTGGAACTAACTCAGTGTCTTTCCCTTTTTTTGTGATGAGAATACATATTTGCTCTGTCCTGGTAAAGTACTCATTATTTCTATTTCATTTACGTAAACATCAGTCAAGACTTATTCACCAGCCTTAAATGATGTTGACTTAATTTGGGATTAAATAGATTAAAAAATGACTCATCATGGTCTGAGGGATTTCTGAGGCTAAAATAATGCTGAGCAAAGAGGAGAAGTTTTAACAGTCTACTCAGTCCCCAATTTCTTTAAATCCTTCCTTTTTCTCCCAGCTGCTAAAATGGGAGGAGAGACTTCACTGTGGTGCTGAAACTTGGGTGATGGGAAAAAAAGATCACTTTGCAAAATACAAAGCTACTTTAATCACTGTGATAAGATTCTCCTTAAAAATGTTCAGTTTTGCCCTGATAGTCCTGCGCAGACATATTCATCGGCAAAGAGACCTTGAGCCATGTTATATTGTATTTGCTATCTTGAGCTCTTGTGGTTACAAAGTTCACATAGGACAGTCAGTGTGGACAGCCCAAGGATGAGCTGGTGCTCCGGGATGTTCAGAGGACAGTCAGACCCTCCTCTGTGCACTACTTTCCAGTCACTCAAGTCTGCTATATTACCCTTGTGTGTAGCCATTTTGGATCAGACTTTAGAAAGAGAAAAAAATACCTAACTCCTAAAAAATCAGGTGCCTAAATATTTTTAAAGACTGGCCTTTAAGTGCAAACAGCCCTGCTGAGACATGCCCTCTGTCTGGCTATGCACAGCATCTCTCACACCATTGTGCCCCTGCCTCAGGTGGCACAGTGAACTGGACACAGCTTCTCTGGGGACAGAAAAGGTCTGTGAAAGAGCCCGTCCTCTTGCCCATCATGTAACAGAGACCTTGCAGGGTCTGACCACGGAGAAGGAGAGGAACTGAAATCGCCTTGGCTTCCCCGCACACTTGGAGTCTGTCGTGATGAGAGCATTTGTCTCAGACTGCAGCCCTTTGAAGATGGAGCTATACACTGATCCCAGTGGCAAAACCTTCACAGGGGCTAGAATTTGGCATTAAAAGCCAAATCTACATTATCCAAGCGCAGTCACTTCAGTTTACAATGACGCACGGGCCTTAGATCTCCACTTTGCTCCTTTATACCAAGTAGAAAGAGCAAATCATAGGACACCCCATAATCCTTTGAGGCGCATCCAGCATTGGTTTTAGAGCCCTATGACTTAACTGCTAGCATTGCTTGCCACTCTCTATGTCTGGAATAAAAAGACAGACAGAAAAAAGCACCTTTGGAGCCTTTAAGACTAATTAAGAAGTGTATCAAAAGAAAAAAAAAAGAAAAAGAGAGAGAGAGATACATTTGGCTGACTGTGAATGAATCTTATAAAATGGAAATGGGAAACATGTGCAAACACTTTAAATATTTTTGCCCCTGCAAGATATTTGAAGACTTCCCTTGTAAAACAAATAGGGAACAAAATAAAACCAGGTTTCCTTCAGTCAGCACATAATCATTTTCATGTTAATTTTTATCTTGTTAACCCAAAAATCTATTAGAAGAAAATTATCTGCCTGAAATCTAGCTTGTGACTCATGCTAAGTGGTTCTGATATTTTGAGAAAATAAATCTTTACACTGTTTACACAAGTCTATCTGAAATTACAGTGTGTAAAAGAAATAATGGTTTTGAGTGACCATAGGTGACAAATGATCAGGCTTCTGATGTTATTCACATTGGCCTTGTCTACACTGGATTTTTTTTCTTTTCTTTTAATCCCTACTAGTTGTAACAATGGCAAACCACTACCAGAGCTAAATGCAAAACTAATTGAACTCACTCAACAGAAAAATAATCTTTGAGTTCACAGTGCTATGGATTATGCCCAGGTGCTGAACAAGGTTACATGATCAAATCCAATCATAATTACAATGGGCAGAAGAGCAATTTAGTAACACACAGGCCATACCCTTAATTGTGACAAGCCTCCCTGCTTATTATGCCAATTTATACTACCAAAGGAGTTAGCTTTTAGAAAAGATCATTTGCACATACAAGGCAAGATGTTTTTTAATTGAGTAGAGATTCTCAAAGATCAGTTTTGATTTGTAAGTGTCCAACAACCAATTCTTTAAGGGGACTGGCTTTATACAGAAAGCATGGAGTGCTGTTAGCCATGCAGTTCATGTGGAAGACACACCTGGTATGGGCATATTCCAGGGAAATCTTTACAACCAGGAAAGCACACCTTTTGTTTGCTCCAGTGTGCAGAAAAAGAAAAATAAGCTGACAGTGCAAGCCTGAATATTGGTCCCTCTAAATAAATACATTATGTTTACACCTATAAGTAGGCATTCTAGGATGGGGCAGTGCATTTTTGTGTGGATTCATTCTGGGTCTTAAGGGAGCCCTTCTGCCTGTGGAAAATCTGGGGAGTGAATATTGCCTGCAGTAGCTTTTAAATAGTTCCTTCACATTTGTTGCATGCCAAGTGTTTTCCCAAAAGGTATGTTCAATGTGTGATATAGTGAAATGAAACACACAGCGTTTTTAGTTCGCTCTGGCAATGGTAATTTATAGATCCTGGCCCAACACAGATACTGAGGATTGTTAGCGCAAGGGTAGCAACCTGTGCCAGGGATAGCAGGGTGTAAGGCAAGGGGTGGGGAGAAATGAGAGGCTCTAGGATACATCTGAGAGACCTAAGAGCCATCTCAGATACTTGGCTGGTAGAAGAAAGTGAAGTGCTGTTGGTATGTTAGTCTGTGAGTCACTCAAGCAAAGGCCCACACTACCAAATGACCAAGATGACTTGTAGTGAACACAGGTAGTAGGAGGTTGCATAGGTTGTCACCTTAATTCTTCATTTTCTAAACAGGCCTATTTATTATCATTATTGCTGCTATTACTGAAGAGTAAAAAAAGGAGAATTAAATTTTATGATTTAAACATTCCTGTTTCTTTTCACAGATCCCATCAGTCTCCAGACATTCCTCCTGCCATTCCCAAACACAGTACAATAATAATAATCCAACATCTGTGGCTAATCCTCCTAGCCAAAGACTATAATTAATTCTAACCCCTTTCTTCTGCTTGAATTTCAGCAGCATAAAATAATAGGTAGAAGGAGATGTTCAATATTGCGAAATCTGGATAAATACACGGAAGTTCTAACTAATTAATAAGAACAAGTGGTGTGTTCTGGCTAGACAACAACTTTTGGGGCAAAGAGAAGGAAACAAACTAGATGAAAACTGGGCAATTTTATTCCAGGCACTTTTTCTGCTTGCTGCAATATTGATTAATTAAAAGAGGAGCGAACATCTGAGATTTTCTTCCAAAGAATTTTAGTCAGTTGGCAATGTCTTCACTTAGGAGGGGCCAGCCCCAGCTGTACTATGACCAGATGAAATCACAGTCTGCTCTGGAGGATTGCATTGACCATCAGACTGTACTCTTACACAGAAAGAATTGAGCTGAAGTTTCTCATTACTCGATGAAAATGCTCAAAGAGCCCTCTCTTCACTTTGTTGCGCAGAAATCACTGTGCCATAAAAGAATTCCATAGATGGCCACTTTGGAGAACATCTTCTGCCAGCCGATGTAACAAGCTATTTCTGTCAACAGCTGATTTGAACCTTTCATATTCTACAATGAGTTGCTTTATTGCCTTAGCTCAGGCTATGGGAGGACAATAATTCAGTGGTTTATATTGAAGTTATTTCTGTAAAAGTTTCACTTAAATTCATAATGGGCAGCTTGAAAACACTGCTTTAGGTACTATGATTCCTGAAGAATGCACAGCATAAAATGAAAGACTGCAGGCAAAAGCTGCTTTTTAGCAGTTTTTTGTTATTTTGCAAATTTATTCAATTTCAGTTATACCAGTTATCAAAACGTTTGCAGCTGACTTTTGCTTTTTAAAGGGAATACAATCCTCTCCACCCCGCTTTACACGATTCATTCCAATGCCAGTTTTTCCACCCTCTGGCTCTGGGGCTGACTAACTTAATAAATAAAAAACAATAAATAGACAAATGCCCCTGCTTTTCAGACAACCCCCTGAAATCCTGTGAAGGACAGTCAGTCAGTCCTAGCATTCACCTAACAGGTCTGACACATGAATTCTCTTTTTATCCAGAGTGGGAAGGCAACACATTGGCACAGACTGGTATGAAGAGATGGTATGAAGAGATTTTGTGAATAAATATCAGTAAGGTGAATAGCACCTTGAAATTTGTAGTAGAGTCAGAAAAACAGTAAATGGTTTTGTCTGTAGGTGAAGGACAGCTGGGGTGGGGGAAAGGAGGTGGGAAGACACACTGCCGCATGAAGTGGAGCCCAGGCTTGGAGCCTGAATACCTTTGTGAATTTTCTCCCCTGTTTCAAATTTGCTCCTGTGGCTTGGCTGGGCACACTTGAGTTGTTTAGCAAGCAATAACACAGATGCTTCCCCCTTCTCCCTAGGCAAGATACGGCAGAAACCAAAAAGAAAGATTTGTTCTAGCCAGAAAAATACCCACAATTTGACTTTGCTGGTGTGGTATTTTCCACTGCTCAGCTCTGGATTAAAGCAGCACCATAAAGCCAACGTTTCCTTTTCATGTGCACTTCTCATACTCTGTTTCAAACCTTGGCAAGCATGCACAGTGGCACTATGTTGATCTAACCAGAGCTGTGGATTGCCATGGTCTGTTCCACCAGCACTTGGAGCCTGCCACATCAGAGAAGACAACTCATCATCATTTGAGGAGTTAGCAATGATTTGGATTCAAGTGGGAGAAGGGGAGGAAAAGCCATTTATTATAAATCAGCACATATGCTCCGAAGACTGCAAATTTATGAGGTGATACAATCTCTAAGTATTTGCTTTATGTCAGGAGGTACCACGCTGTCCTCAGTGAAAACAATATCCCTGCCTTCCATGGGGGCAGGGCAGGCAGAGACGTCTGATGCCCGCTACCATTCTGGGATGAAATCCACTGCATTTTTTTGCTCTTTGCAATATGAGAACCTAGCAAAAATGCTGGGGGTGAGCTTCCCACCAAGACCACAGAATTAATTCTGTTTGGTTTAAAATGTAGATCACCCACCACAACAACTAGCACTAACGGCATCTGGTTAGCTGGCTCAGCAAAGACATCAAGAACGAAGGGCTCCAGTAAACTTAATCTCATACAGCAGGGTGAAGGATGTCTGTTAGGAAAGCATGGAGAAGTCTTTCCTGCTACTGTCCAGGAAGCTAAAGAGCTATCCTTACTGTATCAACACAGGTACCTAATGGGTTTGTTTCTTTCAGGTGCTTAAGAATTCAAGTTTAAAATACACTATAATTTCACAGAGCTTAGCCAGAAAGGAAAAGCCAGTCTGAACACTACCACAACGTCAGCCACAGAATTATACCCTGTGTTTCCTGAAGCAAGGAAAATTTTCTTCTCTATTACCTAAAAACGACACAACTGAGCTCAGTGGCTTGAAGTTAATATCATTTAGAAACATAAGCAGGAATGATTTAAAGATTTTAGGAGTGAAGTGCAGTGCTTCTGTTAATAAACTGTTGGTGGCTGTTTGCCTACTGTTAAAAAGTTTAAAAATTCCTCTGAATTTCTTTAATTTCAAGTCCATCTAGTTCTCTTTATGCTCGCTTACATCTAGTATTCCAGATTCTTCTCTGTGTATGTGAATCTTGAGGTTATTAAAACACTGTGAACCATATATTAACAAACATGAAAAGGTCATAAACTGGGGCAAACTAGAAAAGTAATGACAAATGACCAGCATATACATTATTCACCCAGCACAATCAAAAAGAGACCAGAACATGGCTGGTAATAGGAGAGTCTAGAAGTTAGCTAGCTCAGTGATAGAAGAACAGGGTTGAATAGTATTTTTGGTGAGAGGGTTTTCTGTATAACAGTGCGCATTTGTCTTAATTCAGGAGAAGTTCTTCCCCATACACAAACTATGTGTTGATGACCATGAAGTTGGTCCCAGGTAAAACAAAGGTCTGTCAGCAAGAGAATTTTTGCAGAAGCCTACTCGAAATTCTGTTCTAAAAGACCTTCCCTGGAAAAGGTCTGGTACCTTCAGTAAGAAATAACAGGTATGCTTCATCCCCGCAACTTCAGTAATTAATGCCACCATGGCCATTGGTGTTGATTGATCCTGGGGACCCCAGCAGGTGAGTCTATTCAGATATTTCACCTGCTGTTGAAAGGCATTTTTCAAATTGCTTATTGCCCTAATGAGAATGGCAGGGCTGGGCATTATCTCAAAACCAGTGCCATCAGCCAAATAAAGCAGAGAGCTGACTGCCAGCTACTCAACAGGGATTAATAAAGTGGCAAGATTTACAGGGAAGTCAACTCAAAATGCTTTCCAAAAAACATGAATCAAAAACATTATATTGTCTTGAATATACGTCATTAGTAAATGGATTTGATGGGTTTCTGGCAGAAGGACACTTTTTAACCCTGATAGGATAAAATATGTTTTACTGGAGCTTTGAGGGTAGGGAAGAGGTGGATGTGAAGCATGTGAAATGAATATTAAAGCCCCTGTTAAAATGGTTCCACTGAAGTTAATAGCATTTTACTGCTTTTCATCAAAGTCACAGAGGTGTGCAAATGGAAACCAAAGGTAGTGGGACATCAGGGAGGCTCTCTTAAGTTGGTGGAATAGCCCCTTCTCTATCAACATGTTTTAGATAATATCTTTTTTTACCTGGAGATACTTAGGGTTGAACAGCCTCCAGGAAAACATATTTGGTTCCTCCAGTGTTGCTTTCCCAAACAGCCATTTCTGTGCCCCTGAATATCCTTTTAAAAAGTCTTAAGAAGCTGTTCTAGGACTGAACCTTTACAAATTTTCATAACTAACATATAAGGAAACAGTTTGATTTGTTGAAATAAAATAAAAGATAGAAAGTGATTTTAACATTATTTTGACCATACTCATGAAAAGTACATTTCATATCCACAGTTGCAGATCCACACAATTGCCCAGACTTTAGCTGAGCAACGGTGACATCATTGCACTGATTTTTCTTTAAGAGCTATGCAGTTAATGCCTGCTGGAGGTATGGCCAGCACTGAATTTCTGTCATACATAGCTCAATTGCTTAAATGAAACCGTATCTTTCTAAGATTTGGTTGTTTGGGTTGTTTTGGGGTTTTTTTTTGCATTTGTCATAGTCTTGTCTAATATTTGTACATGTAAGTACACTGCTACCACTTCTGTTTGTTGTTTAAGAAAATATAGCAGAAAGCTGTTGTCTGGAGATAGTTGACCTGGTTGGATAAACCATGCAACAGGTCAGACACATCCAGGATGTCTCTGTGCGGTAAAAACAACCCAGCAATACACTGGTTATCTAAATGTTTGACTCAGGAAAGATCTTCACATTCACTAGAAGGGATGACAGCTGATATGCCTGCATTATTGAAGGTCTGACAAGCTAAAAGAATACATCCGTATATTGAAAGATTATTTAAGGTTAGGGAGCATAGACTAGAAGATCTGGAAAGAAGATTAGGTCTGGATAATTTCTGTACATATATTTTGTATTTAAAGTACAAAGAGTAAGTACTAGAAAGAAGGTGAAAACTAAGAGATAGAAGGATTATGGTCCAAGAAAAAGAAAAGCAAATGCTTAAATGTTAGAGAGACAGCAATTTTTGTTCGGGGAGGGTGAGCTAAGCCTTCTGATCTGGGCTTAGGGTGCTATCGATATATTGCCGAACCCTTTCGAATGTGCAATTGAACCCTATGAGCCAAGACTTCTCCTATGGCACAATGTTTTCTGAATCTCTGAAGAGCCGTACTTCCTGAATCCTACTTTGCCAGAGGTCAGATGCTCAGCAGTGTAACATCCATTGATACATAGGTCTAAGGCTTCAAGGTGGTAATGGCCAAGAGCCAGAAAGTCATTTAAGCACCTTTATATGGGAATGAGGTGCTAAAGGGTTTCTGGATTTATCTATGGTTTTGAAATAGGACATTGGAGTCTGAATCACTTCGATCCTATTGAAAATCTAATTGCATTTTGATACATAAAGATAATTAAATATGGAGATGGTGAATAAAGAATAGAAAGTAGCGCTGTCCTTGCAGTACAAAAATAACATAGAAAACATGAAACTTTGTGAGTACGTTGGAATGAATACATGCACTGAGCGGTCCCTAGGAAGACATCTCTGGGTGCTTGTATTTGGTAGAAGTTAATCTGGGTGAAAATAAGACCTATACAGCAGTGAAAACATCCCTGACAGGATAATGTTCAATTTAAATAAACAGTTCTAATGAGATCTGTTATTACCTGCTATTTTGTCATGCTCTGGCATGCAGTCTTAAGTCTAATGTTTCTAAATGCTGTCATAAATTTTTTCAACCTAATCTGCTCCTGAAAATTTCAGCTAATGTCTCTCATGGTTCACAGTAAATTATAGACAACGTTGCAGTCTGTGAGTGAATCTAAATCTGTCTTAGAAAACCCCAGTACACCAAAACCAGTCTTTCCCCATCCAAGAAAAGATTGCTCTGACTGTTGAGCTTAATAAAGAACTCTTAAGGTGGACATGTTAGGCATACAATTTTGCATAAAATATATACAGCAAGAGTTATATAGTTCATCCAAAGTTACCTATTTGGTGCCCAAAGAGAGAAAAAAAGCTGGAATAATCTGTGCCTACCTGACAGCACTTAGGCCCTGGCATGACTGAATGTGTCCCCTCCTCTGCTGTTCAGATACATCTGAGAAAGCTCCAAGTAACATCTATCCTGTCCTACCAATGCTGGTCCCAGTAGATGGGTACAAAATACTACTTCTGATAGTTAATGTCAGTCTCAGAAGAGGAGGTCTGGCCATTGTATCATGCTTGTGTGCATCTGCACCTACTTTAGAGGGTTAAGTGAAATCAGGAGGTTTCAGAGCTGCAGAACTGAGCCTTGTTCCTTGCTGTTTACTGTGTCCCCAACCATGGTATATCAGCATAATTTATAGCTTTCAGTCATAGAGGATGTGCCCTAAAGTACAGCACAGGCAGAAGGGTCCCAAAGTGGTGCACTTTATATAAAGTTCACGAGCATGGGAGGCAGCTCTCTAATGTAAGGAGGAGGTATTGCTTTTACACAGCAAAAACCAGATAGGATATTTTGCTCAGACTTGTACTGCGGTAATTACAGAATAGCTCCACTTATTCCAGAGGACTTGTTCTTAATTTTTTAATGAAAAGACATATCTGTAGGACTGTGATTGATTAAGATGGCCGAGAATATCTCACTGAATCAGGAAACGATGGAAATAATAGTCAAATTGCAGCATTCTGTGTTGGGTTTTCTGTTACATCAACAGTGCCTTTCTGCTGCTCATATGTGTTGGGAGAAAAGCACTGAAAGGCAGCCAAACTCAAAGTGAAACAGGAAAAAGAAAGAGTTCTAACAGAATCTTCTGAGTGATCCAATTTACAGTGTTTCATCTAGATGTAGTACTATAGTACTTGAAACACTTCATCATGTAGTCTGGTCTTCAGGAGTGCAGCCCTTGCAGTACCTCTGTGGGAGAATGAGGAAGGAACAGCAAGGCTGAACCAAGAATTTTTTATGGTTAAGCTCCTGAAATAATGCTACAGGCAAATGGTGATGTTTTTAAAATAATACTAGAGACCTCAAACTACTAAAATTATCAAATGATTCTGAATTCTGCTGACTTTGGTCAATGGTTTTGCTCCAGTAGAGAATGTCACCCCCAAACCAAGTAACTAAATACTGTTCAGAACTGAACCTGGAAGGTGTGTGAATTGACTACCCCTTCATCCAGAGCATCCTCGCACACAGATGGAAAGGAGGTGAAGGAGGGCTACCGTTTAGTAAAATGTGAGTGATGTCATCTGTTGGAAAAGGAGACAAAACTCAAATACGTCTACAAATTCTGTAATGTTAAAAACCTTATCACTACCACGCAAGCAAATAAAGGCAACGGGAATACATTTTTTGTGGTAAGAATGCTTTTTAGCTTGCTTTCCTGTAATATATAAGTCTGCAGAAGTGTTGTCATTTCCACAGCCCAAACAGTTTATTCAAAGACTAAGAGGAGTTTCAGTTTTCCACAAAGGTCAGTACAACTTTGCTTTGCCCTGACAATCCCCAAGCAGGTAATACTTCTAATGCTTTATTAACACAGACTGGGGTCAATAAACACTTTATACTCCCTGCCTCCCATATCTATGAATGTAATTCCCCAACCCTAATGCTTAAAGACCAGAGGGATTCCCAGACCCAAGCCGGTGTAAGCTCAGCAGTTCAGTTACATTTCAGCTCTTTCTAAGGCCACCATGTCTTCCACCTTGATAAATGCAGTTGTTACTAGGAAAGAACAAAATCCTTTAATCATTTTCAAACATTAAATTCCATCATGTCTGGCCCATAAATGTAAAGTTCACTTTCCAGGAAGGATTTACCAAAGTTGATACCTTGTGCTGGCAGAATGTTAACTGTACATTTAGCAAAATGATTTTTTGGGGGGCTTTTGATGCATTCAATTCCAAAAATACAATGAAACCCTAATTTGTCCCAAGTGGCTAAAGCTGAATGTTGTCATCTGTACCTAATAAGGTGCATTGCTTTGTTTGTCACGGGCTTATCCTAGGATAGTTAACGCTGCAAAAAAAGTGACTAAGCTCCAAGTATGTTATCCTTCCCCATCCAGCCTTGAAAGCGTTACGTCTGTGCTGGTTTCTCAGAGGCAACGTACAACATCTGGTGCCGAACCAGTGGGGTCAAATAATGTTCTCACCATTTAGCGTAATTAACTCCAACCGCCCGTCTGCTGCAAGTCCCCGCTGCAGCCAACACAAGCAAAGCTGGGCCAAGACGAAATTTCTCCTCATTATTAAACCCAAATCTAAGCACTTGTCTGTCTGTAAAAACAGAGCAAAGGGAGGAAAACTGAAACCAGCGAACAGGGTCTGAGGTTTCAATAAATGTCAGAGAGCGTCAAGTCTGTTTGGATTGCAAATTATTGCTGGCTGATGGTCTATTATTTTACAACTAGCGATTGCTGTCAAGGAGTTGAGGAGGGGGTGGGAGGGAGACGTTCTCGAATCCCAGCCAGAGGGGAACAGAAGTTACAAAATACTGTAATGATCATTTTAAAAAAATACCAAAGTAACTTTAATATTTGCTAAATTTAGAACTTTTATAGAGTATGTCTTCAAAGAACAAAGAAGTCACCCTGCACTCTGCCTGTGACAGAAATCATCACAAGGTCCGCTCTACCAGAGGTCATTTGCCATCCCTACCTCTTGCTTCCAAATGCCATCTAAGGTAGAAAGACAACTGGAGGACCATGAACATGCAAGAGTGAAAAATTACCATTCTTACTCACCACCCCACTGTGGTGCTTAAGGTGAGCTCATATCTTGCAAACATGCTTGAACAATACATACAGATTGTTTCAATGGTGGTTAAATCCCTTTTGCAAATAAACTAAAATATGAATGGATAATTACTCCTTGAAATAGAGTGGGACAGGACATGTCTTGATGGACTTGACTCCCACTGACTGTGAATGCAGACAAACATCCACAGTCTGTTAGGAGAATGGAGCTGGCTGAAGTATGAACTGCAGAAAAAGCACGTTATCAGAACATGGCTAAACATCCCTGCAGTCACTGCTAAGGAGAGGGGCATGGCGACAAACTATTCATGATATTGCCCCAAAGAATGTCTCAATTCTGCTGAGCTGAACACAAAAGTCTTACAGTTGCTGAAACCTGTTGGTTTTGGACTCTACTAAGTATCTCAGCCGAGGCTTCTGACATTGGAAAATGTAAATAAATCTGTACCTTATGCAAAACAATCAATGAAAACATCCTGGAGTTAACGGGGGGAAAAATATTTCCCCCAACAACCCTGATTCCAGATCCAAATTTCTCAGCCTGTTTTTTTGGAAGCAAACCAAGTCATTGAATAGAACTTTGCAACGCAACACAGATTGTGGGTCCTCGAAATCTGTAAAGTAGTGAAATGCAGGGAGATGTTTTACATGGAAAACATGGTTGCTCTAGATCAATATGTGAGGTTGGCTATAATAATTTGCCAGTGTTTTCAGGGACCATATGGGAAAGCTCCTCATTCTGTCCTTCTCTGGGTCTAACATTGTCTCAAAAGTAGAAGTATTCTTATTAAATTTCTGAATATCTTTGTCATCTACAACTGTCCAGATGATGGGTCACCAGGTCACCAAAACTATTGTGACTGAATATTGCACCATTAAACTACACTGAATATGATGTCCAATGTATATGAAGGATATTATAAATTCTGTCGTTCTCCTCTCCAAAAATTTTACTGTTGAGTCAGTTATTCATGGCTTGTTTATGGGACTCATAACTCTCTTTTTTATGCTTGGGAAAATCACCTCTAATTCTGTCTCCTGCTCCCCTTGGGTAGCACTTCTGCTTGTGGCCTTCTTCACTTAGCTGGACAGAAGTCCCATACAGCATTGGGCTCCATGATAAGTGCTAGTAAGTCAGATTTTATCTGTATCACCAAGACCTTCATGTTGTTCAGCTGATCCATTGACAGCAAGATTTTACATAGCGCTTGAAAACGCTGCATGTAAAAACTGCAACATACAATTGAAACTTTTTGTAGGATGTAATGTGGACATTACAAGAAGAGAGAATAAATCCATATAGCCCACCTATTTCTTTTCTTAATTTTTCAGCAATGCAAACTGAAGAATTCAACAAGTTTGCAGAAAAGCAGACTTAAAAAAAAAAAAGATCATCACAATATGTCTGTTTGACACTATTTGGAAAAGCAAATTCTATTTTCCTCTCCCTAAAATTAAACCTGTGTTTTGCAAAGAAAAAAAAAAAAAAAAGAATGGATTCATAGTTACAAAAGAGTGGTTATAGTCTCCTATACCCACCACCTCCTCCTCTCTCTCCCTCACACACGCACACAGCAACTGGTAATAAAACTGTAACTTACGATTTCGCACCAATAATATCCCAAGAAGGGTGCCTCTATTTTACCCTAGAGCAAAGGAAAGAGGCCAAAACAATCAACCTCTCTTGTGCAGAGCTGAACATGGGCTCCACTTCGACTCAGCTGTGTGTACCCCTGATGTCTGTGGAATACGCTTTACCTGCCAAACTACTCAGCCCAAAATGTGATTGTGACCTTGAAGCTTATTTTGGCCCATCACAAAGTCAGGGGAGAAACAGGAGGAACATGAATCACCCAAAGGCCTCTCCCTAACTTTTCCTCCACAAATGCAACATGATCTTTCATGCAGAGCTGATCGATATTTTTCCAGTGCAACAGCTTTTTACTGAGAAATGCAAGTGTTTTGAAGATATGTAGCAATTTTTCTGACTTCTGTCAAAAATTATCACAATTTCTGGTTTCTGGAAGCAAGAACATTTTGCTTTCTCCTCATTGGCTTTTACTGTATAGTACAATGACACATCTCAAAATAAAAAATCAAGTTAGATTTTATCAAGGGGAATTTCTTACAGAATGGAAACTCCTGACTTTGGTCAGCTCTACACAGAACTGAAAAAAATCCTGATTTGGTTAGAAAGTTCTTGTTGTATCACAATATGAAGAAGCAATTTTACATCCCCCTCAACCATACATATGTAAAACTAAGTGGTAAGTCACTGGGAGCACTTGGTCCAGAAGTTGTATAAACGGCAGATAGCTGAGATATATGTATGATAACTCAAATGTTAGCTCTGTGTGTAATAGCATAAAGGAAGCACATTTTATAGAGTCTTCTGCTGCTGCCTGTACTGCAGGACCATTAAGAGACAATCACGTTTGCTTTCTGGCCTTACTAATAGCCATATACTGTTGCTGTTGAGCTATCACTCAAAGAGAAATTGTCAGGCATGCTTCATGCTTTGGATGACTTCATGGTTATCAGCATTGCACAACATGAGGCACTGCATAACGAAGTAGAGATGTACTGTTTGTCACAGATCCTCTTAAATATAATGCACAGTAATTAAATCAACACTAATAAACTACAGCATCTCTTTTGGAAGTATCCATGAGTGAAAAGCTCCCTTTTTTAGTAGTACGAGTTTTTCTTGTTAGTTACACCAAAGCTGTGTTTAACTGTAATTCTTGCTTTGGCTAAACTAAATTAAGATGCACAGAGAGGGTTGAGAATAAAAATTAACTATTACATTCTGAAATGCTCCTGGAAAGCTCAATATAAATATAATCACAGTAAGACCCCCTGTGACAAAACATGCACTTTCATGGTTAAAGAAAGAGTAAACAGAAAAACCTCCTCGAGCTGGTTTGGCTTCAGCTCTGTTCCTTCACTTTGGCACTTGTTCACTTAGAATGATGGATTAACAACTCCAAATTTCAACAGGTTCTTCCCCCCCCCCCCCCCCCCCGCCCCGTAGTGGGATTAAGTGTTTTAGTGTAATTAGTTTCTAATTGCTGTGTCTAAACCATAGGAGTTTATGGGTGTATATACATGTACATCTCAGCTCTCCTTAGGTGGAGGGAGTGAATTTACTTTGAAAGAGAGACTGACCATTGTTTAATGAGCAGTTATGGTCTGACAAATGATTGTGTAAAATACTTCCTCACTTCACATGTGCTCCCTGCATGCCTGGGTACTGAGAGCGCCAAGCTCTTAACTTTTGTATGTACTTTCACACCCTGTTCAATTATTTTGTCTACTTGTCAGATCCTCATGTAAAGAAGCAACTGTCTTTGTTACCTACCTGTATGGCAACATGGTGTTAACGGGCTACTCAGTTACTTGAGTCATATATAACAATAATAAATTTCTCAGCTTTAGGGAGAAAAACATTTTTCCTCCTGTCAGTACCAACATCGACAAATAGTACTCAGCTTCATTTCAGATGCAGCATCTTCTGGAGACATAGAGACATACTCTGCCGAACCTAAGTTATATCTAGCGTCTGCTTTCAGAATGAGATTATTGCATGTGAAGCACAGGTATGATAAAATAGCACAAGCATATCAATTGTTATTAATCCAAGTAGATTTGCTGAAGACTTACAGAGGCATACAACTGATCCCTGTTCATGAGGAACACTGCATAATGATTCAGATTCAAGAGGTTCAAAAGCATATCAAGAATCACTGCACCACTTTTCAAACTGGAAGAGTGCTTTACAAAATCTCACATACATAAAGACACTATCAGAAAGGAAAAGTGGAAGGCAACTGAGACAAAACAACAGTTTATTCTGTGTTTGGACTTCAAGCCATTTTTCTTTCTGATGCATCTAAATTTATCTCTACCCCTTTGAAGCATGCTTCTCCAGTGAACTCTACGCACAGCTAGCTGGTGTGTTGTTTAACTGCTTGCAGCTAAGGAAGTATGATGATCCTCAGTGACCCTCAGTGATCCTCATGGGTCCCTTTCAACTCAGGATATTCTATGATTGTGTGAGCCCAGGACTGGGTGAAAATCTTATGAGAACAGATTCTCACACTAAATTTTACAGCTGGAAAATTCTGAAAATAAAAATTCAGTGAATTTCCATTAAAATGTGACCCAAAATTGCACCAGCTTCAATAAACCTCATTCTACTTGGCTAAAATATCCCTAGAATAGCTTTTCCAATGGTAACTAGGCACATCAATTTAATCAGCCTTTCCCAGAACACAGATGAGAAACAAACTGAGAAAGAACATCACATTTTTTTGGATCTTCAAAAGATTTTCCAGTCAAAATTCCATCCAAACTTGGGGTTAACATTTAGAAGTTGGACTTTGCATTTTAAGATCTAGTTGGCTAATACCTAGTTTGGGACAAAACAAAACAAAAAAGATTGTTGAATAAAAACTAAAATGAGTACATGATGGATGTACTCTTTCTTTGGTTGCATTCAGCATGTTAAACCACCCATTGGGCTGACCACCCTGAGCTCAAATATTATTTAATGCTAGTGTAAAAAGAAAATAATAATACTGTAGTGTGAGTGTTCCATAGTGCGGCTTCCAATTCACCTCTGGCCTTCCAGACTCTGGGTAATGATTCATTTTCTCCTGACAGGAGGGGTACAATATTCTCAGGACTTCTTGGGTGGAAGAAAGTTGGTAGGAAGCAAATCCACAGTGAGCCATTAAACTTGATGAGGATTAATACCCTCCCTTACTAGCTTAATGTACAAAATGCATCGATCGCTTTGAGAATTGTGCTTAAGTCTACAGCTGGGAGCAAACCTGTGATCTGGGGTTTTTTTTGAATGTGTATGTACTACCTAACTAATGGTGAAACAAACCCCAGTGCAGTAGAGTTGGGTAGTCCCATTACAGCAATAACATATTGTAAAGGATCAAGTTTCAGGACAATTAGCTCCTGGCTGCAGTTTATTACCCCATCGGAGATTTAAAACATGATTTTTTTTTCCCCCTACTGCATTCCAACAATACTTAAGTGTCTGGAACTGACACTGTAAAACAATAATAGAGTGACAAATATCTGTCTATCTGAAGGCAGACCCAATAGCTGGGTTTGTTTTGAGACAATAAATTGCAAAAAATAGTTTAAAAAAGTCTTTTCTCCTTCTTCTTACAGGTTACAGAACTGAGTTGAAACATTTTCTGTGTGTTGTTTTGTTTTTACTGTTTGTTGGGATCTCAGGATGGCGGAATACTAGCATGTTCTTCATGCTGAGCGCTCTGCAGAGATGTGGAGTCTGATGTGGTTTCTGAATGGACAAGGGCCCAAGGGCTGAAGAAATCACTGTTGTTTCTCCATGGGAACTAAAGGACAACACCCAATGCCTCAATGGTGAGAAAGAATTAGGTGGACTAAATCCCTTTCTGCAGATACGTAGTTCTCCCCAGTGGCATGTCAGGAGTCCATGGGGACTCACCTGGGTGTCCACTTGGATGACAGGAGTTAGCTACGATAAGACCCATCTACTTGATTCATCCAGGTTTTACAGAAAACCTTTAGCAGAGGAAAGAACTGAACGGAGATTGTGATACACCATAGCATTTAGAGGTTCAGAGACTTCTTAAAACTGCTTCCCTAATCCAGGGTCAGCCACCTTCTAAAACAGTCTCTGATAAAAATAACCAAATCAATATCAAACAAAATTTGTTCTTTGCTGGCAAACCCCAAAACTACTCCCACAAGAAGAGAATGGGATGTCACTGATTACCACAGTTTCTGTGGGTGTCAAGAAGCTAAGCAGTGAACTGGAGAGTGGACTCAGGGCAGTATTAATCCATGTAACAGGAGCGTCCTCAAGGCTGGTTTCCCAGGCCAGTATGTTTGGGGCAAATGTGGCTGTGTTTTCTAGTGTTTGCACACCGAGTGCAGACATGATCCAGATCTTTATGTCAGACACACATCTCTGTGTATACCCTCTGCTGCATGGACACAGCGTGTGACTGATGACATTGCAGGGCCTTTCCAGATGGGCTTTGTAGGGAGCTTAAGTTCCTGCTGCCTTAGCCAAATTGGTTGTGCTCAGGTGAGTGCAGCTGTAGCCAGTGGATAAAAGAAAAAGGGGTGCAGGTGGCAAATCATACTTTAGATCCAAATTTTTTTGATTGTTGCAATTATCTGTCAGAGTGAACTAATCATTGCCCATAAATGTCCTCCACCAACCAGAATTCTGCTCGTCTGTTTTCACGCCAAATTTGTGTTAAGTGTCTCCAGTCATAACTGTAAAATTTTTGTGAGTGTATTTGCACAGGGACTTCTTGCAGCTGTACCACTGATGTTGGTAGACTTGCAGGTTTCCTTTTTGCTGAGCACCTTCATCTTCTATTGACTTCAGAAATGAGGAGAAAGTATTTCCTGAAACACTGAATTTCCCAGTAAGCCAACAGACCTAATTGTGCCAAACAGGTAACTCACTGCAGTTCTTTAAGCCTCCCCTCTGCCAGAACATACATTAGATTGAACAACAAAGACTAAACTGTAAGAGAAAGTGTAACATATAATGTTGCAGTTAAAGTCTACTGTACTGTGGAGCATCTGTATCATTTAAACCAAGTTGTATCACTTCTAGAATTTGGAACATAAAGGGCATTAGAGCATGAAGACAGTTTTATTTCCTTGGACTGGATGGCTGCTACATTGGAATATCATTTGTGGAACATCATGAGTAGAAATGTATTTGGGGACATCTTGCTACGCTGGCTTTTAATATGTACACCCTGCGGCCTGCAAACAGTCCTGCAGCTTCCAAAGTAGAAAGCCAAGAATCATCAAGAGAAATGAAAGCACACAGGGGAAAAAGGAAAAGTTGGGAGCTGTCAGGGTCGATCTGTAATTTTTTTCATGGATTGAAAGTGAAAAGCATCGTGCATTTTGCAAAACATGAAGTTGCAATTACAGGAGCAAATTGTAGCGATTATACCATATATAATACTTCTTGGTGACACAATAAACAGCAGTGCAAAGTTATTAAAATTTAATTCAAGTACTATTTACTTAGAAACCGATGTTTCAATCATAACCAGAGGCTCCCAACAGGACCACATTTCCCCCATTGTTTTGGGTGTTGTGCAAACCTGTATATGTCAAGGAATCAAAAGACCCTCACTTCTATGAAGCTGACTGTAGACAGCACCCTGGAGGGTCTGCAATATAAAGCTTTGCTCTGTGACTGGTATCAGCTGCAGCAGAAGCTTGAGTCTCCAGGAATCTAGTTGTAGGACTGGGGCCTAAAAAAATATATAGCAATTGACATAGCAGAAGAACGAGGCTATTCAATATGTCGTTTTTCATCCAATCACTTTGGGTGGGATTCAACTCACTAAACTCTACCCAACTATAAGTCACCTGTCTAGTTTAAGCTATTTCTCTAGCCTGCTTCAAAGCCAACAGAAGAGAGAAAAGCCATGCTAGCAATGGAGTTGTGCCACCACCCTCACAGAGGGGTTCTTAGCGTAGGTCCTTTCCCCTCTTCAGGAAATTATAGAGTGTCCAGAGACACCAGCTTGGAGTAGATGCCTCTTCTTTAGACAGCTGTAGATGGACAAGCTGAATTCCAGTTTTTCTGTGTAAGAATGCTGTGCAGAAGGATGTTACTGATGCCATTAAAACTGCAAGTCCAGCTTTTGTCGACTACTGTCTGAGTTCCAAAGCAACCAGGACAAGAGGATTTGGTAATCTTGTTGGCTTCCTACACAGGGTGGTTTTGGACAGCAAGGCATAGAGACTAAGACTAGCCTAGTTTCCACAGGTCAAGGTTAAGGCACATTGGTGGAGTGGTGCAAAAGTTAGCTTGCACTGCCAATATGCTGTGGATAAACAGAGGCTGCTCTCTGTGGATAAACAGCAGCCCTGGAACGTCATTTTCCAGTGATGTCGATCTGGCACCTTTCTGCTGCACTAAATTCACTTTAAAGGAGTAAAGTGAAAAAAAGTGGGAAAACTAACAATGCTAAAAAAAGGACTGCTAAATTTAGAATAAAGCTGAGGACGTATTGGTCAGTCTCCAAGGGAAATGGCCCAATGACCTGATTACTATTCAGCAAAGTAGATGGGAAAAGCTGCAACTGGAAAACTGAATCGGTTTTATGACCTTTAAGAACTGCAGTTAGAAAAGTGAGTTTAATGCCACTATCTTAACATTTGTTTATAATATTAGTCATTCTTAGAAGAGGGCCTGACTCATGTTGCCAGTGTTTCTCCTACTGTATAAACTAAAATGCTGTGACATTAAGTAAGTTATTTAATTATTTTAGGCCCCTCCCAAATTAATGCTTCCCTTGAAGTACCTTCTCCTCCCAGTGACACCAAGTCTGCACAGAATAATACCTGGCACATGTTCATTCCACTCAACTTCAGGCGCCTACTGGAGATGGCCTAAATTAGAAGCACATTCACCCTCAGCTCTACATTCAGTGCTGAGAGGATGAACATCCAAATTCTAGGCTTTCAGATTTATTTAGGGCTAGATCTTTCTACGTTGGCACATGTTGGTATCTCTGACCTTAGAAACAGTCTAGCATGTTTACCTTCATGTGTTTATGCTTTCATGAGCTGAGAAGGTATCCCCACGTATTGCTAAAATGACTTCTTATCTTTCTGAAACAGTTTTTAAAAGGATTGGGCAACAAAGATCACTCTCCATTGAGATTGTCACTCCCACCCCAATCAAACTGTAGATTTCACATTTGATTTTAAAAGATGGGCTGAAAATTGTAGTTGCATTCTTACTGTTGCTTTCTTCTAAATGCAACCTCTATTTTACATGTATATTAAGAGAAAGGGTCAATTTATAAATTACAATCTGATAACATCTGCAAATAGCCATCAGATCTAAACTCAATGCCCACTTATAACTGTAATCCCCAAATGAGCCCTTCCATTCCTCCAGAAAAAGTGTTCTGGGTGGAGACCTTTAAAAATTGGCTCCTAACCACCATGCAGGTGTTTAGTTCAAGGATTGTCACAAAGGTGTGAGAAAAAGAAAGCCATTCCAGTGCAGACTGGCTAATACTTATTTTCTTTCCTGTTAATTGTACCTGCAGAAAGCGGATTCCCTCATTAGCCTTAGAAATACCACTGAATCATCCAGGCTGCTTTCTCCTTCCCGCACGTCAGAAATTTTATTCCTGAAGTTGGCAGGCTAGAAAACTGGCCTCGCTCCAATGCCCACAATGCACCAGCCGAGCTGCCTGGAACACAACCGTTGCACAACTCTCCCAAGGCACTACTTCCCGCGTTGCCACCTACGCCGGCAGAAAGGCATTGCCATCCTAGGCCGTTGCCTCTTGCCCAACCATCCTGCGTTCCCCTGGGAAAGTTCACAGCTAAGTTTTAAATAGAAAATTGTGTTTAAAAACAAAGACACATATCAGTGGTAAAAGGGAGAGCTAAACATGCTTATGGACTAAAAAAAGATGATTAATTGTAAGGAAATCTACAGTTTGACCATGGTGGAGTGGTAAAAACAGACCACGCACTGCACTTCATTCCCACTTGAGGGCAAATTTGTCAATAGGTATCCTATTTGCTTGCTGGGCACAAGCTCTACTTAAATTCAGCAGTGAGAGGGAATGTAGCTCACCCTATACTCTAAAAAACAGTCAGGGAAGAAATGATCTACCCAGTGAATGGGCCCCAGTGCACTGCATCAGCTATCTATCTCCTGGAGTAACCAACATCAAGCAAAAAAGAAGTCCCATTTTCTAATGGGGTACTTTAATTCCATCTACGAAACATGTGGGTACTATCCACATTATTGACTGCCTTTAACTTCCAATAAACAAAATAGGAATATTAAAAATATTTGTTAACATAAAATTTTATAAATATTGAATTAAAATACACATTTAAGACCTTTCACTAAATGATTGACCAGAGGTTTATGATACAAGTCAGTATTAAACATGATTTGTTTAAAGCACAGTTACATTTTAAAAAGCAAATGCTGTCAAACCATTCATGGGAATAAAAAGCGCCTTTGGCATTGTATTAGCAATATATTTTTAATTTCCCAGTTACTGCAGTCTTGCTGTTTGCATTTAAGTCTGTCAAAAAGAATTGTTTAATAAGTGCCATTGAACAAAGAGAATGGAAATCACCACCCTAGGAAAGCTAGAAAAGCTTTCAGCAAGAACCTGAAGAAAGAAAAGGCTAGCCAATACTGGTCAGAAATAACAGGTTGCATTCCAATTAAAGCAATTTTAAGATACTAAACTTTTCATGTTGCTGAATAATGTCTCCTAAGCAAAATGGCAGAGTGGTTTTAGAATATAGTGATATATTGGTGGGTTACATTATCAGTCATGCAGGCCTCTCTTGAAAGATGTGTTCAGTTTTCAGGACCAGCATCTCTCTGAGGCAGGTTCATCAAACCTTGGGCTAACTCAGCTCTAGCAACAAGCGGCGAAGGAAGAGGGTTGGCTACAGGAAAATGCCACATCAATCCTGCCACTGCAGGGAGATACACATCTCCTCTTGCTTCTTTTCAACTTGATAATTAATTTCTTCATGAAAAGGAAGGATGTAAGCTGGGATATTGGTAAAAATGTCTGTGTTGATGGGTAAGTCCATAGAATTTAAATTATACTGGGGTTTTCATAGCCCTATCTTTATTATTTGCAAAACCAGATTACAGAATATATCATATGATATCAGTTCCTGGCCTAGTTAGCCGCACAACATCAATTTGTGAGCTATCTTTCCAAAACCAATGCTAACTCCTGATAAAGTATCATTCGGCAGCAGGCTCTTGGACAACTCATAGCAGTAAGCAGTACATCTCCAGTCCTGTTTTACATAACTTTTGTTTGGCTTTGTCCTCCTTGCACAACCTTGACATTGCAGCCTTTTATTGAGTAAGACTAGAGACTTGGAGGAGTTAAGTGGCCTTGTACAAATAATACCCAGAACCAAACCCAGTTCTCCAGGGAGCCAGCTTCATGTACAGAAACAACATGGTGAACTTTGCCTGGAGACCTGCCCTACTGGAAATAGCACGGTGGCAGTTGGAAGTTTTTCTGTGGCAGCTTTCAGTATCTGCAGCATTCACGTGTTACCTTCAGGCAATACCTAACCTTCAGTTTGGACAGTTCTTACCCTGTAATTATCTCCTCTTAGCTTCATGCGTTGTTATTTCCTGGTCTCATCTGGGGAGAGAAGTGAACATGCTGGGTGTGCATGGGAAGCTCTCCACACCCTTCATGAGTCTGCTGAACTTTGCAGGGTATTAGGGCAGCACTGGTAATTGGCATCCTCCACACAAACCCGGAGAACTGCTTAACCAGTTTGAGGGGCCCTGTGCACAAGGAGGGGCATTTTGTCTGGAGTAAGCCACATTACTTAATCAGTCCTGTCTCTCAGCTCCTCCTGCTTAGAACAGGGCTAATTATGATACTTCCTTTCCAGTTCAGCTCTTTCTACAGCTTCTTGTGCTATCTTTGTACTGGTGGCACAGTGAACAGCAGTACTGGTGGCACAGTGAACAGCATGTGCATGTGTGAATACCAACAACAGTTGCTGGTGAACAATATCCATGTGTTTTGTCCAACTCACCATTCAAAAGGAGAAGAAATTAAATATTTGGAGGCACGAGTAAATCAGGGTGCTGTAAGGATTGAACCACCTGATTATATTGTCTTCTGTGAGGGTAATGTGACCAGTAATGATGGGAGTGACCTAAGCACCACATACTTGAAGATATTCCATACTTGGAGATATCTTACAAAATGATAAAGATTTTGGGTGTGTGAAGAAAAGAAAGAAAATAAGAAAATGCTACCAGAATTTCTTTAACCGTTGTGAAGCTGGTTCCAACCAATGGTTTCAGGGTTTCTTATAGCCAGAAGAGTTGAGAAAAAGAAGGGTTGGGGGTATAGGAAGGGAGAGATCCACTTCTGAAGATGTGAAAGATCTCTTTAAAATTTTTCATGGTGCCAGCATGGTTCCAGGCAGTTTGGGTTTCCTGCTGTGGCTGTGGATTGGCCAGTGGTCTGGGTGGCTGGAAATCAGCAGGAGCTTGGATGGTATATGTAGTCTGAAAAGTGAGGACGATGCGTACTGGGAGGGACTGGCAAACACCTTCAGTTGGGTTGCTAGCAAACATGCATAAGGGCTGTGTTTCAGGACCTGACTCTCATTAGCAGTAGTTCCCTGGTTCCAGGTCCTTTACAGGATGGAGGGTTTTAAGAACACATTTTACCATCCATTTAATGTAACAATATTAAGCTAGATTTGGCAAGGCCACTTCAGACATAAAACTTTAAAATGAGCTTTTTCAGAGCATAAAATCACAATTGGTCCTGCTAGTAAAAGGATAAAATAAATGTCTATTCACCCTAATTGCTGTCAAACTTGTGATTTTTTGTTTTGTTTTCTTTTATATGTAGTAAAGCCAACTTGGTTTTATTGTATAGGGTGCAAACGCTTACCGTATAATATTATAAATCCTGCAGAGAATTAAGCATCTGCACATTTTTCCTGGCTGTTTCTTACTTTAACTCGAAACGTCTGTTAGCACTGGCACAAAAGAAAATTATGTGGGCGAGCCTGATCCCACCTCTTTTCCAATTCAACTCTTTCCGAAACCTTCGCTCGTGTATTGGCAGCAGGGACTTAATACTCTGAGTGCAACTGATGACATACTTAGGAGCATGTGAGAGTGTCAAGAAAGGATTCTGATACAGAACATTCATGTTTTTTATCCACCTCATTATCCCAAAAGGAGAAAAATAAAAGTTGGAAGGAGTCAGCCTCTTACAAGCTCAAGATGGAAAATAATAATTATTAGATCAACTACTCCTACCTCAGAGCCAATGTAAGAATTGTTGGATCCACAATCAACAAGCTGAGATCTCCAACCTTTGCTAAACTCAGCTTTGGTTAACCAGTCCTCAGATCTCCCTGTGATTACAGAACAGCTCTGCCTCGCTGCAACTTCCTCAGCAGTCCCTGCTCTAGCTTCATTTTGTCCCTGAAAGCACCTACAAGGAGCTAGCAGGCCTTTCGTAACTCATTTGCCAAGTTAAGTGCACTTGCTAATGTCCCATTAAGGAACATGGACAGGAATTGCTCCCATTTCACCTGTTCTGTAGTTGTAAATAGATATATCTATTAAAGGAAACAAGTTCTCTGGCAGGCTTCAGATAACCTCAGATATAAAACCACTGACTGAGGAGGTGTTAGATAACCTGGCACATGCACCCAGCAAATGCTTACATCAAAGCAGTGGAGCACAAAAAGAACAAAAGCTTCTCAGCTATTATTGTATTTCTTTTCCTTGAAGCCTTCTTTAACCTTAACAGAGATGGTCAAGCTGCCCAAGAGGTTTATCCAAGAATGGCCATCCCAGAGGGTAACAGTAAAATGGAACAGTTGACGTTTGCAGATTTTTTTTGAAAAACAAGCGAAGAATTTTGCTATATGGCCTTGTCTGTGTCAGGGCTGAGTGGGCTAGAGAAGCAAGGTCAGGCAGTGTGGGGCAGACACTACGGTTCTACCATTCCTTTGCCTTCCACCACCATTTCTCTTGCCTTTTACGTATCTCTAGTCAGATACACATATTCCTCCTTACTTTGCTTTTATGGCAAAGAGCAAGAAATGTATTTGCTCATTTGGAAACTGAACAAATTTGCTGCTAAAGAACAGCATGAACTTCAGGTTTCTCAGGTTTCTCTGGGACTTGCAGCCATTGTGAGCACTTGGGCACAGCAACACAAGACACGACTTAAAAAATTTTACTTTCCCATCGTTACTGGTGATTCCAAGGAGACCTAGTCATGCCAGGCATCCCCTATTAGTAATACTGCACAAATGCGAGCCAAAAAGTAGGCTCTTGTTTCCAAAACAATTTCATCATTTCCCTTATTTACTTTATTATCACTTCAATCTGCAAATGAGATCTCACTGAAGTTGAGGCTGAAAAGAAAAAAGAAAGAACATTCTCCAGCTTCTTCTTATTTTGTAAAAATTTCTTCTAATTTTGTAAAAAGAATTATTTTCCTCCAAATGACAGGTTTCTCAAAACTTTTACTTTGTTTTTTTTTTTTTTAATCTTTACCAGTTTGAAAACAGCAAAACAATAGAGATTTTGTAGAATTACTTTAAAAATTAAATTAAGGAGATTTACACTGCATTTCTTTCTGTTCCCCCTCATGGGATTATTTTGAAAGTGGGGATTTTTCCATTACAAACTGTACATACTTGCAGGAGAACTCTTGTCTCCCAGCCAGCTCTAGCACAGATAAGGGCTATGTAGCATATGCAGTATATTATTCTTCCACTAGATGTCCCCAAGTAAAATATTATTTACATTATTAGGGTTAAAGTACTGGAATGCAGTTTTTTTCCCCCTGATGAGAGGAATGCTGTAGATAAGATAATGTTGTGTGACATTGCCAATGCCCTGCTTGCTTTTAGTATCGCGACGAGAAGCCAGTGGCTGCCTGGCTGCCATGCTGACCTCCCCAATCAGGCAGCGGTCAGGCCTGCCAGCTTTTGTTCAAGCAGCTCTTTCAGGCTCTCCCAGGGGAACCCAAGACTCTCCAAAGACACAATGGTCCACCAACATATAGCTAAGGTGTATAGCATAGAGACAGCTTGAAAACAGTGGGACGCACAATGTGTATTTCCACGCTCCTTCCCTCCCAGGAGGGAAATAAAAGCGGAGCTGTGCAACTGTCCCTTATTTGTCACTAGGCATGGAGCAAAAAACACAAAAAAGCAAGGGCCTTTTGAGACTAAAGAAGTTTCCCATGCAGACTTCAGCTGAAGCAGATCTGATTCCACATGTACCATGACACGACATGTGTGTTCTCTTTGGCCACCTTTGTGGACTCATCCAGATTGGACTCTTGGTGGCAGTGGTTTTTTAAGCCACAGCTTTGAAAAAAAGAGGGAGAATGGATCTGTTATAGAAGTACAGGCAGTATGAGGATGCTGTGTACATTTCCTATTGATCAATGAAACAGAAAAACAACCAAATAACCACAAGTATTTATCACAATTAATTATAGCTCCTCCTTTTGTGGGAAATCTTACTATAATGGAACATTCCAGCAGGAGCAACAGCAGCTCATGTTAGGACTGGTTGGTTCTTCCAGATGAGAAGCACAAGAAACATTAATGATAGGGTTGAAAGTGATTCTGCCTGTGGTAAACTGCGTATAGGGGAAGGATTTTGCTTTTATGTGAAAGGAAAATAAGAGAGACATAGAATTGCGCTATTACTATCCACTACTTCTCATTGTCTAAACAAGGAGGGTTCTGACATAGTCACTGTCCCAAATGCGTCTCCTGAATTACGGCCCTCTGATTACCTCCAGCACATTTGGACAGTGTCCAAATGACAGGGAGCACGAATTTCACCTGCTAAGACTGGTATCTCTTGAAGGAGATAGCCCAGGCAGCTGTGGCTGCACATCCATGCTGGTGCTGGGGCCCCGCACCCAGTTTGGAGGATGTGAAGTGAGCTTCCCAATGACTATGCTAAATTTAACCCATTGCTTCATTTTTCCAAAAGAGTCTGGAAGAGTTAAAAAAAAAAAATTGTACATCTACTGTACAAACATGGATGTGCTGGGTCCTTCCCCCAGCTGTGTACTGTGTAATTATAGCTGCTGGTTCTGGTTTGCTTCCTTTTGTTCTAGTGAGGTGGTCTGTTCTCAGCCTGCCACGACCAGAAAAAGCATCTCACTTGTTCCTTCTTGCAAAGCTTTTTGCTGTCCTTCAGGAGGGGGAAGGCTTTAATCAGACACTGTAAATGCCTGGAGGCAAACTGCAATGCAGACGAAGCAACTCCCCCCCCTCAAACTAAACCCCAAAATACCCCCAAACTGCTCCAGGTGCAGAACATAACACATTATGAGAAACATGCTAAACTGTGTTCCTTTTTGAGCTGAAATTAAAGGAATTGGATTAATGATTATATAAGTCGACACACATGAAAACAGATTGACTACAGATAGGGAAACAGGTAAGTACAAACAGGATAGGCGATAAGGGGACAGGTGGGTTAATTAAATTGCTTTTTAAAATACAGAAGATTTGTGTGAGGTAAGAAGGAATGGTAACACAGTGACTGGTTTTTATTTTAACTCCACATGATCACAAAATCACTGTGCGCACTGTCAGTTGTATGACCTTTAAAATGAAGATACTCAAAGAGAAGGGCAGACAGTACCTAGAACTGACTTGTACAGACCAGAAACCAGAGCCGGAATTCATGTCTCCTTGCATTAGCTCTCCTAAACTTCATCACCCAATTTAAATTTCACGTACAACTCCCTCTCAAGTCAATGTGGAGAAAGAAGCATTTGCAAAGAGTTTGCCTAAAACTGATAACTAAGGAAGCTGAGAGGAATCACCCCCTCTTGGTGGCTGTGTACGTCTCGTCCTTTTGACTGTAAAAAGAGCCCAGGAGACTAGCTCAGGTCAGACACCTACATGGTTAAAGTCAGCAGTGAGTCCTGTGCTTCATTCCTCTACAAAAAATGCAAATAAATGAGAACAATTCTGAAGATGACTTCAGTCACTCTCTTTACACATTTCCCTTCTTTAGAGAAAATCTCTCCCTGGAACACTCAAATTCAGTATCTTGTTTTTTTCTGGTTGGTAGCAGGATACTGGTTGGGGAAGACTTTAAGAGGATTGGGATTTCTTTTTTTTCTTTTTTTTTTTTTTTTTTTCCTGGGAGGAAGTAAATCAACAGATGAATGTGGAAGCTCTGACTGGTAAAGCATGTCCAGACTGGTCTGTAGAGAAAAAAAAATATGGTGATAACAAGGCAAATCCTGCAATTTCAGGTTTATACTACATTAATGGGGCAATGGGGAAAAAATACTGCTCAGCTTTTAAAACTGTCCTCTCTGTCTGCAGCCAGCAATCTCAGACTCTCCATTATTTGTGCAGTAAAGTCAGTAAAAGATGGAAACAGACAAAATATGGGATGAGAGTGCAGTGGCTGGAGGATGATTGCTGTGGTGTTACTTCTGTATAACATGATATAGTAACCTGCAGAAATGCTGGTGCATTTAGACAGTCTAATGTAGCTTGCCAGGATCTTCCTAAGTGGAAGAAAAAATGGACAATGTGTTTTACGTATTTCCCTGGGCTCAATTTTCCTTAGCTTTGAATGCAAGAAATCCTGGGTATCCTCTTCCATCTATCAACACAGATCTTTAGCCAAATAATATTCAGGCATAAACATTTAGAAGCCCATCAAGAATGAATTAGCTTACAGTCCGGCCAAACCCTCTGTCTCTGTGTATCTGCCTTTGCTTGTCTCAGAATTTGATTGATCAACCCTGTCAAGGAACAGTCAATCAGCACTGGGGATTCCCAGTCTTGATAAATCACTGTGTGCAGGCAGCGACAGTTACATACCATCCTCAGACTGGGGGAAGAGAATTGCTTGAGACATGTAAGGAACAAAATGTCAGGGAGACAGAGACGGGGGGGAGCTAACAGGAAAGTTAATGTTTCTTTAATAAAGCAAAGTTTTATAAAACTGTCATAATTCTATTACAGAGTACTTGGTAAGAGCATACAGTATTATCTGCGGTGGTAGAACAACTTCAATACTTGGAAATCTTGTTTCCTTTCCTAGATTCATCACTGGCTAACTCTGGTAGCCTTTCAAAAATGAGGATTATGATATACCTTTCCCATGGGAAGCTGTAAGGCTCACTTACTCCAAGTTTGCAATGCTGTGTTTTGAGATTACCGTATGGAAGATAGCTTAAATGGCCGTACATTTCCATAGGGAAACAGGTATTTAATGTATTTCCAAAGAATCAGTCTATGTGCAAGATTCCAAAAGACAACCAGAAAAAAACCCCCAAACTAACCTGACATTGCAAACCATATTAAAGATTACAATTTTGTTTCCAACTATACAAGAAACCTTTGGTTGACTTAACCTACAAAAGATAATAACGTGCAATTAACATGTAACAAATGACAGGTCTTATTATTGCTGGAACCAAAAGCACCTCTAGGACAATTTTCCATTCTTGGCTCAGTCTGACCTAAGTGAATAGGGTTTTTTGGGGGTTGTTTTGGTTTTTTTTTTGTTATTTTTTGATTCCCAGAATCAGGTTTTAAGAGCCCAGGGTGCAAGAAGGCACTATGGGATACAGCAAGGAATTATTTTAACTAGACCTCTTCCTGAAAGGCAGTTATTATGAAACTTAGAGAGATGTGTCTCTGATAAACAACACCCACCTTCCCCAGCCTGCAGCCTGTTTGAAGTGGCATGTGGCCAGAAATGAGCTTTGTCAACAGGTTTAATTTGGGTTCTTTTAATTCAGGGCTTGGTTTTATTCAGAGAGAGGCTGCAGTTCCCCCACTAGGAATCCAACAGACTCTCAATTTTTCAGTGCAGGTAAGATGTCCACAAGGTTCAGAGCACCACAGGACAGTGTATAGACATGAATTAAAAACCAAAGGTGGGCTGACAGCCAACTGGATCCTTAAATGTCACATCAAAGTATGTTGTTATTTCTTATTTACAAATCACATCATTACAAAACCTATCCATCCTCTGAAAGCTTAAGTCCAGATGTTGGTGCTTTCAGGGCAGATCAAGCAATCCATGCCTAATATGCAACACTTCCTAGCGCTTTATGTGAAAAAGTGTTAATGTATGTCATCAAGGTGTGTCTTTGATCCAAGGACCAGTTCAACAGCCATGCCAAGCACCCTATCAGGCTCAAAGCATAAGCAATTAAGCTCTATCCTGGAGTAAAAATAGCCACTAACAGCAGCAGGGCTACTCAGGCAGGTCAGAGTATAGTCAATGAGAAACTCTTCAGCCCTCCCTGAATTCAAGAAATAGAACAAGTAACAAGTAACGGCTTCACAATTTCAGTAGTTCCTTTCTAAGCATTTAAAATCAATGTACAAACAGCAAACAAGCCTGACATCCCTGTGAAAGTTGTACTGTCATGTATCCATTTCACAGATGAGCCAATCAAAACACAAAAATGGCAGAGAGAAGTATTTTAAAGCACACATCAGTTTTAAGTGCTGAAGTTTTCCTATTTTTTCCTCCTAATTTCCATTGGAATAGGAGAACCAGTGGATTCCCGTGGTGGGACCCAAAATATAAAGCATTCCCAATTAGTGGAAATAGTTTAAAAGCTTAGCCTCTGTGGCTTGACTCAAGAGGGAACCCAATTATAAAACTGATTCATGAGCTAAAATTTCTGTCTATCAATTTTTTTCATGACCTAGCTCCAGCCCTCAAAACCCCTGCTGTCTGGACAGAACAGCTCAGTGTCCATCCTGCTTGTCTATTCTCTTGATCATATTTTCTTTCTTCTTCCTTTTTGTTTAAATATGGTTCAGGACATTAAAATATTTTCAATAACTAGAGCAAGCTGCTCTGCTGTTAGGCTGCATGTGCTGCAAAGCGCTAAATTTCGTCCACAACTACTGTAATAATTCTTACAGCAACCATTATGATACTTCCAGATGTTGGTACATGCATTATGCTTTCCAAGTACAACTCAAATCCCACATGTATCCCAAAACCACATGGAAGGGAAAAGTTAGATCTGGGGGTGGACAGTGTCTGCGTAATTTCCTTCGCTCTCTGCAGTTGCGTTCTCTCTCTATTCCCTTCTCTCTCCTGCCACAGATTAGCTTAATGACTGCAAATAGGTATGAAGGATTTGCTGCAATAAAGGCAGCATGTCATAACAAGCAAGTCTTTGAGACAGCCACCGTGGTTTGCATGCTAGCACCCAGATTTGTTCCACAGATTTGTGATACTTCATACTGCCATCCTACAAATCAAAAATTGACCCAACATTATAACTATTGTGATGCATTTAAAATAACTCCTGAGGTTTCCAACACGACTGTAATCGTTTTCCTTTTTCCCTCTGCTTTTTCAGCAGAAGCAAAACCCTAGGTGAGGATTCTAAGCAAACAAACCAGCATTAGACTTTGCACGTATTTCTTTTTGCTCATCTTTGGCTTTATTTGGATAGTGGATTTTCCCTTGCTGCTCCTTTGAATTTTGACCGCAAAAAATATATAGTACAGAAAAATGGAAGTTTGCAAAATGACAGCAATGTTGCTGAATCCTTTCAAGGATAAACAAACCCAGCTGCTCTGGGATTCCCACAATAAAAATAGACTGTGCTGTCAGTTACGGGTCCAGATTAGGTAGAGGGCTAGGGACGCATTATTTATTTATCCCTTATTGTTGACTAGCTTCAAATGCCCTCACAAAATTGGATAACTCTCCTGTTGACTAACTTTAGAGTTCATAGGCCAGAGGACAGCATCTCATGCAGCCCTTGGTAAGGATTACAACCATTGCCAGAGAAAGAGGGCTTCTTAATCATGATTGACTTTAGATATTACACTGTCATGAATTACTAGGTTCCTCCTAGTCTAATTTTAGTACTTTTGTTGGCTCAGGGATGACATTTCCATGCTGTCCTTCGAAGTGCCAGGCATCTTGGTCAGATTGAGGCAAACCTGATTTTTAGTGATTTGTCCTAATAACAATCCTGATTTTTCACCATGTCACCTGGCACTGTAACCCCAATGTATCCTGTCTGATGTGATCCCAGTCACTCAGCAGGGACCTGGGCAACTGCCAAACGCTCCAGCCAGTTGAAATTGCTAAGGGGAAACCACAGGGACTCTTCTGGAGACTGGCCCTCATCTGGGATAGCACTTAAAGGTGAAAACAGTATATGAGATAAAACATATGTTACAGGAAGGCCCTCTGGGGTGACACTGGCTTTGGTGCATGCCATCTGGCAGTGTCCTGACCTTTTAGAACAAGTCCTCTAGTCGTTGCATGAGTTGTCTTTATTATGCCATGTTCATGATGGAAAAACGACACGTCAGGGCTTCCAAAGCAGGAACAGCATTTGGCTCTCTTTCTTATCAAGAGCTCAGCTTTGGTCTTCTGCCTGACAGCAAACTGCACTTTTACCTGGCCACCTACTGAGCAGCAACATGTTTGAAGGTGAATCCCTTTCTGAGCTGTTCACAGCATCAACATCAATTGTTGGGGTTAAGTACTCTCTTCCCTGAAAAATATTTTCTCTTGACATTCATTATATGTCACAGAGCAAAAAGCAGCACGTCTGAACAGGAGAGTGAATGAAAAAGAGCCCCATTTGCTACCTTGCGGCATTATATACTGATCAGACAGGTAGATAAGGCCTCTCCTCCGAGTTATACGATCAGATTGGAAGTGGAAGCGAAGACCACATGCTCAGTGTTGCTCTTTGTGGATGACTTATCACTAGAGATGCTCATTTTTCCTCTTCTTAGCTGGAGTGTAAATACAGAATAAATAGAAACAAATGGGGTAGGAGGTAGTGAGAAAAGAGTATGTATGTCCTGAATTGAGAAGAACAGTAAAAATAAATTTCCAAACATTGGCATAGTAAGTGCTGCTGCCTAGAAGTGTGGTCATAATCACATGCACATTCTGAAAAGGAAAGACAGAAAAGACATAGAAAAAAAGGAAAATTATAACAGCTGTTTTATAGCAGAGTGGTTAATTGGGTGAAATTTGGGTCTGAAAATTCTGCAGCCTTGTTGCAGTTGTGACACAGCTTTCCCCATGATGGCCTTGGGCCAAAGGGCATCAGATGCTGAGCTAGAGCTGGCAAATTTTATTAGGCCCAAGTAAGATGTGGAAAAGATGGGAGAAATCCCTGCGACGAAGACCGTACGCCTACACCAACCACACAGTGCCATTGGCATGCTCTGCTGCCACCCTTCCTCTATTTCCCAACCTCTAAGCCAAGCCGATTTCTTGGTCTAAGCCCCTCTTATTGGCCTGGGGAATGAATACGCCCCAGCGCAGTCCCCAGCCAGCTCCATCCCCATGGGAAAATTGGCATATAAGCGCGGCAGTGTTGGTCTCGTGTAGCATTACCGACTCCCTGTGTATAAGAAGATGTCCTGGCCAGAAGGTATTTTAACTAAATTGTCAGCCCTGATGCAGCTGCAGTATCACTCGTACGGGAAATCTGGTCAGCTGTGGGAGGGCTGGGGAAAATTGTAACCCATGCCAGTGATATTTTTAAGTGCAGATCAGGACTTCACAGTGGTGTGGTGAGGCCTTGTGCTTATAAAATGCTTAGGTTATAAAAAGTGCTAATTGGCATTTTCTGCCCTTGGCAAGAACATTCTTTGGCTGCTAAGCGAAAGAGCAGGGGGATGATTTTTCATTTTGGACTTGCTGGTGGTAATTGACTGGGAATAGAGGCAGAAACAGATTACTCTTTCCAAGTAGGAGGAAAAGGGTTAAAACTCCCATTCACCTTAGTGTTGCATTGAGACTTTCCAGCATCATAGTAGGAGTTGTACTGGAAATTTCAGGCAATGGCACTAGATAATATTGCTGCAATATTGGTTTAAAGCTTGTTATTTTTAAATCTCCTTACATGGCAATCCTACTAGCAGTCGTCACTTTGCAGATATGGCATCATAAGCAGCTTTCAGAGCACTTTACTAAGGTGATCAGTAAAGATATTCACACTTTGGAGATAAAGGCTTCCTCTGAAGCAAGGGAAGAGAAGCATTTTGCTCAATGCTACCCCAGAAGGCCTCTAGCCAAGGTGAAATTAGAGCAAACAACATCCAATGTTATAAAATGTACCATAACTCAAAGTAAAAAAAAAAAAAAAAAATTACAGGGATTGAGAGGTGAATATTAGTAAGGACTCAGAAATGACAAATGCATATCCTAGGACTGAGATACTTTAGGATAAATTAGATAAGAAAGTGTTAGAAAGATCTGATAATGACTGTAAGGGCTGTGATCACAGGGCCGCTCAGCTGGGACAGTGACATTCCAGCCAGAAGAGGATGCTGTTCCTCTCTGACTGAGCAGTTTAATTTTTATCAGATGTGTGGTTCTAGAAAATTATTAAGCATTTAAGAAACTAAAATATTAACTGTTCCATAGCTGATTTGAAGTAATACTGAGAGCAACTGAAGAACAAGAACTGGCTACTATCATATTTCCTTGATGGAGTCTGTTCAAATCAGCTGACAATAACTTGATGGAACTACAACTGGCTCTGAACTGAATTCTTTTCCTTTATGACTATTTTTTGACTGTACTCCTATACTATGTATGTGAATTACAGGCAATATTTATACAATTCTCTTGGATCATTTGACCTTCTTGCTGCTGAAGGACAAATGTGAAGATTCTTCAGGAAACACAGCTGCTCAAAAAAGGAAATATTTTACATTTCGCACATAACACAGATTAACATATAAATAACATGCTCAACAAACTGGAATCTGTAATGTCAATTCTCTACCTGAAGCCTAGAAAAACCCACCATCATGGATTAGGCATTATTTGTTATATTGTTCCTCATAATTTTGACATTCTAGAAAAAAATCAGAATTAGAATAATCATAGTCCATTCTCAAGAAGACTCGTGTTTGCTCTTTATGAATAAACCTCACTCAACAAACCTTTGTTTCAAAGCCGGTTTTTATTCTCTATCAGCTGACTTTTCACATCCTGATTCAACAAAGCACTAAAGCTTGAACAATTATTTATGGCGCAACTCGTGCTTTAAGCTGTTCTTTGCTGAACCTTGTTCTCAGAATTTATGCAGAGAAAGATGTAGCCTTATGGCTCCAGGAAAATTCTCAGTTAACACAGTCAAATGAGATATAGGCCTGGGATTCACTTTTGTATCACATGATAATCACTGTTTTTCCTTGCATTGCAGAGAAACTTGGGGCAGACTAAGGGAAAGGAAAACAATATAAGCCATGCCAAGCCATAGATGGCAGAGCCTAGAATATGTTACACATTTTTTACAGGACTGGGGCACTGTACACAACAGGCAGCAAAACCGAGGGTTGGACTCCAAAGGTGACATTTCTATGTCAGAAGAACTACTTTTCATTGACATGAATGATAAGGAATGATGACAGTGTTTTCTTCCTTTGGGCTTTGGATGAAGTGGAAGGAACCTAAAACTGAACAGGACTTCAGTTTTGCATAACAAATGCCATCACTGTTCTTTTATGGAATCAAAGTCCAGCCTAAGGTTGGGTTTCCCCCACTCTTTGTTTCTCTAGCAAATGGCCACTAGGAACCTTTTGTTGTCAGGAACTGACAGGAAGTGTTAAAAGAAAATCAGGGGATAAAAATATCAGGGTTTTTGTCTGTGATCACCAGTACTAGCAACTATCCTTTTTCACTTTCCTCCCACCCCTAAGCCTCTATTTTCCCTATCAATTTCTTCTTCTTTCTCACATGATTCATCAAGCTCACTTGCTACAGAGCAGACACTCCGGTGTGTATATGACATGCGCAGCATCAAGCACACTGGCGATGAAATCTCCCTTGGATCTGTCAGATTCCTCTGACAAAGCAAGGGAAGTGGCAGAACAAAAGGATCTGATATTTTTCTCAAAGATGTCTGCCTAACATCTCATGCATGAGGAAAAATATTCTACAAGAGACACAGTCAAATCCATCTCCTGTTGCGATTGTCAATTTTCTGGATGACTGGAAGTCTGTAACCTGTACCTGAACCTTTCTGGTTGCTCAGTCTGTGGGAATTATTTTGGCGGAAGGCAAGACAAAACAAGTCCCTGCTGACTGCAGCAGAAAAGCTGACAGCCAAACGTAATTCAGGAAAACCCACAAGCTTACTCAGGCACCGTAGCCTGCGGATATTAGGGTCGGATCCTGTGAAGTGCTGAGGACTTCCTACTGGTTCCCTCCACCCAGGTAGCAAAGCTGTGGAGAAGAACAGAAACCCCCCTGAGTCCCAGCTCAATACTCTACTGACTGCCTCCTTCTCTCTGGCTAATCCTGTAACAGATTTGCATGTTCTAATTTTTAATGAAGAAAGGTCTCAGCATTTCAAGGTCGCAAAAGAAAGACATTGAGAGGGAAATGCTTTGGAGGAGCATACACAGTTATAACAAGAAGGAAGGTAAACGCCAGATTTGCTCTTCAGTCATTCATTATTTGCATATTAAAAATTCTAAAATCCTTCTATGAAGGTCCAAGTTGTGTTTGGGACATGGTATTTTTCCTCTTTGTTTTGTTAGAACTTGTGCTTGAAAATTAATTGCAGAAAACCGTAAGACTATTCCTCCTGGAAATTATGCATTTACACTTGTCAGAAATGTCATCTGTTAATTACTCACGGTGAAGATATGCATAATTTTGCTATGATGCTGTGTTTCATTCTGGCCCTCGATAAGTTGCCTACTTGTGCCCCAGGGTCACAGGCAAGTGTACAGGGAAAGGAAGGCATACATATGTAGACACTAGCGATGTCTGTGACAGAAAACTCAAAGAAACATTTGGAAACAGTGGAAGTGACAAATTATTGTATAAAGATGCTTCTTCATTCATGGTGTCCAGAACCAAAATGAATCATGAAACAAAACCTTGTTGAATATTCTGTCATTCCTCATTAGCTCATTTAATTTTGAGCACAGTATTTCCGCTCTCCCAGTTTTCTCTTACAGGTAGAAGACAGCTCTCTAAGCCAGCTCTGCATGGTTCTTACTAGGAGAGTGACAATTCAGTTTATAAATTTTGAATCCTTTACATGCTTAATGAGTCTAGATGTGCATATATATACATTACAAGAGCTCCTATGCATTCTTGTCTGCCATGAGGACAAAGAGCTCCTGCAATCATCCTGTCTGGGAAGCAGAGCACATCTGACTTTGGTCCTAAGCCCTAGGTTTGCATTAGGATTCATTCTCCATTCAGAACCTTTATTAGGCATCAGGCACCTCTTTGCTCACCTTATCCTTGCTTTCCATTTCCAACTTAACCGAATTTGCAGCATTACAGGAGTTTCCCTGGTTTTCCTACCCCTGTTGTTCTCAGGTTCCCCCACAAAGACAATGCATTATCTCTTCCAGCTACTCTCTTTCTGCTCCTCAGTACAGACCCCTCTGTAGCGTTTCAAGAGGCTTCCAAGTCCTTTCCCCCCCACCCTCATGGTGCTTCTGGCAACGATCTTGTCATTGTGAAAAAAGGAATAACTAAAATAATTTGTTTTTTTCTGGAGCTGTGGAACACACAATACATTGTATCATAAAATAGAAATATTAAGGGTCTCCTATCACCTGTACATAGCATTCATGGAACAACTGATTTCCATTTAACACTACTGTCACCCTTTGAAAAATATTTAAAATCTCTAAATCTTCTAGAAGCCAAAATTAGAGCCATTTAGCCATTGAGCAGAAGAGAATAAGCCTCTCTTCAGACCAAAACAGTAAATCCTTTAAGAAGTTAGAATACATTTACTAGAGAGAAAAAAAAAGGTATGGATGTTTCAGAGGTCAGGCAAAAATGCCTGGGAGACCCATTTCATTTGATCCATGGAGGTCAATGTTTATATTTTTTGCTATTTATGTGTGAAATGTTATATGAATGAAGGGTATTATCTGATAATTTACTGCTGCATTTTGCCTGATTTTCTCTAAAAGGTAGGAAAATGTATTTTCCAAAGGTCTGGATCTACAGACAAGAAAATGGCACTGAAATCAATTGAAAGAGCTTTTGCTTTGTGACCACATTTCCTCCTGGGAGTTGCTGATCATTTTCATGGGTGAAAACAAAGGAAAAAAAGAAGTGAGCCAGCAAGAAAGCAAGCATGCCAGAGACATGTTTTTCTGACTGAGGAGGTATGTGGGGATGACGCCTACCCTGTTTCAAAACACCTTCTGTGATGGCCAAAACTTGCCACTAGTTGGACCTAACGATGTATTTGATACCAGCTCTGTGTTTAATAAGCTGCAATCTATTGACTGCCCTCCTTGTTTACCCTAGTGATGGGACTGTTTGGGAAGCAGGAATGGCAAAGATCACAACAATGCTTTGAAAAATGATGACATTTGTGGAAGGAAGAACACCAAGAGAAACTAAATAGAAATGAAGCTTGGTTTTTATTTTTTAAAAAGGCAAACCCCCCTCTGTATTAATTTTCATTGCAGAACAAGGTAAAATAACCTTAAAAAAGTAGGGCCCTGTCTTCAAACGCCAGTCAACTATCACCCTTCTACGCTAACTTCATCAGCTCTCAGCTGCAATGTCAGTCAATTTAATCACCTTGGCTAGATGGGAGGACAAAGACTGGGTGCTTTGGGAAGTCTCCTCTTGGGATGTAGCCTTCTGTGCTGTAGAGTGACCAAGGAAACAATGTCTCTCTGAAGTACTTAAGAACATGTTTTCTGCTCCCAGCATATCCTCAAGGAAAGCGGGAGGAGATTCAGGAAAACACTGACCTGATGGTACAGAAAGAAAACTATTAATTTTCTTTGTATACCCTGCCAGTTTTCTTCTGAGGATAGTTCTGCCCAAGCATGAAGGAGTCGCAGAGACGGTAGTTAGGGTGCACTATACAATGGGGACATGGAAAATCTCTGGTGAGAGATTTTTTCCCCTCTGGCATAGCTGTTCTGGGAAAATGATGTAGATTTGTAGATGTGGCCTTATGTTTCAATCATAACAAACCTTACAAGGTCCACAAGAATTCGGACCAAACTGAAAGAAAGTAAGTGGCAAGAAAGGAGCTTTTTCAGAAGTGAACAACAGAGTTTTCTCTTATTATTTGGTCTGATCCTTTTTATATGAGGATGTTCTTTATAAGTTTTTGGAAAAGTAATTTTTTTGTAATTTATAAAGCAAAAGAAAAAAAATCAGGTTGGACACCTAGATTTCTTCTTTAAAGCATTTCAGAGCTCTACTTTTACGTTGCTAAACCAGAATAAAAACAATTATCACATACAACAATTTTCAAACCTTTTAATTAACAAAACTACCAAAAAAAGTGAGGGGAAAAAAAAGCAAAATATCAAGAAAACTTGCAACAGGTTTTCTCTAAGCATGGGTGGAGTGGAAAAAGTGAGCCAAGATAATTACCCACACTTAGTCATAAGGAGCAGGAAACACAGTAAAAGAAAAAAAAAAATCTAATTGGAGCTGTTTTTCATATATATATTAAGGTGTTAATTTCCATCACATCATACAATGCAAGAACATATGATCTGAAGTACAGGATCCTTTGCCTGCATATGAAATGATTAAAAAAAATAAAGTATATATGCAGATGTTGATATACGCATGCACGCACTTACATATACGTACACCAACTTACGGAATACTTTGTGTTCATGGAAAGTTTTGTTTCTTTGCTTTCAGCCATAGGCTGCTAGCACTTCTTCAGTGGAGCACAGGAAAGACAAAAAACAGAACTGCAAAACCATCAGGCTGAAAGCCAGTTGCATAAGCTGACAGAAAAGAGGTCTCTATCTTATTGTAGACCAGGTCCAATGAGGTGTCAGATAACCACAAATCCTCAAGGTAATTAAGAATGGCCACAACAAATCCTAATTCTTTCAGAAAGGAATGGAAAATTCATCTTTTTGCCACAGGCTTCCTTTCTTCCAAAGAGCATGGGAACAAAAGCTGGACATAGTACTCCATTTGAGGGTTGGTGGTATGTATTCTCAGTATGCTCTGAAACAATTTCATTTCAAGGGAAATTTGACCGATCAATCTAGCTGGTTTTTCTGCAGTTTGAAATGGTCTGTCTGACAGAAGAGTGTGAGAATTTGAGGCTTCCCAAGGGCCAAATCTATCTGCTGGTATAAAGTGATGTAGCTTATCCAGCTAAGAGACCAGACCGATGGATCATCAGGAACCCCAGTGTGACAGCCTGCCTTTGCTAACTTTGGGTGTTGCCCTTGTTCATCTTTATGTCATGCCATGTCAGGGCTTTTAGAATTACACGTACTGATGGGTTTGTTGTTCTAAAGGGTGGTGGTGTTACAGGCACAAGTTCTGCTGGAGCAATCTCCTTTCAGAGCTGCACAAGATGTCAAATGGAAAGTCACCTAAGAATTAGCACGGAAAAAACAGAAGTAAGCAAACAAAAAACCTCATATATTTCTATTTGCAGTGAGAGTGCCTCTCTCCTCCCATTTCTGCTGTCATTGTTGTAGAATGGCATTCAACAACACTAAGTCATTAACCTCTAAAGAGGGAGAATGTTAATTTGGGTGGCAACATGGAAAGATGCTGGCAAAACTAGTATGGGTTAAGAAATAGATTTGACTAGGCAACATAATGTCAGAGACAATTCATAAACTGTTCCATGAGTTCATGTCTCTTACCTTCTTTTCTTCCTCTATGTTCCATCTAAAAATAGCAAGTGCCTATCCACATCCCTGGGAAGTAGCAACACAGATACCTGTCAGTAATACCAGAAGTCTAGCTGTCTCCTAAAAGTCTAAGAAACACCCGTTGACTCACAGGGCTCCCAGATGCCAGTCAACCTAGGCAATTAGGTATCCTAATTTTCCTCCTATCTACTCTAGTGAGCTAATGTATAAAGGGAGGTGATTTCCACTGGAACTGTCTTATTCTTTATCTTTGATTCCAACAAAAAAGGAAGATCAGACCAATCCATAATTTGCTGAAAGTCTGTGAGATCCCCGAACCAATAAGATACTCAGATACCCTTTGGGCTTAAGACAATCACTTATATATAACAGCCACAAGAACTTCAATAGTGACATCTATCAAAAAATCAAAAGCATAAACATGCTATTCCTGAGAAGGTAAGAATCTCACCCAAATTAGTCTTTAACCTGGCTTTCCATTATTCTCTAAGACCTAGCTGTGGTACCTAGTCTGACATATTCACTAATATAAATAGATGAAGAATCATACTAGATGCCATATGGGGTCTGTAGTACCAACAAAAAGAGATGAATCCGCCCTGGAGTCACCCATCTAATCCAAGGAGAAGAGCCGCTAAAAAGAAGTTTGGAGGGGAGATGTCGAGATTTGGTCAGCCACGTGGCCAAGGTCATAGTCTGAGAAGCTTATGTGGTGCACTTTGATGTGTTATAGTTTTACAATGTCATCTTAGTCATCTCCTTTCCTCATATGAGTAAAGTTATTTACAACTCATCTACCTTCTTACAGCCAGGAGGAGTGATCATTGGGCAGCTGATGCATTCTCCAAAAAATACAGTGAGAACAGACTCCAGCACGGAAACACAGCCAGTGTATATTCTAGCCAGTAGTCTCTTGGCAATGTGCTGAGGATTTAGCAGTTTCTACAGATCCTAATAATGTTTATGCGCTTTATAGGTGAATGAGTTTTGATTAAAAATTATATAATGCATGACTAATACAGCTCTGCTTCAGAATTAAGTTCCCTTAGACCAAAGCAGTACTTGGCTTTCTCACTGTTCAAGTAAGAACCTGGAAGCTCACCTGGTATTTGAAAAAATTCCCTTGTTATTATGGTCAATAGTTTTCATTCCTTAGATCAGCCATATGAAGTGATAAAAAGTTTTAATGATTTTGGCATCAGCTGAGACTGTGATAACAGTGATAACAGAGACTTTAGAGGTAAAGCCGAACACCCAAGGCTTGCTCAGTACAAGCTCTCCAATGGTGGCAAGGACTAGATGCTTCAAAAGAAAGGTGCAAAAACCTTCCACGCACTTTACCCTGCTAGCAGCAGAGACATATCCTGATCTGCTATTAGGTTTCACACTGATCTCTAAATCTTTGTGATTCTTTTAAGGCTAGAAGCTTCATTTCCTTTCCGATCAAATTTATAAGAATTTATAGCTTGATTTTTTCCATAGAAATATCCAGCTCATCTGGGGATATCTGCATCCCCTGACTCAAGGTAACCAAGCATTTAGCTAACAGTAAACATAGGCCTATGTTTCGTTTGTTTGATGGCACTTTTTATGCCACCATAGCCAAATCATCAACATAATGATTGAAGCATTTTTGCTTGTTGCTCACAGGTCAAAAATTGTAAACAGAGATGTCAGAGTCCTCTAATGTGCCCCCTTCTCCTGCCATCCCCAGCACGTGGGCCATTTGGGCTTTGTGGTGCCATTTCTTCTTGTTGCTCCCCTGTTCCTCCCAGGACTTCTGACAGTCTGTCTGGGGCAGGGTGTGAGTCCGTCATTCATCCTCCTTACGAATCAGCTACGCCACTGTGGAATTTTTATTGGCCATAAATACTTTATTGGCTAGATTAATATGATTTAAAGTGTTGCACCTAGTAAATACTGTGTGTTATTTGCTTTAGCAATACCTGTGGAAAAGGGCAACCTGGGGACCCAGGCAATGTCGGGACTAGTGGAAGTGAGGGATCTGAATGACTAGAGGGGGGCCTGGATGAAGAACGATCTGAGGTTGGTCTTGGAGGGAGGTCCATGTAGTGAAGGGACTCTCCATTGGTGCGTGCTGCTACCATGTGTTGTAATGTTCCACTTCACTGACTGTCAAAGCTTTCGACAACCTCGCCTGCTGACTTGTGACCAGGGGATCCCTTTCAACACAGGGAAAGTCTGCTGAGGGAGAGAAAGAAAGAAACACTTTTAAAAAGAAATAAATGGTAGTTGGTTTTCTGGTGGTCTCATTTTTATTGCCTGTGGATTTGCACCGGAGTCCTGCCTTCATTGTAGAGGTCAAAGCTGATGTGTATTGTTATAGGATGCAAGACACGGCTTATACCTGCTTCAACTATTGTCATAATAATTGGAGGGGAAAAGGCATTAAAAGATTTTTATAGGTTTGTAAAGACATGTGGATTCCTGGCCCAAAGAGAAAGAAGAAAAGACCAATTTACTTCAGAAAGTGAACTGAGAAAAAGTAAACAGGACAATATGCTAAGGACCATCTGTTTTCCTTTCCCTGCCAAATGTTTGCTCACAACAACTAGGAAAAAGTGACCAACAGGGACTGAGGAGATTCATTTCAGACAAACTGGCATGTTCAACTGAAAACCTATCTGAAATAGCAGTCCTCCTGTCCTATGTCTCATGGGACTCTTTGCTGTCACTAACACATTTCTGAGCCATGGGGGCTGAAGGGGCACCGGTACGTTCCACATTACTTGATATTGCACAAAGACATTTTGCTTCTTACTTTCTGGATAATTTGCCAGGAAAAAAAAAAAAAAGAAACCTGAAAATACAAATAGAAAACTGGCTGAAACTTTACAAAAGATGGCACCAAATGACCTGGCTGTTAAAATAGACAAACATAAATTGAAGAGGGTGAAGAAATGATACCACCATATCCATTAGCTCATCTTCTTTAATGGAGAAAGGCTGTCAAGAAGAAAATAAAACATGCTATGATGCATCTGAGTTGGACAATTATTTTATTACAAAAGTTTTCTTGTGATTCCTTGAGCGGGTTTTCTGGCCGCTTCGTTACTGCATGAAGTAGTCACTGCATGCTGTGTCTCAACAGGTCAGAAATCCTGAGCATGGGGACTTTGCAAAGTCTCTTTCTTCATTCACTGGTGACATCTCCCTCCACCATTTGTCTGACACAAGACAGGAAGATGTGGAGACAGGAGATAACCCCTTTTTCTTCCTTACCAATCAAATTTAAAGATCACCCAGGTGTGCCATGAAAAGGTATGTTTTCATCAAAAAAATTCAGAGGCTAATGAGGTGAAAACAGCCTTCGCAAACCCAACAAACCTTTAGAAACAGCTCAGGCAGAAAATTGCCCCAGTATCCTAACTGTAAAACGTGTGAAGCCCAGAAAATGAAGGCTGAAAAGGAGAAAGAAAATCTTTGCTAGATTTGCTAGATTTTGCTAAACCACCAAAGAATGGTGGTTTTGTTTGTACAAATACTACAGTTTGCACTGCTGCAGTGCTGCATGGTACTTTTTCTGGCACTCTGAGGGAGCAACAGTAAATGTTGCATGTGGGTACATGTATAACCTAAAAGGAGAGGGGATAACTGTGAAAAGGTAATGCCTGAGGATGGCAGTAATCAGAACTGCCTGGGAGCACATCTGCATTAGGCAAAGAACCTGTACTTTACTAAGGGGAGATATTATTTAGACATCAACATCAGAACCACATCACATGCAAGTGCTTTCTAAAGAGACTTCTGTAAAATTCTCAAATGTGACATGTACTAGAAAATACAGTTGCAATATTCATTAAAAAAAAAAAATAATCACAGTAGAGAGGTATTCCTAGGACTAGACAAGCACAAGCTTCATCATCTCCTTATGTCACAATAAAGAAGTAAATGCAAACTTTCCACAATGCAAGAATGATTGCATTGTGTAATGATGATAAAATATTGCCATCTGTTGGCATCCTCTGCGAGGAGATCCATATACACTCAATGTTTATTTTGCTTGTGTACAGTGAGAGGAAAGATGGTATACTAGAACGCCAAAAGAAGAGTAATTTCAAAAGACAACTTTCTTTTTTTGCAACTTTCCTTTTTTTGCTTTGGGTATTCAGGGTTTTCATCTCCCTCCACTCCTTCCCAGCCATGGTATGCAGCCACACAGGTTTGGCCAAGTCCAGAATCTGGATTTCCAGGGTTCAGGGTCTACACTTTGGAGGTGTCTATCCAGAAGACAGCTCCTCAGAGAGAAGCACTTTAATATTATTATTAAAGACAAAATCAGATTGCTGTAACAATCTGAAACACTGAGGGGAGTTTCGAGAAGGTAGAATATTGTCACCTCAACTGAAATGGAAGGCAGCACAAAGGACCTTCCTCCCCTGCTATTGCATAGGCCCCTTGAAGGCAGAGCAGAAGGTAATTGGTTTTATTGAAAGGGGGGGAAATTTGGAGTGCCAGCGCACTCACCCATGCAATGAGGCAGGTTTCAGGAAAAACAATAAAACTGCCTGCTGTTTCTTCCAGTTTGAGATAGAGAAAACCCTTTTAGTCAGACATTCCACATGACCTCAGTGCCTGGCGTGCCAGGAAAGCGCATTTCATGCGACCGTGGGGATTTCCAGTGTTGCTAAGGGGCCCCTTGCTGGAGCTTGCAGAGGGATACCATGAGACACATGGTATCCTAAGGCCTTGACACCCACGTTGTAATTCTCAAAATATCAACAGCACAAGCCCTGTATCAGATCCACAAACTTCAGGGCTTGGTTACGAACCCAAATGACTCTTTATTCTGTTGAAATACTGAACCTACTCTTGAAGATAATGCGGCTCGAAAGTTAAAGATAGGAGAACCAACCTGCAAGGTACCATATAAAGCTTCGCACTTTGCCCCACAGGAAAAAGACCTGAATGCCTTTGTGATATGGCAGAAACCTTGAGCTGAATGGGTAACTTTGGTTCTGAAGCCTGCTTCCAAGTTTATCCCAAACACACATCTGTCCTCAGCCTCTTCCATTTGACATCTTTAGCTAAGGGCTCCAAAATGTTATTAACTGTCCCTCGCACTTACGTGTCCAGTATCAGTATGAACAATGTCTGCCTGACTTCTACAGCATCACCTTGCAAGAGAAAATCAACTTTGAACTAAAAGGTTCTTGTCTGAATAGGAAAAACAAAGGATGGGCAAGCAAAATATCATTATCTTCCTTGCTAGATAAAGTGAAATTATGTTTTAATCAGAAAGAAAGCCAAATTTTTCAACCCTAGAATCTGGCACTATCAGGAACAGACATCTTAGTTTGAGCAAAGTCACAGAAGAGGTTGATGGTGTCTTGTTCCTGGCTGGAAGCTATGAAAAAAATGGGCAGACAAAAGAAAAAAATAAATCAGAATGGTGAAAATGTCTAAAAATCATATGAATTTTTTGGAAGACATTTAAGATTTTAAAATAAGTGTTCCAAAATTTTAACTGATTTTTTCTTCTATTTTTTTCAAATAATTCGAATTAGACAATCTGCTTCAGATAATCAGGTTTTTGCACTGAGAGTGGTAAAAGAAAAATGCCTTGCAATTATTTTTCAGCAAAAAGAAGTTTTATTCAAGAAAAAGTTGAGGTGTCTAAGTAAAATTTTAAACAAAATATTGATGGTGCATACATCAATTTTATTCTAGGAAACTGAAAACGTGCAAAGTAATCCTTTTGCAGTTTTGTAAAAAAATGTTTATTCTTATCAATTCTTGCAGCCATTTCCATAAATTTCATTCTAAGCAAAATCTGATGATTTCACTGTTTCCCTCAGAAAAATACAAAACCTAATCTCCTCCATCTGCTTTTAGTTTTAGCTAAAAATACATCTAAAAAAAGAAGAGTGATGTTTCAGAAAAATATTCCTGCAAAAAAAGAAAAAAAAAGTTCTGGATAAAATCCAAAGATGCCTGACAGTTTTCCCATCCCACAAAAGCTTGAGATTTCAAAAACATCTTTGCTCTGCATTAGGAATAAATTTTTTAGAGAAAGAGAAAAGACCCACCCAAGAACATATAATAGCCCAGTGGTGAAAGCTCTCACTTGGGACCTTGGGTATTCCAATTCAAATAGTCTCACTGTCTGTTAGAGATGTCTCCTACTGTCAAAAGCCAGGAGCTATCCTGGATCTGGAAAGCTTTGGTCAAAATGGATACATTCCTGCAAAAAGTTGTGGTTTGATGAATCATGATGAAAAAGTTTCCTCCAGAAATTCTCAATTCATTGTAGAACTAGCTACTTTGACTAAAAAGCCTCATGTACTATAAGAACCATGAGCTGCCAGTATGACTATGCCATCTAAAATTATTAGGATCTTTGTTGTTTACCATCAGCAGAGATTTATGGAGTGGGATAGTAAGACCTCTGGTCCATTTGTGGAGGTTTGTAGCCCTGGCAGAGACAGCACCAGCTGACTGCAGTCCTCAGTTAGGGTGTATTCCAGTTGAGAAAATACATTGTCTCCTATCAAGGGTCTTAGCAGGCGAGATGGCTGATGGAGGTAGGAACTGGTACCACTTTGTAGAGTTGAGAGCTCATTTAAATACAGGTTCTTCTCAATTTTTCAGCTAAGGGCAGATACTGCCACTGGGTGCTCAGGGTGGCCAAAGTGGTTCAAGGTAACAGAGGCAATAACCTGTTTCTAAATTCATCTCTACAGGTAGAATTAGAACCTCAAAAAATTAGTATGCTTCTTTGAGTCAAACTCCTTCTAAGGGAAATGATCCAACTTCTATCACTGCTCCATTGTCTTCAGTTGAAACATTAATGGCAGTGAGCAAGAATTGGAGGTGAAATTACCATTTTTGACTGACACTTTGGCTTTTGGAAATCTGGAGTTTGGCTCTGTCACAAAAAGATCTCATCAGGCAAAGAATGCACCAGGGTGCGGCTGAACTTGCAGGTAACAGGCACTTTCTCCACCGCTTCCCTTTTATTTTTAGACACATTAGCTGAAATGTCACATTTACTACAAGACACAGGAGTCTGGGCTCCCCTTTTAGCATTGAGACTGTCAACAGGGTTGGGGTTTTTTTTCTTTTTTCTACTTGCTTTGAAGTAAAACTAATAATTAAGAAGGAGGGCTGGCTACATAAGCTGAGGAATCCGTATCTTGACTATTAGTGTGTTACTACTGTGTTACTATTAATAATAGTATATGTAAATTGTCTACAGAGATTTTTGTTGGAATTAGATCAGTGATCTAAAGAAGACTGAATTCTTCTCATATCCATTAGAGATTAAGTAATCTCTCTTCTTGTTGTTGAAAAACAACACACAAAGAAGTTCAGTGCCTTGTCCAGCCTCATCGCACGAGCTAGTAGAAGAGCTGGAAATGTGACTCGGAAGTTTTTGAGGGTAGATTCAGAAGGACTTCCAATGCTACAATGCTGAAGGCTGTGATGCTCAACTAACTCTCAAATGTCTGGCTGCTGGCATGGGATCTAGAAGCTTGCATTATACTCCTTAAATAATGTCCAAGGGCAGAAAATCCCCTTAGGACAGGATCCAACCCAACCAGGCTGGGTTCTGAAGGAAAGCTGTGGCTCTTGCAGTGTTTGACACAGAGCATTGCTACCCTGTGCCCTAGGCAACCTCCCTCACCAAGCTGACAGGGGCAGGGGGATACTTGCATCCTGAATAGCAAACAAGGCATATGTACGAACACAGTGCCAAGCTGCTAAGCACAAACAAAGACAGTGTCTGGGCAGCAACAAAAATCGGGTGCCTGGGGAGCTCTACTACCTGTGGAGTTCAAGCATCCTGAGCATTCACAGGCACAAAAGCACATGTTTTTTAGGATGCCAGTTTGGGATGCAGGTGGAATATAAACAGCTGAGCCCCATGGTGTATTTGATTAATTCAATTTTCTTCTTAATCTGATATTTAGTTTCCATTACCACTTCCTCCAACAAGATGCATTTTTAACCTTTGAAGTTAGAAAAGTCTAATCTTACAGATGTTGGGAGTGTCCCTTGTATATGAAGGGACGGCTTCTAGGTAACTGAGCACACCTGGCATGGGTGTCTGGATAAAGCATACGTTGGTACTTCCAACCAGCATGACTGGGCGGACAGCACTGGAGTGTTCTGTACACAGAAGGGGCAGGGATACTGATGCTTGCAGAGTGAGCAGTGTGCTGGGGATGGGAATGCTAAGCTACCTTAAACCACATCAGTGGAACAGGTGTCAGCAGCTCAAAAAAACCTGCATTCTTTTGTTTACTTTGACATTTGCTTTATGACCGTCCCCAAATCCTTAACCCCTGCTTGATCTCAACAAGCCCAAGGCTGATCTCAGAGTTGCATGTTCATAAAGCTTCAGTTGAGATTACACCCATGTTCAAAATTAAAAATATAAATGGGGTTATTTTGTTTTGCAAACCTCTCTCCCTGAGCAGACTGGCTACTTGATGTTCTTAAAAAAGTGTGTGTGGGGGGGTGGAATTCACTTGGTAAATTTTATGGTCAATCCAGTTTACCTAAATCATTCCTTTGTACAAAAACCTGGGAAAATGTAGCAGAAAGTCAACTTCAGAGGATGTGGTTATCATGAGATAATCAGGCCCTGGGGAAATCAGACGCACCTGGCTCTGCAGTGCCTTGTTGTGCCCTTGAAGAATGATTAACTCCAGAAGCCACACACCCCTTCCACCCCCAGCCCCCAGTACAAAAATGAACCACTGTCCTCTGACTCCCTGTCATATTGCCCTTCACTGCACAAGTGACAGTCATCCACAAAACCCAGTATCTGCGGAGATGCATGGGAAGTCACAAGCTCATTTACATTTGCTTGACCAGCAAAATACCTCTTCACAAATACCTTATTTAAACCAGAGATTAGTGTAAGGCGAAGCAGACACGGTTCTTCTGGTTTCCAATATGATTCAAACTTCCACCATCTTGGGTGGACCCACCTGTATGTCAGACATCTACAGTTTGCAATCCATGCTGGAAATACAAGTGTTGCCCTGAAGCAGGAGATGGGAGTGACAGCCTCTCCCTGGCTGAAATTTTGCATTGTGATCCTTCCCATTTAAATTTAGGGTTCTGTAATGTGAATGCATTACCCAGCTATTATTGGCCAAAAATGAAAACCAGACCAATTAAATTATAGTTCCCAGCTGAGCCATGACTTTGGCTGAAACAAAATTGGACTGACTTGACTTCCAGATATGGACAGTGGAGAACGGAACAATAAGGGTTTTCTAACAAAAAAGGTCTGCAGACTGTAAGGCTCTTGAAGCAACAACAGTTACACCAGGATGGGTGGTGAAAAACGACAGACATAATTAGATTTATATGGAGCAAAGGAAAGAGAGAAAAGCAAGGAGAGGGGAGCGGAGCATTTTGGGTATTTTGACACTTGACTCATGCCTGCTTCTCCCAAGGAAAAATCTTGACTACTTGTAATACTGGTGCTGTTGGCACAATGCACACCTCTCTTGCCTCTGGAAATCTGGAAAGGGGTCTAAAGGGAAAATATTTTCATTGGAAATCATCGGTTGATACCTAAGCAAGGTGGAAGTAGATCTGACACCTTTTGCTTTGAGCCTCTTGGCAATTGCATCTCCTTCCTGTTTTTGTGCTCAGCCCAACATGCCCTAACCAGTGACAGCGGTGATGGCTCACCACAATCCCTTCAGCTCCCCTGACTTGGTCTCAGGAGTTTTGTTCCCCCTCCCTTCCAGTCAGGCAGCACAAAGAGATTAGTTTGACTCTTCAACTTAGCATCTAGTGGAATTCATTTCAAACGCTGCTACATTTGGAAGAGAATGACATAGAGTACGTTGCATGTAAACAGAAGGTAAAGCCTGCTCAGTGGCAGAGACCAGACACCTGACGTTGTTCGCTGAAGCGTGACTGGCATTTTCTTGCAAGACTCATCATGAGAGATGTTTTTCACATGCCAGCCACCCTGAGTTTCCCCACCTCACATACTTCAACTGACATAGTATACTTTGGAAGGGCGCCAGATTCTATTAATTAAACTATTATCTCCTCTCGCCTTTTTTTTTTTTTTTTAACTTTGGTTTATTGAAGATCTCATAGCTCTGAGGAATCCATTGTTTATTTTAATTAGAAATAAGGATTTGTCTGGAAATATGTACGTGACGCTAGCTTTGATAACCATGCTGTGGCTGGATTTTTGTAATATTCCCAGGTGAAAATGAAAATGTTGCTAGCTTGAAATTAAGGTCACAAAAGTATCTTTCATTTCAGCACAAACCTTAAAAAACCCCCAAAAATCTCCAGTTAAGACAAAACTGAAGATCAGCCTCATTACACATACATTTATTAACTCAAATTCATTCATGGCTGGTTACCTCCAAGACACAAGTGTACAATCATCGCTATAAACTTAACAGGATTTCTTTGCTAATTTGACAGATACAGTGAAAAAAAAACTATTAAGGTAGTACTCTACCCTGACTTTACAGTCAAGTGTTTGCACATGCTCGTGCTTCTGAAGTTTAGGATCTTGCTAAATGCATTACTAGGCATGAGACAAAAGATATTGCTACTCTCCGGTCTTAGTTACTGTAGTTATTCTATAATTAGACAGGTTAATTAGTTACCTTAAAGTCTTAGAGAATCTGCAGAAGCCCCCCTCTTCCCCAGGTGTCTGGGTTAGGTGTGCTGCTTCTTACACATGGCTTCTCTCCCTCCCTCTTTGCACTCCAAGATTTCTTTATCCCACTTGCCAGGCACGAAAGAGATGCACACACCCCAGAATGAACAATCCTAAAGGCACAGCTTTGGGGCTGTTAAAATGTTTGAGATGGATGCACAGAATTCAGCACTTAAGCTTTTCATGGTAAAGGCAGCCCCAAACAGCACACTCAGAGATTAATCTGCTTGTCAGACAGGGAAGCCCCATACCATACTGGCCTCTTGCTAGATGCTTGCGTTTGCCTAATAAGCTGTCCAGTTTTTGGAACTGGCTTTAGAGTAGAATAGACAATTTCTTCGTACCGGTTATCAATCGCTTTATACGGTGTTTAATTCATCCTCTTAGGGAAGTTCATTTGGGGGTGAAACTATCACTACCTCCAAGGGAACATCTTACTACTAACTTATTGGGTTTTTTTCTCCCTTAAAAACATTGAATGTTGATGTAGGGAATTCTCTGAAAACCACAAATAGACATCTGAAGAGTTTCATCTAGTCTTGGCTCAGCCTTAGCATTTCAATTACCAGAGAGAAGAAAGGAAGGAGCATGAATGAAAGATTGCCACTTAGGATCTTGCTACTTAGTGGAATGACTGATCTGTACTGAAAAGGGTTAGATCAGTTTCTCTGGGAAGAGACAAGTTATAATTACTAGCCATAAGGTTAACTATGAAAGGCAAGTTGCTTTTGTTTTGCATTTCTTCCATAATATCCACAAGTACAATAAGCTCCAAAGTGTAAATTATCAGACCCTGTCTCTCCCTCTTCTTTTCCTTAGTGTGTGATTGAGTATTCTGCCTGGGAAAGTGACTCTGAATTCTGCTGAAGCTTGGAACAGAGGCAATTTTGCAAGGCAGGAGTTAGTTATTTTAAGACCAACCAGCTTGCTGTCCACTTTCAGCTCTGTTTGCAGTCAGTTCTTCAGCTAAAACTCCTCTTGAAACGTGACTGTGACATTCATGGAAAGACTTCTGAGAAGACACTGCCTATATTCTCTTTGATTACTGTGGTGCACATACACAAATAAGTTACACTTAGAAATATATTTAGACTCTCCATCAGAAATTTGCCTCTGTATGTGAAGCCAACCTGCTCAAGGAAAAAAAAAAAAAGCTGACTATATGCCTTTCCTACAGCTCTGCAAGGGAATAACCTTGTTATCAGTGGAAGAGAAAGATGGAGAGGGATGAACGCCCTGACTGCAGAAAGAAGCATCTGCAAGGTTTAGGTACCACTGGCTTGGCTTATCCTCAGCCTAGAACAGGCTCTGAAACCCACCAAAGAGGTGTTAAAACTAGTCTTGAAGAACTGCTGCCAGCAGCAGCAATTTCATTTGGCATGATGAGAAGAGAAAGAAATTATAACCTGTATTTCCATTGCAGCTCAGACCATCATCTGATATGATCAGCAAAGACATGCCTTGACCTCAGGGTCTTTACTCACAAAGGTAAGTTTTACATGGGAGGTGAAGCATGAAAGATTACACAAAACTGCCCACTCAAATTGTTGCAACCACAAATGCAACTGATATTTGAAATATTATATTTCTGGACAAACACTCTAATAAAAACTCAGGAAAAAATACTGAAATGCAGTTACTACCACAGCACTGCAGCAAATGCAATTTTTAGCCTCCGTGACATAAATCCTGGCTTCCTGTCTTCATTGGGTTTGAGTCTCTATTAGACATGACTTTCAAGGACTCTTTCTAAATATGCTGGACTCTTCTGCTGACTCATCTCCAAACCAGACCAGGTGGGTCCCATTAACTTCAATTCAGGAAGTTAAAATATGGAGAACGTCTCCACAGTCAGCCAAATATTTTGGCAAGGAAAAACCCTGGAAAGGAGCCAGTTCAGGAAGCAGCTCAGGATAATAAGGTTTATATTTGTTGGTGAAGTAAAGGAAAACCCCAAGGTGCAGAGTGATTTGGGTGACTCAACCTGCTTACAATCTCCCATAACTGTAATGGGCCCAAGCCATTGTGTTTCAATTCACATGTAGTCCTGAATATCTGGTCGAAAACTGATATTCCGGGTATAGAAATTAGAGCAACTATTAGAGTGCCATAACTTTAAAAAGAAGATGGAAGAAAGTTGTTAATTTCCAGCCACATTGCTGTGAATTTCATTCCAGCTAACTTTTGGGTTTTCCTATCATTTTTGACAAAGATCCAATCACTTTACTTTCAGTTGAAAAACTGACTACTTAAAATGAGCTGAATGTTTTTTCTGAAATCAGTTGGCCAGATGGTAAAGAAGTACAGTGAAATTCCCAGACAAAGAAGAAGAACTTGGAGTGGTCTAGAAATCTATTTTGATATTTCTTTACGGACGGGGTATAAGATAAGGTATTTTTCTGTTTCTTTGGAGAAAAATTAGAAGATAGAATAGTTGGAGATGTAAAAATTAAGTGTAAGAGCCCAGATCTCTGATTTACTAACTATTTTGTAGTCTTATTCTTACACCACAAGAATTTTGCAAAGCATTCCTCAAGAGCGAGCTATATTAGATTAGAGGTTTATGAAGAAGAATTGAGGACAAAGTTCCACTGCATCCTGGCTGGCCACCGGTCTGACATCCTTAAGTAACATCAGTTTCCATAGCTAATGATATAAACGGGAGGGAAACAACTAGAACAGCTTATAAGTGCCTTTGACTTGACAACACAAAAGGCAAAGCTTTTGGCTTAAGTCCAGAGTGATCCTGGAAACCTCATTTTTTAATTCAGAGTGAGACATTTCAACTGGCTTGTAACTATGATCCATTAATAAACCTAGATCTGCTAATATAACATCCCTTCTAGAGAAGAAATGGTAAAAATGGGAATGGTTATTTATGCCTTCCTAGAATACCACTGTGCCTTTTTAATAACAGGCTTACTTCTAAATGTAGGGCTTTTCAGTGATTAGCATTTCGAAGTAAGCTGTAGGCATATAAGTAATTTTTGAGCTTTAACTTTTGTAGTTTATGGAGCTTTTTTTGCTTCCCTGTCTTTTGAAAGTGACTATTTAGGGAATTATTAGCTAAAAAGTACTAGAAATGCCACTGGTATTGCTTGTACTACTGCCTTTCAGCTCCTCTGTAATTGGAAAGCTGGTGAATCCAGATCTACAAAGGATAGGCAGCCCTGTCTGATTTACCAGAAATACTTGTAGCAGCTAAAGCTGTGACACCTCATCCCATCCAAACCATCACTCAGTTCCCAGGCATGAAGGAGTTTCACCTGAAGTAAGGCTGTGTGCAAAACGCTTCTAATCATGCATCATGTACTGCTCAGTTCCAAATTCAGCTGATACACAGTATTTCCAGCTCTATCTCCAGTTTCAAGAGAAAGACTGTTTCCATCTTTTCTCATTGTCTTCTTCCCACATACATATATGCCAAAATACCCAAACTGGACAAAACCCTTTTTCAGGTGAGACCCTGGGGGCAATTCCTCCATTTTTGTCACTTGACCTGGATGCTTCCAACACATAGAGCCAGCTTCTAGCACTGGAAATCTTGAAACAATTTTCTTTTCCATTTCATCTCTTGAATGTAAAGAGGGTGAGTAATCCTTCCTAACAATTGAGACCAGCTTATATCCATAGCAAATAGAAACACAATCCCAGTAGCCATGTACTTGCCACTTGACAAGATATGACATATCTGACACAATATCTGCTGTTTTGTTCAGTCTGGCAGACTATCATTTCCTTGCAGAGTTTTAGTAATAAATTTACAGACCCATTTAAAGCTATCCCTCAGGGGCTATTGAACAAGGAGAGCGGTGCCTTACTTATAAAGTTAAGGATACTGGAAACAGAACTGAGCTCCTGTGGAGCCAGTGGATTTGAATTGCATCACTGTAAAGAGAAAAACAAATTAAAAAAATCCCTCACTCTACAGAAAATTATGTATACATTGCATAGGAATAGCTGTTTGATATAGATTAGCCTATTCTTCACTCTAAATATGATACTCTTTCACCTACTTAGAGAACTAAGAGGAAAAAAAAACAATTTTCAAGAGAGATTACAGTGAAACCACAGATTCTGTCAGTTCCTTCAGTCTTTTAAATTCATCCAATGATTTACTTATTTTTATGGCAAAATCATCAGTGATTCACTGCTTACTCTGTTCCCAGAACAGAGATATCTAATGCTCTAGTATGACAAATTCGAAAGAGAAAACTATTTTAACTTGCTTTCTTTTTATGTAAGTCCTGTTCTCATCTATTGCAAGCACAAGGACTGCTTTGGTGAAAGTTTAGATTAAAAGAACAAATGGAGTTTTACTGTGGCAGAACTAGCTCCAATAAGCCTAGTTTTCCATTTATAGGGACATTAGCACATGTTTTTCTTTAACGCAGGTTTGGGGTACGTACCTGATATCATGATAACAGGCAATGTCTTTAAAAGGAGAGGTGTAATAATTTCAAATAATAATGACAGAGGTCTCCTCATTTTTTTTTATACATGGGAGTGACATCGCAAAGCCAGAGTGGATTATATGAGACCTTAATCTTGCTCAGTATTTTAGCAATTTTAAAAATAGATGCTTCGCCAGACTGAGACTTAACAGATTTGAAAATCTCTTTGATTTTTTTTCTCCTCCAACAAAGCCTTCCAAAACTAGTTTACCAAGATAAATACTGAGAAACAAACAAAACTGAACAACCTCTCCTGTCATCTCTGTATCACTTTCTAGATTCAAAGCAAGTATATTCTACAACACATCAGAGCAGTCAAATATTGAGATATACAGTTGACTGATCTGGTCAAGGGATTTGCTAATTCCTAATGTAGGAACAGCACACATAAATATGGCATTCTGTAATGTAAGCATATTTTCATTCTGTCTCCTTAAAATATTTATCAGTTGGCAGCACTCTGAAATATCAATCTGGTGGTAACAAATCAGAGTCTATAACCGTGCACCACTTCTTACCCTGGGATGGTGGGCGGTTTTCACACCGAGATGGAGGGTCAGGCAGAAGTCTCCCATTCCTAGGTGGTCAGGTTAGGCACAGATTTCTCTACACTTCAGAAAACTTTGACTCCTTCTTCACCTACTGAGGCCAACACAGCTTCAAGCTTGTTGTGATCTACACTTACTTGCTATGCACATTTCTCTCCCAGGTATGTTATTTCCATTTCACAGAATTTACTTTTACTGTTGGTTTAGCTTTTAGCCTAACTCCTGTTTTTTCCAGGGCTGCTAGGAACCACTGACTAGTTCCTCTACTGGTTTTCCCAGATCAAAATGTCATCTACACAAACCTTTGTACGTTCTATACCATCAAACAGTTGTTGTATTTTCCTTTGAACACCTCAGGTGTTGAACATAACCCAAAGGGCAGTCTGAGGAAACAGTGTCTCCCAAAGGGAGTGTTGAATGCACAGAAATGTGTGCTCTGTTTTTCTAAGGGCACCTGCCAGAACCCTGCTGACACATCAAGCATAGAAAAATATTTGCCATCAGCCATCTCTCCCAGAATTTCTTTGCCTTTTTACATGGTTATTTAGTTCATTTGGGTCTATATGTAAACAAAATGCTACACAATATAGGCCTACCCTGACAGCACATTGATGGAGAAACAGCAAGCAAGTAGAAAAACTGCCAGGCTTGGCTTTCAGTTCTCTCCATTCAGCAGGAGGAAACTCTGTCCCAGAAGCATCACTAAGGAGAGGTTGAGTTGTTTCAGGTCTCTACTCTTTTCCCCAAAGGCTGTCTTCAAGCTCTTCTTTAACTGCTTAGGCTTCTTGCCCTTCCAGTAATTCACTCCCTGAAAATCATTATCACTATTTTCTATGTTGTTATTGGAAACTGTTTACTTTAAAATGCTTGTTAGCCTATATAATTCCTCGCTGGAAATAAATGACCAACAACAATGCTTAGTTTTGCCCATTTAACTTTTCTATGGTCTAGGGCTTTTTTTTGCCTTTTTTTTTTTTTATTTCAGTGTGAGTATCATTATTCCCAGCTCCAGCTTGGATTTGTAGCCAAACTAAAATGAAGAAATGTCCTATTGACTTTCAGGTCAACAGTCTATTCATCTTCTGCTGCAACCCTTTCCATCACCTTTGTGAAGAATCTCTTCATATCTTACATTCCCCAATGCATAATACAGCATTATATGTTCAGAATTAAATGGGACTAAAACTACAAAAGCAAAGGGTATTATTTGCACAAAGAACTCAACCATCGAAAAGGAACATCAAAATAGAGAAAGACTCTTACGTGGCTGGATGACTCAAGAGATCAGGCATTGAAAGGCAATGAGAAAAATGACACCAAGAACTCAGAGGTTTATGTGAGGAGGACCAGTTAAAGAATGGATACATGAGAGGTCATGGCCTGAAGGCAACAAATCTTAACTGGAAAAGACAACTCATACCGTGAGGGAGCCCTTTTTAAGGCAGAAGCCGTAGAGACCAAGGTGATAACAGCAGAGCTCTCCAGTTCCACTTTGTTGAATAAAGGCTGGGATGCATTGATTTGCTCCTAGGTTGCATGCAGTACAAGCAAGCTTCCAACAGGATAGGACTGGAAGTTACTCAGCTTTTCACCTACAACTAACCTCAGCTGGAACTGCAACACTTCTCTCTATTCTGGACAGAAACTCCAAAGAAGAATCAAGACTATAATGTGTTTGCAATTGTCTTATTTTTGAAACATCTATATTTTCCTTGGATATTAAAAGACATGTATTTTCTTTTGCAGGCAAATGCATGACATATGGCCTAGTTTTTCCCTTCAGAAAAGGCATAATGCCATCACTGAGCCATGATTGCACAGTTGTTAAACAGCAGGGATTATCGGGCAGGACAATATTAAGTGGTATTTAACAGCAAGACCAAAGTTCCTTGTCAAATGCTTGACTTAGTGTTCCTTGATTGTTAGCATCCCAGCAATGAGACCTTTTGCACTGAACCATTTTTCATTTTGACAACAAACTACCGCAGCTATCCAATGTTGCCTTGCTGGAGCTGACAGCAAAGTATTTTTGTGGCAGAAATATTACTATGTAGTGGGGTTCAGGGCTGGAGGATAGACGGTTTTATCCCTTTCCTTTCACAGTGCAATGGCATTCCAAGCAGTAGGTGTCCTGAGTCACTGCCTGGCTAATGTACTCAGTATGATCCTCTGTCTAGTCATAACAATGGTGGAAAAAAAAAAAAGAGAGAGAAAAAGAAAATCAAACCCTTGATGTAATTGTTTAAATTACAGACTACCTTCTTTTAGATGCATCTTAATGAAGATGTATGGTGGGAGACAAGGGGATAGGGAAGGAAGGTTGAATTACTGATTTAGGGGTGAATTTCCAAAAGGTTTTTAGAGAACCTGAAGTGCCTTTAAACCTCCACCAAAGCTGCTTTTATTAAAGCACTAAGAGTGCTTATGAAAGTTATAGTGTGATGTGAGCAAAAGGCAGGAAATAAAGGGAAAAAAAGGGGGAACTTAATGAAGGTTTAATCTTCAAGGGAATATGGACTTCAAGACTGTAAATCTAATGGAATGGTCCTATATTCTAATGTCAAAAGCTGCATCTTATGCCAAAAAATTTAACATTTTCAGTTGAGAAATCTAGTTTTAAAACCAGCTATTTATACTGTTAAAGGATGAGATGTGGTAGTTGAAGAAAGCCATGTTATTTTCAAGGGTCTTTCCTACTGACAGATTTATTAGGGAGTTTATCAGTCCTTTTCCATCCTTTTCTGTATGTTCATACTCCCTCTGTACTTCCAGGCTGGAAAATTTCCATGAAAAATCCTGAAAATTTGATTGTGAGGTACTCTAGAAACAGACATAAAAGCACACTGGTTTTCACTGTAAGAGAAACAAACTTAGGAGTTTGCTATCTCTATTTCTGATATTTATTTTTAAATTCCTTCATTTCTTTAGTTTCCTTTTTCTTCACGTTTCTCTTTGAAAAGGAAAGGAATCACTCACTTTAAATTCATACCTTGGGGTTCATTCTTTTAAAGTAATTCCAGTAAGATTCCTGGAGAAACAGTTGCGTTAATACTAGAATTTAATATACAGTTTATTTTTTTGCTTCACATTAATTAAAAGGGAATTGTCTGGACCTGGCTATCGAGAATGTTTGTGGCTTTGAGATAGCAGCTGGTGCCCATTCAAACCTTTCAGATATACAAAAAAGATCTTATGAAAATCCTGTTAAACTGAAATGCCAATGAAAGCTTTTTTTCCCCTATTCTCCACAACTGTTGTACGTTAAGATAAATATTGGAAATGTTGGCTATCTCTGACAATATTATTGGACTGAGAATTTTTGAAGTTGTTGATTTCTGTATACAGTATGCTATCATTTAGCACTCAAAACTTTCTTGCTGTTGGTTGGAAACTCCCATCTGTGTGCTGAGAAAGCCATATTCCCTGTGTTTCTTGATTTACCACGAAAGATTAAAATGCTGTGCCCCAAGCTTTACAGATAACTTCATGAAAAATGCAGAAGATAAAAAATAATCCAAATGTTATTCATCCTTATACATACTTCAATTGATTCATCTTGTCATTCTGACAACATTAAAATTGTAGGCTCATCTTAATATAAATGAGTGAAATTTTCTGAAAGTCTAATCAAATTCAAAATAAAAAAAAATCCTATTATTTTGAACAAAGAAAATGAAGATAAAAATTTTCAACTGCCCTGAGAATATTGCCCAGCTCAGAAATATGAAAAGCCTATTAATTATGATTAGCTTAGATGCTATAGCTATTTTCTCTTTTTCCATCTATCCATTCACTTAAATCATATGGTACAGAGTTCTTTATCTAACTTCACACTAATAGACAAACACCGAAGGAGTTAACATAAACTGTAAAAATAGCTCACACAATGCATTCGTCCTCAATGCTTCTTTCAGTAAAATAAAGGAAAATCATCATCAATAAACAACAGACTCAATCCTATAATAAGGAACTACAGAATAGAGTTTCTATGTTTTCATGTCTGTAAAATGACACTAGACTTGGCTGGGTATAATGTGACTTGGAATTAAAGTAAAATAATCTTCATGCACTTTAAAGCAGCAGTAAAACTTCCAAATTTGTACCTAAAGAAATTCTACATGAATTCCTAGTGACTGACAGAATGGACACTGCACCATATTTTAGTATCTCATGAAGTGCTCTGTACGTATACCTTTTTCTGCTTTCACAAAAAAAGTAATCTTGTCTCTTGCCAGAATATTTGCCTTCCGAAGTGTAGTTCAGCTGCTATGGGAATTGCATAAAACAGTTTATTCTCAGGTAATTAAAACATTTAAAATAAAAGTGTTACACCACCAATAATCATGCCTTTCTAAAAATGGATTAAAATTAACACCTTTGGTCCAAATATCTCTGAACGCTGTGGTCTTTACTAGTATTCAAACTAGTATCTGAATGCTGTAGTTAGTCTCTAATTTCTATAATGAGCAAACCTAAAAACCTGTATCTGAATAACCCTTAAATTAGGGATGTTTGAGGTCTGGAGCCTGATCAAGTTGTACACTTTGTGGTTTGGGCACCATCTGTATTCCCTTCACATCTATCTTCTCTGTGGATGCACTTGTTTTTAAATGCTTATTGCTTTATATATTGTGCATACTCCTAGGGAAACAACTCAGGGAGGCCCACCTGTGGTACTGTTGAGCCAAACAATGTGATGACCCTTCTGAAAGCTCTTCAAAATGCCAGCTTCTCAGTTTATTTTATCTCCCCCCACAGCTATTCCAACAAGAAACTCCCTGAATCCTGTAGCAAATCTCCCTAGGCTACAGGACGAGGGATGTTCCTTATAAGAAGGTGCCTAATTAATCACCAAAGAGACACAGAGCTTCCTGCCTTGCTCCACCTTTGGCAAAGTTCATGTCCAAAAGCTGAATGAACCATCAAGACTTTTAGATCTCTCTACCAGCAGTGGCTAAGTTAAAAGTTAAAACAATTCAGATGTGTCCTAAAATGAAAATTGATCTACTGGCATTTCCTTCAGTGGATGACGCTTCAATGGCTCAGACAAAAATGAGACACTGAATTTGTAATTTAGATGCTTTTGGCAAGCCTTCAGCTCCAGACACCTCAGGGCTTTGTCCAGCCTAAGAATGCAGAAATACAATATGGCACATGGAATTTTATAGGAATAATGAAAATCCTTCATTTTGCAAGCCATATTTACAAAAGAGAGTACAGTTAATTACAGCACTCAGAAATTAGCTATTTTCTCCAATAGACACAAATCACCTCCACTGTTAGACCCAGGCAAGAAGCTGCTGCTTGAATGGAGTGCGTAAGGAAACACATCTGAAGCCGCCAAGGCAATTTCAGTAAGGGCAGAGATGAGATGCGTGGCAGAGGACATGCGTGTGCCTGGCGGCTGCTGATCCATAAACATTTGCAGCCATTACTGTCATTAAGATAATAATTTCAGACTGGAAAAAAAAATTTAACAGGAAGGAATAGTGAAGAGCCAGTTGTCACATCATGAGGTACATGAGAATAAAATCTTGCTGTGCTTTATTTACACATAAGCCTAAATCTTCTACACCTGCAGGCATACAGGTATAACTCTATAAAACTTGACTTGTGAGTGAATTCAAGAAAAAATGTTGTAAATATTTTAAAGTGACTGTTCTATGCATTTCAGGTAATACTGATGACAAACGAATGGTCTCATTCCATGTGGTCATATTCAGCATACAAATCCATCAGCTGGTTATTTTAAAGCACAGATTGTTCAATATATATAAAACTAAAGTGCACCTCAGAAACTCGTTAAGATATACATGGAAAATATATTACTTCATGAGTACCCTAACAACTGTTCCATCAATGCACCTTCTTAGGAAAACCTCAAGATATCACAGGGACATTTATAACTTTAACAGTCTTTGATCAGGAAAAAAATCAAAAAGCGTTATGTTCAGCAAGAGATCTATAAGCATTAACAAAATAGATGATCCATAAATCTGTGACAAGTGGTGTGTGACAGCTAGGTCTCTTCTGACATGAATTAAAGCCCAGCATCCATTACCAAAGGGTCTTCTAAACTATTTCTAACTCCTGTCCCCACCCCAAGCTATATTTTTCCCTTCTTTGCTCTGAAGCCACAAGTCTGGAGGGTTCTCGGTGTGAGCTGTGCCTATGTCAAAATCACTTCTCACCCACAGGAAAATTTTTTAATATGAATTGGGCTTTAAAAAACTTTACCTTGATTTAGTGAGAATATAAAGTGGGGCCATAATCAATGTGTTGTTTGTATGCATCGCAATGAATACTGTAACCTGAAGGATATCTGCTACCAAGGCAACATTAAGTACTAACTCACATTTAAAAAGCTTCCAAAGAAGCTCTTTATTCAAGGCTGAGTTTTTAAAATGAGCAAAGCAACATTATCTAGAAGCAGACATTCAAAATATATATAAATATACAAGCCTTTTAGATAAACACACTTCCACGGAGTTTTTTGCTGCAAGTGATAAGTCACCTCACTACAGCAGGGGTTGCTGTATTTTATTGCTTTTCAGGAGACACAAGTCAACAGTGAGAGTGAAGCAGTTTAGGCTAGGAGTCAGCCCCAAGAGAAAGGCAGTGGGGACACCACTATTTGCAGTCATACAGTTCAACATAAAATTGCAAAAGAAGTCTGTGGAGCTGCTCCTGTAATTTCAAATCCATTAGCTTCCTGCGTGCCATCATTTTAAGAAGGATAAAAAAAGGAAAAAGGGGAAAAAAGGAAAAGAAAGGTAACCACAGATTTTATGGGCTGACAACTGATGGCTAAGCTACTGGTGTATTGGCTTTGAGTGCAGGATCCATTACAGATACCTAAACTACATTTTATCCATAAACTACATTTCAACATCATTGTAGCTAGCAGACTCTGCAGGAGACAATGGGAGTTGGTTGACCTCCAAGGAAGCTGGGGAAAGGTCTCCTGGAAAGCTGACTGTGGCACAACCACTAGTGTGTATTATCTTCTGGCATAATCAGACTTTAAGCTCAGGGAGACTTTGCCTCCTGATGCAATTGGGAAATCACATCAGAAAAGAGATTAAAGTGCGGGGTCTCAGCCTCTTTTCTTTCCTGCCATTTTGGCTGAAGCAATCTCTTTGGATGACTTGATGTCATATAATACACTCACCAACTGCCTTAAAAAAATAAGCGGCTTTTGTGTACAATGGGACGTGTGTGTACAGACCTGCAAAACCACATAGATGGAAAAACAGTCAGCTATTCTTCAAACCTAAGTGAGTCCTTTCCTCACAAAATCTTCTTAAAGCCCTTTCCAAGCATTATTTAATTTTACTAAACTTTGCAACCTAACCCTTTGCAATATCTCTATTTAGCAGCCAGAAAGACTGAGGGATGGGGAAATGAAATGTGCCACCTAAAGGGGTAAGTATGAAACAGGTCTGGGCTGCTGTCTTGACCCATGCCCTCTAGCTGAGATCTACAGGTAATCCTCCTCCATGCATTTTCAAAGTATGAAAACTCAGTAAATAGGAACTACAAAGTGCTTCCAGTTTTTGAGGAAATGGTTATAACTGTGATTCTCTCAGTGTCCCCAGTGGGAGATACAGGAATATTTTTACCCATCTCAGCAGTTGACGAATTTTCCCACAGATCTTCTAGGGAGTTCAGATGTCTTTCCAAAGCAATAAAACCTGAGATTTTTAACACTGACATGTTTCTGTTTCTCTTAGAAAAATCTCCTCGGCCCTTTAACTCCCCTTGAAGGTTACCTTTAAGCAATGGACATTGACTCTACAGGCAAAAAGGCAGTCTCCCTTTAAAAGTAGCATTTTTGGAAAGTCCATGTGCCCATTGCATTATCTCCCTTTGCTGTCATCTGAGCTTTGATCTCATAGCTTTTCATCCTGGTGCTGGGAAAGACAGCTCTTTGGTGCATCCTGAGAACTGTGTCTGCCTGGAGCACATTGTTCCCTATCAAGCCACTGCAGGGCCATCTCTCAGCAAGCATCCTCCATCTGTCGAAGGCAGGAGCTCTCCGTCAGACAGTCTGCTAACAGAACCTGTTAACGATGAACTCCTGGCATACGACAGGACAGAGATGTTTCACATTCCAGCCTTTGATGCCTTTTGGACCTTAGCTGAAAGACACGGTGTCTTCAGACATGGTGGAGAAGGGACCTTACAGGCAAGCAAACAGACTGAAAAAGCAACGTGGTTGTTTAACAAATTAAAGGAGGGGAAGTCTTAGCCCAGACCATTTGGAAAGAGCTGGAAATGACAGTCATTCTTCTTAAATTTGTTCCCTTTTATTTCCCCTTTGCAAAAGCATTGTTAGAAGAGAGATGATTCTGGTTGAAGGCATGAGCCAGACATTCACCATACATATAGGTGTATTACATTTCCTGTATATCACAGAGGATGTTAAAGCCTTTATCTACATTCAAGTACCTACTTCATTAATAAACCTCTGCAATACATTGTCTTGAGATGTGATGGAATCTACGTCATTGAAGATGAAAAACAATTAATAAACCTGCTCGACTAGGTGACCTCTAATGGTTCTTCCAGCACTAATCTCTATTATTTGCCATTTGGAAACACAATGCCCGTTTTAAAATCTCACAGGTAGGAGACATCTGGTACTTTAAGAAAGCATTTTGGATTGTTACCTGCATATCTATTCACCCATGTGAACCAGAAAACAAGACATACTTTTTGTAACAAAAGAAATGCCTTGAGAGATCTTCTATCACTTGATAAAACAAAAGAGAAAAATGAACAGCTAATTAGTCTCATAACGACTTATTTTCTACCCCCTCCCTACCTTATTTTAAATAAAACCTGATGATGCAAAGTATTCCTTGGCTTCTTGCTCTGTAACCAACCGGCTCTCTGTGGAAAGAGCTTCTTTTTTTATGGCTACGTATTAAAAGTAAATCAGCCCATGCCAGGTTTGGATAAAAGGCTATTTATTTTCAACCAATTTGATAGCTGCAGTTTTCGGTAATTGAATTTTCTGTGGTCAGAGAAGCAGTAATCTTAGAAACCAAATAAATATTTTTTAATAAAATGGAACACTGAGAAACCCTATAATAATGTCAAATGTGTAGCCACTTATGGATGGATAAATATTTTAAGAAATTTACATCTCACCCAATGCTTTAGGCCTTAAGCTTCCCTGGAAATTTCAAACAACGCTATTTTATTTTGGGGAGGGGATATGGGAGGAATGGAGTGTGTTTAGATAAAGAGCTAAATACTAATCGTTCAGTTTGCAGCAGGTTTTATTTCTAATATTTATGTGGTGGTTGCTGGTTTAATCAAGAAAAGAAAAATCAAAAAACATGTTCTCAAACCCTTTCAATAGCATGTTCCAATTCATATGATGCAGGTTGTACTGCATTCACCCATGCTTGCACAAAAATGACTAACTCAGCCAGAAACACCCTTAAAAGCCTCTGCAGAGTTACAGATGTGTATTACTGCCCTGTCCCCATAACAGAAAATCATGATGAACCTTTGGGAGAAAACCAGTTTTTGTTAAAGCCTCTTGTCTTCTGACAATCAGAATATAGCATTTGAATGGACACTTGTTCACACTGGTTTGTTCAAATTGGGGAGGCAGGCAGAGATTTGACTCAGAAATCCTTCAGCAAGCAAAGGACAAGGCACAGAGGAAGAGAAAGAAAACAATGATATAATCTCTTATGTCATGGATATCCGTGCAATAAATTACAGTCAGAGGTCATAACACAAATCTGAGTGTTTCCCTCAGCTTTTGTGCAAATGCTTGTATCTGAAGAGGCTACTGCCTGCTAAACACAGATGAACGTTTTTATAAAGAGTGCTTCAGTGCAGCAGACAGGCTGTAGAGGAAAGTTGTCTACGCTGCCAGTACGCTGGACCCTCAAGAAGTCTACGTTTATGGGACATCTAAACCCAGGGGCCTATGCCATCCTGAATCCTAACACAGTTCCCTGCTGCCACCAGCCAGCAACCACTTGGTAAAATCCCTGATAACTTTGCCAAGCTCCTTTTCAAAACTTGGTGTGTTTTCCTTTGGCTGGGGGTCTCTTGCTTTCAGGACATATTTATTTTCTAAAACAGTGACAAATCATTATGGAATAAATGAGTTTCAATGGTATGCAAAATAGAGATAACTGCAGAGAGAGAAATTGCATTTCCTGCAAGATGCAGTTGCGTTCCAGAGCTTGATATTATTGTTCTCTTATGGTGACACCTGCTGGCAAATGCAGACTCCTGTAACAACTTCTGGAAAAGGATCAATTGCAAAATTAATTTGGATTAGTGAGTACAGGTCAGGTTTTTTCTGAAATGATACACAGGAAAGTGGAAGAAACTGGAGCTATTCAGCCAAAGTAAGAAAAAACAGAAGGAACATACATCAGGTCTTCAAATACATGAAATGCTCCTACAAAATGCTACTACAATTGCTCTCCATATCCATGGGATAAGACATAATAAAGGCTCGCTGCATATACTATTGAAGCAACAAATTTTTGGGTAAGATCCCTGTTTAGTAAAAGGCTCCTAACTGTGAAGCTAATGCTGTGAAATCTCCTTCACAACAGCTGGGCATATGGAGCCCCATAGGGTCCAGTTATACTTTTTCTCTTTCCAACATGTATGCTTGTTCAAACCCGATTGATCCATTATTCAATTAGAACAGTCCTAGTTCAAATATAACCACCAATTTTCAGTCTGCGTCTTCTTTTTTTTTAATTTTAAATGTCGATGAAAACTGAAACCCAGGTGGTTTTCAGCATGACACTCTGTGGAAATCAGGTATGAAATTACCTGTTTATTAATGATGTGTCAGGAGAATGAGACGCTAACAGCCAACTCCAGCACTGGCAGTGCTAATGTAGAAATAACAACCATGCATTATACACAATATGTATTCTACAGGACTATAACTTTGCATCCCTAGAGACACAGCTGAAACCCATATGTTTTATCTCAAAATACTCCGCTCTCATGAGACCCCACCTGGCGTACTGCATTCAGCTCTGGGGCCCCCAACACAAGAAGGACATGGACCTGTTGGAGCGAGTCCAGAGGAGGGCCACGAAGATGACTGGGGGCTGGAGCACCTCTCCTATGAAGACAGACTGAGAGAGTTGGGGTTGTTCAGCCTGGAGAAGTGAAGGCTCCAAGGAGACCTTACAGCAGCCTTCCAGTACCTAAAGGGGGTCTACAAGAAAGCTGGAGAGGGATTTTTTTACAAGGACATGTAGCGATAGGACAAGGGGTAATGGCTTTAAACTGAAAAAGGGTAGATTTAGATTAGATATAAGGAAGATATGAGGGTGGTGAGGCACTGGAACAGGTTGCCCAGAGAAGTTGTGGATGCCCCATCCCTGGCAGTGTTCAAGGCCAGGTTGGATGGGGCTTTGAGCAACCTGGTCTAGTAGTAGGTGTCCCTGCCCATGGCAGGGGGGTTGGAACTAGGTGATCTTTAAGGTCCCTTCCAACCCAAACCATTCTATGATTCCATGATTCTATGATAAAATTTCAATCCCAGAGAGCAATGATTCCAAAATGGAAGTCAAACATATGTGTTTAACTTAACAGGACAATATGCTTGGTCACTATTTTGCTGTATCACCTCCTTGGGATTCATGTGTGAGTGAATAATTGGAATCAGACATGCAAAGATTTAGAATGTCACTAGTCAATGCTCCAGGCATGGAAGAGCACTGATGGTGGGATGGGGTTTTGCAAGGACATATCACATTGCTTAGCATTTCAACAAGAATCACTATTAGCATTTGACCTGGCACAGACATGTAGCATTGTTGTTGTCATATATAAGGATTATTACTTCACGATTAAAAACGCTCAGTTGCTTCCACAATACTGTCCACCACATTGAACAGAGTGGAAATAAACCATAATTCACAGTAGATGTCGAAGTAAATCTTGTTTGACTGCAAGATCCTTGAAAAATCTTCAGTACATTTTCCACTGAGTTTATCTCCCTTACAATAAGGTTCATATTTCCTTCTCTTTCTTTGTTCTGGAAAATTCTTGGGATAATACATGGGTCTGTCAGCATGGAACCAGAAGGAATAAGTATGACGAAAACTTTTACTAATGATGTATCATGTAAATAGCCACTGTGGATTGTTCTGTTATTGCCAAAGAGGAGCTTCTTTTTCATGTTTGGAGACCTTATCCTCCAAGTTTTAGTCTTCACAAGTACCTTGTAACATACAATATCAACAACAGTTACTAACAGTTTTTCCAGGAGATGAGGTCTTTGTTATGAAGACTTCATTTTACAATATTTGCCTTGTTCAATAAGGAAAGATGCGTCTTTGAGCAGATTTGCCGGTGCAGCTCTGGGGCATCATGCAATATTTATATTCTGTTAATGTTATAGCTTTAAGTGAAAGACGGAGGAGGCCAAATCCAACCTTCATATAAATGCCATTGATTTTGGGTCCTAACAGCATTGGATTTAGGCCAGTATTTTCCCTTGCCTCACTCTTCGCCTTTCAGAATATTTGTGGAAATGAGTAACAGGGTCATTTGGTATTCAGCCCTGGATATGAATTATAATCTTGGTACAAGCTACATAGAAATTTAAAAGGCAAATTTTTCACCTCAGAAACACACTTTTCTTCAACCAGTCAGAAAACCCAGTGCCAGACTTAGTCCATGGCCTGCAGGAAAGCAAGGGAGCACAAACACATTTGCACACACAGACACACACTGGAGGTTTAGCAGGCACCACTTCAAAACCAGAACAAAACAACAAAGTATTCCACACTGAGTAAGGGGGACAGCTTGGAAACTGTTCAGAAACCTGAGGGGGTTCACAAGATTGGCATAATCAGGTACATAAATTTACATAATATCTGCATCAAAAATAGAACCAGGCCACCTTTATGTTCTCCTGTACCTTTATTTAATAAGGGCTATAATGCAATTAAACAACTACACACGTTTAACATTTTCTCTCTGAGCCATTTCCTGGAGTAATTGATTTCTGCCCCCTTCAGACATTGAGTACAATAAGGCAACAGAGGAGTTAGGCAGGACCTATTTCATCTGTCCTCAGCAGACGGTGTAGCTGGGAGGTTACCCTATGCTGAAGGATATGTACTTACTGGGGAGACGGTATAAGACCTCGAACGTTAAGGAATGCATTTCTGTTTCTTGGATTTGATGAACTAGTACTCAGACAAGACCTACAGAAACATCATGATCCTGCTAGATTTAGTTGCCTTGAGATTCCTGGACATATTAAATCTCAGTCCGAACTGGTGCTTTACTCTGACCTGACTAGCTCCTATTCAGATGATAAAAGCCTGAACTAGAGTGACTTAGCCTGGGGTTTAGGGTCCCGAGATCAATGTTTAGAAGGGCAGGATTGGTCATACTACACAGCTGGAGCAAGAGACTGAGGTTCAGTGCTGAGTGAAAGTGTCCAAACCATCAGAAATGGACCCCTATAACTTTGACACCTCCATCACGTTGTAGCTTTTCCTGTTTGAAATTGATCCCCCTCTTCAGCTATGTATCTTAACACATCCAGTCTTTTCTGTTAGGGTCTCTCTCCTCTCCTCATCTCATAGCTCTACTTCCCTTTTATCTTAACTTCAGCTTATTTCATCATTACCAATCTAAAATATCAAGAAATGCCATGTATTTCCTTTGCAGCTTTTTAATAATGAAAATCCAAATGTCCCTTCCTGAGCTAGAAGGAAAAGAGAGGATGTCAGATCTCTCTTTCAGCTCTGCTCTGAGGTCCTTCTCTATTCTTTACCTCCATGTGTCCATCAGCACAGGCACTTCCACGAATGGTCTATGAAATGTGGTCTTTCCTCCAAAGCATTCCTTCACCCTCTCATCTTGCATAACAAATAATTGCTTGAGTGTAGGGCAGCCTGAACATAGACTGGAGTTAATGCAGTGCTGGTATGCTCAGACACTAGCGTATTCTATCACCCTGTATTAAATTTGCAATTGATCCTACAAGCACGAGCCTCTTTCAGCTTGCACATGAGCTCAATGCCCAGACATGCATGATATAGGATTAGTAAGAGTTTTTCATTATGTTCTCTGAACAGAAATGGTCACGGTTTGTGGAGGTCCCCTTGAGGAAAACTTTTCTAACCCCCCCCCCCCCCAAGTGTGCTCTGAATTCAATTCTATAAAAACCAAACCACAATGCTCCTTGGAAGCACACAAAGGAAGGATTTTATGCCAATGTTTAGCTGGATGTATTGTTAAGCAGGTACAGATTTTTCCCCTCGTGAGGATACACTACATGATCAAACTATTAGGCACAGGGATGCTGTATATCAACTTAATTTGCCTAATGTTGTCCTCTGTGTAACTTCTTCCCCCGTAAGGCCATAATTACAGCAGAGGCTGTATGCAGAGTTGTGCATAAAAGATGATGTTTGTTCATAACAATTATTCCCCTTTTCCTCCATGGAAAAGATGATGAGTTGAAAGCTTCTTAATTATTGTGTGTACTATTTTGAAGTAGCTTATGCATCTGACTACAGAAACTGTTGGGCCATGGGTTAAACAGACCTCCAATGAACTTTTACTACTTTCATTTGCTGAGCCTTCTGGCCTCCTCTAAAATAACAATAGCATCTATTCCTCAGAGGGAGGAGGTGGATAAAAAGGGAAAAGCCAGCACCCAACTAATTTTAGCAAGTACAAAAGGAGACTCCATGCCAGAGGAACATATGGCATTTTTAGTTCACCTTAAACTTTCCCCTTGGCATTTCAAGCCCTATTAATAAACAAAACAAACTTGTTTCAGAAAACAGATGAGTAAACATCTTTGATGGCTGTACTCTATTACTGATTCACCTTCCTTCCTTTCACCCACCACCCCGGGCCTCCACTCTTTGACTCTGAATATTTTTATCATTAAGGCAACAGCGCTGGGACATGTTGTGGTAAATATTCGAAAACAAAACATGTGGCAAGGTCAAATAGCGTTTCCTCAGCAGCATGGGACCTCACCATTCACTCTTGCCTTGGAACAAAACCCCCTGTATCATAATGCTGAGGAAAAGAGAGCAGGGGAGAGAGAGGGAGAGTCAGGCTGGCACCAGAAATGTAATTTAGTGTGCAGGTATTTGATTTGATAAAAAACCTACCTTAATTTAAAAAAAATACATATATATATGTATATATATAATAGGTTCCTGACAAGGTTGTAATTCATTGAGAGGGGCCAGGCCTACAGTTTGGGTTTGACGTGTCACTCCAACCTAAACCATGACTGGTTTTACGTGATCCCCTAAGAGGGTAGCATGTTGCAGCTGGCAAAAAAATAAACAAACCTGAGCTCTGTGCTAACAGATTTTTTTTTCTTTTTGATTTATGCCACGAGCAAAGGAAAAACAGTGACATACTTGTGAATCTAGGTTTCATTTGGCCCCTCCATGCTTGCAGCAACAGTGTCCTGTTAAGGAGATGGACAGTATGAAATACATAGCAGACAGGCCTAGAACAAGCAGGATGGGGAAGCAGATGAACGGTAGCTCCAAGGTTTTTTTTGCGACAGCATCTCACATGCACATGAACGACTCTTTTTTTTTCTTTTTTTCTTTTTAATGCCCCGGGAAATCTGGGCCTCTGCTGATGTGCTGCTGAGGAGAACCTGGCAAGATTCATGTGCAGCAGTCAGGCAGCACTTTTTGGTGTCACTCATTAAACTCAGGTTTTTATTTTAAAACTTATCCCTTGCCCTGAAGAGTCAGAAAACCAAAGATATTCCTCTGCAAAACAGTATTTTCTGCTCTCGGGTGCTCTTGGCTACCTTGGTGGTTTTTTTCCAAATACTGTCTTCAGAAACAAACATATTTAGACCTTCCTCCATCTTCATTCTCTACTGCTAGGATTGCATTAAGAGTACTACTTCAGGAAAAAGTAGAGTCTAGGGAGCCTGGAAACTACTAAGTGAACTCAATTAAGAGTTTAAATACCTCTTATTTTCCTGTCAGCCATATTTTGTGCTAGCACAACTGAACACACTGCAGAGAGGTTAGTAGTGATAGGGAGAAGACACTAAACCAAGTCCACCACTTTGCTCCCAAGCAAAGCAAGCAGGCTGCCCCCAGCTCACACATAACCCCAGTCCCAGTACTGGGGCCATCCCTTTTATAACTGGTGCATGGGAAATTACTTAATTCCCCACAGCGGACCCAGCCCTGTCTCTGCACAAATCCTTGAACTCCAGGCAAGGCTCTGCGGTTTCTCCTATTGTTTTCAGTTTGTTTTTCTTTCCAGCAGAAACATAAAGCTACAGTGTTGGATTTGCAAGTATAGATGACAAATACAGATCATCAGACCAGCATGTTGCTTTTCACCTTGAACACGTTAAATGTTTTAGCTGGATGCCTAAAGAAACAAGGTTTATATGCTAGTGTTGTATGGATTTCTTCTCCATTCCCTTCTATCCCCAAAGTTTTTGATCACTGACTAATTTCAAGCCAATCTATCAAAGGAGTAAAGACTCTAAGGATAAGTTTCTAACAGATTTCATGAAACAGGGAATTGGATAGGGGAGACAGCTCCCAAATGCTGAGGAGCCTCCCCCGCCCCCAAAGCAGCAAAAAAACCATTAAAGGGAGGAAAAGAGAGGGAGAGATGTTGAAAAGTAGCTTTCATTAGACCCTCTGCGCACAAAACTACTTGTTTATTACTATGGGAATTTTTACATCCATCTTTCTACTTCCAAGATCCAGGAGCTGAGTCCTAGAAACACATAGGGATTTAGCTTTATATGCTCTGGTCCATGAAGTTAAACACACACTTAGAAGATCCGGGTGTGAAATCTGGTATCATGCTGTATCCTTTCAGAAGCAGAACCCAAAGTAACATTTCAGCCCAGTTAGTTTCCATGACAACATCCAAATATAAATGTCTGTGGCACAGCAAAGAAAAAGTGTGTCAGTGTTACTGTTTTCCTGATGAAAGATAGAAATAAGTCAATATCCTTCAGAGCCTTAAATAGGAGGATTTTCTTTTTACAGTTTGTTGCCATACCAACATGGTGCAATCCTCCTACTGCTTAAAAACAGCGTGCACATGCACACATAGACAAACAGAGAAACAGGGTTTTTTTTCCAGCACTTTTGTCCTTATTGCAGACATAAGCACTGATTCGCAGAACAGCAGCAGCAGCTTGGGTTCATGTGCCTAAGCTTTATATTATATAAGTCTAACGTAACAGTGTGTCAAATGTTTGCTTTGGCGATACTGATTCCTCAAATCCCCTTTTTATACTAATATTTAAAATGGGAAAAGGCTTTAAAAGAATGGGCACAAATTACCAGTTCAAAGGTTTTATTAGGCTTCCAGCTGAGCATTGCTTATGCTAAGAATGGGGATTTGAAAAAAAGACAGTGTTTAGGCTGGTTTATTGGGGTTTATTTCCTCTAAGACGCTGCTACTGGAATCCTGTAGGAGTGGGAGGAGCAGCAGGAGGGACAGGGGACAACAAATTATCTTTTTCTCCTGTAAATCCCAGTAACTGTGATTACTTACAAATTATAAAGACTGACCTCTAAGCTATCCCAATTATGAAAGCTAAGGAAAATTCAGCTCAGCAGAAATGAGATGGACTTCCCAACAGTAACAGCCACCACTAAAAATACTCCTTTTTTTATTTTTATAAAATATTTAGGAAATTCTGGGCAAACGTTTTGTTGAAAACTCACAGTTTATAAAATTTCACCCAGCACAGCTGTTAAGGTCAGGGAGATAGGAGTAAGATGTCTGTGCAGATGGATGGCTGAAGAGGCAGAATTAGCCTGTCTGGATTTTAAGGTATTTACACAAGGGCAGTTCATGGTGTTACTGTGACAATTTCCCTGAATTAAGCCACCTTATCACTTTAAAGGGTTTATCAGCTCAGGAACAGTCCTGTGCTTGTGCAGCAATGCTAGCTCACATTGAGCTGCTGTGTACAGGCAGAGTGATGTGCCTGTACCTGTCTCTGTAGGGTAGGAGAAAGAACCCTCAGGCCACTCCAGGTGGCAGGTTACTGGGAATGGCCAGTGCAGTTCATCTCATCAACAGCGAGGTTGCTCTTCCCTTAGCAGGAGTCTGGCATTGAGCTGTTCAATGTGCTCATGAATGCAAGCGTCATACAGATGTGCAGTATGTGATACTGCCAGGGATCCTGGGAAAAACAGCTGGAGGGGGGCAGCACCCAGAACCCAGCCTGCTTCTGGTCTGTGTTTGCCAAAGAAAAAAAAAGCCTGATGGAGAAGAGGCTGGATGAGCAGACTTCTGGGTAGCATGAGCCCTGCAAACTGTGGGGTTTTGCCAATGGTAAGAAATACCTATGATACAGAAAACACCATCTATGGACTAACAGACTCGTGGCATTATCTGGTTCTTGTTTTTCTTGCCACTTCTTTTCTAAACCCATGGGTTTGAGTGCACTTAACAGCAGTCTGTCTTGCTGCTACTCTATTCAGCTCTAAGCTTCTGTCCAGTTTTCCCTCGACTGCCAAGTTAGAGCAAAGAGCAAAACACACAGCCAAGCACTCCTGCAGAAGTGCACGCAGAAGAGCTACTGATTTGGAGAGTGGGAGAACAGAAAGCCCCATTATCTCCCCTAGCATGGAGCTTTGCTGCGCTTTGCACACAGGCACTGTTAAGTGTATCAAATAGCTTTTCATCTGGACGCTAAGTCTGGAAGCACCACTGCTGTAATCATCCATCCTTACGTGCCAAGAAACTTTCATTCCCCAACCCATGCCAAGGAAGCCCTCTTTGGTGGATAATAATAACCTGGAGATCATGGACTTTAAAACTTTCGTTAGGAAAGTGAGTTAATCGAGAGGAAAAAAAAGAGGTTAACGCAGTCATATTTCACTACAGGATTATAGTGTCAAACCACAGGAAGTTGTCTCTGGTGGTTTGCTGATCTCTGTGGTCTGACTGAACTGAAATTATTAGGAACAGTAACTTCATTGCTGGCAGTATTATCACGTGTCTTTCTCGCCACCTGTAACCTTAAGGACTAGTTGTAGGACCTGATCCCGCAGTGTCTGAAACAGATCTGGCCCTACTACTAATGAAGTCAATAGTGACATTTCCATTTATTTGGCAATGGAGAATGACGTCTTCACACAAGGGCATTAACAGCACTGGATTCACTGGAGTCACCTATTGAATTGCAGTGAGAGTGCTGCATGCTTGCAATGACAGGATCTCAGTTTTAGGTATCAGGATGTAGGATCTAGGATGTAGGTTGGTATGGATGTGAAAGAGGTTACCTGGTGCTAACAAGCAAAAAAAGAAATAATTTAGGATTTTAGATCTTAGAAAATGAAAATCTACCACACTGTTCAAATATTAAAAAGCAGACTACATTAATAATCCCTTGCCTTACAATGGCACTTTTTGATGCTGATTCAATGTACTTTACAAAGGAGTTCATTTCCATTAATCCATTTTGCGGATAGTAAAACCAAGCCACATGAAAGAGGTACAAAGATCAGAGTCAGCAGAGACAGGGCACACTGAGATAGTCAGTGAAGGAAGAAGACAACCTGAAGAGCAAATTATACATGTTTTTAAAATTCAACAAGCAGTTTTAAATTATTTAAGGCACTGTTTTCTTAACAAGGATTAGAAATGATATTTCAAGTACATCATTTTAGCATGATGATACCTTTTTAAATGAAGGGTTTCTGTTGCTGCTCCTGTTATTCTGTCTGTACTAAAAGATGACTTTCAAGTATTTTGTCTATCATTTTTAAAGAGAAAAAAAAACCAAGCCTGAAAGAACAAAGATGATACTTCAAAGCCTTCAGCAGAGAAGGAAGTGCTTTCTAGCAAAAATCATACACTTTTGTCAATGAAACCTTTGTCAGACAGTTCCTCTCCTGCCTTGGCTGCTGTATGGTTAAAGATATAAAAGCAACCGAAGACAGAAGAGAAAGAGAATCCCTGAGAGAATGAAAAAAGTCATGTCCCAGCAAAGTCCTCTCTTTGCCCTCAGTGTTTATCTGACATACTGTTATTGATAGCTCTTTTTCCAACTCCCCTGACTAAGGGAGCACATATACCTTTTATTGCACTGAAGTTGATTTAAACCACTCTGGCAATTTGTGAGGCTGTTTTTCACTTACATAAGGAAGTTCTTGAGAGGATTTTGAAGCAATACAGTATGGTAGTTAAAACCAAAGCCATTTTAAAAAGAACTGCATTTCCTCAGGCTGTCCATAATTTTTCATTTTTCTAAAAATATCAGAGAACTCTGCAAATTTGGTAGGAAGAAGGCAGCTAAATGCAATGGTCTTTGGATCACTCTAAAGCATCAGTGCAATTTCATTCCCTTTTGACCCTCAGGTTCTCAAGTCTTACCACAGCCAAATGAGATTTCTCTTCCCAGCCATCTGGAGTGCCATTTGGATTTTTCTGGGAAACAGCTTTCAATTTGTTCAGGTACTAAAATGATTTTGGGACCTCTATTCTATTTTATAACATTTTCTGGGTAAAGTCTTTCTGTGCAGTTGTCTTGTACCACTTGCTATACAACAAGAGTGTTCATAGTTCTCTTTAGTTCCCCTTTTCAGCCTCCCCCCCCCCCAAGTAACATGTGAAGAACTAACCAATTACTCATGTTGGCAATGGTCCCTATCTCCTGGAGTATTGCAGCAACATGTTACTTAAGGTTTGGTTGGCTTTAACATTACTCAGTTGAGTTTCTTCTGATAGCTATTACCCCAAACAAGTTTCCCCTCAATAACAAGTTGCTTTTGACCTCAACACACCTGGAGACTTCACCTTTATATTTCACCTCTGACCTATCCCAATATAGTTGACATTTTGCAATTATCAGCAATTTGTTAGCTTTATTTTTGTTAGCACCCAATTATGCAAATAATAGACTTCGAATAGAACTGCTCCTATTGGGCTGCAAACTTGTAGAAAAGTGTTTCATGCATGAATGACTGTGATAGCCTGGGTCCATTTTGTACGAGCAGGAAATGAGAATTCAGAGAATACTTATCCCATGCAATCTCTGTTGGTGTGTTAGAAGGATGCTTAATACTTTTTTCAGTCACTGTTATGAGAACCTACAGCTTAGATGTAGCCTGTTTCATGAAGCTGGACTTCGTAACATTTAACTTTCCTGTACTTACAAGCTTACTACCCTGGCTATATACCCTTAGCATTTCTCCAGTAACAAAGGAGGGCCAAGGTCTGCGATACTGTCAAACACCAACAAAGAAAACACATTTTCCAAAACCAAAGAGAATTAACTTGATCTGGAGCAGGTTCACAATGTGGAAAGAGAAGTTCCAAATTTCTTAATGCAGACAGTAAGCTGCCACAGGGAATAGAGCAGAGCTGTACACTGGATGTGTCTACACTGGCTTTTGTGCTTGAATATACTGTTTTGTCTTTTTCTTTACAGGCTCTTTGCAGCTTACTATACTGAAAATAGAACAGCTGATCCTGTCACATCCTGCCCTCTATATATCAAAAGGGTTTTTAACCCACAGCATTTCACATGCACCAAAGATATATACAAAAAACACAGAAAGAAAGGGCATGCTGTGCCCCATTTCCCTACCTTTCTTCACCCACAGCAGCACTCAGCTCTATTTGACGTGTCAAGTTCACCATCCCCCCCGACAGCAAACAAGTCCTTTCCCAGTCTTGTGACCTCATCCACTTCCCTGTCAAAAGATTAAGGCACATTTTCAAATGCTTAGGGCTATTTTTAGATTGCACTAGAGACATGTGGGGAGGAAAGTAGCTGGTGTATTTTCTTCATAATGTAATAATCTCTGTGTCTAGAAAAACCACTCAGATTTGAATGTCACTTCACATAATTACCCTGGGTAAAGCTGGATTAGCTGCATCAGTCTGAGATGTCATTGTCCGAATTGCCTCCCTCCGGAAAGGGGCTGCAGTGACTCTTGTGGCTGAGAATGCACAGCCACAGGATGCAGGACGTGGGCTCTTATCTTTGCCATTGGGAGATGCTCTCTTTCAAGTGTCCTGAAAACAGGAACAAAAGCAGTGGAATCAGAAAACAGATGCAAATGTGCTGTTGAAATCCGATGAGGCCAAGAGCACTGTGCTGTGGGCTGAGACCCTGGACTAAGCTCTGAACAGGGTGGGAGGTCCTTCGTGGTGCTTGGATCCACTTTTACATGGTGAGGTGTCTGCTGACGGGCAAGCTGAGGCACAACTCCACTGGAGACATAGCTCTACACACCTTCCACCTAACATGGCTATACCCCTTGCTGCTATACATCTAACTGACCCAATTTCCACTAGCACAGGCAATTCTTCACCATGTCCCACTGCAACAGTTTCTGGAACAAAATAGTCCCTGAAGCCACATGGGGTATATACACAAAAGACAAAATTAAATACAGGCATAAAAGGAACACAGCACCAATGATTATAAACAGTTATTTTAGAGCATTTTAATACTAGCTTTTTCATATTTGGATAGTGGAGAGGAAAAATAAAGGCATACCAAAGATTCAGGACCTGACTTCTGGAAGCTGTGGGTGTAAAAAACATGCACAAATGCACACACACACAATTGTTCCATGCCTTGTCTGCCTCCTGTGCATAAATAGTTCTTGCAGATGCTCACTCAGAGCAGGTATTTTTGCCCACAAGACGGCCCTGTGCAAATGGCTAATCCACAAGTGCACTGTGCTGTTGTGATAACAGTATAAGTAATGGGGAATATACGTGCCTGTCTCCCTCTCTGAATGTCACTCTATGAAAAACTTTTTGAAAAATAGGGTCCTAAACAGGGTAAGTCTTTAAATATGGTGTCTTATGATATGATGGACACAGGCATAGGGAAGAGCATGAATGAGTTTTACAACCCTCATTTAACTGCTGCTCCTAATGTGGACACTGGTAAATTTGGTACCCTGTCATATTCTTTCCCTCCTCTCCAGGAACTCAGTAAGAACTTATATTTTCATCGGGTTACATCTGAAAGCTCAACACTAGTCACTGGGCAATGAGGGAAGGAAGATAATTAAAACAACGCAAAAACCCAGACAAAACAAATCACAGAATACCAAACTAACACAATAAAGACATCACCTTTTTTTTTTCCCTCCTACAGAATGAAGCATTAGAATATTCAACTACAAAGTCAGAAAAGGCAATTCAGAATAGCCCCTCCCAGGATCACCCTTGATGATCTGCCCACTTTGCCAAATACTGAATTTGCTTCCAGCCATGCTTGGCAACTCTCCACCCATGAATATGTACATTTGAATGCATAATGGTTATTGCATGTCACGCTCATGGGCATTTGGCCCATATAGCACTCTGTTTCCCAATCTATAAGTACATGAAATATAAGACTAAGTAAAATCTGAGACATTGTGGAAACTGATGAGGGCTTGAATGAGCTCCTGGAATAAAACTTGAGCCCCTCCCCACCCAGAGCAGTATTTTTAGGAAGTCGATTGAGAAATGTTTTCCTTGCTCCATTTCCATGTTTACTGGGATACAACATTGTTACACTCGATTGCATCAGAAAACATGGAAACAGCTCTACAAATTGATCCGACCACAAGATCTCAGAGGAATTTGCTCCTTGTCTCCAAGGAGTTTACCCAGCATAAACAATGTCAAATAAATACAAGGCAGTCCTGAGAGAGTTAGTGTTTCTCCAATAAGCTTCATAATACCAGAATATAGATACATCTTTTAGGTAACTTTGGATGGATTTTATGATGGCATAATACTCATAAGACATTAGATATAACCATTCATAAAACTATAGAATATATTTGACATCAAAGTGAAATTTGCTCTATTTTAGGAGGAGATCATATAACTGAAATAATGACGGGACCAAAATAAGGATAATATGCACGGTCCTTCTCCCAGGGGCTTTAATTGTCTAAGCCACTTCAGGAGATGTAACTGCACTCTAGTTTAGTATTTCCTAATGGTTATTAGGCACCTAAATTCTTCTGAGGTTCTGAACTCAAACATTCATGCCAGAACAGAATTCAAGGTAACTGATCAGCATGATAATGGAAAACATAGCAGCTTAAAAAAATTTAGTTTGAAATTGGGATGTCTTCAATAATAGAAAGTATAAAAATGTACAGGCATTGATTTTCAGACATTTGAGTTGCCTTTGCATGTAATCAATTAGAAACCAACTCAGTTTCATGGGAAAATGGTTCCATTTTGGCCAAAGGATCATTTCTGTCATATAGGTAAACTAATTTTTCCCAGGCCAAGCATATCCTCTAACTCCTACCCCACTCTGTTTCTTATCTTGTCTTCCCCATTAGTTTTAATTCCTTAGTACAAATGCTGGCTGAAAATGGAATTCCCTTTCAGAAAAAAGCCACCTTCATTATAAAATAATGATGGAAATTATTCTGACAGGAACAAAAAATGAACAATTGTCGTGGTTTAACCCCAGCCAGCAACTAAGCACCACACAGCTGCTCACTCACTCCTCCCCACCCAGTGGGATGGGGGGAGAATTGGAAGGAAAAAGGTAAAACTCGTGGGTTGAGATAAGAACAGTTTAACAGAACAGAAAGGAAGAAAGTAATAATGATAATAATAACAATAATAACATGACCATAATAATAAAAGGATTGGAATATACAAACCAAGTGATGCACAATGCAATTGGTCACCACTTGCTGACCAATGCCCAGTTAGTTCCCGAGCAGTGACCCCCCTGCAGGTCAGCTCCCCCCAGTTTATATACTGGGCATGATGCCATATGGTATGGAATACCCCTTTGGCCAGTTTGGGTCAGCTGTCCTGGCTCTGTCCCCTCCCAACTTCTTGTGCCCCTCCAGCTTCTTGCTGGTTGGGCATAAGAAGCTGAAAAATCCTTGACTTAGTCTAAACACTACTTAGCAACAACTGAAAACATCAGTGTGTTATCAACATTCTTCTCATACTGAATCCAAGACATAACACTATACCAGCTACCAGAAAGAAAATTAACTCCATCCCAGCCAAAACCAGGACAATGATAAAATGGCAACAATAAACCCAATATAAATTAATTTGTGTGGAGGGATTTCCAAGCCCTCTTAAGTCTTTTTGTTTGAAATTTTAAAGATTTATTTGATTTCAGTTTTTGTCTTCAATAGACAGCAAAAAAAAATATTGTGAGGCTTCAAGGTGGGCAGCCAGGAAGCTGTCATTTTGATTTCCCCGCTGGTGAATTGAATTTTTTTGGCAAAACTGTAGTACACTCCAGGAGAAATTTTGATTTTGCAAAGAGCCATTTTCTATCAGAAAATTATTCTGATGGAAAATTGCCCAGCAGACCTATTCCGTGCGTGTGGTAATATTAAATAAGCAGTTACAGTCTTTCAGGTAGACTTGTTGTAAGACTGCTTTTGTCATTAGAGTGAACAAGCAGTCTTCCCCATCCTGCCCAAGTAACCCTGAGAATCAAGAGGCTTAGTAACAGAAATTCATTGCCTAATACAAGAGGAAATTTGGTCCTCACGGTGAAGTCCACCACATTTAAAACTCCACAAAAAACGCGGTTCATTCAAAGCTAGGCTGGACCACACAGTAAAAAAGAGGGTAATACCATCTGTTTGTTACTGCTTTGTAACCCAGGACCTGAAATCACTCAATTCATAAGCTCCTCATAACTGAGTAAATACTCTTATCAGTATCCTCCCCATCTTAAGGCTCAGGAAACTGAGCCAGAGACCAAGTGTTGGGGCCAAAGCTGCAGCGGTTCAGTCACAACATCGCGAATAGAACCCACAAATCCTGCCACCCGGCCCTCCGCCCTCCCCTCTAACCACAAGACCACACTCTGCGGGTACGAACAGCTGCTCCAATGAGTTGGAGCTGGAAGTGGTTGGCTGATCACGTGGCAGCCAAGCCGTTCCCAGAGTTTCCCCATGAGAATGATGTCTGAGCAGGCATAGACTTTGGCAGCAATTTTCAATTGTTCCTAGAGGCTGGCACGCAGGGATAATTAGAGAATATAACACATCCATAAAAAGGACTTGTTCCCTCCTCCACCCCGTACGTGGCAGACTGTCTGTATAGACACTGAGATTAACTTTTTCACCTGAATTAGAACAAAGTGTTTTGCTATTCTCTTTCTCTCTTCTCTTTCCCTGCCCCTAGCTCCCCTCCACCCCTTTTGCTGTCCTTATTTTAATCTACAAAACAGTAATGGGTCTGCAGGCATCCTGCCAGGGTACAGCTCGCATTCACCTGGCAAATGACGGGATCCTTCTCCTGGCTCCAATTAAAAACCAAGACGAAAAGGAGGAGCCAGGAGGTCATTTTTGAGCCAAGGCATCCGCCCAGGGTGTCCAGACTTTATAGGAACTAAATTTATGGGAACTAAAGACTTCCATCACTCTCTTGCTCTTTCCTTTGCTCTGGACGATGTTTTTATCACCCTTGATATCAGAGTAAAAATGTTTTAAAAGGCTGAAATTATGAATAGTGATAGTATTGCTTTTTTTTGCTTAATAAATAAAATCGAAATTGTGTGGGAAAATACACTGAGGCTAGGTGCATTTTAATGCATTAACAGTTTTTACTTCTGGTCTAACAGCTAAGTGGGAAGTGTTAAGAGGGACTTCAGAACACAAAGTCTCTGGGGCTTTCAAATGAAGCAGCAAACCATCCACCAATTCACTCCCGCTAATTGTCTTTCCCGCAATAAACTAATCATAATTTAATCGTCCACTTTGCAAGTTTCATTGAGGAACCTGGTAGTTGTTATTCACACACTAACTGCTTCTTCAAATCCAACATAAATCCACCAGCAAGTACTCACAGCAGCTGGTGTATGAGGAATACTTGTTCTGAGTCATATGTGCAGCCATAATTTTAATCCTACCCTGTAGCCAACCATGCTATCAACACTGCCTGTCAGCCACAGCTGCACCTTCAAACTGGCTTCTTCCACGCAGGGGTCCAGCACTGGTCTCTACTCTGGCATTGTGCCTTATGATCTTAGTGTTGGCATTTGTCAGCCTCCCTCATACTCCTCTTTTCCTCCCCACCCAACCCCCCAAACTATAATTTCAGCATTTTCTAGGGTGAAAGATGGAAGAACAGAGGCTTGAACACATCTCAGTGACCTGGCATGTTCTGTTAAATGAAACTTTACTCATGCAGATTAGGTAAAGTCCTGACAAACTTCATTTACCTTTCAATGAAAGTAAAATGGGAATTCATCCCACTGACTGACATGGGAACAGCTATAAAAGCAGTCTGAATAAAGCAGCACTTCTTCAAATTGCAAACTCCTTGGGGCAGGGAAACATGCCAAATTCTGCCATTGTTGGATGACTTGGATCACTTGGCAGGGATGTGAATGGGGGCAACCTAGATCTTCTATCTACCACATGCTATTCTAGTCCAGTCTGAGATACATGCCTTATTACCATCTCCATTCAAACCGTGGGTAATCATATCTAGCAGTAGAAAACCAATGCATGAATTAATGATTAATGATGATAGGGTTCTTGGAAACAATTTTTTTAGCCAAGCATCACACTTGCAAATGACTCACTGGAAGTTAGTAAACACTGGTCATTAGCCAGTAGTTACAATGCAAAGGAAGCGGCAACTGACTTCAGGGGATTGTTCTTTCTACTCAGGGGGAATTAGAGATACCCATTGGAATGCAATTACAAAACCAAGGCTGTGGATGGGATCAGCTCATGGTATATCAAAGCTACTGTTGAGCAATACAAGGCATTACTCTGGCACCTAGGACCAAGCAGTTGCTCAGTGCAGATCACTTCGCTTTTTTTGTGATGTTGGAGACCAGAAAGTGAAGGGGAAGTAGAGTACAGTACTGTGTCCAGGGCCTCAGGCCTGATAAAACAATCATCAGGAATCATATCTGAGCAGATAAATAAAGATGACTTCACAGGATTTCTGTCCTCCCTCTCATCACAGCTTTTTGCCTATTGATTATTTGGAGTTATCCTCTTGTTCTGGAGACAGTGACATGCATTCTAGAGTGCATGTTTTTGCTACAAACCTGCCCTTCCAACACAGAACCACTCTTCCAGCAATTTGAAAACATCTCCTGCATATTTCCTATGTCCTAAGGTACATCATCAGACTTCATTCCCTCCTGAAGAATTACTGACAGAATACATTTTATCAATGAGAGTTTTATCTTAACCACTCATATGCAGCTGTACCCTTCATTTCAATGGACTAACATAACCTGATGGAAGTTTTCAATAGCCTTATGAATTCACTGTCATTATGCCAGTTCACCGCAAGCCAGAATCTAACTGCTGGGATTGGTTAGAAATATTAATAAAGAATGTGGGGAAAAAAATCATACATGCATTACCATTTCATTTTTTTTCACTGTTGGGGGGATTGAATACTACAGATTTCGGTTACAAGTGAAAGCTGTCCTCTTGTACATCATTATGGCTCTGAGTGCTTATGAACTGAATTTTAGAATTCAGTTCAAAATCTAGGGACATTCTTATTAAACTATCCTCTCAGTGGTGTTTGCTGCCTGTAGTATTCACAGTGAAGGACTAATGTTACCCATCTCCTGAAATTCTCTTGATTGCTTTTTGCGTATCTGACACTGCAAACAGTCACACCCTCAGTGTGGGGATGAGGGGAGGTAGGAAGATGGGGGGGGAGAATAAGTGACTCACTGTGTGTCCAGACTGCCAGATTTGAGCAAAGAAGGTGTCAGACATCACCTAATGGCAGAAATTAGGAAACCTAGATAAGATAAGTGCAAAGGGACTTGGTAACTATGAAGGTTGCATCAGCCTAAAAGTCAAAAATTAAGACAATATAAGGACCCCAAATTAAGCAAAACAAAACTTGAAAATGTTAAGCAAACTAGCAAAACAAGACAGAGCTACCAAATGATGCCTTGGAAATTCTGCATTGCTCAGTTAATGCTGCTCATGGAACCTTTCCCAGTTCCTTTCCATACTGGCTTGGAGCAATTGTTCCTTATCTAGTTGGCAGTTTATTTTATCCACTTTGTAACAGAATTGCAGAATAGGTGAAAAAAATGTTGGCTATTTAGAGCCTCCCCAAGTCACAGCTGTCAGTCTGCAGGGCTGCTATTGCCACTGAGAGCGGAAGATAGGACCACAGGGGAGATGACTGTTGATGTCATGAAGAAAATATGTCAATACGGGATGCCAAAACCAAGCTTCTGACCACTTGTGGTCATTCAAGATCCCAGGGCGCATTTTGCAAGAGTATGGGTGTTAGCCCTGGTATACTGTCCAAATCCAATCTTGGCTATTTATATTCAGCCTCCCTAAAATACTGCTTAGAGATTCAACTGGAAAAGTTAATTTTGCTTTTCTGTCTGGAACCGCACAATGATGCAGGTCCAACAGTGGCATGTGGAATGCCAGTGGAATGGTGTCCCAGTGTGGAATGCCGGTGGAACCATGTCCCAGTGGATGGTAAGTCCTGGGAAGATAGTTTCCTTTATCATCTTACATCAGCACTTTAACATCCACAGACTGAAAAAGATACTTAAGAAGTGACTGATTTCAATTCCAGACTGTTTTCAGGAAGCCCAAATGCGTTAACAATGCTTAATAGCCATGGCTCACTAACTTCAGTACTGTTTTTTCCCCATAATGCTCCAAGTTGGATAACACCCATAGAGACCTGGGGTTCTAGATTCAAACTCTGCATTCCTGTGTTCCTCTATTGCAGGTGTTGACCATCTGGTTTGCATGATCAGGAATCCAAGCACATGCAATATACTGGACATCTGTTAATTAGTTTGCTCTCTCCTCATCACCTGTCATTAATTTTGAATAGAAGCAACAATCTGGTTGGTGGTAGCAACCTTGAAGAGTGTTTTGACAGAGGATATGAACATTTGTCAAAATGAAAGGTTAACTAACTCCAGTGTCCACCAATGTTTCTTGTTCCAAGGAGCCCTACTTACAAAATAAGATAGTGTGAATGTGGGGGCTAAAAGTGCACGTAGATCCTGGGAAGCAGAGATTCCTGGCTTCTAGGATTTTCTGCTGGTTTTAGCACAGCAAAATAAACCCTCAGCATTGTGCTTTTTGCCATCATTAAATCTAAGTTTTTCAATGGTGCAGAATTTAATACTGCATCACAGGAAGCAGAATCATGGGAAAAATGAAATTTTCTTTATCTTTCAGAAACAATAAATAGATAAAACAGTTAAAAATGGAAGCTATTCAAATAAACAAAGGCTACAGTTGAATATAGCCAAGCCAATTTACTCTGAGACATGGTATAATTCCGCTCAGATGTGGAAAAGAGATACAAGGAGAAATGTGCATCAGCCAAAGTTAATATTTGCACAAAAATGGTGAGTCATATAAACTGGGATTTCCTCTTCCAGCCACTTACGGCATATTGACTGAGTCTCAATCGAATTTGATGCAACAACTTTCATCTGATAGTGAAAACTGTTCAGCTCAGGTAAGACTTGATTTTGGGCCTGAATTCTTCCTCTGTCTCTAGCTTCCGAAATGTGTAAGAAATAATCTTGTCATCCAGGATTCCATAACATGCTATTGCTCAACTGTTTTCATGATATACCCACTTCCTTCCTGATCCTCAGTTATCCTCCAGAAATGTGGTATAGAACCAATACACTGGTTACTGGCCAATATATTAAAAAAGAAGCTTCAAAATCATCCCAGCTAAAACTGTTTGTTATTCTACACTCCCCCACCCACGAGAATATATGACAAAAAAGCCCTACTTTTCCTTTTCTGGACATTTTTTCATTGACTGTTTGTTTGATAAGGGGATTTTTAAAAGATATGGAAGTTTTATAGGAGTTCATCACCAGAAACTATTGCTTTTCACATTATTTTGCTGTAAAAACCTGAGCAATATGGATGAAACAGAAAATCTGAATAATTGTTTCTTATAAGAAGTTGGCTTGTTTGGAGAGCCACACTGAAAAATGTGACACTTCTTCAGCAATTTTACTGAACATTGAGAAAACCTTCACTGTAGTGTTTCAATGCAAAGTCAGTCTCAGTAGTTGCCAAAAAACCTCCACCAAATATAAAAGCAGGTGCAACAACAGCTACAGAGTAATTCTAGAAACAAATACGTTTAAAGCATTTGGCATCAGACAGCAGTTTAATCTCCTTTAGAAACCTATTTATCATTGACTTCCAATACATCAACTATTATTATGCAAAGATAAGAGATCTTCTCAGGCAGGTGTGAAAAGAGGCGAAGAACATTCTAAAAATGTTACTGATATGCAATTGTTATTTTGCCTGGGACAAAAATATTCCGAGTGCATTTGTATACATTTATGCATGCAAAAATATGCAGACTGTTTCAATGAGTGGGTATAAAACCAATACTACGTAACCGCCCACCAGGCATAATCTTGTGACGCAGATTATCAGGAAATAGGTTGAATATCAGAAGTCTGTAAATTAACCTCAATGAGGGCTTCACCAAGTTCCTGTAGAACAGCAGATCCTAACACCTTCTTCCTATGTATCCAACAACCTTGAATGGCTTCTCTGAAATAAGGAAAGTGAGCTCATGTCTGCAATAGCCCTAAAATTTGTCTAGTGTATTTCCCTGCTTTGCTTTCTCAGAATTTCCCATTCTGTTTCCAAGTACCCCATATTTCTGTTTTGTGTAAGACTTCTGCATTCATCTGAAAGAGCCATCAGTTTGTTGGGTTGCTCCTTGCACCTCACCTGCAGGCACAGTATGAAAAGGGGTGGGCAGTTGCTATTCCTTGTCTGATATGGTGGAGGGATACAAAAGCCAAGCTTATAAAAGAGCCAGTATAGTAAAAATTGTATTTTTGCAGGCCACAAGAAATAAATGAGTCTATTTCCAATAAAGCAGGATAAGACAAGGACAATTAGGGAAACCTATTAGCTTACGGATTTCTCTTTTTTCATGTTCCACCATTAAAGTTTTCAGTTTAAAGTTCCCAAATAAAACAAGAATACATCTCAGAAAAATTAACACCCCAAATTTCTTCCTGTTTCTTACAATGCCCTTAAAGTTCTAAGCTATTTAAATTAAAGGAAGGCACTTCAGAGCAATTTAACTTTCCTCCATGCTTAATTTTGCCAAGTTAATCAACAGCTTCTAGCTGTCATAGAGGTGAAACATTAAGAGGATCCATCTAACAATGTTGTGGAAACTACCTGGATATTAAAAACGTTTAAGAACAGGTCAGGCAAACATCCAAGTCCAGGTGTAGTTCATCCTGACTCAGTGCAGGAAGTCCAACTATACGATCTATTTAGTTTCCTTCTGGCTCCAAACTTCTATGATTTTATTATCATTGAATGTGTTTTTTTTCAGACTCTAGCAGTCCACCAGAAGTTACTGAGCTTCCCCTGTTCCTCATGCAGTTAACAGGATGCTTCAAAAGAAAAGGGCTTTTTATTCAGCCACATACGTAGAAAGGAATTATAAATAAACAATTAACATTCAAAGAAAATCACTGCTGTAAGTGAAGTACATGTTTCAAATAAAAACACAACAGCTCCCCTTTCCTGGGGATGTTAGTTGTAAGACAGCTGGATGAAACAAAAATAAGCTGAATCACTTTTTATTTTCTTCCCGATAGACTGGAAGACATGCTTCACTAGGCTTAACTGATTTTCCTCTGTGAGGAAGCCAGGCCTTCACGGGAAAGTGCTGGGCACGGTTCACTTTTGCCTGCCACCACCTCCGAGTCACTCGCCAGAACCCATGCCAAGCAGTAGTACTGTGCTCTCCAGAAACAACATGCAGCAGTAACACAGGAGGAAGGACCACACGACAACACCCTATGTGGGTCTGGAAAAAGTGATGGGTAACAAGGTGACTGATGAGCGTCAGCAATGAGCAAGAAAAGAAACAGGTAACGGCAGTGGGGAAGTTTATTCTCTGTATCTCTCTCCTCTGTGAGAAGATGGAATGGAAGAACTAGGTTTTCCAGATGATCCCTCGGTCACTTTCTTATACCTTCTGTGGCAAGAGTGAAAGTAACATAGCAATGCCTACCATTTTTGTCAGCACACTTGACAAGAAATTACCTTCAGTGAACATAAGGAATGCAAATCTGGCCTTGGCGGTTCAGAAGTGACTTCTGAAATTTAGGGTCTAAACATAAGCATCAACATAAAATAAAATACTAAAAGCCTGCTGAGACATCGAGGAGTAAGCTTTATTCCTCTCTCTCAGACTGACTGCACACCACCTTGCTCATTAATATTTTAGATTCTCCAGAGTAGGCACTATATTCCAGAATTATGGAGTATTTTAGTGCTCAGATTGCTGCTCTTGGCACTGTATATAAACACCGGGTCAGATTTTAAAAAAGCATATTAAGCATTTAATCATGTCGATACGGAAAGAGCAGGATTTATTAAAAGCACCTTAGATAAGTTCCAGGCCTTACTCCCATTAACTTCCACTGGTGACTCACAACCTGGTTTTATGAACTGTCTGGAAAAATCCCTTTGGGATCTTATCTGCATCTTTAAGCACATTTTATAAATTCGACCTGCTGTTCCTCCACAGTCCTTAGAACAATGAGGTGATTCCTTTGGGGATTTTTTAGGAATGACAGCAATGCACCTAGTAATCAAGGGACACCCTTGCCTATGGCACGCTCGGTACGCAGTCATCAACCTTCCAACCCTTATTCAAATATACCTATTTCTGATGTTCTTTTTGTTTACATTTTTGTAAGAATCCACTGGGCTCTTACTATTTCATTAGCTGTCTAGACTGCCCTGCAGGTAAATACAGGGTACTTTAAAATGGAAATGAATACACAGGAGAAAATAAAAAATAAATACGTAGCCAGAGGAAAATACCCAAGATGCTGCTTCTGCTGGCTGGACCCTCTAAAGCATTTGGTCAGATATTTAAAGGCATGGCATGGCTTTGTTCCCTGTGAGAAGGAGCAGGTCGCTCTGAAGGACCGGCTAAGGATGAAGTTACTAGAACAGCTCCATCAAAACGGCCACCGAGCTAGGCAGCTCGCAGGGACGAACGGAGGCGGCAGCCGCTGCAATACCCACACAAAACCACAGCGCTGGTTCTCCCGGCGGGGCCCGCCTCGCCTCCCGGCTTCTCCCTCAGGAGAACGTTCCTCCCTCCCGCTCCAGCACCAGCGGCGGCCATTACCGCCGGCCGCCGCGCTTTTCCTGAGGGAAGCGAAACCCCGGAAGCTCATTGGGTGACGCGTTACGCGTTCCCCCCCCCCGCAGCACGGACCAATGGGAGAGAGGCACCCTGTTGCTGTGGCGACGGCGGGGCCTGCTGCGGCCTGCGTGTGGGAGTGCAGGCCCTGCGGGGGAGAGACCTGGGGGCCCGGCCTGAATTACAACTCATTCCCTTCCACACCGTTTAAATTTCTGTCTTTTTAACGAATTCAGCAGTTCGCATGTAGTGGAAAACGTAGGGGGACCTTCTGGCTGAATGCTGTGTAGAAACACAGTCATAAATAAGTATATGTCTGTGTGCGTGCACATATATATATATGCATATGTGTGTGTGTGCATATGTATATGCATATGACTATAGCATAATTTTATTCCAGTGGGGCAACTTTCACTTTAATAAATAAAATGTTATGAAGGGAGGGTGGTCAGCTTGTTTGGAAGAACAACACTGAACGGGTGCGACTCAGCTTTCCCTGGCTTTTTAACAGCTATGAACTGCTTGATATTTTTGGCTCAGCTCTATTATCATAATTTTTTTTTCCTTTTAAAAAATATGAGGCAGTAGGCTTCCTCCCAAGACACACTCAGGTGGGGCCGCTTCTAACTGCTGACTTTCCCCTGGGGCACCTCATTTTGTTAAAAAAAAAAAAAAAAAAAAAAAAAGACAACTCCCCCATGACACACTCAGTAAAGCTCAGATCGCTCCTCTTGTCTCCCTGCCCCATCAGTCCAAGTCACCGTGGGCTGCGTAGCCTCATTACATGTGCTGGTGTAGTCCCTCAAAATGGTTTAAAAACCTGACATTTATCACTTGCAAATGAGGGCCCTACCGTCATCTCTGAAGAGTTACTTTCTGTAATCCTTATTCCAGGGTACTTTTCTGCTTACTTTATACTAGGAGTCTCAGTGAAAATGAACTAAGTGTGCTTGGTTTTATCGCCCCAGGGTTTGAGTGACTCCCTGAGGGTGGCTGTTAAGCCCCAGAAATCTCGACGGGATTGTTTTAATTTGCACATGTCATCTGAAGCGAGTGGGATTTCACCACTGCTCTCCCATGTCACCGCAAGGAATCATTTTCCTGATGTTGGGCCTTTCTCATACGAGAGTTTGGCTGCGTGATTTGTTTCACTTAAAATCTACGCTGGGGCAGCCTGTCAATTTTTAGCTCACTTTGAGTCAGACAAAACTTTGACTCTACAGCAAGTTTTGCCTGAATAAAAATGATAAAACCATTTGAGATCAGTCCATCGTTAGGGAGTGGGCTTGATTTCTGCTGCAGCCTTGTACTTTTTCATTGAGAACTAGTGCCGACTGCATAGGAAAACATCATAGATCAAGAACATTTGATCTATGTTATAGAAAACGTATTATTATCTCTTTTCAAAGCATTCATTTCTATTTTATTTGCTTATTTTTTATGGCATGAAGTCTCTGAATAGATGGGAGTGAGCAATAAGGGAACAAGCAGCACTAAGAGAATACATAACACAGACCACTATTGGAGTGCATGTCTGAATATAATCAGAATTGGGCAATTCAGGAAGAGTCACCAGACATAAAAGAATCAGTTATTTCTAATCAGAAACTAAAGTGGAAGTTGAAAATGCTAATTAAAAGAGAAAGAAGGAGAAAGAAAGATTTTTCATCAGTTCTCAATACTTTTCCAGAAAGTATTCCAGAGAGATTTCCTATCCAACGGAAATCAAGAATTAAGACTTTGACCCCTGACTCGCTTGGAGTATTTTGCCATCTGGTTTGACCTAAGTTAACCCAATGATATTCAGAGGGGCTTAAAGAAGTAGCAAATGTGGAGATGCCCTAAGTCAGAATGGCTGAAACTTTCTGTTTTTTTCTGTTGCAACCAAATAAGATGAAAGAGAATATGTGGGACAGTGCATTGCAGTCACAGCTTCTGTTGTGTTGGTTTATCTTTTAATCTGAAAGTCAGGAGACTGCACTGCCGATATTTTTATCTAGCATAGAGCATGACATAATTAAAATAATATCCATGTTTCTGTCTCTACAGGCACTATGGGGTACAGTGTTACCCATCGATGGTTAGACCCAGACAAGCTTAGGTTCTTCTGAAGCATTAATGGCTAAATTAAAAAGAAGCCAACCTGGCCTGCATTTCACCCAGTTTGTCCATTGGTTGCTTTAACACAAAATATCGGAAACATAATGTTCATATCAACGTGTTTCTCCTTCACAGGAAGTATTTTGGTAATTCTGTTTGTCCAGGGCACATCCCTTAAACTCTGGAGCCAAACACAACGTTCCCAATTTCTAATCTCATGAGCGCCTTTCCCATTCAGTCCTCTCTGTGGTTATTTGAAGCACTTTTCCTCTAGCAGAGGTCTGCTTAAGAGAATAGACTTTCTCTGCAGGATCTGAGCAGGAAGTCTAAGGGATCACCAGAGCTTACAGATATTCTAGGTCCCCTCTTGGTGCACCTGCCTTATATGCTCAGTACCAGACAGGTTTGAGGCCAGGAATCAATTTTTTTCACCAAGTTAGTCTGAGAAGCTGCCTTCAGGGCTGAATATTGTTTTGCTGAGGGCTTTTTGGTCTTCCTCTGAGGTGCAGCAAGTGATTAATTTCTGAAGAAGATGTAAACCTTTTTCTGTTACAAACTGCTAGTTTTTGTAGAAGCTCAAAACATTAGTGATTGCTTTCATCTTTCCTGAACCTCTTCATTCAACACATTATTACCTTGGAGGCCTTTGGCCTTTTATACCAAAAGTCTTATTTTTGTTACCAGGTATCAGGATGTATATGGCATGTGAGTGATAGAATAGAATGTGTATGATTTGCTGTATCCTTCTGGACTGAGCATTAATAGCTGGTTTGCTTGGAGCTGCAGGGGTCTTAATGGCTCAGGTGATTCTTCCTGCATCTGTAGTTTTCATTAAAAAGCCTTAAATCTGTTTACAAAGGAAGTAATTGTTTTGGTGCACTATCTAGATCTGGAAACCAAGGAGATAGGTTCACACAGACTGAAATTTTTAGGTACTCCAAGAAGCCTTCTGGATCCACTTTCTCCCTTTTGACTACACAGACACTACATAGCCTGAAAAGCTGCTTTCCCAAAGTACCTTCCTAACTGAGATGCTTAAGTGTAGGCAGTGTGAGTCCCCCCACCCCATTGAAGGGTTGCCCGAGGCTGCCCAGCAGGCCAGTGCTGGAAACAAGCTTAGGTCCCGTGGTTCCCAGTTACTTCAAAATGAAAATAACTTACCCTGCCATTGGGCTGAGGGCAGGGAGAGAATAGGAGAGAGGAGGAAAACACCAGCAGCTTCATTCATGGGGGGGATGCAGGCACTGCCAAGTATCATTATGAAAATTCTTCCTTTTCATACGATATTAAACTCTCCTCTTGGCAGGTCCCCTGATGCAGTCAGTGTTTTTAGTGAAAATACACGAGGTACTGAATTCTTTAACCTCAGTTCATTTCTCATTATATTACTCTGTTAATAGTCCTGGGAAATACACAAAAAAACCAAAGTTGTGTCTGTGCTCCAGCAAGGATCTCTAACTTGATGTTTAGGGTGGCTCTTGGCAGTGAGTGTACCGGAGAAGAGGAAAAAACATTTTTCAAAGGGAAGAGGGATCAGGAAGAGTTGTTTTTTCTGAATTTAATTAGGCATTGAAATCAAGGCCAGGATTTAGACCTTGTCTTCCTAAATATGTCTACCATGCAACTATCTCTTTAAATTCCAGGGGTTTGAGGTTTGAATATTTACAGAAGGAGTGCTAGTTATCAGCTCTGGAATTGATTCAGTTCCTCCCCAAATTCAAGATTTTATTCACTTCTTGTAGTCAACCAAGAGGTGGTTGACGTGGATTAAGTGTGGAGTTTGCTCCCAAGAAGTTACTGCTTATTAGGTGGGACCATAATAAGTGAGAAAGTACGTGTTTCTGGTCTGTCACAAATAGAAATTAAAGTGATGTCAAAGAAGGCATGGAAGTGTAACAGACTTCCAATACCCTCCAAGTGGGGGTGAGCAAAACCAATGTGAAAGTGTTTCAAATACACCTGCTTTACCTTGTTGTTGCACTGGGCTAGGAACAGGCTCACAGTCAGCTATTGTGTCTGAAGTCACCCATGAAAACTGCAACTGCAATAAATTTATTGCTTATGATCATGAGCATAGCTGCAAGAGACTGGATGGTGATTTATGGTGTTGCGGCTATAAATTTTATTCCTATCTCCTGGCCTGGGTGTATTTCATCTAGAAAGCAATATTTGATTAATAAAGAATAATTTTTTTCAAAAAGCCAGTTGATCATAACTGTTTTACTACATCAGCCAGAGAAGTAGAAAAATCATGTAAATCTCGTGTTGAGTATTGTATTGATTGCAGGTGAACAGTCTGTAAGACAGACCTTTTGACCAGAAATTCTTAGTCCATAATTTCAGTTGACGAATAACAGTCAAAATATAATCATGGCCAATTCCCAGAAAGATAGAGAATGAAATTTCATTTGATCAATAATGTGCCAGACATTATGTGCCCTGTTTTCAAACAGCCATGTCCTTGGAGACCAGATGCCTCTGGTCATGTAGAACATGATGTATTATGATCAGAGTACCTGATTTATAGTCCAATGGCACACGCATACCCGAATGAGAATGAAGCCTCTGTTGAGTAGAACACTGCTGGCGGACTGAAAAGATCATATTGTAAATGCATCAGACAGGTAAAGGTTGAGAGAGTTGCCTGTTGCACGGAAGTGTGAAAAATGAAGAAAAGAGGTAAAATGGTTTGCTCAGTGTTAGGCAAGAAGTATATGGCACTGATGGAGAATGACCCCTGATATTATATGTCCAGTCCCCATGTTTTCGTCCTTCCCTGTCTTCTCAAACAACTGCTAAATTTGCAGGTTGTTTTCAGATTCTGTCATCCAGCTGTGTCCTAATACTGCAAGGCTTCAAGCATTCCCATGCATACAGATAAGAAAGCTATACTCGCACAGAACTGCACTGTAGAATTGCTGAGGGACACATTAGTCCTGTCTCCAACAGAATCAGTGATACTGGAGCATCTGTCCTGATTTCTGCTCCCACTGGCTCTTGCGAAGAGTTGATTTGAGCCAGTACAAACTAAACAGATGTTTCAAGGCTTGCTCACTCTTTTTTTTTTTTGCTTTTTTTGGTCTTCATTTTCTTTTTATTTTAGAGCGTGATGGCTTTAGGTTGGGGTTTAAGAACATTCATGGCTGTACTCACAGCACCTCAAGGCAACCTCTATTTGCACATATCTACAGAAGAAGAAGAAAAAAAGTTCCATTTTCCAAAAATTCCTCCCACTTCCTCTTCCCTGCCTGTGCCTCTAACCACTGCTGTATATGCAGTTAATTGAAATGGTGTTTGTTTTATCTTGAATAACCTTGTAATTGATTGAGGTGGTGGACAGCAAGACTCCAGAGTCATTTACATACCTGTGCATGGAGCAGTAATTTCTAGGAGGCTTTCCACTGCTTTTTTTTTTTTCCCCCTAAAGAACTATACTCCCCTGTATGTGCATGTTTGCATATATCTATAGCTCTCTCTATAGATATTCACATTCATATAGATCTCCCCACAGTCCGTTCACTCTGGCTGCAACTGTCCATTTGCTGCTCGTTGAGATCTTATGTTACCTGGGGTGGTAAGACTCCTGGCACTCTTCCCTCCAAAAGAAAAACAGCCTGATTGGGGAGTGCTTGCTTCATACAAGGCCTCGATTGTGTGTGAGTGCCGAAAAAGTAACAAATGCAGTTTAATTACGTTGGATGTTTGGTGGCTGGTTTGCAAATCTTTTATTTGTTTTGAGAAGTGCCCCAGCAGCAGCACTAAATTTTGTGTGCATTTGGGGAGCCTAATATACCACTTATGCTGGGGGAGGGAAGACGGTCTAATTAACTGGGCTGCTGTCAAGCTAATAAACTAATGGAGAGCTTAAACAAATAAAAAAATAAAGGAAGTAGACATGATGGGGGAAAAATAAAGTGACTAGACATGAAGTCTTACAACATGCATTTCCACCTTCCATGAAAAGGTATCCTTGGGCACCCCAAATTTTGCGGATGAAGTTTTATGTATCATAATTCAAGTCCCCCTTTTAGGAGGCAAAGGTTTAGCAGATCTATCCAGGAATGAGTAACGAGAGAGGAGCTTTTCCCATCCTGCCCAGAAACCAATTCCAGCTCATCAGAGTTGTTCATTTTGGAAAAGAGTCAGATTCACATTCATGAGACAGAGGGGAGTGGAAAGCAATCAATGTTTAAATCTTCTCTTTGCCAGGCCGAGATGTTACATAAGGTTGAGGAAAATGTTTTATTATCCCAACTAAGCCTGAAGTGTCAGATACTGACAGCATTTCAGAGACAGGATACTGGGCTTGCTGGTCCAATAGTCTGACTCAGGCTGACAGATTTTCTATTCCGCCCTCTCAGATTATTAGTTGTTCTTTTTTGGTCCATTAGGTATGAGGTGATTTTAAACTAAAAAGGTTAAAGAAGCATACACATTACTTTGGGACTGGGCTGAAAGAAACCTCCCAGTTCTGGTCATTAAGGAGCACCGGACAAATATAAATCTTTTCTCATCTGATTTCTCAAAGTGGCTAGCTGCCATGATCTCATCAGCTGAGATGGTACACTGCTAATTGTCTGTGGAGCGCCTGTGGTCAAGCTGGTATGGTTCGCATTGTCTTGTCCAAGTCCTTCTTTGCACATGTTTCAGCTGCCATGGTGTTCTTATATGAGACTTCAGGGTAGCATATGCCCATGTTTTACTGAAGTTTTCAACTCTTACATTCACTTAAGTGATTAGTGGCTGTCCTACCTGCCTTTTTCAAGGCTTAACTCTAGAGTTTTCATAAGAATTCAAGGGGCTTTCAAATGTTTCTGAACAGTCAATAGTGTGACCCAGTGGTTAACAAAATACATGGTGCTCCGTATTCTCCTTCAGGAAAATATTTACAAATCAGTATCTGTGTTATTTGGCCACCTTCTCTTATGAAACACAGAGAGGTTCATGGTAAATATGTCAAGGGAGCTATTGAAAAACATCCTTTCAAACCCTAAAGAAAAGAAGTTTTGCATTTGGAGATCTACAGAAAATGATGGGTAGTCCCATCCAGCATGGGATGTGTATGACAGGGATCACATGAAGACGTGTGATGCCTCAGCTCGGAGCAGGCAGGTGGTATTCTAGATCTGCTTTCAGAAGCATTTGAACTGTCCACTGTTTTCCCTTTCATTTTCAGGATGAAATATCAGCCCAAACACCAGTGAGATTTCTTCACTGGATTTGACGGCGCCTTGTGAGTGTGACAGCAAGTCGAAGAAGCAGAAAGATTTCATGATCTCAGAACAAAAAAATAAAACCACATTTTAAGTACTTATTTTCTTTTTGGAGATCTCTGCATTGACTAGCGGTTTCCTTTAAACTTGGAAAGTTTTGAAAGAGAGTGAAGTTGTTGGTTACATTCTTACAGCCCTCCTCATACATTCTCCACAGTGTTGCAGACAGATTTTGTAGCACATTACACTGGTGGCTACAGTCTGCCCTAAATTACATCCTCTGCAACCTTCCTGAATCCAGGGATTTCCTTCAGCAGAGTGAGGTTCCCTGTGTTCTTGTGAAGTCTCAAGTGGGAGGCAGCAGTCACACAGAGAGCTGCTCGAAACATTTTGAAGAAAATATTTTCTGAGGAGAACTAAAAATCAACATTTTCCAGGAAAAAGGTTGATTTTGTGTGTTTATTGTCATCCCTAAGGTACTTTAGGCTATTTTTTGATTAATAAATCTGAATTAATTATTTTGGCTTTGGAAGCAGATTTTGGTTGCCTTTAGTTAATGTGGTGCTATAAGATGCTAAAATACTAAATGAATGACTGAGGCAAAGACGTCACTAGAACAGAGGAGAAGCAAAACTTTCCATTTCACTCAAAAGAAAAGCTTTTATCTTTCTCAAATGAAACCTCTGAATATTTTCTTCCCTTAAAAGCTGAGCTGTTTCAACCTCACATCCCACCCTGAGAGACAGGGAAGAGCTGGATCTGTGTCCATTATTCACTCATTGCATAGTGTCGTTTACCATAATTACTCTGCTTATTATTGCTCATAAGGAGCTATTTCAATTTCAAGTAGCCTTGGGTCACTGCTCTCATCCTCTGCTGGTTCATCCATGCTGAATTCCCCAGCAGATGGGGTATCTGACATTTTTTCATCCCACCATGTGCTCAGCTGAAATACAGTAGCCTGTATCAAAGGAAATGGGCTTTAGTCAGTATTTTTAACTCTCTGAGGAAGCTTTAGCCATGAGGATTGCCTGGGACCAAGCATTTACTCACACTGCAGCAATGTGCAGACTGTATGATTTCCTCAAAAGGGATGATGAATATTCAAGCTCAAGTGAGTTGGGAGCTCTCTACTGTAATCCACAAGCAATAACAAAACCCCAAACAAAATTAAAAAAAAATCAAAACCATCTTCAGTGAAGATAGTTTACATTTTTCTGATTTAAAAATTGTAAAGGGAATTTAAAAACTCATTTTATTCAGGAGATTTGAAATTTCTTACTAGGAATTATTGCTGGACCATGCTGATGGAAAGACTTGGGTCATTAACAATGCCTACAGGAAGAATTGTTTGTTATGAATACTGTATTTCATTAACAAATCATTCTGAAGCCAGTCTCAGCCTCCAAACTGCTTGAAAACTCTTGATTCCAAATATTCATCACTTGTGTAATGTGGTTAACCAGATGGATCTGTACCTAGGATCAGATGAGAAGATACGGTTAAGCAGTAAAATAATGGACAATGAATAACAAATACAATTCCATAATCTATTGATCTGACACACAACCACCATGTTGAAGTCTAATAGCTTTCTTCTGTCCCTAGTCAGTAACTTAGTGCTTTTATCAGCATTGTTAGAACCTCTGAGACATTCGACTAACTCTGCTTTTTAGTACGACATATCCATGTGACATAAATTGACTTCAGTCATAGCAACAAGATGTTGACAAGCTGTTTTTTGGTAAGGTGTGCCATACTGTGCCTCGCACCTTTTCCTTTGATGCAGTATACTTCAGGTTTATTTATTGTGAGGTTATTATACATCACCTTTCTGTTTTTTCAGTTTGGACTGAGAAAGGCCTGATCTGAAGGGCAGCTTTTAAGCTGAAGTGAACAGCATAGTGAATTTGAGGAGGGGTTTTGTGTGTGTGTGAAGAAATACAGTGGCCAACTACTAGAAGTTTTATCATGTTAGAATAAAATACATAAACTCCAATACTACCAGCAAACATAAGTTCCAGGCTTGTTTCCTGTCAGTGTTCTCTTCTTTTTGTTTTGGAAGAAAAATAATATTTTGAAGTGTGTATCTCAACTCTCTTAAGTCAGTGGATATACTCCACTTTGAGGCCCTCTCAGATACAACATTATCCACATGATAGATTCAGGGCAGTTGGTAAAAAGTTGTTGTAAAATACATACAGTGTTTTTCTTCCCCCCCCCCCCCCCCCTTTATTTTTAATTTATTTAAACATGTAAAAAATGAATTGTGCACAGATCCAGTATGGAGTTTCCAGTCTGAAAATAAAGATCAGCATTTGGTATTGCAGTTAGCCACAGATAAAATTCAAATTTGTAACACTTCATTTAGCAGAGTATTAACCCCTTGGGAAGTGAATGGGAGACCTTCAGTGAACAAAACTCCTCAGTGTAGAGCAGGTAAAAATATATCTACACGAGTTTTGCCCCTACATGTTACAATGGCGTGAAGGTGACCAGCCCAGCTCCAATACGTTTGTTTAACTTGCTTGGAATTAATCAGAGCACTCTGGGATTAATAATTACTTAATCAAATAATCGCTTCGTGACTCCAACACTATCTTTTTTTTCTTCCAGCAGGCTGGAAATAAGACCTGTGAATATGTAAATTGGAACTGATTAGAGGATTAGGTTTCACTCTTTTTTTTTTTTTTTATTATTTGGAATAAAAACAGCCTGCAGATCCCTCTAAGCCAAGCCATGTCTCTGAATTACAACACTAGCGCCTGTCGGCTGTGATAATTTCACTTCATTAAGTTCCAGATATAAATAGAGAAAGTTTCTTTTTTTTTTTCCATGCACCACCTTTAATAAGCATGGACTGAAAACACAGGGGTTATTGATCCACGCAGCTATTGGGTCTTTGCGAGTCTAGTGTAACACTGAAAGAAGACCAAACACCTTCTACCTGTTCGCTTGTGCAGCCAGGGACAATTCATCTCTGTTGAATCCATTTTAAAGCTTTTGCAGAAACTGCCAAAAAAGCATTGCAAGAATGAAAGTGTCAGCTACGCCATTCATAGCAATGCAAAACAAACATAGTCGATAGGCCCATGACAGTGAAAAATGTCAGCAGGACTCAGCCAGGATTGCAAGGTTAGAGGTCTAATCTTAAGCACTTCTGTATGGGGACCCCCAAATAACTTGGCTGACAGTGCTAAGCAACCCTAGTGTCCACCAGTCTACAGGGAAGGCACATGCTAAGCATCCCTGAAAATCTCCCTGGTAAAATGACATTGTTTATACACTCTCTATTCTGGTAATATACATGACCGTGATTTTAAAAAGGTTTGTCCATGGGCCAGAATGTGGCCCACAGTAGGGTTTTGGGTTTTAACCATGGCATCCTATCCTATCTACTAAGTATAAGAGGGTTTGCATTTTAGATTATTATACATGCTTGTCTGTAAATCCACCTGTGGGTTCCCTGCTATAGAGTAGGGACCTCACAATCTCATCGGGGAAGTGAACCATATCTTTACTTCATGACTTACAGATTGATAGTAGGACATATAAGGCTAAAAGTTGTTTACTGAAGCTCAGAAAAGAATTCTGTGGCAGAACAGAACCATTATGTTCACAGAATTTAAGGATTATGTTCTTTCTTTTCATAAACTTGGGAATGGCTAACAGGTGAGGGCACAGAACAAAAGGAAGTTCCTAATTTTGCACTAAAAATAAAGGTCCCTTTGCCATAAATCAAAAAGAAGCTTGGAGATGGAGGATCTCTGGTGCTACAAGCGACTTTTAAGGACAAAGGTTCACAGATCTGTTTAGATGTTAAGTTAAAATTAATTCAGAGGGTCTCATCTTTATCACTGTTAAATGTCACTAAAAATCTATATGGGATTTGGACATGGCCACATGTGGGTAACAGCCTTTTTCCGCTCAGGGAAGTATGCCGAGTAACAAAGGTTGTTGCAGGTCAGCAATGAAAATTGCATTGGTAAATCTGTTTTTTTGCAATGGGGTGAATGCCAAATTCAAATACAGAGAGCACAGCAACTGAAAACCTAGGCATGCAGGCAAAGCCACTTAAGAAAAAAATCCTGTACAGAGTCTACCTCCACCAATCCTGGCTCCAGCAGGTAGTTCTAGTAATCCTTTCTTTTTCACAAGCATTAATTTTATAAAGAAACATTAAAATAAACAGACTTGGGAACAAAAGGTGCTGGGGAGTGGAAAAGGGATACAAAACCTTCCAGCTTGTGGTCAGCAAAAGGGACTCTAGGCTTCTTTGTGAAACATCTTTCCTCTGTTTGTAAGTTCATTCTCTTTGAGGGGAGTGCACGGAGAGAAGGGGACACAGGGGTCAAAACTTCTGCACCCTGACCAAAGACAAGAGGAAAGATCATGCACTTCAGTGGCTTACTTTGCCCTATATGTGAGGTCTCTGGTGGTTTACTTACGGGGTGATGGCCAGCCAGAACCCGCCAGCGTGACAGTAGAAAGGAAAAAAAAACCTGAAAACCGCCAGAGGAGCTGACAACCCCTGCTCGTGTGTTTAGAGCAGAGTCTCTCGGGAGCCTGAGCCACACGGGTTCGGGTACAGCCGTCCTGTGCTGCCGATCCGTCCCCGGGGCGGCTGCCGAGAGCACTGCTCCGTGTCAGGCTGGGAAAGCTGTACATGTGGGCTCAATATTCCAGGCGTCTGCAGGAATTTCCCTGCGTATCCGTGGATTTGCAGGTACCAATTCGCCTCTGTAAGGAAACAGTAAAGAGCTGCCTTCCCCTCAAAAATTCTGAAACTCAGTTTTTCTTTTCCTCTTGTAAATGAGTCTTGGGAAGGTGGGCAGCTTTGGGAAAAAAAGGTGCTAACTGAGAAGTGGGGAATGTGGACTAGTTGTGCAAAGGGGACTCTTACATGGGAGACTGAAAACAATAAAATGAGATCTCTTAGTTTATGCTAAGGGAACCAAACGATACCATAAAGCAGCACCCATGTCTTCAAAGCTATGAGCAATTAAAATTAATACATACTGCTAACAATGATAGTACATACTGCTAATAATGATAATTTTCAGCCTGAACCCAGTAAGAATCGATCCTGCTTCTGAGATGGCACACTGAAATAACTAACTTCCACCATAGATACTTGATTATACATATACATACATATTTGATTATATTTATTTCCATGGCCTGCTGCTGAAAATCAGGAATAATTCCACCAGATGAAACCTGCAAGTTCACACTGATCCCAGCCTGGAGTTTAGCTGCTGGTATACAGTGGGAATGCCATGGAGCCTCAAGATGTCTACAACCGTGCCTGTGTGGGCAATGATATGGGGTAGCGGGCATCCTGCCTCCCTGGTTTGTTGCAACATTACATGGTCTGAAACCAGTTGCAAGCCTACAACAGTGCAGGGCAGGTGCTGAGTTTGTTTTAACTATATATGCAAAAATCAAACAGCATGGTGTCTTCCTGCACCGTGACTGCTGAGGAGAGACAGTAAAGTCTTGTGAAGGAGAAATTGAGTGAAATACTTGGCTAGATGCTCATATTATGTAAATTCAAGCTTGAAGGCTTTAAGTATTTTTTTAATAATGTCACACACGTGGGGCTTGTTAAGTATTACTGACTACTACAGCAATTCTTAAGGAATTAGGAAGGCTTGCAACTCTAGAGTAGAAACTTAGCCACTGCAGCTAATTCTTAAAAGCACCTTGTGGATTGTGTGTGTTTTGCAGACATTTTCTGAGGAACTCGGATGGTGATTTCCTGAAAAAAAAAAAAAAGTTAAAAAAAAGAAGAAAAAGCATTGCTGTGAAACTGCAATGCTGCTCAGAGAAACCTTGATGTTTTTAACAGTATTCCCAGGTACTTTAAGGCTAAGTGTGCTTCCAATTGGAGTCTAGGAATTAGAGAACACAAACTTCATTTATTCAGGAGTAACTGGAAAACGTGAATGCGTTTCCATGGAGATGGGGTTATTTCCTTTCCCACAATTCAAATCTTTTCCACAGGTCCTGTTTCATTCTGGTCACCCTAATGTTTTGTTGAGGAGAATTTTTTGGATTTTGATCTCAAGAGTTGGCCAAGCTCCAGGCAGAACAATGAAAAAGTCATAAATCACTTTAATAGATATAACAAGAAGAAAAAAAAGAAGGCAGAGAAATGGAGGGACAGAAATATGGCAGTCCCAGCACATCCATCAAACACAGAATACTCTTCTTGAGCTACAGGAGAGCACACCAATTAAAAAAAGTTTAGACCTGCTATGGTCTTATAAGGGCTCTGATGCCTGAGATGCCATTCAGGTTTGTGTATAAAAACCATATTTTGATATTTTCTCCAAATTATGGTGCTAGGGATTGTTCTGTGTGCCTTAACTACTATCGCATAACATTAAGCTTACAAGACTTAGAAGTTACCTCACCTAACTCAGGGCTGTGTGGATGTGGGATTCATCCCAGCTACCTTCAACCGTCAAAACTATGTCCACCTTGACCGTCTCAGCAGTGCCTAGGGAAAGTCAGATAGTTCTAGGGAGTGACTCAGCCCCATCTGAGATATTATCTTCAGAAGATGGTGACAAAGATCCTGGAATTATAGAATGGTTTGGGTTGGGAGGGACCTTTAAAGATCATGTAGTCCAACCATGTTCTCCAAGATGGAGAACTCATGTAGGTATCGAATGAAACCTAAGGATAAAATAGCTTCCTGAACTGTGTACAAGTAGAAACTGCATGTGTATTGGGTCTCATAAAGTCAAGTGGATAACAAGGCAATGATACTCCTTATACAATGCCCGTCACCTTAGTGAGCAGTCATGTTAACATTGCTGATGATAGGCTGTGCACTGTGGGTTGTTCAGGCATGTCTTATTAAGTGTTGTGTGTTATTTACATATAGTCTACAAAACTTGGGTGGGTCTGGCTGCTTTGACCACTTGCAGCTTCTGGTGATATCAGTAGAAGTCTGTAGCAGGTGCCTAGGACAGTTTGGTTATTATATTATGTTCATGCCATGCCCCTTTCAGCAAATCTAAACTGGTTTGTAATAATTTTTAGCAATGTACAGGGGACCAGAAATTACAGAGCTTATGTGGAGAATATTTTTTATGAAGACTTTTTTTTTCATCTCTGCTCTGAAAGTACAGTATACACAACCTTTCTCCTCAAAAGCTGATAAATGGTTTAGCCATTATTTAAAGTTTGGGAAAAGGCAGCTACAGAAATAACATTTTAATGTATTCCAGATTAGACTTCATGCTATATTTGTAATAAAGACTTGTTTCCAACATTGGTTGGCAGATCGCTCATACGGACAATTATCCAAATAGCTATTAGGATACGATTGCGCTCATTTCCAGGCAATGCAAGATTGCCAGAACTCAGCTTGGCTGGCGGTTGGATTTTGGTTTGACTTTTGGAGAAAACCACAAGAATTTGTCAGTCGCCTTGGCCATAAGGGAGTCTTCTTGTCTTGAGGCTATTCTTTTTCCTCTTCAAATACAGAAGGCAAAACATGCTCTTGTTTGGTTTGGGTTCCTTTTTATTTATTTCGTTATCTCTCACCTTAGTGGCAGCTGGAGGAGAAGACTCAGATGTGATTAGGTTAGGAGGTGAGAGACCTCTCCCATCATTCATAGAAGAGAGGAGGGTCAGTATGGGAAGAGCACATGTATTCTGGAGGGTGAAAACTGAAAAGAAAATCAAAGGTCAAGAATTTCTTTTACGGGGGGAAGGGAGCTTAAGGGAGGGAATACTTAATGCCAAGCTAAATCAGTGTTAGTTGGGAATGGAGACTCCCTCTCTTTATGCATTATGCTAATGTGTCGTTTGGCAGATGTGAATCATGCTGGCTAGTTTAGTCAAGACCTTGAGTCGAAGAACACCAACTCCCTCAGAAGGAAAAAGATCTCTTTGTGCCAGGGAACATGTTCTGTGGTGAGATGATGTAATTGTTTAAGTCACAGATGCAGTGGTCAGGAAGCTTTTTCGTATTGAAAGATAGGTAGGTCCAAAATGGTCCATGAAACTTCAAGTAACTCCAACCATTCCCTTTTCTAGAGCTTAGAACAGAAACAGGTTCATTATTTATTGCCAGTCTAGCATGGGTGCTGCTTAGACCAGCAGACAGAGGTTGGGGGGTGGTGTGTCTCTCTATCCCAAGACATATAATAGTTCATTTCAAGACCTTAAATAAGGTATTTCAGTGATGATGCTTACTGTTCTTCCCTTTGTAAAATGGAGGTTATGTCTGGAAACAAATCATAAGCATTGCACTGTTGAAATTAAATTTATGAAAGACAATGTCCTCCTTGTGACAACAGGGGACTTGATAAAGGATCCAAAGCTCCTTTGGTCTTCTATAATCAGAAAAAAAGGCTTCGGATAGACACATCACATTAGCTCTTAGGAGGTACCAGCATTTCTGAAAAATGTCTTTCCAAACTCTTTGTTTCTCAGGAAGAGGAAAAGGTCCAGGACTAAAACATCTTTCTTCTTATTTGTTTGCCATGAGTAACAACATAGACCGTATTGTAGCTGAACAATGAAACACTGCTTCAAACACAGAATCTGATAAACACAGTGGCAGTAAAGCTAGTGAAAATGAAAACATTTAAAGGACAAGAATATCACAGAACCTTTGTTAAAAAGTAATCTCAAGATCTTCTCAGAGCTCCAGTTAGGTCTCCCTGCAAAGACTTTTCCATGGGGTGAATACTGCAACATTTAATGTATAGAAATCCTTTCTTGCTGGCTATGCTCCAAAACAATGACTGCACCAAAAGGGCTGAGGCATATCCTACCAATGGAGCAGAAAATTGCTTCAAGGCTAATAGCAGTAACACCTTGGCGAAGCAAACACTGTAATTAGCAATAAAGCAGCACCCATGCCCAATAGGTCTATTGTGTCCCATATACAATTTTGCTCTTTGGTGCAAAGGGGAAACGTGTGTGTGAGTGAGAATGAGTGTATAGAGGTAATCCCCATCCAGTATGTTAATGATGAATGTGCTGCAGTTGGCATAAAGTGGAACATATGCCAAGATGAGGCCCTCTTGTTCCTTCCAATCCCCCACCTACATTCTCCCAAACACCACATTATATTTTTAGCATTTTTATTTTCTTGGAAAAATATATAAACTGCAGTTATAAAATGTGTTTAAACAAATGAAATGGAGCTAGCAGGTGTACAAAACGTCCTAAAATGCTTCCCATGGCTGTAGTTAAAAAAAAAAAAAGTAAACTTAAACAGTTCCATAGTGGAAAAAAAAAACCCTCTAGGTAGAGTATATAAATGTCATTTTTTCACACTGCACGGTCACTTTCATTTTTGACTCCTAAACCCCAGCTAGAATCATTCTTGGTTTGGATCTTCATTTCTCACCCAGATTAAAGGGGTTAATTCTCCCATTGCCATCTGTGGGGAAATAATATACCAGAGGTACCACTATTCTAAATTTGGAGACCCCCAGCACATCATGTGGAAAACTAATCTGCAAAGCTGTGAATGTATTCTGTTATTTACCATTTTTGTCATCTCCATGTTGAATCTAGAGGAGACTTAGGTTCAGTTTGGAGATTATTTATATTCAGGATTTAATTTTTAGTAGAATAGGGTTGCATTTACAAGCTTAATCAAAACTGAAGGACTGCTGGCAATGCACGTAAAAATATAAGCACATGTATGGAGATTTGTATATATGTATGTATACACATAGAGAGGATGTCAGTCCAAAATAGTTTATAATTGAAATACACCATTAGCCAAGAGACAGGAACCTATGCAAAGAAAGAAAATAATTCATTCTAAGTAGAGCTGGAAATAGAGTTTTGTATTGTACTTGTGCTGCCTGGTTTGGTGGAAATCCTACGGGAAAGGGACTATGTGAGATTGAAATTGAATGGTTTCTAACTTCTCTTTGCCCTCTGAATGCTTAGAGGATTTGATACCTTGAATTTTGGGTAAGACCCATTACTAGCTCCTTGTAACAATTGCTGAGCAATTTTAGCAAAGGGAGGGAAGAGGCAGGCTTTCATTCGACAAAAAATGACATTTTTACACCTGGGTCTGAACATTTCTATCTACCTAAACTTTGGCACAATATTTTGTTTTCTTGTTGTTGTTTTGTTTTGTGTTTTTTTTTTTCCCTAAAAGAGTTCCCATCTCAGACTCTTTTTAATTGTACTTTTATCTCATTTTTTGTTTCTCTCTTTTTCAAAATATGGGGAATTATTTTTATCTGTGCGTATGCAATTTGAATTCTGTCCACTTGAAACTGAGATCAGGATAATAGCAAGATATTTTGCTGTCTTGGAGATGACTTTCAGTTTCATGCTGTCCTTTAGAAAGTTAGCTCAGAGGACTGTACTACAGAAAGAAATACATAGGGAACCCATGGCCCTTGAGGTAAGAGATACTCCAAGCAGATTTCTTGATTCCAGCAACATATTCGATCCTATTTGGCATCTCTCTTGCTTTGGTTTTGCTATAGCCTGATAAAACTCACACTATTCCAGAAAGCCACATTCTAGAAATAAAGCCCCCATCCATTTTTAAAATTCCTCTTTGTAGTCTTCAGCTAGGCAGCGTGGTTCTGTACCAGTCCAAGAGCTGACTTTCTTTCCAGCAATCAAGGATAACAAAGTACATTACTTTTAAATTAAAGAAACCCTCATTTTTTTCCATGGAAAATTACTCAGAGTGCAGTAAAATGTGTCACATTCATATTTCCAATCTTTCTGAATCAGTTTGGTTCTCTACGTAAAGTTTTTTAGTGCATAAATTTCATGCAAGATCAAAATTTATTAAAACACATTTTCCCATCTCTGCTCATTTGTTTAAGCCTCAGATAATCTATTTAACCCCAATAGAAATGTTGTATCAATTATTTTTTACAGGACTCAAGTTCAGAATAATTATATTAATTATTAAAATAGTTATAATTGCTATTGTTTTGACTAATTAAAACTTTTCAAATGAATACCAAATTTCAGCTATGCATTTCAAAGTATATTCTTGATTAATCTAGCCTTGAACAGTTTTTTGAAATGTTAAGTTCAAATCCTCAATCCTGTTTATTGAACACCCACTGTTACTCTGGTATATTAATTGAAGTATGATTCTCCAGCCCCGCTCAGCATGCTGATATGAGTATTAACATGCAATGCTGACAATTGCATATGGATGGATTGTTCCCAGTTGTATGTCCAATTTTCTTTTAATGGGTCATTTTCTTCTGAATGGGTAATTCATTTCACCACTACTCTAAAAAAAGAGAGACCTGGTTTAGATTTCATATCTGCTAGGTGGCTGCAAGTGTGATATAAACTCTGGAAATTGGTGGGGATTCATTTAGAAACTGAAGAGGAAAAGAAATGGAAAAAAAAGAGAGATGTTTCACTTGTCTGGGATACAAGTGGTTATGTCTGGCTGCATAAGAGCAACTGCGGAATGAGGCAAAAGCAAATGACAGTAAATTAAAACATTTTTGGATGCAGAGGACTGTTGAAAAGGTTTGGAGATGTCTTCTCATCTAGTATAACATTATCACTGTTCCAGCTTCTGCAGGCTTTTTGGTATCCCCATCTCTGAACAGAATTACTAACCTAATTACCAGAAATGATTTCTTAAAGCCTGAAAGGAATCCAGCTCACTGTACTAACAGTGGTGGACTCGGAGAAAAAATATTTTAAACTCATGATCCATATGCAATATGAAGTTTAACATGATTTGCAGTGAGGCTGTTAAGAGGTCTGGAGCTCTATATTCAAGCCTGTCCGTATTCACAGACAAGTGAAATCTTTTCAAACAAACAGGGTGGAAATTCTTGGCTTCTCCAGGAACCAGCCTTATTTCCAGCAGATCGTGGTTTGGATTCCCAGCCTGCCCTTGGCATTCCAGTTTTCCCCCTGCTTGCCACAGCTAGATTGTGTTTGCTGTTTCTGGACCGAAATGCTGAACAAGATCCTGGTGCCTCAGGTAGGTGATGTTTTACCATGGAGGAAGAAATCCCTGTCTGAAGTCAGGGAATGGAACCTCCTAGTTAACAACTGGCAAACCTACAGGAAAGGAATTGAGCTGCCGTCAGTAGGTAACATATTAATGGCTGGTGTTTAATTTCTTATAGGTAAAACATAAGAATATGGTGGTCCTCACATTAGTGGCCTAACTACAGAAAAGTCTGTGTAGAAAGGTAGCACCGTTTCCTTCCATACGCCATTAAGGGCCTTGCAGATCTGCCAGAAAAGGGAAAATTAACCTTCTGTGGAAATCCAGCAAAAGGCCTTTTCCCCTTTAAATCATTAAAGGAGAACTTAATGATGCATCAATCCGCAGAGTGCACTTCAGCCAGATGCATACAGGCATTTCGGATATTTGGCTGGCCGCTCTGAAGACGCTGAAGCTCCATATTTCCTCCTTAGACTTACCAGATTTACTGTAGATAGTAATAACTATAATTCCCTCTACTGTTTCTGAACTGGTAAAGATTAGAGGCTGTTGTGATCAGTAATAATATCTCTTGCTGAACTTAGCTCTGCTGTACCCAACATGTGCTACATTCTCTGTGCATGACAGGCAAAAGTAACAGCATCAAGGAGAGAAGGAAGACAGCCCTATGCAGGGACAGATGAAAGACAACTGAATTTTGGCTGACAAAAAGCTCAGGGAGGCATAAATGAATGGGTCATGGTTATGCTCAAAACAATAGTGACAAAAAAAAGAGAAATCCTGTCTTTTCTAAGACCTTTTTAAATGCACAGACTCATTTATAGCCAACAGATGCACGGTACAGAATTTTCATTGGCTGGAGACCAAATTAGGGACAATGCTATACATGAAACTTACTCATTTGACCAATGTTATGCTTCATTTTCATCAGTGCTGTCCATGGAATATTAGATATTCTGGCAGTTATTTAATAAGGCAAATGCACACAAGGAGCCCTTTAAGGTAAAAAGTAAAATAATCTCTATTTTCTCTTCAGGAGGTTTTGGCAAATGGGAAAAGATGGAGAAGAGGGAATAAAAAGTGTATGTGAAACAAAAGTTTTAACAGTCTGTCTAACCAATTGGTATAATTAAGTTTTACTTCAGCCCTCAGGAAACCCCAGGGAAGTTTGTGGCATCCCAGTTCATGTGCATATTAAGTAGGGGATCATGTAACCTTCATGCAGTGTTGGAAAGGGTTGTTTTTTAAAGAGTTATGGCACTCATTTATAGCAGTGTCAGTCTGAGGTAGCTCTGGACTGCAGCAGTGTTAATCCAGAACTATATTTGGTTGCACAAAGTTGAGTTTGGATTCAACAAAGTTCTCCAAATTAGAAGTGGAGGCAATGGCAATGAAGGGAGGAACCCAATGGGTTGAAGCCCTGACCAGACACCCCTCAGAATCAGTTAGCACGTCACTAAATATCCATAAGGGAGGTGTACGATGTGCTGTGAGAAGGTGAACAACATTCTTCTATTGTCCCACACTAAAGCAGTTCCCATTCTCCTCCTTTCCGACTGGTACTAAGATGTAGAGGATCTTTCAGCACTGTTGGTGAAAAACCTTGAGGTGGTATCAGAAATGATGGAATTTGGTCTCAGTTTATCCCTCCGAGCCACTCTTTCCATTTACATCCCTAAAAGCATCCCTAAAAGGTGCACAAGGAGGGCACAGTACCTCCAGGAGCTCCTTGGAGGGTGCTGAGCGGGGTCTGCCACAGACTTGTCCCAAGCACACACACCGCCTTGTGACTGTGTAACAGTTGTGCTATAAGAAATCAATATAATAAGGAGTAATTCCTTAAGACTGTCATTAATGGTGTCTCCTAGTGAAAAAGTAGTAATGGGAGTAACCTCTTTAACAAAGGCAACTTTGTCCAGTAAGCAGATTGGTTGGCAAACCAGCAATCTTAGTTTCTTCCAAACATACTTATCTGCCCAATATACCCAATTCTGCTCACCCTCAATAGGCTCAATTGCTTAAGTTTCTTACAACATAGGAGCTAGTCTCATATCTTCATGAAGTCCTTCTTTAATACTTAAAACTATCAGTTTACACTGACATTATTTCTCCCATTCAATACTGGGGTAAATCCTCAGCTGCTGAAATCAGTCCTGTTCCACTGAAGTGAAATTGGATAAAATTTGCATTGAAACTTCTTTCTAAATAAAAAATTGCTTTTTCATTCTAAATTAAAAGGAAGGCATGAGAAGTTTTTGTGTACAAACTGATTCATTACAATTTTAGTAGGCTTCCTGAGAAGATCTCGATCATGCTATCTCATTGTGTAGATAGGGAAATAAAGAGCAAGGACGAAGGAGATTGCAACTCATTTTAACACGTAAACCACTAATGAGGTTCAAAGTTACAAATTCTAACCCTTACCTCTTTTTTCCTTCTTTAACCTTCAGTCTTCTAAGCAGTTCCAAATACGATACAGCAGTTTAGGAGCAAACATTCTTATGGTATTTCAAGAGCGCTGAGGTGGGAGATATAGATTTACAAAGGCCTTACAGCAAGGGGGTTTTTTTTTAGCCCCCCAAACAATGCTGTTATAGAACATGTCCTCACAAAATATTCAACTCTTGCACATTTCCATTTTGGGCTTGCAACCAGGTGTGTCTGAACTCTCTGCAGCAGGGTTTTACCCAGCGTGATTCCTGGAACATAAATGCAGCTCGTCCCCATGTGTTTTCCCCAGCAGCTTCAGTTCCTGAACACGCAGTTCTTTCCTTGCGCATAAGTCACCTACATGCTGGAAAAAACCCAGAGAGACCCTGCAAATAGCTGCCTCACATAATGTCCTCCAACATACACAGGCATCTTCTCTTAGATGTCTCCCTTGGATTTCTTGGCTTAGCTGTCTCAAAGGCTGGGATTGTGCGTGCTGTTATGTGGTACTCTGAATTTTTTTGACAAAGCAATGGGAATGGAAGGAGTAAAAGCTATGGCATCCTCTAAGCTCACTGCTGTGTGATCTAAACCAACAAATAGTAAGTGGAAGCAAACAGGACATTTGCTTCAAACCCCCATACCTTAGCGTTCTGGTCCAGAGCAGTAAACGCAGCCCAAGCCTGCAATGGTTATTTCTTTAGCATAGGTGGTAGCAGCACATTCCGCTGATGCAGAATGTCCCACGCTCACTCTCACAGGTGACTTTCTGCACTTTCACAGCTGCTTACTGAGAGTGGTAAAAAATCTAGCGTTTTATAAATTAGTTCTTCTGTGAAAAATGCCAGGGATGGCTGGTTTTGTATGATCTTGCCTCTTGGAAAGGTTTTGGACTGGATGATTTCTTGAGATCCCTTCGAGCCCTACCTTGTAGGATTTTAAACATCTTTATTTTCATTCCCATTGCATCAAATGTTCGTCTGTCTTTCTTTCCCAGGTCATCAGTCTACTTACTTCTTCTTCTAAGAAACAGCATGCCTCTCTAATGCAAAGCATTAAAGCCACCCCACTAATCACATAAGGGTTAAAAACATGATTGGTGGGCAGAGACCCCCCCTTTTTTTCTGCAAGGTTGGTTGAAATTGTGAATAGAGACTGACAGCTTGCCTGAGTGTTTGTGGTTCAATTTGAAACCACAAGACCCAGAAGCACATGGTTTAGATTCAGTGTCTTTCTCTAGCTAACACGAACCATTTGTTCAAGCAGCTTGGCTATCTGTTGGAGAATAGTTTTGCACCAGGATCAGCCTTGATTCACCCCAGACAGCCGAATACATTCAGATGGAAACCCAAAGAAAAAAAGAAAAAATTTCCCAAACAAAGGCTTGCATTTACTTTTTCTTGTTTATTTTTGCAGCTTGTAAAGGAGCTACTAATATCCTGGTTAAAAAAAAAAAAAAAAAAAGAAAATCTGAAATGCCAATCAAAAGCAGCGCCAAATTAGGTAGTGTTTACTTCAAAAATACATTTTGCATTGCCTTTTTTAAGGCAAATTCCTGTAAAATAGTAATGTCAGGGAGGGCATGGAAAGAAGAGACTTAAGTGACTCGAAAATATATTTAGACCAATCTTTTCAAATTTGGCTGTGTAAAATGAGGCACATAATAAGCCTAAAGTTTAGTCAATGAGCTTTCACATATAAAGCACTTAAATATACACCTAACACTAGTCATGTACTTTAAGTCCACTGTCCACAGAAAACCATAAGCTTAAGAGCTTTATTGCTTCTAATGAATAGCAGAGAGGTTAAACACCTTTGTGTAAAGTTGGAAAATTAAAATACACAAGAAGGAATGTCCAAGTCTGGACATTTTGCACCGCTACAGGATAGTCTCCACATGGTATCCATAGGTCCCAGCCACCTTGCACAGTGCTGAATTTACTTCAACTCCTCTAGAAACCAGGTGAAAGCATCATTACCCAAATTATGTAGAGCCATTGAAAAGATTTGCTAAGTGGGATCAGTATTTGGAAAGTCCAGATTTCTTGTCTACTCATTGATTATCTTCTCTGTACTTCTACTAGCTTGTCATTGTCATATTGCTTCTGTGTTACCCATCCCATGGCTGAAACAAGCTGATGCTACTACGGAAAGCAGGAGTTTCCACAATAAGGCATTATATGCGCAAAAACTCTATGCAGAGGAACAGCCCTTACAGCTTGATAGGAAGTAGATCATACATTGAAGTCACTACCTTTCATACATCAGCTTAGAGAAAGACAGAATAAAACTATGCATATTTCAAGTCTGAAATAGGCTTCCAACTACCACCAAGTACTAAAAAGGGAAGGTGAACTAAGATAATATTCACTTCCTCGAATTTAAGCTATCTACAATCTGGCTAATTAAGCTAGACTCGCAAACATCTATTTCCATTTCCAAAGACTTTTTCCATTTCCAAAGACTCTTAGACAGCTGCATTGCTCTCTGGTGGGGTCCATCCAGGCAAGAATTTGCCCGGCACAGGAACATGCAGGCTAATTTGCTTTAATAAACCAGCTTGTTGGTTATACACTCGCACACACACTAAAATGAGATAGCATCATGGCATTCAGGCCCACTGAGAAGTGAAAGAGAGGTAATTCGATGGATTATTGTGGTGAGGCAATAAACCAAGTGTTCAGTTACCCCAAATCACAGGTATCAGGGCTGAAATGAATTCTCCTAAAACAATTTCCCATCATCTAGCCCTTGGGATTATTTGTTTTATCTTTCTCCTTCTCGATATAAAACTGGTTCCAAGATATTACATTACAATACACAGAACCACCTACTGTACTCAGAGGTGGAGTACCTTGGAAGGAAGAAAGAATACTTCTCTGCTATGTCTCTCTATCTCCTAGTTAGGAATAAGTGACCGTAAAATCTGTGTATGTGTGAAACCACAATATATTCCCCTGTTCTGTCATTAAAAGCCACTCACAACATAAATGTGAATCAGAGGTGGGAGTGCATTCACCGGCAGGGAGGAGCAGGCGATTATATACCATGAGTTTACTTCCAAGAAAAGATTATATTTCTGGGAATTCAAAATAACATACATTTTATTTTATTATTATGGGAATATTGAAAAGACTTCTAACGTTACTGCCTTTTAAGCTGCTATATAATCACAGTATAATTTTTATTAACAAAAAGACTTCATAACTTCAGAGACGTGCAGCAGTCATTGCAAAGCTAATGAAGTGTGCATGAGGCTTTTAGGGCTGAGATACACTGTAGGTATATCAGAAAAGCTGCCTTGGCAATTTTAAAGCTGAATAGAAATGCAGGTTTACTGTTAACGTCTGTTGTTTAAGCCATTTGGCCAGGCAACAGGAGTGGAGCTATCCTGAGCTATTCACCAGAGACACACACTTAGTGAGCCCCCTTCTTTTCTACTTCCCTCCTATTTCTTCAGACCTCCGAAAGGTTTTCAACCCTTAACTTGTATGATCACCTTTTGTGAAAAAGAAGCCTAAAATAATGGTGGTTTGCTCCTGAGGTTTGTGTAGTAAAAGCAAGTGTGCGAAATAACCTTCTTGAAATGGCACGAGTAGTTGGAAGGAGCAAATGCTCCAAGTACTTGAGCCCTACAAAATTATCAAAACTAAAATGTAGTGCTCGGAGTAGGGTGAATACCATTCATTCCTACATCAGCATGTGCTAGACTGTGTGTGTGAACGCTTGTGCTAGTGGCTGGGGAATCTGTGCGCAGGGAAAGGAGTCCACATACCATACAAAACAGTGCCAACGACATGGAAAGCCATCTAGGAAGACTGAGCTCTTAAATTATGAAGGCATACATCTGACTCCGAGCAAGGAGTTGGACAGTAGCATTTAGAATACCGTCTTGCCTAATTTGCTTTTATATCTGTTTATTTTATTTGGACACTAGTGGGTGCTTGTTAGTCCTCACCATTGTGACTGCTGATGGCTTTTAGTTTCTTTGATTACAGCGGGTTTTATTTCACGTATCAGTCAAAATCTGCTGAAAAAGGGAGAGTGTGTCCCTGACATTTGCCATGTGCTCAAGCAATAAATAAGCCACTACACAGTCACATGGAGAGAGAAGGAGGGGCTTGGCAAGAAGATGGGCTTGTTGAGGAGGCTGGTTCTGTCTTGAAGAAAGGCAAAACTCCTTCTCCAGATGTGGAATTTCCCTTATGTACTGTCACATAGGTGAGGCTGGAATGACAGCGTTGTGCTTCCATAGTTAATTATTTTGCTGTAGATTTACAGTGCAAAGAAGGCATCGTAACGTACCAAGAGCCTTACAACATGACAGTCTTTTTTTTAAAACATAGGAAGGATAAGCAATGCAAACTGGTTAATTCTTAGAATGTTCTGTTTCCATTTAGTGTGTTTTGCTTGCAAACGTGGCTTCAAGTGTCTGGGATTATCAGACTCCTTTTGATGAATGATATTATGACAAGTTACTTCTACTGTTTTTTCTATTGGGAGAAATCATGTTTATGGAAACAGAAGGGAGGAAAGATAGCTTCAGGTTTAGGTTTTACTTTCCTATAAATAAAGCCTTCTGAACTGTGTCTCATTTGGAAATGGAATCATTTTCTGTAACAAAAATAATAAAAAAATCAGGATGATATTTTACTAAAATAAGATTAAAACAAAAAATATTAAATTAATAAAATTAAATAATATCACTTTTACCAGCATGGGAAACTTTTACTCTTAAAACGCTGAAAGACTTCAGTGTTATAGCTCTCAAGAGAGCCCAGAAAAGTTTTCCCAATTTTAATGAAAGTGTGACTACCTCCTGTGGATAAGAATAAAGAGCCTGGTCTGTGACTTACAGCATTTGTTCATATGAATACAATTAGTTCAATTCTTTGTACAATCAAGTGGTACCCAACAGAAACGAGCCCAATAATTATTTACAAACCCTATCATTCTGGTTGTGGCCTTGCTTATCATACACGGGGTGCAGTTATTTACACCAGTGCGTGTGAATTACACCCGTGGTTCAGAAGGCACCTGATTTTCCTTCGGGTTAAGGCTCCTTTTTGCACATTACTGGAGCATTGTGCAGCTTTATACTCTGTATGTCCCTGCAGGCATCTGTCCGTTCTTCACGACACACCTTTGTGGCAGGACAGATTTTGGACTCCAACCTGAATTATGATGGAAGATTCAGCCCTACCTGATCATCAACGCAGGATTTTATTTCGCTATTACACAACACGACTTCTTTGCTTGAAGGGAAGGGGATCTCCGCGAATTACAAAGGGGAAATATTTGCAGTAGCAAAGCCACGAAGAGACAAGCTGGAGGCTTTAAGGTTTTGCGCAAGCTCGAGCGCCGAGGACATCGTCTGCTTTTCGGTGGTGCGCAAACACGAGGGAGGGTGCGAGGGGTGCTGGTGACCTCAGCCACCCCAGACACACATTTGAGTCCAGGTTACAGCTGACTGGAATCCTGAGGTTTTACTGGCCAGGAGCCAGTTTGAAACCCACTCAAGCCACCCCAGTATTTTATAACATTGTAAAGACGGTATTGTTTGAAACATTTCAAAAATTCTCCGCGCAATCTGGCAGCCTTCCAAAACCGTCTTAAATGAGCCAAAACTATCAGCAGCCACCCACCTTCCTGTCCATTATCCTCTGATTAATGACATTCCACCAACAGGGTCCGACATTCAGAATCTCCCTGCTGCAGGACCTCTGCGTAAATATGATCTCTGAGACCTGTAAAGTGTCTGTATAGTTTGCAGCTGTGTTTTATAGGGGGTGTCTCTTTGTCATGTGGTGACCATGCAGGAGGGGGTTCTCCGGGGGTGGAGAGAGACCAGGGCTTGCAGCATCTTGTAAAACCTTAATTAGACATAGCAAAGCAAGAGAAATCAAATCACGCTGGAGGTACGATACTCTGTCATCGGTTTTGTGCTCCTTATACAATCACCTTGTACCTTCTGAGTCAAAACAGCCGTAATAAGAACAACCATAGGAAATAGCTAACAGCCGACCTCCTCAGTTGGAATTAATTACTGAGCACATTTAGTTCCATTAGGAAGAAGAACATCGATGTTTATTTCCTGTTACAGCTGCAACACGTAGATGGTAATTAGTTACAGGATCAATGTTATTTAGACATCTTGATTAATGCCCGTGCTGCTCCCTTATGCGATGTGGATGCAGGATATTTTCCAGGTAAGATGCTTGGAGACAGACTTTGTAGTACCTATGTCAGCCCGGGAATAAAGATAAGCTCTTCAGCAGCCAGTGCTCTTGCGTATGCCCTGTTCCTGTGACAAATGCCCAGTACGGGAAAAGGACAATTCAGAGAAAACCTGGAGAAGTGAGAGATTTTCTTATATCTATTGGACTTCTGTGAACACTTAAAGGACTGGCTAAACTATCTCATTTTCATTGGTGGATATGCCCCAGAAATTTTCAGAGGTGATGAATCAGGTATTGGGAAAGTGAAAAAAGACAAATGACCTTACCCTTTTCATCAATGTTCCCTCCAATCTGTAGGCTTAACTATAGGTAATTTTGATAGCCAGTAGTCAAAATTGTGAAAGTTACAACAGTGCATAAATGTAACCTCATCAGCTGATAGGATTTCATACAATGCCACTTTGCAGAATAAAGAAGTACTCCTACTAGTCATAAAATCTTGAATTAGTATTTTTCATCCATATGACACTTCTTTTTTTCCCCCTGTAATATTGTATTACCTGACTGCCTGGAAAGGGGAAATTCAAGGTAAAACCACAAGGAAAAGACACTTTACTTTGAAGTCAGAAGTTCACACTTACAAAATGTCTCAGAATTTCTGCATTGCCCTGGGCATGTGACAGAAGATGAGCAGAACATCTGGTTTGTGATTTCATCAAGAGCTGGGTATTGAAATACCTTTAAAATCTGGATCTGATGTGCCTCAGCTCTTACACAGAGGATCATTTCTTCATGATAATTTATTTTCCTAAAGCATTAATTTTTTTGCAAAGTAGGCACAAGGGGCGTGTGGTGGTATGCTGTACAATTCCTTCAGCAGATTTAGGTTTTATGTCCTAGGTATATACGCTCACCTCTATTCCGAATTTGGTGTTACATGTTTATAGACAGACATTTCTGGGTGCGTGCGTACTTGAATCTTTGTCTGTGTGTTTATATGTACGTATATATTATCACGTCTATATCGATATAGAGAAAAAGTATGTATAGGGGCACATCATATAATTTTTAAGAAAGCTTTATTTCCATGAGAAGCTACAGAGTACATTTGCACTCAGCAGTGACTCATCTTTCTAACTCTTTTTTTTTCTTACTGCTTAATCCAAGAAACTCTGACTAAGTCAGCTCTGCCACGTCCCAAGTGTAGCAGGGATTCCTCACAGTCCTTGATGCAAACAGAACTAGTAATTCTCCTCAGAAATAGCAAGAAATTGCTATTTGCGGGCTCATGCTTTACGCAATGATGACCTTGGCTGAGGCAACCCAAATGGAAAGGGCTGCAGCGCATGAAGTCAATGCCACTGTGGTAAATAAAGGCAGCGCCAGGAAGGCACAATTTCAACATCGCCTGGCAGATGAAGCATAGCTGGGCAGGGGCACTACGCGTATGAGCTATATTTTCTTAACAGCAGTCTGGGAACCTCATGGCACTATGTCATAGTGAGACAGTCCAGTTTTGTATCTCAGCTTGTTGTTTTTATTTATTTTTTTTTTAATATGCAGACCCTTTTAATGTTCTACACAGCCATTAAAAAGAACTGTTAATAAAAACTGATGGGCTACAGAGATAGACTGGAAGCAGAATGGCAGCTATTTGTCAATGGCTCAGGCTAATGTAACTTCAGAGGATTTCAGGTATTGACTTAAAAAAATTAGAAAAAAAAAAAAGGAGAGCCCATTTCAGCACTTCAACTTGGCATTAAGAAATCATTGAGTGAGACAGGTTGTAGACCATCATTTAGACACACACATACCATTTTAGATAGTAAGAGTCAAATTAGGTGCATGCCTACAGCCCATAAAACCCAACTACATGTGTCAAGGCAATCTTAACTCAATCAAAGTAAAACAATGGAGCTCGATTCATGAAAAAGGCTAACTAACCTCATGGCAGCTTGCTCAGACCGCTGATTTGTAAGGTTGGTCTGTCTTTTTTTCCCTGTAAATCCTTAAATAGCATCATGAGTAGCCAGTACCTATCAAGTTGCCTTAGTTGATCAAAAGACATTACAAAATCAGTCTTGGAGAACCCCAGGACCCAGATCTGCCTTTTTCCTGTGGACAGACGATCCTCTTCCCAAGAGGGGATCCAAACCCCTCCAGTTATCCCTGAGCTCTCACTGTCTCTTTGAATAGGGGCACTACTCTCTTTAACATCCACCACAGCTGCATTTTAGCACCCATGAAATAGCTGCAATCATTTCCTTGCTGGATATGCAATGTTCAAAGACAGTTACATTTTCACCCCAGACCCATAACACGAGGTAAGAGTGGATCTCTCAAGGAATTTGCCATAGCTTACTTAGCTTAATTCTAGTGTCTGCCAATGGTGTTTTTTCTCTCTGACTTTTTCCACATCTGTTTACTCTGTGGCTTCTTCACTGAACAGGCTGTATACTCATTATCATATGAAATAATGTTTTATTGGAAGAAATATTATCTCAGAAACACACTCTAGGTATATAAGCTTACTGTTTCTCCCTGGGTTCTCAGCTTTCTTTCATCAGGACAGTTTTGTTAAAATGATATTACCTCTCTTGGGCGTACTTCACAGGAGCTTTATAGTGATGATGAATAAAACAACTGTGGCGAGACTGCAATAAATTAATTGCGCCATTTTATATGAGTAAGAGAATGGGCAGGAGACCTGAGACTGAAACACAAATCTGACTATGACTTGGGATTCGTGGTTGAAAGACTGGTATGAAAAAGAGAAAAGATGTCATAGCAGGAGTGGGAAGGGGGTTTGGGGGAAAAAACCAAAACCAGCCCAGCACACTGCGGTTAATAATAAGCAATTTGGAGTCTCCATTTCCATTCAGCCAAGAACATGGAAGATCTGAATTTCTAATTTAGCAATTGCATTTTATATTTTATGAGATGCAGGAAGTTTTTATGAATCTGTGTCTCCGCCTGTTATTGGCTGGAAACGGATTGTCTAACTGTATTACAGGAGCCCTCCAAAAATCAAAGGCTTCTCTGAGAGCCAAGACGGAGATGCCAATCTCTCTCGCTTTTGTTTTGTCTCAGCGAGGAGCTGAGTTCTAGCACTGCTGCTACAGGTCACTACCTACACTGACAAATTTTGCCATCTAGGTGTGCTACAGCTCCGCATGTTGCTCCGTTAGCGTAAACACCAGTTTACTCTTAGTCTGTAATGGGAAGGCTGAATTTTGTCCAGTTTAATAGAATATTTAACAAATAGCCCAATCAGCATGTGCAGGGTGGAATCAGAAATACTCACAAAAATTGAGTCCGCAGAGAAGAGAGACAACATGTGTTGGACCACAGTGTCAGATAGGACGTACAGGATCATCCTCCTGCTGTGACATGTCATTCAAGAAAGGCAGCCAAACAGTATGGAAGCAATCATGAGAATCAAAGGTGAGCATTGCTTAAAATACCAACATCCACTCCTAATCCACCAGGTTGATGGGCACAATAAAATATCCTGTTAAAGGTGCAGCCCCATGTTTTCGTGACGGTGCTTGCTCAGCGTGCAGGGAAATGCTTTTTTGTGCCCGGCTGTCCCTAGGGCTGGCCTCGTTTCTCCTGGTGTAGGCATTAATCTGGATTGCCCTCGGCCTCTCCCCGTCCCAGAAGAACTGGGAGGGAGTGCTGGGAGGAAATCCGGAGCAAAGTATTTGTTTGATAGTCCCAAGTTTATTTACAGAGGGAGAGAAGCCAACTTGTCAGACACCATTACATTGCCGAAAGGGAAATGCACACTTAAAAGAAATGTTGTCGGTGAATATTTGGGCAAGGGAGCATTTTGCACTGGGAAGTCCCTGGACATGCCATGACATGAGGTCCTGACTATATTTGGGCTGCAATTGTTTTGCAATTGGGTTGCTGTTTTTTTCCTGTGGTGCGAGAAGGCTTTTTAAAGGTCCCAGTAAGACGCTTTACTCTTAAATCCCCCTTTTCCGGCATTTTTTTTTTTTTTTTTTTTAGATTAACATGCCCGTCCTTTGCTGCTGCTGTCTCTCAGCTACTTCAGAAGAGGTAAGAAAGCACCTTCCCTTATTGCCGTCAACAATGCAGGAAGGACGTAGAGTAGAAGGGGAGGGGAAGGAGATTTTGCCTGTATCACGGTGCGTAACAAGATCTGTTATGGAGTCGTAGCGTTGAGAGAAGGGGCATGGGACAGAGAGAGGGGTTTATGCATCTCCCACATCAGGGCAGTGATGGGGGGAGATTGCCCTGATGCAAAGATGATAAGCAAGTACCCCTCAACGGGAGGAATCGAGGCAGCAGAGCTGTGCCCTGTGTGCTGACCCAGCCCAGGTTCATCCCACCGGTGGGTTTCTTTCATGTCCCACCTACACCCACCCTCCAGCTCCATCAGGCTCAGCTTTCTGCAGATCTTCTACAAACATTTTGTAATGCGCCTTGCAAAGCAAGCTGGCCGCTGCTCTTACACAGAGGGGTCTGATCCTGCTCCGTGGTTCGGCACAAGGATTAAGGAGGCAGAAGATGGTCCCTGGGTCTCCTGCCGTCTCGGCTTAGGGTCGACGTGGGTGAAGGTGACGTGGGCTGTGGTGGTCACTTCTCCCACCCGTGCACGTGAGACAGGGAACTTACTGCTGTGCATGCAAGGCAGATGCTGCCTGCCAGCCTGGCCCCCCAAATCGTTACGTGCATTTAAGGATTACAGTAGATTGGTGTATAATGGGCAATAATTGTATTCATTTTTGAGACAGATTTCAGAGAGTAACTGGCCTGGTAAATCCTGTGGGGCAGGAACCATGTTACAGCTGTATCACCACATAAAATTAATTTATGAATTACTACTGCTATGAGATGATTAACAAGTTTCCTCTGGTCTCCTTTCTTCATACTTAAAAGGCGATTTTAACATTCATTTTTAAAGGGAGAGCATGTTCCAAACTACATCATTTTTAACAGTGACATACTCATCTGATATGTTAACACATAGAGCATTCCTGAGACAAATATCATTGCTGATTATTCACTAATTTTCCAATCAAGGGGCAAAGCCAACACTGCTATTTTTAAGTTGCTGTCATGCTTGCCTATTAATGCACTGTCAGAATCCAGCTTTTTAATCTGAATATAGCTATTTTAGATATTGTGAATTTTGTGCGCAAACCCCTGAAATTTCACAGTTGCCAAGTGAGCACGTGACATTTTCTGCAGGATTTGATCTGTAGTTCTCAGAATCAGATACTGTTCAGTATCTGAGTTGAACACGCGTCATTGCCAGATAGGCAAGAGTTAGTGTCCTCAGCTTCCAATGAAAAAAAAAAAAAACAGCCCAAAAACCAAACCAGAAATGTAGGCACTGAGAAGGTAGAAAAAGGCTTAATTTCTTGAACATTTCTTTTTTGATTTTTAAAGACTTCCTGAACTGACTGGCAAATGCTTTTTCCAGCATTTCGTCTCGGGACAAGCTGGGAAGCGGGAGGTAGGATTTGGTACAGGGAGTTATGAAGTGTGCGCTGTAGTGACGATAGGCAGGTAACAACTTCTGGTGGTAATACCAGGGCATGTAATGGAGGCTAAAACCAGAAAAGGCCTTCTCCGTTTAACCAAAGATCGGTGAGAGAGTTTGGTGCCAGCACGCCGTCAGGCATCACCTGATAGATTACCTCTGATTGCTTCACAGGGCTCAGGCATTGCCTTCTCTTAAAGGTAGCCGAGCGTTAGAAAAGCATTTGGATGTTGGCTCAGAAACAGACGGATGGGGAGATGACAAGGTTTCTGCTGGTGGAGCTGCAAAAGACGTAGGGAAAGTTGTACAGACTCTGGTGGGAGAGGTGAGAGAAACCGGCATCGTGCCCTACTCAGAACTTTCCAAATCGGAGTTTTTGCTGGTATTTCGATGTAAAGTTTTCCTTTCTTTGGGTTGCACGGTTCATACACTTTCTGAACGTGTGGTCCGGTGAGTTATGACTCAAAGCAGGACAGGAGGTGGTCGGGTCCGACACATCCAAACCCTCCTGCCTTCCTGCTCTGCTCAAGAGTCCCTTCCGCCCGGAGTGCAGCGCTTCCCTCTGGAGAAAATATCTATAGAAAACTGTTGGGTAAAGAAAGCTGATTCCTCCTCTGTTTGAAAAAGACATTATAACTTTCTTTCTCTTTCACAGCGGGAGCCCCTTCCTGTAAATAGAAGGCAGCCCTGTCGAAACATTGGTAATAAGATTTTAACTATTTTCTTTGGACGTTTCACCCCTTGCCCCCTTCTTTGTGGATAGTGGTTAAAGTGATAATTAGTAAATTCTGGTACTCATCCAAAAATGCTCCAGCGCTGCGATTGTACACAGATACACAAGAAACGCATGTACACGGATTGTCAGCACCCCACTTTCTGACATTGGTAGAAACAAAAAATAATGGTGTAGACCCCCTGCCAGAGACTGTAAACATGCAGTTATAAAAGAGTACATTAAATGGTAATGACCTCACATTTATACAGTGCTTTTCATCCAGAAGAAACCTAACTGCTTTGCAAATTGCCAAGCGTTCCTAAAAGTCACTGCAGGGCTGCTAATGGGTAGCCGCTTTGGGACAATTTAGGACAGGAAGTGAAAAATACTAAATTCAGTAGAAATGAAGGAAAATTCAAGGATCCCCCAAAATAGCTTGTTTACAAGAAGCGCAGACTAAAAAAGCGTCGAAGCTGCAGAATGTGCGAAGGATTATTTACAGAATGTGGAGTGGATTATTTATGTGACATAGAAACTCCAGTGAAGATCAAAATAACATTGTATGAGCAAAAAGTATACAGCAAATTAGGACATTTTTTCCAGGCCAAGTTGGATGTGCTGACTTTACTGTACTGCATGTCAATGCAAAGGTTCATTTAAAGGAGTGTGCAAGAATGGTTTCCATTTGTAATGCTAATTTAGTCATAAATTCTCCAACACAAGACACAACACAAGACCAGCTCTATGCCATTCACTCATGTAAAACGTTCCTGAGGCTCCAAATAACCAAAGTTTTGGTGGGGGTCACAGAAGGGGAAATAAAAGGAACTTTATTTAATTGGCTGAATTAAACCTGATGAAATTTGAACTTCTTGAGAAAAATTAAAGGCTGCTATTTTTCAGTTTGTGGGAGCTGCAGTTTGGGTGAATTAAAGCACAATTTTCCTACATGGGCCAACTCACCTTATCTCGCTACATCGCTCCCAATGAGCCCCAGCCTCCCATCTCACTGGGGGGAAATGGGACATCACAGGAGGGCACAAGGGCCCAGGACAGCCACTCAGGGACTAGAGCTGAAATACCCTTCCAAGAAACATCGAGATGATCTTTCTGAACAGGACTCTTTTGGACTTTTGATGAAATGTTTTAGCTTTCAGTAAAGACAAAAATCTTTAATGTTTTCCAGGATTTTTTTTTAAATAAAATTCCAATTTTCTCCAGAAAACAAGGTATTTTATTTGAATATTTTCATTTTCTTAAAAACCCATTTTCTCTCAGACCAGTCTTAGTTTAGTGGGAAGGGAGCCAAGAACCAGTGCTGAAGAGGGTAAGCTATGGATTCAATAATTAGCTCAGGCTTTGCTCCGAATTTGCCTTAAATTAATAGTATATAACACACTTCAGGGTAGTCTAATGAAGTATTTATTTATTCTTTGACTCTACTTTAAATAAACTTTATGGAACTAGATGGAATTTGATAGAAAGTAATTTTTCCTTCTCTCATACTATTATAAATCTGTAGGAACATCTTGATCTTCTGTGGCACCCCAGAGAATAGATTCTTCATTTCTATTTATCATTAGGATCCATCACTTTGTTGGAAAAAAACCCATGTTCCCTCCCTCCCCCCTCCCCCCCCTTTTTTTTTAGGAAACTTAGACACATAAAAGCAAAACAGAGAAGCAAAGCAAAGCACAGTCAGCATTAATTTGGCAACAGGGAAACTTACTAAAACAGATTTTATTGTTTAAAACTGAGACTGAAGTTTTCCTTCTATAAAAAAACAAACCTCTCTGACATTTGTTGGAAATATTGCTAGCAAATGGATCATGTATTCCATTGCACAGGAGATGCAATTAGATTTCTGCAGGTTTGTAAAACAAACTATGGTCTAGGAGTGCTGTCATGGAACCAGTGGTCTGATTTCCAGTTGGATAACTGAGCTTTTAATTAGGGCTCCAGTGGTGCAACTGCTTTGCAATTTCTAAAGCTGCCTAAGGGATTTGAATGTCAAATTCTGATTAAAGTTATTGTGAACTGAGCATGCTCTAAGAGGATTTGAAACTTTTGGCCTATATATTCCCTTTGTATAAGAAGGAAGGATTTGCTTAGTGGAGAAAAACTTTAATCTACTGGAGGTATGAAAAATTACTGAACAAGATCCTCTGCTACTGTAAATCAGCATATTTTATCCAATTTCAGTGGAACCAAGATGATTTTTAGCCCCAAAGTATAAAAGCCACTGTCTTTTTTCCTTCTGGCAAAGGAAGAACCTTGTGGAGGCCACATAAGCCCCCCTCCGAACCGAGGGGTTCTTCGCCTTCCCCCTGAAGCATCTGGCATAACGATATCACACTTTCTGCTTTGGAGAGCTTTTCACCAGGATCTTCTCTCAGACCTGATAACAGATTATGTGTTTCTGCTAACTGTGGAGAGTTCTTTGTCTATATGGCATTTCCAAAACTGGCAGAGAGTGAGAGGAATGATTCAATAGTCAATTTACCTTTCAAACTAAAGAGTCATTGCCATTTTTGTTATACTTTGGAAATTATTAATATGGACTGTTTCAACCGCTTCAGTGATCCCCCCCACTCCTGCTCTAAATGGCTCTGTTAGAAGCTGCTCAGAATCTATCCTTCCTTTTGTAAAGTTTTGATTTCAGGTAACAGAAGAACTCCCAAAGCCAAACGAAGGATCTGTAGCTGATCACAGCATCTAAGTCAGGGTCCCATGCTCATTTCAAACAGGTTTTCACAGTCTTTTACCCCTTCCCCAAGTCCCTGCTTGATTTTCTCTGTTGCTAAATCTGAAATTCCTTTACATTTTTAATTTCCCCAGGGGTCTTCAATAAGGAGGGGACCCTCACGCTGAAGCTGGTAAACGTACCTGCCATTGACACCCTGTTCTCTGATATCGCCAACACTTTCAACAAGCAGCACGACGATCACTCTGCCATGATGAAGGGCGCCCAAAAGCTGAAAGAGGTTTCTGGCTGCGCTCCCACTGCTAGTCTTGCAGCCTGCATAGAGGCTGTGCAGCAGGAGCACGGTAAGCAGGCGAAAGCTAAGAACAAATTGAGGCCAACATTCAAATAATGAGGACCATGTGAATTAACAGCATTCTCATGGGGGCTGCTGTGTCCCAGTACCCGGGTCTGGAGCCTGCTCAGAGCCCCCATCATTGCTACTTCGCATGCTGTTTGACACAGTATAGATAGATTTCAGATTTCATGGAGATTCTGGCCATTTTTATAGCTTGTTTCTACTTTATGGTACAATATAACGTTTCCGACTGGGCTGGCTGATCTTGAAAACACATGTTGTGAGACTTGGCTTTTCTAGTGCTATTTCACGTGGCACTAACCCCAGCCCTGCCCTGTGACGTCTGCCTTTGCGATTCTGCAGAACCAGCCCTGAAACCTGTGGAGAGCTGATCAGGAGAACAATGAGGTGTCTAATGGAAGATTAGGATAGATTTGCAAGATGCTTTTCAGAAAAGACTCACCCAATACCCTATGCTTTTCACTAAATGAACAAACAGAAAAGGTAGTTCAAATTTAACCAGGTGGACAGACTATTGATTTCACTGGAGGGAAGGCAGAGCAGCTGTGTCAGGGATGATTTTGGCCCTGTGTGCTTAAGGAAGTCCTTAATGGAGTTATATATGAGTCTATTGGGTTCTTACTGGCAAACGCCTCTATTATATAGTGCACACACACATAGAGCAGCTACAGTGATAAGGAAACTGGAAACAAGCTTATTTTATGGATGCTTTTCAGAGTCAGTCACCAGAGAGTTATCACATCATGTGTTCCGTTTTGGAGAAACAAAAGTGTTTAGACATCCCTTTGTTGAACTCCAACCAGACGCAAGTCACAAGATAGATGTTTTGTCTTTTCAGGTGCCTACAAGGTGCAGGTGCACATGGAGGGCTATAGCTTTTCGCTTACTGTAAAGGAGAAGAAAGTGCCTGACAAACTGAAGCAGGTCCAGCAGCAGGTGGGGGAGCTGAGTCGTTCCACACAGTGTGTCCTTGCTAGAAAAACTGTACTCCAGGAGATGATCTGCTCGGTGCTTCAGAGCCAGACTCAGCTGGAAGAGAGGATCAAAACCGTAAACCTGGAGTATCTGGACCAGGTACGGCTAGAAGGTAATCTGAGAGAGAACATCCAAAAAATCAGCCTGGCCAAGGAGCTCTCAGAGCAGTACAATGAAGCTGCCAGGAATGTGTTGAGGGAAATGGCCCAGCTAGCTGGCCTCATGCTGGAAGGGGCTTCTGAAATAGGGACCGAATAGATGTTTATAACCTGCCCCCACATACAGAGCAATAGCTTAGAGGACACCTGGGTGCCTTGGTAGTGTTGGTAATTAGCACTCTGCAAATGGCTGATGGGTAGCTTTGAGTCTCAGATCTGTTTTATTAAATTGTGGGTGGAAATATGCATCTGGAAAAAGGTTTTGATTTGCACTTGAACCTTTAACACAGGTGAACAGAAAATGACTTTTTCTATCTAGTATGTTAAGTCATCCTTTCTGCACTAACGTGGGGAAAACCACAGAGTACCTGACCAAAGTAAAGGCATTTGCATGGGAATTTGGTAAGATTTCCACCACGGCTTAGGTGATGTGGCTGTAGTGGAAGGGTATTTAGGGTGACCTACGATGAATCCAAAACCCTGGGGTCAAATCCCCCATCCTCGAGCAGGTGTCGGTGGTACCTTCCCAGGGTAACGGCACCTGGGAGCAGGGGAGCAAAGGCAGGGGTCTCCTCTGTTCGTTGTGCCTATGCCCTGCAGGCAGGATGGGACATCTAGGCTAGGACCGATAGCTGAATTCTAAAGGAAATTAAGCTGGTTCCCAAACGTGAAACAGGGTAAACCAAGTGTTTAGGCTGAAGGCCAGAAACTTCCCCTAAAGCTTTACAAATACATTCCTCGCTGCTTAATATAGCTACAGATAATCATTTAAAATAGGGCTTGTAGCACATTCACACCCTTCCTTACCTGCCTGGAAATTCGTGAAGCCCGTGCTTGCTGCAGTGGCACGGTGAGGTGAGCTGGCAGCCCGGCCAGCGCTGGCATGTCTGAGTCCAGTAAAGCAAAGGGCAGCAGGAGCTGCTGGAGATTCAGACCCATTACGGGGACTGGGCTGGGGCTGAGCTGGCAGGAGACCTGTGCTTTGGGGCAAAGGCATTGACACGGGAGGGGCAGCTGGAGGAGCTAATTCCCGGACAAAGATTTCAGGGAAGAACAAAATAAATTGGGAAATCAGGTCTGTTAGCTTTCCACCCGGTGCCATCAGACTCCCACTACTGACAGCCTATACGAATGGCAGAAAGGAACATTTTCTTCGGACATGCTGCAAAACCTGAGACGATCGCTGTGAACAACTGACAAGTCTGGTAAGCTGTGTGCTGTGACACAGCCTTTGAAGACCACCTGGATAACCCTGACACACTCTGGATGCCCAGCGTGAAAGCCCGCTTTGGAGCAGGGACTGTGTGAATGGGGAGGGTCGGCTGGTTTTGCAATGCTGGACCTGATTGCCAGTCAGAAAGCTTATTGAATTCATCACATTTTTTAAGGGTGAGGGAAAGAATAGAAACCACTAGTGAAATCCTACCCAGCACCACAAATAACTACAAAGGGAGCTCAACCTCTGGGTTTTTAGGCTGTCTCTACTCTGCCCACTATTAGTGTTTTAAGTCCTTTTTCTGTTTGCCTCAGCTTATCCCCAAAATATGTCGGAAATTCCCAGGAGGCTTTTCTGCCCTTAAATGGCCTTGTGCTTCCTTCGAGCTTCCATTTGCTCACGCACCCACAGGGCCAGTGGGCAGCATGTTTTTTTGCTCTCTGTCAGACTCTCCCTGTAACTACCCAAACCATTCAGACATTTCCTTTAGGAGCTTCAGTTTGCCCATTCGGTCCAGGCACATGTTTTGCATGAATTTATCAACTCAACAAAGAAATGTGTAACTTTGTTCATATTTTTCTAATCTAAATGAAAGCAAGTGCCTCTATATTCACATCAGGTAGAGCATTTGGACTCCCCTTCACTGCCCAACCTGAGGGTTTCTGTCCAGACATATATTTCTTTCAGTTTGTTTTGTTTGTTAAGGAATTTGGGGAAAAGGTTCACTGTCACAGATATTTGCTGCCACTCACCCAATAATACCTTGAAAACTACAGCAATGCTTGCAGTAGCTCCTTGGTCGATCATTTCTCAAACACATATTGACAATTTCAGCTGCCAGAGGCTTCAAAAGTTCTCTGTACCTGCAACATTTTAGAGCACTTTTCTAAACCCTATATTATCTCTGTCAGTTTTGATGGAAGAAAAACCCAGATCTCTAATCACAAGAAACACTGGGTTCCCTGCCTTCTGCGTGAGACAGCTGTGGTCACTATATGGTCCTTACCAGGACTGGGACCCAACCTCCCGAAACAGGGGTGTGCGGACAACATGTGATGGGTAAAGTTTCCTGTGTTTCTGATAACAGTGAAACATATATAACACCACGTCGTCGTGAATCCTGGCAACGCTGACATTATTTCCTACACTCTTCTAGGAGCTAACTGTGCTACAACTCCAGTTCAGCTTTCCTGGAGTTCACAGGGTATTTAATGGAACATATGTAATCTATATTAGCCTTACACGTCCGGGAAATCTCATATAGACTTGGGTTGCTATTGTTACACTCAGACACACCGCAAACCTCATAATGTCTGTGGTTGATCCAGTCCAGTGCACTCAGACATGTACGTTTCCAAGTAGCCCTTAGACATTTTGGAATGCACAGCATTCCTCTGCTGCCATTTCCCAGGCGAGAGAGCTCACTCACCTGAGGAGCCTGTGACCCTGAAACATCTCAGTCAGGCCCTCAGCTACCCTGAAACCAAGCTGATGATCAGGTGGAGTTACTCTAGCTGTTAATGGCATGTTTATTCATCCCTTTGGATTATTAAAACCAAAAATCTGTTTGGTAAAAATTAAATGTTTTGTGAATAGAAGGATTAAAAAAATTGGTTGTTTCATTTATCAAAAACCCCAATGTTTAAATTTCATGCTTGCAGACCAGTTCAGGACTGAGACAAATTTTGCATCCCCAAAGTCACTGGGAAGCAGAACTGGCTGCACGTCTGGGAGTTTTTAATCTGAGCATCTCTACTGAAAGCACATCAGTGTGGTTGCCTTTGTACATAAGCATTTCTTAATCAGAGTGAAGGTTGCAGATATCTGACCCATGATAGAATTGGAGTCTGCTTTCTTCCTTAATGTCCATGAAGTGCAGTAGCAAGGAGATTGATTTGGCAGCCTAAAGACTAGCCCGGAGTTTGGAAATTGGGGTTCTTGTCTTTGTTTTGTTTCCTGCATTCTGTGCAATACAAATAGTCCTTCTTCTCCCAGATTCCCCATCTGTAAAATGCAAGTGTTTTCATGGGAGTCTTGTGAAGAGAAATAGTCTAAAAACGCAAAAGGTCCTCAGGTTGTATTGTAATGTAGGAATGGATGTCCTATAAACCTCATGTGGCCAGACAGAAGGACCTCTTGCCACAACAGAGCCTCAGGCAGCTCCTTCAGTTCAAATAAACACTCCAAAGCCAGTTGCTTAGACACCCTATTGAAAACCTGCAAAACAAGGGTGGAAACCTCGTGAGCTACTCACTGTGTCTGCTCAGGTTAGAAATCGGAAATTCTGTTTCACACTGTTACGACTCTTCTCCTCATGACCATGACTCAGGAGTGCAGAGTTTGCAGGAGCAAAAAATAATAAAATAGAGAAAATGAAGCCGGGCAAGCCTCCCAAGAAAAGGTTTTTAGTCTGACAAGGTATTCAGGGACAGACTTTGGCATAAGTCTTGGAGACTGAGGCATGACACAAAGCCTCCCTGCTGAAAACCTGCACTGGTTTTTTCCTTATCACATTTGCCCTTTTTTTAAAAGTCCTCTAGGATCACGTTGCTGGCCTGTGTCTGGAGCAGAAGGTGGGACCTCCATTGATGCTTAGTCTTTCTAGGAAAAAGGGCACTGTATGAAAACATTTGGATCCTTAATTGGCCTCATTAAAGAAGCTGGCCATCTGGACCTCACTCATTCTAATTAGTCATCAATAGGGCGGTGATTTTGTCGTTAAAAAAAAAAAAAAAAAGAGCCACCTCCACTTTCTCAGCTGTGCCTTTACACACAGTTATTACACAGAAAGCTGTCTCCTTTGCTCTCAGGCTGGAGCGGGTGGATGTGTTCTCACTCAGCAGCCATCCACCCTGGTGTTTGCGGGCCAACAGCTTGTTTCTTGGCAGGGCCACTCAACCTAAGCCCGTAAGCTGCGGCAGTCTGGAAAGGATGGAGCTAAATATGGCAAAGAAACCAGGAGCATGTGATTACCCCACCCTTCACTTGTAAGTCAGGCTGGTGTCCACACTTCCAAATGTCATTACTGTGCAGAAAACCTTGGCTAACACACGAAGAAGGGTTCCAGTCATTGCTGAAGCGCCTTTAAAATTTGGGGGCTATTAACTGGCACCCACTTGTTTCCCAGCAATTTCCCTCTGGTCGCTGTTACTTGCTCCTCGCACAAGGACGGGTCAGGAGAAGCGGAGGTAGATGAACTGAGTGACTCCTGCTACTTCATTTAGAACTTCCAGATTCACATGTTCCATACACTGCTTTTGACTCACCCGGTTTATAATCGGGTAGAATCACCAGGACGCTTCTCTGACATGGAGCCTCCCCATATTTGCCCATCCTGGAACAGGACAAGCCAAAACAGTTACGGAAACCACAAAAAGGTAGCTCAACAAGCATAAATAAGAGAGCTTTAAACACAACATGGTTTGCAGTAGTGGCTGGGCAGGACTGGAGAAAAATTGCAAAAATCAGTTCCTTCAGCACTGATGATGCATCAATGGATAAATCACTCGTGGGTGGTCTTAAAAGCTGAGGAGCTTCTAAGGTCATCTTCCCCAAACTATCACATAATTCCCAAACCTATCACGGCTTCTGTGCCTCTCTAAAAATCTCACCTTCCTTCTCCCATCTCTAATGAAGTTCTTTGTTCCTGTTCTTGGGCAGTCTGTATTCTGAAAATCATGTATTTAGGGAGTCCGTCTGTAAATACTGATTTAATATATGCACAGTCCCCCAGTACGTAGGTGAAGAGAAATGTATTGGCTGGTTAATAGGAGAACTAAATGTCATTGTTTTGGACAGCTCGTCATGGGACTTGATGAGCCCAAGCTGCAATGATCTGCTTGGGTCCCGAACAGTCTAAAATTAGTGACAGCCAGATCCAAACCTGTCGATCGGTTACCTGAAAAGTTGGAGGAAGACTGCTGAATCACGAGGATGCTGGCTTAGCCACCCCATATATTTTACAGTTAATCTTGTATCTGTGTTGAGGAAAAATACCCCTCAAAAGTAGTGTTTAGTGGGCCAACAAAGGCCCTGGGTTGCTAGACACCTTATTAATAATATTCTTCTGCAGGAGAGGGATGCAGTTCTTTATAAAGTTTTATTAATAGTCATTATTATTTTCACAGAAGCTTTAATGTGCAGTAAAAGACCTATAAAGACAAGCAACCAAAGGAACTCATCGATTTCACGCCGATCTGCACTAAAAAAATACCAGTTTTCTTTTTTTTTTTTTTTCAAATAGTAATAAAACAAAGAGCTTTCAGGAGCAGCAACAGCAGAAGGCTAATGTAAAGTGATATATTTGAGACCCAGGAGTATGGTGTAACTTACTCTTGCCTCTGCGGCCTGTTTATTGTGTTTGTCTGGTTGCCCTGGGAACCAGCTCACGCCGTTTCACTTATTTTATAATGTTCCTGTAAATGTTAGGTAGGGCCGGGATTTATTATACACTGTCAACACCTAAAATGGAACGCGCCGCTTAGTGTCGTTTATTTGGCAGGATGCCTTTCCATGCTCCCTTAAAAAGAAGAAAAAAAAGTCTTTCTTATACAGATATATGTGTGAGTGTGCATGTGTGCATGTGCGTATGTGCATCTCCATCCAAATAAATAAACCCTGTATGCTTTCCAGCAGCTTTGCCCAGGGAGGATTGAAGCTGGGTGGTATAAGTGCTGTGCTAAAGGAAGGTCTGAGCAGCCGGTGACCTGCCGTTGGGTGGGATCTATGACTCACGTTATTTGCGTGAGGTGAATATTTAGGGGCTGGGGAAGGCGTGTTTACCAGGAGTGTTTATTGTCCCTAAAGAAGCAGCGTGATCCTGTTGCTTCTGTCCCCAAAGACCTCTGTTAATTCGGAGCGATGAATCATCAGAATTATGAGGGCTGGAGTGAGCTGCTTTCCTTTCCTCTCCTCTCCTCCACCGGTCCCTCAGCATGACGGAGCAGATTTGATTGCAGACTAGTGGGTGTGAGGCTTATTTTTTAATCTGCCTTTTTTTTTCCCTTGGGTGGTACCTCTCAGACTAACACATGGGGTTTAACCGAGCAGACTATTAACCTTTTAAATGGTCAAGAACAAATGCAATTGGCATCCCAGCTCCTTGAAATGTATGTTTCTGAATCTCCCCATCCTTTCCTTGCTCCTGCTTTGAACTGCAGCCTTATCTCTCCTTCCCAATTCCCGGAGGGTGGGGGTCTCTCCCACCTCAACTTTCCTTTACACAGGATCAAGCGTCTCCTCAAGTGCTGGAGAGGAGGTCCCGTCTCCTCTCCGGTCACCCTTTGCAGTGCCAAGTGCCATATCTCCACCGACTCTTCCTTCCCTTGCCCCCAAACAAGATGGATTTGTGCAGTGATTCAGTATGACTGCAAATGCCTCTCTCGCCAAAAATAACACTCACTCTGGACATTTGTACTCGGCTCTGCTCCCGATGTGATTTGCCTCCACTCTTACAAGGGGATTTGGATTCAGCAGTGAGTGGGGACTGCTCCAGCTAAAAATACGGGCTGGGTGAAGAGATGAGGTGGATCAATCGACAGGTAAAATCCAAGAAAAGTGGCTTTGTTCCTCCCCACGCTTGGGGCTGATTCTGCCTCCCACTGTCCAGAAATGTTCCCTCCTTGGCATGAAGCCTTTCACCACTGAACAGCTCCAAGCCCAAGGAAACCAGCCAGCACCCAAAGCCTTAAACACATTGGGATTAGCCAGTGCCCTGAGACTGGAGGTACAGAAGGTGGAGAATCTCCAAAAGGTTTAGAAATGTGAATGGGAAAAGGCAGAGCCCAGGGCAGAATGGCTGGTGACAGCAGACAGTGTTTAGGGAAAAAAAGTCAGATGAGGAAAGTTGGACTTGACAGTGCAAGGCGTGAGTTTTTCTTTCAATTGGAATGAGTTAAGGATGGTCAATTTGCTTAGGAAGTATTATAGGTTAGGATTCTTATTTCCTATGTGATGCTGAGTAATTTAAATCTTAATTCCCCACTTCATCTGACTGTGAGGCAAAACTAGAGTGAAGCATAATTAATTCGTATTTGCAATGTGACCCGAGATCCTTGACTAAAGACTTCATAACAGTAGACTCTTGAGTATGGTTTGTACATGATTTGTGTGAATGTATGCCAATAAAGCAGGACTTCATTGTTTTGTTTCAGGCAACAAGATGGATAGATAATGGATTTTTCTTTCTTCTTGTTTTTCTTTCTGATAGGTACTTTGCAAGAAAGCATATGTTGTGCACAGAGGTCTGTTTTTTAGGGAGACTTCTGTGCATGCAGATCAGCTCTTGGAGTAAGTAGCAGCAACAGCCCCTCCAGAGGCGTTTACCTGAATCACATGCATATACTCTCACCTATCTCAATTTTAGGAAATATTTCCAAATGTAATAAGTGTGTGTTTCAACTTTTCAAAAGAAAAATGCCACTTTTAAAGAAAAATTGAAATGACAAAATACCTTTTTAATGAGCCTAAGCCGGAATGTATATGACAGTGACAAGAGTAACTTAGTGAAATCACAGCTGCTCCTTTTAATTGCCTCCTAATTTGCTCTTGGGTGTTGGTAATTGGAACAATTTGCCTACAGAAACCTGTGAGGTCTCAGACACTAATTGATTTTGTCTTGCTTAATCAACCCCGCAAAAACCAGAGCCTATTTCACTGACTGTTTTTAGGCTTAGCACTGTTATTGTGTGATACACTGGGCAGAAAATGTACCCACCCACCCACACAAATCATACATTGACAGAACTTGGATCATGGGGCTGAGTCAGTTCCTTGCAGGGAAAGCTGAAGCACCTCTGTTTGGTGTTATGGTCCTGAAAAAGACCTCAAATGAGACGGCACAGCATCGGGATATGTATTAAATATAAAAAGGTGACACTTGAAGTTTATTCCAACTCAACTAGTCCTAAAAAATGTGGTGTTTAGTCCTAAAAAATATGGTGTTTGCAAGCATTCTTCTTTCCTGTGCTTGTAGACCAGCTGAATTTTAATGGAAAAATAAGCTATGCCTCGCATGTGTAGCAAAAGAGAATAAATCATATAATGGGCTATTTAATTTTCTTTTGAGAAACAATTCAGGTTCTCAATGTTATGCTTTAAGGAGGATCTGTTATTCTATTTCAGGATAATTTATTATATTATTATTATTATCTTGTACAGAAAAATAGTGGAGGAGACATCTCACAAAATGCTGGTGTACCTTGCAATAAGGTCACTATTTGGGAACAGAAACCATCTTCGGTGCCTGATATCATGTTACGAAACGCTTCATATTTTATTTCTGAGCCGCATGAGGGTAGGTGAAGCTCAGAGGCCGGTTTCGCTACCTTATTAAACCAGCATTTTGCCACTTCCCTCGCACAAACCAGCGGTAGCTTCTGGCTCAGCAGCGCGCGAGAATTTTCTCCACCGTGCCCGTCATGTTTACCCAGGCTTCGGCACGGGACTAGTGTCGTGGCTTCTAGACAATTTTCCCTCCCTCCCCTCTCTGCCATCCCAAATACAGGCTGGCAGAGTTAAGCCCTGAGTTCTTAGCCTTGTCTTCCTCCTCCGGCACTCGGTAGCAATCGGAGGCAGAGGGAAACCCAGGGAATCTGGGTCTGCATCACCCGGAGAGGGGGAACATCGGCACCTCCGTGCAGCTGGCTGCATCTGGGCTGACAGCAGAGGTGGTTTGGTTTCACTGTGGTCCCCACCAAACCCACACCTTTAAGCTGCCGCAGTCCAAGCGCCGCTTCAGAAAAGTCAATTTGATGCTCAAAATTCCCCCATCGTCTCTGCTTTTTTAAAGTCTACCCTATTTAATAAATTCTTTATTGTTTCACTTCAATAAATTATAAGTATTCCTATACACTAAGCAGTATTTTTAAGGTGCTTTTTCCCTGATGAGCTCAGTAGGTAAGTAGTATATCCTTTCGATAAGCGCTTTTCATGGGTCTTTCCCGACTGATGCCTTTGCTGGACTAATGAGGAGAATCAGCCCCTTAAAGAAAGCAGATGCATGTTTGCTGCATCAGGACCAACCACCACCACCACCACCACTCGATTCCTTACGATTGTAAATTTCCATTTGCCATTACCCACATTTTTTAAAAGGAAGTAGATTGTAAGTCTGTAAAGATTTATAGTTTCATTCTAAAATATCTATCATTTTAAACACAGCACTGCTGCTGACATCCACTGAACTGCCATAGATAGACTGGTAAAGTACTTAAAAAAAAAAAAAAAGACATTACAATATATCCAGATATGTTTCAAGAACTTTTGTCGGGCATGGAGTAACTTGGAGACATATTTCATAAAAACTGCTATTTACATTTCAGCTATATACTTTCGCTCTTTATGTCCTTTTCCATTGCTCCGCATTGCCAAGGCTTTTGCATAAATAGAAATTTTCCCTGTCGGCTCCCCTGCCCGAGCCCTGCCGGGGAGCCCACGGGGCTGCGTGTGACATCACCGCTTGTCCTCAGAAACACCACCGCCGAGCCTCAGAAGATTTGACCTCAGGTGTTGGGTTTTTTGGTATAACCATTATTGAAAACACAGCGGTCGAGATTTACTGGCTGGTAAGAGTTTGTAATGATCAGAGATTAAGGGTGGGACTTTCAAAACAGTATAAGCCTTGAGCGCAGTCGAATTTGTACTCCATTACCCAGCAGCTTTTCAAAGCTCCACCCTAAATCTGTATGAAATTATTCTAGCGGCAAGGAAAGTATATTTACCTAATGTCAAATATTAAACATTACTGCCCATTAAAATATAGGGCTTCATTATATTTGGCCTGGTGCAGATGTGCAGGAGAGAAGGAGTAATTATCTTTTCCCAAGCTATGTACCTAGGCAGAGGAGTCGTCGCTAATTTTTGGTGTCTGCCTGCGGGTAACGAACGTCTACTTTCTGCAGCCCGTAGGGAAGCGAGTTACATCTTCGGGCCGTAATTGCTTCTGAGAACCAGGTCCTTGAGAACGCAAGTAAGCCGAATTGACCATGCAAAAACTGATGCATCCAAGCTTGTGGGCACTTTGGAAAGTCGAGGCCGAAATAACTCACTCGCTGTCACGCAGCAAACTTCTGGCAGCCTCGGGACGGGAACACAGACCTCTTTATTCCCAGCCCCTCGCGCCTGCTACACCATCATCCCTCGGCTCGTATGAGCTGACCGGTGTCTGCGAGGGTGCACCTCTTTCTTTTGTCCCCTTCTGCAGACCGCTTGGGCTCGCGCAGTCAAAAGCAAAATCCCTGAAAGAGGAACAGCTCTTGGAAAACCCTGCAGCGCCCAGGTGACAAGGAAAAACAAACCCTGCCGATATTTGCTCTGGAGGGCCGTGCATGACCAGAGTGTGGGAACTTGGCATCGCTCCATTTGCTGGGGACATTAGAGGCTAGGTGACAAATCTGGCCTTTGGATGGCAAGCGAGCCACCTTCACGCTGGATTTTGCTGACAGAGCAAGTCTTGTGAAAGCAAAGGAGAGAAAAACCTGCCAAGCCCGGCTCTGGCCCCGCAGCTCGCGGGGTCAAAGCACATTGTGCACAGGGAGTCCCCATGCAGTGAGACATGAAAACCCCATGCTGTCACTACTTCTTATTAAGCTTGCTCAGTGACACAGAAATGCTTTTCTCTTAAACTCGCTGAGAAGCCGTAGTGAATTTAGCTGAAAGTGCAAATTACTTTTGTAACAATGAGGGATGTTCTTATATTTCTCGGCTTAGATTTTCCTCCCATCTCTTCTCTGCTTCCATTGTGAGGTTTTTCCCTAACAAAAACAACCTTAGAGAGGGCAGTAGAGAGTCCCTAGATGTCTGTAATGCCCAAGCTCTCAATCATGCTGCCCAGGAGTTTGCAAAATATTAGAAAATCAATCCATTTGGGGGTAAAACATGAACTGAAGCTCCCAAAGTAAGGGCTAGAGAAGGACAAGCTTGCTACGCTGTTGGATGAAAGCACTAATAAAGCAAAATGCATTGGAGACGTGCAAATTGTGGAAACATTAGTCCCACACCTTCCACCTCAATCTTCTGCCCTTTTCTTGTTAGAGTAACTTAAACTCCATGTGGTTGTATAACTGTGCTCTTAAAAAGTGACAAATGACAGTGTTTGAAGAAGCTGTTGGCTGTTTCACCCACATGCCACTGTTGGAAGCAAGAAAATGTTAGCATAAAGCAAAAATGCAGTGGTCTGTATGAAGTGCAGAGGATTGCCATGCCTTTACCTTGCAAAGCCTCATAAAAATTCTCCTGCCCATAAATACTGTTTTCAATGCATTGTACAGAGGAATGCCTCCCTCCATGCTCATCAGGACAAAAACTCCAGTCAAGTTAGCTGACCAACGTTGAAGCCAACTGCATTTTGCGTGAATAAGAACGATTAACACTGAAGCAAGACATGTGCTGAAAGAAGAAATTATAGGACGTAGTGATACAGAAATAAGGGCGCTATTAAGATTAATGGCCTTTAAGATTTGCTGTCCCTAGTGAATAGCCCCAGTTCATTGCCGAGAAGTGTCCTAGTCAGCACCAGTACAGTATTTTACATTGGATATTCTTGGGGAATGCTAAAGCAACGCTTATATTATGCCACTACGAGCACTAGTTGAGCAAGAGATCTTTATCCGAAAGCTAAGGAGCAGTGTTATGGGAGTCCTGCTCGGGACTCTGTTTTGGTTTTTGTTCCCCAGCAGACTGCAACGCTCTGGGTAGGGCAGCAGAAGTGCAGGGCTAACACACAGCTCCTTGTTCATGATACATGGGAAAAAGAAACACAGAGTAATCATCACCTAGAGAAGATAAAGTCTTATTTTCTAAACCAGAAATAGGCATTCAGCACTGAATGAAGGCATGATCCATTCTGTTGTTTCTGTTGGAATTGGACCCTTAAAATAAAGTGAATGCATCCCTTCTTACCGTCAGGGGGTCCCAGCAGATGAGTTGTAATAAAATCTAAAATTGAGTTTTTACCCCACAAGTACAATTGTTTGTCTCCCCCTACTGCTTTGCCAGCTTGCTGATGATGCTCTCTAAAATTGTTTCTGAGATAGTTCTGCTGTTTGGTTGGATTAAGTTAAGAAATGCTCTTTGGGGGAGCAGGGTGATATTCAGCATGGCAGACCCTTAAAGCCTCCCTGCCACTTGCAGGCACCAAGACCACGCTGGGTGAAATCCTGTCTGGCTTAAGGCTTTTGAGGTTGTTTTTTTCTTTTTTTTTTTTTTTAGTGGTGTCTCATAGAATGGCAGAACACGCTAAAAATTTCCAAAAAAATATCAGCAGGGAAAAGTATTGGCCATCCCGCTTAACCCAGGACGGATATAGTTTGGTTTAAAAGTTGTCTATGTATCCCAAAGCTATCTTCACTAAAGAAATCCCTGGAGCTGGTATTAGAAGAAGGAGCACTCTGGTGTCTTTTCAGTGATGTCTATTTTACTGTGGTGATACTCACCCGTGTAGTATAACACTTTTTTCCAGGAAAACTGCAAAGGTTGTAATCTCATAGTCTTCAAAGACTTGAAAATGGTTTAAGATCTGGCTTTCTCTGGCCATGTATGATCGAAAGCAAGAAAGGAAAATTACTCTTTTATATATAATCACTTTGGACAATATTAGTAGATAATATATAGGCGAAAACTGAATTAAAGGCATCAGTTCTGAATCCCTCAGCCTTTTGAGGTTTAAAATGAGATTACTAACATTGCTTTAATGAATATTTCTCCTTCCTCACTCCTTTTTTTTTAAGGGAGAGGGGGCGAAGGGGGAGGGAGGTGGAGGGGTTGAGTATTACAGAAGAAGGGTGGCAATTAGATGATAACAGTTGGCAGCACGGGCGGCGTCTTGTTACTGCTCATTTTGGAGGTGCCAAAGCTACATGGGACATCGTCATTATTATGGCTTAGTGTTGGCTAAGGTCACCCCGGTTCATCTGTTTTATACATTGGTAGCCTTCTACTTATTACTTGCCAAACAAACCTTTTTATTTTTGCACACGTTTATGTTGATTTTGTGGTTTCTGAAATTGGATTCTGTCTCCTACGGGCCTGAGTTTCCACGGCAACTATGGACCTTATCTGCTGCTGCTGTTTGGCAGACAGACAACAAGGCCTTTCAGTTTACGTCTCCATTTTTTTTTAATATTATTTTCTTTAAAAACCTTTTTCTTCTTCATCGTGTTCTTTTTTTTTTTCTTCCCTTTTTATTATTTTTACTTTTCCCAACCCCTGTCATTTAAAAATCACATAATTAATTGAGCACATCCTGTGCCACACGGGGCTGCCACGACTTTGAAGTCCCAATAGATCATTTTATAGAGCCATGGGTACCATTTTTTCCAGCGCAGCACCAGGCGCCAGCGCGAGGGCTTGTGGAATTTAGCATATCCTACTCCAGGTATGATAAAGAAACCTTGGCACCTTCTGTTTGTTTTTACTAATTTCCTTTCCAAACTGCCTTTTCAATATAGAGGAAAGACCTCAGGACTTAAAGTTTGTTATTTTCTCTCCAAAGTTAGTCCCTGTTCCCCCTGCCTCCCGCCTTCCCTTTCCTTTAAACCAGACTGAACTGCTTCTTTGCTTGGTGGTAAGTTTTCTTTTTTTCTTTTCTTTTCTTCAGGAAAGTGTGGTCTGATTTAGCATCATGTAGCTTGGAGCTGTTACTGATCCTATAGCAGCAGCGAAGCCAGCCGAGGGAAAAAGACCCTGACAGGCTCTATTAACCCTTAAAAACAATAAATGATCTCATCACCTTCTCAAATACAGAAGAAGAAATAATAATACAATAATTTACTTCAGTGAAGGAACAAGTCTTTTGGGGATTGATACCGAAGTCTGTCCCAAAAGACACTGTTGCTGGGATTAATGAAGAAGGGCTGCTTTTCCACTAAGCTGAAAATAAACAGCAATGTCTCGCAGCATTAGAAAAGGAGAACATGCCTATATAAACGTATTGGGACATATATATACACATATGTGAAGAACAGAGAGAGGAAGACAGAAGATGAGGGGCAACATGCTAAATCAGGTGAAAAATAGTTGAGCCTTCTAACATGAGGAAGCTTTGCAGTGGCACCAGTATGCATCCTGCATTTAGAAACAAAGGGCTGCAAAATCCCCCCAAAACCTCTTTAAAACAGAGTCAGGAACTTCTGGAGATGTGTTTCAAACTGCTATTTGTCGTATATATTTACTGCGTTTTTGAAAGACAACCATCATCACTTGGGGTGGTTTTGTAGTAAGGAACGAATTCAGAATGAATTCCTGCAGAATTATTATCTTCTTTCTAGGAAGATGGGTATTCTGTCTCACAGGGAATAATAGAAAATGAGGTCTTTAGTACGGACATTTCAAGCCAGCTCCTGACATCTGATGGGAAATCACATTTCTGCGTATGAAGTCCTAAAATGATTTAAAAATGCTGTAGAAAAAAAAAATAATCTTATTCTCCATGAAATTTTGAACAGTTTTAAAATTATTTCTGGGCATATTTATGTTTCTTTTTTATAGAGCTACATTTATTTCATGGCTACTTGGGGTTTTATTCAAAATCCCTTGTTGTAAATGAAAAGATTCCCATTGACTCTGATGGCCTTTGGATTAAACAGTTAAGAAACTTTCTGTGAAAATAAAAATGGGAAACAATTCATTATGAAATCCCAGAGGTTCATTTTAAAAGCCTATATAGCAGATATTGTTCTCTGCTAAACTCTGTGGGACAAACCCCAGTACCTTCAGTTGTCTTGTGCATACAGATTCCTACATGTCTATTCATTTTGATTTAGATAAAAAGGCAGGCAAAAGCTAATTACTGTCTCTGCCTATATTCAAATGCTTTTCAAAATTATGTCCATAGGAAAATGGGCTGACTGAACAGGATTGTAATTAATATTGGGTACCTCCAGCCATTCACAGTCCTCTTAAGAACAACTGTTATTTATAGTCAATATTTTACAATGCCATTAAAATATTTTTATCAATTACTGTGGCATACTGGGTATTGTAGAAGTCTTTTTACTTTTACTTGTACCATTTTTCTGCCTTCCTCCCTCTTTTCTCCCTTTTGTTTGCTCTGCCCTTCTGGAAAACTCACACATTCACTATAACTGAAGAACATCACGAACTTTATAATCCCCCAAATCTGAATCCTATCCCATTCTGTATATACATACAATTATTGCCCTAATTCTCTGCGCCATTGGTATTTTTTCTAATTGCTAAAATCTTCATGCACAATTCATGGTCACAGAAGCTTTATTCTTTAAACAGATCTGTGCCACTGAGATGCCACCATCCCTGGGACAGAGGCAACGGACAAATGATGTGCTTTGTGCTGCTCCGGAGTCAGGTTCTGCAAAGATTTGAGGGATGCAGGTATTTTCCCCTTACAGAGACCAAAGAAACGCCTTTTAAATTGTTTTTTTCTCTGTGTGTGTGTGTGCATGCAAGCTACAGGTGCTAGAGCAGAACAAACTAAAACTCAGAGTAGAGCAAACCAACATTCGGTATTAGAGGTTTCCTCCAAAGAAGTCACGCAAAGCGTTGTGTGAACTTGGCATTGCAGTCTGTGATTTTGGGACACATTTTTAAGGAAGACTAGGGTTTTACCCCAGAATGTGGTCAGCATTCCCACCTCCCTTCAGCTAACAGCTGATATGCAGAATCTGGGTTCCTGACCTGGCCAAGGAATAGTTATATTCCACTGGATATTATAGATGTAAAAAGCTTTGGGAATCTTTCATTTGGGACTAAAGGCACCACGCAATTGTGAAACAGTAACATCATCATTACTGAGTTATCCTAATGCTGTTCCTGTACACAAGGCTGTGTAAGAAGAATTAGGATTTTTATGTACATTATGTGCATAAATGTACATAATGCAAGGAGCCAAAAAATTATCATTTACTTGATCTGTGTAAGCAAGAGTTTTTCTGTTTAGCTGGCTGACCCAAAGAACACGTTGAGCAAAATGTTTGCCTCCAGTTAACTTTAAAATGACAACAATAATCCCAACAATAATCCCAGTTTCATTTTGAAAATGCTTTTTAATTCCACCCACCCCCCCACCCCCCCCCGTTGAATATAGGACTCTTTGGAAAGAAAGAATCCTGAATATTGAAGCATTTCTGTGTCAGAAACATTGCAATGACCCCTGTTGATAGTCTTGATTTTTTTTCTCATTTGTAACGGTTAGAACTACAGTGGAATGCAAGATTTGCAAACGGTTCGTGTTGGCTGAAAACTACAATAGTTGGCAAATAAAGCATGCAAGAAATTTCACCGTTTCCCTTGTTGTGAACAAGGCTCTGCAGGCCAGATCCTAAAGTCCTGGGGCTCTGTAGAAGTTTTGCCACTGATTTAACGCAGAGAGTGCTCCAAGAATTAGCACTGAAGGAAGCATATTGAAGGCAGGTTCAGACCTGGAGAGCACCTATATTCAACTTACACATTTATAGACACTAGACTGATTGGTCAGTCAAATATTCTCTGGAATTTTGTGGACTCCAGGCAAGTCAGCTCAAGATATATGAACCTATCGATTTCAGTAATAAAACGCCATAAAACTGTCCTAGATTTGGACTTAGAGCAAAACCTGAAAGTTGGCAAATTTCAAATCATTTGGGGTGACATTACAAGCAATTACCCACCAGCTACCTACCATGGTCTTCACAAGACAGAATGTGAAACTTAAATGTATATATGCATGCGTAAGTTGTGAGCTAGTTAAAATAGCCATTGGGTTTTTATGATAATTTCTTTAACTATAGAACTTGTACAGTGCAAACTTACACATTTTTTTCCTGCAAGACACAAAGCAGACAATGAAGTTGCAGAAAGTATACGAGACTGGTTTTGTTTAACGTTGGTCTTCTCGGTTTACTCTCACTGCCACTGCCCTCTGGATATTTTTATGGATGTAAAAGAAAATGCTTCTTTTATGTATTAGAGCTATGCATGTGGGTGACTCATTTGGCAATATTAATAAGTAGTAGATTCAGTTTTATTTTGAAATCTCCACCAAAATTATTTAAGTGAAAGAGAAAAACAGTCAAATTGCAGAATGAGGCCGTTTACTACATCGGGAGGGTTTTACCTTTCATACAGTGTTTCTAATTTTGCAGAATAACAAGGTTAAAAAAAAAAAAAAAGAAAGAAAATACACAGTATGAGTTGCAAACAGAACTTGTCCAAGGGAAAGCCAGGCTGGGGATATTGTTGTCAGAGAGGTGTAGGTGCAGTTCATACTTGGAAGGACTACGAACTCTTCATCCTAAGACACGTTTCGTTTCAGGGTGATAATACCTTACCATGCTCTATGGCATGACTCTTCCTCTTGAGCTGCCTAACTCCTTTCTCCATTGACTGTCAATGGATCCTGCAGTTGTAGAGGAGCTGCCTAACTTTTACAGGGCAAAAATGGAGTCAGAAGCAGTACATCTCTTGTGCTTCTGCTTTTGGTCTCTATCAGCATAGTGGTAGACATGATAGCTCTGTCTTGAACAGCTAGAGCAGGGGCTCTGCCTTGCTGTAGGATTTTTACAAGGCCTTTATGCTATAAAGGTCTCTGGAATGCTACAAGGTCTTCTACATGCTGGGGCCGTTTTCTTCCACATAATAACACCATTCTAAAAAATAATACTAAACCCAAAAAAAGTAGTGAGGGAGGAGAAGAAGGAATGCCACCAATAGTATTCACAAATGTGGGCCAAATACAATGAATAGTTTCTAGCAAAAAAAACCCTCCAAAATCTACCAGCCTGGCCCTTCACTTTTTCCTTTCATGCACTGATTTTAAAAAAAAAAGCATCATTTCACCAGGCCTAGCAGGTAGTTTTAACAGGGAAGTGAAAATAAAGGACACCACCCTGATGAAAGCTATACACAAGAGAACTTAAGCAGATTGTGCCTTAGTCTGGATTCCAGCACATTCTCTGAATGGTGTCTCTTAGGTTAGGGCTATGTTACACCTTTCGCTAATGTTGCTTCTCTGCAGCAGCACACCACCTCATTTTACTCCAGTGCAGCATTTTTCAAGGCTGGAAGCATCCATCCTTAATTTTCCCCATTGTCTGTGGCTGTGTAAAACAGGAATATGAGTAATTGTTGCTATTTATTAACTCTTGCCTCCAACCAGTCTATGTATATACTTACAAATAAGTCCCTAATAATTAAATTCTTCAGGTTTTGATCTTGCTCACAGGAGCAGAGCAATTTTCATTCCCTTATGGATTAGATTATCCTGAAAGGTTACGATTCAAGCCTTCCCTTTTTCTCCGCTATGATTCTTCCAGACCTTGGGACTGATAGGGCCCTGCACAGCACCAGGTCTATGTTTTCTCTGTAAATACAGCCTACAAAATTTCAACAAGTCAGCCCTTGTGTGCCACACCGAGAGATTGATGACAAACCACATTATTTTTCCCCTCCATATAACTGCCCACAATTACAACGGTACTCTCTCAAAACACTGGTTTGTTTTTGTCCAAGGAGGAAAGAGCGCAAGCACAGTCTGATATCTCGGTGTAGAGCTGGCGGCAACACTGAGCAGCATTATTTGTGGAAAATGCCCTTTTCTTCCCTCTTTTTTCCTATCCATGATAAAATATTGGATCTGATTCTGCCACATGTGCTTATGGAAAGCCAGTAACTCATCAGCAAAGGTTATCTCAATACCAAGCTAAAGAAAGGAGGGGATCAAGACTTTGCAAGTCTTGTTCAGTTCTCTGGCCTGCTTTGTGATGGTGAGGTCACACCTAAACCAAGGCAGCCGGTGAAATTAGGATTATTAGTGTTTCCTGTGGATTAGGTTTGCAACATGGTTTTGTTTTGTTTTGGTTTTTAACCAAAGATCCATATTTTCTGCTGGTCTTGTGTTTGAAGACAACTGACCTGGCATGATGATGCAACTCTGATCACTTGTAGAATGCTACTAACATACAAATCCACAAAGCTGTAAAATGGCAGGACCGAACAATTTGCAAAAATAAATAAAAAAGTAAATAAAAGGCCCTGCCTCCTGAAAGACAGACAGACATTTGCTTGCAGAAGTGAGACTATATTGTTATAGACATCCCATCACCCCTTGTGAACTTAATATCCAATTCCCTTATTTTTGCACTGACATTCCTCCTGCATTTAGGTTGTTTGTCTTTAGACATAATAAGACTAGCACTGGGAAAACACTGATTGTTGGGTGCTCTGATGATATTTCCAGAAATACTGCTGTCCTCCAGATAACTGAATTCCCAGACTCAATTGCAAACTTCTGAGCAAAGGCAGCACCTGAAAAGCAAGTCATCTTACTTTCAAGTGAAAAATGCTTAGAGCATCAAACATATGTCAAAATCACTAATTTGTCATGAAGCTGCTACAGGCTTATATCATCAATCATCTTGACACACTGTACTTGAAACAGTGCTGAAAAGATACAAGTCATTTACTCAAAAATGTTTTCTTTATCTGTGTGCACCCTTAAAAACTTCCATAACAGCACTGAAATCTTTGTGCTCCGTATTCATTGTTTACAAGATGTGTTTAACTTCTGTAGTTTGTATATGAAATGAGAATGACTGAGTCTTTCTTCATTCAGTGGCACTTTTATTCAAAACATGGATGGGCAGCGTATTTCTGATGTTAAAGAACGCACTTGTGTTAACTTTACCCCTTTAAACTTTAAATATTTTCTGTTAATTCCAGTCTTTTGTTCCTTTATTTATTTATTTATAGCTAAACTGTGGCATTCCAAGAGGCACAGGTCATTCAGAGTACTGTAGATAAGAAATAAATAACTGAATTCAGCTATGACACATATATTACCAATATTTAGCCATCTAAAATAGAGATTCCAATGAGACAAGTTTAATCAATCCCATTTTAAGGGACCACATATACAATTTCTACAGTTTCTTGTCCCTGTACAAAATTTTTACGTGCATTAATCTTGTAGACATACTGTACCCAAAAGTTTCTCAATAATTTCTGTGAGACTATTGTGGCTTCAAAGCTTATGCAGCTCTAGCAAAGATGCACAAGTTTCTAAAACAACGGTCTAAAATTCCCAGTCTAAAATTCCTCTGAAATTGTTAACTGTCTTTATGTTGGTTGTTTGAAACTAAATAGTTCTGAAATCTTAATCCTTCCTTAAAATTTCAGGCCCAAGATAATAACAATCTGGAAAATGAAATAACATCTTGAGATTTCAGTCACAGATGAACCAGTAGTAAAATACAGACTTCCAAATTCTGTCTGATTTTCTTGAATCTCAAAGCAAATTGGAGAATAAGACCTTGTAACTGAAATGCTAATATTCATTCCAAAATGTAAGAAAATGTGAGTTCTAGAGACATACTAAAAACCCCAACATTTGTTTCTAGAAGCGCAATGAACGTCGTCAGCAACTCAACTTCCATGCAAATTAAGTTTTGCAGAGTTTCTTGAGCAGGGGAACGGGAAGCATTTTAAAGAAGCTTTGGCAGTGAAGTGGGATAAAGACTACTGGGCCCATGCCTCAAGTAGCTCTGAAAATCCCACCAGTTTTCCATGCAATTCCTAACACCTCTGTGGAAAGTCTGCACAGCTTAATCCTGGGAGCTACAGCCCTGCTCTTGAGTGGTGTTGGAAATTACTTCAGAATGAGGTTAACAGAAGTGGAAACCCTCTGTAGTGGACTCAGAAATCCTTTTGCATTTGTAACAAATACATATACTTTTAATTTGGGTTTTTTTGGTTTGTTTCAACAGCTAGTCAAGTCAGAATGTCCTGATCAATAAGACCATGTGTAGGCAGTTTGGGAGTCTTTTGCAAAGATGACAGGTTTCAAGCTGTGGCTTTGCAGGAGTGCTGAGTTGGGATACTAAGGTGAAAACAAGGGGAAGAGCCTACATTGTATTTCTTTCCCTTAAAAAAAAAAAAAAAGTAAGAAAGAAAGAAAAAAAAAGAAAAAGGCAGAAAGAGAGCAATAAAGCAAAAGGCATTTCCTAAAGGTAGCCATTAAATCATTCAACACACTGGTCCCTTGAGAACAGAGAGGTTCCTCTTTCCTTCCCAGAATGGGTTTTTACTAACCATTTCTCATCTAATGCTCAGTGTCTTCACCTGGCTCTCTCTGGGCATTTACCCAGACTTCATCCAGCAGGACTGCACCACAGCTTTTTCTGAGATGGGCTTTGGCCCGTATATCACTTTTGAAAAATTTTTCAATGGGTCCCCAATGATGTCGGCCAAGGGCTCTGTTTTGCTCGTGATAATGTGCTAATGCTCCGAGACCTGGTATAAATCTTCTCTACGCATCATCATTTGTCAAAGTCACAACACAGGGCTGGAAACTGAAAAAAAAACCCCAAACCAAAAATCTCAACAAAAAAAAGTAGGAAGAGATAGAAAACGTGGCTTTCTTTTTTCCTTCCCTCCCATGTGACTTTCCCCTCCTCCTCTCCCCCCTTCTCCTTTTCTCTTAATCTCTAAAACATCTGATTGTACAGAAAAGGTAAATAAAGGGTTTCAAAATCTCTCGTTTCTATGTATGCTTGTGTGTGTTCATGCATGCATGTATTTGCTGGACATTTTTATAAATGGAAACTGAGAATACATTAAGGGAGCCTTTGCCACCTTTGGTTAGGAAAATGCTTTGGGAGAGAGTTGACCAGCTGGCGTTTATTCCCATTTAAGTCATCATTTGGGCTGATAAAATTAGATGGAAAACCATGATCATATCAAAAGGGCCTAATGGCTGATGGGATTTGTTTTTAATCATCTCTGAGGGAACAATCCCACAGACCACATCAAAATGTTCTCTAGAGCTTGTTTAAAGCAAAAAGAAGTCATGAGAGAGAAAATCAAACTTGTTTCAACGTTTTACTTCTCCTCTCTTTCCCTTTTCTCTATGTTTCAATTTCTTTTTTTCAATTTTTTTTCACCCACCATCTCCTTGCCCCACTGTCATCCCATTCAGCTGTTGATAAAATGGTTCTATTTAAAACACTTTGTGAAAATAAACTGTCTGAGATGTTTAGCTGGTGGTTGTGCTCTGAAATGCCAAGACAGACAAAATGCATCTTGCCAATACCCCTGTTAATGCCCGCTTAGTGGAGCCCTTGAGGTCCAGAAAGTGAGTTGTGATGGCATTTGAGACCTTTTCCCTGCCTTATGTTTTTATAATATTAGTTAAAAAAACATAGTAGGTACACTGGTAGACAAGAAAGAAGATCAGGTGGTTTCTCCAGCAGCATTTAAAGTTAACTGAATCTACTGGGAAGAGCCACATCTCTGGACCTGACATTTTATTCATTATCAGCCAGGTCTTAGCTAGAAACAGATGATGTAAACTGGTACAAACTGAAGGGAAAACATACATAAATTGATGGAGTGAAACCAAAAGAGTGTCACCAGAGATGCTGAGCGTCCCGCTGCTACTTTTCATTTCGTTATTATTGAATACATTGACAGAAAATGACAACCCAGACTTTCAAGCCCTTCCGAGCAGTTCTCACCGATGTAATCACTGCGCAGCACTCACTTGCGTGAGCAATGCCGCTGAAGTTGTTGCAAGCAGTAATGCAAAGGTGACATTAGTGCCACAACCCCTGAGAAGGACTTTGTGCAATTTGGGGTGGCAGGATCCAGACTGCAATGCCTTACAGAGTAAGGCAGAATGCACAAGATGATAATTTTTTTTTTTAAACCAGTAACGGATAAGCTTTGCAGTATCTGTTAGCCACTACTGGATTCCCCAAACTGGCCAGAAAGCCTGGAAACTCTTACAGGGTTAGAGTTAGGAGCCATTAAACCTCTCCTTTGTTGCATTCTGTCATTTGATATATTGCTCTTTTGCCATTAAATATTACCCTAAATGCCGATCGGTCTCTCTGCACTGAAGTGGCAGCGTTCCTGCTTCCAGCTCTCTAACAGGCACTGAAGCTTTATCATCGGTATACCCTTACAGACTGTATCTTAAATCACGGCGTGAAATCGAGCCCGTTGCCGTGATTGCTGTCTGTGCCTGAGCCACAGCAGCGGCTGGCAGCACTCCCGAGCCCTGGCATCCTTCCTCAGCGGCCTCCAGTCCAATTAGACTTCACCTCAGGTAACTCTTCAAAAGAAAACTTTAATAATCATAATGTGATGGGCGACATGTCAGGAAAAAAGAAAATAACAGCCTTAAATCCGGTATTAACCTGCAACGGAAAACAAGCCATGGGGTTATTTCCATGAGAAATCTTGGAAGCCGTACAATGGGTGGAAGGGAAGGGATGGGGGGAGAGGGGGAGAGCCCACCAGGACGGGATATGAAAGGGAAGGGGTCCTTGGCCAAGGGCTGCTCCTAACTGAATGCTCATGCACCAGGTTTCGGGTTTCCTATCTCTGCCGACAATTTGCTACACTTGGTGTCAGGACGATTGGAAGGGAAATATTGATGGGGGTCTTTCTCCGAAGAGGAGAAGGAGCTACACGACGCTGTAATAACTTTCTTGGTTTGCTTTCTCTTTTAGTTTTGAGTACAGCCGCCCCATGTCACTGGGCCCGATCCTGCCATGCTTTTGGAGTTTTCTACACCCCATTAAGCCCCAGGAGTTGGTTTTGGGACTTGCGGAGCAAGATGAGGCTGAGGTGCAGCATCACTGTTTGGGTACTGCTGCTCTCCTTGCAAACAGGATCCAAAGAGAGAGGGAAAACCAAACAAGATGCAAACACAGAGGGGAAGAGGGGGATTGCTGCGAGACCCCATCCTCCTGCACAGGATCTCCACCAGCTCGGCAGCGCTGCGAGTGCTGGGATGGGGGAAATGGCTGGGCTGGGAAACCAGCTACCTCATCTTCCCATCCCCATCCTCACGCATACAGTAGCATGCATCAGGAGTGACTCCACTGTAATGGACGGGATTTATTCCATGGTAACACTAGTGGAAACTGGACTGGAATTAGTCCTCCTCTGATGACTGTTTAACTAGCTCTTCATTAGGTATGCTTTCTATAAACAGAGCTTAAATGAAAAAAAAAAAAAAAAGATACTGGACTTCCTCTGAGGAAACGGTATCTTTGGAGGCCAAATGAAACTTCATATAATAGCTCTTCTTTCTATGAGAAGAGAATAACATCTTCAAACCAATTCTATCAAGGCCTATAATTACACACTTACACGGTAAATTAAATACATTTTTTTAGCACAAATGAGACTGAATGTCAACTACAGCTTCCAAAACCACATCTAGCTAAAAAGAATTTCCATTTCACATATTTAACTTTTCAAGCAAATTTTATTAATATCTATAACTATTATTGTTTAGTGTACAAATTATTTGGGATAGAGTTTTTGATGTAGTGCAAAACCAGCAGTTTAAAAGTACTGAAGAATGCCAAATTCCAGGAAGAACTGCAGTAAACTAACATATCCCTGCAAAGAAAAATCTGTATTTTTGAAGACTGTTATCAAAATAGATGCTGAATAGTGGCTTGTTTAGCCAAGAACAATATGTTTTCTTCTTGCTGGGGTTCCTTATTTCACTGTGTATATTTGGCCTCCCCATGTCATTTCCCTCATAAATTCATCACATAGAGGTGTCAATACAATATTTGGTATAGCAATGACTCTAGTGTCAAGAAGTTGAAAGCACAGATAAATTGTTCAAAGATACTGAGCGATGTTTTCACACTGGAGCTGAAAGGGAAAAATGGCTTCTGCAAATGAAAAACTGTGTTGAAAATGTCACGATTATTAAAAATAATTAAGCCAATTATAGAAAACTTAGCAAAATATTGCATTTTAAATATGGATACATACTCCTGAATATATATATAGTCAGTCTTTTTTCAGACAATGTCTACTGATGGTTTCTGATGTTTCAAGTCAGACTTTCAGTGCACGTATTTTTCATTATAGCATTTGATCCAGCATGTAAGCATATATTTTATCACAGCTCTGTAACTATTGACTCCAGCTGATTATTTGCTTAAAGTTAAGCATGAGCTTAAGTACTCAGCTGCATTGGCGCTTACATGGACATTCCCACCAGTATAATATTCCGAATCCCTCCTGTGATTACAGTATTCCCCATAACGGGAACCCCGATATTACTAAGGACTTTGGCAATCTTGGCCAATGTCAACAGAATGGGAGGTGCTATTTCATTAATTTCCCCTGACTAGGGACAAAAATAACTTCATATATTTCTTGGTTTTGTGTTTCAACTTCCAGGAGAACAATTTTCTTAAAAAGTAAAGAAATTGGTTACATTATACTCCAGTTGGTTACATTAGACTGTAATTTCACAAGGCATCAGTGATTCCAGAGACTGATTTTTGACAAGAAAAAAAATGACCACACATTTGCTAGCATCAATAGTCACCTTTCCTCATGCATAAAGCATATGAACACATTTTTGGCTGTCAGTATTTGAACAACAGAAAATGGGAAGGAAGAAGCATAGACATGTTTTAACTTTCTGACAAACGGTTTTGATGAACGGGGATCCCCGCACTGGCTAAAGAGTGAGGACAGAAAAATGAGTCCCCATGGTGCAGGGCAAGATCTCCTCTAATAACAGAATGAGTGAGCAAATCAGGGGAACCACAACTTTCCTACTGTGTGAGAGACCACAAATAATGGAAGACAAACAGATACGAGAAGGAGCAATTCATTTTCCATGCCCATTAAGTTTTCCAGGTAGAACTGGGTGTCAATGTATTTATGATTTGGTCTCTTATATCTCTTCAGGTCTTCCTTCAAGCAGACTGAAGCTGGATTTGGGGTTTTGGTCCATTTTGTAGCGCGCTTAGCCTGTGGTTGATGAGGGGCTAAAATGAACTCTTGTAAATCATTCTGCAGCCATGTAAAAGCAGGACTCCATTATAAATTCGTAGCAACCCAAATGGTTAAAATCTCAGTATAATAAAGGCCATGTGCACCATGACTCCTGAAACTATTGCAACAAATGGCTTTCAATTCTTTTACATTTTATTGTTGTGATTTTTTTTATACCGTACTATCAGTAATAACACAACACAATCACATATTTGAAACTGGTATTAATAATTTTGCAGCCACTAAACACCTGAAAACCCTCTTCTCCTCTCTTTAGTGTTGCCCTTGATTTTTATGAGTGCGTTGCTTAAAATAAGAGAGTGAAGGGAGTTGCCATGTTGTGAAAGACCAGGTGCCCATCTGTTTCAAAATAATTCTTATAGCTGTAGTTAAGCTTTAAATACTTTAAAATCATGTGGTGTTGAATAGAAGTAAATCCATTATTCCGTGGAACAACATACGAGCAACGGCGCTGACAGAGCGCTAACACAGCCCTCCTGGATAACCCACACAATTCCTGTGCCTCCTCGTCTGCAGCCATTAGAGGTTCCTCCTCCACCATCTAACCCAAAGAGGACGCCCGAGGGAGTGTGAAAGCCTCCATAACACGCTGGGCTTTTTCTAGGTGTATACCCAATTTTGGTCCCTGACCTCTACTTTGCTGTGATGGCAAAGCAGTTTGACACAAAAGGTGACCTGAGCATCAGCTCTATAAAGGATCCAGGAGAACGGTGGAGTGAGAGGGGAAAAATGAATTAATTAGCTTTTCCTAAGGGTCCTCTGACAGGGTTGATCATCGTATGGGGTCACCTTTTTCCTTTGCACTGTCTACCCACACGATGTCCCTGTGGGATAGAGAGGAGGGCAGTATCAACATCTATGATAGCTTCCATGTATATGGACAGAAAGGAATTGCTGAGTGGGTTTCTTCTTGTCCTGAAGGATGTCTGTCCCTGTCCCGTGTGGGTCAAAGCTCACTAAAACCCTGTGCTGAATGCGGTCTGTCATCCAGAAAGTGCAAAAGCAATGCAGGTTTAGACTCTAGCGTGGGTTCAGGTCTGCGTTTGAAGGGCAGTGTAGACAATGCCCTATGTGCCTTTTCCATGGTGCGTATATATATATAAATGTGTATTAAAAAGGAAGCCTGTGGCAGAGGGAAGAATTAAAAACAGATCTCTCAAATCCCAAGTTAACCTTAACCACTGGATTATTTTTTTCTCTCTTGTGTGAATACTGCCTATGCATACTGTATACAAATATGAAAGAGATTTACTGGAGAAATAACCTCAGGCACAATAATACATGTGTGCATGTGTGTACATATATATAAATATATATAGTCTCAATATCAGCCTGAGAAAGCATTGCCTCATAAAAAGTCTCTGAACAGTCAGTAAATTCTGGGCCAGATTTCAACTCATGTTCCTGAGATAAGGACCAGAGGGAGGAGAAAGAAAAAGACAGCAGCAATCCTTTTATCCCTCTGGCCACATATGGTAGGTCTATTTCTTTCAGCAGATGTGAATAAAAATAGATATATTTACAATTGCAGTTGGATACAGAATTGAGCATAAGTGAACACAGAGCAGTCGTTTTCATCGATGCTAATACCATAATAGTCTGGATTATGCAGTGCGCTGTTGCTATAATAACATTCATTTGCTGTCAGCGCTCCTGTGTAAAAACAAATTAGCTGGATGATTAATGAATATCAAAACCAGCATGTGGATTCTCCTCTGTGATGCTTCGGCCCAGTGTGAAATCTGCTGCCGCGCGAGCTGTCTCTGCTGTTTGCATTGCAGAGTGTCTCCTTTGCAGATGTGCGTATCGCTGAGGAAGGTGGTTTCTAACCACAGTATCTTTTCAGGCTTTTTTTAAAAAATAACAATATATAAGAGAAAAACGAGAGTCCAGAAATAGGTGTTGAGGTGAGAAATGTCTTCTTTAAGTTTCGTCTGACCTCTACCAGATCAGCATCCCTGAGGACAGCTTTACGGAGAGGGGCCCTACTGCAAATGAAACTATTTTAAGCAGCTGGAATAGTCTGAACATGCCGATAGCACCAAAGGTACGATGACACGTAACCTTGTGCTGACCTGATCCAGCACTTCCCCAAGGAAAAACCAATACTGTGCAATGTTAGCAGCCTGGGTGGCAAAACCTGTTCTGATGGATAGAGACACAACACCATGGTGATAAAGCTGCATTTCTTCTTATCCTAGAGCTGGTGCAGACACCAGCAGACATTGCAATTCGTATAGGAGCTAGTTAATCAACACTTCCATAATAAAGAAGGGTAAAATGTGGTGCACTGATGTGCTGGTGCTATTTCCAGCGATCTAGTGTGTGCAGAATGACTTACTAAAATAAATGATAACAGTCAGTAAGTTTATGGATGCGTGCAGCGGTTGAAGAGATTAATTCTAAGTTATTCCAAATGTAGAAAACAATTTCATATGAAATCCTTATCATTACAACTTCCAAAGTAACTGTCTATGCAGTACACTAGATATAAGCAGGGGCAAAATTTGGGTTCTTCTAAGAGTCTCAGCTTGAGAGTTATGTTCTCTCTCATGTATATGTATTTATACAACTCTCAACCCCCCATTCTCTGCTTCATGACATCTCCACTACAGTTAATTAATGCACAGACACTTCAGTTCAAACTGTTGACTTAAGTGCTCTGTGATACAATGAGATGCTGAAACCGTGTGCTGTACAAAGGAGAATTGGTGTCCTTCGTCTTGGTGACAGTAGTTCTGGAGCTCAAAGGGTAGTAGAGATATTTACGCTAAGACTCCACTGTGACATCTGGCAAATACACACATGCACAGACTGATGTGTATTTTCCTTGTTAATGAAATACTCCAAAAAAGCCCACAGCCAAGGAGCAGTCACAGAAAGCAGGCATCTGCTCCTTTCTCCTTTGACAATCCCCTCCCCACCTTGACCGTATTTTCTTTTTTAAACTTCTACCTTTTTTACTACTTCCTAGATCACATACCTGAACGGAATCAGAGCGAAATCTGACCACAGAGAACTGGCATCTGTCATCAAAATACACCTCCAGAGATTGCCTGTTTGTTTTTCTTGCTGTACATATGTGGGCTGCAGCATTGTGGGTATTTTAAACCTTTTTTTTTTTTTTACTTTGAAATACCCACCTATCTCTTTCGGGGGTGTTATAGACGATACTGCATAGGACTTCCATGGCAAATAGGTAGATGAACGTGGTTTTTTCACCATAATTAATCAAGATTATTAACGACCAAGGCAGAAAGAGGCCCCCAACGTGCCTTGGTACCCTCCAGAGAGTGGACAGACTGCATGGCTGAGCCAGCTTTGCAGGTGATGCCCGATCTGCCCAGGTTCTCTGCAGTGCCGGGGGTTCCTCTGGGAGGTCCGAGGTCCGTCCCCAAACAGCAGCCGTGCCCCAGGCAAAACGCACCAGCAGCAGTGGCCCTGGCTGGGTTCGTAAGAAAAGGCAAAAGCAGAACCAGTTTGGCTGCGATCGCTGGTTTCGAGTGTGTTCCTTACTGAGGGACATCAGGCAGAGGTACCTTCAGGTTTTTTTAGCATTTATGGGGTTAATTGTGTTTTTTATATTATATATACACACACATGCGCGTCAAGTAGTTATATAATATAAAAAGGCTCTTTTCTCATATCCCCACAGCGCGCAATAGGACTCCACATATAGCACACCAAAAAAATAAAAAAATAAAAGAAGTCCAAACACTGCCAAAATCTACATTTTCATTTGGCAAACTAGTTAAATCTATTCATAATCTGGTGCCTGAATCAAGTTTCAGACCAGACTAGACTGCCTTGGCTCCTGGTTTTTGTTGCTCGACCTGTCTCTGACTGAATTTAGCTATGATGTTACATCTTTAGCTGTAGAAAATTTCTAATAATGGTAGCCTGTTTTATTTTGCCACTGGAGGGTACAAGTTCCAGCATTTCCGTACTGAGGTCCAATTGGAGCCAGTTTCGGACTTTTTTTTGGACAGAAACCTTCCTTGTTGCTTTTCACTGTTTTCTTTTTGCCTCTTTTTTTTTTTTTTTTAATTTTAATAATGTTCACTCTCACAGCTTTCAGAAGGCGGAATAAAAACACAGCAAATCCGCAGTGAAATGTGCGGTGTCGAAAATCCATGTTATGACAAGTCACCTGCCGCGCTGCCTGCTTCGGCAGCGGGAGCTCCCCTTGTGCCCCCCCCCGCCCCCCGGCAGCTCCATCGGCCGATGATGACGAGGATGGAGCCGTCATTTCTGGCAGGTCACTTGGGGCTCGTCTCCTACTTAGGAGGCCATAGCTCAGAATTTGATTTAGGTGGTGCGGAAACGAACGTTAATTGGATCTAGATTAATCACTGGCTTTGGGCACGGGCAATAAGGCCAGCGTTAGTAAGAGCCCGTTATGAATCCAAAAGGAGATGCGCAATCAGCGGTTGGAAAGAAACGCCAAATTTCAGTCCCTGTTCACTGTTCTTATCAAAGAAGAGCGACACAGCTCCACCGAAACCATGAGACTGCTGTTCTATATCCCCCAGGCTCTCGGTCGACGTGTTGCTATACTATCTATGAAATAACTGTACACCCCAGGAGATGCTTTCTTAAAGCCTTTTATTCCCAAGTACAAGAAGGAAGGTAGGACCGTGCCGGGGACTGCTGGGGTGGGAGTGGAAGGAGAAGACCCTCCACATGGGCAGCAGAAACCTTTGGTGGCATCTCAGTGCCTCTCACTGTGACTTTTGACTGACTTTCCCTGAACTAATCCAGTTCAGATTTTCTGTAAAACCTGCTGCTTGCTGAAACAGGAAATCTTTATAGTTTCATATAATGCTAATAGGCCACCAGAAATTTTGGCTATAGTAATAACCCTACATAAAGAATTAAAGAACGTGGACAGGATTCTCATTTTAGGTATATAGATATGAACCAGAGTGATTTCATGGGCTTTGGTAAATTAATCTAAGACCTTGTTTAGGCTAGACAACCACATGACCCTCAATAGGACCAGAAAGGAGAAAAATCTCAGGATTTGTTTGGGAAACAAAATTTGTTTAATTTTAGTTTAAGCGTTTTAAGGATAAGTGAGGCAATGAGAGTGATTTTGAAGCTAGTTGTAAAGTTTTAGTTGTAAAAAGGACCATATGATGAGGTCAAGGCAGATGTTGCTTTGGTTTTATGTCTTTGTTTTGAATGAATAAGTAGTGAATATAAAGAGTTAATCTGAGGAAAAAGGATGTTTCATCTCTGGGTTTTCTCTCAATAATCAGAGGGAAGACTTGTTCATCTACCACGCACTTATACATAAATATGCCTTAATGAATCTACAAGAACGAGGAATGCCGATGCTTAATAGGAGGATTATATGATTCCAGCTCTTTCGTGTTATCCGTTTACAAAAGAAGTTTAAAGAAGTTAGCAAGCTGGGGAAAAGCAATCGCCATAGTCCCATGGGTGCTGGAGAAGGCTCAGAGAACAACTGATGCCCCAAAGACGGATACTCAGAAACACGAATGGGTAAAAGATGTGGAAAGAGGAGTCTTTTTTGTTTGGGGGGGGCTTTGGGGAGCTGCACACCCCCCCAAACACTCCCGGCAGCCCACAGAGCCCGACTGCTCTCATGCTGCTGACACAACGGACACTGATGAAGGGGACAAGGAGGGTACACAGTCCAGAGCTAATTTGGACTATTTAGAGCAAATGTAATCTAAATAGGGAGCCAGCAGGCTGGGCTGATCTGGGGACGCTCCACCTTGCCAAGTTTGGGTGGGTTTGCGTTAAATTGGATGTCTGAACGTTTTTTTCTGCCCAACCCTCATCATTACATGCTTGCATAGAAAATTAAGTTACCACACCTTTAATGAACTTAATTTCCTAACTCTGACAGAGTTCCCATTGCCGGTGATTCACTCCCTACTTTTTACACACTTGGTCTGTGTAAGCTAATGCCTTTTTTTTTTTTTTTTACCAGGCAGATCTCCATGGCCAAACACTGGACTTATTATTTTCTTTTCTCTTTAGCTAGTTGAAACATAGTACGTAATAAATTACAATCAATATTATCTTAGAGAAGGGATTCCTCCAAAGTTTCCACTCTGGGGGGACTATAGTAAAAGCAAAACATTTCCTGAGTCATCCCTTCTGACCCTTCAGCCCTCATCTTCTCGCCTCAGACTTCACCAGAAAGAGATGCCCCGAACAAGCAAACATGTCGCAGAGCGCTGCTCCTTGGCCACCAGTGCAAAACCAGCGTCTTGCAGCTCTGCAATGCATAAGAGCTGCAGCGCAGCTCTTCCATGACGGTCAAGAGGAGCTGAGACCTTCACGGTTTAATACTGACGAATCCATAAGTGCTCTTTGGAAACTGTATCAGATACTACAGAGATTATTCTTCAAAATTGTACATTTTATTTAATTAAGTGAAACCATTCTCAAAAGACTAATTCTGCTATACAGTATTGCTGAGAGGGTATATTAAACAATCTGCTTTCTTAAATTCTATAAACTTAGAGTAATTTCATAGTGTCCTAATACCTGTAGAGCCTTACTGGCAGGTAACTGAATGTGTCTTCTAACCAGAGCATTTAAAGAGTACCACGTGGTAAGCAATATAATGCTAAACCAGAAAGCTCAGACAGGGGATAGTCACAAAATGAACATTATGCATGCTAATGATATAAAAAAGGTGGGAAGGGGGATTATAAAAGTGTGAGGTATTAACACATAGGCTCCTTTAACCCAGTCTGATTCTCTAGTGCTACAACTACACAAAGGAGTATATAAAATCCTTTATAGCCTTCTGCTTCAGGGACCTATTATCAAATTTATTGTGGTATTTGTATGCAGGAATTAGCCACTAGTCTCCACTAGATTCATTCATATCGACTTGATTGAAATTTAGGGTTCAGCCCTGCATGGTTCTTACAGTCACATTAGCGTACCATTTACTCTTACTTCCCATTCCTATTCCTCCTTTTGTGGTTGTCATCTGGGAGAGCCTGGCTCTAGCGATGACCATCATTGTATTGTAAGAAAATTACAGAAACTACAGAGAATTTATCTGCCGATGCTTGGTAAATTTGCTTCTAAGGATGCATTTTGGAAAACCAGGCTGACACTGATGCTCTGAGCCTGCACTACTAAAACGCAGTTGGACATATTTTGGAAGAACTAAAATTACCACTGGTACAGCAAATTAAAGTCAGTGAATTTTCAATTAATTTTTTTAAAAGGATCTAGAAAGAGGGATGTGAATAGTGTGTGCTTTCACATACACAGCATTCTGTTATTCCCTGCACAGCCTAGTAATTTGCGTTATAGAGTGGGTTAACAAGAGGGAAACCGCGTTGTAGGAGAAATCCCCAATGACATGACGTACTGATGAACCTTCTGATTTTTCATCCGTAATGGGATATTTCCATACAGGTATTTTTGTGAGGTAAGTATATATGCATATTTGATGTGTCTGTCTTGCCTGTGCTGGTTATTTGTGTATCTCCCCTTGCCACTATACTGCCTGTTCAAATTTATGGGAGAGTTTAACAGACTAACAGCTAATATGCACATGCATAACAACATCCGTGTGATACACAGCAGAAATGTGCAATGGAAATAAACGGATATTACACCTTTAATAGGTGCTCTGTCACCATGAAACTATCACAATAAATGAGAAGTTATCTTAAAATGCAACCCATTCAAATTTTTTTTTTTTTTAAATTTTTTAAAAAAGCTGGATTGTCAGCCACTGCTCATGCTCAAACATTGTTCCAGAACCTCTTTGCTTTGATGGTCAGAATCCTCATTTCAGTTCCCAGCCAAAATTCTTTCACTGTCAATTTACACCCAGTAGTTCTTGTTCTAAAATCATCCTTAATTCTAACAGCTCCCCTCCCACTCTGCAATTCAGTCCTAACATATTTCCAGCAAAGAGTCATATATAAGGACTGTTGAATTGTGCTTTCAGACTCGAAAAGGTAGAGGTGGTAATTTGTTCTTGTCACCAATAGTAAAAGAAACACAGGTTTAATATGGGCAAGATTTTACCTCCAGGGACTGCACAGCGGGCGATGCTCTGCCACCGGCCGCTCTGCCTAGTGAGCTCGTGTAGCAGCCAAGTGCCAGAAAGTCCCATTTGTTCCATATCAACAGCCATTGGGGTGGGTTTAAACCACAACACAGGTCTGTCTGGAGAACCAGGCTTTCTTGCCATTTCTATTCCGAACTTGTCCAAAGAGTGCTTTCTGACTGAGGTAGTTAAATAATTGATATTTGCTTTCTGGAGGGAGAGTTTGCTTTCTTTTGACCCTGCTTTGGAGTTCTTTAAGATAAGACCAAATATTGACAAAGCTGGAACTGAGATTAAAGTACATATAAAAAACATTAGTGTTGCTTAGGAAAAAAGAAAACAACCAACCTTGCCGTAAACTCTCTCTTAGGGTAAATAAATGGCGACGTGCTTACTGAAAAAATCCTGCTGATTAAAAAATGTATGCTATTAAAGGGGAGCAGTGAGCTTTCACCTAACTAAAATACAGGATTACATTTTTTCATACTAATTTCCTTGATTCCAGACACACACAGGCAGAGAGAGAGAAACCCATAGATATTTAACCCATCAGGCACTGTCACAGCTTTCTCAGAGAGTAGGGCAAAAATTTAACGTTCTCCCACGCCATGATTTATTGACCAGAATTCAGCTATCTTAATTTCTTGTTACTGGTCAGCTGTATGAAGCATTTTCTTTGAAACACTGCGGAGTGACTTGACTTTGAGCTTTGTTACCTGGGTAGGGAGGAGGCAAAGCTGGGTTTGCCTCCCGGGGAATCAAGCAGGCAGTTGCTTGAGTCATTTCATTTTGGTATTTTCAAGTATCACTACTGAGCAAAGCCAATGCTGACAAACCAATGCTCAGGGAAGGTTAACTCCTAGTTCAGCTCCGGCTATAGTCACTGCAGGCGAGTCACCACTTATTTCAGCAGAAGACATGGCTCTGAATATAACAATTTGGGGTGAATACTAGAGCCAGAAACAACTGCCATATTACGCTGGGCTCAGAGGCTATACATGCTCCATCTCTACACGGGAAAGCTTTTAACATCCTGCAATCTTATTATACAGTGCTGGACATACCTTTTAGATATTAAATGATTTGGAAATATAGGCCACTATCAGTTTTAACAAATATTAAGTTTAAGAAAACATAGGTAAAATTAATACCTTTATTAATCCCTGGTGCCTACATGCTATTGTTGGTGGAAGAATTTTTTAATGTTATTACAAATTTGTCCCTTTTATCCCATTCCAAGTTACTTTTCTGTACCTTGTACACAGTATGAGGGTATCACTAGTTTCTACTATAAACATCTTGCTGACCGTTGGCTATGTTTTTCCTGCCTTTGAGACAGCAGTTGTTTCCCCTCACCTATGGAAGCAATCCCAGGAGCTTGAAATCCTTGGAAATTGCAGCCCCTTTTCCAAACACATCCTTTTTCGTTGCTGACAGTTTTAGTCAGCTACAGACTTGCAGAAGCAATTACTGAAAAAATCAGCCCAGCCTGCATAACGTGCCTCTCCCAATATTGTATCAAAACAATGATTTTCAGTGATTTAAACTGTTATTATGCCCCAAATAAAGAAACTTTCTCATTCCCATGTATTTTGTCTGAGCACAGCACAGTGCAATATGGGTTGTGACGTTCCTTGCTGGCACCAGCCAGTGTTTACATCTTTGTCTGGCACCACATGAAACCAATTTTGCTTATAAACAGCCTGATATGATCAGTGAACTTATGAATGATGGATCATGGACCATTTTTATCCTTCCAAGAGGACCTGTGAATGCCCTAGGAAGGCTCCTTCTGAGATTTTTGTTGCTAGTTATTTGCTTTCCTTGGACTGCATACTCATGGTAGAAGTGATGCTGGATGTCTTTCCTATGTTGATGATGCAGGCTTATTTCTTAAGTAAACTAAGTGTAATTTATACCTATTGCCTTGCCATCTCGCTGTCCTGTCATCAAAAAGGCAGCGATTTGTAAGTCAGCTCTGTTGGCTTATGTTGAAACCAACTGTGTGGAAATCAACATTAGTTTATCATCATTATTAAGTATAAATTCACCGCAAAGCAAATTAACTACAGAATTTCACTTTATTTCCACCAGCATGAAACTACCTGAATACCCTGTGGAGGATTTAGTAGAATGCCCAGAAAGTTTCTAATAATGTAAAATTAATACTTCGATTTTGATTGTGTTTGGTTTTGTTTGTCACTGTGGGATTCATGCTAACTTACCTGCTCAAAGTCTTCAGGAAAACACCACCTTCACCAGGACTGATAAATGTGCTGGAAGACATAGATCCAGATGAAGATTGTGGCTTTAGGAAAGTTTTTTTTTCCCCCCAGTGAAATGATGGATTTTTCTTGCTAGATATGGAACAAAGTTGCTATAAACTAAAAAAAAAAAGAAAAAAAAAAAAAGACATGTAAACCAAACAAGAGAACACTACTTTCAATTTTCTGGAAATAAATCCAGATTTATTTCATCCAAATATATCAATCAAATAGTTAAATTTGTAATCAAAGGTAGTAGTCCTATCCAGCTGGAGTCAAAGAGACTGTTCTAACAGATGATAAATTATCCCAATCTAAGCTAAGACAGATGGGTTAAATCACCATCTGAAGATATCCAGAGTTCTCCATTTACCAGACAGAAAGCCTAGATGCTCTAAAATTGTGATATGCATCTGAATATATAACAAGACCTCAACAAGGTGACATTGCTGATGAAAAAATCAATAGAAATGTTTATACCTGTTTTAAGTTAAAAAGGAGTTTTATTGTTCTTTATCTTATCTGTCTATATCATGCTTACATTATATTGAGCTCAGGCATCATACTTTTTGCTGATCATCTCCATGGAAGAGAAATATTCTCCTTTCCTCCTCAACACATGATTTGGCTCTGTGTTTTGTGTTATTTTGTCCCCTCCAAAGCACTGGAGACTGGAGATTCAGCAGCAATTGTATGAGATGTGGACTTGCGTGCGGTTCATTAGCACTTCTGGACCTCGCTAACACCATCTCAGTGAATCATTATTTGTTATTATACATAATGCAGTGTTTGCTTGTTGGCATAGAGATTATCCATGAAAAAACTCCAGCTTGTTCTTCCACCCACACGCCAAGCAGAAAAGCATATAATGCAACTGTTGGAAGAAACAGATTGATGACACATTACTCTTGTCTTGATGAACTTAGAATCCAAAAAAAGACGTTCCCAATAGGCAAGAGCAATAAACTAGAAGCAGGAAGGGAAAAGAACAAAGGCAGTGAGTGACAAGATTATGCTCTTGTTTCTGCCAGCTACACACATAACAGATTGTTCTGGACAGTGTGGAAAAAAAAAAGCTTTACTGAAAATAGAACCAATAAATTTGCAAGCTTACCTTCAAGACAGCTGTTGCAGACAGGAGAATCACACCTGCTTACCCCAGCAGTGAATCTCTCCTGAAAATTTGGGGTAATTGGTCAAACTTCAATCTTTTCTGGGGTCTTCCATGGGGCTATTCAGAAGGTTCCAATTTCCCTGGAAAATTTCAGACGGAACATGGGAATGGTTTTATATTTTGTCCATATGAAAAGTTTTTTTTCTACTGTTCATTTTTCAGAGCCAATCTGCACATTGGAACAAGGACGACTTGTCAATCATAACATTAAAAAATAAGATGGGTCCAAACCAAAACCACAGATCCTGAACACCCCCAAAGTTGGTCTGATGTTCTGCATCTTGGGGCTCAGATCATATCTACTTGAAAAGTTTCTTAAAAACAGTTTGATCCAACACGGAATCTGCCAGATATCTGGAGAAATCTTAAACCATCAGCCAAACCTGGTAGCTCGATTCCTTTGTACGTCACCACAGCTAAGAAGCAAACAGGGAAATGGGAGGAATTTGCCAGAAGTTCATCTACCAAGGAAACTATCAGATGATGTTAGATGAAAATACACTGTTTTTAAATGCAAACTCAGTCCTTGCTTACATTAGTTCCAGCTTGATTTTAAATGAGTAAGGTAGACTAGTATAAGCAATGCAGAAGCATTCCTGGTCTTTTTTATTCCCATCCTCCATGATGCACAGATTAAGCCAAATTAAAGAGCAATGTTTGCTGGCAAGTCCTTAGAAAATGTTGGAACCAAAAATTACTCTAATGGATAAATCCCAAGGCAACAAACGTCATAAAGTTGCTTACACTGGACCACAAGTGAAAGGGAATTATTTTTATTTATTTAATCTACTTAATAACTGAAAGAGAGAGAAAAAAAATCCCAACAAAACCCTCTTTCTGCACTTTTGATTAGGCAGCGTTCATCCATCCGTCAAGAGCTCATGATATTTGGTGAGCAGTTCTTGTTTAGAGAGCCTGGAGAACGATACTAGCAGTGAAAATTAAAGGTTTCTGTTTATCCACTATTTGGGTATCGTAAGGGCAGTTTCAGCACATGGCTTTCCTGGCCAGAAACACAGCAGTGACACAAAGAAGCCAGTCTCTGTAGAATAAGATAACAACCCCTGGATTTTATGGCTTAAATATTGGGCCTCTTCCACAGGCACCTAAGGTACATGTGGAGACTGGGAAGAAAGCATCAGCTGAAGAAATGTCTTGTGCACAGAGCTGGGAACATAGATTTGAAAATCCGATTTTGCTGTTGTTGGCAGGTGCCAACAATTCTGACGCAGCAGCAAGGTTTCGCAGTGACACGATTAGCACTGGACATCACACAGAGGATACGCCGGCAAATATGAACGAGCCGATCAACAGCCGCTGGTGGCAGAAACATCAGCATCGTCTCCAAGATGGGAACATAGACGGTAAATAGTGATTCCGCATAACACAGAAGCGGAGAGAAACTTCTTTTATGAAATTAAGTAGACTCTTGGAGTCTGCTCACTATCTCAGCTCCCACTCCTCTCTTCTTCAAAGCAGGATTCCTCAGGATGAGAACGCTTGCAAGGTGATCCCAGACATCCAGCCCCAACTCCAGCAAAGCCCCCTCAATCCCATCCCCAATCCTGTAGGGGGCTGATAAAATTGTATGCTACCTAAAGTTTTTGCCTATAAGTAGACTAACAGCCATAGGAAACATGGGAAATATTTCATTTGAGAAGGATATACCAGGAAAACAGCTGAGAGAAACAACAATGGAACTGAAAAGACAAAGGGAGGAGGGGAAGGGTAGTAAAAACAACAAATAAAGCTCGCTCAACTTCATTTCAGTTTCCAGAAGTGCTGCTTTGAATCTGAATCAAATCTTATGCCCAGATTCAAGTTTTTTACGATCAGTGAAATCTTTTTGTTGATCCCCCATTCTGAGCTTTTCTGCTATCATGTTTTAAGGATATTTTGTATCCCTTCTTGAACTGCAAACAGGAAATAGATAGGGAAAATAAACCTAAAATCAGCCTTAAAGCCTAATCTTATCAATCAACTAGGCATTTTTTACTTCAGGACAAAACATTAAAATTTACAATAAAATTGTAGTATCAAGCTGTAGAAACATCATACTTCTTACTGCAAGTCCATATGTCCGGAGAGGTCACCACATGAGGGTCAAATCACAGAAGGTTTTTAAAATGTCATAGCTTGGGGCAATTTGGGCAACTGTCTGGGGTTTCTAAAGACAGAAGAGCAACACTCCTTCAGGTACTTCAATAACACCAGTCACTTTAGGCATTTCTACTGATTTCAATTGTCTTTCAACTTCATACAGGACAGTAAGCAGTTACTCGGTTTTTTTAATCGGTGTTTTAAAACTTGTGGTATGTGGTTGTTTCTGGACTGGATGTTTCCTTGGATCTTACTAACTATGGATTACGTGACCATTTCGGACTGCAGGGGATTAGAAACTTGCTGACTCAGCTGATGCCCTCCAGTCCAATGACCCTAGATTCCTAAAAATCAGAGGATACTCTCAATTTTTAAAATATATTAAAGTTTCTATGTGAAATGTAAGGTACACATTCTCCTTCCCAAAATGTTCTTCAGGAGAATGTAAATGCATGCAAATTAATCATAATAATCCATATCCATATCCATTTGGATGGGGCAGTAGAATATACACGCCCACGTGGTATTTTAGTTGAAAACAATCCCATAGAATGGGAAGCAAAAAGGAAGGTGGGCGACTTGGTTGGACTTTTAAATATTTTTTTATATTAAGTGAATTTAGCTGAGCACACATTTTGAAGGGCTGTTCTGAGGCTGATGCTAATGGCTTTGCCAAACCCCCAAAATAACTTACAAACGTAATGGTCTGAGGGATGGTTGAGCAGCATTTGCTGAATGCTAAATTCAGTTCATTGGAAAGAGGTATTTTGGCCTTATGAAAACAACCCATTTAATATGGACACATGAGCAGAATAGAATAGACTAAGAAACTTGACGATTATTTCAACAGCAGCTGGGCTGGTATTTATGGAAACACAGCGATGTGTACAAAACAATAAGGACATTCTTGTGGCACTGATGCCTTCATTTTCTGTTGTTCATACTTGTTCTGGGTAAAAAGAGGTGGGAATAACAGGGCCTTTTTTTCAGGAACAGAGGTATTTTGGAAACCGTGGTTTTTTTGCTTCCAACCATAGGTGAAGCTCAGCTGAAGAACGAGGAGTTCCTGAGATTTGCCAATTTGATGTATGAACTGTGTTTTCCATCTTGTCTTATGAGTTAAAAGAGAAAAATACATGATTTTATTTGCTATCCTTCTCTCAAGGTATTTGGGTAACTGCTTGTTTTAGTCCTCATTAAACATGCTATGTAACTGCGTAAAGATACCTGCAAGCCTTCTGATTCAGCAGGAAGTGGGGTTATTTCATACGGGAGTGCAGCACATTAATCTAGAATGGCAACATATACTCATACAAATCATACAGTCAGGCTCGATGTGGAGAGACTACAGAGCACGGCTACCCTTTGCAGACTTGTCTTGACTCTCATGATCAAAGCTCCAATCAATCACCCAAGCCCAGGCAGCTGCCCAAGCTAGGAGACGCCGTGCTAGACCCAGAGTGCCCTAATGGAGTCATGACTTTAAACCAGCAAGCACCTGGCAAAGGAACAAACAAAACGTGATTGTATCTTACATGGAGCCGAGGGGAGGCTCTGCCCGCTGAACGGAGGTGAGGTTAGATGGAGTGCGAGGTCATCGCCAGGTTTTCTTTGAGGACCAGAGCGTCTACTAGGTGGTTCAACCCACCAGTGACAGCATTTGGGTTTTTTTCTGAAGAAAAAAGCATGGCATTGCCATTGTGGAGATTATCAGGACTCCTGTGAGTATCCGCAGGAGAGGAAATGGAAACTGGAAATGGGAATTCCTAGTGTGAATGGTACAGGGTTCAGATCTAGGTGATAACACCTAGACAGCATCTCTTTCCAAAGGAAGACTTCGACTGTCCTGAACCAAAGCTTTGTTCTTCTTGCTAAAAAGCTGTGGGGCACGAGGGTTTCCATGTTAGTTGTCTTTGTGTTTGGAAGTCAAACTGGATTGGTGACTTCCCCACACCTTCTACCGATGTCTGAATAACATTGTGCATATTTGTAAATTTTTTGAGAGATTACTCACAAAAAAAATAAACTACTGGTTTGTGTAACAAATTTAAGACGACCGCATGTGGAAACCAAAGCGAGTAAATAAGGTTTTTTCTTGTAACTCTTGATAATTATTGCTCACATTTGAAAGAAAAAAAAAATGGGCAAAGTCTTAAATGACTGTGGGTTTCCATGTTGCCTTAGTACTTGAAAACAAGTTTTTGACCTAAACCAAATAATGAATTTGGAAGCCCGCTTCTCCAGTCATGATTTTTGATCAGAAAGCTAGAACCACTTTAGGTAAATTTTGCTGATACTTTAACACAATATATCATGGCAACTACAGCCCCTGCCCTCCAGAACTACCACAGGCTGAGGAACAATCTTTCAAGGACAACATAGTGTGTGACATACAATGATCTCAGCTGTAATGTTATTTCCTCACAAAAATACTGCTTCTCTCCTTATTCCCCATGAAAACAATAAACCACCACACATGCACAACCTGAGGTTCAATAGAACTATCACCTCCAGCTCCCAAGCTTTTTACTCATATCCATCACTGGGATGCATATAGGAACCAACCAAAATCCCCTTTTTTAGTGAACAGTGCACCTAGCATTAGCTCCAGGCAGACCGTACCATAAAGAGTTTACCATCAAAACTCAAGCACACAAATGGTCTGCACTTTACAGGTAGACAGCTGAGGCAGAGAGAGATTTAGGGTGGATTTGTTTTTCCTGCACTTTGGCCATCTAAAAATTAGGCATCTAGTCCAAACCAGTTACCTAAACTCTCTGTAATTAATGGAGGAGACAGACATATCCAGAAAACAATTCAGCCCACTCGTCTTGGACAGCTATCTAACAGAGGGATGATTCATCCGCCCGTTGATTATCGAGGGAGTCTACAGAATTTGGATGGCTAGGGTTAGGTTAGATGAATCCCATCTCACCCATTTGCCCACTGTTGTGTAATATCCCGCAGTGCAGGTAGGAAACCAGCCCAGACTGACTGCATTTGTGCCGTAGTTTTTCTTTTGCAAGAGTTTGCTCCAAACCCCACTCAGATGCGAAGAAGTCCCCTTTTGAACGCAGTGCCAATGTTGCAGTGCTCATGCTCCTTTTCCTCTCTTTGCCCTGGGGCAATCAATGCTTTGAACCAAGCTCAGGAAATATGGAAAGTCCAAGAACAAGTCACACGGGTTTTATTTCTTGGAAAGATGTCAGGACATCACTTTTAAGTGTCACAATAAAAGATGCCACTTGGGAAAGAGAATTTGACAGGGCTAGCTGTCAAACACAGTAAGAAAAATCACCCAATGTGAGGGTCTGTAGAAACTGATAATTAATTTCTTAATACCAGGCAGCTGCACATTCAGATATCCAGTGCCTGCCAAGGAGTGGCATAATCCAGGCAGATTTGTCCCAGAATTAAAGCAGAAGGGTGGGGCAGCATCCTTATCACCATCTAAAGTTACTGAACAAATTTAATTTGTATTGTTCATGGTGTTATAGCTGTCTGTAACGTGCCAATGGCAGGTATCTTGTGCTGGGCATTTCCTGGGGGAAAGGAGCACCCAAGATTTCTGCTTCAAAAAGGGAAGACGGACATTGAGAGACAAAAAGCTCCGTCATCCAGTCTATTATACAAATAGGCAATCAGACCTTCTCTCCTCGCTCCTTTGCCAAGCTACACGCTCGCAGAGCTCACCGTGAGGGCTGCAGGGCTGAGTGCTTTCAGCAGACAGCAGAAACTACAAAATTGCCTGCAGTGCTCCAGGTACCCCAGCAATGACTGGTACCAGCTGCTCTAGCAGACACCTTACAGCACCCAGATACGGGATAACGTAACACCGAGAGAGATTTCTTTCTATAGTCGGCGAGTTGGAATTTGGACTGAGTCCTGAAGAACAAGAACATATAGCTAAATCAGTCTGTAACATTTCCAAGTGTTGGTGCTACGCGCTCTGGACCATTAATGACTGAAGTCCTTGGAAGCCCTCATCTCTCCGGACAGCACACAGATGCTCTGAAAAGGTTACCTCACGTCGCTCCAACTTTAGGAAATGCACGCCGAGATAGCTTTCAGTCTCTGCCACCCACACCCCTATGCTGATATCGCGATAATTCACAGCTATTCCTGTGGAACACATCCAACGGCACAAAAAATCCCTCCCATTAAAACAAACAAAAACAACAAAACCCACAGCGAGCTTTAAGGGAGGAATGGATTAGAGCAACGCATGACTCTATTTTCCCCAACACTTCTCCCACTCACAGATACTGAATGAGATCCCAGTCTCTTATTTAACTCTGCTTACTGTCAAGACTTCGGAAAAAGGGCTACTGCAGCTTACATTTTGCAGACTTCATTGCCATGCCAGCTCACACCTTCTAAATCCCAACTCTATTTACATGAGGGTGGGGCATGTAAATCCATGGAGGAATTATTCTAACAAAGCAACCTACTGCCACCATTTGATCAGAACAAGCTTTGCAGGACAAAGTACTGCGCTTGCTTGCAAGGGCCATTTGTCTTAATCGGAGAAGTGGAAAATACTTAATTGTATGCAAGCCTGCAGTACTCTGCAAAGAAAGAAGCATTATACTACTGGTTAAATGCACTGTGAATATAAATTTGGAGCTGTGTCCATCCTGGGGGCTCAAGGAAGGAAGAATAAGCAAATACAGCCAGACTGTAAATGCGGTCCCTAAAATATCCCATGTACACGACACCTAACATGCACGTGCTGACCAGCCGTCTCCATTATTTTAATGAGCTTTTTTTCTATTCCGATGATTGCCAAGAGTTATGCACAACGATGAATAAAGTACAAATTGCTACAAGAAATATTGCAAACAAAATACCACAGAGACTGTACTATGAGGCAGAAAGCATGGGAAGGAGTGGACAACTGATCGTTTCTTTTATCTTTTTAGTGTTTTCGACACTGGAACCTTCCAATAAGCAACCTATGGAAATATCATTATCTTGGGAAATAAAGCAGTGCAACTGAGCAAGGGGAGGTCATTGCATTTCCAGTAATGCATGCCTAGAGGTAGGCACACACGTGCTTACATATCCGGGAGTTTGAAAAAGCCCTTTTGGCACTTAGAGCCCATAAAAAGCAGTACAAGAGTACCAAGAGTGCGAAGCTGTGGGAACTTTGTCGCTGAATTCAAATCAGATTGGCACGCAGCGAACACGGGTATCACCCTTTACCTTTTCAGATACTGCAGCGTTATAGGTCACAGACAGCAAACTTCAGCAGGGCTTAGGAGCCACCTAAAGTCCCAGCCAAGCACTGGGGTACGATGCCAAGGAGTCGTGTTTGGGCTAACAGACCCGACAGGGCTTTGCCTTCCCCCCCAGGCACACTCAGACCAACACTGCCAGTCTGGGATCCAGCTTTCCCAAAAGAAGATAGCACTGCCTTGTGCACCACGTCCATTTGCTGAGCCACCATTCAGCTCCTGGTGCCCTCGGGTACCGACTGTGTGCTTTTTAGCCGAGCTTTGGGCAGTTTCTCATGTCACCGTGTGCATGGGTAGCAAGAGGAGTCCTGGCGATCATCTCACGTACAGTCCTATAGCTGCCTCTATGCTGGCTTTGCAGAAACTACCTCTGTTCTGAAGTACGTTTCTGTTTCTATAGCTCTCCGCGTGGTTTTGAATCTTAGACAGCCTTGGTAAGACGATGATCTAAACTGACCTAAATTCCAGGTCAAGCAAAATTTAGGTTAATTTCACTGATGTCATTTTAAAATTTTAATTGGCATAAACCCTCTGGGGCAGGGACTTTTTCCAGGGAGTGCGTGTACAAGCTAAATCCGCTGATGGAGTCACACAGTCTCTGAAACCCCCGATTTCCAAACTTTTTTCATATTTACCCTTTACACATTCATATCAGGGTGTTTCCTTCCTACCACCTCAGGAAAAAGAGGTACACACATGCTCAAAAGAGGGGACGAAGGGAGTGATGCTAACAGAGTCCTGCCAGAAGCAGCCATTTCTGCAGATTGAAAGATCAGGAAAACATAAATGCAAACAGAGAGCCCATTAAACACTGGTGGAAAAATGGAAGCCCTGGAAAGTCTCCAATATAACTAAAAAGCAGTCCAGGACTGGAGTGATTCTGTGTTTGTTTTCTGTCCATTTTTCATGGTTTGCTCATTGTCACTTCGAACTCTCCCAATATCATTAATACAGCTGACCAATGTTATTTCTAAGAAAAATATTTTCATTAAAAAAAAGACATTTTCCTGAAAATAATTTTTCTGAACGTGATGATATATTGTTGAAATACTCCTTTTTCTATAAACAATTGACTTTTTTAAGCAATGTTTGTTGAAAATTTTACTGGAAATATTACCAAATCTTTGTCAATTAATCACGTATGTAGCATTTTTACTTTACAAAATATGTTGGAAGGAAGTGTAAAATAGGGCCATCTGTAATACGATGAAATGCAAGCAATGTTGCTTGCGGGAGCACAATAGTTCATGTTTTAAAGTTTTGCGTGGTTCTAATAATCATCCCCAAAATTCACGCTAGTTACAGTACTGCAACTCAAGTACATGCTGACAAGGAGGGGAAGGTTGCTCAGCAGACCTTTATTTTGAACGGGCATCTTTGAACTCCTGTTCTGCCATCGTGCTACCTTCCTTCTTGAAGACATTGGGTGGATGGACTCTTCTTTCCCATACCACCAAAATGACAAATCGCATCTGTTTTCCTCACTTTCCCCTTTCCAACAAAGATTGGCATCAACTATGTCAAAAGTTCCCTGTTTTCATACTTTTTCTATCGTGCTATTACATTATGGATGCTCAACTCCACCTATGGACTAAATCCATAAAACTATCTCCAAATTAATCTCCTGGCAAGGTTAAGAAGATAACATGAGGCATACTGACACCGGGACACATGGCGATGGATAGACTGGGAAGAGCTCGGTGCTTTCAAGACCCCAGAAACCTGGTCCAAGTGATGAGGAATGAACGGGTGTCCCCCAAGACGATGCAGGGAGGTGGCTCTCCAGCTGGGCCACAGCCATCCTGGGGCAGAAGCACCTCACCCATGGGCAGAGCGAGGTGGGACTACCCCAGGTAATACAGGGATTAGGTGTGGCAAGGGAAAAAAAAAAAAAAAAAAAATTAGGAGTAGCCAGAAAATGACATACAGGGGATGAATTGTGACTAGTTTAGGGGGAAAGGAGGTTCCTCAGCTACGTATTAAAGAAATATCTTAATCACAGTAATAGCTTAATTTTGTGTGTAATTACAACTCTGCTCTTCCCTCGCTCCCCCACCCTGTCAGTGGTTAATTTTGCACACACTGTGTGCACATTAAATATTGCCTTGCCATATACATGGGGCACTTATTGACACAGATGCAGTGCGCTTTAAAACAGGAGTGGAGGGGGAAGGGAATGGGGAAGCACTGGAGCCAGGACACAGGGCCCAGCCCCACTGCAATGGTAATTTGTGGTTTTTCCTCCAACGTTTAGTAGCCACAAAGAAGTCTTAGAAATTTCTGGTCAGAACCAGGACTCCCCTGTTCCTCTGTAGACGAAACACTGAGCCCTTACACTCCAACCCAATAAATATTTCATCTGGTTTGGAGGGAGAAGGGGTGGAGTCCAGCAGAAATTGTGTTTCACAAATGCAAACGACAGCTCAGACCCTCTAAAAGCCAAATCCTACCTTACCTCCCACCTCCGTGTGTGTGAACACACGGGCATCTGTGCAGGCACGGGCGTACAGGGCGCTGGGCAGGGGAAGCCTGGGTGATACTGGTGCTGATGGGCAGGCACGGCGGCTGAGCACGTCCACAGGGCTCCCCACAGAACACTGCAATAAACGGGAGAACCCATACTGGTAACTGAACGGTAAAAACATCACACACAGAGAGGAAACTCAGAACCCAAGCAAGTCTGCAAAGATTCAAAATACATGAAGAGACAGAAATAGAAGTTTAAAACTCTCAGCCCTCCAGAGATGCTGATCAATAACCAGTATTATGATGCCAGTATAGAGGACAGATTTCTGAAAAGCTATTTACTTCACCTTGTCCTTTTTTACTCTTTGTTAGTTCAGTCAGATTTTGGTGCCAAGTTGGAGCATTACCCTTAAGTTTGATCATCCCTCCTTGCTCTGATTCAAATAGACACTGTGATCAATGACTCCTTGGCCAAAGAGATGTAGGACAAACTTCTGAAGTGTCTGTACACCGGTTTGTACTGCGTGCCTTCAGGTAGTCCTTGGGATGCAAAGCACAGCACCAGTATTCATTCCAGTAGGAGACAATTTAATTTAAACACTAAAATAAAAGAAATTAAAGGGTCAGAATAAAAGTTAGCAAATAAAATGACTATCTAAAAGTATTATACCAACATTCTCAAGAGAAAGGAGGTTCAACAAAATATGTTGTAAAGAAGGATTTCAAACCACCGGGTAATGTTGTACGTGTGAGCGGGAAGATTTTCTGCAAACAAGTGCATAGGAGACAAGCCAGTCTTGTGCATACATAATCAGTCACATTTATGTCTTGAAGAATACCTTACCCTTACATCTGGTGTGAAAAACTTACATCCCTATACACATTCCTGTGCATTTAACTGTAGGTGCGTGACTCTCCTCATGTTTCTTCAAAGGTCTGATACCTCCTTTGACTGAGGTACTGCCACTTATCCCAGTGTGGTGTGTTGCTAAATTTTCAAGAGGCAAATGGCTCTCTAGGAAGCTTTAACTGCTAATAGTAAAATCTTGAAAGACTCTCATAAAAAAAAAAAAGCTAAGCAGCCAACATCATAAAGACTCATCTTATGAACTGCTGCAGCTCTCCAAAGAAAATAAAATATAAAAGGCACGATGTCCTCCAGTGAGACAATGAGGAAGAGAAACCTACGTCTGTACTCTCAGTAACAGAAGAATAATTTCATTTTATATATTGACATAGCAACATTCAAAAATTCCTGTTGGCCTAGCACCAAAGTAAATCATCTATCCAACCATTTCGGACACATAAGCTGTGATAAAGAAAGGGTTTGAAATCAATACACAGAGTTAAGTAAAATCTCCATGAGTTGTTGAACTGGAAGAGAGAAGACTATCCAGATCTGCATTTCCAAAGTAAGCTGAAGAGAGATGACATGGGAATTTGCAGGAGGATTGTTTTCCCATAGCCCATAATCACTACCAGGAATAAATCAGGGGCAGAAATTATTTAGGGCAAGACTCTAATCTAGTGCTAAGTGCTTTTAACGCTGAAGGGAAATGCCCAAATTGCTCTCCTGTCGCTGGCCTCTGAGGGATTTATACTCAGTTTTTAATAGTTGTTACCGAGGAAGATTTAATTCCTGCCCCAGCTCATCCTAGCCCTCTATGACTGATAAAATTCAGTGTATGCTGAAAGTTTGGAGTATATAGGAGACAGCCCCATAATTCTGGAGAAATCCAGCCGCGTCGCTCTCCACGAGCCCGTCCCAGCCCGATGCAGCAATGCCCCCTCTGTATCCCCATAAACAACTTCCACACAACAGGCACATCTCAAACCCCACGAAATCAAGTCAAAGACAAATACGCAGGAATAGAAACCAGTGCAAGCTGCAATCAGAGGAGTCTCTCAGTAAATGACATAGTTAATAGCTCCCAAAGATTTAATGTTTTATCCTTTACTTAAACTCCGACTGGCCCCTTGTATTACTTCGGGACTAAAAGCCGCAGGTTACTGTATTATCTCGTTTTGCTCCATTAATTCTTTGGACTGTCAGGCTCCTCCTGAAATGCTGAGACTCGGGTAAGTTAGCTGTCCTCACCGCATTTCAGAGCAGATGAATGGTGTCAGGATCAGGTCGTATACAAGCTACGTGACTAAAATATTCATACTAACCACAACAAAAAAGAGTGCCGCAGATGCTCAGGTCAGCACGCAAGAGCTCACGTAGCTGATCCCCTTCTGCAAGTGCAGCAACATCAACCTCAAGGGAGCCGGGCAAAGGGTTTGAGCATCACTTTATCGGTGCGTTTCTCCGGACCCAAAGGTCAGAGGTTTGGGGACCGCTCTGACCGATCAGCCCTTTGTTTATTTTCAGACTGAACCGATTAGTGTAAAATAGCAAACAGTCTTTCCGTAATCTGCTAGCAAAACTTGTCTGGGTGTTAGGTTGAATTTTGTGAGCCATGTTGGGGATTTTCTGGGCCAAGCCATTAAGTTCAGATTTCACTTCATTATGACTAGCCTGATTAAAAGAAAAGCCAACACATTTTCTAAATGGACTTGTGGGAATTTCTCTTCTTTAGTAGCCTTTGGGTGAACATGCCATTGGTAAATATCTATGTATGTTTTTCTAACCCAGAACAAAAAAGGAGGAGTCCTTTATGCAGCGTTTAGGAGAAGGATTTGTTATTGCATAGAAAATGGCCTCACATCAGTCAGAAGTTGGTATAAAATCTAAAATGACCATTTACTTTGGTATGATTGATAACATAAAGACTGATTAAAAAAGTTTGCATTTGGTTTGGTTAGATGTTGATACCATTTCTAAATTTGGTAACGTATCGATTATTATTAACAGGAACAAAAGGTATTAGATTTGTACAAACTACAAACAGAAAGTACAAGTGATTATGAAAAGACCACCTAGTTTCATTACCTGAAGTTACAAAAAAGTACAGATGATAAGAAGGGAAGAGTTCTGAAACCTGAATAAAACTCAGTGGTTCAGCTCAATGATTTTTTTTAACTGCCTTTGAAAAAAATCTTCAGATTGACAAGGTGACAAGAAAAAACAAATCTTTCCCATATTCCCCCAGTCTGAGTAAGTTAAGTTATATCTAATGATGCAGGGAAAGTAATTATTGTATTTTAAGTACCTGATTTTAATATCGATGGTGTGTCTCAAGTTAAGTGAAAAGAAAGGCTGAAATTGGAAATAGACATTGTTTCGTAAATTTATGAAAAGCTGAAAATATCATACTGTTTAAAATGATAATAAATCAGCCTAGATTCTGAAGCGTATTTATTATGCTTGGAATTAGCAATAATAAAACCAAAGCTTCTGCAATATTCACAGTGGAATTTATGGAAATAAAATGAACCTCCACAGTTTGATTTTGCGCTTAATGCATTGTCATATTTTTGGACCCAAGGCGCCTCTAAAATTACATTACTTGAAAAGCCGTAATAAGCGCATTGAAGTGTAAATGGACGTATTTTTATCTGGGGTTGACGCGAGCCCGGTGGTCTCCCTTCGCTCCTCTCCCGGCGCAGACACGGAGAGGCGCAGCCTTTCTGCAGCGCAGGGCCCGCGCCTGCCCTGGCACGCTCACCGACAGAGCGAGATGTGTCCAACGTGCCCTGAAAGAGAGGTCACTCCAATGCCGCCTCGGCTTTGCATTTTTCAAAGCCAGAGTGGTTTCAGGAACGGGAGCTGCGAATAACTCTCAAATGAAGTGAAGCTGTATGTAGGTTCCAAAAATAAAACGGCATTTCCATATGCTGATTTTTGCTAAGTTTATCAATCTCTTTCTTGTTTTTTTCTTTGTAACCTATATATTTTGCAACATTTTTTTAAAAGTAAACTTTTCTCCTTAGTCCTTTTACCTCCAGAAACCCATAGCCTGGTTCTGCAAACCTTCATTCACTTTCCATTAAAAAAAAGAAGGAAGGAAAGATTTAAGAATAACTCCATGAGGGAGTCTCTCCCTGGGATAGCCTCAAACAGGGCTATCGCTACCTCCTCCAAGACAAAAAAAAAAAAAAGAAAAAAGTATTTCTGAGAAGACTCACATCCAATTCCTTTGAAGTAATATTAGCCGAGAAAAATTTGGACATGATTTAGACCTACATTTTAATGTTTACCAGTTGGCCGTAGCAATCTCCATTACGCCATAAACAGATGATTCCGACATCATCTGAGAAAGAAAATGTATTAATAGGAGCAACTCTGGAGAACGAAACATCCTGTTTTTGCAAGTATCTCAAAGAGTTTAAACATATGTGGTTAGTGGAACATAAACAAATAAATAAAGTGAAAACAAATAAAATTAGTTCCTATATGAATACTTTCCACGCTAAAGGGAGCGGGATTTTAGAAAACATTCTGTAAACAGCAATTTGCAGAAACATACCCCAAATCCAAATGGATTTTTTTTCTTCTCCACTACATGCTCGGTGAAATGCTGATATAGAAATGCATCTAACAGCTACCATGCACATTAACTTTTTTTTTTCCTATTTGTATTGCAACTATGAGTTGTTTTTTTTTCCCTAAGACGCAACATCCCTAGCTTGACTTAGAAAGACTCGCTGGGGTTCACATTCAAACCAGGCTGGACAAGGCTCCATGTGAATATTGTCTAACTTACGGTGGAAAACATGCACACAAAATATGGTTTTGATGAAACTAAGCCACTTCAGCTCAAGGTTTGCATTAAGGTTTTCATTAGTTCGAACCTGAAATGCAAAGTTGAACACTGGCTTACAGCCTTACGTGAGTATGAATAATACAGACCTCGTTCACGGACCTCCGAGTGCCACATGTCATTTAGCTTCACTCTCCCACACTTTCACATGGCTTTAATTGTAAGTTACTAAACCAATCAAGACATGATCCTTAATCAGCTTTTTTTTTCCCCCTAAACTATAATGCACAACATTAGCTGTGTTCATATTAGTTATTACCAGTAAGGGGAAAATAAAAGGAGCATTTTGAAAACAGGAAACAACCTATGGATCTCTGGCATTACGCTGCTATCAGGCTGCCAGTTAACTACACGGTAGCTCACGATAGGGATGAAACGCTGAAATACAGCACTTGCTTCTCCCGGGATATAAAGAGAGGGGAAGGAAAGGAAAAACAAACAGTCTGGGAACGGGGGTGTTGGCAGCAGCGGCAGAGCTGAACGCGATGAGCTGCCGGTCGTCTCAGCCCATGCACCCGCTCACTCCTCTGGGAACTTGCTCAGCCCCTACCCCAAGGCTTAGTTTCATGCACATTATTTGCCAGATTAATTAAGCAGAACGCACACTCATTTTCTTCCTTTGCCCATTGCTATTAACCGGTTTCAATGCAAAATGTACCCTGGTTCAATGTAAAAAGTGCACATCTTTGGTGTTTCTAGGTCTGTCTGTAGCTGACCTGCTTTGACATTGCTCCACTGCCCCCTTCAGATCTACACTGGTTTAACCTGGCCCAGTATCTGGCCTACGTTTAAAGGAAGCCTTAATCAACAGGTAGATTAAAATCACTACAAATATCCCACAAGAGTGATAACACACATCTAATAAATAAAAACACTGATGTTTTTGAGTAATACCAGCCTGCAGTTAGGTTAATATGTGTTGCAATGTTGCTCTCAAATCTCAGATACAAACTCTACCCATGGTTGAACATTTACTGAAGGAAAAAAATGTGATGGTGGAGGCAGCAATGGGATGTCTGGGCTGCCAGCTCTATTGACTTCATCCCAAGTTTAATGACATTTTGTAGGTGGGTCTCAAATTTCCATTAAAAGGAAAAGCAATTTTTTAGTTTGTATAGAGAAGCAAGGCATGAAAACAGACTTAAAAAAATGCGAGCGTTTCACAATTTTGAACACGATTCTCAAATTTCAGCTGACTTGCGAAGCCAACGCCATCCTCAGAGGGACCCTGCTCCGATTCTTGTTCCTTGCTGTATTAGGAAGGCACTTTCCACGAACAGGCATGGGAAACCTCCAAATCCAACATCCACCTCATGTATTCTACATGTTTTAAAACGATTATGTAAAATAAAAAAAACCCAAACCGCTCATAGTGGCAATTAGCCTCAAAATGACAAGCTGCATTACAGGCACGCAGAGCTCGCCGATTACTTCTGCTCTTGCCGAGAAGGAGACATTCAAAAAAGAGCTAACTGGGTGGAAATAATAAACATTTGGCTCCTCACTTCATTTTCGTTCCTTCTTCTGTTTCATGGATGAGCGGTTTCCACGGGCCTGGGAGAGGAGACCCATCCCATGCCGGCAGCGTCACCGAGCGGTGCTGGGGCAGCACTTGCTTACGCCTCTCCGCGACGCCTGTGCCAACCCCATGACCACCCAAACGCACCCTGAAGAAGGTAACCACTACAAACCAGGCTCTCTGATCCCTGCAGAAAGTCCAACTACCCTTTTCTGCTGCTCTTTAGAAGAAAAATCTCCTGCTGGGTCAGGACGGTGGTGGGATCTTTACTGAAAGTTGTGGCCACAAGCCAGTAAAGCGCTGCTTACTTTTGCCTTCTTGTGAAGCAAGAGAACTGGCATCCCCATGCTGAAACCTTCCCAAATTACCTTCTTCGACATCTGTATAGCTCTGGCTTGCTGAATGCTGCCTTGCTCCTGCTCATGCAGGGGTGATTTACGATTACCTACCGTCCCAGCGCACTCTCCGTGCCATTCCCCGCTGCAAGTAGGTGCTGATGCCCCCAGACCCATCTGATGGCAGCACCTGGGTGGGATGGGAATGTTTCTTTCCAAACAGTTCCTCCTCACAGATATGCTCTGTGCATATGTGTCTGGCGAGGAGCTTAGCCATTTATTTTTCCTCTCGGTAGGCATGTTTGGAGCTGTGGGTGGCCTCTCCTGTTTAAAATAAAGAAGCCAGGAGGAAGCTTTGTTCTTTGCAGACTGAAAAACAGAGCATCTGTCCTGTACTATGCAGGATAAGAAAGTAGCAGAGCTTGGTCTGCTAGACAGTTCCACACCTTTTTTTTTTTGTTTGTTTGGTTTGAAGGAAACAGGAATGCAGGACAAAAAGATGGAAAAAAACAACATTGTAGAAGGACAGGCTCAGTTGCTCCATTTGAAGAAAATGCTGTGATTCTGGACAGTCAACATACAGGAACTCTTGTTTCCACAGATGATCACGAGTTCAAATTATCTGATACCAGCTCACAGGTCCTTAATGGTCTTGAGCCATGTTTTAGTATATTAAGATTCCCAGAGCTATCAGCCCAGTTAGGTTATAGAGACATATCTGCAGGGCTGTGTAAGGCAGAATATGCTTTGTCCTTTAGTCACTTTATATTAAAGGAGATCTCTTCAGAGCTTTGCTCGGTTTGCCTCCACTTTTACCTATGAGGCATGAAATAGGCCCTTTAATCATGGCTTCTAGACTCATTAAAAAGGCATGCAAAAGCAGCAGAACTAGAGCAGGATTTATTTTTTTTTTTTCCCCTCAATTGAGAGCCTCCTAACATATTGCAAAACCATCTTGGCAAACTCTAAGCAGCCCAGCCCAGTCCATTAGTCGTGGGCGTACATACAAGGACATTACAACACAAAGCATGAAGGACTAAGTCACCTCATCGATCCTCCCAGTGCAGGACAGGTTGGTTTTCTGCCTTCCCTTTCACCATTCTATACCATTTATTCCCATAATAAATATTCCCCTTCTGCAATGGAAATTTGTCCACTGTAGGGACATTTATGACTTGTCATCGGATGTTGGACCAACGTGAACACATCATGAGCAAGCACACGCATCTCAACCTTTTCACTCACAATTGTTTCTGACATAAAGAATGACTCCTGGATGTTTCTGGTCCTGCGTGCCACATCCTGACAACATAAGAAATGGGGTGTAGTGCCACTAGCCCTTGATTTACATAGTGTTCATTATATCACTGCTTTACTCAGCTCTGTGCATCCAGTGTAAACCCCATTTTTCTATCCGAAACTTGGCTAAGGAATGGTAGGAGATGCTTCATTATTGCATGTCTTTAAGTGGAAGAAGAGCCTATTTTTAAACTGGTATTTTGCAGGTCATTAATCCACAACCTGGATGTGAGCCTTTAGCTGGTGACCTCCCCAGTGACCAAGTTATTTACTGCATATGACAAATGACTATTTTTCATAGCTGTTTTCAAAAGCCATTGCGCATTTTAGAGACATTATGGAGCATTGTAGCAGCCTTCATGATACCCAGTGGCTTGTATCCTTAATCCACCCTGAAAGATATACAGGGCACTTTAACGGTGACTCATGCCAGAGTAACAGAATGATTATGTAATGCCCTTAACATGTGATGCATATTATTCTTATTATTTCTTGGATACTTCAGTCTAATAACTCCGCATGGTATTAATATTGAGCAATTATCCAAGAGTATTTGAGCTGCATAACATCCACAGAAAATCCGCAAGAGTCTTATGGATACAGTTCCCATATGAAGTCCCTGTCCATGATTAGCACCAACAACTGGGCAGAACTGAGCTTTTGGGACCAACTTGAAAATTAGATATGAGAAGGTATTCATTGCACATAGAAGTATATCCTGCAACAGATGAACATGGTTTCATTAAATCAAGCTTTAAAAGTGATTTTCTGGCAGTATTGATACGAACAGATAAAGGAGGGTGAATGCTGATCTGTACGGACATTGAAATTACTGCGCAGGGTCAGAGCAGTGATCCCACCAGCCCAGTACGTGGTCCCTCAGAGCAGGCATTTCAGAGGGAGGGGGGGAAACTGGAGGCAGGGAGATAAGGAATAACCAGTCCAAGATTAAGTTTCCAGCAAAAGGAACGAGGAGGAAATTTATGCACAAAAATGTTAGCCCCAAGATCAATTCTCCTTCATTTTTCACATGTCTTCAATTATGCCTTCTATATCTCCATGTCTATAGGTATTACATAGACCCAGGACAGCTTTACTAGCGTTGTTATAAAGCACCATGCTACACAAATGACACTTCACCGCTTATCTCAAGAGAGTGAATTAAAGAGGACGTGATGATGAACAGAAGGGCCCCCCAAATGATACTCTCAGCCTAAGTTTCCATGGCTTAATCTGTGTTTTGGTTTAACAGGGAATAACTCCATGGTGGCATGTTGTTTTAGTGGTTGGAGCATGACATAAAGTAAAACCCGTAAGTTCAAAGTGTCTAGCTGTTTACGGGAATCCCACCACCCGAGAACTGGCAGGAGCGTCCCAGATTACTCATCTGCATTAACTCTTTGGATAAACATTTTCCTGTTGAGTGTAAGGTCGAGCTGCACATTCCCTGACAAAAACCCATGTTCAAAAATAAACACAACATATGTCTGAATTATGGGCTTATTTCATACAAAAAAAAAGATATATTTACACAAGGGTAGCTCATCATGACATGTTCATTTTCCAAACTAGCAAGTTCTCCTCCTGTGAGGGGATCCAAGAGGAATTATTACTACGGAACAGAGATCTAAATATTAATGAGTGACAGCCCTTCAAGAAGCAAGAACAGTGTTAAGCCATGCCAGCAATGTGAGATGAGAGTTTGAGGATGGCTTTGTAACTCTTGCTCTGCAGTGAGCTTGGAAGGCAAAGGAGCTGGCAGACATGCTGCGTTTGCTGCAGCGCTGCTTCTGAGAGCTGAACTGGGAAAGCGATCTAATGCTCTAATGACAGAAACACCTACGTCTCCCACATATACCATAATAAATTATTGGCATCAATTGCATTTCCATGATGTCAAGTAAGTGTGAAGGAAAATAGACTACAGCTAAATGGAGGATGGGAGCATGGAGCAAAAATACAGGAAGGCAGTCAGGTTTGGGGTTTTTTTCCCCCCCTCCAAAGAAGGAGGCGGCACATTTAAAAGTAAGAATTGAAACAGAAGCAACTCGCAATGACAACTGTTCAGAGATTCTATTTAAGGGCAGCTCTACAAGCCCACCACATTTTAGACTATGTTATAATTGTATATATCTAGCACTGAAGGTTAAAGCAAGGTAAGGGTGCATTTATGGTAAATAATATTCACAGCAAAAGAAATGTCAGGGTATTTGTATTTCAGGTCTGGAAATACCTCCATCCTACAAGCTGTATTTAAAGACAAGTCAATAATAATTCTGTAGCAAATTAGAAGTCTGAAAGATCAGAGAATTATGCTTGCAATGCAGCACACATTTAAATTGTTTCATGCCTGTATTTTTTTTATTTTACAATTAAACAGCAATATGACATCATTTCCATTTTCCCTATTTGATTTTCCCCTCAAGTTTTCTAACATTTATTTTTTAAAACTGCAAAAGGGATGGACTTCTAGGAAAGTTCAGAGCATATACATTGCTATTTAGCATTAGTGAAGCAATAATGTTTATAATCCAGCTCTGCAGATGTCAGAATCAAACAAAAACAGTAACACTGGAAAAAAAACCCCAACTGATTCTGTGCTCTGAGAATATAAACAAACCATCACCTCTAAAAGGGGAGGGCTTCCCAAATAATCTAATCCTGGGAGCCTTATGGGCCCTGCTAGTCTCAGACTAGGTCATCTGGTCACTGCAAAGAAACCAAAAAATAAGACACCGAGAAACCATACGTACTAAAAGGGTCAGCTCTGAGGTTTTGTATGAACGTAAGCAGTGAAAGGCTTTGCCCCAAGGACTGTGCAGCAGACACCCCGACCCGATTTCGGGACGGAGCTGCATCCTGACTCATTGCCGAGTACGCCCACCGAAGGGGTAGGGCTGTCCTCTTCCCATCATTTTCCAGCTTTATCAGGTCCCTGCCAGGTGCCCCCTTTCACATGTTTAGGGACACAGTTTAGTGGTGGACTTGGCAGCGGTAGGTTAACAGTTGGACTTCATGATCTTAAAGGTCTTTTCCAACATAAAGAATTCTATTCTAAATGGCTACGCAGCTCGAGTAAGCCCTGCCTCAACTTCTAAATCAGCCAGCAGAACAGTTATTTTTCTTCCTAGAGAAGGCCATGCTGATAAAGTACAATTCAGACCCTGCCAAAATGCAGCATGGTATTGCAATCAAACACCCTCTAGCTCCTGCTTCCTCTAAGCCTCTCCCCTTCTTTCACCAAGAGATGCGCATGGCTACAGACAACAGAAGTTTTACCGCTTTATATGCTTGCTCTCATTTTAATTTAACATTCCTAGCTCAGAATTAGCAGAGGCCCTGGTAACATTGTCCGGCAGAAACAAAATCCATCACCCTGCTAAAGAGGGATCATCTTGGCCTCATCTATGCACAGCATCACCATTCTGCCTTGATCTACCTGCCCTGTTTCTACGTACGCATCCCAGTTCAGGAGTCAGTTGTTGTTTACACCTGGAAGTGATTTTGACTTTGGCTCCCTACAGCCCTTAACCCCTTCCCTTCCAGGGGCCACCCACCCTTAGGCTTCCTACCACATCTCCTTATGCATCCTCTAGCCCTAAATGCCAGAGTTGGTATTGAATATCAAAACCGTGAGAAATTTTTTTTTATGCACTTCATTTTAAATACACAGCGTTGGGATCCATTTGGACTAAGAGAGCAAGCCTCGCTTCTATGCAAAACCCACTTCATTTCGGCAACATGCAGAAATATTTTATGCAAATTATAATTTCATTTCTGAACGTCTTCCCCGCAGCGTGTGCTGCGGATGACGAACGAGGGGTAAGGCTGGCCTTGTGGTCCTGTGGTCGGCCCCAGCAGACAATGGCTGCAGACAGACATCCTCTTCTGGATCCCCATGTGCCAGGGGAACAGATTACTTTTCCCAGCTGCCTCCTTCTTCCCCTGCCAACAGTTAGCATTTTCCATCACAAGAGCTGCTCATAGAAATGCTCCCTTCTTCCACTGGTATTTGCAGGGACATTTTTGCTGGAAGAGGCTGGGGAATGCTCACACAAGCGGTTGTGCTGGGGATGATGGGGGCCAGCCCGGAGGCAGCGCCCAGGAGCATCTTCATCAGCACGTTTGTGCTGGAAGAGGTCAGTCCCCAGCTGAAGAGGACTCCCCTTCTCCGTGGCTCAGTTTCCACATCTGCAAGAAACAAACCCAGCAACGTGCATCCCTCTCTGTACGCCTGCGTGGTTTATACAAACTGCATGAACTCCAGCAGACAGCCAAGTTTCTAAAGCAGTAACTACTCTTTGGAGCCAGACCCAAGATACCTTAAAGACAACAGATACTTAAGGGGTGGATATTCTTAAAAATTTGGCAAGACATCATTAAACCTCTTGGCTTTGACAATGTGCTGAAAATGATTAGCATCTCAAATGCTGGTCACATCATCTTCTTCTGGGCATAACAGAATTAAAATAAAGAAGAAATTCAAATGCAACTGGAAAAAATAGTCTGTCTTACTGTTGCAGCTAAGAAGTATCATGTCTAACCTTCAGCTAGAAATGAGATGACAGATAGGCCAGCAAGGCTAACTAAGATTTTTCTGTATTGATTTAAAGCAGAGAAGCCACATTTGGTAGTTTATCAATTCCAGTGGAAACCAAGGATCATGGAACTAAAAGATATTAATCACTGTGGATTAGAGAACCCAAGGCTTCTATTAATTTCCCTGTCCACTTTTGTTATCTTCTCAGATTTTCCTGTCATTTGTTTAAGACTTTCCTTGTAAATTCTGCATTTAAAGCTGTAAGAAGGCCATTAGAAGATGGCAGGAGTCCTGTACTTTTCTCGTAATGAATTCTCAAGTTACATTGGGTTTTCCTATGCCAAACAAACTGAAGCCACACACAATTATACTTCAGCTGCACTGAATAGACATTCTTCAGCAGGATCTTCTATTTTTAATTCAGCTACTGCAGTAAACTGGCTAAGGATTCTGGGCTTTACAGCCCCTTGTTATTTTGTATAAAAATAAAACATTAGTAACAACTGCAGTGTAAACACATGCATGGTACATTATTCATGCAAATAATAATTTTGGTTTTATTCTATTGGGAATATAAGAGTTAGGAAGTGTTTGCTCTCCATTGATCCAGCCTGTGCAGCTTTTGCTGGTGTTGCTCACACCACAGCTTCCCCGAGGAAGCCCCGTTCACTTGGGGTTCTTAATGCATCGTAAGCAAAGGTGGTAGAGTTTGGCACATGGAGAAGACTGCCTTTTTATTTCCCTCTCACGCAGAATAAAAAAAATAATTTGTCAGCCTAAGAAATCTAATCTGGGAAGCTGAATTTCTCCCCTCTTATTTGCAGGGCAAATGGGGGCAGTTATTCCCTTCTGCCCAGGCAGCTGCTGCTCCCGCAAAAAACTGCGGAGCTGTAGTGGCTGATGGAGCTGAAACAGAAGTTACCAAATATCACCCCGACCCAAAGATGGCTTCAACAAATCAGAAGAATTAGTTTTACAAGTTTCTAAAGAGAATAGCACTTAGACTTTTCTTACAGGGTCCCCATAGTCATGCAAGCATGAGATGAGCCACATCTTTTGGGCTCAGTACACGTCCTGAGCAGTCTCATGGCAGATGCTCTAGTGAATATCAGTTCAAACCTTAAGCATCCACCTACCTACCTACCTGTGGATGGGTAGGACTATTCAGCCCCAGGTGGGGATAGAAATCTTCCATTACCACACCAACCCCCCTAAACAGGCCATTTGTTCCCATTAAAACACCTGGGGGTTTATAGCATAACAATATGAAGTTTCCCTCTCCCCCACCTCCTTTTAATTGAGTCAACTCAGGTCATATTTTTAAGCTTCTTTCTACCATCAGAAAGAAAACTGAGCTTCCCATCTCAATAAACGCTTGAATATAGTCCATTGATGTCAAGAGCTGGGCCTTGGGCTGGCCAGCAGCATTCCCCTGGGTCTAAAGGTTTTAACTCACATTGACTTCAACTCCATACCATTCAATTTAATGCAAATACTGGTTTCACAAGTTGCACGTACTCATTGGGCAGCCCTCTAAATTAGAGAAAATGCTCTATAAAAAATAGGGATTATTGTTAGCGAAGTTATTACATTTAAACTTTCATACCATGCCATTTGCAGGTTGTACCGAGTAAGGCAAAATCAACACATTTTGGGGTTTTTTTTTGTTATTTTTACTGTAGTTTCGCAATTCAGCAGCTTATAATAAATAGTGGCTTGAGGGAACCTCTGTTTGCAAGACAGAGTTCCTTATTCATCAGTCAGGCAATAGACAACTTTTTACCTTTGTTTTATTCTCCTATAGCCAGGAACATAATCCACTAATGATGTTCAAACTGGTGACAACACTTCTTTTTCTTGAGAAGTAAAGAGGGACCCCAAACTAGTCATTAACTTCTGTATGAGGGAGGAAGAGGAGAGGAAAGGAGAAGGTGCAGGAAGCATTTCTTTGCTTTTATGTGAGAAGCTTGCACTTTTTAGCAAGACGCTACTTACTACTACAGCATGCCAAAATTATTCAGGAAAAGCTTATCTTTGGATTCCCCAAGTCCTAATTGAAAATTTTTAAACATGTCCACGCTGTCATTTGTTTCATTCAGGGCTGAAAAGCCTCCCCCATTTATATACCTTTTTCCCCTTTTCATGAAGTGAGCATATAATGTATTACAGGTTGATTTCCTTTGATATACCCACCACTTACCCAGCTCTCTTTGTCAGCCCTTTTACCCTGCTCCCAAGCCGTCTATTAAACGGCTCCCAGGCAGACCACGGAGCTGGGCAGCAGGATATCTTTGCAATAAGTCTTAAATTGAAAGCTCTGCTGCGTCTCCCCACTGTGAGGGCCTGCTGAGATAGGCTTCTTTTAATATTGCCTTAATAGGCTCTTCAAACTCAGTTAATTAAGTTCAGTATATCTAGACAGATTTTCATTGCCTGCAGAGACCATGTGTCTTGGCAAATGGGAGCCTATTCCTACAACAGTTATTATCAATAGAGGTTTAGAGAAAGCGATTATAGCACTCGTGAGAAAATGTAATCACCTTCTATGATTTTGCTGGCTCTGCACATTTCTGATGAGCATCACGTACAGCCTGATCTGAGAAAGAGCCCAACCTGGAGCCACGGCCGATGATCCCGCTGGGGCTGATGGAGCTGGAAAAATGCATCTTCAGAGGCTGGGACCTGCAGGGAAACTCTGCCCGTGCTCCTCACATACCCTTAAAGACTTGAGCTGCTGGGGCTGTTAATCACTCAATTAGGCCCTAATTATCAACACCCGATGCATCAAAAGGCCTCCCATGGTCAGGGAAAGGTTGCAGCCATTCACTTTGACAGGTGATCCCTTCCCCATGCACAATGCCCACAAAGGGCTGGTGGACCCGGCGGCTCCCAGCCCAGGATCAAAGCCAGGGAAACAGCTGATTGCAGACTTCCTCCGTCCCAGCAAGATGTAGCACGGTTTTATCGATTATTCGCCCAGCACTGGGGCTAAAATGAAAGTCCTGGCCTCAGGGAATAGGGCAGGAGGGATGCGGAGCCTGCTCCTTCCAGTGATGAGGCGAAGGCAGGCTGAGGTTTTAGCGAGCTGGGTCAAAAATCCCAGATGTAAAAACAGCTGGCAGAATTCACAGCCTCCAAAGTGACCCCTGCAGGTCAGATTCCTCTCTAATTATAATAACGTCTCTAATATTGAAAACTGGCATTGAGGCGAGACTTTTCCAGCAGCTGGGGTTGTACTGAATATAACCCTGTTACCAAGAAGGAGCTGGCTGAAGGCTGCTGTATCTCTTCTAGCATAGGCATGTATACAGAGTAGCAGAAAAAAAGACAGAAGAAAATTCTGGGCCAGAATTCCCTACTTTGAACAAGATGCAAATACAAATACTATCCCTTCAAACACTGCAAGTTAACACTGAGAATTAGGAATGCACGCCTTTTCTTTCCCTCAGATGTAAATATACAGAAAATACCTGCTCCCTCCTTAGCATTAAATAATTTTTTTTGCACATATTTTGGAATTTTTTCTCCGTCCTTGAAGTTCTTAAATGTAAAGGTCATGTTTACTAGCTCCTACATTTCCTGACAGGGCTTAAAGATCTTATTACCTGTTGCTTTGTATTAAATACAGTTTAATAGCACTCAGTCTGTAATGATGGCTTAATTTTAATCCATTTCTGATATTCAGCATACGCAGGTTAAATTGAATTAATTATTTCATGAAAGTTGTGCTTTCGTAGAGTAACGAAGCTCTTGGAGGGAAACATCAATGCATCACAAGAATAAATGGTGATCAGGTTGGAGCAAGAATGTTCCAACATTTACAAGGGCGTAAATGGGCAGTGGAAAACCGAGTCCAATAACCTGGCATTATAGGATGCTACAATAATACAATAATTCTCTCAGCCTTTCCAGTCCCAGTCTCATTTCCTGGGTTTTAACATTACTTCGGGTTATATAGGCATGCAGTGAGTCAGCCTGTATCAATTTTCCTAATCCTCACAAAACGTTGATAATTTGTTCAGCTGTTCTTTTTTAACAGAGTCACAGAACAAATGCGTAAGTAGATTTTTAGGCTGGGTTTTTTCTAACAGTTTCAAATTGGCATCCAGTTGAAAGCTTGTGATGAGGGATTTTTAATTCCAGTACCCATAGTAAAGGCATTTGGTGGCATACTTTTTATCCTCAATAACATGAAAAAGGTTGAGATGGAGAAAAAAGGATACTCTAGTCACCTTAAGGTTCCCTGAATTTGAATTCCTAAACCCCTGCCTGGCCTCAGTCCTCCATCTGTGGAATAGGAATTAGTCAGCACGGACTAGTATGTGCTGTTTCACACTTCTGACACTCATTTCCAAGGAGGTGAAATGTTGCAGATTAGAGGCATAACAGGACTCCAGCATTCCCAGAGCGGTGTTCAGGAATCCCCACTTCAACCAAAGCTACTAAAAGTGCAGGGGAACAAAAAACCTCAATGGTTATGAAGGAACAATCCAGAGGGAAAAGAAATGCACTCTCCAGCTCTAGATCCTCAGCTTCTGTACATTTTTTCACCCGCATAATCTTGCTGTCATATGCTAGCTGAAGATGTCACAGGCAATCCCTTTTATCCTTTTAGGATTTCTTGTCTAGCTCTGCAAGCAAACATTTTGTAAAAGTGACAGGTTATTTAAAAGAGTACATAAGAGGTACTGGATGTATTTATAAGTAGTCTAATATGTAATAGATTCCTACAGTGAAACTCCTAAGCTGGAAACCCTGAATTATTCTTGCAAAGCCTGAGAGTAGTGCCAGCATATCTTACAGATGCGTCATCCATTCTTTCACCACCTAGGATTAACTCTAATCGAAAGTGACGTTCAAGACAATCCTCGTAGCCAGTTATTTGTTTTCTTAATATAGGCCAGAAGATTTTACCTGCTGATTCCTTATTGCAATTTTGCAAAATATTACAAAAAAGTACCTTATGTTCTTCCAAGAGTCCTAGCATTATGTGTTTATGTGAAAGAGTAATGAGCGGAGAGGTATTGGAGGAGTTCAAGGGTGAAGAGGTTTGATATATTCAATTTTTCCTCTAAAGATCTATGTTAGAATTTTGTGGAGCACAAATAAAATAAATCTATAAGGGTGGAAAAACTATTTCAAAGGGGAAGAAGAACCAGGCAGAACTGCTGGTTGTCATTCAGATCTAATCAACCCTCAACTTTTGTCATCTCTGCACTTGGGTGCCAGTACTTCTAACAGCTCTGTTCACCCTCAGTACTCTTAACAGCCTCGGCTTTACTCACTCCCCTCACTCTAAGAAATACCCCCCCACACTTTAAAAAAATAAAAAAAAACCCTCCACATGCATCTCTCTGGAGAAGTACAGAGGATGTCTCTTAAAAAAAAATGTATTTTGCAGAGATTTACATCACTTGAACAACTGATGCACTTTTGTACTCTCAGACTAAAAGAACTGATATCCTGTTGTGAATTTACGGAATTTGATTTTGGGAAGTCCTCCTACAGACAAAAAGTACAACTTTCACCACGGCATTCTTGAAATCCTGGGTCCCTCTAAGTGGGGCACAGAAATCGTGGCAGCTTCAGAGAAGATATCTTCCTTAATGACCAGAATTTCACGTGCAATCATGGCAATTGCGTGCAGGTGACCAGCTACGTTTTCATACCTAATTGTAGATGTTGCACAAATCTACCAGACTGCAATCACAGTGACAGTTGCCTTGAGGTATAAAATCAAAACCTGACAATATTTGATCATCCAAACTCCTACGTATTTAATGGAGTCTCCTACACATTTAATGGAGTCCTCGACACACTTAATGGAGTAAAAATGAAGTAAGGACTCCAAATGTCCCCTTTCATAGCTCAGTATATCACAGAAACCAAACTTGCAGAAAGCATTCTATAGTGACTAAGCTTCTCGTTAACCAGCTACAGGGACCTTGGCTCCCTACTGCCCAGGACAGCAGAGCTATAAAAGGTCCTTGTGAACACATGTTACATACACATTTTGAAAACAGATCCCCAGGAGCTGTGGGCAGAAAGTTCTTCAGCTCCTTGCCGTGACGGCCTCCAGTGAAAGGGCCACGTTGCTGTTTGTTTTGCAGGCTTTTTGTGTCCCGTTCGTAACTGAGCTTTTAAGGAAAAAGTGGGGTATTTAGTTCTTCTCTAGATAAAAGCAGAACAAAGCACTTGGATATCAGTAGGATCGTCCCATTGTTAATGAAAAGAAATATCTGACCTAGAACGAGGATGGATTTTGATCTGTGCAAAAAGCTGCTTTCAAACAAAAGTATTTTATCAAACTCGGAGAAGACTCTCAGCAAATTTCAGGACATAAAGAATAGGCTTGGAATTAAGGGTATTGTGAGCATTACTGCAGTGATATCTTACAAATGGTATAAACCATAACACAAATATGAAGTATTAAGACCATAGGGAAAGAAGCAGTGAACCTGCTGTTACTTGCATGACCACGGCTAGCAATCTGCATCGCTTCTGCCTGCATCTCGCTACACTGTCCTCAACTTGTGTCTTGCATTCGGAATGAAATGTGGGGGGGAACAAGGACTGTTGTGTTTTCTTTCTCTATTTTTAGAGCATAAAGAAGAACCAGGTGCTTGTTCATCCCATGGTTTGTAGTCATTTCTGGAACAGAATAAATTGCAGCAGGACAGTATGTTAAAGCAAATTCTGTTCTTGATCGACTCGAGTGATGAAACCTTTGCTTTGCATCAGTCCAAAAAATCTGGAGCGCTCGTGTCCCTCAACGCTCTGTGCCGAACGGTAGCTTTCCTTCGAGTGAACAGGTTAAGCCTCCCAACGCTGCACCTTGGTTATAATTTACCACCTAGAGCTTGCAGTGGAGCTTTTGAATTTATTCATAAAGACTAAAGTGACATACTCCTCCGTCCTAGTTAAGACTGCTCCAAAGATGCAATATGCTTCTGTAGATGTATGTACTATGGAATTAACCAAAAGCACGAGATGTGGTAGAGGACGATGCGTGGGGTTAACCAATGGGCCAGGAAATACAGGGGAGCAAGAGAGGGGCTCTCCTACAGATGGGACTTAAGGGCTGAGGAACAGCTAGTGACACAGATATAGCAAAGACGACTTGGACTCAAACACAAACTCTTGACTCACAGACTGAGCAAGGGAAAAAGTAGTACGTGATTAGGGAATGACTAACTCTGGTCTCCGCTGAGCTCTGTGGCTTGGACACTTTGCTAAAGATTTTGTTGCAAGCTGACATTTTTCGCTCTGATTAATCCTTTCCAGTCCCTGGTCTCAGCTGACTCTGCTGAGCCCATTGGAAGCCATTGTTTGGCTCTCTGAACTTTATCTCTTTTCAGTGCTTAAATAGGAGACCCCTTCTCCCCCCACCTCATCCTTCTTGCTAAAAGCCTGTTTGTAAGAGCCATAATGAAACTCCAGGTGGCCTGGTGATTTTGAAGTAATCCTCTCAGGGATTTGAAGCACTTGGTTATGCCTCATGCATTGTAACAACCCATGGATGTGATTTTCCTCTCTTTCTTTCCGCTGTGCTGCGTGATTTAATAAGTGCAGGGCATTAGACGCTACAGTAGTACTAAAAAAAAAAAAAATCAAAACAATCCCTTGAAATGCAACAAGCTGCAGTGTGTGCATATGGGCAGTATATCCAGTGGTTCCCCACTGAACATTATATTATCTCCTGCGCCAACCTCCACTGAAAAGAACAGCAGATAGCTCTAGACCGAAGTCCGAATCCTAATTCCAATACCCAGGCACCCTACCAGGGGCTACATCTGGTCCCAATTGTTCTTTCTCTCTGTCTTGTACTGAAACATCACCCTGGCTGCGCCACCAAGCCAGAGTACCTTCAAGCTTGGGAAACCGTGAGAGTCGGTCTGAAACATTTCACCTGGGCCCCCTCTCTAAAGAAAACAGCAGAAGAGGAACAGAGCAAAATGAGTTTTCAAGGCTGAAAAAAAAAGGGAGTTCAGTGTATTTGATGAGTTTCCAGAGGTCTGTTTGCCACATGTGTAAAAGGCCAAGTCAAGCACAATAGACGGGAAAAGCTTGGAAAGGCAACTGCGAGACTATGGGGCTCAGGATGCCACCAGGCTCCCACTGCTACCTGGAAGCTTCCAGTAACTCATTTCCTAACCTGTGCTCTGGCACCAGAACCTATTTGGCTTTTGAGTAAAGGTGACAAAGTTAATGGAGCCTTTTGCTAAAGACTCCTGAGATCAGTCATTACATTAGCTGAGAGCTTACCCCAGTTTATTAAGTTATTTTGGGTATTTCCATGGATTAGTGAGAATTGTTAATATCATTAACAGAAGAAAAATATGAGAACTAAAACCAGGGTGTAACTAAAGGGAGGCTTAACTATTAACTCTTAATTAGTAATAGTGAAATAGGACCTTCCTTGCCCTACATCCTGCAACTCACCGTTGTGAACCATCTCCCCTTAAACATCTGGTGCCGGTCACTGTCAGACACGGGCTACCAGTCTGAAGGGATTACACATCTAATTCATTACAGTCATCCTCATCTTCCTCATGGTGCGTTCCTGGGGCGCAGAGCATTGTGCTCGATTGGTTCCACCAGAAAGGAATTTCCATGGGAGAGCCAGAATGAATAAATTACCAGCAAATTGCTATTGGCAGGGCGAGATCAGGAGCAAGAAGGAGGGAAGGACCTGGAGAAAGGCAATGAAAGAGAGAAAGGAAGAAAGCGTCTTTGGTGAACATTGAATTGCTTGCCTGATTTTTGTTTGAGACTCCCAATCTGGGGCAGCAGCTGCTCCAATGATGTATTACAAATGACTTATTGATGTAATGCATCATGAAGCTCCATTGCCCTGATGACATGTTACCGTAATACATCATCAGAGCATTGCCCAGCAGGAACAGGAGTCCTGGAAACCAAACAGCTCCATAAATTTTAGTACAGTCCCCCCCCAAATTGTTGTGAATTTCTTTTCTGCTCTATTAAAGATTTAAACTTCGAAAAGTGTGGGCCAGAGCAGGCACTCATTAAACAGGCTCCGATGGTTTCATAAGTCCCCTAAGTCATTAAAGGTTTTAATATAAGAGATTAACTATTGCTATTGTTGCTCGGCAAGAATAAATTATCTTTAAATACTTTTTTATGCCCTCCTGGTAGCGAGTCAGGGACTCGAGCTTGCATGTGAGGAGGACCCTGGCTGTGGAGCTGGAGAGAAGCACGGTTCACCCTTGTTAAAATAGAGTACACAGCTTTGAGCAGTGAAGCTGACTGGTGGTGACTCTGCTCCTCTGAGCTCCATCGCATGCTCCAGAGATCAGCGGGGCTGGTGCTAGGACCACATTTACAGATGATTTGTGTGGCTTCAATCTAAGGTAAGTAGGAACCACGGATGCTCAACCTTTCTGGAACTTAAACCCTAAAAGCCCACAGGCTGTCTTGCACATAATAATGAAAACATTTGGGGATGGCTTCAGTGAAGAGTTTAGCAGCTGAGGGAGGACCTCTGTGGACTCCATCCAGAGCTGCAACCCAAGTAGTACCGTGTTTGGGTCCGACTAACCCTAACATCTGACAATCCCAGAGGCTCCTCCGACCGCCAGGTACCTCAGGGGTCCACGCAGGCCTGCTGGGGATGAAGGACACCAGGGCAACGTGAAAACCTCAAGTCAAGGGTATGGAGAGCGTGTTGTCCAGCCAGGTGGTGGAGAAGGGAGGCTGCACTCCGTGCTCTACTTCTCTTCCCACTGCTGAGACCAAGCCAGCCTCTCCAAGGGTGATGAGAATGTGCCCACTATTGCTGCAGAGAAACCATAGCCTTGGAAATGTGACTCCTTGAAGGACAGCTTAGTAATTAGATGTCACTGGGTATCTTGGACGATGCTCCATGAGCTCACAGAAGGGCAGGTGCAAAGGGAAGTGACGAGCTGAAAATCAGGGCTTACCCAGCACAGCAACCAGATCGTGTTAAGGCATGTGAAGGTTTGTAAGATGGACATTCTGCAAGACATTGGCGCAAAAATTAGGTGGCATTTCTCCTTACGCTTATTGTAAGTAAGAGAAAAAAAGAGGACTTTTCCATACAGACAGCAGAACACATTGATTCATAAACAAGAATTAATAAAAAAGAAGAGAAAAAGGAAAGGGAAAGAAAAGGGGAAAATAGCAAAAAAGCAAAGCAATTTTACCTGTATTTAGGTTATATGGCAAAGATGAACATGCCCTTTGCCCAAACTGACTGGAAAGGTCTCCGTGGCACATGGGGTGACTCTGAGGAGGTACCTGTGTGCTTTCATTGAGAAGTGCCTTTCACAGGCAGCGCTGGCAACTCAAAGAGGGAATTGCCAGCAATTTCTTAGAAGCGTGTTTTGCAGTACAGTATCAGCAAGTTGAATTTGCCTTGGAAATGCCACCGCAGCTCGGGCTGGGTGGTGCTGCCTGCTATTTTGTAGTTATTTTTGATCCAAGATTAAGTGTCTCTTTATTTTGTTGAAATGGATTTTAATTGAATGCGCTGCTCTGCTCGAGGTGCACCAAACTAACGTGGTTTGGTGTTTTTCTTTCCCAAATCCTAAGGGAACGTGCCCCTAGACCAACATTAGACTGTTTTGTTTGGGGTTTTTTTTTTCCCCTTGGTCAAAAGATCCAGTGTGTGCTAATTCTGTCGTACTCTCTCTCACTCAATCACTCATATTCAGTGCCCCCTAAAGAAACATTGCAGAAGCCAGAAGGCTAAGAAATTACCCAAATGAACTGCCTGTGCTTTGCCCTCACATATCACATACTGAATTGTTGCCACCTTGCTGGTAAAATTAGCCACATGTTTCACAGCGTTACCTTTACTTATCAAATAACAGAGAAGGTGCTGTGCTATGCTATGTCAGGTCAAAAGACTACCCAAAATTGGTACCGACCAGCACTTGATGACTTAAGAGAGGGAAAGGTATCTTGCAGAATTTTATTAACTAATCTTCTAAATCAAATTTTCAGAGGTCTGTGCTGAGATGTGGTGGGTATGCTTTCCGCATACAGAAAGGCATCTGAATATGTGCTTAATTTAAAGATAAAAAGTAGTTCTAAGTTAGAAAGAAGCCCAATGATTTTATGGCTTTGCAAATTCAGGTCTTTACTCAATTGTCCTGAAGCTTTAATGCTGAAACAGGTTCAAGAAATAGTTGACTTGATTGAAAAATGCATTTTTGCAGAGATCTTTCTTTAATAGAATGGGGTTTTAAAAGAAAGCATCTTGATTTTTCATTGTTAAAAAGCTCTGTTTCAAAATTTGCTTACATTTTAAAAAACCAACAGTAAAAAGAAAGTTTAAATGAGAGAAAAAGAAAGGATTTTTTTTTCTGACTCCTGTTTCTATTTTCTATCTCACTAAGGAATCCAAAGGCATTCAGTTCAATCCAAGTCATAATAATAACAACAACAAAAAAATTAGTTCAACCTTTGAGCTGAAAATTCAAATTTTCATACAACTTTTTTTGTAAAAACTACTTCTTCTGCCACAGTGAATTCTTTTCAACCTAAAACCAGTGGAAGGCAAATGAGGAGCCAGCAGCAGTCTGGCTGGTGGCAATGGCAGAGGAGGATGTTTGCTGTCCACGGGCTTCCTGAGTTATCAGGGCAAGCACCAAACCCAATCTGCCTCCTGCTGCATCATCCTTTGGAATGTGATGGCAACAGAAATTCCGCTTGGGAACAAGCCTCTCAAAGTCAAACCCAAATTTTGCTTCTAAGGCCACGGCATCTTCATTCTCCTTAGGCTACCGAAATTACAAAGCACCATCACCAGCAAATACAATTCAGGCATATAACCCGAGAGGTTTTTTGCAAAAACAAATCCAGAATAACAAACTGAAAAACTATCAAAACTGTAAATTTCAGGAATAACACAGGTGATGCAAAGTGCGGTAACATCAGGAGAGCCCCGGCTCTTGCCTGTGCCTCCAATCGCCCGAAGCCTGTTCTCTTTCCCAGCCAAATTCACCTGCCTCTGATGTGCCTTGTTACACCCCACCTCATCTGCTGGTTTTGCGTAAATTATCCGAGGATGTAAGATTACCTGAGACGTAGTTTGAAGCTCCTGTATTTTGAAAGTTGCATGAGTTATCTGAGACTTAGATGATACATGAGAAAACAAGATACACTGAGCCTGCATTTGCAGCAATGTCTTGTGCAAAGCAGCCCTTAATTTTGAATAGAGCAGCAAAACCTGCAGCATCCCGTCGAGGCACCGACCGTGCCATTCTGTTGTTCCAATGGAACAGCATCTTTGTACTCAGTTCTGGGAGCAGCTTTCAGTATTTCACCAGATCTAGTTTCTTTTATTAGAGTTTAATCTGTATCATGGTATTTTGGAGCCTACACTACAAGGAAAACAGAACTAAGCCAGGTGATGAAGACAGCACACAAATAAGGAGAGTGAAAGCTCACAAGATATTCAAGGGGAGGATTTGAGGCACAACAAGTGCAGCAACTTGCCCATCCCCATGCAGGTGATGCAGCAGCAGAGCCAAAAATGACCGGCTCATGGTCTCCCGAATTTTCCCTCACAGTCCAGCCGCTGTCTTTGAGAGAGTCTCATCGACAGCTTCTTCGCCGGAGCGTGCGAGTCTGTGGCCAAAGCCTGTTACGTCACCAGAACAAGAAAAAACCCAACCCTTTCAGTTCCCCAGCCTTCTGCAGCCCAATTTATGTCCAATTTGCAGACTTTCAACATAGCAGCCTCACAGTTCATAAAATCAAACTCAGCCAGGGCTAAGTCTCTGGGTAATGGATTTAGGATCACTCGAGGTGTTACCGGCAGTTCATGATGGGTAACTTTCTTGTTAACTAAAGTCCCTTTTGCTAAATGAGTTCCAGGTTTAACTCCCCCCCCAGCCCCAGCCTTCACTCTCCTTTTTCTTTCTTTTTTTTTTTTTTTTTTTCCTTTTTGGCAGCACTGTTCTGGATGGGAAGGGAGGGGGGGAGAGGAGGTGGCACAGGACTTTTTATTAGCCTGCGCGTGGAGGGCTTTTCATTGCGAGGGCTATGGGGAGCAGAGACAGAGGGAGAGAGAGGGGAAAAAAAGGTGGGATAAGTTAGTCTTTGTGTAAGGGGAAGGTGCTGAAAGGAAGGCTGTGTGCTGGGGCCGGGGGATCAGCCCTCTGGCTCCGCTTGTCTACACAGGGACTATGAAGACAGCCGCCTGCGTAGACCGGTGCTTTTCGGTTTCCGCAGGTAACTGCAAGCGCTGTGGGGAACACAGCCAAGGAGAGAAAAAAACCCACAGATTGCACGTGGGGAGGAAAACTCAGCCCCTCCTGGGCACTGCTGGGGTCCTCGGGGCTGGCAGCGCTGCCAACGACCCCGTCCTCCGAGTGGGGAAAGGGATGGCTCACGACAGCCATCGGCCACCGAACGTAGCTTCCATATATATCATCTGTGTATTTCTCTTCCTTTAATTTTGGATTTTCCAGCTGAGAAGCCATGCTATTTATCCAGCAGAGATTAACTGCTGGTCATGTTGCAGGAAGGGGATGCATCATTTCCAAGTGCTACTGAGCCTGGGGGACAACCCTCAGAGCATCCAAAGCAAGCAGTTAGGGATATGTCTGCCACTTTAAGTTGTCCTCTCCATCTGACTGGTTTGTGAACTTTGAGGAAACACAAAAAAGCTGGTGGCAAAGTTGCTTTTTTCTCCCTTCTCTCCTGTCTTGCTCCGCCTTCATCCAAGGGAAGGGTGAAGCTGCACCGTGTGCGCTCCTACGCTCCCTGTTCCCCATCCAAAGGGTCAGATCTGAAATGGGTCAAGATGAACGGAGAGATTTTTGTTGAGTCTCAGTGAACATCGCACCAGGGTCGTGCACATCCATATGGATGAATGTATGCCGGTGAGCTGGAACTTCTTTGGGGAAGGAATAATAAAACCCATGGTAGATATGGGCAATAACAAACTGTCAGCCCTTCCCGTAGGAAGGGGAAGGCTGCTTTCACCACCTCTTGGGCCATGGTGAGGGAGAATAATGTGGCCCTCAGCAGCCAGGATGCAGGCTGAGGTGGTCCAGTTTATGGTCTGAGGTGGCCCTCTATGGACATGGGGAAGAATAAAATACGGCATTCAGCAGCAGATGCACCAGCTCCCAATTCCTTCCCCCTGTTCCCAGCACAGCCCAGATCCATCGTCCCAGAGAACTGGGAGCTCATGCTGGACTCTCTGCACACCTCCATCCTCCGTCACCCCCCCCCTTTTTTTCCTTTTTTTTTCCTTTTTTCCAGTTCCTCAGACAAAATTGTGGAGTTTTAGAGGCTTCATCACACATTTCCAGGGCCCACAGGAGCCCAGTTAGGGACTGGGCGCCGCAGGTGGAGCCGAGGAGCCAGAGCTGCACCGATGCACCCAGGCACGTGCGGATGGGGCTGTCGTGCCATAAACCGGCACATGGCGTTTGGGTTGGGCTCTTGCATGATGGAAATCAGTGCTAGTGCCGTGAATTGCTGCTAAGGATATTTCCATGTGATTTTAGTCAAGCATGTCTGACAAAAAAGCTTTTATCTACAGAGGCAGGAAGACAGCACATTAAAGCAGCTCTTCATGACAGAATAGCCTTCCTACTCATTTATTATCATCTATCCTCAGATGATTGCTTATCCTTCTTTTTCTCCTTGTCTTTGATTTCTATTTTCTTTTGCTTCCACACAATTCACTTCTCCCCCTTGGACAGCTTTTCTGACAAAAATAAAAAATGTGGCAGTTGTGTTCTGTTTTGTTTTTAACCAAAGCAACCACTTTGTCATTTCTCTGCAGACGACTACTGCTTTCAAACATTTACCTTACAAGTGTTTTCTTTTGTTGAAAAAATAATCACCCCAGGAGCTCTGTGCCTCCTTGCACCATCCTGTACAGTGGCCCAGAGGACAGGGCTTGGCAGCGTGGGGGCTCGCTGAGGCTCCTTCCAAGGCAGAATAGATCAAAACTAATGAGGAGAGTCAGAAGAAAGTGTTTCTCAATGGGAAAATACCATTTACTGAAGTCCAACCTATTTGCAGGAGTTTTGTTTGCAGTGAGGTTCCTCATTCAAAATACATCTGAGGTGAAGCAGTATTTCAAAAGTGTCAAAATGCCCCATTTCATCATCTTACTATAAAAAAATGGTCCTATTTTCTGGTCTAAAGGAGCATTTTGATTTGAATCTGAACCAATGTTAAACACTATCAATGAAGTACCCCCAAAAGATTGTGAGAAGCACGGACCCGGTGCTGTAAGGTGCTGTACAGAAAAGTGAGTTTGCAGTCTAAGTTTAGCAAATCCTACAACCCCGCTAATGGGTGTATTTTACATTCTGGCTGCAATAAAATTAGCCCAGTAGTGATTTATTATTGATAACAAATAAAAATCCACTTGATAATCTAGTTTCTTTACCTCCAGGAGAATATTTTCTTTCCTTTTTGTAGATGCCAGCCAACATTTTGTAATCTCAGTCTATGAGAAGCCTGCAACTATAAATGGAACATTATAGTAATTCAAGTGGAGAACTCTCTTCCACTCCATTTCATCGCTATTTGTTTTGAGTAACTTATATTGTCATCTGAGCCTTTTTTCCTCTTGGAAGGGTGCAGCTCCACTCATTGTGGTTATGCCAGCTGCCTGCATTAGCTCACTGAGCGCACTCCCTGTAGCCCAGCCGGGTATTGTCTTTCAAACTAAACAAATAATTTTATTTTAAAAAGAGAGAGAGAGAGAAGAAGAAAATGTCAGCCCACTGCCCCAACTCCCCGTAGCTCTGTTTTCTCTGGCTTTTGTGACAAATGTGGCAGTGGTTATGTGTTCCGTACAAGCAACTGCCTGAGTTTGTTCTCTGCAAAAACAATGGATGATGTCTTGCTAAAAAGCTATATTTTTGAAAAATAAAGTGATTTTTTTAAATACCAACTCATGAATATTAATTTCAACCTGCCTTATTTCTGTGGAACCACAATAAACAGGCTTCTACTAAATCTATTGCAAAGGTGACTTAATTGGAAGTAAATCTGATGAAGACGAAGATGACGGAAATTCCCAGACTGGATCAGAACAATGTCCACCTTCCCAGGGTCACGTCTCGGCAGAGGCCAACAGTCCGTGAGAAAGCACAGGATGCCAGAGAGAAAGCAAGTACGGAGACCACGGCGACAAGATCATCCAGATCCTTCTAAGTCAGAGACAGATACTGCAGATTATGAGAGTTTAAGTCCTCAAATGCAAATATATGTGTATATGCATATGCATATGAGAATATATGTGAATGTGTTAAGAAATCATTGTTCACAAGAACAAAAATGATACCGGTAGTTGATTATTGATTCTGGTTTTACCACTTCATACTTGATTGCAGTGAAATTCCAAGTATATAAAGCTAATCTTCAATTTCAGATTGGATTTCAATTTTGACTCTTTCTCTCTCACTTTTAAAAACTGCAAATAACTAATTTGAGCCAGGATAGAGATCTTTTGAATGCCAAAGCAATATTAAAATAAAAACATAGTTTCATGTTATGCAAGTATCAGTATCCATTGATTAAGGTCTGATCTTTCAAAAAATAACACGTTAGAGTTATTCACTTTAAATGTTAACTACTGTTAACTGGTAGGCATGTTGGCTGCTTTTTAAATAACTTAATTGCTTTTCAAAACATTTGTGGTGAGAAGGAAACTCCAAATGTATGGGACAAAGCTCTATTCATATTAATAGCAGGCAGCACTGTCACAGCCCACTGTACAACGCGATGCAGCAGGGACTGGGGGATTTATTGAAGAACTACAAGTTGTGGAGTTTTAATCCTGCATCCTTCTTTGCTTCTTTAGCCAAATCTCATCCCCTCTGTTTCTCAGTTTATCCCACTATAACGCATGGATAATACAACTGACATTCTTAAAAACATTCTTAAAAGCAGAGTTGTGCTTTTTCAGATTGTCCAGAAATTTTCAGTTGCGTGTTCTTGTTTGCACAGTGAATGTTTTAACTAATCAGATTATTTCTATAATTGATACCAGAAAATGACATACAATTTCTAGAAAAATAATTCTCCTTATTTCAAACAGAGCAGTTCCAAGTTCTGAAGCTCTAGTAAATGATCAGGAACTGCATTAATTTTCACCGCATATCTGAATATAGTATTTATAGATGGAAACGCATAGGGGGTTTGACTCTCTATAAATGCATTTCAGAGAACATAAATCTTTCCAGTAAAAGTCTTTGATTTGACAATGTGCCTGCTGTGAGTAATTTAAGCTGTAAATGTACCTAGAAGTGGCACGGGCACCAAACTAAAAATAAATAAATACATTCCTAATAGTAGAATCAAGCAAAACTTCCTTTCAACTTCTGTAAGTAGAATTAGGAAGTATTCCTAGCAATTTGGAAGGCTGTGCAGGTCTAGGGCAGGATCTAAAGCAACTGCCCCATCCATCCAGGCAGGTTTGTAGGGGATGAAATCCCACCCGTACAGGCTGAGGCTGCGCGAGGACCGTCCCCCAGCACCGAGCAGGATGCTGGGGACCGTACAGGCGCCCGGCCGAGGGGTCTCTCCTCGTCTGAGCTCACTGTTGCTGCACTCTTGGGAGAAATATTTTTCCTCCGTAGCTCGGACGCTACAGCAACATTCGCTTTTCTCTGTTTTTTGTTTTATGATACTCGTGTAGTCACACTTGCCAGGTACACCATCACACTTTCCGTTCTCTTCGAAGGAAGGAGAACCGATGCTACTTGTAAACCTTGTTTCCATCTTTCTTGTTTTGTGTCACTTCATTTTAGCACACCAGTAAAACTCCACCACATAACCAACTTTTCATTTAGACCAGCTGCCGAGTATAACCTAATAATAGCTTCACAACAAACAACTTCAGAAAGGACAGCCTGTCTTGATATTAAACAATTTAAAATATCTCCTTTCCCTCTAATTATAAAAAGAAAAGCAACTGAAAACAAAGTGAAGGTGTGGCACAACCATTAGCAACTAGCCAAAATTTCCACATGCAGCCTCCCAGGATTCGGCTAGAGTACAAGTAAAATACAAAGTGCCCGAGCTTTTGTTTTATAAGGCAAATAAACTAACCAACATTTTATGAAACCAAAACCATCACACAGCTCTTCTGAGTTTGAATGCCAAAGAGGAGGCCTGGACATACACAGGGAAGGTCACCTGCAGCCACCTAAAAAACAGCTAAAAAAATATGCATTTATTCTAAGCTGGTGCTGAAGAAAGGTTGATGGGTAAAGGGTGGGCTGGGTCACTTCTGGAGCTGATATTCCCTGTCTTCACGGAATATAAGGGTACCTGGGTGTCAAATGGGGCCAATGGGTACAATTGCTGTTGTACCTTGTCCCAGTGAAATATCAGAAATTATACATGCTGTAGCTAGAACTTGATTTTCCAATTCTCCTGCAAACCCAACATTAAGGTGGAGAGAGAGAGTGGACCTGACTGGCAAATAATTACTCAGCAAAAAATACATTCAGGTGAAATGCAACTTCTTCTTTGGTTTGGAACTTTTTAGTGTTCAAAGGTATTTGCATTAAAAATGCAGGAAATTTCCAGTGAAACTTCTTCCATAGCATAAATCGTTAGGGTTTCATCTTGAAATGTCAACATGAAATGTTTTCACTTTTGAGGGAAATAATCTTCTTTTTGGCTTTTTTTCCCCTGACCAAAATATTTTGCCAAAAATCAAAGTGGAGCTACAAGATGCTTCAAGGATCTGCTTGGGTGTCTTAATCTCCATCTTTTACAGAGAAAAAAAGTTGTTTTCTTACTCCCAAATTGTTTTTTTTCCTTCAACAATATTTGGACTATTTATCTACATGTGAGTCAGTCAGGGAGGTCGCAGCTTGTGCACCTTCAGGCCAAATCACAATGTGCTGATAGGAAGAGACCACCTGAAATCTCTGGAAAATCCTGGGAAATCAGGGGACTTTTGGGGTATGCCCCTTTCTTTCAGTGAAAGCTTCCAGATAATCTTTATCCGTGTCCGTACCCCAACCCTGAGGAGCTCCCTGATGTATTTTTCCATATGAATCCCCTGAATCCCACGTCCAGGGCCAGGGCAGGTGGGATGGGGACTGACGCCCAGGCGATGGTCTCAGAAAACACATGCATTTTCAGCAACTCTAACAGTCAGGAAAGAATCCTGAGAAAACAAATGGCTCCCCATAAACATGTCTAAGGAAATTAAGATGCTACAACTGATCTGCTTTAATAAAATTACGCAGCCGGCTCAGTTTCCAAAGTTAGTCACTGTATTTTCTGCATCATGCTATGCAATTAATCCTTCCTAAAATAAACGGACTGATTAAAATTCCATTATCCTGACAATTCACAATAAACCATGGGACCAATGATCCCCTTTCTTTTTAACCGTTTAAGCCATTATAATTAATTTTGGATTTATGTCATTTGCTGGTAAATGTTACGATCACCTTACTAACTACTTAAACAATTTCAAACAGTTGCACTCCTTCTCAAACATGTAAGCAATGGACAATAATTGAACTATTTAACCTGATTCGCATTTCATGAAGTTTCCTTTATACACAAAGCTCAGTATTGAGTTGCTGGGGTCTCGTTTGTTTGCCTTTTTTTTTTCAGTATCTAATTAAATGCTCATGAAAAAAAAATATTAACACTTTGGAAAAAGACAAGGAAGTGTCTGAATTTGCCTTCATGATTATTTTGGTCTCACATTCAATTTGTGAGTGAAAAGAGACCTCCTGAAGAACATTCATTTATATTATTATTTCAAACATATTACAAAAATGCCAATATTTTTCCTAACAATTTTTCTGCTATTCACTTTTGCCCAAAGTCAACCTTTCTTACCATGCCCTGTGTTTTAGGATGACAACCACTACACTCATAAAAACACATGAAATTATAACCATTTTTGTCAGCGGAATCACTTTTTGCTCAAATGGCTCTCGTTTTTACAGCAAACACACCATGGAAATGAAACCAATCCTACAATTGAGCTTATTCCAGCTAAAAGCATTTCAGATTTCCTTCGGGCTGTTTCTGCCATGCCTCCCAGCAGCTCTCCGGCGCGCTGCCAGACATGGCCATGGCACTGGGGAGAAGATGCCCGCCTGAGCGCTGGGAGGTTCTGCCTGAACAAGCCCCAGAAGTTGGGCTGCACATACAAATATTCCTCTTTTTTTAATTTTTTTAAGTTTGTCTCATCTCTGCTATCCTTGTTCTCTCTTTTACGGTTCTACTTTGGGCGTTCTACATTACCAGCTGTTACGATACACCCTCCTGGCTTGTTGGGATGGCACTTGGCCATCACTTCTCTCATGCACCTCTTCGCCAGCTCCTGGTAACCTCCTGGATCTCATAGCAGTGGTGTCACACCAAGCACAAGGCTTGGCCGTGCTCTCAGCCCTTCCTAGCCTGGCTGCTGCATTCAGGCAAGACCGCTTGAACCAACCAAGCACAGGATTGAGGGGCTGCAAGATCCTCCCTGTCCCCGTCTGTGGCCAAAACGATGAGAGATGCAGTCCTTCTATACACTACAGCAATCATGTAAAATATGGAGAGATCAGCTAGCTTGGACAAAGTGGATTTACTAAATCAAACACTCCTTTGCCTGTATTTTGTGGGTACTTTTTCTTCTCTACTTTAAAATTTACAAAAAATTCCAAATAAAAAATGAGGTGAGACAATGCTAATGAAATTGCTACTTAAATCGATTTGTCTCGGTTTTGGAAAAGAGTATCAAAAAGTTAGCTTTTCAAAAACTTGATTACAAACAGAGATATAATCTCCGATTTTTTTAGAAGGTGGAAAATCCATTTTCTAACCAGCCCTACTTACAACTGGGTAGATGGGTTACTTATCCAAACTAACACTGACCTTCAAAAATGTTTGGGTTGATGTCAGTGTTTGGGCTGAAGTTTGGTTTGGCCAGTTCTTGTTTTTCCATAGCAATTTACCCATCCCTAGAAGAGATGTAGCTCTAAAATGGAATAAAAAGAAGAACGCTAAGCACACATAGGCCAAACTGAGCTACTATTGTATAGAAATAATAAAAAAAAAACCCTTCACCTCATCTTTATCTGACTGATTGCACACTGTGCTTATTAACATAGCAGCTGATCCCATTATGAAAGCCATCAGCCATAATAGCAACGCCTGATGAAAAGGAGGAAAGAATACAGATTTATTAAACAGCTAAACTTTGTTTACGTTGATAAATGAGCCTTTCTAGAGATCCCAAAGTTCATTTAAAACCCCTTTTTTTAGCAGCTCTTTAGCCTAGCCAGCTGCAGAAGCCTCCCGGGATCTCCGCAGTGTCATTCGCAGAAACCTTCCTTCTAAGTTTCTCCCGAGGTCTCCCGAGTTGTGCCCAGGTGTTGAGATTTAAGGATGTGCTGTTCCTCACATCAGCTGCACAGGATGGACTCTCGCCCGTACTGTCAGCACCCTGCGAACAAGAAAAGGCCTCCTTTGTGCGCTCTCTCAAGGCCCTGCACTGTGGCTATCTCATTCTGTTTCGAATTAACATCGGCGGTGATTTCCGCTGGCTTCGCTTTGTAGAAAGACCCTCTATGTTCTGCAGCCGCTCTCCAATTGCAGGGCGCCATGGGAGGCTGCAGGCAGATGCAAATAGTGTTGTCTCGGTTTGCTCCCGTCGTTTTGCTCTCCTAGGAGGCTGAGAAGCGAAGAGATGGGGGGGTGTTGGCCATTAGCAGCCATGGCGGACAGAAAGAACAGAAAATTGGGGTTTAGCATAAAGCGCAAGATTCGCACGACGTGCTTCGTGGTGAAGACCGTAACAGCGACTGCGAGAATTCTGCCTTCCTCCCATTGACCTCCAGAACATGATGAAATGGTGGAGCACGTTCATCAGCACAGCCGCAGAACTCGGAAAGCGTGAGGCTAAAATACATCAGTTAGCATTACAAAATGTGCAGGACAGGATATGAAAGCCTGTTAGCATCCAGAGAAAGAGCTGCAACGAGTATTAGATCACCACCTAGATGTGATATAAATTTTAATCCAATACAGAGTGTTTAGAAAAATAGTTCCCCGGTGGCTGCTCTGATCTCGGCGGTCCCACGTACTCCAACTACCGGGGAACGCGCAGACCGAGTGGCAGCGACTGGCAATGAATGCCGACTTTCTTTGGCTGCGTTTGCCTACACTCATAACAAGATCACAGACAATATATATAGGACTGTGCAAACATACAAGGATGATTAATACTTGCTCGTGATTAATTGCATGTTTACTCCAGCGAATGACTCAATAATTACACGAATGTTTTTCCGATCCTTTGCTAGATTTTATTACTTTGCAGTGCGCTGCGCCGCAGATACATCATGAGATATGGCACAAAGCCAGGTCAAAGCTGCGCTCCCGATGCTGCGCCCTGGTCCTGGCCGCAGAAATCCTCTCCCCGCTCCGGTTGAGGCTTAGGGGCTGTGAACCACCTCGCGGTGGCTGAGTTGACAGTACTGAAAGTACAAAAAGTCTTGTACGTATATATAGGTGGTAGGAAACCAGTTTCAAAAAGGGAAGGCTATTGTACTCAAATTGTGCCCACAGTCCCAGAACAGATGGGTGTTTTTGCAAAAGCAGAGAGGAGAGTTAACTTGTTGACGCTATACTTTAAACAGTAGGATTCAACGTCAACAGACGGGCGGTGAAAATATCTCTTCAGATTTATTTATTTATTTGCATTAAACAAAACTTGCCCTTTCTTCCTAAAACCCCAACAAACAAGCCAAAACTGGGGTCAAGTTGCCAACATGTTCCAGTTTGGGCTTGCAGATTTAATCCTGTCCCCTCAACATGGTTGTGTGACTAAATATCAGAGGCAAACTTGGCATGTCACGTATTTTTCAGGCTTGTGTCTGACAGCTCGGTGGAACCGTAAGCATTAAGCCCAAGCAGTATTCCTCATTGCTCCCAGGAGCACTGCGGAACAAGCAATGCTTGAGACTTGAAACGGGAAACAGCCCAAACAGCTCCGCAATGGCATTGTACGTGCATAGGTGCACGCACAGGAGCTCACATATACACTCTTGCAAATTTTTCCTCCTTCTTTTTCCTTTTTCCTCTCCTCTTCAGCAGTGCGTTCCGCAAGGCAGTGTTTTTTGCAAAATATCTCTTACAAGAAAACAATTTATGCAACTACAATTACTACAGACAATAATGCATTTTCAGGTAGATTGCAATATATGGGGAATGTGGAGACTTACAGCAGGAAATATATTTTTCCTTTACGCTTTGTGTATACTCATTTATTAATGAAACGTTAAAAAGCAAAAGGAACATTAAAAATTTTGCTCTTTATGTGACTTGCTGAACCTTTTTCTGCATTCCGGACTCTTTGGCCATTGAAGAGTTTGCTCAGTGTCACTTTTTTCTCCCAGACAGCAGTACCCTGTCCAGTTTTGTGCACTACCACGTCCCATACCCATTTCACATTGGCAGTGCAACACAGACAGACAGACAATGTGGCAACACCCATGATAGTGAAAGAGGTTCACGGAAAGAGTTTTCCAAACCATTTTCATTCCATAGTTTTCCAAATCATGTGACTTTTTCTTTACTGCAAAGTCTTCACAGAAAATGTGAATATTTGGTTCTAGTTTCTTTACTTTCTGCATTATGATTGTGCCTGATGATTGTCTAGAGATACCCTAAGGAATGTGACTTATAGGAGGTTTATTCTTTCTGACCCCGTTTTGGGCAGGGTGGACTGTCAGTGCAGCACTGTGCTTTCTGCACTTTGGGGACACGGGCTGCGGGCAGGTCATGTACATACTGTCCTGTGTTTATGCTAGAAAAAGTAACATTGGGAAAGTACGCATTGCACTGGAACAGAAAGTCGGTTTTGGCTCCTGTGGGATTCGTTCTGCCCAGCACACAGAGATGGAGAGATAAGCTGTGGAGTCTAGCGAGAAGCTAGTGGGATTTGTGTTAGCTACCCACAAGGATGGGTGCTCACATCTCCCCTTTTAGAACAAAACTGCACAAAATACACCACCCACCCCCCAGCCTGAAATACAAAGTTAAAGTAAAAAAGTGTGGAAAATGTACATGGCATTTCGCTCACCAGACAGCCAGCAACGCCAGTGAACTCAGTGGAATGGTATATAAGCACCCAGCAGGGAAAACTTCACCTTCTGGGCATTATGTGGGTAGAGCAGAGAGAAAATAGGTTAGCTTTCTAAAGCTATTTTAAATACTATAACACTAAATCATTGTTCAGTGGAAATTTGTAGAAATTAGCAGACAATATCTCAATTTTATATAAATAAAATCATGTTTTAAACCACAACTTTCCTTTATAGCATTGTATTCTAATGGCTAATAATCTAGCATATACAGTGCTCTGGGCAATCAGTATGCTTGCTTTACTTTAAGAAAATGCAGGTTTCAAAATATATATGCTATATACAATTGTTTTACAGATATAGTTTTTGCTGTAATGGGCTATTTTGTTAATGACTGTCTAGAGGGAAAAAATCATTGAAATGATGCATTAGACATGTCTTAAAATATTAATTCAAAAACCCATTCATCTCTTCTGGACTCCATGGTGAATTGCAATAGGCAGGCCAGACTTGAGATCCATTACAAAAATCCAGGGCTTCAGCAGGAAAAGCTTGGATGGGAGGAGATATGGAGAGTGAAGGGAAATGTAAAAAAATATATACTATTTTTTTCACAATAGGTTATCTGTTTTACTGTTAAGGGAAGAGCATCCAAGACCTCGGTGCTCCCAGACCCTCATATGAATAAAGTTGACAGTTTTATCATGACTGTAATGGTGCTGGGGTTCATATCTACAACTTAATCCACACCAATATATCTATCTGCTAGGAGCAGTAGGGAAAAAATCCTGGAATGGTTTTGTTTTCTTTGCATGGGTGAGAATTTACAGTGTGAAATTCCCAATCTTTCCTTTAAATTTGTCCTGCTGCATTCTTGAGCCCTTCAAAATACCATGAACCATTTCCTTTAAATTGTGAAGGCTGTCACTGTTGTGCCTATCATTATTGTTTTCCCCGTTTGGCTTTTCTTCTCTCTTCCCTTTAAACAAGACTCACTTCTTCTGTTTGATTTTGGGGTTTGATGTCTGAAGAAGCTGGTATCTTCTTATGGGTTTTCTCATGCTGCATTTCCAGCCCTGAGGGATGATGCCCGCTTTAAAGAATCCCACAAGGATAAATCACCAGACTAATCCATAAACAATTTTATCCTCCTTATAACATATGTAATTCTCCCCAGTCCCTTCCAAGGACAAAAACTATTTCAAGTTTAAGTCTGAGAAACCTTTAGGCACCTTACAGGATATCTGGGAATATTCTGAATTCAGGCTTCTTTTTTTAGCTTCTCTGGTGCAAAGACGATTGGATTTATATTTAGTCTGTGCTTCTGTCCCTATTTTATAAACACAGGAGTTCTGAGACAAAATAATAATAGTGTGAAAATGGACCAACCGCAGTGATGGCAAATATATGGATCGGCTTTTTAGTTTATAGTTACACAGAAAATGTTTTGCTGAAGTGGTGGTCCCTAATGTAAGATTCACTTGTAATTACCCAGTACACTCATATTGGAGTCAAAAAAATAAACACATAACAGAGATAGAGAGAAGGATATGAATGTCGGTGGTCATGAAATCATTGACTGGAAAACCTAAATGATGTATTTTATTAATTTTACTAAGGCAGTGTAGCCATAGCTTTTCATTGCCAGTGTAGTAATTTGGGGTTTTAAGCTTTTATCTTTCCAGCGAATATTTCATGCCCTTAAATCTGTGTGGTTTATTTGTCTAACTCTGCTAAATTTCTAACTGCAGTAGAAAATACTATTTACCATTTTTAAAAGGGTTGTCAAAATTATTAGATATCAGATGAGTGTAATGAATATAGGAAATAAAAAATATTTTCTTTTCCATGTCCAGTAAATAATAAATATTTTAGATTTCATCCTTTAACTGTTCATTTGACTTTCCAGTTGGAAGCATTACCACTGTATTAGTAAAAAGTCACTATAGGAAAAGAGTAGATGTTAAATTACATTTTCAGCTATCTTGACATGCCATATTTGGCACAGCTTTCTCAGCGAACAAGCTAGTCTATATATTTCTGAGAAATTAAAACCATATGGCGACACCTTAAAAAAAAAAGCCCTTCTCTGGAAGCATCCTTGGAGTTTTTAAAATATATATGAATTAAATATAGTTATATTTATTTAGAAAGGATCTGTTCGGATTAGACATAGACCCCTCATTTCTGCTCCAAGAATTAAACTGCCGGTATGCTACTGCTGTAAGTCACAACGGGAGATAACTTAATGATTGCATTTCTATTAATAGCCTCTTCGTCTCTAAATTGAATAATGTATTTAATTTTGGCTAAACTCAGCTTTTGTGAAGACTATTAAATTAGGGCATAGATTAGAGGATGAGAGCTTTCCTCTGCCATGCCAGATAATTGGTATAATAATATTGTCACTGGAAGGAGATTCCACTCTTCACTGTCGTTTGAAAGACTTTATGTACAGAAGACTTTATATGAAGTTAAAAAGTGCTGATAGATATTAGCTAGGGCTCTGCAAACCAGTACTGAACTGGCTTGGAGCTTCCTTTTCCATGCTGGCCTGAGGACAACCGGCACGACCAGGAGGCAGGAGACCTCAGAGCCCTTGAGGCACAAAGCTCCTTCCAAAAAATCACATTCGGGACACAAGACCAGGGAGGTGGAGCACGAGTGGGCTCACGGACCTCACCAACGCATGCAGATGTCCTTTCTGGCCAGATACGATCGTATTTCTTTAATAGGTGCATCAGGGATTGTTTAATATTAATATTTAGAGAGTCTCTAATTTCTCCAAGGCAGTACGGAGGAGCTGGGTCACAGTGCTGCCTTCTCCTCACATGCCTGGGCTGGAAATACGTGCTGGAAAAAGGTGCCTCTCTTCTTGAATTATCTGGTGACATTATGAGCTTTGACAAGAAGAGAAATCTCCTCCAACTCCTATCCAGCCCAATATGTGGTCAAATATATGACTTAAGCGGAAAGCATTTGATTAGATGAATGTCGGTATATAAACCCATTCAATTTGGTATAGATATTTTGATATAGGAAACATATTTTCAATTTTGTATTTTATGTCAGTGAGGAAGCATGTAAAAACTTTTCAGCAACATAATACCCTGAAAACTAAAGCTCTCAATTTTCCCCTGCCTCTGTTCCTATATACGTCTTGTATATTTGCACATTTGGATATGATGACAATTAGTTCTGTGCTACGGGACTGGATTGATTTCGCTTTCTGGGTCTCGTCCAGCTAAAACGTTACAGGTTCAAATACAGAAGCCTCTGGTTAATGAACTCCAGAAAGTGTAAAATACTGAGGCCCTGCAGTTACACGATCACCCTTCCGAACAGAAGCACTAATATCTAACAAGGCGAGCTACTGTTCTACCCTTTAGAAGAAGCTCATAAAAAGTAGGTTTAATTTGTCTGGGAAAAATAGACTTTAAAAAAGTGGTATAAGTTCCCTGGTGGAAAAACATGCTTCTATTATGAAGCCTTCCCACCAAATGTCTTGGAAATTAGGCAAAGTTAACATGTCCAGTTGGAGCCGAGCCAGGAAATGAACAGTGGATGTTCTCTTGTAAAAATCCTGAAAGCTGCAAGTAACCCATAAACAGTTTGCAGAGTGAGTCAAAATGGACCATTTTATGTTCCCTAATGGAAATACAGCTTATTTGTACATGGATTCAAAGTAACAATGTGATGTCATCAAATGATTTAAGGTCAGAAGCATAGCGAGAGTCAATATACAGTGGTGGATGGAAACATCCTATTCTTACTGAAGTATTTTGGAGGAACCACCAACACTAGGGTTTGTCTTGGCCCTTTGGAGCTGGTACAGGAAAACCTCAGCAGCTCTATTCCTGGAATTGCAAGGTGGGAAGTTTACTGTTACCATCAGTCTAAGGAGGGCTTTCAGGAATATTAGTAAAGTTTGCATACGGTTCAGAAAACAGAGACATTTCCTATAGAAAAGCACACCTTTGGCTGGTGTGGCCAAACAAACGATCTGTGCTCAGCATTATCTCCAGAATTAACCCTGAGGCTTGCAGATCAGACACGAAGTACAAACGGCTTTGAAGCAGGTATTCCAATTCACGGATTTGCTGCAGAAAAAGTGCACACCTGAAAGTGTCCCTTGCGGATCAAGCTTCCTCCAAGGTAAGGGGAGCCGGGATGTCCCTCACCCTTTGACTTACAGCCAGAGGCCCTTTCCTTGCATTCTGAAATACGAGATTTGATCTTTTCTTTCACAATATGATTTTAATTTGTAAAGTGGTTTTGAGCCTGTGGCAGAAAAAACAGAAGGTTGAAGTGTTATCCAGCACCGATACACAGTTTTTCCAAAGCTTTAGAACCAGATGAGTTAGGAACAGGCCTTCCGCTTTTGTTTCAAAGGCAGAATAGAGCAGTGGAAGGTTCAAATGAAGTGCCTGCAAACAGGTCAAGAAGAACATTTTTGCCCAGTTAATATAACTCCCATAGATTATTGAGAGCAGCAAAAGCTTGTTCATCAGCAGTTACCTGCAATCAGGCTGAACAATCCTCGAAGCTCAAGTTTCACTAATGATACCTTTTTTTTTTCCCCTGAAATTAGCTTAATGAAAGAATGCTTCCTTCTAAGCTTCTTGAGGTAAGGTTTGACACTGACTCTTGAGCCATTTCTGTTATTTATCTCACATCATTTTGTTCATTACCGTCACACTTATTACTATGGTAAGAAAACACACACATCATTTTGATGAGGGGCGTCTTGCTTTGCACTTGGTTCTAAGGGTTACCATTCATTTAGAAACTGGATAAAAACTGGTCTAACTCAATTGCTAACAGAAATAACCAATTCAGAATTAATCTCTAATTAAGGAATCAGTTTTGGAACGTAAACTGATATTTGAACTACATGTCCTGGTCTCAGTAGGAATATTAAAAGCCTCATCAGAAATGCTCCAGCTGACAAAGAGGGAATAAATGTAGAATATAATTAATTAATATAAAAGTCTCTAATTAAATAAGAAAACTCAAGATACATACACAGAGCACAGAGCTCACTCAGGTATCTTTCCAGGACATTGCATTGCTCTGTACGGACCCAGCTGGATTTCCTTTACAGATGTTTTCCTGCATGGTTTGTGGAAGTGAGTAGGATGATCATGATTTTTACAGACATATGCAGGCACAGCAAAATGACATGAGATTACTGAGGTCAGCTGGAGGTAAACAGCAGAATATAGCAGATTTCTATTCCCTGACTTCCAACTCATAGGTCTTTTCTTATTCCACGGATTGTATGGTCCATCTTCGCTAAGAAAATTTCTGAAATAAGATGAAAGCTTAATCTCTGAAAAACATAGGATATCTTCATCCATTTATTGAGAAATTGTTGGGAAACATTAACATTCATCATTTATTATTAAAAATTCAGCCTATGATTTTCAGGGGTTTATACATTTTCAGGGAATCTTCTAAATCAGTTCTACTTACTGATATTTGCAAGCACTCTGGTCTTCAATTTTGGCAGTAGGTGAGCTGCAGATTCAGTGGAACAAGTCACTATTTAATCACCTTTCTGTATTTCATGGCAGCTGCCAATTAGAAGGTGGGAGAGAGGCATGGATAAGCTAGAACCATATGGTGTACTCTAAAAGTAGATAATTTAGGAATGACATTTATTTGTATAAAAAATAGTGCCTTCTCTGACCTACCTGTTAGGCATGGCCCTTTCATGAATCTTGCCCACAGTTGCAAGAAAAGCAAATTGGAATAAAATGAGATGCCAAGAACAGCACTTGCTGGTTGGGAACATTACTGTTTTATTATAGGAAAATACCTGTATCACACTCATAAAGAAACTATTAAAAATGTAGGTAGGCTACCCTTTCTACCTCCTTCCACATACCCACACCTACGCACAAAACCTCCCTTTCTTCTTGAGCCCCAATTTCAGCCAATTTCTTTATGAGGGTTGTGTCTAACCAAGCATCAGGAAAGTCACAGACAAAGAAGGGTATGAGCGGGAGGAATCTTTCTGTTTCCATTATGGTTCCATAAAATTTCAGGCCAAAAGGTGTAGCTTGGGATGCAGCAAGGAGGTCACATGCACAGAATCTGCATAGGAGATGAAGTTCCTACAGACCCAAAACCGCACAGCAGCATGGTTAGTCTTGCATCCTTTGTACTTGTCCTGCAACAAGTAGATGTGATTCTGAAAGATTTAATTAGATACACACTCAAATGTTGCTGAGGAAGAGAAATTGAAGAGGAGAATTAACAAACTGCCTTCCTCTTCAGCCTTTCTGTTGAGCTGCGTGGAGCTGGACTTGAGCAGAAGCCGCTAAATAAAGCAAGGAATTTAAATGTTGTTTTCTTGCAAGCTGTCCGAAACCAAATATACTTGATAACAGGGCTAAGTCCTTGTGGGAGCTGAGCCGAGTCTTTCACACATTTCCTCAGGTAGGAAACCACTGTGTGACATTTCAAAGCAACGTCCCTCCCATTTTTCTTAAAAGAGCTCTTCAGTGACTCCCTAGGTTGTGGTTTCCGAGTCCCACAGGCTGGACACGCTGCTGGTTCCTTATAGGACATGGTGTATTGGAGTCTCTCAGGAACATATTTTCCCTCGTTTACAGATCCATATCTCCACCCTGTGGCATGACCTGGCCTGTAAAGCCAACAGAGCTCCCTTGCTCCAGCCAGGTCCATAGCCTTCCTCTTGGGACACCCTCCTGCCTCCAAGCTTAGAAAAAAAGGAACAGGATGGGCCAGAGGAACTACATGGAGGAAAGAGGACGTGATTCAAAACTGCTTTATAGTAGCCCCGAGGACAGCAAAACACAGAGCTCAAGTCCTCCCCACGCACAGTAAAAAAATGAAATTAAATTCACTGTATCGAGAAAGATCCTCTGCCTTTTCCATCAGTAAGGACAGAGGAATTTAACACCTGGAATTCAGCCAAAGGCTGAAAGATCTTATAACTTTAATGTCTGCACTAGACTATTTCATTTCACTACAACATTTTCATTTCCAATTAGAATATACATGCACTCAAATCGTTCTGCATATAACTTTCCTATGGCAGCCTCTCATGGAGGGTTAGCACAGCAGTTCTTGAGAACTATTATGTCTTCAGCCGACCATGGGTTCTCCACATCCAGAGCCCCAATTTTTGTTATGCCATTGTAAATCTAGAGAAACTCCAGTGATTTCACTGAACTTGCTCTATTGGAAAGCCAAAGTAAATACAATGAGTTGTCAAAGGAGTTATATCACATCGACACTAGTGTAACTGAAAGCATAATTTGCACTATTTTTTAATAATACGGTGTCTTAGATAGTTAGGAATGAGGTCCTGCAAACACATATGTAACTTTCTTCATGTGAGTAGCCCCTGTGCTGTCTATTTATGTGAGGAATGCTAATATGCCAGATGTTGGGACTTCAGCAGAACCCATCTTGACTTACACCAGCTAAAGCTCTGGTTTACTATGCTCATACCAAAAAATGTCTGCTAGATTGAGCCTTTCTGATAATGTCCCCCAGAGGTGATAAAAATAATAGCTAAGAAGCCTTGAAACAGGTTTCTGGTGAAATCTGTGGAGTAGAAAATCTTGAAACTTAGGGATGGTAGGGCTTGTCAAAGAATTTAAAAATAAGACTGGCTTTGCGTGACAGTCAGAGTCAGATGAGAGATGAAACTTTCGGCTCCTCTGAACTATTTACCATTAAAATCATTTGAAAGTTTGGAAGTTACAATTCAGAAGGAAATCCTTCATGTTCAGATAATCTTCCTGGTAGCGGAATCTCATCCCTCAGTCCTCCTTGTGAACCAACAATAAAGATAACTCCCGTCACAGCCACTGCTACTGCTACAGCAGAGCAGAAAAGTCTTCCCAGCTAGCTGTAGCACACCGCAGCAGCAAACGCTCATCACCACATTGATACTGCAGAAAAATAAAAGACATTACATCCAGCCTAAAGAGTGTGCTGTTAGCTTCAGACCCGCTGGGAATGTGTGAGCAAAAGGAGAGCAACTGAAAGGAGGAATTGAAAGGTGAGATCTTGATCCCACTGAATTCAGTGGCAACACTCTCACTGGCTTCTAAGTTGTTATGGTTTTGCCCCAAATTAGGTTCCAGTGACAAATTTTTCCACGGTGGCGTGGTACGATTGAGGTAAAGCATTGCATTCATCTCCTTCAATGTAAACTATTTCTGGAGTATAGAAATTAAGAACGGAGTTTGTTGGGGGGGTTGTTTTCAATGAAAAGGTATTCCAATATACCTTTAAAAAATACGTTCCAGAGAAAACATAAGGAAATTAAGTTTGCGTACAGCTATACAGCCATTTCCCCCTCCCCCAGCCCAGATTCACTTAGAGACATAAAACAACGTCTTGATATTTCATTTTGAAGGGTCCTTTCTTCAGTCTTTTAGAAACAAATTTTACCTTGCATATAGCTGTAAATAAAAAAGTAACAAAATCAATTCATCACGGACTTTTATGAAGTGAAGAGAAAGTTAACACACACCATTGGTTATAAATTGATTTCTGAAGGCATAAGGACCAATAAAGTGCATTTCTTATTTGCCCCTGTCTACTTGCGTGGAGTTTCCTACAGGTCAGAAGGCACACGAGCTAAGGTCAACCCCTAGGGTGTATAATTTGCAACACAGTGCCTTCATTGCAGAGCTTCCCTGCCACAAGGCGCAAATATGTTTTCCTTGGCCAGAGGAACTGTATGAAATAAATTATTCTGCAGCCAGTCTGACAGAGCTGGGCATGGGGTACAGAGAACTGGACAATTTCCCAGTGGCCTCTTGCCTAGAATTTGTTCTGAATGCATGAAGCTGAGCAGGATTTGCAGAAGGCAGATGTGGATAGCGCGTATTAATTCCCAATTCAAGTTTATCTCTTCACGTCACAAAAGGACAATGTGTTGCTTCAGCAAACCTCACTTAGCAGAACTCAATGGGACTCCTACCAGAGCTGGAAGACTCAAGTGTATCCGTCTTCGCATGTTTTAAGGTGGTTGCTCTCAAACCTTGTGTCTTACCACATATTTCACGGCTGTACAGAAAGACTCTCAGGTTAAATACATTGCTGGTGTAACTCTATCAAAGCCATGTGTGCAGGTCTCTTGAAAATTATGTGACAGTGTGAACCTTATGGCAATGGCAGTTATCTGATAAAGGGTGAAAAAAAGACATACAATGTTCCTTTTGCTATCAAATACATGTTTCCATTTTGAACATGAAAAAGAAAATCCCCTTAGCTTTTGCTTGTAGCCACTAAAGATCAGATTAAAAAAAAAATTTTGGCATCTAATACCTATCGAATTCAAGGGCATCCGATGTGAAAAAAAACCAGCAAGATGAATTTATGGTGTTTGCTTGCAAAAATATGATTGGGTATGATCAGGTAAGTAAATCTTTTGTTCTTTTCTTTTCTATTTGATTCTGGTCATGTACCTGTCCTGCTCTCATTAGGATAGCATCTGATTTTGCTCCCTCATACCTGTGTGTCTCCAAAATCTTTAACATATTTAATGTTTATACACCCACATTTAATAAAAGCAAGGAAGACACGGCAGGAGCTTTAGACTTCTCTCTGTCTTGCAAACATATTAATGTGATTTCATTGAATCCACATTAGCAGCTTTTGAATTGGCCAAAATAAGAAAACCTTAATAGTTAGCTGAATTCTTGGAGAATCAGTTGGTTAAGAAAGACACTCTGATTTTTACATTGAGAAAGCAGTCTGGGATCTCTCTCTTTCTCTGAGTTATTCTGCACATTTACTGAAAACGAAAATGCTATCATATGGGAAAAATCACTTCCAGAAGTTGTTTCTTCACTAGGTTACACAGTAGCTGCTTGGAAGGACAAATCCAAATCAGACACAATGCAAGGTGGCAGTTTCATAGACTGAAATTTTGGCTGCATTGCTTTTTAAGATTTTTCTCCTGCCTGCAAAGCAAACATTTTAAAACAACGGAATCCAACATTTTATATAATGAAGTGAGAAATGTACTCCTTTCAATCTTTACATTTGCACATCTGAGAACTCATACAGCAAAAGTTTATCAAATGTGATAAGGTAAATCCTGCATTATTAAAAGTGAGAGAAAGAGAATTATTTTACAGCACTGGTGAATATTTGAGTGTTTTTTCAGAATGTCTGACTGTTATTTCATCCCAAACATGCACACAAAATAATTGGGAAGTCAAAGCACAGCAAATATCTCCTGCCGCTTGGTGGATATAACTGGTACATTATTGGATAGTTAAGTGGATAATGGTGTGAAATAAGCCTATAAAAACCAACACACTTCATAGTTAATATTTTTTCAGAGTATAGTTAAATTACTATGACACATCTGTCATAACTCTTATGGGGAGCTTCATAATGTGTCTGATGTTATATACTCAGAGCTGTAATGTATCTCTTGAACTGCAGTAGACCTATGGAAACTGAATATCCACAGGTCAATGGCAATATACTTTATAGTGTCAATATAGTATATAGTTACAATGGTAGCATGTAATAATGCCAAGGTCTCATCTTGTTCTAAAGGATCTTCTTTTCCACCTGTGCACTTGCTTAGAAAGCTTTGCAATTTGTTTTCCTGGAGGAGACCAGCACCTAGGTGGGATTCTGGCATCATGCTGTGTGCTACCATAGCACAGTGCTCTCAGCCTGATAAAAGTCCTGATTCCTGCGTGCATCTACCCTGCAAGAAACTCTCTGAAAACTCCTAGAGAAGGAAAGGACAGCATCGCAGAGTCCTGGGAAGGTGATGAATGCTTTCATGTACCGGACCGGACAGTGAGGTAAGAATTTCCAGTCTGAAAGACAGTCCTACCATTACATTTTAGCTAAAAATGCTCAAACTGAAGGTGAAAAAATAGCACCAGAGTCTCATTTTCCATAGCTGAAAAAAAAGAAGAAAAAAATAATCTGTTGTGAACCTGCTTGAAGTCTTAGCTGGGGTGTCCAGTCCTAGCAGCGGGAAAGGCGAGCGAGGGAGGACGGAGAAGCCAGGCAGGCTGCGCGGCTCCATGCTGTCCTGCCTTAGCCAGGAAAACCTCCTCTCTGCGTGTGGACTCAGAGACGAAAAGCACTGAGCAAAACCTCCCCAGAGCCTGCCTCTTTCTCACATAGTGATGGACACTGATTTCATGTAATGCTGGCCTCCTACAGACAGTTGTTACTCAACTGCTTGCCTTATATTAACACAGCATCTCTACTGCGAGCTGAGAAACGGTGCCAGGGGAGAGAGAACGATGGTGAAACCTCCAGGCTCTCTCCAAACTGAAACACCAAAAGGAGCCGCTGTCGGCTTAGCATGCTGGGAAAAAGACTGCTTATTCGAATTCCTAACTACAGACTCCAGAGCCTGACACAAATTGCAGTTTAAAGAATTCTATCTCATTCATCTGTTATTACATTTGTTTTTTAATACTTTATTGGGATGAAAAACCACTTAATACTAGAAATCTGCTTTCTAGCTGAAAATAAATTTGCATGATTGAATTTTATTATAAACCAGTGAAGGATCTAAAAAAAGTTGAAGAAGTAGGACCCACGCATCAATTATAAACTTTATGATATGGCTCATTATTCGAGGGTGTTTAGAAAGCAGGGTTTTTTTAAGAGTTGAGTTCCTGGGCTGATTTATCTGAGCACTGGTATGATGATAACTTCTGCTGTGTTACGAAGAATAACTTCCTTCTGCATCACCCATCAGTGGCTTTTTCTAGAGTTCCTCTAAGCAAAACAGTAATTTCAGTCCAGTTTTGGAAGTGACAATTTTCTGTCCTCAGGGTACTGTCCATGCTTTCAAACTAAGACAAGCAGAGAGGCAAAGCGAGCAATTTGAGTGACGAGCAGGTCTGATACATCTGGGCCTCAGGCACCTAAAGCTATGGGATTCCCATTCAAAACAGTGCAAAGTGTGAAATTTGGAAGTCTTAATTCTCACTAGCAAACTATGGGTCTGGGCTAGCTTTGCTTTTTTTCATCCACATAAAAGGAGAAGAATCTAATGTAGCAGCCAGCTACTGAAATTATTCCTGTATTACAAGCAATGGAGGCCGAGTCTTGAAATGTGTTGGATTCCTATACACTTCAAGAACGAGTGGTACTTTATGGGTACCTGTGATTAATTCCTGTAGTTTTAAGTCAAGTTGTCTCAGACACTAAGCTCTGCTTCGTGTTAAGTGTTGATTTCCAGGATTTTGGCTGAGCTCAGCAAGGAGATGGGTTTCATTTCCAAGGAACAGACCTTGCTCTAGATTCTGCTTTCAAAGAAACCCGAGGGTGTCCGGACTCAGAATACTTCTTCAAACCCAAACCATTCTCCCTGGCTTGGACAAAAAACAAAAACCAACTCCAGTTTGCTCGAACAGTTTGCAAGACAGAGGGAAAGAAGCTGAGTTAGAATTCTGAGTTCTCAGTTTTCAGCTTTCAAACATCTACTGCTGTTCCCTTTTAATAAAGAGATTTAACACTATCAAATGGTTTCAGGGGGTAGTTAAAATGTGGAGCAGACATCTAATCATATGGCTACGGGGCAATTTTTCAGCTCTGACATTCGGCACCTCTCTCTGCACAAAAGCAGGTAACTCAAGAGCCTCTTCTTCAGATGACTGGGGTAGAAACTTTATATACAGCACCGAGTTTATAGCTAAAAGGGTTAATGACAAGGTGCGTTTCCACCTAGCAGCTCTTCTCTAAAAATGAAATGAAATTGAATGAAATCAAATTAAATCCCCCATTCTATCCTTCTGATAGAGTGGTGCTAAAAGGTTAACTTACAAAATGGTATTGCTCTCAGGCCGATCCTGTGGTGGCTCTGTGGTTTCCGCCTATATAAATTTGATAATATTTTACAAATGCAGTATATGAAATATATTCTTAACATGTGTTTAATACATTTACAATCTATTAAAATGAAAAACAGAATATGCTTCAAATACTGCTCGGGTATTTGCTTAATGCAGTATGTCTGGAACATGTTAAACATTATTTTAGAGGTAATTGAAACATTTCACACACATTCACCCTGCGTACTGTATGTGTGTACTGCATGCACTTTGGGGCCAAATCTTGCCCCAAGAGCACAGCCTGAATATCCAGGCTGAGGACTGAGAGGTTCTGTCAGCCTGGCATTTCCCTGCCTGCAGAGGTGCTCTGGTCCCCGTGGCTCTCCTAAGGAACCGTAATTCCTCTCTTCCTTCACCCCACTGGCACACGACCAGGGGGTCCTCATAGCGTAGGTCTCTCTGCATCTCTCAGCTTCGTTTTTGCGAAATAAATTAGATCCAAATTTACTCTGGGCAACCGGTTACCAAGTTACAGGGTATTATTTCAGCTCATTTCAACACATAGCCTGTCAAAGCAGCCATTAAATACTTCTCAAATGAATATTTATGTAAATACACGTGGTACGGGAATATTCCTATGTAAGTATTTGCTTAGTTTCACAACATGTTCCTCTCACTCATGCCAATGTTCCCAAAAAGTGAACAAGGTGTATAGAATAATGATGGAGAGAAGTCCTCGTTCTTGCTTAAATAAATGGCCACAAAGACTTGATTATAGAATTTTCCTCATTATCTCTATATAACCATTTAATGTCCCTGGAGAGGACAGGATGATTAACATATTATACATACCTATTTCAAGGTGATAGAATGGCTATCATTGCTCCTGAGAAGCCGTACAGTTTAATAGAGAAGAGTGAAAAATGTGTTTATTTCCAACTTGGAAACAAAACCGTGATGTGTCCCATGCATCTGACTTCTCTGTGCCATTTCCTTTTCATTATTTGACTGCACACACTTTTCAGACTAGGAACCTACGCTTAACTTGCCATAGAGCTTTATGTTTTGCCATTCTTTAAACCTAAATCAGCAAATTGTGTAATAAATATTGAGGGAGATAGTAGTAACACTTCTAGCTGGCCGTCAGAAAAGCTGTACTTCGTGCTGAGAGATTTGCTGCCTGGAAGAAGGCCATTTGTGTACAGTATAAACTCCTAAAGCTAAAACGTCAGGGTTTTCTTTGCTCACATGTGGATGTTTTGCTTGGTACTTGGGATCCAATCTCTTTGGAGCTAGGAAAGCAAATTAATTTTGGAAAAAACCATGAAAGATGAAAAGGGAGAGAAGATCCCTCTGCTCATGAAAATGAGATAACGACAATACTCAGTGGTTTTCTGTCTCATTTTTAGCTGGCAGTCTCATACAATATGGACCTTGATATCTCAACTTCTTTTTCCCAGCGGAGCCTTTACTCCATCTACTGCCTCCTCCTAACTTTTTTAATCCTTCTAAAATCCTTTCCCTTTGCCAAGTAATCTGGGCAGCTATAAATTTGTCCTGGTGGTGGTAGACTGCAAGCTATTTATCATTTCAACTTTGGGTGAGACACAAATTTTAGCTGGGAGCCATTAGAAGAAAAAAAATTCATCAAAGCTCAAAACAGACTAAATTAGGTCTCATTAGAGTGGTTTGCAGATGTTTAATAATTTCTGTATGATACTTTTTCTATAGCTCCTTCAGTGAGTTATCTTAGTACACACATTCAAGTAAGATGCCCCTTGAAATTAATTCTTATTAGAAAGTAGATCAATCATTTTCTAAGGACAGCTCAAGCATAATTTTAATGTTTCGTATTACTGTCCCTCTTCACATTTGGGCTCTATCTCAGGCATGCAGCTAATGGAAAGGAGAGACTGTACTCTGTACTCCAATTTCTTCAAACGAAATAACTTTTTTTCCCAATGCAAGGTTGCTGTATAACTATCTTTTTTTAAAATAAGAATTATTTCACATTATTTATAAATAAATAAACCCCCTTCTCCTATACAGTTGTATTAATGTGTCCTATTCATGCAGTCAGATGCTTTAAGACATTTTGTACGAAATTCACCTGGGAGAGGGTTGCAGGTAAGTAGTACATATTATGAAAGGTTCTTGCTAAAAGGAGATTACTAATTTTAATGATAAATGTCCTATGTACCTCACCAAGATTTGAAAAACCATCTTGACGGCAAGGGCATCTCTACCAGATTCTGAACGCCCCCGTAAAGCTCTTATTTGAAGATGTCTTTCATGTTCACGGCAGACCTTAAATGTAAATGTTGTCATTGATACCAGCCTGTGATCTGAATAAAGCAATAAATAAATAAATCATGCTGAGTTGAAAGAGGCCAACATGGCAAAAGCCACAATACTGAATTTCTTTGAGCAGTGCACAGCGGGTGAAACAAACATTTGTCCAGAGATACAGAAGCAAAGATGACACATTTGGTGTATCAGAGAAATGGAGCAGCTGGATTGCTCAAATTTTCAGTGATTGTTTCTTTACTTTGTACTGATATGAGCCAAAATATGAAATGGCCTACAGCTGTCTTCTAGAATAGCCTAGGAACAATTTCTAGTCCCCTAGATAACACATATTATTAACTCTTTCTGCTTGGGTTACAGACTATTTTTGTAATCTCTGCTTCTCTGAAAAGTTTTCCTGAGCATTTTTCAACGTTCTCTAAGGGGCAAAGAAGGGCAAAATCTACAGAATTTAATTTGCTTCTCATTTTAAAAATACTCAGTATTCACACCACTGTGAAATGGACACATGACCAGCAAAGAAATTTGGTTTATGTACCTTACATTTTTGGCAAGTCAGGTTTTATTCCTTGCCTCCTCCCTTTCCTTTCATCTCTTCTTCTCCTCCTTCAACACACTCCATCCAAACCCAGCATGCCCTTTTCAGCCCAGGAGCCTAAAGGAAAGTTTGTAGATTACAAATTTGAATAAACTTCATTTCAACAGTAAACAAGCGAAAAATGACCACATTGGTGTCAGGTTCCTGATAAATATTAGGCCTGACGTAGGTTGGGGTTTTTCCTTGGACTTCTGCTTGCTGTTCGCGTTCCAGGAATCCATTTTTTATAGTAGGTCTTTTTCTTTCTTTTTTTTTTTTTATGAGTTGAAAACTTGATGTCGTTTTCCAGCCTGTAACCACGGAGTGCATTGTACTCAATACTAAATGACACGGTCAGAAGCAGAAACCTGGCTGGTCTGCCTGAAGCCATGTCTTGAATAGACAAGTCTCTCTATCTCAAGGTATTTATTTTTCATAATATAAGAAGGGGTGTTAAACAAGGGCCGTGGTTGGTGGGTCACAGTGGCAGCTAATTTTACAGGAAAGAATATACCTGGACTTTAATTTAGTTTAGTTTAGTTCAGTTCAGTTCAGTTTAGTTTAGTTTTCCAACATTTTGTCCTATGGAGTTCTCAAAATGTAGACTTTGTGTCTGAATAACAACCAGACATGCATCTACTTTGCAAAGCAATGAAGAAATTTCCACATGAAAAGTAATGAAAGCTGCCAGTGCAGGAATTATGTAGCTCAAGCAGAACTTATTAACCACAAGACATTTCTGAAATATCAACCAGATTCTTTGCCCCATCCTATGCTGAGTTTTAACTTCGCATATGAATCAGCTCAAGAAATTTTAAAACAAAGACTGGCAAAAGAGGGACAGGAGTCATCATGTGAAAGAAATGGGCAAAGATTGATTTTATATAAGGTACAGAAAGAAGGACAATAAAATAAGAGACTCAGAGAAAATTATAGTTCTTCAAAAAGGGGTGAGATTATGACAAATTGCACTTTCCAGGTCTAAGAAGCCTCAAGTTTTTTTTCAGAGCAGTGTTTCAAATATAGGAGTGGCTGAACCGCAAAGAAATCTGACTGCCCACATTTTCCAGTGAGTGTCTTTTTGAAAACAGGTGACTTTGCTGGTGTGGAATGAGAGGTTTTAAAAATCTGTTCAGTTGCTGAATCTAAAATGAAGCTTAATCAGGACATGGGAGTCCTGAATACTTTCCTCTACTCAAAGGTTCAGCTTCTGAGATCTTTACACAATACAATTAATTTCAGCAGACCCTGAATAAAACTGTTATGGTAGAATCCAAATAAATTAGGATTTATGAGCCTAGTCCTGCACATTCCACCGAAAATATCTGCTTGGGCCAGTGGTCCCATCTACCGTCGGAGAGATACTGCCTCATGTGTCTAGTCCAGAGCTCACCGAAGAGTATACAATATTTTTCTTTAGCTTGAGGGGGACAGGATCAATGCATAGGTGGATTAAAGCCACCCAGAGGAGTAAAAGAGCAGCCAGTGAGTTCACTGTATTGTGGGACCAGCTGAAAACAAGAGGCAGTGCTGAGCAACCAACCCGGAATTTGAGAGATTTGGCAACGCATCCCCGAGGAGACTTGCCATATCTTCAGCCCTGACACAGCATTCTTGTTACGCTTAAACTGTGATTATTTTTAAAGTCCTGCACAATATCTGCAGAACATGTTTTTGTGAATATTCGATTGAATTTTAGTGATGGTCAGCTATGTTTTGTCTCTCTTGTTCTCAGTCTATTGACCTTTTTCAGCCTTGTTTTGCCTTCGTTTTTTCAGCCTGTTGTTCTCTCAGATTGCAAAGTATCTGAGGCAGGGACCACCTTTGATCTTGTGTTTAGCACAGCAGTGTCCTGTCTGAGATCTCCACATACTGCTAAATAGCAATAAAGCTGATGGTGTTGTTTCAATAGCATTCATATCTTGTGAACATTTCTGAAAACACTGCAGTAGCTGTATTTATGCTAATACCTAGTCATGGCAAGTGAATTCTGAATTGATAAATACCAGAAGATTAAAGAAGCATTGCAGTCATGTTGTCAGGCAGCAAGTGGATTCATTTGATCTCTGTGGCCAGCAAAAAGAAACAAACAATTCTGAGTGTTAAATACCCCTAAGCAACTGATCAAAAATAATGTATACTTATTTCAGGATTTATTTCTTCCAATTATTCAGAAATAACTGCTTTAAGTTTTTTTTCACTGCTGTATGTCTCTTCCCAGCATTGCATTATCTTTAAGAAATCTGCAGCTGCTCCACCTAAGGCTGTGGTCTAAGATGGGCTGGGTATGTTTATTTGTACTTAGACTGGAAACCTCCAAAAATAAATTAAAGACCAGGTGTATCGAGAAGTGATGCTAAGTGACTCAAGAGGTGGCATCTAGCCCATTGAGTCAATACTGCACTGATGATCTGGCACTGAGTGAGGACACAATGTCTTCTTGCTGGTGCCTTCTGCAAGACAAGGCATAAAACTTCCAGTTGTTTGTACATAATATAGCATATTGTTTTCTTTTACTTTTCTTAGGTTCCACTCTGTAAGCTTGCACTTGAGAAAATGAATCTTGGTTTTCTCAGTAAGAGAGGAGGCCTGATGGAAGAAGAAAATACGAGTTGCCCTTAACCCTTAGCTACTCAACATTTTGTCAGAGAGCCCAAGAAGATGGTAGTGCTGGAACATCTCAACCTGGGTGTTACCTACTTCCAGGCAGCCTTAAATCTTGAGGACTTGACTAGACTTTTAAGCCTGGATTTGCTTTTCCCTGATGAATAGCAGCAGCAGGAACTGTCTCTGTCCTTCCCAGTAGGATGCATTTCCCTCCCAGCATTACAACCCTTGCTGGTGGAGGGAACAGAAATTGCACATGTTCTGCAGCTACCAAGATGAGTCACGACGACTGCCGATAGTTTTTGTTGTACAAATATTGCTCAGACAAAATAAACAAATTAATCACTCGTTGGCAGTCTCCCTTAGCCACCGCAGAAATGGAAGTGTCATCTATTTTGGTGGTCAAGCTGCAAATGGGCAAATGTGATCTCAGCTTAACCCTGGTATTGACAGTGACACCACACACTAGGGCAGCCAGGAAGAGAAATGTCAGGGGACCAGGCTGACACTGATTTTACATCCAAAACCTAAAGCAAAGCAGATTGCAGTACATGCTGTGAGAGCAGCTTTGGCATTTATGCATTTATGTTTCTTTCAAGGTGGTTGTCTCGCCCAAATCGATACGGCAGGGACGTGGTGACAGTCATGCTATTGCAAAATGGACAGCCACCGGTGTGGCCCAAGGCAAACAGCTCCCGCGGTGACAGAGATGCTTCATGGCAGCCCAGCTACATGCCTCTATGAACCTATTGTTGCTGACTTGCCATTACATAATTTCCACCAGCATAAATCAGTGCGTGTTCAGAGATCAAATTTGGTTGGCAGGGTCCTAGTCCTTTCCAAGTTTCATGGCTAGTTAGCTCCACATTACTTCCTCAAAATGCTCCTACCTCTACACTTCCAGAAAATATCCACTGCTCCTAAAGAAGTTTCCAGTCTTATTCTAAATGACTTATTCCTTTTTTTTTTTTTTCTCTAAGAAAGTAAAATCTGTGTGCTTTCTTATTAAGCCACTTTATTCTTGGCAGGCTTTGAAAAAAGCCCTACTTCAGCAATTTAAGCTTTTCTTCCTGGAGGCACAATACTCAGACACGAGGAAAAGTAAGTCAAGAAGACAAAATAAACATATTTTTCAGGAAGACTCTAAGCCAACTGGAACTTTCAATGAATGATTGAGAGACTAGCTGCTTTTGATATGCGCAAATACATCCCAGTAATGTGTACCCCATGCAGGCACACACTATATCGCTGGATACTGCAGAGGGGGAAAACTATAATAGATATTGTAGTTTGTCCCCCACAATGGCTTTGAAATACATATACAGCTCAGTAAAGGTTGTACAAGTTCATAAATGGTGAAATTGGATTCGTATTGCCCAGACAAAAAGGAGGAAAGGAAAGAACCACTGTTTTTCAGTTGTTCATAAAATGTTCCAGAATACCCTAGGATCTAGAGTGTTTTACAAAATCTTAAAGTTTGTATTTACTTTCTACTCTCCATTTATTTGCTTAAATGAGAGGAGATAGAGATGACTGCATTTATACTGCAGTCTTATTCACACCAGATTTATTAAAAATTAAGGCAGATCCATAAGTGGTATGAACTGCCATTCTCTAAAGAGGTTAAAGGTGCTGACTGCTAAATACCAACCACGTCCATGGCTCCTGACAATAATTACGGTTTTACCTGTAAGCTTTAAATTAGTATATTCAGGATCTTCAGTAGAATATTGCACTCTCCTGTCTTCTTCAAACGGAAGCATTTTTATCCAGCAAAAAGAATGCAAATGCCTATTTGGAAGACTGAATCAAAATAAATGTTGGGAAATCAGTGGGAAAGTGGTTCACACAAATAAATATAAAAAATAATACTAACAAAACTTGCCAAAGAGTTCTGGGCATATAAGAAATCACTGCCATGAAACGTCCTTGGGCACCTTGAGCTGAAGACACCCACATATCTGTCATATGTCTTAGAACTGTTGTTCAAATTGACCGATGAATTTTCTCATGGATTTAAAGGCAGTTTCTTGCTCCTAATTACTTCTTTTATTGCAGACAAAAAAGCAAAACCTCCCACACAGCGCTGGAAAAAAAATGCATTTCATCCATGACACTGCCTGACTGTACAAGGTTTATGTATCCAGCACAACTCCAGGACTTGACCTTCGAGGTGTCCAGGGTAAGCGGTAAGTGGTTACACTCAAGGTGACCAGGTAGGACAGTCTGGGTAAGGGGAATTCTGGAACCACTCCAGGCAAGTTCAGACTACTTTTGTTCACGGTGATGAAGAAAACCAGAGGATTAAAACAAACTCCAAAATCTTGGACTCTTCAAAACCAACTCAATGCCGATAGTCCATTCTCTTATCACCCCTGCAGGCAGCAGTTTAAGTCATAACTTAAGTGGCAGAACCACACAGGGCAAGAAAGCAAACCATGATAAGATGGAATGGAAACTTGTGTCACCAATACTAGTTACTTTGACTGCAAATATCACCTTCTGTGTGTTTAATGTCCTTGAAATTTATTCCATGATCAAGTGATTAATATGGCAGAGAGAAATACAGTTCAAGCCCAGTTCAACATGACCCATGAAACCTTCTCTATTCAGAAGGCCTTATAAACGAACAGAGAAAAAGAAACCTAGCTCTGCATCACTTCTACTCCACTATAACTGAAATTGAATTTGAAGTTCAGGTTATGCAACAACATAGCATTGTCTCATTTTATTAAGGCCACCAGCTTCTGGAGGTCTTCGGCATGTTATTGTTCTCAATTAACACACTTCTCCTCTTTCTCTCTGGAATCTTTCCCACTGGTTTGCATTGTAATAATATCTCCAACTCATAGTCTCCAAGATAGGTTTCAATTTGTGAGGCCAGTTTCACTTCATAACCCACTGAAGACTATTCACAGTCTCCATTCAACATGCTGCATTAATTAGAATGAAATTTGCAGAAACAAACAAACAAACAAACAACAATTTCTTTGCTTTTTTCTTAATAGGTTGCTTTTGTGTGTGGAATAAATCTTTACATTAGAAAAAATAGTGAGCAAATGAAGCCAGACAGTAGCTGTGTCTTTTGGCAATGAGAATAATCTAATAAAACATCACCTTTCAAAGACAAAAAGAAAAAAAAAAAAGTTTCTCTGGACACTCAGTAACGTCACCTCGGCACGAAATATATTCCACTCTTGGTTTGTGTTTTTTGGACCAATGCAGCTTAGGATGGTTGTTATCCCAAGACCATGCCACCAGAGTTGGAATTAATAATATAAACGGTGAGCCCAAGCTCTGATTGACAGCTCTGATTCTGTTAATACCTTCTAGTTGGTCTTCTGCTACGGTCAGAAGTTAAAATTTATTTTGACAAGCTTTCTGCTGGTTATGGAGGCTAGAAGCTTTATACTGGGGTATCCAGTGATTAAATATCTGGCATAGATTATCGAAAACTATAGGGAAAGGCAAGGAAGGCCTCTTGATGACAAACTAGATCCTGCAGTGCATAGAACTTGGTTTTAATTAAGTTATTACCTTCCTTAATAGGAAGTAGCTGTTCCTTTGTTCTTTTGCAAGTCAGCAGACAGTAACTGAGCGTGGAATGTAAGCAACTCAATTAAGGAAAGGCTGCCCTGACAGATGCTTGCAAGTACACGGAGGTCGCCCTGCTGAAGTACCTGCTGGTTTCTGTTTCAGGCAGTGGCGACTGCCTCTCCAATGAACAGCACGGGATTTCTGGGGTGATGGTGTCATGGCTCAGGCATATAAACTCTGCGAGGGTCAAAATGAGTAATTCAGGATTAAGAGGAGAGCTCCTGGGCTTAATCAGTGGATTCATAGTAATTAAAGGCAGAAAGCTCTATGAGTCAACCCGTTTATTTCCCAGGGCAGCGACAAGATTGTCTCCATAGTTCATTTTCCATAATGCCTCAGTGTACTAGATGAGCATTTCAAAGATGTTTTGTAAAGCAGACCTCTTACTATCTTTTTGATCACCTGTAGCAATAACATTCAATATCAATAATAGAGAAGGCAAGAGAAGCCTATTTTTTCTTTCACTTCCACTCATAGCAGTAGCTTATAAATCTACAGTCACCACAGCTCAAAATATCATTATGATCGAGTCCAATTCGGATTTCAGTGATAGCAATTTCAGCTCACAGAACGTCAGTAACATCAGCATTAAGAGCAGAACCAGACCCATTAGTTTTCAACTTTAATTTTATAAAAATTATTATAGTTGCACCAGGGAAGACCTGAGGTGCCAAGTCTGCAAGCAGAATTGAAGTCAGTAGAGAATTACTGCACATCTCACAGAGGGATGCCTGAAATAACCCATTTTTTTATCCTTTACCCCTCTGGAACATCTTCCCTAGGAATTAAATATTCCCTGTGGAGTAAAATGTGATATCAAACTCACTCCAGTCATCTAGCTGCACCTTACAGAGTAATATTATTTGATGTAGGGTAAGATTATAAAAGCCCCACAGGATACTCTAAAAAAATGCTATGTAGACCATTCTTGTACAAAATCAATCAACAGCAACAAACCTCCCATACCATACCCTGCGGGTGACGGTTTGTATGAAAGTGCAGTCAAGCACAGATGCTACATATGGTCACGAGAATCTCTCGTATAGAGGGAGTAGCCACCCAAAACTAACTTCAGACTATACACTTTACAAAGAAGCAATCCCCGTGAAGGGTTTATTAGGAAAAAAGAGACAGAAAGAGATTAAAAATAAATGAGAACAAGGCTATTTTCAAAAGTCTAAACTTTTTTGGTCAGAGGCTACATGTGAAGATGTCAGTCATTGCTCTCACTCTTTACGGATTACTGAACTTGTGTGCAAAGGTAGTACAACAGTTGCAATGTTTAAGCAATGGATATTTAATGTCTTTAAATAGTGAGAATGGCAAAATTCATTTCAATAGCAAAGCAACACTGAAGAAATGCACATTCCTTACTACGCTGTCTGATAATCTCAGATCCTCTACTACACTAAAGACTGCTCCGCATGCCCTGGGCTGCCCGTGTAGCTAATAGAAGAGGTATTGAACTGATATGTCACTTAGGATAGGGACACGGGCTATAAAGATACCACGGTGCCCAGCAGATCTCCCAGTCAAAAGTGGGAAAACTGCTAGAAGGCCAAGAGGAGGAAAAATCAGAAGTCTTATTTGCTGAGAGGGAGTGGGAATAATTACTACAATAAAACCGTAATTTTAACATAATGTTATTACAGCCATAATAATACGTAATTATGACTACATTCCATTTTAATAATACTCATCATCTTTTTTCTGTGCACAAACTGTCCTTGCTGCTTAGAAGAAAGATATTCTGAAACCAGCTGATTATACATCTGTACCTGAACGATGACTGCTTTTTTTCAGTGAACTTGTAAGAATTTGGGGACCTCAACTGTACAGTCCAAAGTATTTTTACTCTGGAATAAAGGACACATTTTATTTAGGAGCAACAACTGATTCATCAGGAGGAAAAGTAACAGAAAAGCAGATCAGAGAGATATGGCTTTGGGGAAGCTCCTGCAGGGTTGGGGTCCCCATTAAACAGCTTAGTCAATAAAAAAGCTAGAGCTTGCCTTGAGAAAACATTCAGAGAAAGCAATAAATGTAGAACAGCTGCTCTTGTGCTAAGCTAGCATGTTCCCAAATTGAGATATGGGAGATATGATTGCATAAAACATTGGCTGCACGTAAATCAGGAATGCTCCTGTGAGGCAAGCCTCATGTTGACATATCAAGTATCACTGAAGAAAAAGCTAATCTCACGTTGGAGGATGACCTGGCTGAACAGTCTTCATCATCTTGGATAGCATCAGCTATAACAGTATAAAGGGTAACTGAGACTTAAAACAAAAACATTTGTTCCTTGAGAAGAGACTTAACTAATAGATGGTTCAAGATTGCTCCCAAACTCCTTGTAGCAACAGGCACAAAATGTTTTAGCAGTTTTCATTTGTTAATAGACACCATCAGATTAAATTGGCATGTAAGGATTAGGAAAAATCCTACCTTGGTGACATATTATGCATTATTTTATTTCTGCATTATGCCTTTTTGTTTCATCAATACATTGGAGCCATTTCAAAGGGGCAGAAAATGATGTAGTTCAGGTTTTCAGCATGAAAGACATGCTCTTTTATGAAAATAACTCCCCCAAATTCTTGTATATTGAGCTAGCCAAATACATTTCATTTCAAATTAGTTCAGCATGAAACTTCATCTTCTCATGGTGCCTTCTGAGAGTTATTGTTCTAGAAATGTCAGTCCTCACCAACTACTCACACAGTTCCTTTTGATGTGCTCCCCAGCCAGACTACAATGCAGTGTCACTCTGGACTGATGTGTGTAGTTAATCCTGGGAATCATAAAAGTCTAGGTACATCATGGGAGATGTTGGGAACAGGTTGCGTATCCAGCAGGAACTTTCCCAGATGGACCTTCTTGCAGGCTCATGTTCATCAAATCATGGTTTCTCTGCATAGTTTCTTCTGAACAGTGCTCTCTGGTTTCTTTTCAGATCCCAGAAATCTTTTGTCTTTTACAAGCATTGTCCATGGAGAGAAACTCATGAGTTTCATTGCTTATTGGTACATAACTCCCAGTACAGCTAACATTAAGTGATTATTTTTTTTTTTTTCTTCAGGCACTGTACTTGATATTTCACTTGGAGGTTGGTTAATATCCAGGCATCCTTTAGACAATTATGAAGCTTTTGTATAGGAAATGAACACCTAATCCCTAGATCCCATGAGACTATGCACCCTTATAGAAGGAATATGTTTTTTAAGAAAATCCTTTGCCCTTTGCTTTAAGAAAATCCTTTGCCCTAAGTCTCATAAAACAAAGCAGCTTAGGGATCCTTGCAATAGCAGGGCTGAACTAAACACGCTTAACAAAGTTTCCCTTTGTCAACAGCATTTTGGTGAGGTTCTCTCCTGCAGGATGAGTGTCAGGCTTCAGGCTAATCTCTGTAATTCTTTAACTAGAGATTTGCACATTATTAAGTGGTCGTTTTCTCAGTGAGTGGAAAGCTATCATGCAGTGGAACATTTCTCCTGATGGAAAGCTCAAATGCTCCATTCTTCACTTAAAAGGCCAGTGATGTATGTCTCAGCTGAAGAACAAAAATGGCAAGTGAAATTGGAATAAAATGCCTACTGAAGTACTTTTATTCACCACATCTACCCATAGGCTGTGGGCAAGCAGAGATTTCTTAAGTTAGTCACAACTTCCTTGCTAACCATTACTTAGCCTCTACAGGTAATTACAGATCTTGAAACGATCACCGATGTGCATGATCAGCAATCACAGCCTGGACTACATGGGACAAACCAGGACTTAGCATGACGCTGTGATAAATTACTGAAGGAGCTAGCAAACCTCAGAGTCTGCTACCTTCAGTATCCTCAACAAAGACTCTCTTTTACTGTCATTTCAACTGAATCCCGATTCTCTTCTACTGGGAGACATGTCACACAGCCTTTAAAATACAGTAAGCTTGTTACATCAGAGACCTTTTAGGTTTTGGCTAATACTATCCTTTTACAGACAGTGAGAAAAATATATTCACTTTTTGAAATAGGGTACTAAACACTTAAAGGTAAGCTATCTCAGACCCTTACATCTGACATACAGTACCTACTTATAAAAAAACAGGTCCACACATGGCAGGCAAGCACTGCACCAGTACGCAGAGTGGGAAAAGCGAGAAACACGCAGGGAGTGGCGCATTAAGCTCTAAGAGAATTTGCAAGGTAGGAAATCAGAAGGAAATTCTCCATGGTTCTTTGAAGAGTCATTTTGGTGACTAACCTACCCAGCCTTTGGCAAACCAGGGTGCCTTCTCTGAAACAATATATCCCATTGTAATTTATTTTTAAGATTGCTTCCACATCCAACTTTCACGTCCTTCCCTTAACAAACATAGGGCCAAACTCCCCTGAGGTCTTTACAATGGCTTTGCTGGGTCCCTGGGCAGTCAAACTCCTGTTGGCACTGAGATTTGATCCTCAAGCTTCATCTTGAATTCATTTGCGTGTGGCATTTGCATGCTGATTTCTTTGACGCCCTAATGGTTCAATTTCAAAGCACATCTTTTCCCTTTTATCTCTAGCTGAATGAGATGTCTCAATAAGCGCCAGATAAAGACGGAAGTCTTTTGTCTGAAATCACACAGGCATGGCCAGCTGTGATGAAAACTGGCTGAAGTTTCACAGGCTGCTTGTCTGCCTTCAAACTGGAGCTCCAGCTCCTTTCAGTCTGGAGGAACAGAGCAGGGGGAAAGGGCCCTTCTTGCACACATGGTTGCCAAAACAGCTGAGTGTCTTCCAGTGTTTATTTTTCCTTCCAGAAGTTATTTTTGATAAAGGAGTTGGGGGGTGGAGGGTGGGGGCAAAAGGGAAGAGATCAAGAGGGAAGAAAGAAAGAAAAAGAGAGCAGACAGTAACAGTTAAATCTATGATTTGCATCATATGGGTTATTAGATGGTAGACCATCTTTATACTGAGAGTAGACATTGTCTTTTGCATTTGAGCCTCTGAGTCAGACATTATTCAGTTGTTTAACAGTGGGATGCCCTTGTGCTATTTCTCTGAATTTAAAAAGACTTGCTTTTGTGCTTTTGGGTTACTTGACCTGTTGAATACAAACAGTCTGGCACTGAAAAGTAAAGGCTAATTTTTCAGTCAGTTAATAGTGAGCAAAATTTGTCTATCTTAAAAAAACCTGTCAGTCTTAAAAAATTGTCAGTAGGCCTACAAGATGTCATAATTACAGAAGGATTATTACAAAATCAAGGACAGCAGTTAAGGAGTGCATTTTGAATAATACATTTAAGGGCTTTAAGAGATCTACCAAATATGAAACCTCCTGCACAGTATTCAACACTGGTAACATACCAATCAGATTTGCTCAGGGTGGTGCATTAGAAATGCCAAAAAAATCTAGATGGTGAGTTTGTTCCCCAAATGATCTGCCCTGAAGCTAAAGCAAGCTTACACTTTTTTCATGAAGTTATTGAAAACATATTGAGTTTAAGCTCAAGAGGTCTTGACACATGGAGAACAGTTTAAAATCTGCAAGGCCATGATGCTTGTTAGGATTACACATGGTGGAGACTGACTAGCAGTTGCTGATTTTGGTCTCATTACAGCCTGTAATGCGGTTTGTGCAGATTGTAGCTTGGCACAAGCTGCTCTCCATAAAACCAGGGAGTGAGAGCCACTGGCGCATCTTTGACCACATTTTGCACAAAGACTTGGGTGTCAACCTGAACTCTAACTGTCCTGCCAAACCAGTGCCATTTTATTATGCTTTCAGTAGAATGACAAGGAAACGTAGCTTCCCCATAGGAGCTCCAAGGGGTTAAATTCCCTTGGAGAAAGGAAAGTCAGATGGGCTAGTCTCAAATAAGCCGCCCATCTGGGAAATGTCAAGTTTTCTCACAATGTTTTTAAGGGTTTGTAACGTGGCTGATCGTTTGCATGCATGAAAACAGCATGGGAATGCAATATTTCCTACTATATGTGTGGTGGAGCCCTCCAGTCCAGCTGTATTTTGCTTGTCATGTTCTTGAATTCTGACACCATTTAGAACATGCCAGTTACTACCGTAGAAAATGCATTTTCATTCTGTTCCCTGGATGAAAAGCACATTAAGGCAGAAGAGAAAAACCAGCAGATTCTGGAGCTATCAGTGAGGTCTGTTATTTATTTATTTATTTTTTAATAACATATCATTTCATCAGGGGGTTGAGTGGGTGGGGGTAAAACTCAGTTTGACACCATCCTAAAAATGAGAACGTGAAAGTCTGGGCTTGATGCCACAGAGGAAGAGAGAGAATGATGACAACATTACTGTCACTATATTACCACACGCTGTAAATTAAACTTAGTGGTAAGCAGTTTAGGCACTATTCCTGTCTGATTCATTAAAAAAAATACAGTAGCTATATGGGCAGCACAAAAGTCTGGTTCTTCATGTATCTGATATATGATTGGAAAGTTGCATTATGTCCTGTCTTGAGGAGAGGCGTGTATTTTCAGCGTCCCAAGTGGAACAGCAGATGTGTAGCCATTGACTTCTGTGGATAGGACCCTATGCCTGATGTGTTGGCTATGTCTGAAGAGAATGGTCGCTGAAATATGTGAGCCAGATCCTCCATAGATGTAAACTGGCAAATCCCTATTAAAGTTAATGATTTACTGATTTAGTCCAGCTGAGGTCTGGCACTCTGTGTGCAAGCGTTAAGAAGAGGAACTATTTATTCCTAAGTGAACCATTAACTTTGGGTCCTTTATGTTCATCTCTGCAGTTAAAATTCCTACTGCATTTCTTCAAAAGAAGAAGGGGTGATACACACGTGCCATATGTCCACATAGCATGCACCATGACCAGCAGAAGCTGTAATTAGCACTTCTCAATAGAGCTATATAAGTAACTGGCTTTTACTTTTACTGCCAAGTCAAGTGTAGACCTTTTGGATCAGATAAGTACAAAAATATTTTAATGCAAATTGATACATCAAAACCCATTTCTTGGGGGTAAAACAATGCTCAGCATTTCATTCTGATTCAGGCTTGCTTAGTTATATTTTAAACAGAATTACAGTCAACTTTGAAAAGCACAGGTCACATCAGGAAGAAAAGTAAAAACGTTTAACTGTCAAATATCAAAACTAAGTTTTCTGAATACTCCCTATATACACATACACACACATATATATCAATCCAATGAATAAGTCATCAAAATCAAGGTGAGTACATAATCTAGAGGTATCTCTAAACCTCTGCATTTTTCACCAAAATATGTTTTATCAGAACATTTTTACCCAGCTCAATTACTTTCTGCAGAAAGATCTAGAAGAAAATATTTAGTTTCTAGGATCACATTATCTATACTGGCTGGTGTTTGTATTACCTTGTCTGTCTACTTATCCATTCATCTAGCCAGGACAGTATTTACAGACAAGACCAAAGGAGATCGAGGTCTGCACATGATCACAACTGGTGCAGTAGGTCATTTTGTAGTGAAGGTTGGGTTATCCATCCACACAGGTAGCAGAGATGGATGCATTGCACTCTCTGCTTCGTTTGCAGACAACCATGATACTGTCTGAGCCAACAGGGTTTGATACCAGCATGCCTTTTATTCTGTTTTCCTAAATCTAAACCTCCTATACGTCTGTGTGACTACAACACATAGGACTAATGGAGCCATTGAAAGGAAAAAGAGTAACAAAGCTGAGAGCTGTTGGCTCAGCCTTGTTTCTGTTCCTGTAATTTATGTACTGGTGGTTGCTGCTTCATTTTTACCATGTGTGAAGCTAAGAAGATAAAGAAATGGAAAGCAAACTATAGAAAACATTGTTATTTTACTTGTTTAATGATAAGAAATCCACTCTATTTAGTGGCCACTTCTACCTGTTTCGTATTTCTTGTTCTGCTCAGAGTGGAGGAGAAACCTCGTTTGACAGCGAAGTTTCGCAGTTCAGGTTAAAAACTACTTGGCTTTTCCCCCCAGGGTAGCAGTAGCAGACCATAACATGCAGAACTCTATACCTTATGGCCTGCTTCTGCAGTCAGCAGGGGCTCATACTGGGGCCACAGCAAGCTGCAGTGGCAGGCATTGGAGAGGTGAGCTCTGCAGAGGCTAGCTCTCACTGTTTGATGCTTGCTGGCCATACAGAGGTTGCTGGAGAAAGCAACTTCATTGAACAAAAATGGACAAAACCCATGGAAACAAACCTCCCCTCTTTAATGTGACCAACATACACTGACTTCTGTTCCTTGTTGCAATGATGAAACAGCAGGTTTCTACCAGATGAGCTATATGAGAGCATAATTTGTCTCGCTGCCTTATTTTGTGGTTGAGATGGGCAATTAAAAAGCCATACACACGCAATACTTAAGTCCCAGACTCACACCTAATAACTGTACTGTACATCATCATGGCTTCAGACAAAACAAATACATGCAAAAGCAGTAAGACAGACCTATTACTAATCCCACCAAAGATTTTCGCAATCAGATACTTCCAAGAAATAGGACCATATTTCCTGAAGTGTCTTACAGTTATCATTGACATGTTACATGAGATTTTCCAAATACACTCTGGCTGGAATATCATTCTTGATGACTTCCAGTTCTTGATGAGTCACCTCTTAACAATCACACAAGAACAATGAGATTGTAATTGATCTCAGTGGGCCAAAATTTTAATCTGAGAAGATTTCTTTATTGAAAGAAGACTTCGTTGTTGATTCCAGTGACACAGACGAAAACAAAAGTCCTTGCTCTTACCACTTTCAGTCCTAAAGCTATAACAATGCCTAGTGGCTTGAGCCAATATTTTTACTTAGAACTTTCATCCAAAAAATATCATTTTAGGTCAGCCAAAACTATTTGCAAATTTGAGTCAATCAGAAAGATAAAAAAGATAAAAAAGCCAAAATTTTTATCTTGATGCTTAAAAATGAAATGACCGAAGGGATGCAAACAATATGAGCTTTAAAATGTTATTAAAAACAGAAAATATTTTCCCCTGTTGTGGATATTGGAAGACCTCTTATTTCAGTTTCCTGGTTTGGTTTATTTATTGCTTTGGTGCTCACAGGCAGAGCACACTGGGTTGGAAAGCAACCTAGGTACAAGCTGTAAAAACTCCCCTCAACGTCCATTTCAACATTTCAAAGCTTCAGATAAGCTTCTAGCTACCTGGAAACAAAACAGAGATGAGAATTATGAAAAAGATTTTTTATTTCTGGAAGGTCACTAACTCTTTGTTATGCTGGTTGTTAATTTTGTCCAGAGAAAGCAAAGCCACTGTCACTGGATACAAACTTTTCTTCCTTTATGTTTTCTGTCTGTATGTCGGTATCACTGTGAAGACAACCATACATGTCCACGCACAGTGCAAATACGAACCATGCACAAACGGTGGCACAAAATTGAGCAGCAATTTGAAGCAGAACATTCTGGTGACGCTAAAATTAGAAAATGATTATTCAAAACTTGTGCTAGTTCCAGCTCTTAAAGCTGATTCTACTTAGAACTGTGCTGTTATGAACACTTGGCCAGGACTAATAAATCAGCTATTTTTCTGAGATTTGATTTCATCAAATGTCATTTGTCAAACTCCTATGGAATGTTTAACATGACATTGCTCTTCTCGAGCTGCCCAGCGTGGGACCGCTTTTCGGAATCATCTGATATATTTATTAAAAGCCTTCAGAAGGTCACACACTGCAAACTAAGGTCAGCCATAATAACGTCTGTATTTAGATGGATGAACTGCTCTGGGCTCCCCCACCTGCTGAAGGGTCTAATGAGCCAGCTGAGAGTTCCTGTCATAGCAAACATACCCCTTCTCAGTTATAACCTGTAGAGCGGGTTGAAAATGCGTGAGCATATAGAGCTTTAGGAGAAGGCATTTGATGGCGATGAAAGAAATAAAAACAGGCCGAGAGAGAACACTGACACGCAGCTGAAGAAAAAAAGTCCGCCTATACTATGGCGAAAGATATAATGCGTTTCACGCTGAACTCTGGGCACGGACCTTATTTATGTCTCTTTTAAACCAGGTTGCTAGCGAGCGATACGGTTTGTTTCCACAAGAATCCTGCGGTAATAGTCACAGAGAGCGAAACAGCCTCAGGTGCGGACAGGCCACCATAAAGCCTTCCACACCGCTCAGCCTCCTCCACGACGTCGTGTTACCGCGCGGACAGCCCATCTATTACATCCCGTGAGAGGAGCCGATAGGGATGCTGGGCTCGGGGAAGGATTCTGCTTCGTTTCCTGGGGAAAAAGAGCCTAAATTCAGTACAGAACACACGCACGGTTGATTCATCTGTTTCAGAGCAAGCTGGCTGTCTACCAGAGTAACCTAATGGGGGGCATTTAGGGAAGGAGGCTTAGGAGCCAGTGCAACATTGATCGGATGACGATGGGAGGGTATGGCTGCAGCCAGAGGAGCTGCCTTACCTCCGCTAACGGCAGTGGCTTTCCCTTGTGCCACAGAGATCTCGCATCACAGTGACCCAACCTCCTGCCGGCTGCCATTTGGTAAAATTACAGGCGCACCTTATCCTAAAGGCAGAGAGGGAGTGAAAGAAAACGGGCTTGGTGTACGAAGGGAGCTGTGGCGAGGCAGGCTAGTGACCTACAGGCTCCTTCACAGGCCAGAAATGGAGAAGCCACAGAGTTGCCTGTGTAAAACCCGAGGGTCCCCCCCGCCCCGGCTCCACACAGCGAGGGAAGATGGCCGCCCAGGCCCCGCAGAGCCCACTGTCCCTCTTCGGGCCCAGCACCGGCGACCTCGGGCAGGCAGCCCTCCGCCTTCCCCTCAGGGCGCCTGGCCCCGCGGGAGCAGCGCTCCCAGCTGACAGGAGTTTGGTTCCCTCTCCCTTCCTTCCCTCCCTCCGATCGATGAAAATCGTTCGAAACTCAGCGAAAAAATATTTATTTATATAAACGCGAGTCGCCAGGTAAAACCTGGCCCCGCCGCTGAGGCGGAAAAACGCGAGCGAACACGCCGCCCTCACAGCAGCGGCCCGCCGCTGCCATCTGCAGGGCGGAGCTGGAACCGCCGCCCCGGCCCTGCCGCCGGCGTCCCGCGGGCCGGGGCTAGGCAAGGCCGGGGATCGGGCAGGCCGGCACAGGCCCCGGAGGGCAGGACGGGCCAGGGACAGGCAGGGACAGGGTCTGACAGAGACGGACAGGCAGGGCAGGGTTCGAGCGGGCTGACTGAAAGGCCGGGCCCGTTGGTGCCTGTGGGAGCGGGCCCCAGGCCATGATGGAGCAGCCCAAGGCCACTGTAGAGCAGGCTGTGGCCCTGATTTATAGAATAAAATAGTTGAGTTGGAAGCAACGTAAAACGACCGTCTCTAGTCCAACTGCAATTCCTTGTAGTAACGAGACAGGCCAGCGTTAAACCCCAGTGCAATGATAGGATCATACCAAGATGTCATTTTAGTATCTATGACTTAGCCAGCGTTGTTCTGAACTCACCAGTGGGAAACTTGGGCACAAACTGGATTATTCAGCACTGAAGGATAGGGAAATTGTTCAAAAGGCCCCAGGCATGGGAAACCCTAACTAGAGACAAGACATTTTGATCTAGCTTTGATCACGAATGCATTACAGCTCTTCGTCCAGTATGAACAGTCAAGCCTTTTGCGATCGTTGAGGGTACTTTGATTATCCTTTCCTATGATTAGTCACATTCGCTGCTCTCTGATGAGGCTTAGCACAGATTTCTGCAGGTGATGTGATGATGTGATGGGGCAAGGGTACCTCTGAGGCTCAGACAGTAAAATTCAATCAATTTGCAACCTACTAACTAACCATAGATTAATGCAGAGAAATGAATGGTATATCGGCTAGTCTCTATTCACAGTGCAGTCAACCCCAGTCACGACAAATTACAAAAAGAGTGAGGTATGATATTTTATCTTAAGGATGAGGCAGCTTTCAGTTTCAGGCTTCTGAGAGGTTTATAAGAAAGGTACAGAAATATTTCAAGTTAGAAACAAACAAGAAATATCCCTTAGAAATTAATCATTGTTTGAAGCATCTATATTTTATGTATTCCACTGGAGTGGTAATAAACAGAACCTACCTTTCTTCTGAGGGTGGACAGACAATGGGTCAGGTTTAGCAAAATAGCTGCATTTTAGGCAAAGATCTGTACAGCTTTGGTGCCTTGGCTTTGCTATTGTAAACTGTCTGCTTAGCTTTATTTCAAAACACTGGGGTTTGAAATCAATCATAGTTTTCTTTTGGTTGATACTTGTTTGCTCTACTTCTCAGCTTTTAATACTTCACGGCACTGACTCAGAAGTCCGTGCCAAGAACTGCATCACATTGATATGAACAAAACTCTTGCAAATTCAAGCTGGCCCTCAAAATCCATTAGTGCCCTAGGAAATTCGGGAGTTGGAACCGTCGCAATAGAAAGGTATAGATTTGGTTTACATATGTTGACATGAGGATCTCAGTTGCACCCGTTATGAGAGTAACCGCACTTGGTGATGAGTGAGTGGGTTCTCCAAGGGGGAATGGAAAAATCAGAAATGGACCCTGTGTGGGAGCAATACGCTAAGGTGCTGACAGCTTAATGAATAACTTGACTGTTATGACAGTAGGACACCTTGCAGTTCCAAGAGCAAATATTTGAAATCATATGCAATGCAGGAAATGTATATATGTATATAGAGAATACATGGCTTACCCGTATCACTAACAGATGGTCTATGTTTTCACTTCAGAGGTTTTCTTCTGCACAATCATGAGTTACTGGGGGTGAGAGTGAATCCATAGCTTGCAACTGATGACATAAAATGGAACAGTGTATTAAAGTCCCCTTTTTATGGTGGCCATATGGCTCAGAGGTTTTGGTAACAGCTAATTAAGATATTTGCCTGTAGGCCCCCCTTATAAACCTACTTCTACTACTGCTCCAAAAGCTCTAGCCAGCCTATAAGGTAAAAAAAGGTGGTGATTAGAGGATGGTTCTTTAAGGATATAGCAACATTTAAAAAAAAAAAAAAAAAAGAAGAAAAAGATTCTGGTCTTCTACATTGTCATTTACAGTCTCCTAAAGCTTCAGTGAACTATGGGGACAAAACCTACCTTTTGTCTAAGTGTTTTGCCTAAAGCAAGTTTTAGGGGTGCACATTAAAGAGGTAAATTTGTGAGGATTCTGGAAATACTGTTTTCTGCCATGTATCAATTTTGGGGACCTGAAGACTCTCTGTTCCAGATTTATGCATCTTGAGCCTTTCTTACACTGTCATTCTCTGACACAAGTAAAACTAGGCACCTCTTTTCTATAGTTATTCTGTAAAGTTGACCCCATTGAGATTTTTTTTTTTTAATTCTCTCTTGAGAATGGATGGGAATTCTTGAAATCCATGGGGTTTGAGATTTTCCTAGATTATTCATGGGTGATTAACTTTGCACACTGCTCAGATTTTGAACACCGTTTTTTCCTTAGAAGTAACTTCTTACTATGTAAAGAAGCTGTTGTGATATTTTCATTAAGAAATTCATGCTCTCTTCAGCATCCTGTTCAAAAAAATTACATTTTTTTATTTTAGCAATTTGTACTGTGTATTAGGAATATATTTTCTCTGTTTCCAGTAGATAGATCTTTATGAGTGCTTTGTTAATGTTTTCCACAAAAAACCCCCAACCAACCAAACCAAAGACTTTGGAAGCTGAAGACAACTGATTATTTAAAGCAGCAGCAAGAATAGGCTGATTGGCAGCAGAAAAGTAAAATGATGGAACTCCTATAAAAGTCAAGGTGCTCCTACAGGATTTATGGGAAGGAAAGACAGTTGCTGCTTGTAAACATAGTACTGAAGGAATTTAGTACTGATGCAATTGAAGTGAATCATTTTTGGCAATAGATTTTTATGATCAAATGAAATTCAGAAAAAACTTTATACTTACTACTAATAAAGAGAGTTAGCGCACGAGGTTTCCTTAAAGCAAGCAGATCTTTCCATGCTCACTACTGTTTTAGCTTTAATTTTCTGATTGTTACACACATCTTGCAGTTCATCTTCTGGGAGTCAACTTTCCAATCCCACATACAGAATTTGGTAGGGCTCAGTCCTTGGGGAAGGAACAGTCCAACACAAGCATTTCATGTGAGCCTGGCAAGGTAATTGTCTCCTGCAGCTGTCAGGACTAATCACTCAATGGAAACCAGGCCCCAGCATTTGTGGTAGCCTGAGGGCAAGCAAAATATCAATTGGGCTACAAATCAAGAGCGCAGCATCCTCTTGCACCATGAATCAGTTAAATGAGACAAGCAATTCAAGTGCTAAGTCAACATGGTCTGCATAAACAGGAGTTGTAAACTGTATTTCAGTGATTTGCTTCACCTTGTTTTTAAAAGGCAGCTAAAGAGAGAGATGGAACATGAATAAACTGCTTGGGTTGGACAAACCAATTTGGATAAAATAACGACAATTCTGACATCTTCACAGAAATTCCAGCTCAATATATAATCTATTTTGGTTGGAGAAAGTTACCAACTTTTTGAAAACAGCTCCATACTTCATTCTTGTTCATTTAATTGCAGACCTGAAGCAGAAGTATAATATACTAGATGTCACTTGAAATCTATTCTCATTCATCTGCAAGCAAACATTGGGTATCCTTGTGCACTGGTGATCTGCAGATTGATTTGCAGACTGAAGAAATTGGAATCAGCTTTGCAAAGAATAGCCTTCAAAGTAGGCAAATCCTTATGACAATAAGCTGACAGATGAAACTTGGCAATTTTGCCTGAATTTTTCCCTTCATCCCAAATTCACAGAAAGTTGCAACATAAATCCTGGGAATTACTAATAGCAGAATGGTGATGACTACATGATTGTCATTTTGTACAAAGGCAGCAGTGAAGAATTCCCAACAGATTCAATGGACTTTACTAGTCATAAAAGAGTAAAAGACAAGGCAAAATGGGCAATATCAAAATCAGCTGCAGCAGTCTCCCCTCTGAATACAAATGTCTCCTAAGGTGTGGGTACACGTGCCCTCATCCAGATACTTTGCAGATGATTCTTGAAGCACTGACGTGGTGAGGAGGAGGAAAGCATGGGATGTGCCATGTTTACTGTCACTTTAGAGGAAGCCCTTTCAGTCCAGCATAGACAGGCATGGCTGAGTAGAATTTCAGCTCTGAACACAGAATTGGAGGAAAAAGACCCAAATTAAAAAAACCCCAAAACCTAAAGTTAAAAAAAGGGGCAGGCCAAAAATGACGTTATATGTATAAGTGGCTTTCTGTTTAGACTAGGACACCACTGAGCTGGGAATGAAGTATAGTGGTGGGCTGATAAGGGGTAGCTCCTGCCTGAGTCTCCTCCCACAGTCTCCATCTGAACCAAATCATTCACGTCTACCGTCTGTCTGGCATCGTTGATTTTCTTTCAAGGTAAATATTTTCCTTCACTAACAGGTCCAGTAATGGGAACCCAGCCCATTTGCACCATCTTAAGTAGGTGATATCTGTGTGTTTCTATAATATACATTTGTAACACACATCAGTACTCAAAACGCATTCTCCTCTCACTTACACTGCTTCTGCACTGATGTAACTCCAATACCTCTGCTAATCCTTTTTTACGCTAAGGGGAGAATAAGAGTCCTAGTGTTTCTAAATATGACGCTACCAACATATTACAGACCCTTGATTGTAAGTGCTAGTTGTGTAGAGCACAGCCTTGGACACCAGTTTTGACTCATCAGATGTGGATTTAAATAATCATAACATCCACATCTCATTTGCAACCAAAGATGGAAGAGAGGCCAAAATGATGGAATAAATAAATGGGGTTTGGAAGGATTATGCCTACTCAAGATGGAGAACAGGCTAAAATCTAAGTATTAGTCTAGAATCATAATAAATAAATATTTCTGTTTGCAGCAGGTATACAAGAAAATTAAAATATTGTGGCATAGAAATGAATACAGATATTGACTAATATCACTTTGGAATTGAATCAATCTTTAATAGCATAGAGAAGCTTTGTACCTGACATTTTGTTGTCAGGGTGCCTAAAGCTGGCTAAAACAAAAAAAGCTTTTAATATGTACTTTTATTAACAACAAAAAAAAAAAAAAAAGGGTCAAATTTTTCAATGGAATTAAAAAAAAAAATTAAGTTCTTAATTCTCTAATTTTTTTCCTTGCATTGCTCTGGCTTTTGCAGAGAGACAGTCAAATTTACCAGAATTTGTAAGTGTCTGAAATGCCTATATTCTGCTTCTGAAAGCAAGGATTTCATGTGGAAGAGAGCATTCTGCTAATGTTTCCTATGAGGTATGCTTGCACTCACTTCTGTCGTAAAATATATGGCACTTTGAAAAAAAAAAAAAAAGGAGGAAGTCAATCTGTGTGCTTTGCATCATCCACACAAGCAGAAATCCTATATGAAGATCGACTGTCAGGTCTTGAAAATGCAAAACTGATGCAAGTATATCAGCCTCTGCTGTCACAGAATGGGATGGAAGAATATGTCAAGCAAACATCATCTTTATCAGAAGGGAGGGGAACTATGAGGTTATTGCTCACAACTTGCTCAAAGTTCTGGGAAAGGGGTAAGGCTCATTAGAGCCGGATATCTGTGCCGACTTCCCTCTCCCCCCGACTGCCACTCGATTCTAGACGTGAAGAACAGACAAAAACTTATCATTGCCAGTGTCTTTAAAGATGCCCACACATGTTCCCTGCAGACCAGAGAGAGGGGAAAAAAGTCCATTTTGTCTGGACAGGTATCAGTTTTAAGCTTGTCTTATCTTCGCACACCCACCAACCTCCCCATGTGGGAGCAGGACTATCGCTGTACAGTGTGCAGGGTGAACTCCAGCTCTCCCCTCTGAGAACTGATAAGAAGAGATGCATGAATTGCCCTTTTCAGCCAAGCTCACGGTGTGCAGCCAATCTTTATCTCCAGTCTTAAGGAAGGAAAAGCAGAAACCAGCTAAAAGCCTTTCTTTCCCCTATTCTCTGATATTCTATAAGTCACATTGGGAGATTAATATTGCAACCCGTCCCTCCTCCTCCTCCCTCTACCCCCAAAAATCCCTGTTGCGACTAAGTACGCTGATAAACTTCAAAATAAAAACAGATGTGGCAGGAAGAATGATTTATGGACTCCTCCATGCACTTCAGTTTCTACATAATGCCAGGGTTTGGGGCTTTTTTATTTTATTGTCCACCTAGTATTATTCAATCCATTTCTAATTCCAAATTTGGACAGGAAGGGAGGTGGGAACAATACCCAGACTTAGAAACACCAGCATGAGAAGAAGAGTGAAGCACTACTGCAATGTGATTGGAACTGCCCGAGATCCAAACTGATGGCTGCAGTTCACAGATGGAAAAGAGGAGGGAAAAAATGTTACATGGAAAGGAAGGAGGAGAAAGGAAAAAACCAAATCTCCTCCCTTCCCCTAGTGGTAAGTCGATAAAAGAAGAAAAAAAGTGCAATAAGTAAACCCTTTATTGGTCAATAAGCAGAAAGTGAATGGAACTGGAACAAGTGGAAATGAGGGTGATAAATATTATAGTGAAAAGAAAATTGAGTTGTGAAGAGAAGAAATGCTCAAGCATCATCTGAAGAACAGCGAATGCCTCTGAAATGCATTCCAGGATCTTCCAGCTATTCCCAGTCAGAGGTGAAGGAGGATAGGTGAAGACATACATAAATGCACATATTTGGAGAAGCTTGGAGCACAAACTCTGACAGCAGGGAATGTGATTCAGTGGCATAGATTCATCTTTACAGCATGTATTATTATTATGACTGACTGGCAGTCTTGGCTTACTTGTAGTTTTGAAAGCTTAGCTTTGGATGCCTTAAATGGGAGCTGATAATACTCATTACTGATATTTGATCATAAAAATCTCCATCGAATAACTAGGTCTGCAAAAGAGGACATGCAAATTGTCTTACTGCTACATTGCTGCACTCAAAGCCTTGTGGTAACAGAGAAGAAGCTGTTGAATTAATTTTTTATTATTTTTTTAAATTTCATTTCATATTAAGCATCCCCAAAGACACACGCAAATGTCCCTGTCAGTGTATAGGTAAATCACCAATAAACTATATGTACAAAAATAGACTCTGCTGGACAATAGCCAGGAGAGGAGGTGCTTGAACTTGAGGCAGTTGCTTGGCATTAGTTGCTGGTATCTGTGTGCTGGTTCAGATCACATGCTATCTAGATTTCTTTGCTGGCTTTCTAGCATTTCATGCCTGTTTTCACTCAAGTGTTTATTTCTATAAACAGACCTAACCTTAGAAAACAATATAATGACATCCTTCCTGGGGGAGGAGGGGGAGAGAAGTTTCCTCAAATTACTCAGAAGGGTTTCCGCTGGCTTTTTATTTTCAATAATCCAAGAGGTAAATGGCCGCTTTTGAACTCTGCCCTCTGCCCTTTTTATTTTGCAACTTGGGCAAAGATCAAGCCCAGAGTCAAAAGTGTCAGCAAAAATGGCTGTGATATGCGTGTGCTTTCCTTTATGAAAGTCCTCGTGATTATGTTTACAGAATTCATTATAAACTCAGGGACCAGATTAAAAGCAAATGTCTAAGTGTCCTGTGGGGAATTGCAGGGTTGAGGATGCAGCTTCTAAGAGATGCGTGGGATCAGTAGGGGGGTATGAGCATTTCCAGGGAGAAGGGAGCAGAGTTATGCTAAAGGTGAAATGTGGACACAGGGGTCACCAAGAGGACTAGAGATAAAGGTGGGGAAGAAACAAAAAAAAAAAAGAGTTGGAAAGACAAAGTACTTCACCACATCAAAACCAGGACAAAACAATACAGGACATATCTGTTCAAAGTGGATACAAGGTTCTAGCAATATCCGACCATGGCAGAATCCTTGGTGAAGAAAACAAATCTATCCAGACATAAAATTGAAACAGTCCAAGACAGAGTTTACCAAACCGAGTTGAAAACAGCACTCTATCAAAATCTGGACCACTAGGCTCCTTCCGAACATGTGAAAGAGGCATTTAATAGCATGAGCTGCAGGGAAAGGCAGCATATGCGAGGGCAAGCCAACTATATGCCTATTTATTCACTATTCATACTGCTCCATCCCCAACCAGCAGATGAATGTTGGCATCCCATCTTCTGTTACTTACTGTGTGAAGGCCTCTGTGCCACAGACCCAAAGGAGAATAAAGTCCTTGGCTAAAATAGATGGTCTAACAGTGGCATGTCCTTTTAGATTATTGAATGGCATTTTTCATTTTGAAGAAAGATCTGGGAACACCAGAGAGGCAAATAGACTAAATAGGTCCCTTTTCTTCTGAAAGTGCTTCATGGTAATTGCTGCTGACAGGACTCCTCTATAGCAGTGAGGTCTCAGGAAGAACTGGAAACCATCTTAGAGCTGATTAACGCAAGGTGTTATCCCTGACCCCTGTCATGGGGAGACCCTCTCTATGTCCACCATCAGTGATAGGGAAGTAGTGGATATTAGTTGATTTGGGACAGGATTGGGAGGAAGTGGATGAAAAGTAAATTGTTTTAAGTTAGTTCCTGAAATGGCTTTAGATAACTTGTTTGCTTTTTTTGTTATAACTATTTTGAGGCTGTCAGTGCAACTGTTCAGAGAGTCATTTGTGACAGGGCTTGGAGAATTGAATGTTTCTTAAACTTTTACTGCGGTTAGCACGAGATGTCAGTGGTGAAGGTAGGGCTACCCACAGTGCTCGGAGTCCTCTGGAACAAAACTGCTTTAGATACCCCTACTTTTTCTGCACACATGCAAATATGAGCCTGACACAGGGAACCTCCTGAAGAATCTCTTGGAATTGCCTTAATTACTAATATGTCTAAGACAAAAAAAAAAAAGAACCACCACTGCACTACAGCGTGTTTACATTCTTCTGCACAACAACCTGTAGACAGTATTAACTGGTGTGGAACTGAAGTACCATCTTGCAACAGATGATCTGGATTTTTCTTTAGGTTGTGCTAAAAGTATTTTCCCATTTTATACAATTTAGCAACCGTAGCATAGCCTACACAGCTTTAAACATATTTGATTTCATTTAAGTAAAATAGGCAACTGTATAGCCCCAAGAGACTCTTTAATGGGTCACTCATCCATCAGGTTACTGGGCAATAGGCTGCTTGTCCTTTGTGGATTGTTTGTACTCTTAGAGCACAGCATCCCTCCAGATCTCCCAAGAGCTGCTTTGAAATGGCCAACATTTACCAAGGATATATTCAGATTTCACTTTATCCTGGCTGTCAAACTTTGTGTATTTTTCCAATGTCAAACAGATTTTAAGATGGAGGAAGGAGATAATATGATGATAAAAAGACTTGACCAATTTAAAGGTAGCTTTTAAAAATACTGTATACAGCACAGGACAATTTACTTTTTCCCCAAAATTTCAGCTGAGTGGTAATGGAACACATATACACAGAGTGGGTCAGAAGCAGACTTTCATAAAGAAAATATACGTGTGCATGTCCTTACTCATGCGTGCATGTGCACATGCATGCACACAATCAACCATGTGGTGCTGGATTTTTTTTTTTCTCTAAGGCATATTTTTAACTTTCTTTTCTATCAGCTTGTAAAACATGATTTTTATTCTTCCTTTAATGGCCTGGGCTAATTACTCACAATGACCTTTGACCTACAAGTGCCTTCATTTATGGTAGCGCATTCCTTTCAACAGAAACATATTGGCTTGGTTTTACAGGGTGCTGATGTCTGGCCTGGCAGCCCAAGCCTCAACAGTCCTACCACCATCAACAGTACAGCCTGGTTTTGGGAGTCAAAAGCATCATCCTTTCATAGGCCAAGTTTCTCGTAAACACTGTGAAAGTTTCACCTGAGCAGAAATACCAAGATTTGCTTTTGATATTAAGATTCTGCTACTGGAATTTATCTCAGGCAAAATTGCGTAAATCGGTACCTATACTTGGAAAAACGTGAAGGCATGTGCAAATACCTTAGCTAAATCAGAGAATGAAGCAAAGTTTAACTGTACTGGTAGAAAGCTCCACCTGGTTTAATGCACCTAACTTCTCAGGAGGCTGAGCACTGCAGCACTGTACAGAAATGGCTCTGTTAGTTCGGCTACATAATATAGCTCTAGTAACTCTTGGTGAGGTAGCACTACTGTATTTCCACTATTTAACATACTACATGGAAGTCTTTCTTAGTGCTCATCTCTTCCAAGAACAGAATTCTACTCCTCAGGATTTAAGAGTAAAATACAGGCAGCAAAAAAATCCAGGCATATCACAAGGTTAATTCCAAAACTGTTGCTACGATTCAGCAAGAATACTCTGTTGAAAGTGTCACAACAGAGTTCTGCCAAATACATGGAAGTTACAGAAAATAAAAGATGCAAGATACTGGCATATCTATTGCCAACATCAGCAGGATCACATCCAAGCAAGGAGTTAGGGGTAGTCTCATGGCTGAGGCAATTGGCCAGGTTTTAAAAGATAGGCCTTCCATATTAACTTCTCCCTGATCTTTGACAAATTGCTTAAAATTTGAAACTGGAAGTTGCTGAACCTTCTCGCCTAAGTTTGGAAAATCATGAAAGCCCCATATTCACATAAAATTTGAGAGCAACTCCAAATCTGTTCAGAAAGGTACTTAAGCACATGGCTGAATTCTTGAATAGGGAGGGCGAGCTGAAACGGATTTTCTGTCCCAGCTTTTTGTATGTAAAAGAACTCACATCTTGTGATGAGGAGCAGTAACATTAAATATATTAAAGCTACTCAAATGCTATTGCAGTGATGGGAATACCTAGTTAAACAGAATATACGTGAATACTGTGCAGTGCAAAAAAGAGAAATAGTTTTTTGTCAATCAGTATTTACCTAAAATAGCAAAGCAAACCAGAAAAAAAAAGTACAGAAGGAGATGCACTCTATTGAGATACATTGCTAGAGAAAGAAGAGTCATGCAGAAAATGAATGTGTTCATAGGTGTTTTGCAGTAGTTACATAGTTTTCATGATAAGCCTTTAAGCTTTCAGGTTATTTTTCTTGGGTCTTCTAGATTCTTTTTTTCCTTCCTCACCCTCCTCTGCACTAATACAGACTCTCAGAGAAAGACCATTTACTTGCTCTGTTGTCAACGCATCTGGACATCTTGTCAAAACAATATAATTTTACTTTGTAACTTTTTGACACTGGTATTTATTGCACCTGTCTTTAGTCATGATTTATGACTTGTCTGGTGAGTATTACTCTACAGCTCCAAGTTTACAATACCAGATAAGTGAAGCATTTGAAGTCCCGAATGGCTACAGATTTATAGATGTATATTTCTCTCCCTTCCTCCAAAAAGGGAAATTAAGATGAGCATTTTCTCCCAATTTTCTGGGTGGTAGAAATCAAGATAATCAAAAGTTCTTTGGAAAGGAGAAAAAAAAAAAAAGGAGGAAAATAATGGTATTTGCTGCTGTCTCCATTAGGAGGAACACAGTCAAATGATCTATGTTAGGGGAGTGCTTTGCAGTCAGAGTTGGGGTTTGTTTTAATTAATTGATAGCTGGCTATCTGTACAGCATTTTAACACCCAGAACTGTGTGTCAGTGATGGGGACGTTAGCATCATGCAAGCTGTAGCATTCAGAAGTATCCATCAGTTTGACATTCTGAATTACTGGGTTTGTAACACACTTTCTAGGATAATACTAGCTCCTACCTAACATTGAAACATTAAGGCCAAATATGTAAAATCTAAACTTTACCTACCTGAGTCACCTCACTGAACAAAATGGGTTTATTCACACACATAATGTTAACTGTGTCTATGAAAAGCTGTTGTAGAATGCAAGTCTAAATATTTGATAAAAGTAACAATCTTACATTGTAAAAACCCCAATTTTTCTATTCTTCTTTCATTTTAGAAAACCTAAATTTGGGGCTTAAATCAACTTGACAGTATCCCTTAAATATATAGCATGCTTGAAAGGTATTTATTATTCTACTGCTGTTAAAGCGGGTCTTTCAAATTTGCCAGACTTTAAAACAAATCCGGGCTTCCTTCCTAGTCAAGGTTCTTTTCAAATCTGATCCGGTATTGCAGATGTAACACAAGACTGTTGACACAGTTTGGTTGTTGTAATGTAAGTATCCTTCCAGTGTATCTCTCATCTAAGCCAAAGCAACATGTGAATGTGTGAATGTCAGATAAAATTGTTTTGTAAACATACAGCTGCTTTCATTTGTCAAAATTTCATTAAATTATAAAGATACTTGACAGGGTTTGCAATTGTAATCCCCTAGGGATATATGTATCAGTGAGATTCCCTGTACTGATCCTTTGATAGAAATTGGGTGGAAATCAGGGACTGTAAGCTCTGGGGAGCTCTAGAAGGAAAACCTGAGATTTTTCACTGTTCAAGGAAAAAACAAACCCTCTTTACAAAGGCTACATGGTAAACAACTGTAAGAGAAGGCAAAGAAAACCCTCGCTGACCAAGGTCTTGTCTCAAATACAGCCAGTGACTTCCCGTAACAAAACAATACGGGACCTGGTATCTGGAAGCAGCACGGATTGCCTCTCTTGCCCCAAACTTTGCACATTCTCAAACGCTTTGATGGACTGCCAATGAAAATATTGGGCAGGCATCAACTGTGCGGTTGCCATGGAGATCTAGTAAGCTGGGGCAGTGGGAGCACAGATTTCCATCAACAGGACTTTAACAAAAGCCTTGATTCAGTGGCAGGCTCTTAGGTTAGATGCTTCTGGGCTTTAGCAGGGTACACAGAAAATGGTGAATTTGCTACTGAGGTTGTGAAGGAATTGCAAATAGTGATTCCTTCAGGGAAGAAAGCACAGCCCTACTTTTCTTTCTGATTCAAGACTGACCTTTTTTTATTCTTCCTTGCCCTTTAAAATGAGAAATAATGAGGCTGGCTCTGTAACAGTCAAATGTAATTCATTGCCATTTGGAGATATCTACATTATAGATTTTGGGGTCATAGAATCATGCCATCAGTTTGGCTACACATTCTCATCTCAGAAATTACTTGCTGCTTTGAAAAGGCAGCAAAAATACCTCACGTTGTTGTGACAGTGGCCATCTCGGAGGACATAAAAATCTATCTGTACAAAAAACTGATTAACCTTGTATTTGTCACAGATAAAACTATAATGTATTTTTATCATTAGAGACCCTGTTGGCAATTTGTGCTTGAAAGGGCTGAAATACAGAAGAACTTGACAGAGTAGATAGCAGACAGAAATAGCAAAGTGAGATATTTCCAAAATCTCCTCATTTCAGCTGTTGTACACAGAATTGTACATGAATTCATATTTGAATTCTGATGTTAATACATTCAAAGCAATATTAAACTCATTCAGTGCCCTTTCAGATTTCTTCAGTAACAACCAGCAAGTTTGTGGGACAATTTATTATATATAAGCTGATATGAATTTGTACTTGCAAGTCCAAAGTAGATACTTTAGGTTTAAAAACAGAACTTTGGAATTTTGTGACTGGACTTTCCTCAACAGTGATGTGCATAGGACTGTTGCATTTAGAAGGAAAACCTAACAATTTATTATCTTATGAAGCCCTAAAGGCAGAATGAAAATAAGAAACTTGATTGTTTACAGGTTTCCATCTAACTAGAAATACATTTTCAGGCACTTAGAGCAATTAAATAATACATTTTGAATAAACAAGCACAAATTAAGTGAAATTTTATACAAAGTTTGAATGAAACTCAGATCTTTTAAAGACAATCTTAGGAGAATTTGTGAAACACCAAACACTAACAATTTCTTCTGTTCTAAAAATTAAAGTGCTGGTGTTCTCTCCTAGAAGTCACAAAGAGATTGGTTTTCAGGTTCAATTACAGCAAAGATGAGACAAAAATGATCAATCTCTATTCACTATCATTTGACTGAGCACAGTTAGGTGGTGGGAGACACCATCTCTGACATTCAGGAAGGAAGAACAATCAGAGGCAACAATTGTCTCAAATCAAGGTGGCAATAACAACTAACAGTTGAAAGGGACAGCAAGCTTCATGCTTCAGTCCTTAATACAGTCTCCAGCAGAGATCAGACTGTGACCTGCTACATGGACAAGTTATTCTGCAGTTCTCCCCACTATGGAAGTCCTAAATCCTCCCTTGAAACAACTGCCAATGGATACTGCCAGTCAAAAACTCCTGGTAAGATAAGCTTTGGCTCTGGCTTACCATGTTCTTTTACATTATCACCGAGATGGAGAAAGAATTTCAACCCAGAATGCTCATTACATTTAAATTATATGGAATTTTGCTGTTATCCTCAGTGAGACTGGACTCAATCCAGTGTATGAGGCCTGATGGAGCTTTCACTGGAATTAAACCAGAGCATCCAGGATGCTGTCTGGAAATGGCAATTACTTCTGTATGCATAGGACTTGTCTGAAACACACCTAACCAGGCTAGCTGGTTAAAAACAGCTGTTTTAAGGACCTGAGAGATCAGGATGAAATCTGTAAGGGAGAACATCATGGAAGTCCAAGACACTTTGGTCTAGCTCTGGTTTCTTGATAAGCTGCCTCTAAACAAATTATGGTTCCTTTAACACCACCGTCTTACAGGTAGGATAAATTATGTCAGCACACAGTCCTTCCATTTCTTCTATAGATAATGGGCACAAGTGAATTCTTTTCATAGAAATTGGGAGAAAAATCGCATTGCTACTCATGCTTAACCAACTGAACCAGTGAGTTGCCAAGCCCGTGACATCATCACTGGCAACATACAAGCTTCAGATTAGCAGTAGCCTGATGACATCACCCTTCCAGTTTCTATCTAACAGATGGTTTCTGTATATTGTGTAATTTTAGATCATTATTCATGGTTTTGGTCAGTATAATTCAGGAAGTGAAAAAACTGCCAAGAAAAATTGACCTGGAACTAGTTCAAAGAGACTAAATTATTTTATTGATTAGACTCCTTAGCTTTCATTTTCCAGCAGAGCCATCATGAATCATCGATACACAATAATATCTGAGTAATTTCTGTGTGAGCTGAATTAAGTGCTCCAAAACAAGGTACGCTTTGAAGGATTAGGCCTTCAAGCTGCTTGAAAACAAGATAGCTAAGAAGATTTGCTGGGCAGTCCTGAAAGGGGGCCAGAAGCTATTTACTGAGGCAAGTGGTTTGTTTGAACTGGATTTTTATTTATTTTCATATTATACTTGTTGACTTCATATCCGCCTTCAGCTCAGCTCAAAGGCTCGAGAGAGGCATGTTTTTCACCAGCGTGAACATGGGCCAGAAAGGAAGGACCTTCTGAGAGGCCTCACCAGGCACAGCCCCAGCGTTGAGATAAAGCACCGCAAGCCTGCCGGAGGAAAGGAGAAAAATAGAGAGAGAAGGGGTTAGGAAAGGCTGGGGAGTCTTCTTATTACAAAGGTTTACAAGAGAGTGCAGCCACGTAGAAGCCTTCATGTAAGAAAGGCGCAGAGGGCAGTGATGAGTGAAATTCTGCATTGTTTCTCAAGTATAAATACATCTGTCAGATGCAGGGATGGCACTGAGCGCACAGGTTTACCATGCCATGGTAGCAAGTTTCGTTTCGGACTGATCCACACCAGAGTGCAGGATCTACCCTGAAATCAGAAATCAGCAGTCTTTGCTCAAATCAGAGACAGGGCAGGGGGAAGAGAGAGCACTTTTCTGTCGACGTACTCCAACAACACTAACTTAGATAACTTCTGCCTCTGAGACAAGTCATGAGAATGGGTATGGGGGTACCAAAATGCAGTTTCCATGTAGTGATGCCCTAAATGCATGCTTAGTAAATGTCTCAGACCCATATTATCAGAGTATTAAACAGTACTGAAGCAGGACATGAGGATTTTGGGTGGAAAGAGAGAGCAAGTCCAGATTGCAATAGAGTAACTGAAAGCTGCTCAGCCCCTTTCTAGTCATTAGTAAGGGCACAATCAAATCATGAACAAATATCTCCAAGCCTTACAGAAGGAGTATGTAAAGAAAATATTAAAACCTTGGCGCAGTTTCCTATTGTTAGTGTGCTGTGCCCCAGTTAACTGTCTCTCTGAAAGTCTCATGCGCAGGAGTACTCCAGCATTTACAGAAATGAAATGAGCCTGAAAATGGTCTGGCAGCACCAGCAGCCTCCAGATGCACCCCATGGACTGTACTGATGTGCCACCCCACGTGCAATGGCTTGGCACAGCAGAAGGAAGGCAGTTTTGAGACCTCTTTCAGAACAACAGTAAAATAAGAGACTTTGAGGGTAGCCTGGTCCTTCCCGATTACTCTGTGTGCTCACTTGGTTCTCTAGCATAGCTTGCACCAAATATCCTGGTGGCTGTGGAGATGCCAGCTGGGTCTCATGGAGAGGGCAAAAGAAACAACTAAAAGAAACTGAGTTCAGTTTTTGAACCTCACTCCCCATCATAAACGATACCTGAATATTGCTCCTCTATCAACTCTAAGGTCCTTTGAAAATGGAAAAAAGAATACAATAAATGCCAAGTTTGTCATTTAGTTCCCTAGTATTTTCCTTTTCATAGAATAGAATGGACCATTGCATTGCAAACAAGGCACCTTAATTGGCCTACTTTCAAAATAAATACTTAAGATCCTTACTATCAGTAGTCAAGCTCTTCTGTAAACCGGATGTATTCTTGCCTTAGTCTTTTGTGAACACCAGCAAAACACCTTACCCTGGGCAAGTATCTATCACATTTGCAATAACTATGGTTTTCAGATGTTGTCTCTGGTGAGATCATTTCAGCATTTGTTCTCCAGGAGAAGAATCCTCAGTTTTATGAGAGTTTAACCTGAGAGTACCACATAGAAGAAAAACAGCAAAATCTGCGCTAACAACCTTTCAGTTCTTTGCTGTACATCAGAAAAAAGTGCAACAGCTTCTCTACAGGCAGTTTTCCTCTTTTTCTGTTATGTTTAAATAAAAGAGCATTAAGATTTAATTATGTAAAATGCTTTTAAGCCAGGCTCAGCAGGCATACAGCTTTAAGACAATGACTATTCTCAGATATTTCTGTACAGAAAACCTACTTGTGGAAAGATGCACAAGTATAACTTTAAGTGTGGTAAGTTCCACATATTACTGTACATGTTAACTTCAGCATGATTTTTTAGAATAAAGTTCTAGGGATTATTAGATGCTATTTTACTAAATGTCCTCTTACCAAAATATCCTGGTTTGCCAAGTCTAAATATTTAGGGAAGACATTGTAGTTTAATTAAAATCTTTATGGGGAAAAAAACACTGGCCTTGACTTTCCAGTCACTCAGAAATAAAATATGGCATTTAAAACCTGTCTCTTTCCATCCCCAAACATATGGTTTGACACCATTCTGTTTTGTGAGAATATTTTACAAGTTTGGGTTTTGTTCTAATGTAAAATTAAAACAAATTTTAAAGCCCTGAGGTTGGCTGCAAAGTAGGAAGTGTTGTTCAAATGCCAAATTTAACACCTAGTTTTTGTTACTTGAGTTTCAGGTGCTGAGGTTGCAAAAGCTAGGGGAAACTAATTTTTAGAGGATTTTTTTAAAATTTGAGCCTCTCTTCTGTTCTTAATGCAAGTGTCCTGTATTTGGCAAGAACTTGTCACCATTTAATTAATACAGTGTATATACAACCTGGTGTCATCTGTACAGTCTGGCTTTGGTGGGAAACTTGTCTATGCTATGTACTGGGTTTATAATTAGAAGGGTTGTGCATGGAGCATTTATTCAGGTAGGGTGAAAGATTCTGCAATACATGCAGAGAGACCATTATTCTTGACATCAAGAAGAACATGTCTTCCTCCAGAGCAAATACCTACTTGGCTAGCATCTTTCTTTATTCTTTCATTTTATGCTTGCTTACCAACATAGAAACCTACTTGTAAGACAATTTTATGGCAGTAACATTACTTTTTATCAGTCTTTCCAAGCCGATAACAACCTTTTCCTAAAGCTGCTTTAGCAGAGATTATCGACCATGATAAATTGCTCTGCATTCTCATTTCCAACTAATAGCACCCACAACTTGAATGAAGAGCCAAAATATTTTTTTTCTGTTTTAGAAAGTCATAACATCCAAGAAGGCACAATCACAAAGCTCAGTTGTGTCAACAGTGATAAAATGACTCAAAATGACCTGTTTTAACCTGAGGGAAGGTTAAACTATGAGATCTTAATCTTCAGATGATTTTATTATCAAATTTTCATGAAGACTAATCATAATAGCCATAAATATGTTCTGAGAAGATACTCCCTCTGTATACATATAACCAATAGGAGAAATACTGTAAAGATTTTTCTCTAAAATTATGCTTTTTATTAAGAGTTGGTACTGAGAACCATTTTTAGCCTTCTGGTTATTTGGGGATTTTGTTTGCCAGCTGTTCCCAAATAAGAAAAAAATCCTTTCATCCTTCCTGATTTCAGTAGCCAAATGAAAATCAGTGCAGTGATCAAGATGTAATTCTGTTTTCTTTCAAAGTTCGTGCATTAACTATTTTCCTCAAGCATTTCCAGACTGGATAGCATCCCTTTCTGAACATCCCACTTCAGGAAGGGGACAAAAAACACTGACATTTTCCTTATCAGTTCTGTGAGGATCAGCTCAGGATTTTTGCAGTATTTAACACACCACATGGAGGAGACAGCATGGATTTGGAGGAGGATGTCTACAGATAAGAAATTTCCCTTGGCTATGTTTGCCAAACCACGTAACACACTGATGACTATTTGCTTTATCCTGTGTCAATATGCTTTGTCTTAATTTTCATGCTCTTAAAGGAGAAAATCATGCTTGAAAAAAATGGAAAGAGTGCATTATATATGCTTTATATGTCCACATATTTGCTATTACCTAAGTAATCTAGTGAAATATTGGCCAGCTGGAACAGGGGAGATGGTGTTGCATAGTTCTCCAACAGTGACCCTTGAGGACTGGAACAGAGATGTATTAGTTATAGCCAGAAGGGAGCACTTTGTCTCCTAAATCCCTTGGAGTAAGTTGGTTTTTCTTGCCAGTCTGCGATTGATTGAGTCATCACAGGTCAGTGATGACTGTGGATAAATATTTCCTTTGAAGACGTCAGACTTTAAAAAATAGTACAATAAATTCCCACACATTGAGCTGAGTCAAATTAGCAGGACTTCAGCAGTCACAGCTGGTGTGAAAGGAGCAGTTGTGGGACCTGAACTGACACCACCATTTGGAGACCTATGCAAAGTACATCAGGCTCATGTTGTTTTCAGATGTTGTTCTCCTCCCAAAGAATATGAAATAGTTTTGTGGGTTTTGTTTTTTGGTTTTTTTTTCCTGGGCTTTCTCTGTCCCCATCTATCCCAAGGAGTCAGAGTCCATGCAAACAGTACCTCAGTGTCTGAAACATTCAAGATTCAGCTCCATCTGTTGTTCAGGAGGGCCAAGGTGGAGGCCACCAACCTTCTAACTGGACTAAAACAGGTATACAGGGAAGAAAAGACGGTATTCAAACCTCCCCACAGATCTTCACCTTCAGCAACATCACGATGCCTAATGAAAGGATTTGGCTATATCCTGTCAACTCAACATGCAGAATATTTTGTGCAGCATTCCCAGTGGAAGCCTACTGATTTCACTAAAAATATTACAATGACCAGTGAAATGTAGAATCCATTGGGGTTGGTTGAAGGAATATCTTCCTATGAATGGAGTTGTCATTCATAGTTGGAAAGGTTTGGAAGATGATTCCTCCTTTAATTTCTCTAAATTAACTCCAAAATTCAATATCAAGGCTAGTTATAGAGAAAAAAAAATATGAAATGTTGTTTTTCTAGACCTATTTATTTTACTTGTTAATGGATTAAAATAGTTCCCAGCTGTGCAAAGTTCTCATTATGTTCATTACTCATAATGCACCTCACAATGAGATGATTAATTCAGCACACTTGCAGGCCCTTCATTGAATGCTGTTGATTAAGCAATTATGTTAATCCACTTGTGTTTGTTTTCTCACTGCTCTGATGATGGTTGGGACCAATTTCTTTGCTGAATTATTCCATGTACATGCTAGAAGTTTTGCTAACATTTGCAAAGGCCAAATCCACCAATCACAAACAACACGAAGGTGAAAATTGCAGATTATTTGTCTCTAGTGTATTTTGGATTGCTAAGAAAAGTGCTGGACTTTATTTGGATTCCTCCTGTTCTGGGCCAACTCCTGGAGAGGAGTAACATAGCTTTTCTGTATCTGCTTTAACACTGAAGTGGTAATTTCAGGCCAAGTAAAGATTAATCCTTTCATTTAATTTGTGTGTTCTTGTATTGATTGTATTCAGTAGTTGTTTTGATCTTTTATTTCCATAAGACTGGTAGCAAAATAGTTTTTAGAAATGTTGTACAGATGGATATGCAAGTAAACCAAATATGCCGTTCAGAGTCAGAAACCTGATGTTTGCAGGGGGAATATGACAGCCTCTCAATGTGACCAGCACCATGAAAAATGGACAATGATTCCCCTTACTTGTTTTAGATTTAGTCTCTAATTTGATACAAAGCAGCAGATGATTAGAAAAGGGAAGGATATTCTCCTACTTTTACATGAATATTTTTGTCAGTAACAAAAATGGAAAGGGAAATACTGTGGTAGGAAAAATATGTAATAAATTTTAAGAGTCTTTGCTCAGCTTAGTTGGATGGGACAGTGGTTCTTTAAGTATATTTGTCAGTTACCTACAAAGACATGTGATGGAAATATTTTCAAGGAGCCAGAAACATCCTGCTCCATTCAATATACTCAACTCTCTGGGTGTCCGAGGAACCACCAGCAATCATTTGTAACAGTTGTCGTTTACCGTTCCGCCAGCTTAGCCAGCCACGATGGCCAGCTTCAGTGGAAAGGAAAGGAAAGACGGATCCGAGTTATACCTCAATAGACTAAACAGTAACCCCGCAGCAGTGCCCAGCTTTAGGTTGGCCGAAGCATTGGCGGAGCTCATGAATAATAGACACATGAAAAATGCTAACAGACTTCCCACCCATCAGATGAGCCAAAACCAAGATGCAAAACATTAACACAAGCCAAACCTGCACAAAACTAACTGTCCCAAAAGACCTCTGATAACTTTTGAGTTCCCTATTGGGAAAAAATATGATAAAGCAGCAGCTTATAGATGCAAAGCAGCAAGATTTAATGATACCCTCCCCAAAGCTTTATTTTTGCCATTCTCTTCCTTAGCTTTTGTCTTTAAGTGTATATTCATAACAGCTCCACCAATATTTTCTGAATATAGACCATCAATGACCACAGCTTTTATTTTGGGAGGTCCATTTCCGTAGCAACAGCTCATAAAAGATACTAAATAAAGCTTAGATCTTTGCAGCTCAGCTTGATATATTATATATCGGTCACTGCAGTGTGCTGACGGCTTTCCTGCAATGTGGCCTGTGTCTTTTTTATTATGTACATTCTTGGTGAGTGTTGGGGAGATTGATCCCATTCTGGTATCCAGATTTTAAAACAGATGTGTGGGAAAAAAAGCTGCAGAGGGTGCAGGAAAGAGGTGCAAAAAATCCAGAGACTCTGAGAAAAAGCCTTTCAGGGAGACCTGTTTAGGTTTGTCAAAGAAGACTGAGAAGTAGCATGATAACAGTGTAAAAATACCTTCACAAAAGGAAAGCACCCGTTGCTGAATAAACCTAAATCTAGTAAGGAAAGATTAGTGTGATTAGCAAAGGGAACTACTAAGGAAGCAGTGAGTTCTCAAGGTCTTCTTGTCTTCAGGTCAAGAGCAGATACTTTCTAGTAGTGATGTTCTAGCTAGATAGAGATTATTGGTCTTGGTAGGAGGCAACAGGGTGAAATTTAATCTTCTTGATGTCAAACTACACAATCAGGTCTTGCCTTCTAGATTTAAATTATATTCATCTGCCAAGAAAGTGTCACTGAGATTGGGGGGTTTAATTAAAAGCTAGCTGTCTTTCCATATAAATACATTGAGAGGAAGCATTTCTTTTTTCATAAACATTCTTGTTGAGAATTAAAAAAATATCAAATAAAGCCTGAAGAACAGTTGGCAGCCATAGGAAAAGCTTTAACATTACTCTAAATGAATACTTCTTTATACTTTCCAGTTCCTCCAGAAAACAGCATTATCTGGTCTTTTCTAGTAGCATCATAACTTAGAGGTAAATCACAGAACAGAATCACTTCTCAAGCATCCAGTACCTTGATTTCTTTCATCTTCCCCCCACCATGAGATGAAGATTCTGTAACTGTGATTATGTTGGGTGTTTTGGTTTTTGTTTTTGTTTTTTTTTTTTTTTTTTACAAGTGCTTCAGGGAACTGAAGGCACCTAGTGCTTTACAAGGCAGTTAAGTGCAGTGTGGAATTTTCTCTTAATATTCATCCACATGTTTTATGAATTTCTATATTTGAATTTAAGCCTGGATTTTAAAGCCAGACTTGTTTTGATTCATTTATGTCTTAAACTCAATACCAGTTTCTATGTTCTCTTATTTTGGGAAACCTGAGTTGAATTGCTTAGCAGAGGAGAAAATGGATCAGAATTCTTTTTTCTCCCTAAAAACTGTGCTAAAATTGCGTAGCCAGCTGTTACTCTGAGACCAAACTCCCATCAAGTTCAGCAGAAGGAGATTGCCATAACGTAACATTAGAAATCATGAAAATCCCAATGGGCATAAGAAGGTGTTGAAGGGGGGTCAAGGAGCATGATAGACATGAAAAGGCTTTTTTGCAGCTGGTTCCCTTCTCCTATCAACTGTACAAAGGCAGGCGAGGGAGAGGGAGGGAGGCAGAGAAGTGAAGCTGGATTATGAAAGGGACACGCTTTCCATCCATGTTCAGGAAACCGGTGAGACAAAAGGCACGCAGCAGCAGCCACATGGCAAGGGGGCTTCAAAAAACAGGCTGCTTCCTCTGTTGTTTCCTCAGAAGCCCAGGATCCATCACTTAGTTTGTTTTTCCAAGGAAATAATTAAAGATGTGGATTAAAAAAAATTAACAAAAGACTGACCCTTCCTTCCCCCCCCCCCCCCCCCTTCTTTTTTCTGCCTGCCCATTTTAAGGGAAATCATTTTCATACCCCCCTTCCGCTCTCCATACACAAAGACAGCCCCAATGCTGGAGCAGAGATTGGTTTACATCCCAGTAGAAGGGAATACTTAAGGAAACCTTTGGCAGTGTTATGGATTGAAGTGCAAGGAGATGGTTTTATCAGGAGGCTTCAAGGCTATTATTGTCCAAATAAACACTTGCTTTGCCAGACATGATCTACAGCTGCTACACAGAGACCCTTGAATTTCATCTGAATTTCAATCTCCCTGTCCTTTTTGCCTTTCCTACTTCACTGTTTTCAGACCTGAATAGCCCACTGTACTGGATTACTTCACTTTTTCCATCTTAATAGGCTTCACTAGGCTCTGACTCCTGACTTCCTGCCCACGACTCTAGTCCCCACTTCATCTAGATTTAGGAAGCTTTAACACATTTTGGTGGATTTTTTTTTTTTTTTTTTTTCCAGTTGCAGGGGACAGGATGCTCTCCCAGACTTAGCTATCATGATGCAGCATTTCACTGCTGATCAGTCCTGTTTCAGCACAGCAGAAACCCACACCAACACACATCTCCTCACATGCATTAGAGGCAGACAAATTGCTTGAATAAAGTAAGAAGCAGCTGAGCCAAACTTTCCAAGAAAGTTGTTAAATACTTATCATTTTCTGCTTTCCTATACCCATGCTGTTCTGTAGTCTCACAAACAGACCCAGGAGTGACAAATACAGGTGGAGAAGGTGTTTCTACAGCATTATTACAGCATCAATTAAAAAAAAAAAAAGGACTGAAACAGTTTCACTAAAAGACCATTTCTGAGCACTTTCGAGGGCAGAACTGCAGAAGGAGAACAGCAGGAGTGAGTGTTTCTAGCTAGATTTGTTTTTCTTTTTCCCTAGAAATATTATTTCAGAAAGAAATTATACTAGTAAGTTAGCTAGGAATATAAGACACTTGATCTAATACCATCAAGAATTATCTTCTATTTAGTAATTTTTATTTTTTTCTTTTCCTACTGCCTCTCCCTCTTGATTTAGAAGCTTTCTTAGTTTTAAACATCCAAACTACACTCATGGCTTCAGGCACTTTAGCATGAAACATCCTCACTACCAAGACCACTGAAAATCTGGATATTTCAATACCCTCATAGTTAATTTAGTTCAGCACTTACCCGAGCACCTCCCCTTTGCACCTGAGCACTGATGGGTCCCAGGGACAGACTCTTTCCAAGTTTGCTTGGGCCGATTATTTCACTTGACCATAGTGCAGAGCAGTGATTTCACTACGAGCAATCCTCCAAGGAGCCAAAGCTAAACGGAGTCCCGGAGGAGGGTTATATTGGGGGTTTGCTTTGTAGTGCAATTGCTTACACCTGCGTGATCATCTGGCCGTGAACCAGCTCCAGCTGTAACCAGTCTTTTCACTTACTGGTTTGGCCCATGAGTAAATGCTCTGAGCCTTGCTTATAGCATTGTTTGACATTCTGATTAATTTCCTTACTTTAATTACACTGTTTTTGCCAGACACATAAACTGTTTTCTGTCATAAACACAGGAAAAGCAGTCTTCCAATAAGGGGAATCTTTCTTTGAACCTCCTAAGAATTAGACTAGTAATAGCACACTGATAAATTAAATGCGCTATTAATGCTGTTCTAAAGTAGTTAATGCCCTCATAATGATTAGAGATGCAGAAAAAGGTCTGGTAAATTGAGCTCCCAAATTTTAATCCCTATCACAAATTCAGAAATATTTATTTCTAGAATTTAAGCTTGAAAGCTACCAAGCTTGAACTGCAATCTTGTATCCATAGTTCAGGACTTCTGAACTTTGCCCTAAAGTCAGTTATCTTTTTTTACTCTGGGTACTAATCTGAGCATTTACCTTCTCCCACCAAGAGGGCTCAGACCTGTAGCCTTGCTAGAGAAGTATAAAAAAAGAAGAGCTAAACCACCAAGATATTCCCTGCTTACTTCAGTTTAGAGAACAGATAACACATCCATTTCTGCCCAACATAGAAATTCTCAGTAAAACCTTGTCCCTCATTCTTACACACACCTACAAAGGCAGGATATTTTATGTACTGGTTATTGCAGGTGATGTTTTGGAGAAGCCAGCTGCGTGGCTTATGGCAAGCAAGCCAAGCTTTAAAGGAGAATTGGATTTTATCTGGTGCTTTGGTTTGTTCATGTGCAGCTGAAGAGTTAATAAGCTGGGTTTTCTGTTCTTTGCATTTCTAACCATTATCCTTCTTTCTGAGTTTTGTGAAGGCAAATTTTGTATCCCCGCTACATGTCTGGTCCAGCAGCGGTTTCTGTAGCTCCCCCGTTAGGATGCAGATAAGGATTTTGCATGGAGATAGTACGTAGAGACATCCTCCGACGATCAGCTCTTGGGTTCCAGTACGGCTCACTGCTGCAGGAGGCGGTCAGGTCTGAGCTCTCTGAGTGCGCAGGTTTTGTTTGTTTTTTATACCTGAAAAGCAAGACTTCATAAGTTTTGCCTTTCAAGCCTTAATCTTTAAGTTCCTCACTTTCCACCACCTACTCAAAAACTGAATGCAACATTTCTAAACCACTTCAACTTGATATACCCCATTTAGCTTGCTAAATCTAAAGAAGCCTTTCACGGTTCTCCTGGTGATGGGCATCAGCGCTAAATGTAGCATGTGGGAGCCCCTTGCTTTGAATTTCCTTGGGACATAGACAAGCCATGTTGTTCCTACACCTTGATGAAATGATGAGACAAGAAGGAACCTTGTCTAACTTAGCTGACTTTGGGTCTGGGCTTCAAAAGCTGCTGTCAGCCAGGAAGGGATAGATGTTTAGATCATTAAAATTTTCTCCTTGATTGGTCTGGAAAAATAGAGAGCCTTCCTTTCATGCTAGCAAATGTAATATACATATGCAAAATAAATACAAGTTTAGTTTCTTTCTACACTGCACTATACTACAAATAAACAGACCTGTCCTTCATAGACACACCAGCAGGATTCCTCCAAATGTAGCACGACTTACAGAACTGTAGGACAGTTGTTACAGTCCTTGATTATGTCGTCAGCATATCTCTATCTGTTTTCCCATGAAATTGAAGTAGTTACTGGCTTAACGCATGCCTGTATTTGAACCATGATCCTACAGCTATGATAATAAAACTGTCAGGATTTTTTTATTTGTGTGTCTGTTTCCATTTTTAAAAAATATATTCCTGAGATTCAACTATGTGCATGACTTTTATGTCACCTGGTAAGAGGTCAGTTTTCAGTCTCTCTATGAAAAATAATAATTTAGAGCACTACAAGAGAAGATAAACGCATCTAATCAACTTCCAAACAGAAATGCTATCTATTTATTTTTTTGCAGGTCCCTCTGTTGGGGGGTCATAAGTCATTTATCTTTGCTTGTTTTTTGGCGAGTACCCATAGTAGGATGCTCCTGGTGTTATTCATTAATTCCATAAACTATTGGATTCCAATAAAATAAGAGAAGATCCTGAAAAGATTTTCATTCCTATTATGGTTTCTCAATCTCAGTGTAGGGCTGAAGCAGGATACAATTTTTCTCTTTTGAACATTGTTTAGGTAGATACTCTCATCACTATGTCTTTGTATCATCTTGACTTTCTCAGTCCATTTTGGGAGCACTCACGTCTTAAAAACATCAGATTTGACCTGAAACCACAGTAAGCTACATCTGATAACAAGCCTCCATGTACCTGTGTGGTCTGATGTCAGAGAAATAGCTTGGAAATGGGAAATCAGATGAAATTACATGATTCTTATCTTTTTCCCCTACAGAGGGCATGAGCTGCTGATTTAGAAGTTGCTTGAAGTGAAGGGAAACGGGAAAAAATGATTTTTCACTAAATTTTCAGGACTTGTAGCAGATATTAGCAAGGGGCCCTAACATAGTTATTAGCTATGCAAGACTATTGTTTATTTTTACACAGGAACTAAAGGAGCAAGTATCTATGCTTATTTTTCTTTACCTAGCTAAAGAAATTGTATAGCTTTTCGAAAGGGTTAAATAATTTCCTCCCTTCCTGCACTCCTAAGGCTTTTCTCGCGCGCGCGCGCGTGTGTGTGCGTGTGAGGTTCTCCACTAACCACAGCTCTGTTTTCCAAAAGGAAATTAAAATGAAATACATCAGGCATGCTGGGACTTCACACTTCAGAGACTTATAAAGCAATATCGCCTGTTTAAATTGATTGTCACTTTAACTGCCCACAGCTACTCCTCAGGAAGGGAGCTTAAAGTTTTACTGTTCTTAATGGGACAATATCTCTCTTCCAATGACTTAATTTAGGTTGTGCTGAAACTCCTATTAAAAGCAGGATCATTAATATTTCATTAAAAATGCCTATGATGTCAGGGGTAGCAACAGCAGATTACCTGCCAATCTACAGGAAAACCATCCTCTTCCCCTGGGGATGTGCTAGCATCCCACAGTAGGATGGGAAAAAGAGCATGAAGAATTGTATGTACTCTTTAGCGCTGAGTCCCTTTGTCTCTTCAAGATCTGCAACTTTTCTTCCAGTTTCATTGTTTGTGCTTGTACAATTATTATTTTCATGATAACAAGCTACAAGTCATGAAAGAGCTGGTAACTTAAGTATTGGAAATTTTACAGATGAAAATGTTTATTGGCCAGAGAGGACATGCGAGCATGGAATTGAGACACGCTCATTTCTACAGTGCTCATTTCTGGATCTCTTTTTCCCCCTGGAATGCAGGAGAACTATGGGCAGGGAGACGTGAAGATATATAACAAAGAAGCAGGCGTAGCTATAACAGATAAACAGCTACAGTCCTACAGATATAACATACATTTGAACGTGTATGAACATTGTACGGCACATTTTCAGCCAGTGGGAGCTTTTGTACTTCCCTGATTGCAAACTCTAAGGAGTTATGACATTGTACAGCCCAAGAGGTTGTGTTTCCAGAGTTTGTCTTTAAAATCAGGGGACTCTCTTGGGTAAAAGGAGAACTCGGATTATGAGTTTAGCAAATTAAACTATTTGTTTCTCCACCACAAGAAAAAAAAGGAAACGGCAAAAAACCAAATGCTTTTTTGATGATCAGGTTCCACAGGGCACAGGGCGCTGGCACCGACATATCAGGCAGCCAACCTGGTAACCTGCAGACTGCAGCAATCGTAGCAGGAACCTGAACCAAGCTGGGAAACCAAGGCTCCCGACTCCCATCCAAGTGCCCCAGGAATATTGTTTCTTAAAGATCCCGTCTTATTTGTAGCAAAATGGAAAAAAAAATTGAAATGAAAAAATACCTGTAAATAAATTTTAAAATGTTCATAATATGCACTCAGCGGTCAGATAGGGGTGGGAGGCAGTGCCAGGATGGGTGCTGGAGCGCACCGGAGCACCAGCTGGAGATGCAGAGCAACAATGAGCACGTTGTCCCGCCGCCGGCGAGGGACGGGATGCTCCTCATGCGTTGCCTGCTACCATTAGAGTGAAATACTACTATTTTGAAATATCTTGTTGAATGTTAGATACTTTAGGGACTGCTGAAACCCTAAGGACTCTAAGATAGACCCGGCAGTTAATGTTTTATTATTATGGAAGGATATTTTCCAATTTTGAAGTTGTCAGCATTCATTTCTCTTTGTGGGTTTGACGCACGCATCATCTTAGGAATTTATTTGACTGACAAATGCTATCCAACCCAAACTAAGCCATGCACATAGATCTCACTGACTACGAGATTGTGAGTTACTTGCAATGCTGCAGGATGAGAATTGCATATTAAAAAATTAAAGGAGTAAAACACCTTCCAAAGAAACTTGAAGCGAGCACTCATTGTATTTTAACACAAAACATTTGGTCCCTTGAAACTTGTTTCTACTATTAGTAAGTCTAACATTTGGGCCTAAACTTGTGTTCATTACAGTATCAAACATAAATCAATTAGAAAGCTCCCCTTTTCATAGTAATATCTGCATTTTTTATGATTAGATATGGCTATTAGTCATCATCGGGCTTGCATTTCCTGAATGTCAATATATCAAACCACATCCGAATAAGAACATTGAAAAAAGAGATTTTCAAATTTTAGAAGCAAAGGCTTTAAGTGATAATTTGTGCGTTGGATGAGGGGTAGTATATTGACAGAGAAAGGCTGTAATATTGCAAGCTTTATTATCCTAAAGTCTCATTTCAAAATTTGGGAACACAGTTCTAGTTTATGAGTACAGGGCAGAGGGTAGCTAGTTATAAAACAGCATTAATATAAATCATAGTTATTACAGAAATCGAAAGCAGGTTATGTTTAAGGTATTTCTAAGCCTCTAGCTTTAGAGAAATAGGAAATGACATATATATATATATATATATATATATACACGGAGATCCCAGAAGAAAAATACAATGTCCACTTGAGTGTCAAGGAAGAATGCTGGATACATATTGATATACTGCAAAAGTGAAATTTGTGTGGCAAAGCCATTTGAAAGGAAGCTGAGGCTCTCATGCTACTTAATTTCCCTGGTCGTTCCCCACTTCTCTTCCTGGATAATCCACTAAGAAATCAAACTCCAAGAACCTGTTACCAGCACAGCACTGGAGTACAATAGTGTTTACAGCACTTTGCCATTGCCAGGGACTCCTGCAATGGAAATCTCATCTCTCTGCATATGGCCTGCCAGCAAAATGACATGAAGATTGACCAGACAAACCTCTTAGAATAATGGGATAAGTGGAAAGGATTTATCCAAACAGGAAACATTCATTTTCCACTTGTGTGGCTGCTCTTCTTGTCCATGGCTCATACACTCCGAAGCATATTTACCAGCAGTTCTGAAGCTTCCACCTCTCCTCTGCTCAATTCCTGCTCTCGGTGTCATTACTGGGCAGATACTCTTGTCTCTTTTCCCACCACTTGCCTCGGGAAGGATCTGTAATGTACTTTCTGGCAAAAGCGTGTTGTGCTGGAGCAGGGAAGATGGGATTCAGCATGCTTTTGGGGGAATACATCATAAAAATCAGAACTAGACTTTAATACTTCAACACCTGCAATATTGTTTATCTGGAGTTGGCAGCGTATTGATGTGATTGTGAACAGACATATATACATTATGCTTATAAGTGTGTACATATATATGGTTACGTATGTGAGCGTATTTCCTTTTCTCCCTGCTGAAATCAGCAAAAATAACATCAGTATTATCTTCTACCTGAAAGAAAATTTCTAGTTCTCGTGGCAGAAAAGGAAACGTCAAAGTCTGAAAGTGCGGCAGAAATATAGGAAAACTCACAACCTAGAAGGTGAATCAGAACTATCCCAGGGTTTTTTTTTTATTTAAATCAAACAGGCTGCCAAACAACTTCTGAAGGCAATCTCATATGTGATGGGATTCATCCTCCTGACTTCAGAACATTTTCATAGTCAAATACTGGATTTAAATTTGAAACTTCTGGTAGTCCCCTGTTTCATGGCCTCTTAAGTTTTAGTTCTGGGCAAGCAAGGAGCTGTAATCAGTACGCTTCACTCAGCGTCTGGTCTGAACAGAGCCAAGAGTGCTGCAGAGACAATGTTCTCTGAAATCTTCATCGAATTCTCAAGATACTGTGCCTTTGGACTGCAGGGGAATAGCAAGTAGCAAAGGGTTGAGAGATATCAGAGACAAAGTGGATGATTCTCCGTAGGGCGTCTGCCTTTGCCGTAAACTGTCCTCTGTCTTCCCCTTGAAGAAAGAGAAGAAAAGTAGAATACATCAGTAGCATTAAAATAATGCTACTCTCCATTCTAAGTTATTGCAGAAAAGTAATTAAAATCCTAGCTGCTGACTCTTTCCCCTGGGATCAAATTTTTACTGGAAACTAAAAGGAAAGGTGGTTGAACTGTGGAAACATTTACCAGCTGCAGGTATAATACTGTGTCTGTTGTCAGAGTGAACATTTCATTGGTTTATTTCTGGAGGATTATTTAGAGGGTTGTGGTCTTACGTCCAGGTCTCAAGAAAAAAAAATATAGCCTATGAGGTGTGCCTTCTTTCTACAGAATAGTGATTTGTTATGTGTTTGTCTGAGTTAAATATAGCAGCCAGTCATTCTGCACAGTCCGATATTTTATCCTGCTAACTTTTAAAAAAGAAAAAAAAAAAAAAAAAAGAAGAAATTCTTGTTTGGAGAGATGAAAAAGTCAGCAGAAAAGCCACAGTTCCTAGGTTTGTTTCCAGGCCAGTTCAGGTGCTTAGTGTTGTAAAATTCAATAATCAGTCAATATGATCAGACAGTTTCAGCTGTATTCCGACGCTCTCTGCTGATTGTTTTCTTGCCAGCGATGATTCCTGCTCCGGTGAGGAGCCCAGCTTCAGAATCGACCTGTGTTACTTCTTGGGTTGCCTCTTGAACATGGGAGAAGTTGTAGCGGGGCAGCTGACGGCTCCATTTAGTGTCTGGCAGCGATCAGTACCAGATGCCATGGGAAGAATGTAAAATCAGCACAAGCGTATGGTGGAATTTTGCCAGCACAGTCGTTATCTGCAGCTATGAGGTGGTTTCTGTGTCTGTAACTGGTCTGTGCCTCTGAGGTGACCTGCTGGGCTCCGCGGAGAGGAATTAAGTCTTTAAGGGAAAAGAATAGTTGTGTATCATTGAACCCACCTTGTTTTCATGGGTGGGAGGAGAAAAATGCAGATGACCCAACTAATGTTGACTTGTCCTAGCAGAAGGTCCTGTGTGACACTGCTGGTGCTGCTGCTGCAGGTTGACAGCTCTGGGCATCCTGCAGGTTTCCTGGGTCAGGATGAAAGCAATAATAGAAGTGTTATAATGCACTGGTAATTGAACAAGTTTTGAGGATGAAGCAATTTAACAAGTCATATAGATGGTGCTTTCTTGTTTTTAGCAAAATTTGGGGTATTTCCTTAGATACCTTTTTTCGTTCTTGAACAGAGATTCAGTTTTCTATAGTTATGAGTAGTTGCTGCTGCTGCAGGAGGCTTCAGTTGTGATTACAAGCTTCACTGGGAAATACCAGCTTAATAGCAGTATCTCTGAATGACATCCAGCAGAGATATTTATTTTTCCTCAACAAGATTTATTTGGCTCCCATCCAGGACTCAGCCTTTTCCCTGCACTCCTTGAATTTTCCTGGAGTTGCCCACTTTTCTTGACTGCCTGCATTCACAGCTCTGGCTTGAGCGCCTGCAGCCAAGTACGTCTCTCTGCACGAAGTGGCCTGCCATTCATTTCATATCATTTTGCTTAAGGAACTAGGTTTTGTATCATTTCATACCCTCACTATGCAACATATACCGGCATACTGAGGTTTCTTCTTAGATATAATTTCTGCTATCATCCTTTACATTCTCGTTACAGTCTGTAATGGGATAAAGACACATATAGAAAAATACTGCTGACTTTGGGCATGAGACTATTTACTTAAGCTAGCTGAGTTACATATTTTGGTTTAATAATTACAACCTTTTTCTCTTGCATCAATTTAGTGAACCCTACTATTTTCTCCCACTGAAGCCCAAAAAAGTATTTACACAGCTCAGTGCTCCTCAGGCTAAACACTGATGTGATACTCTAATAATGGGAATCAGTGCAAAGATCATTGATTGATTTTTTTTTCCCCTCAGTGATCTTTGAATTGAGACTATACAGAGAAGACAGTGAGACATTGTCTGTAGGTTGGGAGGAGCGAGGGAAGGAGAGATGTTTTCTGTCTTTAAGGTGCAGGGATGTACCTCAGCTCACTTCTTTTAAGTGGAAATGATACTGAATGGAGCAATAACTGAATCTAAAACATTTTCTTGGACGTGAGTAGAAGCTAGAAATGCATTTGTATCTATATAAAGATGGAATACCATCAAGAGAGCTTCTGGGCAGAACTGGCACCTACTGTGGGTAGCTGAAGGTGAATGTGCTATTTCCTCTGTTACTTGTCTAAGGAATCACCTCACCCAAAAAGATAAATAGCATTTAGGATAGGAGAGAGGCTATGCTCAACCCGGGAGGATCTCCCGAAACAGCTTCTCTGGAAGCAGATAACCTTAGAGCAAACAGATAGACCTCACCAACACCCCCGAAGCCCTTGGTATTACTGTTAGCTTTGGTGAAGGTATTATTTTCTCATAGCTGAGAAAAGAATTTGGTTCTATTTGTCAAATTTCTCTGGAATAAGGAGGATGAGCATTTCATGGCACCTGCAATTTTTCTTCTGGTTCCAGACAGATGTGGCAATGGAACAGGGGGAAAAAAGAGTTATCTGAACATGGCCTGTTAGGTGTGATTTCTACATGGAAGGAATTATTTTTGTTGTTTTACGCTTTCAGCACCAGTTTTCCTTTCCCTAGTTAGATCAAGAAGGGCCACATTATGGGCCTGTTGTTGTTTATGATAATGATATTCTGGCTACCTAAGTAAGTCAAGTTAGAGTGAGTAAGCTTTTCTATCTTTATCATTTATGATTTAAAGTTGTGCTGGATCTCTTGCTTAATCCAGGGGAGAGTACTGTAAGTAGGAACATACTTTGGTTTGCCGTTTATTTTTCTCTGCTTTCCCTTCCCTAATTCAAACAAACCAACATCTTCTTTGATTGGCGCTACTAAATCGAAGGATGGTATTTCTCTGGAGTCTCCCTGCTACTCCTGGTGGGTTGGATGTGGGTTGTTACAATAAACATAATGAGATGCTGGAAATAGCTGGAGTGATACCAAGTTGTGGGCTACTTATTTCTTAATCAGGCTTGTTAAATAAACAAAGCATCAAGGCTGAAAAGTGAAAATTTAATTATCTGTTCATTTCTAAAGCTGCTATTGAATCATGAACTGTGAAAATGGGGGGAAAAATCATACAATTTAATTTAAAAATGCGGTGTATTAGTTTTGGAAAAAGAATCTACTGATGTGGCTTGGAGGTAGCAGTGTGTGAATCAAGAGATATCCTGGCTTAAAGCTATTCTAAAATCTAGATTCAAAAACATAATTTTGACCACTTTCCTCTTTCACTTGCTGGTAGTTTTCCGTAGGTTATGTCTTGTTCTATTTGGGAAATGTCTGTGTTGTTGAGGGCAATCCATGACATGAATTTCACATGATGGACTGCAACTCTGAAGAAGACCTTTACGTACCCATCACTCTAACGTACCCATTGCTCTGGAAGTCATGATGGTGCTTAAAAGAGATGATTTAAGCCTTTTGATTACCTGTGCTGATGTTAATAGTCACGAGTTGCTGGTGGTAAACCTGTTAAAAAACCAAATTAGTAAAAGTAGCTTCCAGAGATAAAACAATTTTTTTTTTCTTTTTAACTTTTACTGAGTCTATAAAGCTGGTGAGGTCATTCCTGAAGCTCTTAACCAGGGAATAGACATGCATTCACACGCTGTTCTCTGCACTTCTCTGAAAGAATGGTCCCATATAAGCGTGGTCATCAGGTACAACAAAAATAGTGGTTTACATTAAGTCACTGATATATATTTCTTTATGTGGGTTTTTTCTTTAAATTAGATCATTTATCAATGCAACTTTTAGATGACAACATTAATAAAATCTCTGGAGAAGACTGCAAAATTAATGCCATGTATCTTTCTTAGACTGCCAAGTCCAGTGTTAAAGCATGAAACGTGTCAATTAAATATTTCAGCATAATTTTTCCATTGTCTTTCGTTAATATTCTGTCACAAGAGGAGGTCTTTTCAACCCAACTTCTGCCCAGTCCATTAAAGGATGTGTCAGAAGCTCACTTTATACATGGGCAAGGACAGCAAGAAATTTGCATCTTTGGATGTTTTTTCTCGATGCAGTCTTACCATTATGCCTGATTCCTCCAGACACAGTTGTACTCAATAGTATCTCTCAAAGTTTCTTTGTCAGCTCATTCTCTGATGTTTGCTGATTGTTGGGTTGGGTGTCCAGTTTGTGGTTCAAAACTAATCATTTACTGGCTGTAAAATACAATCTGTGTAATTCAGACTGATGGGGCATCAACGGGGTGGGTAAACCTCTTCTAGCGGCATCGTAGTCTATTATTTCCTTCTGCTACAATGCCATAGTGATCAGAAATGTTCATGGTTTTTATTCTGCTCCACAAAAATTGAATGATTTGGGGAGGAGGGGAAAGTGCTTTATATTTAGGAGCTTTTTTCCCTCTTCCATGGTAAGCATTTACATTTATATGTGTGTATACATTCACACACATACATAAACATATAAATACATATTGTTTTTGCCCAGCTCTTAAAAATGTTCTGCTTCTGGTGCACGAAGCCACATTTACCACTAGCTGGAGAGAAAACATATTAATATGAAATCAAATATTTGGCTTGTTGAATGCAAGATGTAATTACATTCACTTGAACGCACTTACACCCGGGAAAGAAACCATACTTAGAGGAAAAAAAATAATTTTCAAAGGTGTTTTCATGTCTATCCTGGGAGAGAGAAAAAGTGGGGGTGACTTTGCTCTAAATATAATAATCTGCTTCTTTTTAAAAAATATATCTGAAATTTTTTATGCCACAGCTCAAATCCTGTAATTATAAAGTAGCCTTTGCAAAGAAGTTTTTCACCTAATTAGTACATGTTGTGTTCATGGAGCAACTTTTTCACTAAGGATTTAAAAAACTTGTTAGAGAAAACATCCAAAAATAGAGGACTAAAGATTTTGGCTGCTCTCTGATCCCTGACAGACCCCACCTCTTGACTTGTATTTGTTCATAAACAATTTTAACCACTTTCCAGACATGTAAGATGAACCTTGCTAAGGACAGGGTGGTGGTTCTTTCCTGGGAGAGCCGTAACTGTAATACGCTGGATGCATGGACAAGTGGGACAGGAGCTGCTACAATGAACAGCCCATGAAATGAGGAGAACTGACCACAGTCAAAAAGTGTATGGAATAAGTCCAGTCCCAAATAAATTTCATAAAATATAGTCATTAATGTTTTTCTGAGAGCCCAGTCTAAAAAAACTGCTTAGGCACGTGCTTTAATATAAGTGGTCTGGTAGTTTGTTTAATACTGATAGAGTTTCCCACTTTCCAAAAACTAAGCACACGCTTAATTACTTTGCTGCACTGAAGCCTGAGATAGGTGAGATGAAATATGGCCATGAAAGCAGATATTTGCCTTTCTAGGTAGATTATTCACTCCATATCGCTTTCCCTTAGACCTCGATATTTAAGTTTGATTTCTGTCTGTAATAATCCTTGGTATCAAACAGAAGCAGGAAAGATTTTTATTTTCAAACATTTTTGGCCAAGTGTTGCCACCTAAAAAGCTACAACTGCGTCCCTAGCGTAACCTTGTTCAAAGCAAAGGAGATTTTAATCAGGTCTAAATTTGTCCCTGAAGATTCAGATAAGTTTCAAACAAGCCTTAGAGATGGTGTAACTCAATCTTTTGCAAAATGAAAAATCTATTACATTTTTTTCAGCTGGTTTTCTTCTAGCCTAAATAAATGACTGGACTTCAAGAATTACCCTGTTATTGTTTGCATGTCTGATAAGCCGTGGTGGAAGCTCCAGGGTTCCAATAGAAAAGGAAATAGTGCCTGGAAGTTGTCAGTGATTCTTAACTTCTTTTGTTTGTTTTACAGGCAAACCCACTTAAAACAAGTCCTAAAATTGGATGAGACTGCCCCTCTGTTTGTACACACAGAATTTAAGTGTTGTTTTCTAAGACTGTATAATATTCAGAAGTAGAGCAGGAGAAAAGTTAGCATTATCTTTGTTTGTGGGCGCCACTGATTGACAATTAGCCAGCTCCAAAGCTTGAAATGATTGCTTGTCTAATTGCAAGAGAGCCAGAGGAACTTCATCTCCACTGTTCAGTCTCATTACACTGCGGTGTGTGTCTTTAGTCAAGAGCAGAGCTTTCAAGACTTCCTTTGGACACGTCCCCTTCTCTGATCAGGGCAATTTCTGCAACACAAAGTAAAACTCAGCCTTATAGTAACATCCTGGATCTGTTTCTTTTGGGGTAGTCTGTTTTTTCTTCCCTGCGAGTTAAACGGGATGTTCAAAGCCTTGGAAGAAGGACTAAAATAATCAGCAATTTATCTGACAGCTGAGAGTACGCTTTTGTAGCTGTCAGTCAACTTCTGGAAAGCCACAGACTGTAAGACTGAGGTAATGTGCAAAATGAGACACATGTGTGCAAAAAACACTGTCCCAAAGTGTTTTCAAAATGCCAGCATAGCCAAATACACTCAGTATTCAGTGTTCATAAATAAGCTTCAGTTCCTAACTTGTTTTAGGTTTCCTAGCAGCTCAAATAACTCCTGACCGTTTCATAAATGACAATCACATCGACTTCCATAGCCTTTTTATTTAGAGTTCTCAAAAACATTTAATGCATGCTAATTATCTGAATTTACAATCACCACTGAGGGTAAGGGACTATTATCCCCATCCAGGGATGGAGATAGTATCTTTATGGCTACTTTTATGGCTCTATCTTTATGACTTCAAGGCCCATCTTTTTTTCCAGCATTTCAGGGGGATAAGGGAGATGAAGCCCGGGTAAAGCTGGAAACTGTGACAGCTGGTAGATTTATTTCTTCTTACTTTTCTTTGTGGAATTTATTTTCAGGGGTAATTCTGAATTTGGGGGTTAAAAGGGAAGTGTTTTATTTGTATGGGTTCAAACCAAAACGCTCTGGAGTTTGGTGTAATTGTTGTGAACTTAGCTTTTTTTGAAGTTGATATTGAAGTGAGGTATTGCAATGTAGCTGAAACAAAGCTCATCCCACCTTGCCCCCAGCCAGTCATTCCCTTATCCAAATGAGAAGCTGACCGGGAAATTTTTTAATTCCTCTTTCCAAATCAGCCTAAAAATGAAAAGAAATTTTGAAACTTTCCAGGCTCCCTGGACATCAGGTCCAGCCTCAGCATGGTCCCGCTCTGAACCGCGATGTCTCAGCTCAGGTCCCCGCTGGGATTGCAGGCAGCTGTGAAGGAGCTGGAATAGTCAATATTTCACTCTGCCCTGAGGATTTCTCTTTGCTGTACCAGTCTGTACCTTAGGATTGCAAGTTGCAAGTCCCTGGCTGTGTCCCCATGTGCTCCTGAGCTTGCTGGGTCACTCGGAGGTAGTGCATTGCTGCCTGGCCAGCCATCCCACCATGTCCCGAGGCTCAACAACTGCATGAGCTGAAGGTTTCTCTTCATACACATACAGCAGCCCAAGTGGGATGTAGAGGAGGAAGGCTTTAGCCTTGACATGTCATTCACCTGCAGGCTCTTAGTGCTAAAATTTTTTGTTTTTCTCTGGCTTTTTGTTTGTTTGTTCCCCCCCACCCATTTGGCAGTTCAAGCACTGAAGGTGGTTCCCTTCACTTGCCAGTGTTTGCTAAGGTCGGTCCCATCTTGCAATTTCTACTCTTCGTTTTCTTTGCATCCCGTTGCTTTTGATATTGAGCCAAGTTCTCCGCTAAAGCAACCCAAGTCTATCCCCCCCCGGTCCCACTGAGCTGGCCCTACTGCATCCCTGTGCACAGCCCAGAGACCCAGCCCTTGGTCTCATAGTCTGCCCAGGATTTATTTTAAAAGAGAACTGTCTGAGACGGCATTGGAAAATACCAAAATCCCATGGAGGACTTGTTTAAAAACCCTGCAAGAATAATTGCAGCTTATTGAAAACACTAAAAAAGTGGTTTCAAAAGTGCATGTGCATGTTTGGAAATTGGACAGTCTATAATCAAGCAAAGATTCAACGAAATTTTACCTCAGGCTAATACATTTTGTCAACCTTTTTATTTTTTAAACCATGTCTGTGGCTATTACCCGCCGTCCAAAATACCTCGCATCCTTCTTCATCACGGTGATGGTTACTGAAAGGTACATGGCACAGCGCTGCAGCTACTGTCACGGCCAGCCAGGCAGCCCGGCCTTTTAGCTTAGTATTTCTGTGCCGACACATTCCTCGTGATTTGCAGTTGTATTTATTACGTGTTATAGAGCATTTCCAGCTTAGACCCAGCGGGCGCGGGAGGAACCCACAGTTGTTGTGTTGGTGTTTGGAGAGGGAATCTCCTCACCTGGATTTTAAGGCCACAAAATTTCACACACTTGTGCCTGTAATGAGGCCAATAAGTTGTGTTTAGCTAACATCTGTCATCCAAGACAGGGCTTAAATTAGATCAGAGACTTCAAGAGAGGGAGAATCCACCCGTTCTTCAGGTCCTTCCTATAAAAAGTCAGTTCTTCTCCCTGCTGAAAAAGGATGCCTTATTTTTATTTTCATTTTGCCTTCAGTTACCTGGGTTTATGCTTTTCTTCAGTAGACTGGCAAGCCTCTCTTACCGGGTATTTTGTTCCCTTTATGTATGATGGCAGCACAAGTGTGCTTACCTGCGTTGGTTTTAATCTAGCTAGTCTGGCTAACAATGATAAAAGGAATCTGCTAATAAATTCAACAAACTTAATGCACAGAATCATCCCACATTGACTTTTATAGCCTACGTGACAGTTACTGTGATATAATCAAGTCTTGAGCTTCTGTTTGGCAAAGTACAGAAATTCAACACCATAAATTTTTCACCGAGAAGCTTTTCTTGGTTCCAAGTTGCAGATCTTCTGCCTTTCTTTAGTCCACCTCCAATTTTCCAACTTTTTGAAGTGCCTTACATCACATAGCTCTGCTTTCAGAACATTAAATATTTTTAATTAGTGCATCCTTTAGGTATTTTAGAGATACCTAGTTACAGTAACAATTACTGTGCCCTGTCCCCAAGTTACATATTTTGAAAAAATCTTTCAACAAGAAGGTAAAAAAACCTTCCACCAAAATAACTCACTTTGGCATGATGTTCACCATTTCCAGATTAGAGATTCAGGAAGGTTTCACAATTCTCCTTTAATTGTACCTTTGTTATTTATTAGTTTCCATTTTTCAGCTCCTTGTCATATCGGGAGAAACTCATCTCTTCATCCAGGAGAGAAAATCTTCTGGATTCTTACTTTGGGACATTGATATATCATTTAGACAAAAAGTGTTTGACCTTTAATCCACACGGGGGTAGCTAAAATTAAGATAGCTCATGTCTGCAAGTGCTCTCCTTAGACTTTCTGTCTTGATTCATTCATAGATAAAATGACTATAAACACTTGCTAGTTTCATACCCCCCACCCCCACCCATTTTGCAAGGCTTCACTCATTCATTTTTAAAAATATTTATTCATACAAGTAAGAGTCTTTCATTACACTATGATCTGGCCTTTTGCACATTTTCTCACTTGGTAATTTTTTCAGTCAAGTCGTAATGTGAAGTATATTATTATAGCAAGGTCATTGTATTCTCCAAAGCTCTGTCTGTCTTCCTAGGTGCTTTTTCAGATTTTGCTTCGACCCTAAAGATAAAATGATTACTTATTTTATTTCCATGGTCTTGTTCTATTGCAGCATATCCTTCTGGGATAAAGATTATCGGCCTTCTTCATTGCCGCATTTCTGGCTCCCAATTCACTTATCTCCAGAAGGTCTGCAGTTGTGTGAGTCTATCTGCTTCTCCCCTTGAGCAAAGCTGTCTCTTTGCTAGCCACGTCTTCTGAAATCCTTCCAATAATGCCTGAAGTTCCGTGGGACTTTTACGTGAAATTTTAGATGGGGATTTTTTTTTTTTTAACATATAACAAGTTTTTTAATGTGTGTGTATATATATATAGCTTTAATTTTTTATGTGTCTCAACTTGAGATGTGTGCAGACCCATGAAAAATCTCCATACTGTTCAACTTAAGATTTCTAGAGATGATAACACTTGCATGCCAAAATTCTTTGCTCGCTTTTTGCCTTTTACTTATTTACCTTCTCTGACTTTTACTTCCATGCTGTCATTAAGATTGCAAAGTATATTGAGTCCAAAATCACTCCAGAACATAAACTTGAGACTTTGAGTAACCTTCACATCTGCCAAATACCTCACCTTTCACTCACTTTAAGTCAGAGAAAGCTCTAAATACAGCAGATCATCCCATCTATTTACCTTAAATAAGAGCTAGTTGGACAATGCATACAAACAAAAATGTTCTCTGCTCCTTGAGTAACTCAGCAGAAGAATGCAAAACAAAAATTAGAGTAGGACTATTTATTCCCCTCATCAGAGCGTACATTTACACGTGCCCTACCTAAGCCGCAGTCTCTTTTGCTGCGTCTATAATCTGTTATTGATGGAGGTGCTTTTCATTATAAGAAAAGCTTTAACTGGGTCACAAAGTTACATGGACTCCATATAGTCCAAACTTTTGACTGTATAATCTATATGGAATAGTAATTTACTTGCACAAGTCGGTTCATGTTCTGGATACCAGCAAGGTGGAGAGCAGAGGCAAAGATTTTATGGGCTGAATGAGTCCAATGGGTTTTGCAATATTGGCATAAAATGCGAATTATTTTCCATAGTGAGACACATATGAGATAGACACTGACAGATATGAGAGGACTTTGGGTGATATCCATCAAAGCCATGAGAATGCCATTCATAAATCTCACTGTAATTTCCTCGAGGGCTGTTGGCTGTTGTTTCATTGGCCTGATGCTCTGCAGTTTACCACTGTTGGCATTTATGCTGTGTATGTAATTTTGAGCTGGATAGTCTTGAAACCATTTAACTTGTGGAAGTAAATTGCTTGGAGCACTATGAAAATATCATTGAGACTGTGTGGTTTTTAAACTCCTTTTCACTGTACTGTGTTACTGAATTATTTCCAGCTGCTTCTAGACACTCCTTGTTGCCTTGCAATAGTAAATCTACATACCCTATGCCATTCAGGTGATGCTTGTATGTCTGGAGACAATAAAAGTCCTCCCAAAGCTCTGCAATGAAGTATTATTAGTGGTATTGCTGGGCATAGTTATCTTTTTATGTTGGGAAACATGTTTACATTTTGTCACACCCGAGGTTTGTTTCAGAAATGCTAAACATTAAAAGACAGGTAAAGCCTTTTTACCACTTTGTCTCCAACAAAGTGTAGATTACCAGGTGACTCAGATGGTACTTCCATATAACACAGGTTTTTGGTAAAACTTCCCATGAAACAAGCAGCTGAATTTAAGGCTGATGCAAATTCCAGAGTTCTCGGAGTCATTAGTAACAGACAAAACTGGTGATGCTACACCATCTTTAGGAAGCTGTTGCCCCAAACATTAATTTAGTCCATTGTGGTTAGCCGGGTTCTGGCTACTGACAAAACGTATAGGTTGTTGGCACTGGGGCATGTCAAATATGGGGCCATGGAAAAGAACAGTACCTTTGTTACCTTTGCTGACAGAGACCTGGTAACAGCTAAAGAAATCCAACCTTGACTTGGCTTCTATGAGCCAAAACAGAGACAGGATTTCAGTTCTGCTTCACAGTATTTTGAGCTTCGAACAGACTTTGTTTTGATGTATTTTAATGATAACCTAAAAAGAAAGACATGATGAGCTAAAGGTGTGAAATAAGCGGGGTTAACTCATTTTACTGGATGTGGTCTCACCCTTTACACCAGGCCAAAACTTCTACATGCGAAAATATTTCCATAAAAGTCACGTTGGTAAAAGTCGAATGAGAATTCAGCAGGTCTCCTTTACTGTTGCTGTATTACTTCCAAAAATAGATTGTTTTTAACTTTTATGAGAGACTTGTTCTAGGTGAATAAAAATAAAATGCCAATGATAATAGGAAAAGAACTGTTAATTGATTTTAAATACTGGTGGTCTTGAATACTGCCAAAATTAATGACAATGATAATATATTTATGCAGCCCTTTTTTATCCCAGAGCTCCTTACAAAATGACTTACAAATTATTTAAAGAGAAGAGCAGCCAAATGTTGGGTAAAATATGGCAGTTGTTTTACAGCACACGGCAATGCTGTTCAGCATTTCAGGATGGTTTTCCAATTGAAACTGCAGGAGGAATATTGGGAGAATGTATTACTGAAGCTGGAATTTGTCCAGATTCCTCGGATTTACACACTTTTACAATACTTTCTGGGAGATCTTTAAACATCATGAATGCTCAAGATAACCATCTACAGCGCCTGTCTAGTGCTCTTGCTATGTTCCAAATACAGTGTCAAAAATAGCATGCCCAGGATGATACTTTTAGTAACCAAAGCTAGCAGAATATTAATAGATGGTAAAAGTCCTTGCTCTCACAAAACCACTAAAAGCATGTTTTCAATTGCAAGTGTTTTAAAGTGGTTTGAGTCCTGATGACTTGTTTGTACAATGGGAACTTTTAAAACAGGCCTCCAAGACAGTCTGAACCTATTGGTCATCTCTTCCATTTTCTTAAAAAAAAATAAAAGATGCCAGCATAGTTGTTTGCTTCAGGATTTCTCAATATTTCCTTTCAGAACCATTAGTCAGGGAAATACAAGCTCCTGCACGTGTAGCATATGTGGTACTTGCAGGGGAAGGATGGCAATGACACGCCGTTGAGTCTCAGCTCCCATGTTCTTGCTGTTGCTGATCTGGATGTGTGCCACGCAGAGCCTGGCAAGCCTGCCACATATTTCGCCGGCTTTACTTGCGCTACCGGTGGGACCCAAAACTGCAGATTTCTTATCTCCCCAAAGCTGGACTTGTGCTGATTTCTCCTGATGTAACAGGCGAGAACGTTGCTTCTGCCTCCTCCTGGTGATGGAGTTCATAGTCAGCAGCGTGGAATTGGTTGGCATCCTTGGACGGTGGCCTTAAGATACCCCGTGTGGGTTTGACCAGGAGAGCTGATGGGATTTTAACCCCCAAGGATCACTTCCCTCTGCTCCTTGCTCTTGCAGTGCTGCAGAGCACTGGTCCACCAACGGGGCTTTAATCCCAGCCATGCCAGTGCTGAGCAACTCAAGCCTGCACATACCCTGGGTTTTCAAAATGTGATGTTTTTTCTCTAAATTCTTCGCTTTTGCTGAATTAGCCTTGTTGGATGGGAAAGTTTCCCAGCTATCTCTACTTAATAATACAACACTGGTCTACATGTTGGTGAAAGGTGTGTAATACCACCGAAACAGTTTTTTAACTGATGTGAAAGAACAGGGTTTCCTTGGGTTTTCTGTTCAGACTCCCCAGTTATTGATTTCGACCACACTGTTGCCTCCACCTCTGCCCAAGGATTGGGAAAAAAAAAAAAAAAAAAAAAGTGACAGTGAGCGTAAGGCAGACACAGGGTCTTCCAAACAGTCTAATCCTCCTCCTGCAGTGTGGGTAATTACGTGGCACTTCTGTTTATTTTAACAGACTCTTATCTCCCTGAACAACTCTGTTAGTGACCTCACTCTCCCAGAGGGCAGCTGTGACATCATCAAATGGCGATACTGCTTCCTGATAATTTTAACCCCTGTCATAACCAGTTATAAATTCATAGAGAGACTTTGGGTTACTCTGCAAACTCGTGAGGTACCCCTATTTTTCTCCCTGTAGAAGAACAGCGCATCTGTTTTACCTGACTTGTTAGTGCACGTTGAACAAAGCGTGGTTAGCCAAATAAAGTCTGTCTATCCCGGCACCTATTACAAATGTTAAATTCAATGTGCATCATTAACCGAGGGTACGTTGAGGATTTAACATTCTCAATATAGTCAAGTTTTTCTTTTTTTCTTCTGCAGCAAAATTTGGCGGCTTGGGAAGGGTGTAATGCATAGTATCACCTTGATACTGGACATGCTCAGAACATGACATTGACCCAGTAATATTAGTATATTAGAGCCATAGACTTACCAGTGTTTAAGAATGAGGGATCATGACTTGGAAATCTTCCAGTTTCCGGGTATGCCACTCCCAGCCTTGATAACTTGGCAGTGATTGTAGTGTTGAAGAGATGCATGCAACCTCTGGTGGAATAGCAATCATTTCTAATAGGAATTACATAGCCTTACATTCCCAGGTTGACTGTGAAGAGCTGGTTTGATGGTATTTTGCATAATTCAAATTACAGTCCTGTTAAGCTCATCTTGTACAATGAACTCACTGGCAGTAACGTCTAAAAAAATAAATAAATCACACCAGTTAAACTGGAAGGTTTGAATTTCATTTCAGAAATTCCAGCCATGTATTGTTCTGGCAACCTTTATCTTTCTATCATCCTGAAAGGATGTGCAAAATATAAGTAATGGATTTTTTTTTTCTTATACACAAAATGTCAAATAATTTATTTTGAATACAATCAATCAACCTCTGTAGCCTACAGAGAGAATTTTTACATATGGCTATAGCCAGGTAAAGAAGGGTACCATATTTTTAGCTGGTTGAGCTGGTAGCAGTGAGGGTGTTTTGCCTATGCTTGTGTTTTGTTCTCTTGTAGTAAATGGGCCAGATTCTTATAAATTATCCTCCTGTAGCTATGAATGCAAGGGTAGATTTTTTTTATTCTTGCATGATTCAAATAGCGATTTGAAGTGGTAAAGCTTTTGAAGAATGCTATGCAACTACAGTGCACACTTAGAAGAAAGACAAATCCCCAGAAGAAAAACGGGCCAATATGTGTTCTTATAAAGCTTCTTCTATTCTTATGAAAACTGTAGACATTTTGCCCTAGCTTTGTTTAAAATAAATTGGATTTCTCCAGTTTGTCAGGTGGGTAAACTAAATCAGAATCCATATGAATCACAGAAGTCCAGAGTTGAATTGGGATTTGGCTAACATTTACAGATCTGGTGATCACACTCTGTTCCCTGCAGTGGTACAGAAGAAGGAGAACACCTACCCAGGAACACTCCAGAAATTAGACCTCCTATAAGAGTATCAGCTCCTCAGTTCTTACAATCACATTGGCTGATTTGGTAATTAAATGTATCGTTGCTCTCACTTCCCATAAGATTTCGATGTAAACTCAACTCAAGAACAGTTTGGTCAAGAATATTGGCTTTTGGTTTGAAACTCTGACCAAGAGTGGATGGTGTTAGTTATTCTTGAGTGTGCAAAAGCAACACAAGCTCATTTCAAAGAGCACTTGGCACAGGAATATCAAGTGTTAGTGCAACTTACTCCAGCTGAGAGTCATTATTTCCAGTGGCAGTGGAAAACCATTGAGAGCTCTCATGGGAAATTGTACAAAATGTTATGGCAGGAATAATATTAACCCTTGCCACTGTTTTATGTGAAATTTCCAGTCACGGCCAAACTTTACTAGGAAATGACTCCAAGATTTTAGAAAATGACACTTTTGCCACCCATGATTTTCACAACGTAGGAAAGGAAAATGTTAAACCTGTTGCTTAGTCTGTTCTCCTGCATCCCAGTGCAGGGAGCTAAAAGAGAAAAGCAGTTTCTGCTAACTTCAGGATTTAACAAGACTGCTGGTAAGGAAAAGGCAAGGAATGGAAAAGGCTCCCTTGTAAGGACGCAGGTCTAGAGTCAGGGAGACATAGGGGAGAAGGGACACTAAAATATCAATGCAGAGATCTAATTTAAATCTTGAAACTTCTGCTTCTTCTCTAGAAATCAATACAAGATAAGGGATTTAAATGCACTGGGAAACTAGGTCATTTATTTAACTGTTTAAACAAAGAAATGAGACTGTTTTGATTTCAGTTTAATGTGGGCTTTGACCCATAGACCTGAATGAGAAGCTCTGCATACATCTGAAATAAATTTGGTCAGTGATTCAGGATTATTCCTACCTTAGGTGCTAATGAATGATCATAAAACTTCCCAAGAAAAATCCAGATCTTAGGAAGCCCCATCCGTTAAAAGCCCCAGTCTTCTTCCACATGTTGGACCTAAAGGATTGCACTGTTAAATTAGGGGTCCTCAGTGGGAGGCATTAATCTAGGCACACAGCTCAAGATTTAAGCAGAATCTCTTATGTTTCAACAGAGATTTCTTGTGAATTGTCGATGAAAGTCTCTGCTCAAGTAGGACATTATTTTGTGTATGACTTTTATTTAAACAGCTCGCCTGGAAAAAAGGCAACAACGCACAACACACAAAACCTAACTGCTTAATGAATGCTTTCTGTCAATAAACATTGTGAAGAATGGCCCACGTATTGCTCTAATGGCATTAATAGTAATGCAGCAAACAGTACTTCACTGATTCCCCTTTGCCAACTCAGCCAAGAAGTAGAAATATTGACTAGAAAATGTAACTTAGCTCAGAGGTAAAAATTAGGCTTGTTAAAAAGTGTGATTGCTGCATTCGTATTTTTCAAAGCAGTCTATGGTTACTGTTTAGAAATGCAGACACCCCCCCCCCCCCCCCTTTATAAGCCTGCAGTTTTGCTATCATTAATAAAGCCAAAAGGGAGAGGTGGGGCCACATGTGGTGTCAATACACTTTAATTAAGTGTAATAATTCCCCTTTTCCTGAGGTAGACGTGCTAAGACAGATTTCTCTTCAGAGATTTATGCCTCGCCGATGTATTTCTCAGCTTTTCCCTCTGCTTCGTGTGCAGAGCATCAGTGCCCTCTTTGGGAAGACCACGATTCTGCAGGACATGTCCAGGGCGATAGCTTCAAGGATTTCTTTCTACACATCCACTCTTTTTAAAAAGTGTTTTTAGAGAGCGAAACTCACCCCGGAGCAAAGAGCCTTTTCAGTTTGAGCTCCATCTCGTAAAACACCTAGGAAAGCCTTAGCTGGACTTCAGCTGCTCTCTGGGGAATCCCTTCTCTATAATTAGATCAATAATTTAACTGTATGAACATCCTGGGCACATTTTAATACCTGTACAGACATGGTGCTGTCTCTAGACCTTCCGTCAGGCTGGGGCATCCTGGGCTGCAGCAATATCACGGTCGAACCTTTTCCCTGAGCTCACGCTTCTTTGTCGCCTGGTCTGAGAAGAGGGATGAGCAGGGTACCCGCCGGGACAACACGTGGTCGTAAGCGCGGTGGTCAGATTTGGGCTGGAAAGCTGAAATAGGCAGATCCTGCCAAATTTAATGCGATACAGATCCTTGAAAAATCCCTCTCTAGGTAATTGGGTATTCCATTTGAAGGATGAAATATGTGCTGAAATCACCAACTAAGGTATAGACCTTGGCTGTCTAGGTTTAGGTCTTTCAGGGATGTGTGCAGGAAGATCTATCCTTCCTTGAGAAGATAACTTACAAAATTACAATGTGGAATTTCAAGCTCAGTACCAAAATATAAGGCTAAGAGGGGATCAGCTTGTTGTTTCTTTTTAGTGGGTATTTAGGTTTTGTGCGTGACTGCAAAGTTCCTGAAAGTTCCTGGTCGGCATCTGTGCAGGTCGCAGAGGGAAGCGGGCAGGGATGGAGCTCCTCGGAGCATCTCCCGAGGGAGCACCAGGCAGGAGGCACCGAGGTCTGTTAAGCTGAGCTTTCCGGGGAAAGGGAAGGCTGAGTGGGAGGGAGGAGATTTTTAAAAGTGATCAGAAGCCGATAGCAATGCACAAAGCTCTGGATTAAAGGCACTATTGCTCACTGGAGGTCACTTTTCATCCTGAAGGATAATTCTTGCCTGCTGCAGGCTTAAAAACGCCATCTCGCATTCAACATCTGTTTTAGCAATCTCTTCCAAAAACAAAACAATATTCCCCCAGTGATTGTGGTACAACAACACAACCCCCTCTGCTCCCGCCTGATATGGGGAAGTGCCCCGCTGCGCTGCAAACCTTGCCCTGTGTTCCTGGGCTGTATTACCCCCGTACGAGTCAGGGGGCTCTCTCACTTACACATTAAATACTTGGGAAGGATTCACCTGGGACCAGGAAGGAACAATTTTGCTGAAGCGAGGAAACCTACAGGAAAGTATGAAACAGACAGACAGGGGGTTCGGGGAAGAAACAGATCCTGCAGAAGCTATTGCTTGATGATCAGTATGCATCAGATAAGCAGGAGCTCTGACATGAGCCAACTTTGGTTAAGTAGCAGTTTGCGAGCAGTGGCAGATCCTGGCTAATCCATTGGATATGTAGTTTAACCCAAAGTTTAAGTTTGCTGAATCCATGTGCAGCAGAGCTCCAATATAAAGTGCTATTTGCAGTCTCCATCTGGGTTGTGCTATCCATGCAAAATATAGCTAAAGTGCCAAAACCTCTGTCTCCAGGAGCAGCTTGTCTCCGTGCACAGGAATTTAATTTCTAATTCCAGTATCACCAGAACCAGAGAAATCTGATAATGGAACTGGCAGTGTTATTGAGAAAGTGGAATAGTGTCAGATGATGAAATAGGGGAAAAAAGAAAAAGGCAACCAACCAAACAGGAACAATTTCTACAATGGTGTTAAAAGAGGAAAGGATTTAATCCAATATCTGTATATCTCACCAGACAAGAATTGTCAAATCTGTGTAGGAGTGGAAATTTTTGCAGCGATAGGCGTGGAAGAACTGTGTCAAACCCTCCTCATACACACTCTTTGGCATTTAATTTCTCAAGGAGCTGAAGGGGAAAGTTCAAAACAAAAAATCCTGGAGAAAATGGCTTCTCCTCCCAGGGCATTTGCAAACCAGACTTCCATTACAAAAGTCAGCCCCAGATCCAGTGTGGGAAAAGAGCCATTAAAATGTGCATACATGAATTTAGTTCTGCTTATAACAATGAAAAGCCTCTTCTCGTGGCTGCCCTGCACACACACACACACAGGCGGCCTGAATACCCTGACAACGATTTAAAATTGTCAAACTCAGCAATTCACCCAGGCCCCTGCTGAAACCACACAGCAGCTCGGGACCAGGTCCTGACACACCATACGTCAGCCTATACCATCTCTACCGGCCAGGTGAAGCAAGGATTATCAGTGAGACCTTAACGCAACGCCCCTTGTTTCGCAGGGGACAGCGTGGGCAGGGAAGCCCTGGGCGGGTGAAATTTAGTCCTTCCTCTAATAGGGTCTGGGAGGAATCTCTGCAAACCTGTTACCAGCCTGGGATAAACTGTAGCTTCTGATGATTTATTCCAAAATTCAGACCATCACTTCTCTTTTTTTTGTCTTACTGTTTAGAAAAACAATGTGTTTGTTTCCCCCAGCCCACAGCGCATTACCTAATCGACTGACTAGTGTTTTCTTTCAAAAGGCTTTAAAATACCTAAGAATTTTTCTACATTACATTGATACAAATTTCACATATGCTGCAAAATATATTATACCTTGTAAGTAACACATTGAGATCAGTTTGTAGCTTGAAGATTGCATAGTGTAACAGACACATCAGATTTCTTATTTAATTTCTAACACCTCAGTTATGTTATATGCTAATTCAGGACAACGGTATCTGCATCCAAATATTACCAGACGTGCTTTAGAATTTACTCTCGTATTCAAAAGCTTATTTCTGAGCCTAATCCAACCTAATGCATTTGAATCCAAACATCCCAGGTTAGGTGAAATTCAAGCTTTCCTTGGTGGCTAGAAACAGAAGTGCCCCATGCCCTGTGAATGTAGAAGAGGTGCTTGCAATTTGCAAATCCATCTACAATTTAAACTCACTACTCATATGTTCTATATTTTAAGTATTACCTGGTATTTGTAGCCCTTTTCCAAAAACCACATCTTACTCGATGTCCTGAGTTTTTTTCTGGAGGTGGCTGAGAGCAACAGGAGCCTGGGCTGAGGCTAGGTCGGGTCTGCCTAAGCCCCATGGCCAGCCTTGCCACAGATCTGCGCTATGCTGAACAAGTCCCTGCTGGTTTTCTGTTTAGACTACAGTCACTCCAGTGCAAGAACTGGCTCTTGCTAGGAGTTTGCACAGCTTTTGACATCAACCACCAAAACAACCCCCTCCACGAGCAGTCAGGGTCCTATGTTAGCACTGTAATGAAAATCATGAAGAATGATATTTCATTGACGCCTTTGAGACTGTTTAAATCACGTGCCGAGGATGTTCTTCAAACACCAGGTTATTACAGGTCTATACGGCAGCTTTGTTTCATTAGAACAACAGAGTGTTAAAATTGCCTTCATGAAATCACCCTCAAATATCTGGACTCTCAAGGACGGGTCCTTGAAAGAGAAAGCAATAATCAAGAGGAAGCCAGCCAGCTATGGCTCAGATTTTATAATGTTTTCCTGCTGTTATTTTCACCACAGGCTATTTTATATTCCCCACCTCTTTTTTTCTCTGTGAAGCTGCTTTTTAAGGTCACATCTGTTCAGGGCACATAATGATTTTTATGACAACTTTCCAGAGAAGTGGAGAACTTGAATGCAGAGGGAACTGCAGTTAGACAGGTACATATCAAGGAGGATTTTTCTCCATCTTGAGACATTTTCTCATCTTGAACTCAGATGATCTATCCCTAACCAATAAATGCCTGACCTAAGATCTGACAGGGCCTGAAGAGTGAAAACATAGCTAAAACCAAAGTGGTAGAGAAACACAGACGGCAGAGCAATAGTTTATCTGCAAAATGCTGTAAGCTTACCTCTCATTGAAACCCAAGCACTTTGAATGTAGAAAAGTTGAAGCAAGAAAAAGTAAAAATATTTTTAAAAGAAGTCATAGGTTTTAAGCATACCTTTTAAAGGCTAAAAAGAGCCTTGGGGAAGATCAAGAATTAGCAAGCTCTATAGTGGATCGCATAGCATCTCCAGCAGTGTGTGTGTTTTTATAGAAGGGGATTGCTCTTTTCTTTCTTGGTATTGTTATATGTAGGAAACTTCTTCTGCCTTATCAAGGCATGCCTGATAAATCAGAAGATCCTTCTCCTTCTTGACTGGCTCCCTCAGCCATCAAATAACATCACAGCATGAGGTGGGTGGCTTCATGCCATCATCATGGTACTAAGAGGGCATTGGGCTGGCAGGGACATAGATGCAAGCAACGGCAGAATTACAAAAGCAGCAAAAAGAAGCTGGTTTTCTGTGTTGTGAAAGGACGCTGGTACTGCAAGGAGTGCCTCGGTTCTCTTTTGCTAGTGCTCAGTGCATTGCTCTGTGCTGCCTTTAATATGGTTATGATATTAGCTGATACACTCTGAGAGCAATTTTTTATCATTGCATTTGTAGAACTTTTTACAGGTCCTTTTTGATCTTGGACAAAGCACACGTTTGATTTTCTTCTTTATCAAATAGCCCCTAAAACCATTTACAGGCTTCACGGTAAACAGAACCCTTGCTGAGATTAAAGCTCTAAAGTAGAAACATGGAAAATATCAATTGCAGTAAAATTGCTGCCTTTCAGTGAGCATGATTATGTCGTGCATGTGGTGTTTGTGTCCTGGCCTGCATTAGTGCTGTCCGTGGAGTGGTGAACATGCTTTAATGCTGGAGCTCCTGTGTTCCATGCTCCGTATCATCTGTGAACACAAGGCAATGCCTTGGCGTCAGAGCTTGAAGCATCCCCAGTATGATTAGACATTGAATTAATGCTTTAATGAGTCATCTCCTATGCTGACTACAGAAACATCTCTCCTTTTAGGAACACCTCGTGGGAAACTTTGACAGAACACAAAGATGACTACAAAAAGGTACATGCAAAACTCCGGGGAGACCTTATAGCAGCCTTTCAGTACTTAAAGGGAGCCTATAAGAAAGATGAGGACAAACATTTTAGCAGACCTTCTCCCAGTCTCTGTCTGTCGTATTTTGGACGTGCTTTTGTCTTGGGGCTCTGAGAATGACTCTCCCCATCAGATCTGAGCAGAAAGGTGTTACCTGTCTATCCACGAGCTACAGAAAGGAAGTCTAGCTCTACTTTTATCTATGCCTTTTGCTTTTTTTTATCCAATATGGTTTCCAAATAAATTGCTACCAAACCAGAAAGGTAGCATTTTAAAACCATTTTGTACTGATGCAAACAACTTCCAAAAGTGCAAGGCAAGAGATTGCCAGGTTATCCTTCTCTGATGCAATGTGTAGAAGATCATATTGTAGAAGTGCTGCATGAAATTATGGCAACTGACTTCTGGGAGCTATACTGGTAGCTCTATCATTCATGTTTAGCCTCCTGTGGGTGCATTTTTCAATTGATATCCCTTAAATAACCTTAATTATGTGTATGTTAAAGTGCCTCATACAGCAGGGAAAATTGAGGAAGACACTTATTAAAAAGAGGCACCAGCACATGTGGTATTATTTTTACAGTCATCCAGTGTGTTGATATAAAGTATTACATTTGAGTCAAACCTCATTTGTGTGAGTAGTTAAAGTGAAAGCCGATCTGTCTTTGCATTGTGTCTCAAATGGCTGTCCAATTAGCGGAATGATTAGCCCGGCTAATATCAACAGAACCATTCCTGTGTCAATTTGACAGTTACATCACCACACAGTTTTCAGCCACTTCCTGAGGGTTTCTGAATCAGACCCAAGAAAACTGCAGCCCTACAAAATATCTCCAAGGAGAAGGCATGTTTCGCAAGCATCGTTTTAGGAAGAGCCAGAGAACGGTTTCTTATGGACGCCAAATATTTGTGTTGACATTTTTTCACAATTTTCCAATGTTTTTTCTAAACATATGATCTGTTGTTCTCAGCTTCTGCTTCTGGAAAGACCACTGAAAATTTGTTTGTTTTTACTGAGATTTTACTTGACCTTGAATGCAAGTTATTGCTTGAGCTACTGAACAGTGGTTTATGCTGTTGATATGTTTGCTATAAATCATTGCAGAGGAGTCTTAAAGGTGCACAGGAATATTTATTTGTTTTATTTAAAGAAAAAAACCCAAACCTGTTTAAATTCCCAGTCATTAGCAGAACACATTTATTTGCTTACGTAGAAGGTTTACAAATAAATAAGTTCCTTTAAGAATCCCCATCCTTGTTTATCATCTGTGCTTTGTTACTTCTCTCCTTTTTTCCTCTCAAGTAGTGCCAGGAACCCAAGCATGGCTCTGTCTTTATCTGCCTCTGGACAAATAAACTTCTTTTCTTCCACTTTGCTGTAAGCTGATATTAGTTTCTAATACCTTCACCTGCTCCTTCCATCACATTTTGAACTGATTTTTGCAGACTCAGTGGCTGGCCTTCCAGTGGGCTTATAAAGCCATGGGGTCTTCATAAGCTCTTTGGTTTAAGAAAAAGAAAGAGGAAAGAATCATGATCTTAGAAGTATTTAAACATTGCTAGGTAAGTCTGATTGTCAGAAAATTTTGAGCATCTCCTTCTGAAAAAATACATGTTTTGAAGGGAATTCCAGCTGGATAGCTGCAAGTGGGAGCATCCACATTCCCCAGTTATTTTCTTATATATATATATATTTGAATTTATATATATTAAGTGCTATAAGCACTAAATGGTGTTTACACCCATTTAGTTGTTGTAATTGTTTATTACAGGCTGCACACAGGGAAGATACCATGGAAACATCAGTGTTTTTTGAAGACCGGACTCATACGCAACTACGTTGGCTGTGTCTATGTCACTGTTGACAGCTAAAGTCATGAGACGTGTGTGACATCAGAACTCTTTTTGCCTCTCCAGAGCAAGCCAAGCAAAGACATCAGTGGAACGTGCAGGCTGTGGCCAGCCAAGGGCAACCCCAGCAGATGCAGGAGTAAAGGTTTGAAATTTCCCCCATTTCTAGGAATTTAGCATGGCAGGGAACTGTAGCCTTTGAAAATGGCTGAGCAGCATTCGTAGCGGGCAAGCTGCAGATAACTTTCCGTCCATTGAAATGACTTTGGGGATGTTCCATTTCATGCAAAGTTAAATGTTAGAATTAAAGTCTCCTGTGAGCTCATGGGAGTTTCGCTGGAAAACCTTCAGGGCTGATATTAGTAGCACCTAATTACATTCAGGCCTGGGGATCCCACTCAGAAAGACTAGCATGCCAAGCCTGAAACGCCTTAGTTCTGAAATGCCTTACTCTGATGCTGGGGTCTTTCTACACGCTTTAAAAAATACCGTCGTCTTCTTCAGCAAGAAGATGGGCCACAATCAACCTCACAGAACACAAACCTGATGATAGCTTCAGCCTGGCTTGGTCCTGCTTGTTGAAACTTTCTATATATAATTGAAAGCTCACAAATAGCGGTTTGAACCCAGCGCTCTCGTGTGCAAAGGCAATGACCTAGACATCAAGGTTTTCTTCAGCGTTCAGCGTTCCTTTTTTCCCTCATTCTCCTTCCAGCCCAGAGAAAAGTTCATTACACTAAATGGCACAACTTTAACAGTAATTTGATCGAGTGTTCTGGACAACTTTTTCTGATTGTATTTACACGTTATTCTTAAAAGCAGAGTTGCTTTGAAGAGAAATTGGTAATTGTCCTATCCCAAGGATAAACCTGAAGAGAACTAACCCAAACAGGGCAGGAATGGTTTTCTAATAAGCGATTCTACAGACATTTGAGAAGTTTTTGGTAAAACATTCAGTAGCTCCAGGAAGTACAGTCACTTCCTTATGGATTTCTAAAAAGTGGATGATAGGCATGTCCAAACCAATGATGGCAAACACTGACACCAGTGCTAAATTTGGCAGTGGCAAATTTGGGCTGGCACCAATGACAATGAGCTATAAATGTTTTTTAAAATAACTTTGGCACCAGGATTGGGGATCTGTTCTAGATTACCATTAATGCTGCTATGGATGTCTGGAATTTCTTCCATGGTTTTTCCTTTCCAGGCTCCCTACTAAGATCCATCTTGGAGTCTGTAATTATTAGCTCTAGAAAAAACTTTTTTACAGTATTATGGTGTAACTAATTTTTTGGATTCTTTTCCACAACACAAACCTGGATCTAATCAACTTCCTTCTGTGGTTATTTCATTTGTATTTACCTTCGAGATGCAGAGTGAAGCCAGAAAGACATGAGGAGTTCTTCCTTCATTCAGGAAAGACAGAATGAGTGCAGGTACCAATGCAAACCAAATTCATTGAATTTAATTACCTGTAATTTGTACATGTATTACATTTTAGTCAGTGTCCTTTTTATGGGCACCCATCTTTTTCACTTGCAGTGGAATCTTCCCTCTTTCCCCCACATACAAATAAACTTTTTTTTTTTTAATGTATTTGTTTAATAAGAAATTCTTCATTTTATTTAGCCCCAAGGGGTACCTCTGTGGGACGTCCTTTGGTAAGACAAGAAGCCAAGAACACAAACTGGGTTCATAGTATGGAATGGTAAAAATCAGTTCAAACCCACAAGATTATTTTTGTTTAGAAAGTTGCTAAATGTGTTTTATTGTTAGGCATCATGCCCCATTATGCTAGAAATGCCCAGGAGTAGTGTGCTTTCCCCTCCATGCCCTAAGCTGACATTGACTGAAATCCTTCCATTAGGAGAGTTTATAACAAGCAGAATTAGGTTGTTGCTTTTAGTTCAAACACATACCCCTTCATTTCCTCTAATTTTATACAATGTAAATAAATACTCAGTGGGGCTTGGAGGCTACTGGAAAGCACTGAATGCTGATCATGTGTTCTAAATAAGGCACTCCCAAAAAAAGCAATGCCTTTAGGCTGAGGAAGGTAATTGTCAGTTGTCGAGGAGAAAGGTCGAGGGGTGCAAGTGGGCTTTTTCCTGTATTTGTCCGAGAGGATAAACAGCAGGGAAGAAATGCTCTGTTAAAATAAAACAAAGCAAAAGTATGAGGGAAATAGATGTCTCCCCTGTTAGATGGCAGGTTTGCCTAAACTGAACTGCTCCATAAAACCGATGGGCTTTGCTTAACAAAAGAGGGTGCTTTTCTCTGATGAAACTCCTGCCTTTTCCCGAAGCTGCTGCCCTCCAAGAGCAGAAAACCAAGGTCTAAAAAGATTTGTTGCCCACGCCATCTTCAAGATTGTTGAAAATGGAGCTAGAAACTGCACGCATTTCTGTCTTACAGTATTAAATCTGTTCCTTTCACTACTGAATAGTTGTAAAATATCTGTACAATCAAGAAAAGGCAGATTGAAGTGTCTCACTTGCAACTGCCTTAATAATCAACTGAAATCAGAACAACAAAGATATTGTCACGTTTCAATCTGAAGTGTTTCAAGTCCGAGATTCAGACCTGGGAGTCTCCCTGTCTCCATATGACTAGTTCGGACACCAAGATTTCGGAGCATGGAACACATGTCACTTTTACTCAACTATAAACTGGTCTTGCTTCTCCTATTGAAGGGCAAACTAAGAGGGCATACCATCCTAGAAATTGTAGAGAAGTTATTCATAGGAAAACTTCGCCCATCACAAATAACACTTCCCCCATCATGCACTCAAGCTGGCAAAACCAAGCTCAAAAATATTAAAGAAATTCATACATGTCAAACTAAAGAAAAGGGTTAGCCCAACAGAATAGTGTCTCTATTCTATTCCCATTTGTTTTCTAAATTGTTTAATGTAAGGCACAGCCTTCCTTTAATTTTAGTTTTTTTGGCCAGCTTTAAGAATTTTAAAGAGATCGTAATGATCCCTAAATCACAGATAACTGAACCTATAAAACATGAACTCTGGTCTCCTCATAATGTCATCTCTTGCCAGCTCTCTGTCGGGAATGATTTTCAGTCAATTTGATCTTCAATAAATAATAGCCTAGGTAAACAGGTGAACTCACAGTAGGCAGACTAATCCTCTTACCCCTTCCCTAACACAGATGTCTCCCAGGGCCAGCAGGAGGGACAGTTATGAGATTGGCAGGCCATACAGCTGTGTCCATTGCACTTTTTCAAGGACTTAAATAGCCCTCAAGTGTGATTTTATACTCTAAAACATCCTAAAATATGACCACATCCTAAATGCATTAAAGATTGTTCCAGGGCCCCTGTGGTTAAATGGAAGAACCAATATCCTTGAGTAGCTCTACAAATAGGAAAAGAAAACTACATCAAATGTATAGAAGACTATCATGGTGTATAAAGGGATATGCATATTTTGCTTGGGTTTAAGGAAAGAATAGAGAATCAAGTATCTTGCCAAAATTCAGGTTCATTTCTTGCTGTGGTTTGGGACAGAAAAAGGATAATGAATCCTGATCAAAATGAGCCAGAAACTATCGTACAACGCCTTAATTCCTAAGACTGTCTTGAGAAACAGGACGACAGACAGATAAATAGACAGACTCATGCTTGCCTAAAGGCATGCTGTTTGTCAAATTTACACCAAGATTTTTATCTGACAAGAACTTAAATTGTCCTTAGATTTTCTTTTACTGAAGATTCAACCCTGAGGAACATTCTCTGTGATTTCCTTGGAGTATCACACTAAAATAACTCTTATTTTTCCCTAATAGCTTTGCTAACTCAGGATTCATCCTGTAGACCATTATAGTTCCAAAGTATTTCTCGTGGATAGAAAAGATTAATATAAGCAGTTGATCCTTTAAGACAGTTTCAGTCAACTAAAAATCAGATACAGAAAGCTGGTTTTATAGGCTCATTCTTTTCTGTATGTATTCTTTGTGTATAAACACATTTCACCTAGTTTTCAACCTAATGTCATTGTATTTGACATGACTAGCTGTTTCTAATTTGACTTTTACGAAACTAATCAGCAAAGCCAGGTAAAATCCATTCCAAAGAAACAAACTAGCCCTGTCTATCTGGAAGACTCGATGGACTATATGGACTGTCAAGCCCTATAGGATGTCAAACCCTTCCGAACAACTGAATGAAAACAGATGTGGTCAGACCTTGTCCAGGGCTACCTTCAGCATGAATGAAGCAGGTGTTTGGCTATTATCAGCTAAGCTGAAAAACCTGGGCTGGTTTTTGCCTTATCATAGGCTTTCAAACAACGCGCTTCAAGAATAAAATTAAGCTAATTCCCACTCAACACTTGAAGAGATTTAGGTCTCACTTTACCTGCCTTTCCACCCCATATGCCTTTCATGACTTTCCCCCTTTTTGGTCTGAGGCCCAGCAATTTGCTGAGCAAGGTATCCAACCCAGTAATGGGACATAATCCTGTGCAGTGTATGGTTGGGTAGGACTGAGGAGAAATTTGAACTAGCCTAGTTAAAGTAAAACTGCTAAAGCCAGTTATAAAACTCTTTTTTTTTTTTTTATTTTTTATTTTCATGCGTTAGAATTTGTTCCATATTTTTGTCTGAAATTCTGAAATTTGTCATGGTTTCATCAGCTCCTAAGTTTAATTTTGCTGATCCCATACTGTGAGTTGAAAACTTTGTTTATTAAGTACTTTTTGCTCTGACTCTATAATTGTCATTCCTGAGCAGTGCAGTACATCTGTACTCCCTGGAATCCTTTTTGGGCAGAAACCAGGAGATTTGACATCCACTGGAAGAAGCAATTCTTAATTTCTTGGTTGTAGTCTGAACTGGAATTCTTCAACAGGAGAAAAATCACAAACTAAGGTAGCAAAAGTAAAATAATTGTAACAGTAATAATTCATCCCTATATCATGAATTAAGTTTTAAACCATAGTCCTTTGAAAGACTTTGTAAAAAGTCTAACTGACTTCAGCTTTTTCTGTTAGGTTCATACTACTTTATTTGTAGTGCATTACTGTGCATCGTACTGAAATACATCTAAAGGGGTGATTAAGAGGCCTGTGTATAATATGGTGCTGGATAATAATAAATATATTACAGAAGAGTGATATATAATATAATGCGGATTAGATTGGCAGAAGTATTACTGTTGTACTTCTGTTGTATAGACTTGCTCTTTTAAACCTGAGACACATTGATTTTCCTATCAGTTTAACTGGATCTCCACTTAGAAATTTATGAAGAGGTGATAATTTTCTGCTAAGCATTATCAGACAATTTAAAAAGCTCATGAAAAACTTTCTCACAATGGATAGGTGGCTTTTCCATAAAGAAACAGTTTGTTTCTGTTGCTATTATTTTACAGTGCGGTAGCTTCTTTTCTGACTTAAAAGAGTGACCATGTCTGTTCTGCAAAGTAGAACTCTTGACCTCATCTGCAAAAGGAAATTATTCTGATCTCATTTGCATCAATGTCACTAGATTGATTTATTCTGAAATACCACAACTTGCTTGGATTGTCAGCAAGAAAGAGGAGGAAAAGGAACACTGGCTTTGGAGCAAGTTTCTTCCCATGGTTCACAGAAGAGCATCCTCCCCATCTGCTTTCTCTTTTATTCACATATTAGTTACACTATTTCCTGGATCCTGCTTTCACAGTTTCCTTTGCTGTTATGTGGTCGGTATAATGTATTATAATGAAGCATAGGTAGAAATAGGCTGTAAACTTGAGCTGGACGAATCTTGCCAGAATTTATCTCCTTGCAAAGTTGATGAGATATCAGGGAGGTCTGCAGCATGGGTAGGTGGCACAGCCCGTGTAGTATAATATTGGCCACTGTAAACAGAAGAAATGCAAATAACTTAGTCACTTGTTATTGCTTTTATTCATACCTTCTCTGCAGTCTTAAAGAAGGGCATTGTTAGAAGGCAGTCAGCCCTGAAACAGATAAGAAAATAATAATTTGTTAACAGATACTCTATCAGGTTAAAAATAATTAGGCTTTTTTTTTATTATTATTATTCCAGTAATACCCTGCTCCCTGTTGTTCTGTAGCCTTGTTCCTTCCAGGAAAGTGAAATACTATCGTCCAATGTTTCTTAATTCCTTGCCATAGCAATGAGCATTGAGTCAGGCCCCTACTGAGCATTTCAAGAGCACAGTGGTATTTAGCAGCGTCAGCTTTGGTTTCTGCATAATTGCAACTCAAGAGCCTGGTTTTAGGCTGCGTTGATACAATCTACCAACAATTTAAAAACCAAACCAAAACCAAAACCTGAATATTCTACTAAATATCTCCTAAATTTTCTCAGTGCTCCTTGTTTCTGCTCTTCCTACTATTTGCAGCGTGCCTCTTTCTCCTCAGGCTGTAGCCCATTTCCTACAGTTTCTCCTCCCTCGTTGAACGGTGTGAGGCAAAGGGCCAAGATGTTCCACCTTAGGAAGGAACAAAGAAGCATCAGCAGACCAGCTTTGGCCATGCAACTCCTTGGCTACTCTGAGCCAAATCCCCTTTTGTTTCTCCAGATCTGGTTTCGGCAGCCAGCTGGTGCATTGCCCATCCGCCACACGCTCTTGGCGTCCTCGCAGAGGAGCGAGGACCATGCGTGGCCAGGAATCTCCATCCCTGGCATGGGAACAGCTCTTGAGGGACCCCGAAGAGGCAGGTGCATCTTGGCAGAGCCGCTCCAACCACAAGCTGGGCAAAGTGATTCTTCTCACAGCTTACCCTTCAGCTTGCCCGTTGACGTCTCTTTGGTTGAGCTCAAGCTCTAGACCTCAGCGTGCGTCTACTTTTGCATGGAGAACAAAGGCCATTCCTATGAGCTGTTCATTACCCAACGCAAGAGCTTCATGCTCCTCGCGAGGCTCAGGACCCCATGTTGAGTAAATGGCTAAACTTTCCACACTCCGAAAGATGGATAAGAAGTGCTGAAAATCATGCTGGAATAATCAAAGACACCTGTTACTGGTAGAAACTATTTTCTAGTCAAAGCACAGCTTTGGCTAATAGAGATATACGGGATCATCAGAACTGGTCATAAAACTGAGGCGAGGGTTTCGTTTTTCTCCTTGTGGGCAAAGCGTTCATACTCGCTTTCCTCTCATTCAAAAATAGTTCAAGCACTTTGCTGGAAGTATTAAGGAAAATGTTATTTAAAATGTTAAATAGGCTCCCTCCCCGCCAACGTTTGCCAATATTTGCCCCTAAAATGAAAGTTTAGGAGAATTTTGAGGAAATGAAAAATTCATGAGATTTAGCCAAAGGTCTACCTTCTTTTAAGTCATAAATCGTATTTGTAGAACAGTGTCCTAGCCAAATTTGCGTGTTTCTTTGTTTGGACTTACTGGATCACACTCACTATTTTTTACTAATTTTTCTAATAGCAGCTAGCACACTCCATGCATCCTGGCACTCCAACTAAAAGCTGCGTTTTTACCCTGGTTTTTATGGGGGACTGCCTCAAAATTCCTTCTTTGCAGATCTTGATTTTTAACAGCTCTTTGATTTGTTGCCGTACTGCTCACTTCTCTCCTGAATTGCTTCATATGCTATTGATTTTCTTCCTCTCTGCTGCAGTAATCTTCTCATCTGACTGATGTGAGATTTCAAGAGCCCTGCGCTGAGGCTTCCTCCTTCCCTTCCAAAAGAGTTCAAGCATCTCCTTTCTTTTTTTTTTCCTTTTTTTTTTTTTTTTTCTTTTTTCCTTACATCATCCTCATGGCTCACATCCTTTCTCTGCATCTCCCTCCTGATTCATTATGTAACCATGAATCTCTCTTCAAACACAGAACATCTGGGGATGGAAGGAGAAGGGTATAATTACTATAACATGTGCTAAGAACAGCAGATTATTTTGGTATTATCATTGCGACTTCCTTATATTTCTCTTGCTTCCCTTTTGGCATTGCAGATGATAGAAACTAGCTGAGTGAAATGTTTCCTTCCAGCTCTCTCCAGAGGACAGAAGGCAGGTTCTTGCCAGTGTGCTGGTGGGCAATATAGAGAAGCCACAACCGAGGTCATTGTTTGAAACACATACGATATCAAATGATGCCATAATTATTAGGTGCTGATATCATGGCACTCCCTGCCA